>NW_026087853.1:33148660-34398660 GCF_022539395.1 Myiozetetes cayanensis | reverse complement strand
AATCCAAAAGCAGGTCTCTGCTTATGTGATTTACAATAGGATATTGTAATAGCTGGACAGAAGTAGATTTATATATGTGTAATTTAGATTCAAATAGAGAAGAAGTGTCACTTATAAGGAGACTTAGCTGTCAAGGTATGCCCCCCATTCTCTTGCTCATCAGGCATTTCAATCATCCCTCTTGTACTTTGTTTTAAATAAAGCTGCAAGTAGATATTCTAATCCAGCTTGTCTGGAAAAAACAAAGTCTCAAAGGAGCTAAGATACACTCAACATCTGGGTTTTAACTCAGAATTACCAAAACCTGTGACTGAATTAGTTACACAGAAAAAACCCATAGTGTTGTAATGCCATAAAAGTACAGCTGTATTTCTCCAACCACTGATACTCAACAGCCACCACCACATGTCCATTTGAAAGGCAAGAAACTCTAAGACATGTGCAATGTGCACTTCTGAAGTCCCCCATTTCCAGCAGTGGCTTTCTGGCCTTACTGTCAAAAGCACATAGTTTCAGGCACTGACAACTGTGCTACTGTCTGAATTGCAAGACAGTTGTGTTAACACTGACTACATTAGTTCTACAATCTTTTTCCTTCTCCTTTCATCTCCTCTCCATAGTCTGTTCTGCACTTTGTCACACGCAATACCTCTCTTATTTCAAAAGAATAAAAAAAAATATAGCATTCATAACATAGAATATATCCCTTTTATGCCCCATATAATACTATACATATATTTGATAGCACCACATGTATTACTGAGTAAAAGGGACTCTATTTTGCTGTTTTACAAATATATTTCCAGGAAAGTCAAGGGTTTTTTATGAGAAGATTACTTTCCTGAATATTAAATTCAACCTACATTATCAAGAACATTCTCCAGTCCTTTCTCACGTAATTACTTGCAGGCACCCTTTGCTAATATTTATCTTCTGCTTATTAAAACTCTTTTTAGTTTGAATAAGCTACACCTTCAAATAATTAACTACAGCAATCAGATTCTGAAAGTCAGTTATTGAACTGACAAGACTACTACCTTCTCACCTGCACATCCATCCAGATCACTGAGATCCCAGGAAACACAGCTCATATCAGCAGCTCATACCCAGAGTATGCCTAACTAAGGGGAAGGAGCAGAGGGGAGTAACTACCGAGTGCTGACCACACCCAGAAACAGGGCGGGCGCCCTTACCTGCATTGACTGCAAATGAGCAGCAAACTTTCTAGGAACTTTTTTTCATAGAGATTATGTTTTTAAGTAGGCAACCAGGAAGTGTGAAGTACAGATAATTTTAAACTGTGCTGACAGCCTCGTCTACTTCTACAATGTCTAAAGTGCAATCTTGAGAGGTACAATAAAATTTTACATTACCAGAGGACACCTTCTGTTACCACCTCTTGAAATCCAAAACACTAATTAACAATGGTTTGGTTTTCTGTGACTAGAGGGTAGGTTAAATCTAATCTAATTCCTCTGCCACAGAAGGTGACAGCATTTACAGGCATCAACACTGGCACTTTCCTGCTCTCCATTACTTATGCTTCTGGACTTACTGTTAGTATAAGGAAGTACATAATGCTCACTACTAATTTGTTCCAAATTTAAACTAAAAGTTAAACCCCCCTGCTATAGCCTCAAACATCACACAGCACTTGGGAACTTGTGTATCTTTCCAACCAGGAGACAGTACTTGGATCCACTGTTCACTTTTCAAGTGACACTGCTGTGGTTACAAATTTAATTACACTTCCAGGACAAGATGGGAACTGCTAAGTTAATAACCTGTACTGCTCTTGATATAGTGTCTTTACAACACAGTAAAGGTCTAATCAGTTACTGTATTTTTCCACCCTGAGGTGGTTGAGCACTGGAGGAAGACCTTCCCACAAAGATGAGAATTACTGAACCAAAGGGTGTCTTGAAGTAGCAAGTTCCCAGGCTAAGGGCAGGTCAGGCCCCAAATAAAGGGGCTTTTTGGACAACAATGTTATTAGAATCCTGTGCAGAGGCTGGCAGATACCCTCAAAAAAAAAGGTGCAACCTGTTTTGTAGTTGTAAAAATATTTTTCAAGAGTGCTACTGTTGTCAGAAATTACATTTCACTTTAACAAGGCTGCTGAACTGCTGCTTATTATAATAACATAAATAATATCTACCATGGATGTGACCTGGATTTACCAGCTCATCAGCTATGCCAGTAATCTTCTCCTAAAGCAGCTGCTAAGTGAAAAAAGGTAATTTCAGTCCAGTACAACATTTCTGCATAATACTGCTAATTTTCTGACTGCTGTGCTAGAAGAGAGAGGAAAATGGAGTTCTCCCATACACACTTCGAAGTTCTGCTAAGCCATGAAAGAACAGGGACTTAAGGGATCTGAAGGAATTGGTTGTACTTGCAGGGGATCCCCTGAAACTTCCTAGCTGAGCACAGGTGATGAGGGAGCATATACACAGACAGACAGACAGACATGTAAACATCTACACACACACAACCCTCCCATGAAGGGATATATATGCGTTTTATAAAGATGAAGGCATGCCCCTCTTTAAAGATGGCTTTGCAAGGAGGGTGGGGAACAGAGGATTTGCCATTCTATCTTAAAGCATCTGCCTAAAAACATTTTAATTGCTTACCAGCTAGAAATAGATGTATTGCAAATGGACATAAATATAAATTCATTTTGAGGCACTTGGCATGATTACTTTCCTTAAGTGATGAAAATTACTGTGTAAACCAAACTCATAAACTGAGTGAAATGACTGACTGCCAAATCCCCACCCAAGCACTAAAATCTGCAAATTGGTAGTAAAACACTTTTATGTTCAAGTATTTCTTCCTTCTACTGAGGCTTAAACCTAGTAATTCTTGGTGGAAATTGTTACCACTGAAAATTTTTATCAACAGAATTAATAATGAAAAAAACAGCTGAAGCAACTGCTAATGATTATGTTATAAATTTAATTAGCAGCAATAAAAATATATCATTTTAATTGACTTGAGTGTCATAAACAAGTGGAATACAGGACAGTCAGGCAACCACAGTACTGTAAGAATAAAATACCCCTGTAATAATCCATGTGATAATGCTAAGTGAGAGGGTAATGGACCATGTTGGGTTTTTTTGCAAATCATATAAATACCAAGAATGTCATCTATATTATTACTAATTTTTATGTGGTCACTATAAAAAAGCTGAAGTCAAGTTGAAGTTTGATTAGGTGCTGGGAAGACATACAGAAAACACTTCATAAAATTATAGAAAGTATAGCAGTAAACTGAAAGATGCTGCAACCTCCCCGAAACAAACTGATCCTAAAAGAGAAGCAATGGGAACTGTAAGAGCAAAGGTACCACACATGGTAGAAATTGTTAATGCTACTAAAACTGCCTTTATGTAATTTAAAATACTCACAAAATAAGTGCAGAAGAAGTACAAGTGAGAGTGAGGAAAGGATTTCTCTCTTTAGTAAATGCAGTGAGGATATATTTTCCCAGAGAGAGGTCAGGAGGACAAAGGATCCCTAAGTAGAAAACAGGAGCTTCCAAATCCACAACCAGTGTAGCTACTGGAGCAGTTAGGGGGGGCCATCTTTCAGCACTACCTAGAACTTCCACTTACTGTTTTAGATTCCCCTTTTTTAATACTGTCTGAATCTTTGCATGCAATAATAGCAATGACTTTTCTAGATTATATCTCTTCTTTTAAAATCTTTTTTGATTATATTATTGCTCCCAGGCAACTTGCAATACTTTGGGGGTAATATATCTCTGCAGACAATACCTAAGAATTCAGCAGCATGTTTTCTGCTGCAGTCTGATTTTACATAGTGCTTGCCATGGCACAGAATTGCCAGTGTCATTTTTTTTAAAATGTAGGGGTTCTGCATAAATTAGACTTTAAAACAGTGCAGTTAATTGCTATGCTTCATGGATGGCATGATTTGAGGAGCAGCCTTGCCCTCAACACCACAAACTGGGATGGGAAGCTCAGCCATAACTGCAGAGAACCTCCCCAAATGCAGCGCAGAGTGGCACGAACCCCCAGGTTCCTCTGGGGTTCCTGTGATGCCTGCAGCACACGTGCCACCATGCTCCCTCCTCTGGGTGGTGGCTCTGCAGAGGTGGAAATGCACCTGTCCTTCTCTGCTTTCTGCTGCCCTCACCGGCCCCTCCAGGACCCAATGGGCTTCACAGCAGAAAATTGAAGAAACTAATTCAGGCTGGATTTCTAAGTGTGAGTCTGAAAAGACAAGACTGAAGGAAATGAACACAAAACACAACCCACGCACCCACTGAGGAAGAAGCCTCCCCCTAGATGAATTCACAATCCATCACCAGGAGCTCCTCCACAACCTCAGTCTCACTGCCCCACATCATGGAGAGCAGTTGCACCTTTCCTGAGCTCTGCCTGTGCCTCTCCCTCCTTATAGACCTCCAGAAGTAAAATTTGGATACAAGTGCAAATTTCCATGGCTGTGCTGCCTGGGGCTTGGCAGCTGGGGTTTGAGCTGTGATGTCCCCTGCCCAGCACTCCACTGGCCAGGGACATGTGCTGCACAAATGCCAAGGACAGCCTTTATCCCCGGGGTCCTTGCTCAGGCTGCTGCTCCTCCCCATCACCAGTGTTCCTTCTGTTAGGGACTATCAACACATTTACAGTTATTTGGGTTTTATACCCTATTTGTGGTGTGTGATCCTGCAGACCAGGGGCTGGATATCAGGTTACTCCCCCTGTCTCCTCTGGAGATTTCTCTTATGGGAACAAAAGTCCTGTTGCCTTCTGTCTTGTGAGGTGGGAAATTTTTGCTCAGGTTCTTCTGTCAAACTAATCATCTGGATTTCTAATTTCTGAATCCTCAACTGTTTAATTAAAAGGAAACTGGTAATTATGGAATTATAGTTTAAACCTTGGAATTATTTCTTTGAAGTGGTTTATTTCTTTATTTATTTAAATCAGGTGCTTGGTACGTGCCTTCCAGCTACTTAGCAACCCAGAGGTTTGTAGTAACAATGCCATGCTGAACAAAGCAACCAATTTTGAGGGGTTTGTTTCCCTGTGATATTTCAAATTGTCATGTCACCAATTCTTGACAAAAAGATAGCTGTTTACCTCCTTCACACAGAGGTGGTTACTCTATGTCTGTAAGAAACAGGCTCAGATAGGAGGGGTTTTTTTCCAGATTCCCTTTCTGAGGACTGGGTATGTTGCTAATCCTTATAAAGCTCTCAGATACTCCAGTGACAAAAACCATCATAATACAAAAACCCATAATCACCTGTGAAAAAGAGCTAAGTGAAATGCTACCAATAATGAGCAAGGATTTGTCAATTTTACTTTCAGAATTAGAAAAATTCTGATGTTTTGATACCAAGAAGGGATGTTTGCCTGAAGAATAACTGTTCTCACAACAGTTTAATTTCTTACACTGCTTCACTTGCAAAAATATTGTTATACCTTCTGACACAATAATATGTTTCAGTGCATTTTGTTCACCAAACACAAGAACTTTATCAGAGTGAAAAGTAAGCTATTAGGCTTGTGTTTTCATCTCTTTTTAACTATGTACACTGAGGCACTTTGGGCAAAAACCCTGAGGGGGCAAAGAAACCTCAAAACCAGAAATGACTGAACCAAAACTAGTATATACATATGTATTAGTATAGGTATATAGAACAGAGAGAAAATAATGCCTTTTTTAAGGATGCAATAGTGAAGAAGAGTAAAATTTTCAGATACAGTTTTTGTGATATGTTTTAGAAATATTAATATTCTAAATTTATATAATTAAAAATATTTTGAAGCAGACAAGAAGAAAGCTACATAATAAATAGTTAAAGCAACATTTTAAACTTTTTCTCATTTCTAGCAGAGTTTCTACAGAATTAGAATGAAAGAAAAAAAATTCACAGTTAAATTCAAAAACCAGAAAATGTGAGACTGTTAAATAATTCTTTCTTTTGCCACCAAACATAAGTAAAAACAATACTTTGAACCTAGCAAGTTAATGTTTGGATCAAAAATGCAAAAATTTGTTCTAGTGTGAAGCCATAAAGACATAAAGAAAAGAATTCTTTTTCCTAACCATTTGTTAAGGCAGTATTTCCCAAACAGAAGATAAAGTTAGTTGGAGGACAACTTAGTTGCCCTCTTGTGCAGAAATCTACCAGACTCAATGAGTTTGCCTTGATGGGATCCATGCAAACATCTCCTAACATTCTCCTCAGCTTAGCTTTGTCATTCCCTGTCTCCTTTTATCTGCATTTTCTTTGAATTCTGGGATTAAAGAAATTCAAAATCAGAATGCAACAGTATGACAGACTTAGTCACGTCAGCATTTTCAGTGCCATCATCTGTTCAGACTAATGCTCTAACTTTGATGCAAAACACAAGCCTAGATACTTTTAAAGATGCTCCCTCTACAAATGACCACTTTGGGTAGAGAAGGTGTGAGTGAAGAAGACCATGACAACCACAGCTTGATAATTTGTTAATGACTGGTCATGAAGACCAGTCCAGTTTTCCAGTCCACAAGTCCCTGTATAATATTCAGTTGCTTTCAGGTTTCAGTTCAAATGCCTAACTCTATGCACTCCACTCAACTGTTTCTCAGCTTCCTTCCATATATACAAACCAGGATTCAGTATGTCAAAATTCAGACACCAGCACTTGGACACTGCACATATTTCTAAGAAGCTGAAGAGGAGCAATATGAATGAAATTACCTTCCTTCAGCAAGCAGAAAATCTGTTTCATGCTGAATAAGCTTACCTTTCAAACCACCTGATTTAGCTGAACCCCCTTCCTGACCCACTCTGTATAAAATAAGTGGCATTTAGATCAGAGACAGCTCCGCACCCGCGCAATAGCAGCACTGCACGTTGTGCTTGCAGGTGGTCAGTAAATGGCCCACCAGGCACAGCAGCTATGTGCACCTAGCCAGCATGTTTGTATGTAAGTTATCCACATGCATATGTAAGTAGATAAAAACCTGACTGTGCATGGGCAGAACTACTGGGAATAGTTCAAATGTCTTCTGGGAACACTGATGTTAACACTGCCAACTGCCCGTGACAGGGTCCTGACAGAAGTCAGCACCCCTTCTCTCACTCCCCCAGCCACGTGGCCACGAATCACAGTTGTGCTCGGCACTCATCACAAGAACAGATCGTGTGCAGGTGGCACAGCCTGCTACGAGAGCTGTATTTTTTGTCAGTCTACCCGTGCAATTCTTAGACTCTGTATTTTATAAGATTCTTCTGAGCAAGAAACAGCATAAAGGACAGTGTTTGGGATTTGAAATGTTTAGTCACTACTGTCCTCAGAAAATTATTGTGAACATGACAAGCTGCTGAACACAAGCTGGCCACTGCAGGCTTCAGGCTTGTTATTTTTGTTATGGCAACCTCTCGAGAGAAGGCAAGAGAAATACTCTCAAATAAAGTGCTTCCTCCCATGACAGTGGTGTACTGCTGTTGCTTAGATGGAAAGAAATGCGGAAGGAGCTGTGAGTCAGGCTCTAACAGCTACACTGAAAGCCTAAGCAGTGTGCATCTGGCACAGCCACCTTTGTCTTCCTGTAATACCAGTGCTACCAGGTACTGTTGGTGATCAGCTGCAGTTCACAGGTGAGGAAGAGTAGGAAGAGTCCTGGAGACAGCAGCCTACACTGCCTGAGGCACTTAAAAGCAGCTGGGAAGAGCCAGGAGACTGCAGTACCTTCCAGCAGCCCCTGAGCCTGAGCTGCTCTGGCATTAGCCAGACTCTAGTGGGGCAGAGACTGAGACATAGAATTCAGGTTAAAGAGCCCTGCCCCAGCTTACAAAGTCAGCAATGTCTCCAGAGAAACAAAAGGTAACTTGCAGTAACTTGGATTATCTCCTTTCCCAAACTGAGGTCTAACATCACCAAAAGAGTCAGTCAGATCCCAGTGCCTAAGTGCACACACACTGGGTGAGTATTCTCAAGTGATTTAACCCAGGCAAATTTACTCTACAATTTATTGTAGAACAGCAGGAATGCCACCACTCTGGTGGCAGCTGGCAAAATTATGCAGCTGGCATTACTTGTTTTCAGCAAACTAATATGTTTCAAATGAAACCAAGTCTTGCAAATATTTCTTGTTTTAAATATTTGCTGCCCTGACTATACTTTCCCTTCATTTCCCTCAGCAAGCTGGGTATCCTCTTCAAGTAGGAGTCTCTTCAAGTAAGTAAGAGCATTATGGGTTGCTGCACAATGTGAGGACATCTAAATAGAATTTCTCAAAAATCTCCAGTGTCCAAGCCTCTTGCTGTCACAGGTCTGTATCCCAACTGTACCCATCCCCCATTTCCAGTCCATCCACCACAGACAACAGAAAAAGCAATGAACACTCCTGTGCCATCTTGAAAAAATTAAGCTCTATCTACACTGATTGCACAGGCCCAACACAGTAATTAACATAACATTTTCTAGAAAAAAGCAAATCTTCTGGCCAACAGTCATACCTCAATAATTTCTGGGGCTGGCACCTCACAGAAAACACACCTTACTATACCCATTTCCCCTTCAAAGCTTGGGAAAAATATGGATTAATTAAAAAAATGTACAGGGAAACGTTCAGAGAATAACTTACTAAACTGCTGTCATCCTCTTGTGTTACACCTGTTTAGTGGTCAGGTGTGGCTTCTGGGTTTGGAAGACTCAAGGAGAAAGGAAAATTTGTGCTACACAATATCCATGGGCATGAACCTAAATCAAGGAACATGCTCAGTGGAATTTCCCTTTCATATATAGTACCAGCTACTTACAACAATAATTCTAACTATAAACCAAAATAATAGTCTCTATAGGTTATTTCTTGCTTGTAGTTACAATCTCAAACCAAAACCCAGAACTCTGCCTGGCAGATAACTAGAGCTGAGGGGACCAACGAAGCCAAAATACTTTGTGAACTTGTCAAAATGGGATGGACAAGAAATTTTTCTTCTGTTCATGCTTCTTATTTAGGACCCTTGCTTTTCTGTAGCTCTAGAATCAGTGATTATGTAAGAATAACAATTCAGACAAAACTTCTCTAAACTGATCCTTATAACACAAGTTTAGCAAAACTGCACTATTTAAAACATTCTTCTTCAAGTGCGGCATCTGCTCTCCAAAAAGCTTTGCAGATAACAAGCTAGATGAATTATTTTCTCCCATTCATTTTCTCACTTGATGTATTAAATTATAAAGCCTGAACTACAGTGTAAAGATAAAGAAGCAACTTGATAAAACATAGGAGGAATTTAAACAAACTCATTACACAAATTATTGTATTAAGTTTTTCAGAGGCCAATCTTCTGTTTAAAGAAAAGAGATTTATATTTAGCGAATGGCAAGGGCATGGAAGCAGAAAAGATCTGTTGTTACAGACAACATACACAGTTTTTAGACAAACTGTAACTGTGCAAAAAGCTGCAATGAGAGCCTTCAGTCTTCACCACCAGAGGTACATCAATCCCACACTGAAGCTAAAAGCTTCTGCAGCCCAAAGCAGCATTCATGGCCTTCTCCTGTCTCCTGCCTCTCTCTATCTGGGAGGCACCTCAAGCAAAGCTGATCCCTGCTGTGTTTTTCCAGGGAATCCAGTAGATATCACCATCACCTGAAAAGATTCTGAGACCACTGCTAGAACCATTTCTTTACTTTATGCCGTCTAATTTATTTACATGCACACGTACCCTCATTGCCATGCAGCCAGCCATACACGTGTGCACGCTGCAATTCCTGCTCTGACTGCAGGAGCCAGCTTCATGCTCCTGGCATAAACAGGCTGAATTTATGAGCTAACCAGGAAAACAGGGACAGAAGGCTTCTGTGAACCGAGGGTTTATAACAATGGTATTTATATTCATGTCCATCTAAAAGCCATCATTAATGTGTGACTGAGCATTGCTAGGTGTCAGACTTTCCCACTCCCAGTGGACCTTCCCTTCATTCTTTCCCACATCATGAGAACAAGGGACAGAAATCACTCACCCACCAAGCCCACCAAATTTGACACTCATCTCAGAGCTGTCTTCAAATTTGTAATTTCTTGCAGTCTCCTGCAATCATTCTTACTTATAATAGATGTTATTTATTTTTCCTTAACATCAGGGTTACATGCAATCTGATTTGTGCATCTGTAAGCCTCATGGTGGTATCTGTTTCTTTGTTTGTTAGTGACTCATTTAAAATGTTTCATTAAGCCTGAAACAAAAGAACTGAGGCAGGAGGTTAAAGCATCACTGCAGGATTCCTTTGCTTTCTGACTACTGTTGGTACTTGAAGAGGGCGGAAAATCTTTAGGATGCTGCAGATGTAGTCAGACAGCCCACCCTCTCCCACACAATGAATTTACAACTTCAAATTGTAGCCTTTACAGTTTGACATCCCTTCAACCCCTTTACATAACAAAACTGCCATATATGGTTCATGCCATGCTCTTCAAAAGGAAGTCATTAATTCCCACCTAATGCAACAGAATTATACTTCATTATCTTCTGGCTGAGCAGGGCCACATGTTGTCTTGGCCAAAATCAACACTGAGGCAAGACAAGATTTGTTTGAAAGAAACAGCAAGTCTTTGGCTTCTTATATCCTTCAAAAATCTAGATCATTTTGTAGACATCATCTGCCAGGTATCCTTAAGCCATGGCTATAGAGTTACCTATCCCAGATGCGTCAACTTCATCTTCTATTAATAAAAGCTTTTCTATAGCTTTAATTTTTTGTTTCTACAAACCTCCATATTCTGTGCAAATGCATTTATTTGAGTACAGGTACACAAAAAGATGACAGGAGATTGTCTCTGTTACTGAGTGACCTATTATATATTAAGTAACCTTTTCTTTTGGGGAAGGGGTGGGCAAGGAGCTGTGCAAAGGGGAAGAGAGACCTTTCTTTTCTCATTATTATTATTATTTTGCTTTCCAATTGCTTTCTTTTACAAAACGCAATAAAACAATAACGAAAGAATAAAATATTTATTAAATTGGAAAGCTTTAATTACTGTTTCTTTACAGGAAGCAAATGTGAAAACTCTTGTCTGCTGTTTTGCAAACAACAGTGAACTTGATCTCCTTTACAGATGTTTTCTACCAAGGTTTGTAAGTAGTATCAATAGAAATGCCATTGATTTCTACTGGTAGGACAGTGGAATGAGTCCTGCTGAGGACTCAGTATCACCAACCTTGACTCCTGAGCCAGGAGAGGGAGAAAAGAATGCTGAAGCCAGAAACAGGCAATACAGATGAAGAAATCAAAGTGCTTTATAATTTCCTGCCCCTATTAATTGTAAGTGAACAGAGGAATTTATGCTCCCACTATAGGCCAAGAGATGCAGTTCTGAAAACATCAAGTGTTTTTTTTAATTAATATAATTAAAATGCATTTTCTATCTAAAAAGAAATTGAATATTCAGAGTTTAATAACTAGACAGAGAATGAATTTTCTGTCTAAAAAGAAACTGAATATTCAGAGTTTAATAACTATAAGAAGAATGCATGCTCTAAAAGCCTTCCAGGAAATTCTTCAGGGCTTACTGAACCTAGCTTCCTTAAAAAATACTTCCTTGCTCTTACTAGATTTGCTATACCATGATACAGAAGAAATGCAGGTGGACTTCTCCCTCCCCCACCTCTGTCCCATGCCTCTTTCTCAGATAGATGCCAGATTTCTGTGGAACCATGAATCCCTGTACAGTGTTGCTTGCAAGTGGTGAAAAACCACTCTGGTGACCCTTATAAGGTATAAAATGTATTTAAACATTAAACATTTTCAAGGCTTTCCCATTTTCAGGACAACATATAAAAATATCTTTACTGTGCATTATCTGTATCTGAGATCTGAGTTTAACATGCACACACCCTCCACCTCCATTCATACAAGCACACACCATTGAATGATTTTTTTTTTTCTTGAACACAGGAAAAAGCAAGGAGGAAAGCCGGGAGGTACTGCTACAACTGGCAGTAGCAATGTTGCAGCACTAAGGTAGGTAGTCACTGCTCAACACTTTTCTTGGTCTTTAGAGAAAGGAACATAATGACTAATAGCTGCTTTTTAAGTACTTGTGAGGCAATTCAGCCACAGCAATGGCAAATGCTATAGGCAGCGATGCAGCTCTTAGCATCCCTGCCATGGTACTACCTGCCTTTTGCTACTGCAGTGGGGCACAGAGGAGTGAAGTGCTTTACCTGTCTTCACAGAGGGGTTCAGTGTCACAGGTAAGAGTAAAGAACCAGGAACACTGGCTATACATGTAATCACTGAGAATTGGGGATACTATTTGATACAAAGCTGGACACGACCTAGCAATGTGCGCTTTCAGCCCAGAAAGCCAATTGTATCCTGCATGAGAAGCAGCGTGGCCAGTAGGTCGAGGAAGGGGAGACACCACCTGCAGCACTCTATTCAGCTCTGGGGCCCCAACATAAGAAGGACATAGACCTACTGGAGCGAGTCCAAAGGAAGGCCATGAAGATGATGAGGGGACTGGAGCACATCTCCTATGACAACAGGCTGAGAGAGCAGGAGAAGAGAAGGCTCTGGAGAGACCTAATAATAGCCTTTCAGTGCCTAAAGGGGGCTTATAGGAAAGATGGGGAAGGACTCTGTCAGGGAGTGTAGCAAGAGGATGATGGGTAGAGGTTTTAAACTGTAATAGTGTAGGCTTAGATTATATACTGGGGAAAAATTCTTCACTGTGAGGGTGGTGAGACACTGAAACAGGTTGACAGAGAAGCTGTGGATGCCCCATTCCTGGAAGTGTTCAAGGCTAGGTTGCGTGGTGTAGCACCCCAGGCT
Organism: Myiozetetes cayanensis; assembly: GCF_022539395.1. NCBI lineage: Eukaryota > Metazoa > Chordata > Aves > Passeriformes > Tyrannidae > Myiozetetes > Myiozetetes cayanensis. The sequence goes on along the minus strand of NW_026087853.1, from coordinate 34,385,846 downwards.
CTCCTCACAAGCTCACTGAAGGGGTTTTATGTGAAAAATATACCAGGGTCCAAAACTCCGCACAATGGACTAATTAAAATGGCCTTCAGTTCTTTTATACCTTGAGGCTGCACACGGGAGAAATGCTACAACGCTTCTCAGGGGACCAAAATTACACACTTTTACCAGCAAACTTTGGAAAAAGGGGAACTCGGCAAAAGCTTAAAACAAGCATTCAATCAACACAAAGCATTTCACAAAACATTGATTCAGCATATTCCAACCCACCCAGGTTTAAGTTATGTAATGAGAAGAGGAAGAAGTAAAGAGAGAGAGGAAAAGAGAATTAGACCTACCGCCTTAAATCCAGCATAGATCCAGTTAGTAGAGATCCAAGAAGCGGTGGGGCAATGAATCAGACAGTGGCTGCCTGGTGTTGGTTTTATTTGCTCTGGACTCTCTGACTGGCCACGCTCTCCCAGGTGGGGCTTCTGGTGTGCCACCCATATGGGGCTGGGTTAGGGGCTCCAGCATGTGTGGTGTGGGGCAGTGTTTCTGGTGTGCCAGCAACTGACAGCTGCACCAGTGGCTCCTGAGGAGGGGCATGGGGCAGAGCACCATCCCACCTTCATAGAACCCAATCTATCCCCTTCCACCATACACACAGAGTTGTTTCGAGCCAGTAATGACTTTTTAAATAACTTTTTTCAGTTCCTTACAGATGGAGCTTTGAGCAACCCCATCTAGTGGAAGGTGTCCCTGCCTATAGCAGGAGAGGTGGAACTAAATGATCTTTATAGTCCCTTCCTTCTAACCCAAACCATCCTATGAATCTATGGATTCTGTGATTCTCATCAGTCACATTTCTGGAATTGTTTTCTTTTTACCAGCCCTTTTAAACAAATTTAAATATCAATATAGCTGTTAGATAATGATGAGAGGATATTTACCTTTCAATGGCATTTGAAATCCACAAGACTGTGTGCTGCAGCTGGGAACTGCATCTTAAACTCCTGAGGGAAAACATGCAGTGAAATGAAGTCCTGTCACCAGTTCATCTGAGTTCAATGGACTAAATTCAAACCACCAGCTATTTTGAGCAGGACTCTTTTATAACCCTTAATAATCACAGTTTTTCCACCAAACTAGACTAGCTATATGAGACACAGACATTTAGGTTTCATCTTGATAGTAATTCTGAGAGCCAGGAGAGATGATATAATAAGTACTTGTGTAGTTGCAGATCATAAGTCCCCAGGGCCTCACGCTGGCAGAGGACATCAGTGAATGGGTATCACTGTACTTTGACCTCTGGTGCCATGAGCAGTTGGACTGAAATAATTCACAGGATTACAGATGGTTCATGCCTACGTTATTTCTTTCAGTAGGAAGCATTTGTTTTAGTGAGGCAGATGAGCTTGTTCTGTAATTTGCCACACAGAAGAAGAAATCCCTAATTCATCAATTTCAGTTTTTCACTTCCCTTACACCACAGGCTTCCTCATTAAAATGAAGGTGCAGAATGTCTGCTTCAGGTGGGGAAGTTGCATGAGCTATTCTGCTTTTCAGTAAATCAAGGATATTGAATTGCCTAATTATAGTGGCATTAACAATACAGTAGCAATTTCCACTTCCAGAGTACTTTACTGCTGCAGAAATCAAATGACTTCACGGAGATGTAGGTTACAAAATTCCTGCCTCTGTACGAGCCTGGGAAAAAATCAGCATACTTCTGATCAAATGCTTTTGTGGTTTTTGGCTGATTTCCAGACTAAAACTCAAAAACCTGTAGCTCTCAGCTACAACTTCTGTGAGGACACCTTAATTTTGCTTTTTTGACCTCCGAGTAAAAGGAGTCTTTGTTTCTTCATTTTATGCAAGGGAATACAGTGTATTGGTGAAAAAAGAATTATCTAGTAATCTCCCAGTCAAGTGTGGTAATGAGCTCAGGCATCTCCAATACCCCACCAATTTTGCATATGAGCGACATTTAAAGTCACAAACTGGTATAATAAAGATGACATTTTGGCTCACGAAAAGGAGGACACGAGTGGCAAGAACAACACTCATACCGGTTCCTTGCTTAAGGCAAACAACACAGTGAAACAACAAGATAGGAACAGAATTTGTGGGCCTGTTTTAATGACTGTGTTCAAAAGATGGGATATCTGCTCAAAGTCAGTGCAATTACAGTGCTGAATACTGATGCAGGGGAAACATGAATTAGGCTCCATACCTTTATTTTTCATCCTTTTGTCAAAGATTTCCCTGGTTGGTAGCAGCAAAAACAACAACTAAAAGGAATAAGAGTTTTCTTACTTGGGAAGAAGATTTGGGAGTCAGAGAAGGAAGGTGAATGAGTTTGAAGAACTCTTTGACATCAGTTCTTGGTGATAATCTGTGCACTTTGACAGGTATGCAGCAGGTAGAAGCAATCAGTCCACTGGAAGATGTGCTACCACTTTTTGTACTACTTGGGGTTTGTGTTTTTGGGTTTTTTTAAGTGTGAATTTCAAAAACTGAGTGAAATGAGTATTAAATGAATGGAGAAACTTTCTTCTTTAGTTAACTTTTTGGGTTTTTTCTTAGACTGGCCCACCTCTAGTTTTATCCAGGTGGGATTTAAAAACATCTTAGCTCCATTAATATTTCTGAATCCTTTTCCATTTGTTTTTCTGTATAGTTAAAGAGTTTTTTTCCTCCATGTAGATCCAAGCTTGGAGAAGGGCAAAGCAGATACAGTTTCATAAGTAGTTTTTAAATTAATCAACGCCTGAAGAGATGGAAATGCCAAAGATAACCAACAGGCGTGAGTTTGGTCAGTGGAGAGGACACTGGGATCCCCACTAGTGTGTAAGCTCTTGGGCTGCAGAACCAACTGTGATGAGGAAGGTAGACTTTTGCTTTGAATACTGTAAAGCCATCCCCGATTAAGCATTTACATACCTTATTTGTGTAAAAGTGTTGGGTTCTTCTTGGGTTTATAGCTCAGGCCACTGGAAACGTGGCTGGGAGTAGAGAGCCACTTGGATGGCATTCCCTTTGCTAATTGAAATTACAAACTCTAGTGCTTCACTGTTCATTACTATCATCTGCCAACAGAGTGGTGGTTTATTTGTGTCTTCTGGGCTCTTTTTCATTCTCTGTTAAAAAGATTATATTGCTTTTGTTCTCACATTCTCTATTTGGCTAGAAGAATAAAAACTACTCAGCAGTATGTCAGACCATCCCAGGTCTTTTCCAGATACTTTTATGGTGATAGGTTGACATGAAAAGAAGTACTGGTCTGCTGTGGGAGCCTTTTTTAATGTAAGCCCTAAGCCACTCTAATCAGATATGCTATGATTTTTTGTATTGTATGCAGTGCTGCAGGACATGAAAAGCAAAGCTTCTGTATACAGTCACGCAATAGTTCAGAATTGTAGAAGCTAAAAATCAGACAAATCCACTAAGCCATCTTACTAAGTTCCCTCAAGCCCATCTGTTTGTTCCCTGCAGTCTTGTTTGCCTCTGCTTTCTGCCTCATCCTGAAAGAATCACATGATGGACTTCTGCTGCTCCCCTTGGGAGGCAGCAGCAGAGCCCATGGCATCTTGCCATTAGAGCACTTTGGATGATACCTTTGGAGAACTGTGCAGTCTTCTTAGCTACTGGGCTGGTGAGCACTGCCCGCTCATTTCCAGGTGCTGAAATGTGCTGATCCACCAGATTAGACTTCCTTGTTTAAAATACGCTAGGGAGGAACTGGTTCAAAATATAGGTGTTATATATTCAGTGTGCTTTATTTGTTCCAGGATACTGTAATTGGCATCTTTAAAATACCCTTATACAATTAGTGTCTTGTTGCACTTGCCATTATCATTCAAACCAATCAGAATCTTAGTTTCATTCTTTCCATCAATATGTGTAAAGAACAGGGGATCCTGAAGAACCTCTGCCAAAGTAGCTATTTGAACAGGTATGACTGCGCTGTTCAAACGTGCACATTTTCTGCAGGTACATGCTTAAAAACAGACACTGGAAAGCTTCTTGTAATGTCAAAGGAGCGGAAACTGAGGGAGAACAGTTTTCTTCTGTCTTCATGCTCCTTTATTCTTTCATGGAAGTAATTACCACTGAGTTGTAAAACAGCTGTTTTCCCCTTTTGAGGATTTGTTGGAAGAGAAGTGTTTTGCAATGATAAGGCAGAATTATTTTCCTTTTTTTTGTAATTGGTAGAAGTAGCGTGCATGTAAGTGACTTGTCTGCGGGACAAGTGAGAAAGGAATCCATTACATTTAATTATTAGTAGTAATAACTGGAATAAAAGTTATGAGAGCCTTTAAATATCCTAATTAACAATGTGGTTTGGCTCTACTGAGAACTTTGCACAAATTCGTGAGTTGGGGACCTGGTTGATTCAAAGGGGAAAGCATCCTAAGATTAGGGAGATATATGTAAAACACCCAAGCAAAGAAATATGGTAAGGAAGAAGTGCAATTCTGTTGTGGGGTAAGTGACAGGGGTGAAGACTGTGGGAGTAGAAAAAAAAAAAAAAAAAAACAAACCAGAAAATCAGAATAGTGTGGCATCTGCTTGAAATCTGAGCTTGAGTACTGCTGAGGATAACAGCAGTGCACTAGGAGCCTGTTGTGCTAAGCACAGCACTAACACAGAGCAAAAGCTAGTCCTTGGCCGAAGTGGTAGTGCAAGGAAATGTGGCCATTAATGCTGTTCTCCTCGACTTAGTCTCTGCAGGAGCATCTCCTTGTTTATACTTTCTTGTTACTACTCCACAGAAGAGAAGGAAGCAGAGTCCAGTGACAGTAATCACAAAAACACAGAATGGCTTGGATTGGAAGGGACCTTTAGAGATCATCTAGTCCAATCCCCCTACAGCTTCTTCACCTACATAAGGTTGCACAGGATCGTGTCCAAGGTGGGTTTTGAGTACCTCCAGAGAGGAAGACTCCACATCTCTCTGGGCAGTATGTTTAAAGTCCACTGCCAGCTTCAAAGCAGAGAAGTTTTTCCCCATATTCAGATGGAAGGTTCCTGTGTTTCATTTTGTGCCCATTGCCCCTATTGCTGGATATCACTCAAAAGAGCCTGGCCCTGCTCTTGACACTGCCCATAAGATATTTGTATGTATTGATAAGATGCCCTCTCAGTCTTCTCAAGGCTAAATAGGCCCAGCTCCCTCAGCCTTTCCCTGTAAGAGAGATGCTCCAGTCCCCGAATCATCTTCATAGCCCTCCAATGGATCCTCTCTAGTTCTTCCTTGTCTCTGCTGTACTGGGGAGCCCAGAACTGGTCACAGCATTCAGATGAGGTCTCATTAGAGCTGAGTAAGAGGGGCAGGATCACCTTCACTGATCTTCTGGCCAATAGCTTAGGCATTTCTAACATGAACAGCACTCACTAGGAAATGGCAAGTAAATGCATATAAATGTACCCAATTATACAGATAAGTATTTAATGAAATGAGGAGGAATCCATGATCTTACTTTTGAAGTCCCACCTTGTCTAATCCCCGTCATTTAACTGATGTTTTGTCTAAACATTGAAATAAGCATGGGATTTATCTGTTATAAACCGAACTTTAATCTGAGCCATGCCATCTTCCAACTGCTTGTAAAACAACAACTACACGCATGGATCAGTAACAAATGCTCACCTTGAGCCCTGCATCACTGGAAGACAGCTCATTCTTCCCCTATTCATGCAGGAGAAGAACTACCCAGATAAACATAAAAATGCATCACCTCCACTTTTATTTACATCTCAGAATTAAGAACTAGTATATGGAGCAACATCAGACATGTCCTGTTGTTAATGGTTCAGACTGGGGAGCATCAGATATAAGTTGAAATACAGCCATTTGATTCTTTATAATTATAGGGGTGATCAGCTCTTCCAGCAACTGTTGGTACCATTAAGAGGAGAACCTTTTCTGCTGCTAACTACTAGGTAGCTAGATATGCTAAATAAACACTGACACTATGACAGACTTCACTATGTAACACTAGCAAATACATGAATTTACATCTGTACCTAAACCTGAATGCAATCTGAAACATTGCTATTACCAGGAAAACAAAAAGCCCAAATGCAATGATAATACCCTAGACTCAGCAAAAGCAAACAGGGGCAGTTGCAGGAAAGTGGACATTTTGACACTGGCTCTAAACCATGTGAAAAAAAAAATTGGATAAGTAGCGATTTTAAGCAAGACCACTGCATTAAAGGACACGTGCTGAGCAAGTGATGGATTTTACTGCTAAAAGGATTGGAGGCTCTTAATGGATTGTTAAAATGCTATTGTGAAAAAGGTTTAAAGGTCCACATCATAGAAATGTATGGGGGGCATTACTTCCTACATGCCAATGTATCTCAAGGGTGTACATACATGCTTAGAGTACTGTAATATGGTGGTGGTTTGCTGTGATGGACACAGAATGTATGTCCACTACAAAGCAGTAAAAGCTGATTCAGTACCTTGTGTGAAATAAGTTGGTGCTCTCAGATATTTTTACAGTCATATCTATATGGACGTGACTTTAAATAAACAAGTTTGATTTCAGCCTTGGAATGGGATCGCACACCACAAAACTGCCCAAATCTAATATCCTGCCTTGCATGGCACAATGAAGCTTTCCAATGTCAACAGTCCACTTCTTTTTCCATCTTCAATCTCTACAGTAAAATGCTGACAGGCCTTGCTGGTGGGCCTTCCCGATAATCTCTTAGAACAGAAAAGAATAGATAGATGTATAAAATTCAAAGATAAGAAATCTCTGGGGGGGAAAAAAAGGTGCATTCACTACCTGTGTGATTGAGAGAAGCTCTCACTCAGTGCCAGGCATCTGGTTTCATCTGCCAGCCTGTTCTCCCAGAGGGGTTGGTCATGAATGCCAGACGCCAAAACATCAGACTTCCTTTGTGGATGCAAACTATTTTTAGTAGCACTTTAAAGTTCATGAACAGTGATATGACTCTGAATCTATCTCCATGTTTGGTACACTGACTTCTAGCCTCTGCAGAGTGGTGAAATATGGAGTGGTCTAAACATGCTGACATCTCTGCCACCTCTTGAAGTGATTCATCGTCAAGTAACAAAGGAAGGACAGCTTGGAGAAAGCTGGTATCAGTCTGGTGATATTGTCAGCAAAACTGTGAATTAATTTCCCCATGAAACTCCTCAGACCTCACACTACTCAAAACTGATTTTTTTTCCCCTAACACCAAGTTTTATTCCAGTTTCAGTCTTTTTGTCGGTATCATTATTAGAAGTCTTCAGTTCCAAAAGGAGATTCCCCCACTGGCTGTGCTACTAGTGACCCAGGACAGGATACTGGCTTTTTTCAGATCTTATCAAATGTGTTACAATTATCATAGATGTGTGTAATCTCTTCAATCAGTTGGCCAGTTTCAATCCAGTTAAGCAGATTTGGTAAGAGTCCAAAAATTACAGATCTGTTTGGAAAATACAAGTGGCCAGGTGCAAGAGTTTGGAAAGCCCATTAGTGACACCCTGAGGGAAAGGCAAGGAAGGGAATGCAAAACTCAGCATCACTGGGCAATTAGCATTTTGTGGGGTTTGCCTCCCATAACTATTTCTTAGTATCCTCTGTAAGTAGGATCAAAATTTCAAATACTGTAGCAAAATCAAACCACGGCCATATATTGCAGGTATTCAACCCAAGTAAGGATAACCGATGCTTTTCCTTTTTCCCTACCATAGTAAGGTGGTGAATTCCTACTACTCATATAGTATTCACCTTTTTCTGAGCCTTGACAGCTCCATCTCATCGAAGACACAGTAATTATATAAATCTACTCAATAATAAAATTAGATCACACCTGTGCAACAGAAGACCTCTGAAAGCCAACACCTTGAATAAAATTAGGACAATATTTTAGCAACAGAAACCTGTAATGTCAATTACAGTACAAGCAAACTTTGCTGCTTCACTTCCTTCCGTCCTAAATGTGTCTCCTACTCTCTTCTTTCGTTAACCTTCATTCTCCTACAGCTAGAAACACCCGTGCTCCCAGTGAAGCTCCTCAAATTATCAGTGCTCCTCAACTGGCATAAACGAGTTGGTGCATTGCATATGGGCCAAGGAAGGTCCCTATGCGTTGCACAGAGAACCCTGGATATCTTCCCAAGTGGTGGGGAGAAGTGTGAAATATGTTTCCATTTCATGTCCAACATGGAGCAAGGTGCAAAAACATCCTATGCATCAGAATTCCTGCCAGGCACCATCTGTTGCACAAACACAACTCTGATCCCAAGGCTAGGCATATAACAATCGTATATTGAGTCACACTGGCACTTTTTGTGGCCCACAAAAGTTTTCTGACCTGGTTCATCACCACAGTCTTTGAAAGAAGGAGGTGAAATGCCCCGCATGGAGTTCTACACAGAACCAGCTCAAAACAAACAGGGATGGAGAGTTCACTGCATGCTTGGTTAAAAGCCTGCTCTAGGAAATGAAAAGCAGACCTGCCTCCCCTACTGTACAGCTTACCTATGAGACTACCATAAAAAAAATTCTGACAGTGTAAAATTCCTCTCTTACTTTATGGATCTTCAAATGAGCATATATATGTATGCATTTATGTATGCACTTACATGTGTATTCATACATGGGTATAAATATATAAATACAGACATACACAAATATTTTTATCTCAGTGAGGTTGGAACATTGTTCTAAAATACTTATGATACAAAGATCTCTGGTTGTTAATCATCCAGTTCTGTTGAGAGGCAAGTGGGTTTCTTCAGTTATTCGTGCAATTTCATTTATGCCATGTCCTATACCTTATTCTGTTAGAAGATAAAGCTGAAAGCAGAGACCTGCAATGGTCCCAGGACTCTGTTCCTCAGACTGCAAACTTATTAGCACTTCTGAGGAACATTTTGCTGATACAAGCTTAAATGAAATGTATCTGAAATGAGAGTCCCTTAAGGATTCACATGGCTTCTCAAAAGGATCCTTACTGGGAAACAGAAATATGTGCTGATCTGCCTGCAGAAAAGAAGATAAATACTTTGTGAGACATTACGAAAGCAGTATAGCTTCACTTCCTTGTCAGGCCAAAATGGATGGCAACAACTTCATTAACATCTCATTCATGCAAAGCATCCAGCAGCATATGCAGGACACGGTTTGTAATGCTGGCCTCATTTTCAGATCTGTGTTATGAAAAATTATCTTCTAATGTGTCTTCACTATGATACAAACTGTTAGCAGACTTGCAGTGAAATTTTGCTGCTATCTCAGTGGCTCTTCTCCCATCTGTTAAAGGACATTCAGGTTTACTAATTGCTTTTCAAAAGGCCAGTTTGCTCCTGAACAAAACCGCTAATGGTAAAGAACACGATCACATACTACTTTCATCATGATTATCTAACTAAAGTTACCATTTTACTATTTTTATTCGCCAAATATGAGACACAAGCAGTTTACACGACTATGCAACTTTGATTTTGCATAAGGAGAGGTATCCGTCTCTTTCAATCAACAACAACCTATCTTGTTTGCAGTTATCACTTGCTTATATTAAGGGAGCTGCTTTGAATACAAGCTTTCAGCTCTGAGGAGATTTCTGGAAGAAGACAAATGATTTAAAGATACAAGAGGGACCACCTGGCAAGGACAGATTAAATATTAACACGAGGAGTTTGACTTAACATATCTCCAATAACAAGGATCAAATAATGCACCAACCCTTAGGATGAGAACAAATGGTTCATAACTGTGGAATTGAAAATAACAAAACAGAATTGAAGCAAGGGAAGTATTAGAAAAATTTAGGAAATATTCCTAATAGCAGACTCTGTTCGCTCCAAAATACATTCCAACCAGCTGCTTGATAAAAATGGGGTTTTCAGGTGACAAGGACATGGCTCACAGGCCAGGCACAAAGAGTTACAGTAAATGGGTTTACATCAAGTTGACTCCCTCGAAGGCAGAGAAACCCTGCAGAGAGATCTTGATAAATTGGAGGTCTGGGCAATCACCAAGCTATGTCAGGGGAAGTTTAGGCTGTACATTAGAAAAAGGTTCTTCACCCAGAGGGTGGTTGGGCACTGGAACAGGTTCCTCAGGGAAGTGGTCACAGCACCAGCCTGCCAGAGTTCAAGAAGCATTTGGATAATGCTCTCAGGCACATGATGTGATTCTTGGGGTTGTCATGTGCAGAACCAGGAGTGACATTTGATGCTCCTTCCAGCTAAGATATTTTATTTTATAATTCTATGGTTTATTTCCCCTTTCTCTGCTTTAAACTGAAAGATCAGAAGCCCACCTTCACTCCAAATGCTCTCCTAAAAATTCTTACTAAAAGGTTAACTCCAGCTACTGTTAAAATCTGTTTCATAGCAACTTCCCTTACCTGACTTTTTGAAGTCATTACAACCCAAATCACCATGACCTGCCAACTAACCAGTACAAATCAGAGAAGTTGTGATGTGTAAACTACTGCCAGTGTTAAAAGTCACTCCTCAGGTCCTGCTTTACAAAGCTGATGTAGAGTGCAATTGATACACAGTTTTACTGAAATTAAAGTTTTGAGCTGTAATACGAGCTATTGAGAATTTTTTCAGTTCATGAACATTACACAGGTCTTTACCTAGGCAGACAATTTTTCAATTTACTTTGAAGAACTTCATAGGACTACAGGACAGTTCAGGTTGGAAGGGACCTTAGGAACTCTCGAGTATGATCTCCTCAAGCCAGACTCGGCTGTAAAGTGAGATGGAACCTGGTGAATCAGGATTACCTGTATGTTCAGTCACCAAACACATGCTTAACTCTACATGATAGTCTTAAATTGCCATGTTTTAATGACTGTAGTTCCTTGATGGGTTGTTTTGGTTTGTTTTTTTCCTCCACCAAATACTAGAGCACAGATGCCGTGCCTAGATGAGTGAGTCCATCATGCAACAGGAATTAACACTTGGGCTGGGGACAAGGACTTCAACCATTTCCCATTACAGTGGGCTTAACACTGCCATCTTGTTCCACATTTCAGACAGCCCATAAAGTAAAACTTTACCCCAAACACTTGATCAGTTACAGTTGCTGATTTTGTACTCCACAGTTCAGGCAAAAGTAATCCAAAATAACTTTACCAGCTATTGCTCTTATAACATAATTTCATAGAAAAATGTCTAGAATCCACTTGGAACTTAACACTCAACCAAGCTTGGGTGCATTACTGAATATATCAGCATTTAAATGATCCAACAGTTCAGAGAAAGGCCTTTTACAGCAGTGAATATTATCATTGCCCAAAACTGAGCACCAGCATATGCTCTCAAACATCAGATTGGCACCAGCTGTGGTCAGCTGAAATAGTATCTCCATGTTAGGCATCACTATCACTCAAAGACAAGACACAACAAAGAAAACGAAAAGCCTGAGGACTTCATAGAAATGGCAGGAATCATTACAAACTTTGCAAAGGTGAAGAACTGAAGCAGACAGAGCTTACATCTAGTAGAGTGGGGCTGAAGAAAGAAGAAGTGTGCTCTCCACATCAGTGCAAAGGCCATACACTTCAGACTGTTCATTGTTGTAACGATCTGGTTTTATTTTTAAGATCATTAAAGATAATTTTTAAGATTTTAAGATCATTAGATTATTCATATCCTTTAAACCACCTTTTTCCCTACAGTATTATATGATGTACTGCTTACATGTCAATGGTGAACTGCATATTGTTCCTTTGGCAGGAACTGTACTTTATAATTTTTCCTCAACAAATGAGTGATAAAACACTGCTTTACTGAATAACAAAAAAATGCAGTTTATTACCAGCCTTACTGTCTGCAATTCTTCCTGTTGGTAGTGTAATGGTAATTACAGACCAGTGCTGCCAGTTATAGGCCAGATCATTGGCCCAATAATATACCACTAAATATACCGAAGTTCACAGATAATAACGCCTTCACACTTTGATCCAGGCTAGACATGAATGCACAGTTTAGACATATGAGACAGTTCTGAGGGCAGAAGCAATTTAGATGGATCCAGACACCACAATAAATGAACAGAAGGAATGGTATGGCATTTGGTTACTTCACACCTCTTTCTTTCAAAACCCCAGATCTTCCGACAAAGAAGAGCAAACAGCCATGTCAACAAGGAGGGAAAGGGCTGGGACCACTGCTCCATTCAGTGGCCTCACTGGTTAGAAGGGCAGCTCCACTGGAAGATATCATAAGCTTTTAGCCTCCCTTATGACTTTTGAAAGCAAAGAGATATAGATTAATTGAAAGGTAAACTGAAAAACTCCTAGAGGTCTTGACAACACAAAAGGCCACTATTTACCCTTCACTTCCTTCGCTACCCTTCACAACTCCATATGTATCAGCATCCCCTAATATCTTGGATTTTACCTTTACCATCTCCTTGCTTTTCTCTCTGGATTACATCTCCCCTTTCAAATTTAAGCTTGTTGCTTGCATAAACAACCATTTCTTTCATTCTTCCTTTTGCACAAAAGCATGACCATGTTGTACAACTCTCAAACAACTACCAAGTCACACCATGATTTCAAACTGTAGCTCATGACCATGTTTGGCATCTCCAGACTCTCTGCTCTCCATTTTGATTTAACATTTGGTTCTTGTTGGCCCATACAGTTAATCTTGTTGTTGTTAAATACAGTAGCATTTATCTCTGCAAATCCTGCCATCTGGAACAGTTCGCTACTTATGTTTCAGCAAATCACTTGCTTTTAAAAATCTGGAAGTGTATCGTCTCCCCGTGCTTGAAACTAAATTCCTTTCTTTATCACTGAGAAAGTGATGCCACTGCGTGTAAGGCTGGTTTGTCCCTCCTACCCAAATGTACTCCTAAACTGCTGTCATGAACCACCTTCTTCAAAATTACAGACACATAAAGCAAAACCTAGGTCTTTCGGGTTGGGTTCACCTCTTTTTGTTGATTTGGTGGGTTTTTTTTTTAGACAGACCATATGACAAAATCATGAGGCATCTGGGGACACAGTCTGCATGAAAGCTTTTACACAAAATAAAGCTGTCTTACTCTCTTAACCATTCAATATTGGGTGTTCTTGGAATTACTTAAGGTGAAAGAAATAGCCTCTAAATAAACAGCAAAAGTCAGTTATTTGTGTCATATAGTATGAAAAAATTTGCTTGAAATAGAGCAATTAGTAATTTTTCAAATGATAACAGCTGATTGCTGCTGATACATTGCCTGCTGCTATATTGCTCTCATGTTTAAGAATTAAAACCAGACAGTAATGTACATATATTTCTATTTGTTGTGCCTTACTAGCTATATCTTTGGAGACTCAATATGCTATCACATAGAATTTTAACTGAATTTTAACTGAACAGCTCTCACTTTAATATCATTATTCTGTAAACATGTCATTATAATAATCCAGAATATAGTTTTAGCCTTGGCTGTTGGATAGATAACACAACCTTACAATGGCAATTAAAGATACAGAAAAAGACCTGCGGTCAAGATTCTCGAGAGGTGAAGCCTCTGTGCATTAGCCCGAAGATTTTTACTCAGTCATAAGCTGAAGAGCTGATTTCAAAGGGAGTATCCATTGTCCTGATGAATCAGGAACTGAGAGCTGTGAAACACGTTTGATGCATCTATGACCAGCTGCCGAAGAGAAACTACAGCAGCTTTACACAAGTAAAAGGTATAGGTTCTAAGCCCTTTTCGTAGCTTCCAGAGAAAATGTTTTTATCATATGCTGTTGTTCTCCACTTAGCCTGGCCTTCAACCAGGATGTGACTTCAAATCATTGCCATGGAGCGAGTTATCATAGTGCACAGCTTCAGTGAGGCAAAAAGATATAAACATACTAAGAGAAAAGAGATCTTTTTCTCTTAGGCAGCACCTCCTGCCCCAGGTGCTGAAGTGCATATCACGGTCAGCAGTCAGATCTTTTTCTAGACACCTGCTCCATCGTGGCTGGCCCTGCTCAGTAACCTCATCAAGGGTGAGCACCTTGTGCCTGTGTGTGAGGCCCTGGCTGAGATCTGATGTAGGACTGCAGAAGCCTCCCAGTTCTTTTTATGAGTCTTCAGGGCAGGCTAAACTTGTTTTTCTTTTCTGTGCTTTTAAGAGATGCACTTATTTTAAGAAGTTAAAAAGTTAATTTGATTTCCCTTGCAGTTGTGGTACCACAACAATGGCTAAGACATTATATTAAGAGATGTATTTTCTAATTTAGCCTCTCTTATTTTCTTACATTTCATCTTATCTCCACAAACCACAGAATGTATGCATTGCTTAGCAGAATATGACTATCCCCAGTCTCAAGTGCAAGAACTAGATGTAGAAAAATAAAAGTTTATTTTGTGCTATAGATGCAAGACTTAATTCAGAAGAATGCCAGCCAATGCTATAAAGCTGCTACTTTTACCATTTGGGCACACAAAATTCATCATTAAAACTTGCAATTAGATAAAGAATCTGAAAGCAATACAGGTTTTAAGACGGAAAAATCTTCATCAGGGAAAAAAACACGGCATCAATTTAAAGCTAACCATAGCCTGAGATCTGAGAGAAAGAGAACAGTACGTAGAAAGGCAGCAAAATAATTGAAGAGTCCTGGTCCAGGACTCTTGTATGTGTATGGGACAGTATACCAAGTTTTGTTATCACCTAACCTAGACCACTGTTTACAGGATATGTGAGCATCTATACTGCAGCAGTGGATACTTTTTGTGTAGGCACATAAGTTAGTGCAGTTGCTGTTGGAAATCTCAGCCTGGATTATGCCATAAAATGCAAATATTAAGCCTTTTCTAGAAATCCTCATAGAAGGTATGTGCAAACACTATTACATGTATTTTGCTTTGATTCTAGGTTTCTCTGACATCACAAGAAGATCTCTTCACCTAAGGATTTGGCAATTACAGCTCTATGTTTGGCACGCTTGTATTTGCTTTAGAAATTAACTTGGAAAATGCATTCCAGGTCCTTTTTACAAATAAAGCAACTTTAAGATTGCTGTTTATAGAAAAAATATTGTCAGTATCTGAGATTCAGAAACTATGCTTTCCCTTGTTTAAGTACTATCCTGACCCATTGCACAGCTTTTCTTCAAAAGGAAGGAAATCCTGGCTCCTTCAGTACATTGGAAGTACTAACCCTTAATCAGATGTGAAATGGCAAAAGGAATGAATTGATGTCACTCGAACTGCACAGACAAGAGAAATGAATTAACATGGTAAGTATTTGCTGCTCTCAAGGCAGTAAATTGCAGGCTGGCTGAACACAAATAAAGAGAAAACACATTACGAAAAATGGCTGATTGGTTATTCTCAACTGCCAAAAAGCTGCTCAGGATGCACTGAGAGAGAATTTCTGCAGGCAGAAAAATGATTTTTGACGATGATAAGAAGAAAATAAAGGAATCCCTCCTCCCAAAAGCTTAAAATTACCTAAGCATCTAAGAAGAAATCACATTTAAACTCATTAAAGACAGATTAAGTTAATCAATTTCATGTACTTATTGATGAAAAAGATGCTCTTTGGTTACCTGGCAATTACTTTAAAATGCATGTTTTAAAATACTTTGGCTGGTCTTTCTGATATCTTGTTTATGCTTCTTCCCAAATATCAGAACAATACAGCTTAAGTTGGGGTTCTGTTTATGTGCTGCATGTGAAGGTTTATTTCAATAACCTCACTGAAAAAACACTGCAGCCTGTTTGTTAGGAACACATCTGAGAAGTGCAATTTCTTTTACTGCAGTCAATGATAATGTTTTAAGCCATTCTTTTATTTTTAAATCTATTAGAAGCAACACCACAACTTTTGCCAGTCTTCTACCCGCAGTGCAGTGTTAGAAGCTGCCTGACAGTGGCCCCACATTCAATTTTTAAAACCTTGTATGGAGGAAAGGAAACAAGAAAAAAATGGGAAGAATACTGCATTCCCTAGAAACTGTGGATCTAAAGCTTGCATTCACTCCTACCAGAGCTTGAAGAAAACCACAGATTTCTTCTTTAAGCTTTGTTATTCTAGGCTTCTCTATATAAAGAGGTGGAAATATTTAGGCATTCAAATAACTTTAGGAAACCAACACACCTTAGCAGGGCACTTCCACTGCACAAGCATGTTCTTGGCAAGTTCAGCAGCGATTCTACACTTGGTGATTAAATGGAGTTGGCCAGCAGGACTCAAAGCAGCACCAATCCACCTGGGCTAAGTGCAACAGGATAGTGCTCAGACCCATTGTCATTCGGGGCAGAACAGCAAACTTAGCCTTGCAGCAATCCAGTTCTGACAAACAATGTCTTCAGAGCACATAAACAAATTTTGCTAGAAATTATACATGTATTTATAACACATCCTTCCTCCAGGAATCACAAAGCGCTTTATGAATATCTACACATTCTCTGTAATAGATGTCTTATTTAGAAATCCCAGGAGTGCCAGTATAATTGGCAAGTGACATTTCACTTGGATGTCAGGTACTTCAGTGGCATCATCACTTGCTGGTTGAACAGAACTACTCTGTCTTTCTTCAAACTAGCAGTTAGACAATCCCTGTGCTTTTTGAATTAATAAAACAGCTGAAATCTTATCTCTGGCTTAAAGGCTGTTGGCTAGGTTGAACGAAAAGGCTATTTCACTAGAATTGATAACAGTTGGGAATAAGAGTTATCTCACAGTAACATCTGTGAACAAATGAATACTCTGGATTTCATCCTGTCTTTCAGTGGTAAAATTCAACTGAAGCTGTATGGCTATAAATCTGAGTAGGATAGCTGGACTGTGTTGCCAAACATGTTTATTCTGTTAAAGCCAACTAAGCTTTAAAGCTAAAGAGGTGTGACGATTTAGTGAAATCAGTTCATTTCAGGAAAGTGATTAAGACTCCAGAACTATTTGGACAGTAGGTTGGTTGCTACTGCCTGTTTTAATACCCAGAAGATACAATTTGTCCTCAATTATTTTCCCCATGCTCAGAGGTGTCTGATCTAAACAAAGTGATTTTTTCCCATTATCTCAATGACTGTATGTTTTCTAGCCAGACAACTACAGGCACAAAAGCCAGCGTTTTCTTTATGACCAACGCTTGATGACCTTGAAAAAACCTGCAACAGCAGCCTGTGGGACATTTATGGAGATCAAAAAAAAACAATTCAAGTTTGTATTCATTTGAGTGCCATTCTCTGTCTAGCACTATCTGGAGTGATGCTACAAGAACTGCATATTACTCGTATGCTCTGCAAGCACAGTGACAGAGCTGGAGAGGCCAGTAAACAAAAGCACTGTGCTGCACTGAGTGCTCCATCTCTGTGAGCAAATCACCAGAAATCCCCAAACAAAGATTGTTTTTTGTACATCTAGGTAAGTTATATCCACAAACTCAGATGTTCTAAATACATTATACCAATGCATATCTGAGATAATCGATTGAGGAGGTGGGGAGACTGTGTAGGCACCATATAACTTATCAATTAAAATAAATTACTTCCAGGATAATACTACCTAGAGGGCTGTTATGCAGCTGCTTAACATCAGATTTGCAGAACACCCGAACTCACTCAGAGTGCCACAAAATGTTATGAAATTGAAATTAATATGCAACTGAAGTCCGTCCCACCTATAGATTTAAAACTTCCTTACTTATAAAGCTTCTTTAATGGTATCCAAGAGAGCTGGTATCAAGATCTCAGCTTTATGTTTCAGGTGGGAGATTCTGCCTTTTGCAACAAAAGGTCTTTGGCCCAGCCAGCCTGCCCTATCTGGAGAGATGAGGAAAGAGAAGCCAGGCATGTTGATACATCTCAACACTGGCTGCTTTGGAAAGTCAGCAAAAATGAATAGCATTTATATTGCTCAGGGGATTTTTAAGTATTTATCTACTCCCAACTCCCCACACAAGACAGTAGACAAGCACCAAGGTGAACAGCAGGAAGCAGGGGAGGACACCTGGGATGCAATTCAGAATCACATGGGTCCTCCAGTGGAAAATAGCTAAAATGCATGACTGGGGATAAGGAAGTGTAGCTGGAAGTGTTAATTTTCTAGTGCAAGGAGAGAGAGTTTGCACTTTGCTTAGCACAGCCAGTTTTGTAACAGTCAAATAGTGCTTCAGAAGTGTATCTGGAAAAATTGCCAGATTGTACACATGATCTTTTAATTTAAACCTCTGAGAATGAGGGCGGCCACAGAAGCAATGAGAAGAATTAAAGGACTGGTTTCTTTCTGCCTCCCCAGCTCTGTTAGAGGAGGGTGAGTCACGTACATCTTTTCTTAATTACTGAGCTACAATCCCACCTCCCCCCTTTTTCTTCTCCCACTTCTCCAAGCCTCCTCTCCAAAACATGTCTGCTATTACCAGGCAAATACAAGACCAGCCCTTCCCCCACAGATGTGTACAGCTGTCAGTACAACAGCAGTAAAATAAGCTGCAGTTCCCATTTTCCATGACAGATCCTGTAACTCTTTCTGTGCTTGGCAGTTATGCAGTTCAGTATCCCTCCTCGAAAGGAAGTTAATTCACCCAGTTAAAACAGGAGGTGAATCAATGAAACCATTATCACAAATGAAACATGGTCAAGATACCAAAATGAGCATCCGCACTGTCATGTTGAAGGAATGTGTCATTTCTCATGCTCAGAAGACAGAGGGATGAATTTGAAATTATTTTGGTTAATTTGCCAGCTCCTTCTCCTGTCACTAGGAGAGAAAGGCTGCTCCAAGGAGAAATTCAGAACAAAAGTTCATCTCTTTCTCTGAATTGCCCTTTCTATACATCCTTGTTGACAGGCAAAGTCATATCTGTCACCCAAGTCTCAAGGTAAACCTTGTACATATTATTTGCAGAAAGACTACAGCATTTTTTATTTTTTATGTAAAATCTAGAGGCACCTATCACCAGAGCTAAGCGATGTGGTGTGCCACATCCAGTAGAGGGTAGCTTATGCGCTTTGTAATAGCTTAGAAAAGTACTTGTAGATGTTATGGTGTCTCTAGAAGCAACTGTCCCAATAGAAGTATCCCATTTCCTAATGCACTAACCATGCATCACTGATGTGCAGAACCTCCAAGCAAGATTATCCTGATGCATTTAAAACATGCCCACATACGGATATGTCATCAAATCCATACTCCTTAGCCTCCTCATTTTCAGCACCATGTCAATTTTAAATGATTCTGGCTAAGTGAGATGGCAGGATGCTGAAAACACTGTCAGCAACTGGCAGGCTGACTCTGTTAAAGTACTCAATATTGCTAACATTGGTTAAACAGGACTTAGAAATTACTCCCTTGCGAAATCAAATTCAAAATGTTCTCCCTCACACTGCCCACAGCACGAATAGCTCACAGATTTCAATCCACACAAGTACAGGGCTTAAATGGTCCCCTGACTATGGGTCATTCTGCATTCAGGTTCAAACTAAAATAAAATTACAAATGGAAAAACTACTGGAACCACAGAGAATATAATTTGGCCATTAGTAAAAAATCTGCAGAAGCTCATGCAGAACAGAAGGTGATTCAAATATCAGCTTTGTAATGATATCAACAGTGAAGCCAAGGGTGGGGAGTGTGGGAAGGGGTACCAAGTTTTAATGAAAGGTCTTTGCTGATCTATGGCAATGTCAGCCTTCGTTACATAAAAAGCAGTTTTAAGGATCAGAATCACACTCTCAACTCCACAGAGGGTTGCAGGAGATTATACCACGCAGAGACTGGGATCTGTGTTTGAATGTATTTAATCACTGAATTTCATTTGGCTCCAAAGTACAAAAAATGTTTTCCTGGTAAAAACCCACCAAAACCCCCATGTATTCTCCAAAAACAGCAATTCTGAAACTACCAGTTCTGAGTATTTAAGAACATCTTATCCTATCCCTAAAACCAGAAAAGCTCGACTGTGGGTGGCCTTGAAAGAGCTTACAAATGTGCAGAGGTGGACCAACAAATCAATCTGAAATCAAATGAAACTACAAACCCTCTACTTGGTCTCTCTACATGGCCTGTGACATGTACAAGCTGGAACAGACAACATTAATGGCCCAGCTTTTAAATCTACTTACTTGAGCTTGAAAACAGCACAAGGCAAACATTTCCATCCTCTCAGAGTATGTGACTCTGGGCTCCCTAAATCCCTCCGAGGTGCTGTCCTCAATGCTCATGTCAGCTGCGGGAATATTATGCCTAATTTATCTCTGTATTGTTAGATCAATAACATCAGCAACCTACTTCACCAAGTAAGCCTGTCTGTAGTCTGGTAAGAGTTCAAGCGTACAGCCATCTTTCTTAATCCAAAATATTTTGCATTCTGCTGGTGTTCAGACTAGCCTCAAATACTTAGGTGTTCGGTGGGATTGCTCTGTAAGATAACAGCTCCTCGAAGAAGGAAAACAATTAACCTCTGCGGAATATGGGGAATGTACAAATCTTCCACACCTTCCTTTGAATTTATATACAGGTTGTAAATGGCCAGGTCACAACAAGAACCTTATGAGAAAGAAGACCTTTTTTTTCAGAATTGTTCTGTTCAATGTGTATGTGAGCGGCTGAATAGTATCTTATTAGTCAGCAAAGACAACAAGCACAGTATACATCATTTAGTATCAATATATTCTACAGATAAAGAATATAATTAGCCTGCAAGATACAGATCATCCACATAGTACCTTGCCTGAAAATTTCCAGCTTTGAAAGCCTGGAGCTTTTTCTACCCTTTACTTTTTTTAGATTTTGATAGCATGATCACTTTCACAATGAATTAATTGTTCTGTACACATTCCATCTTAATGTACTTGCTGAAGTGTGGAGCCTAGTGTGCAAGAAATAATTCTGTTTTCTTGGAAATCTGTTTTTCTGAGCAAATATCCAAGGAAGGTTAGCAAATAGTTCAGAAAAGTTTGGCTTGTAATTTTAGGAGAAAACCTGTAAATGCCCTTCTAGGTTCTAGATAGATTCACGTGGACATTACAAGGTATACAGATTTACTTAATTAAGTCAAGCTTATCTGAAATACTGATAAAAGCAGTAGTACAGCAGTACAACATCAATACACAGGAGAACTGAAATTATAATGGCTCAGCTATCAGTGCCATCATCTGTGAGAACATACCACTGAATTTGGTTACTCTGTGATGAGTAAACAAGTTCAATCCATCTCACACTCAAGCATGAATAATTTTCCAGGTAATGGTGAGATGTTAAGTCATTGCTTCTGAATACTGCATCACACCTACCATCACTCCCTAGAAGGGAAAATAGGCCCTGCAGTTAGGACCCCAGTTTTATTCTTCATCGGTAACATCATCTTGGTCTGTCATTTTGCTCAGAAACAATAAAATTCTTACTAGCACTGTACAGAGACATTTCATTCTGGAATGGATGAAGAAGTCCCATTACCCATTTCTGAAGCAGAGCCAGAGCAAGTACTTTACTAGTTGATAGCAAGAAGTTAGCTACTCACCACCATGCAGCAGCTTTTTGCACCTGACCCTGCCCCAAAACAGCATTCCACCTAACAGTGCTCACTTAGAAACCAATAACTCCCTCCCCAAAGCCTCATCATCTCACGTCTGTGGCGCTCAAAATTTGCATCATATGCTGTAGATCCCCCTGGGAATACCTGGGCTTCTCAACCCCACACCCCCACCACTTAAAGTCCTTTCACCCCCCAAATACTTCCTAACCCAGATACCTGAGCTTTTGCCCCATACACCCTCATGCCTCCAGCCCTCTCTCAGCTTTCTCTATCCCTGGCCTCCCCCAGCTGTGCCCCATCTTGATTTCCCTGTGGGTTTTTTTTAAGGGTGGTCCAAATAGTCAGAGCCAGGCTGCTGCTATGAAAAACCCACCAAGACACAACTTAGCAGAAAACCAGAACAGGCGGCCCCATATGAGAAGATGTCTCCATTGACTGATGCCACTGCAGCCTGGAGAGCCAGGCCAGGAATGAAGAAGGTGCACAGCTGCAGATATAATTGGAGGAATTACACTTGCAAGACCAGAAGCTGGAATACGACTAATGCATCTAAGATAGTTGATGTATGTCCTGGAGGCAGCTTATATTTTATTCTACCCCTGAGCAAAAAAGTAGGCAGCACAGGGAAGGAATGATCACAGCCACCCGCTCTCCTTTATCATGACAGACCCTTTTATTTCTGTAGGGCACTTCTGCCAGCATAAGAGTCTCCCCCTGTTCTATAGCCTGAGGATCAGAGAGCAGCCAGGCAGCTTACGCAAACGCCTTATTTTGACAGTAAGTCTCCTTAGTTTCAGCATCTTTTATTGTGTTTGTCCTTTTTCTTTCTTTCTCTTCAGTTCTGCTGAATTCCTTTCTTAATGGCAATCAGCAAAGAATTAAGTCATTATTAGAAGAGAGACATAGCATCTGGAAAGTGGTATACATGATACGAAACAAGCTTTACAACAGATTCCTGCACTACTCATCTTGACTTATTTGAATGGAGTTGATCAGACAAGTATATTTTAATTCTGTATCTAGGCCAAGGTTTTAACATGATGTACGGAGATAGGTCGCTAGCTAGGTGCTCATCAAACCTCAAAAATAAAATTGGTGAAATCACGCCAAATGCAATTGAGTCAGATGCAGCTGGAACAGAAAACTGCACAATGGCAGAGTACTGTTCCTGTTCTTCTGAGCCACACAACACAAAAGGTATTTAAAATATAATAAGAGTTCATCATTTGCAAGATGGAAGGCAGTCAGGTTTTTTTTAAATTATGCCAGCTTTGTCACAGATATGCAATGAAAATTGACAGTTCCCTGACCAGTGAACTTTCTGTCTCAGTAATTAAAGCCTCTTTTATTACTGTAAAGTAAGTGTGATCTAGTTTCGAGAGCTCTAAAAAGCAGCTGGTTGAGTTTATAAGACAAAGCATATAGTAGCTATACAGAAACCCTCTTCCATGAGCAATACTCTCAGAAACCTGGAGCCCCTACAGAGATTTCAGTGGCAGGAGTATCTGGAGGTAAATAGCTGGATCTACTGAAGGCAAGGTAATAAATGCAAACACACTTACTTTCTCTATGAGAGTGAAGGAAGATTGACAATTTCACAGAGGCAGTTCCTTCCTTTCTGTTGCTGAAGCTCTGTCAGTGGACACTTTGGAAGATATGTGCCAAACAGGGATGTCCAAATTCTCTGTACTTCCAAAGCTTGCCATCTTCTGCAATCCCTGCAACCCTGTGATTGCCTCTTTTCCAAAGGACCTGCTTCTGCTGAGCACTTCCACTCAAGGAAGTGCTTATGGACACCAGTGTCCATATCATCTTGTACTCAACAGCCAGTCTGCACACAAAAACCAATACTCCAGGAAACTCATCTGGAGGTAGTGTCAGAAAGAGAAACAGATTTTTAACCAGAATCATAGTCTATCCAGCTGCCAGATCTGCAAGAGAATTGCAGTCTGATATAACACATTATAACAGAGGTAATAAAATAGTAGAGTTATCTCTTCAACAACTGAAAACTTTGATGAGAAAAGCACTACAGTGCCCAACCATTTTGGCCCTTTTGGATGCATGAGTCTCTACTCTTGTTTGGATTAAAATGTCAATAAGTTACTCTCTCATGGGGAAAATGGAAAATACCCTGGTACATGACAGGCACTGTTAGGGAGTCATGCCAGAAGAGAATTTAAAAAAACAGCATCACCAAGTATTTCTCATCCTTCATTCTGTGAAAAACTGCCACGATTAGAACAGCTTGAAATAAAACTCTTGAAAGAGCTGCAGTGTTTTAACCATCCTAGTTCTCTAGTGCCCCACACTTCTCCATCTTGTGAGATGTGACTTCCATACCTCTGCATTTGGACAGTGAAATGCTACTTTATTCCCTGTGTATGCATAATTTTTCTAGGGTAAAACAGCACTAGAGATTTGGATGCAGAATAGTTATAAAGTAAGGAAATGTAATTCTACCAAACTTCTGCTGCTCTTGGCAGGACTCCTTATTAGCTGTAACCAGCTCTGCTAGCTGTTAGGCAAACACTTCTGATCAAAACTGACTGTAAAAGAAAAGTTTCATATCAATTTCCTGTTTTGCTGTTGATCATAATAGCTTTCCCAGAGTAAACCAGCACTTGCAGCCCAGCAGTGTTCTCCTCCAGAGAAGTGGGTTTGACAACTGGAAGTCTCAGTTAAAAGAAATCTTCCTAACAGTGAATGTGTGTCTCTTGCCAGAGACCTGGGTGAATTCTGAGGAACAGATCAAAAAAAGCCCCAAGAACTGCTTACTAATAGCAACTTCTTTTAGTGCAATTCACTTCCCAGTGTCATGTGTTCCATAAATGAAATCTCAGAACCAAACCTGCAGAAACATGCTTCCAGGTACAGGTATATCAGACAGATAAGGATCAGTGATGATGCTACAGTCAGAAGTGTCCAGAGGAAACTATGCCCATCTCATACAGCAAAGCACTTCTCATGCCATCTGGGTGAGAACAGAAGAAACACACCCTAAATTCCCCTTGCTTTCACCAGTGCCATCACACTGAGTCTGCTCCACAAGCCAGCCATGGGCCAGTCACATAGCTTGTTCCACATTCATGTGTATTTCTGCATAAAAAAACCAGACCTTACACTGCAAGTGGCACATTTTCAGTTAGAATATTCTCATTTTCTGATTATATTTTAAGATACAGATATGTGTTAATGTTGTAAGACAAAATTTTCAGCCATGAGCCTGATTAGGTCAGTAGATTGGCCCTAATTTTAAACCAAGCACAGTTTTTTCTCCTCTGCAGAAACATCAGAAAGTTTCCCTGCTAGTACATCAGTACTTACTTTGTACTTTCTTTGACCCAACAGCTTTACTACTTACCTTAACAATTACTGAGTATCAGTGAACTTTTCTATTTCAGATTCCAATACAACTTCACCAGGAAGTAACCTGTAACTTTTACAGGAATTAATTATCTAAGTTATATATTAGGTTTTGTACTCCACTTTGTATCTTTACCTCACTCCTGCTCTACCTGCTGCGTATGTGCAAGAACAAAGGCTAGTGAGTAGGGGCATAGAGGTCATCTTTCTTGTGAAGAAAAAAATACCAGAAACTGAAATATTTCAAGGCTCTGCAAGCACCAATAATGAAACAATTAAACAGGCACATAAAGAATTTGGGTGGGCTCTGGTTAATTTGATAATATCTTTTGACTGGTTTCTATTTTTCAAGCTTCTTTTAGGGCTGTAGTGTTTTTTTAATGTTGTTAGTCGAATGCACTCAAGGAATTAAAAGTGATTAACAATATGAACTGCTTTCCATCACCGAAGTTTATGTGAGCAAAAACTTTTTTAATCAGAGTGAGCTAAGTAATATAACTCCAACTTTGTAAGTGGGAAACAGAAACAGAGCAGTGATTTGTTCAGAAAAGTTAAGGCATGGAGATAGTCGCATACTCTTCAAGCCTCTCCCCACCCCTAAGCAGAAGATAATCATGTATAATGATTATCAACAAGGGCTGTTCCTCTCTCTCTCTAGATAATAAACTTCTGGCATTCCAAGTACAAACTAAACTTTGCCCCCTGTATCTCCAAAGTACTTAACCAAAATTTATAGAGACAGGCAGTGAAATGGATGTGTGAGAGAAGCTAGCTTGCTAACTGTTCTAAAATGAAAAAGGAGCCCATCTCCTGTTATAGCAAGCCCAATATTTTACAAACCTCCAAGACTGTTTGATGGAGCACCTAGAAGAGCACTGTTTATTTACTATGGCAGGGGAAGCATAAACAAACTCTGCTGGTAAATCACCTTCAGCAAAATTACATGTTTTGTTCTAGAATATGGAGCTTGATTCCCTGTGGCCTTGTATCTTCTGCAGTCATTTACATCAGCAAGAAACATACTGATGGCCTATGGAACCACTTCTTTGATGTAGCAGCATTCTACCTACACAACACAGTCATCTGCACTGCTGTAAATGACTCAAATAGCACAAGGCTCTTGTGCTGTGGAAGAAACAGTATAGTCAATCTGTTGGACAATGCACAGGCTTACATATAGCAAAAAAAAAAAACAAAACAAACAAACAAACAAACCCAAAAAAACCCAAACAAACAAAAAAACACAACCCGAACCAACTATTGACATTAAAAATCTGCATATATATTAAGAAAATTTTGAATGTGAAGAAGACAGTTAGAGTGAACAGAGTCAGCCTTTATTAAGACTGTTTTATAAAGGTCACAAATACATCTTACACATGTAACCGGTATTAAAAGAATGACCATGCAAGTTTAAAGCTTGCATCCTAAAGCTTTAAATAGATGTCTGAATTACAGTTCCTTCAGCAGCCTTAATCCAGCTATTAAGCTTACTTTGGAATACAAACTTCAAAAGCTCATTAAGGGTTTTTTTTCACAGGGTCCCTCCCTCAATCGGTGCATAGAAGTTACAGTTTCTATAGCTACTAGACAACTATTAAGCATGACTGCTTTCTCATCATACTTCTACATTAAGCTGCAGGTCTTGCATACTGTGCACTATTCACATTCTGCTCAGAAGCCTGAAGAATTAATTTCCTGCTGACCAAGTCTGTGTTATCATCACAACTGAATCCAACTGCTTCACAAATATCAGTTATTTTTTGCACTGTATCATCCATGTTTTATATATTTGTAACTGATTTACAGAGAGATCAAGGTTAAAAATATTTCCACTGACTGTCAAGAACCCTAGCTGAAAAGCACAGGACATGATCTTGTCTAGGTATGACTTCATTTGTGGTTGTGGGGCTTAACCTTTCTGCAACCCGGGACACAAGTCCCATTCAGTAAAAGAGGATCTTATAATTACAAATAAGGGAGAGGTTTGGTTTAAGCCACTTCAGGAAAATGATGCAACAGGCAGAAACACGATACATCCCTCCAGAGCACCGTAGCCCTCAGCTGCCTTTAACCATACCATTTCTCCCTGCAGTCTTGTTTCAGTTGCTATGCACTTCTCAGTGCTGAAGCAAATAAAGTAAGTGCAACAGCCTCTTTCTTTACTACAAACGAGACTCAAGTATTATGGAAAATTCAGAGTGTAATCATCCAGTTAGAAAGACAATTCAGAAACAATAGGGGGGAATGCAGGGTCATGGAGATACCCTTCCTTCCAGCATTTCAGTCTTTTGAGCACTGGCCTTTATAACCTTAATACTATTCTTTTGAACTACCTTGTTACCCGCATAACAATCTAGAAAGTTTTGTGAGTTTTTTAATTGAGTAATTTTTTTTAAAGCCCAGTGTTTCTGTCATATGGCATAAAATCAGTACCCAAATCTGTTTTAAACCTTACCATCCTTGCAACTGAGTTAGCCTTTTCTTAGACACTGCGTGGAAACCCAGGGAGTTTAGGACTGAAGGAGGCTTCATCCTCAGTGTTGATTTCAGACTCAGTGAGAGACCCAGCCGTTGGGGCCCAGGGCAGCAGAAGAAGGGACAGTGATGGTCAGTCTTATGAAAACTTAGTTATTAAATTAAAAGAATTTTAAGCATAGTGTATGGATTTCCAGCTCGGAGACAGAAAGCCCAAAACCTTAGCTGAAAATCATATTCTTGCTCCAAAGCATAGGATTGCTAGAGTTGTTAAAAGGAAAGTTCATTAAAATATTTAAACAAGGGAGAGAAGATATTCTTTAATTCTGTAAATTGTGATAAAAATTATAAGCACCTGAAAACAAGGTCTCAATAGTCAGGAAATGCAGGTACTCTATTAAGGCTTTCCAGTCCTTAATGTGTTTATACACTATTGTTTCTTAGTCTCTTCTGCTAAATCTGGTCTAAGACATCAGTTCTGCTCTGAGCAGGAAGCCGACTAGGTAACTTCTGGAGGTCCCTTTCAACTTTACAAGGAGAGTTTTCAATACACAGCTCTTTTCAGAGACGAATCCAGCTTTTTTCATAAGACCAAGTGACATCAGCACAAACCCGAGTATTACAAGTAGTGACTACAAAATCTGAGCATGGGAAGTCACCAAAAAAAATATTTACATGCTTGAGCTCATTAATGGCATCAGTTTTCAAAGATATGTCTTTTCACTGTCGGCAGTTCTAGACAGGAAACTTTGTGTTCTTAAGTACTACCTTGCTAGCCAGCAACTATAGGCAAAAGTAACTTATCAAGCTTTTATGATTACTCTGTGCTCTGAATTACTGTCTGAGAAAAACAGAACTGTCTAGCATCTCAGACAATTTATTCAGAAGAGAAAACAATCCAGGACGGACAAGATTTACTATTTCAGTGCTGATTCCCTAAATCCAGTGAAGTTGCAATGAGGTTTGCCAATTTGTCATTTGATTCCCTATGAACTTGGAGGCAAAGTGCACTTATTTATATGTAACTGCATCCTTAAGCTTGACTGAAATGTGCTTTTCATCTGACATACTAAAGAGAATTTAAACTTAGCTACTTTCATTAATACAAGCACCAATGCAGCTAGAATTTCAGATCAAGCCCCTGAAGCACTGGGAATCATTACTCTCTCCTTGGGCTTGCTATAAACAAGAAGATAATGAAGAAATGGATGGAAGGAAAAGGAATGAAACAGAAGTGGAGGATAAGTTAATATACCTTTCCCATATAAAAAGGCCTTTCTGTGCTCCACAGTGTATTTCCAGATCTAGAGTATCTGCAGTACAACCTACACTCTTAAATTTATTTGCAGAATATTAAAACCTTCCAATTTTTATCTTTAAGGATACAATATATTTGCTATAAATCAGTAAGATAACAGAACAAAGGAAGCAATGCTTTTCCAACCAACGATAATGCCCATCATTTGTAAGAGATATATTTTATTACATTATATATATTGATGAGGGGAACTTTGGTACAGAGGTAGGAGAACAGTGAAGGTGTACTCTGAATGGGTGCATTTTGCATCAGGAGTCCTGCTTACCTCACTCACTTTACTACCAGGATCTTAAATTATGCCTCTTGCAATTCTCTCCTCCTAATCTTTCCACACACTGGCAAGAGTTAATTACTGGAATGTAATAAAGTGTAATATTGGAATACCATGGACCGTATTCTTCTCCAGTGCTATTAACTCTTGCAAGCAAGACAGTGGGAGAGACAATACTCCATCAGGAAAAATTTTGAGATGGTTAATGGAAAGAAAAACGTCACAGTGAGGAAGCACATCTCAAAGGAAAGGCTGCACATGCCAAAGGCAGGATGCTCTTAGGAGGACAAGTTCAAATGAAGAAAGTAAATCTGAAATGAGTGACTGACGAGCACGATGAGCACCAGGACTTAGCACCATTAATGCAAAAATGCTGAGCTCTGACTGTTATTATGCATTAAATGTAACTCATGAAGAAGGAAAGAACAGCCACTGCTAGGTAAAAAAGAATATGCAAGAGAATGGTGAAGGATGCTTTGAAAAAAAGATGGACACATACAGTAAAAACAGTATAGGACAATGACATACTAAACAGTAGTTTTAAGAAGTCTAGCAAGGTTTTTCAGGGTATGAGAGGAAAAATGAAAATCTTAAAATCACCTGTATTTAAAAACTAAACAGCAGAGAAGCCATGCATGAACAAGCTATGGAGAAATCCAGCTCTAATCTCTCCACTGGCAAGCAGAAAGATTCTTGCCTGAGAAACAATGCTCTGGGCTTTATCAAAATGAATTTCTGTTTAGCATCAGAAGAAAGATTCTTTACATGATTAATAGTTTCAAGTACTGTTGAAACAAGCTATGGGACAGGAATCCTTTCTGCTTCTCATTCTTTATATTCATCACGTAATATGCACTGTTCTCATTGTGAATTGGGGTTTGGAAGGTGTTTGACTTCCCCACAAGCATCCAGAGTGTAGTATGTGCAGCATGCAGGATTTACACAAAGCATTTGTACTCCAGTGTTTCTCTATTCACACAATTGAAACACGAACTATTGCACTCCTCCATCATTACTTAAAACTCCACATTTCTCAGCCTCATCCCAGTGGCACAGAAAGTATTACAGAAACAATAATCCTCAACGAAAAGTGGTATCTTTCAGCATTACCCCATTACCTTTCCCTGCTATCTGAAAACTTCAAGGGCAACTCAAAGTATGTGTAAGAGAGCAAAAGGCAAGTCTCTGACGTGTTAAAGGAGGGGTGACTGGTACATGCAATATAAAAAGCGGTGTAATTCGCACCACAGCCCCTTTGCTGGAAAAAGCAATCTACCACACAGTCACAGCTTCTCCCTTCAGGCACTCCAAGCAAAATGCATTTCTAGGAATCACTTGTTATTGACATGAATGCACAAGCCTTCTATTTCTCTTCCTTGCCCTTCCTCCCCATCCCCTAGATATTGCTTCTCATTAAAAATTTTGCTTCTTGAATTTTATCGACT
Source organism: Myiozetetes cayanensis (assembly GCF_022539395.1). NCBI lineage: Eukaryota > Metazoa > Chordata > Aves > Passeriformes > Tyrannidae > Myiozetetes > Myiozetetes cayanensis. The sequence goes on along the minus strand of NW_026087853.1, from coordinate 34,355,524 downwards.
TACTCCCCTGCAAAAAACAGGGACCACTGGTAGTGCCTTCGGTGATACCACCAAATTAACCCAGCCAGCCACTGGCTACTTAGTGACATCTGAGTGTAGAAGGCCTTGGTCTGCAGGTTGAAGTTGCCCTGTCTTTGTTGTCACCCAGCAGAAAGCTTGCTTAGGAAGACTGATCAAAGGGGGTATTTAGTCAAATGTCCCTTGCTCTGGAATAACAGCAATTCATCATAAATCTGCAATACAGATTATAAATCATCCAGAATTAAACAGTGTCAGGTGGCCAACTTTAGAAATGCAGCTCTGGGAGAGAGGATAACATAGGATAGGGTGTTCCTACAAAGCTACTTGGAGCTAGTAGAAGGCACCCATTGTGCATCCCAGCTAACAAGATGTGGCTGGGGCAGGGTAGGTGGAAGGGATGCAGCTGCCAGGCAATGACATCTAGAAAGCAGAGCAGCATGCCAGCATACTGCAGCAGTGGAAAGGCACACTTGCTGCCTCCCGTCTCATCCCAGTGCTCCAGGTTCTCCAAGTTTGTTGCTGTATGTTGAATGAGAAATGAAGAAACAGAACTGGAGAGGAAAAAGCTGCAGAAGGCATTGGAGACAACTCACGTTCCCTCCCTTGTATGGGCAGCTGTCTTCCAGTTTGGAAAGCTGAAAGGCAGTGCAAGAGACCAGCATCAAAGAGGATCACAGTTCCCAATTCCTTTGTGTAAAGTCTGGCAAATGTTTACGGTTCTCCCACTGCCTGTAAAGGCCTCTGTTATGCAGCAAGGTCTTGAAGTGAGGATCTCTGCCTGGTATTTGCAGACCTGTCAAATCCCATGCATTTGACACAAGAAAGAGTTGGCACCCCTGACATCTATCTGCAGCACAGACTGGACTTAATGCAATTAAAACATGGCTGCGGGTCCAGGACCTCATGCCACAGTCAATCATACAACCAGGCTCAGAGGGCAGTACATTACCATCCAAAAAAGATAGCATGTCTGCATTTGCACAGCACCTTACACAGGGGTCATCACCAGGGAAGGCTCCTAAGTATAAAAAAAAAATCAGATGTAAGATGGTAAAACAGATGCAGTTGCTGCATGCCAGAGTCCTCTCTGCCTCTTCTTCCAGCAAATGCCCACCTGAAACAGCAGTGATGGAAAGTCCTCAGAAAAGCCTTACTTTAGAAATGGTGCTCAAGTGTTTGTACCATTAGCTCAGCAGGCTGCCAACTTCTATTGTTTCTTGCATCTTAGCAGGATACACACAGCTGATCTCTTGAAAGCAATTAATCAGTGTCCTAAATTCCATCCACCAATGAGCCCCTGTAAACAGTTTTCTTAAGAGGAAAAAAATTAAATTTTTTAATTAAGTTTTTCCATCAAAAATCCAGTCCTGCTGATAATGCTCAGGAAGGTATGCAAAAGTAATTACTCACACAATCTGTTTGTCACACACTTCTGGGGCATCACTCTCTTCTGGGGCATCTAGCTTTCATCTTCCAATTCATTAGCACCCCTGCCCTGCCCACCGTGCCTCAGGAAACAGCATGCCCCTGTTTTCCTTCTCTCAGATTAAACACTTCTATACATTCACAGGTCAAGAATTTGAACACCTTCCCCCTTACCACAACTGCATAAATACATCTACATTTGTTGCCAGTTTGCAGGAGCCTGAGAGTGAAGGAGGAAGCCAAGCCGCTCACTTCTGTGGTGAGCTTAATTAGCATGGCAGGCAAAAAACAGGGAGAAGAAAATTTTATTAAGAAGCTATTTTCAAAATTGCAGCCACCTGCTAGACAGTGAAACTCTTCAGCATTTCCTCAAACAAGGAGGGACTGCTGGGCTTGGAGCAACCTTCACTTCTTGTCTGCCAAAGGTACAGTACCAGTCAGTTAGCGCCAACTCAAATGTGGAATTTTGTTACTTAAGGGAAAAAATCCAAAGGCAACATGATTACCTACACCGCAGTTACATGCCTCCTTGAACCTTCAAGGGAGACAGAAAGGATCAATAACAACTCTCCCAATTTATGATGACCATTTAACTTTCAATATTTGCTACAGCAGATGACAGGCATCTTGGTTTATTATTTTTGTCAGAAAACTCTATATTGTATGGTTTACTGTATATCCAGTGTTGTTCACCGCTGTCAAAATGAAAACAAGTTAAATCATCAGGGCAATCTATTTGCACCTCAGCTGGTTTAATTTCACTGCTTGCAATGAAACCACTTTCCCATTAGGGAAATCGTAAACAGTATGCTCAGGCATCCCCCACTGCTCAGCACGTAGATTTTGCAGATTTTTACAGTAAGAAGTGACATCACTTCAGCTCATTTCTGAAATAAAACCCATGTTCCCTTCTCTGGGGAGGAAGTGCTACCATAGGAAATCTGCTCTAGGAAATCTACAGCCCTTTGGCCATCTCTGACCCCCTTTATATGGAAAAGACTGTATCAAATACCACTAAAGTCAAGCAGCAAGGCATGAGCTCTCACAAATAAATCCAGGGCATACTATCACTCTGGTTATCAATACCTGCACTGAAACAATCCTTCGCTAACTGAAAGTGCCCACCTGTCAGTCTGATTCTACTTCTGTTTCTTAATCCACAAGTATCCCAGAGGATCAGAGTGGTGGCACTGTACGGTTGCTCAAGCACGTATTCATCATGCAACATAACCCACAGAACAGCAGTAGATCCTGCTTATGGAATCATAGCTGTCAGATCCCCAGCAATGTCCCTACCCAGCTTCTAAAGCCAAGAAGCCAAGTAGCCAGAGCAATGCTCTCACATAGAGACAACATTTCCTAGTCGTTGAATATTTCAAAAGAGAGACTGCAAAGTAGTTTTGGACAAAAAACATGACAGGAAAACTGCAAATTATACGAAGGATGGAAGCAAACTGTTTTTCCCTCAAACCCTTTCTGCTCTTTCCTGAAGAATCTCTATACCCCGCTTTGCTAGACCTACACAAAACACCTGAGAGAAGACCAGAAATCCTACCACTGTATTTTTAGTTTTGAACTTGGAATCAAGCTTCTGGACAGAAAATACCAAAACTCTTGACTTCCCTAGCTGTTGCTTCTCCTCTAAATTGCTCGGCTGATACTGCTTTTGCTGACAAATCTGGACATTGTCTCCACAAACATACCTTAACACCCGCATATTGGTCACCATCATGACACCTGGTGCTGTGTTACACCTCAGCAGTGCAAAAGGAGGCAACATGAGGCAACATAACCTTCTGCCACCCAGAAAAGACTCTATATACCCTCCCATTTCAGAGTCTGGAGTCTGCAGCTTCCTGCAATTAAACCTACTTCTGGAAACATGCAAGTAGACCCGTTCTAGGGGGAAAACAAGAGGCACCTGATTGGCTACAGTTCAAAGCCAATTCAAGCAGAAAGCTCTCAACCAGTATCTCTAAGGAAGCCAGGCTATTCATTCAATCGCCTGACTTTAGGCACTGGCATTTGAAAATTTGGTCTTAGCTTTTACGAAATATGATCTTTATGACCAACATCATCAAAACATGATGGAGTAGCTAGTGTTAGGCATGTCACACCAAGTTTCATCCTGTTTATACTTTACATACTGAAAAAACCCTCAGATTTTTACTCAAATCCGATTTTTCACAATTCCTGTTTAAGGCAGTTTGGGGTTACAGTATTCCTTGTCTGTTTTATTTAAACTTTCAGACTTTCTGGCACTGGAGTAGAATCTGCAAATTTGAGATCCATAAGGTGACTATTAATATATTATTAACGCTGAGTTAATGACTCAGCACTCATCTGCTGCATATATTTTTCTAACCACAGAGACTAAGTGCTGCTGGTACAAATACCACAGTTCTCTACATAAAATATTCTGTAGATTATGGGTCTGTATGCATTGCTAGATCTGAAATGAGATTAATCCCTTTAGGGCAAAAGTAAAGAAAGGATGAAAATCTCCTGACCCACGTTTTTCTTCTAAACTTAAAAGCAATATTTTTACAGTACCCTTATCTTCCTCTTCCTAAAATATACAGCAAATACTATAACCTTGAGTGTGTACTTGGTTTTTAGAAATACAGCTGACTTTGCATCTTTGTCTAGAGCTACTTTCAGGAAAGACTGGCTCGGTGATTATGATTTTTACTTTCTAGACTTCAAATATGTTCACATCCCACAGCACCTCTGTGACTCTCCAAAGAGGTTTATTTCACAAACTCATAAATCCATCCATGGACAGTCAGCATCAGGGCCATCTTTTGTTTGGTTTCTGCTATGTGATTTTTGCCCTTTCTGTCTATATTTAAACAAATTCCGAAATATTTATGTTTCTCTTTAACATGGATTCACCTTGTTTACTACATGTCACTTCTTTGTACATTGATAAGGTTTTTCACCTTGCCTTTTTTGGATAACTCAGCAGCAGTTATCCAAGAGCCTAATAAGTTTTCAAATTCCCACTTTAAACAACGAAGGATACCTAAGTGCTCAGCAGTCTCATAAGCACAATTCCGCCACAAGTTGTTGCTATTTAATGAACTGCTGATTAGAAAGCACTCTTTCCTTCTGCCTCTCTCTTTAATAGTCCCTGGATGGCCTTTACATAAAAATTCCTTTCCAATGATTCAAAGCAGATGGTCAAGCACCACTACATTGTGAGTGTGCATGTGAGCACACATATACAGTTGTATTTATGTGGAGAGAGATCAAAGATACATAAAAACCCAAAAATTATTGTAAATCAAAGACAGGGAATGCCTTCCATGCAGGCCTGTGACAAGACAATAGTTCAAGAAGAAACAAGATGACTGTTTATAGCTACACATGGATCCAAACAGCAAAAAAAATGAACAAAAGCGCTGATGGACATAAGAGAGCGTTTTGGGGCTGCATCATCTGTACCTAGTGAAAGATCCTCTATTCTGATTCCCACTACTTAAGAATTCCCCAGATGTATCCTCCATCTACAAAAATAAGTGAATAAACACAACAGCACCACGTGGAAGAGAGGGAAGAAGGGAGCACTACCCTGAAGCCACCAGTCCATGTCAGGATCACTAGCATTACTTCATTTCTCATAACATCTTTAGATGTTTCTTGCTGCCCAAAGCAGCCCTCTGGCAGGCACAGCTTCGAGGGGACTGTTCCTGCAAGCATGGACAGAGGCTCACACGTCAGCTGCTCATCTCTGCTCCTCTTGCAGGAAGCAAGACAAGGTCAGATGGAGATGACCTCTCTCCATAGCATATACAAGAATGCAAGAGAAACACAATAAAATTATAATAAATAAAAGTGGGAGTACTCAAACACTTTTCATATAGATGCTTAAAGTCAGATGAAACTAATTGTGTAAATGACACACCTCATGAGTCGGGGATCCTTCCTGCTCTAACAGAGCACTTTTATATTCATTGGGGAAATCTCACAAGTCTTTTGAAGCCCTTGGACAAGCTGTTGCACCATAGAACAGCTTGTTTAGGGTATGAACTTTCTCTGCCACACGCTGTGTAGTGGGTGTTACATTAAAGCCAATGGAAAAACGTGGCATCTCAACTAACTGGTGCAGTTCTGGACAGGCTTCTGCACCACTTCCAATGAGCGGTTCTCCAGACACCTCATCGTTCCCCAGCTGCCTGGATAATTTTAGGACCAGGTCAAATTAATGGATTTTGCTTTATTTTATGGATATGTGAAAAACTGTTGCACTTTCATTCAAGAACTTTCATTTGCCAAGCTCAAAAATACTTAATTAGTGTCTTCAGTGGATAAGGAGTACAGGAATAGAAAATTCAAAACATTAAATGTAAATACAGATTTCTATCACTGCTGTTCAGCAGGAAAACAAAATGTTCCATTTGTCACCTGATTCAAGGGATTTAATTCATTAGGAAGTATTCTGCCTGCTGCACACAGTAGCAGAAGCCCAAGGCACAGCTCTGTGTAGCTGTACAAACTTTATACCCATCTACTCCACTTGCTACCAAATTCAAGCCTGTTTCCTTAGGCAAGGATATTTCTCATCAAGGGGTAAATGAAACACCAGCTCTACAGAGAAACCTGAAAGGGGGGCACTGACACAACTGAAAGGCAGCAACTTTGAATACAGATAAAACCTCAATAATCAAGAGCAGAGAGTTAACCAGGGTAATTTGCTGCCAGAGGAAACCATTCAGGCAAAAAACTTATAGGGACATAAGAGGTTTGAACCTTCACAAGAACACAACTAATATTTGCATTCACACTGTAGTAGACTCCATTTAAAAAAAATCTACTTTTAATCAATGAAAATGTACACTGTACCCACAGTGAATTTACTGAAAACAGGGTATGCAGCCATGGGGAAAGGACCCACTTCACAGAACACTGGATGCAGCCTGGCATCATCATCTGGCCTTACCATCCCGCATTTCTGTGCCCCAGTACTGCAGTAATGCAGAGCAGCCAACACACATCAACAGTTTAACTGCTTCTTAAGATTCTGGTCAGCTATTTGGCTGTCCCACTGCCAGAAACATCTGCTCACATGTGATCTTGTGCAGACAGACAGTGACCTTCTGAATTCTTCACAGTGCTGAGTTCTGTGAAACTGCTGAGTTTATTATGAAAGTGAAAACTAGCACCACATCCATACAACTACATGCTGCAATTCAGTTTATGCTGTGGCAACTTTGACCACAGAAAAGTCCCTTGTACCCATGTGTGGAAAAAGATGGGGGAGGGAGGCTGTTTATGGATGGTTCACCTCCCATTTTTATTTGGAGCCTTGTTTGTATTTTCAAGTATACAGAAAAGGCATGGAACAAACATTATAACAAAACAAAAAACCAAACACATACACAAATCCCTGACAACAAAAAAGAGCCTCGACTGTTACCTTTTCTAGCCTTGAATGACTGAGGAGCTCACACAGAGAAAGCAGCAGGGCAGGACAGACTGGCACAGTGAATTGGAAAGTAAATTTTGGCACAGTAGCTCTCTTCCCAAATGCAGAAGTCCAGAAGTGCCTTCCAGACCTGTTTTCCTTCTGAGCTCATATCCTTCAATGCCAAACTTTCCACTTCCAACACTATTAGGCAGGTAAAGAAGAAAATCAAAACACACTTCTCTTGTTTTAGTATGGAAGCCTGATACATGCATTAGAAGAAACAAACCTGAACTGAGATACTGATGAACCACTGATGTAAGCAACTTAGAAATAATATAAGTATTCTTTCTTTAATCCTCAGTTAGAGTTTTCCTGGTTAGCTTTAATAATTAGAGAAAAAAAAAAAGGTTAAATTTAAAAATGAAAAAGACATTTCATTATAACTGTTCCCCTCCTCTTTTTTCTGCCCCTACTCCCCTTCCCAGCTGTAAAACAAGTCTCAAGAGTTCCTCAGGTACTGGTGAAGTCTGATTTTTAATGTTTTGCAATTCAGTTATTCATCAAAATCAATGAGACTTGGACTTTTTTTAAATGAAATAAAACCACACGCTTTCTTTCTAGTTGGTTGAAATTCCTTCTCTTTTAAAAGCTTGAAGTGAAAAAACTACAATTGCCAGTTTAACATGCTAAATGTTTGATTACAGTTTGGAGTAGCTTTACAGTATGAAAAACTTTCAAGGCTCATCAGGAAAGAAAACATTCATCGATATATCTGAAATCTGCTCAGCACAATGACATTTCTGTCATTTGAGAAGTTAAATTCCATTCTCCTCCCTTATCCATTTTCAAGTCAGTCATAGCAATTTGTGCAAAATTCAGAAAGGTCAAATATAAAGAACCAAAATTACATCTCAGGCAACCTCTCACAGAGTCAGCATCTTTCCAGAGGGTGAGAGGAAAACTTGGGTCGAAACACTGAAACACAGGAGTGGTCACCCGTGTTGAAAGCAGAAATCTGTCCAGCCCGATACTCGTCCCTCTGACAGTAGATAGGAACAAACATCTGAGGAAGTGTGAAAAAGCCAGAAATAGCATCCCATGATACTTGGCCAGTAGTATCCCTGTCTCAAACAGTTCACAAAGCATCTAGTGTAAAACCCTCAAATGAGAGAAAAGTACATGTGCTTCTGGGTTTAATGCAGTATCTATATATAGAAGGGAGTGGGAGTATTAAGACATAGTAACACTAAGAGATACTACATGCAAAGAATACCCTCCTTCCACCCCAAATAAAACAGCTGACTCAGTGTCAGTAAAAGTTGTGTCTGAACATTAACTGAAGTTTCACTAATGTAATGTTATTATATATATTACTAAGTTGTAGAAAGAGAAGAGGGAACAAAAAATTTCCACCTACTTGGATTAAAGAGCCTGGATTGAGCAATAAAAACTATGCAGCTGATACTGGATTGTTGAGAAAAGACCCAGTAGCATTTGCTTACACAATGTACAACATGAAAATCTATTTGGTGAGGAGAATTTCCTTACCTTCCCCCTATCAAAAATAAGAAAGCACCTGGAAATGCTGATAGGCGTTATGATGAGAGTAATTCACTGAAAGCACTGCCCTGGGACAGCCTATAAAGCATTCCTGAAACAATGTGATTCATATCAAGTACCTCAGAGGGACCATGGTTTAGTCTACAGCTAAAACCTTTATCTACTATGGATAAAACCAAAGCATTGCACAGTGCCGTGTGTTCTGCAGCTGAGGGGTGAAAGCAAGGAAACCACTGGGAGAGAGAAAAAGAGAAAATAATAACAGAGGTCGGACTACATGACCTTAAAGGTCCCTTCCAGGTCAAACTACTTTATGGACCCATTGCCCAGGCATAGCACTGCATCCATGTACAGATTACTGTGACATGTTTACCTACTAAACCACAGCACACTCTGCCTAGGAAGAAAAGAGGCTGCCTTAGATTTCCTAATGGAGATTTTTTAGAGCTGGAGGTGAAATATTTTATCTATGCATGAAAATAGTACTGCTCAATTTTAATTGCTTAAATACTTCCATTTATAACACTCTTTTTCCACCAAACAGGAGATACAAGAAGAAACAGTTACCAGAACAGATACTAAACATTATTCTTTGCAAACACGTATTTTAAAAAAATCAAATGCCAAGAAACTAGCACTTACTAGAGAGCTTACTCCCATGTTGTAGTAATATCAACTGCACCAATGCTTTAGAGAGGTGCAAGATGCATCCTACTAGCCAGGTTGCTGGTGATGCAGCATGTGCAGCAGAACCATCCCCTCTGGTGTCCCAGCGCTGCTCAGCCTCAGAGTGGTAGTAGTTTCCATGCTGATGGATGCTGCAGAGGCTTGCAAGGGCAAAGGTGCTGTCTCCCATTCTCAGTGGTGAATTTGCCATCTCACTGGTGCAGCCAGTGGACAGCACTGTATCCACTAAAGTGCACCTGTTTGCAGTATTTGCTTGGGGACTCAGCAGAGAAGAAAACAAGGAATGGGAAGACTAGACTAGCGGAATGAAATAACCTTTATCAACATTCTTATACTGACCTTGAAATAATACGTTGGGCTTATACACATTTTTTCTACGTGTTCCTAAACACTTAAAACACCTTTCTAACAGAGACAAAGATTTTCTATTTAAAATGTAGCACTAAGAGTGCAGAATGAGCACAATCCACCTGCCAGCAAACTTTACCTTTTTTCTTCCTTTATGTCTGTCACAGCTCTCTGCAGCCACCCATGTAAGGACAGGAGAGTCAACTGGCTCAGAAACAGGATGATGATGTTTACATAGACCCCCAAAACTGATTACGAAAGGCATTTATTGCAATATACATTAAGATAGTGGATTGTTCTGGTCTGCTCAGGATACTTCTGAGAGCTCACCCACAGCAGACACAGAATTGGAACTAAACAGGCAGAGAGATTTTCACCTTTCAACACGAGTCACTCCCACAAGGTACATGCTTAAAAGCATTTATGTACCTCCATCTGGATCAAGGCAGAAACACTGAGGTGACTGATACATCTTGAATCAACATAAAATTACAAATGCCTGAGGAATGTAATAAAGTAGATAAGAAAATAATGACAGAACTCAGAGAGAATACAGTTTGAAGCAGAAACTGTTGCAAAAATATTACTTTCAAAACAGACCAAAAAAAAAAAAAAAAAAAAGCCTGGCAAAGCTGAAGTGCTGGGAGAGGAATATTTGTAAGCCATACAACATTAAGTATCCCTTAAGAATTACTCCTAAAAAATATGTACTTGGCAACAACAACACTTTTAAGCTTGAAAATGTGATCAGTAATTCTAAAGATTTTTAAATTTTTTTCTGCAAACATTCTGTGAATTTCAATATATAGATCAATTATGAAAAAAAAAACACAAAAACAAACAAACAAAACCCACAACACAACCATAAACCTACAAAAAGAAAGGAACAATAAAAGGTTACTCATTTCTCTGGCATTATGTATTATTCTGTAGTATTCCTCTACAGAAACCTCTCAAAAGAATAAAAATAATCCCCAGGATTATTTTTGATGAGACACAAACAATGATCTTGGCTGCATTTCTTATCATTAGGAGACATGAAGTGACAGAAATATGCACAGTGAGACACCTCATCTCTAGGTGACAATCTTGCCAAATACCACTTCAGATATTACTGAGATACTGTGATAGAAGACAATGCAAGAGAGGGAAAATGCAGTTTCTTTCATCATAGTCTTTTTTCTTACACTTGGTGGATTTTATTAGTAACTTGTACATATGAAAAAAGCATTTTTGATTGTAAGCATCCTCTTGCGTTCTTCACTTAATTCTCCTCTACAGTAATAGAGAACATTACCACACACATTTACTGGGGTCAGAACAATATCGAGATGACCCTGGATTAAAAAAAAAACAAACAACCAACACGCTTTTTATGCTTTTAAACATCATGATATCCTGACTTTTGTGCTGTTCTTGCCTTTCTGTTTGTACATGAAAAGTATTTTTCTGTTATATAAACTGTACCAGAGACAGAAGAAATCTGTTTTGTTATTTTGATTTACCAAAAGTGAACGTTAATTATTCAGCCCGTATAATTAACTCCCAACACAGACAATATTCTACAAGCAGGAAGACTCTCCTCTGGGCAACCAGAGTTAAGCAGTTCCACTTGAGCAATGTACCAAATAATTCAAAAGAATAATTCAAAATATTTCAGAAGGGAGTATGGGAAGCATGCAAGATATCAAAGCCTTCCTTCATTGTACTTATGCTGTGTGTCATTGGGGATGCTCCATCACTGTATGTCCTTTCTTTCCATGTGCTCTCCTCTCATTCCTGCTCACTCCACATGCCATGGACACATTCTCCTTCAGTCCTCCCCTCCCTTCAGGTGTGCTCCCATACAGCCGACAGCACTTTGTCTCTCCTCCCACCATCCCTCTTCCTCCACCCACCTTCAGACTGGGCAGAGTGAACAAGCTCTGAGCAGGTCACCAGACACAAAGGAAGACATTAGAACACTCTTGCTAATACAAAACACATTACAAGATTGGTGTATGTTATTCAGCACATACGCAACTGTGAAGATGAGGAGCTTAAACAAAAGTGCATCAGGAATGATGTAGTTATAGCTGATACTAATGTAGGCAGGGAAATGCTATTAGAATAGAGGGTATATATAGTATATATGCATGTGTATGGACAGACACAGAACATCACCTTTGGGGATGTTTTCCTCTCTAAATTTTAAACTAATTAAATTATTAAAAACCACTATATATAGAAATGCAATTAATAATAAAAAACAAACAAACAAACAACAGATCTACTCAGAACACATTCTGTCTGCACATTTACATGCAAGGATGCATGAGAAACAAAGAAATTAAATAGCAAGACTGGCTAACTCTGCTCTTCCCTCCACCCATTTTATTTAGAACGTCTCCAATGAGGCATATCTATAAATGCCTTTGAGTCGAGGTATACTTTATTCTTCCTGACTTTAGCAGGCAATCTTTCTTCCCATGCCCTGAATTCAGAGCCGTAGAAGCTCACTTTACAGCAGTGAGAGGTGACACTGAATTTGAAGTTTTCAGACCACCTCCAGTTGAGCTTCTTCAAAGATTCTGCAAAAAGCTGTTATTTTTCAGCAGGTATTTGAGAAATATTATCCCTTAATCTGAAGATAAGCAAGCTGAAGCACAGATCAAAAACATAACTTTTCCAAAGTTATTAAGTGCACTGGTAAGACCTCGGGTTTCCTCAGCTGCATTGCCAAAATCTAACCCACTTGCAGCATGTGTTATATTACCTTCAAGGATAAAGGCAGCTTTGATTTTATTAATATTTTTCAAAACTCCTCCATACTTGATTTAAATCACTATCTGAAAATGCTTTTGTCTAACATGACATTTACTTTTTTCATTCAGTCTGTGAACATATTTTACACCCCTATTGCTAATGGCACAAAGCACAAACTATAATTCTTGCAAAAAGCTGGAACAGTATAAGGGATTTGGAATATGGATGGCTGAAGAGAAGGGAAAGCACAGAGGACTGACGCAATTCACCACATGGATCAGATTCAAAATCAGCTCTAGGTAACTAAACTAAAGGGAAATGTGAACAGTGGTATGGTCAGCTTGGTCTAAATATCAAGATTTAGATGAGATGATGAGAAAATCAATTTGGCACTGTGGGTCATCTCTTAGTGGACTAAAACAACAGCTTTTGTTACAGTTCATCAAGAAGATAATCTAGAGGATGGGAGCATAGGTTGTGTTCACAGATAGCCTGCATGCACCAGGAAACAAATAAATTTCTCACTTCAAGATTTCTATGGTTTACACACAAGTTCTCAAAACACAGAAGTCAGAAAAACAGAAAGAAAATTCAACAAATAAAATTTTTAAAGTATATTTAAAAAGGATAAGCAGCAAAAGTACATTTTACTATTTTTATCCCAAACCTTTCTAACCAAAGTGCTTATGAGCTATGAAAAAAACCAAATTTCTTTTTTCTAATACTTTCTTTTCAGGCTTACTGAATAGTCACTATTTCATATAATGTATTATTTTTATTAGGAGAGTTATGTAAAAGATTTTTTCCTATATCCTCATAATTTGCATCTCTTCCAGAAAGCATATATATTGCTAGCCCTAATGTTTGAGTGAAGCCCTAGATGAAATCAGAAAACTGCTGTTTTCCTTTATTTATCTCTCATCATCATCATTTTCTCCTTGTAATTGACATGGGCCTTTCAAGTATTATCTTTCAGGAAACTATGTAAAAAACTTGTATAGCATATAGCTTTAACTTAAATAATCATAACACTGTTGCTAATTCAATTTTCATTGAACACATTTGCTGATTTTTTCAAAGGCTATAAATGAAAATACTAACTACATTTGCTCTCAAAACTGGTCCCTGACAAGTTTTGCTAGAAACTTCCACCCAGCAAGCACTTCCTTCAAACAAATTTCTTACCCACCTGATTCCCATATTAATCTCCATCCTCTCCCATGAATCTCCATTTCAAATGCTTTCATGAAGTCAGCAAAGATAAGCACTGCTACACTCTTCTCCATAGAAAACTATTTATTATCAAAGAAATCTAGAAGTAGTTTGGAAGAATCTTCCAAACGCCACTTTTTGCTTGGCTCTGTGTCTTTAATTAAACTTCCCTTCAAAAGTGAATCAAGAGCCTCACATTTGCTGAGAAACACATGCAGCCACGTGGTGCAGCCACAATGGGTCTGCAGAAACTATGCCAAGAGGGCTTCTAACTGTGCCTGACGGCCACTGCCACACACACAGGACAGTTTAGGCATAAAGACCAAGGGATTCAGAAGGCCGTGAGGCTTTTGGGGTGTAAAGAAGAAGAAACGAGCAATAACAGCAAGTTATGGAGCAGATCCCATGAAGAGTATCATCTTTGCTCTTTAGTAGAATCAGGGAACACCTCCTAATTTATCTAATTTCTTTTCTGTGGTTTTTCTTCTGTAAAAATTACAGAGCAGTTGTCAAAATACTGGTGTAGTTCCCTTGCTTATGTCAGCAATGCATTCAATAAGCTTCATTTGAATGGAATGATTTCAATATCAATAGAGAGCAAGCACAACACTACTCTGTACTCTCAGTCAGAGTAGCAGCAGCATGGAAAAACTCCTCCTTTAGCACCTGGATAAACAGCAAAACCATCTTTGATGTTTTCCTTTGAAGTCAAGGCAGAATTAGCTTTTTAGTATCATTTGGAGTGACTCATTCACTTTGGATGCCAACTAGGATACTCTGACATTTTCATTTTTCTAATCTTTGTGCTGTCAGGGAAGAGAGAGCTCCCCTGCTAACCCCTCCTGCAGTAATGATTATTATCTTAAGGACTCTGCATCCATCTCTAACTTGCTGACCCTCCCCTTAACAAATCCTCCTACATCCATGCATTAGAATTCAGTCTAAGCTAAGATGAAACAGATAGAGCAAAATCTTCCCAATAGTCAGACCCCAAAAGCATGAGATGAGGTCCCAGAGCACAGTGCTGATGACACATCCAAAAACTATGCTGTGGTGCCCCACTTCTCAACTCCAAATAGTAAAAGAAGACCAATTCATCTACATTTGTTATTCTCATATGTTAAAGAGGGATTTAGGACCCTACAAATTGTATTTACATCCGTGGCCTCTCCTGTTCTCCCAATATGCAGAAAAATGAATCACTGGTGTGGGAGTTCAAAGATCTGCCGACATTTCTACAGGGGTGACCACCTGTATGCCATGCACATGTCCAGTCAACATTTGCACATAACCAATTAAAACACCAGCAGTCATAAAGATCAGCATTTCCACAAGAAAACCAATCACTGCAGAGGTAAAGGAACAATTTCCTCTGATCCAAACAGACAATCCCTCCCCACATGCCCACGGATACACTGTCCTGTACAAACAGAGCCAGTAATGATGTTGGTGAAGGCTTAAGTAGTGGGTCATGGGAAACAGCTGTTCTTTGCAGCAGATGGCAAGGGCTCCCATCCACCCTCAAACTGGGACCAGATCATTACTGTAACTGTGTGGCAGAAAGATTCCTTTAAAGACTGGCGTTTCTTCAGCTGCAGAAAGACCAAAAACCTCTGCTGCTCTTTTCCTCCCACAATAGTTGATAGTGAACTAGATTAGAGAAAGATAATAATCCCAGAAAACATAGGATTTCTCACCCATGAAGGACAAGTATTGCGACTTCTTTCATAAAGCACTTATGAGCCACTGTATTAAAGTCTTCTTAGAAAGAGAACAAAATCATTTTCTCTCTACAGTGAAGAAATACTATTACCCTTCATGCCTAAGATATTCATCCTGCTCCATGGTATTAATTTCAATGTATTTCAAATTAAAACTCCTGGCTTTAAACACAGCTAGCACCTAGAAAAATATGAAACGTTGGGGAAAAAAATCGAATGGATTTTGCTAACTAAAAAAAAGGAGTATGTCCCAAACTACTGCTTTTCTCTTGATATTTTAACTTCTAACATTTAGATTTGTTTGGGGGAGGAGGCACGAGTGCTAATCACATTTGGTTTTGTTTTTTACTTCAAAAGAAAGATCCAACAATACATCTTATTGAAATTAGGCAAGAACTTCTGTTAGAAGCACTCATGGAGCCACTTTTCATGGTTTAGCAGCAGTCCTAGCTATCCAGGGAAGTCCCAGTTGACTGGAAGTTAGCCATCTACATGAAGGGCCAGAAGGAGGATCTGGGAAACTACAGGACTATTGGCCTGACTTTGGTGCCAGGGAAGGTCATGGAGCAGATCATTTTGCATGCCACCACACTTGATCCTTGTGGGTCCCTTCCAACTCAGGATATTCTGTGATTCAGTGGTTCAATGTGCAGGACAATGTACAGGGGCTCAGGCCCAGCAAGCACGAGTTTATGAAAGGCAGGTCCTGCTTAATAAATCTGAGGGTGTCCCTAATTAGAAATGTCACTAAAACAACAATCACAGCTTCAAGTAATACAGAAAAGTGTAACCAGAGCTCTAGGACATTTACATCTAAAACGAATGCAAAGAGTCACAGAGTTGCTAAGAATCTCCACCGGGTAGAAATATGAGATAACAAACCATATTGGGCAGACTCCTGCACAATGCCTAAAAATAACTCACAGAGAGAGAGAACACTGGAACCAACATCCCTCCTTTGGGGAATGGTGATATTTAAGCCATGAAATAGGAAAAATTAGTATCTTTACAAAATTACCGTTTTCAGTAAACACTCTATTTATTCTTGACAACTCTGAAAATAAAATTGCCCCTGGCATAGGACTAATTTCTGCAGTACCTCTAAGGATGACCCAGACTTCAATGCCTCACTGTGCGCACGTGCCCAAGGAACTGCTGTTGCTGTTACATCCCACAGACAGGTCTGTGAGAACATCTGGTTCTGAAGTGAGAGGGAGCCAAGTTTGTAGTATCTGAGCTCGGACAGTCAGAAGCAGGGGCCGAGTTACAAGTAGCACTTATAACACACTGCCATTGTATTACCATGCTACCCTTTTTATTGTGCCTAGGTAATGACTCACAGGCGGTGCAAGAGCAGCAGTGGATAGAGCACCAACTACAGACCTTTTCCAGGGGACACAAATATGTACTGCCATCTTCCATACAGCTCTGAGTCAGCTCCAAACCATACCTTTTTTTAGTGCGCAAAACCTGAAAGGATCCCAAATGTCACGAGGAATGGTGAGACACCTCAGGGCTAATATCTAGGCACCTCTAGAATTCTTCCTTCCAGAATGAAGGGGCACACACATCTCATGAAAACTTGAACATACCATAAACCAGAGGGCTACAAGGACTTTCAGAAGTGAGAGCCTTACATAATCATCTATGCTAGTCCCAAAGTTCACTATGGTCCTACTTGCCCCTCTCACCCTAGTAGGAAATAGAGCTGCAAATCTGGTTCAGGACAAAGTAGTGAAGAACTTGGTGTACAGAAGAGCAAGGCCAACAGCTGTGGACTGCATCAGAAGAAAATGCTTTCAGACAGGAATCTTCCACATCCTGCAGACTCCTAACTAGCTAGAGTATTTTTACAAAAGGTCACAAATTCGTCTCAATTCAGTGTCCAGGAGGATATTTCCTTTCAGACCTTAAAATTTTATGCAAAAAACAGTCTAAAGCAACACATCCTCATGAAAAGTCTCCTTTTCAATGAACCAGCATTTTTAACAAAACTCTCTTCCTTATTTCTAAGATAAACCCTTGTAGAAACATGCATGATTTCTCACATATCTTGGGCCCAGTACCGCATAAGGCAGATTCAAAATTTGTCACCAAATCATCTTCTTAGTCTGGTCCAACATTTTCTGACTAAACCACAATAGGATCTTTGAAAACAATGAAAGTCACTATTACAGAGGGAGAAACAGCAATTTATTATATTAGCATTCCTAGTAAACATCAAATTATAAAATTAAACAAAGATTTTCCTTGGAAGAGAACCTTCAAAAGTTCAATATTTTTATCTCAATGATATGCTGTAGGGCTGGTCCACTTCTACACATTTTATGTACATGGTAGACAAATGTGGGCACACACAAGCAGTTAAATGATCATTCGTACAATTAGCTATAAGCTTGCAAACATGACAATGTTTTCCATGTCTACTAATTGCTAAATGCAACTTGGTTTTAATTACTAATTAGACATTACATAGGAGTGTTGAAGTCAAGATTGGCTGTTCCCCTGATAACACATTATGTCTGACAAAAGCCTTCATGACCAATTTCTCTTGTCTTGTTCAAGTGTATACAGGAGATTTCAGCTGATTTCTCTATTTCAGTTACAAAAATTCTAAAATTATAAATACTCATGCCAGAAGTTGTAGCTTTATAGCCCTGGACTCCTTCATCTGGTTTTCACTGAGTTTCTCCACACAACAACAGGGCAGGAATTACATTACTTCAACTTTTTCATTGAAAGATGCCAACCTTGTAAAACACAAACTGCTGTGGGAAAAGTGAAAAACAGAGAGGATGTAATTAACTGAATACAAAATGAGTTGCACACATTTTTCAAACACTTCCAACAGCTCTTAATTGAAACTAAACACAGGCTCTCAACCAAGTACAAAGATTGCTCAACAACTGCTATGTATTTTTAAGGACAGAAAACCAGAAGAAAGCTCGTTAATCTATTCATTCAGTTCGGTGCTTTTACAGACTATCTTTTTTAAGGGAAGTTACAAACTCCATGCTCCTCCTGCTTGAAAGTTCTTGAGGAGCAAAAGCCTAGCCCAAAGCTTCTTACAGATACAAATTTCCAGATAGCCACACTTTGTACAAAACTGAAAGGTTGTTCTCTCTGTGCCTTTACCAGCTCTCAGCAACATGGACTGACTCTTGCCTTTCCTGCAAGGCCTCTTCTGCAACACTTCCAATTTTAATTACTTTTCTTGAAAATGTGAGCTTTTAAAAGATGAGGCCTTCGACACAGCAATCTTGTGTTAAATTTTCAGTCCTTAACTAGAATGTCGTGTGATTGCACTTTCACCTAGTTTCTTATGTCACAGTGGTCCTTTATGACTCCTTTTATGATTTCTACACTCTGAGCCTCTTCAGGGGATGTACTTACTACAGATGAAAGAAAAAATTAATGGTTTTGAGTCAACATGCACCAGCTTGCAGCTTAGACCAGTCAGTTCTATAGATTTATTGGGGCTTTTTTACTGCTTTAATCCTCAAGGTCATCCAGTCCTTGTCAGAGCATCCTTCAGTGCTTTCCCATACTGACTAGAGCTGTTAGAATTGCACTGTCTGAGCATATTGTACTCAAGTAATCAAGGAAAACCCAAAAGAAATGTTCTTTAGAAACTATCTATAGTCTTTTAGTTAGAATTTGTTTCCATGTTTATTTACTTGCAAATATTGTTGTGCTTGGGCAGTAATATACCCAAAGAAAAAAGAGTGCAGTTCTATAGCCAGAGCAGAGCAGAAACACTGGAACCGTAATGTCTGGGGATTTTTTTTTCTGGAATAGACATGAAGAAAAGCAGAACACTGGATAAGAAGGGTAGAAAGGCTTGCTGGAAAGAACAGATTTAATCTTTCCATTTAAAAAAAAAATTATCTGAAAGTGTAGATTAATTTCCACTGATCAATATTATTGCTATTATCTGCCTTCAAACAGGAACCGCAATGATTTAGGATCAATATCTAGTCAGGTCATTTAGTTTCTCTGCAGTTTCTGGAAGTACACTTGCTAAGGTCTCCTGGGAATGCTATTTTGAAACTTCCTATTGTAATCTCCATATCTCCCTCTGCAACATGTATCAGAATCTGGTCTGCTCTGAGAGGTCATCCAATTAAATCCAAAAAATATGCAATTTATGTCAAAATGAATCTCTTCCTCTTTTACTTCCTTCAAATCTAAGATGTTCACAACATGACAACCAAAGCAAAGTTGCAAAACAGACCAAACTATTTACTATTTGATCTTATTTATTTTTAATAATGTTATTATTATTAATTATTATTAAATAAAGTTTTAAAAATTAATTTAAAGTCTTGTCTAATCAGGCAACAGAAAATCACTGAAACCAGGAATGGAAATGAGGAGTTGTGAGTGTGCAATAATAACAGTTAATATGTTGCAGACATCAAGTTAGCTTCTGCTAAAACAATGCAGTTTTGGCAAAACGAATTTATTACAGCTTTGTCAGACCTGGAACACCTTTCTACAACAAAAGTTTCAAGCCAGAGACTGGTCAAGTTGTACATGTAATAAACTATCCGTGTGTATTTTTCACTGTTGGCAACATCCTTTTCTAGGATATTTATTTTCATAAAGATGTTATAATGGGGGGGGGGTGGTGTTGGATTATTTGTTTATTTGTGGGGGTTTTTTAGGTTTCTGCTGCAGCTGGGCAGTGATGCAGTTTGGCAGAAGGGGAAAAAGTTTACAGCTTTTAGAGGATGCCCTGGGTTTGCTGCTGGGGAACTGGTAACATTCAGTCTACTCTGACCCTACTACAAATGCAAGACTCAAAGTGGAGTAAACTACCTACTGCTTTAATGTGATAAGCACACATAAAGAGAGGCAGGAATTGTGGTGTCATCCATGAGCTGGGAATACATGGCATGGCTTTATTACTTGCATGTATAGCCATACTACAGACAATAACTTACGGCTAAAATATTATTTTAAATAACTAGTACTATTTTAACTGACTGCATACATACTATTTGAGTGAGGCATATTCCATCTTATCAAGTCTAACCCTGCACACAAACTGCACAATTTGTTAACTAATACAGAGACAAAACTTCATCAGAGGTCAAGCCATCTTTAAAGAACTAGACATGAGAAGCAGTTATTTGTTTCACTGATTAAAAAGGAAGAAACAAAAACCCTGAAATAAAATGCATTGTTCCTCTTTTCTTAAATACCTTGTTTCTACAGAGTAATTAGAAATAGAGCTAAATGAACTCTGTAGTATTCAAGTCATGAGATGCCTGCAGTGGCATCCCAAGGATTGAGCCTGCAAGGTCTGTAGATGAAAACTTCCTTGGAAGCTCAATTTCCTAATCCTGTTGCCTTGTGAACTTATTGCCTCCCACAACTGAACCCTGACTTGGACAGACTTTTAATGCAGAAATGCTTAAGACTTCTCTAGCAAACTTCCCATGGCAGGGCAGAATTTAGAGCTTAAAATCAGAGAATCTTGGGGTTACAGTGACTAAAAAGTCAAAACATAATTTTTAAATCAACTCAAGACAACTAAGGAAGATGGATAATAAATGAAATAAATGAAAATTCGTGCAAAATGTTTCCATAAACCTTGAAATGCTCAAAGGCAATTCCTTGCTTCTGTGCTCAGCTGCAGTTAACTCAGCAACAGTCGACAAATTCTGTGTAGTCAAACAGTTTGTCTTTTCAAACCAAACAAAAAATTTGCCTTTTTCTTTATTCAGTCTTATTCTTAGTAGTACATTCTCCTCTTATACATCCTTCAGAGAGTACAAGCAGGACATGATTTGATTATACACTGGAGTACAAAAGGGGAGATGTAGAGCTTCTTTCTTTCCCAGTCTAGTTTCTCACGGAACTCTACCACAGAAAGTGATGCTTTCCCTACACCTCTACCTTATGGGCTTTGCATAAACGCATGCACTGCTCTCACCTCTGTCAAAGTGCAAGGGAAACATAGCCTATGACTGCAGTGTTTGTATATCTCTACAACTGTCCCACAGCTTCAAAAAACAAGCATTGATTATAGCAGAAGAATAAAAAAATAACTGTTACTAAACAATATGAGAACATATTTCTCCATCTGGAAACTAACAAAAAGGTTAGAATAAAGGTCACAACAAAATCCACGATTCAGAGCACACAGTAGAGCTCAATCTGCCACCAAACCAGCCTAAAAATACGAAAACACTTCAGAATGAGAAAACAGCAGAAAAGATTAGACAAAAAAGTCACCCCTAGAAAGCAATGCACCTGTGCAGGTCTCGGTAAAAGCAGAAAGGAGAAGTTAGGAACTAACAGACCTGCAGGTACCAGAGCTCACAGGGACTGATGTGATCATGATGAATAGTTGCACGCAAGCTGCTAACCCATGCCCGACATCCTCTGCTGCATGACAACAGCAGTAGCTGCCAGGAGCTCGTTACCTTCCCGTAACAGTTAGCTCATGCCCACAGTGGAAGGACATTAATTCTGAACTGAAAAATGAAGTGTTCCCAAGCAGACATGTCATTCCACAGCAGACGATTTCCTGCCCAAAAGGCACAGGCCCACATTAATTTCATGGTACAGTTAGGAAAATGTGCTCAGACTGACTGCAGGCACCAGGTAGGCAGGCGGGCAGAGACCTTCAGGAATCCACAGTACAGATCACATCATCTTCATCACTGTGACATAACCAGCAGAGGATGTTTCTACCTACTCTTTCAATCTTACTCCCACTCTTCTGTGTACCCTTAACAAAAAAACTCATTAAACTTGAATAGCCATATTTTTAAAAATATAGGGAGACACCTCACATGGAATTTTTAAAATTGCTGAAGAAGATAAATACTAAAAAATAGATGCTCAACTGTTACATATATTTTAGAAGTATGTCCCTTGAAGGTTCCTAAGTAATCCTAAAACTCAAACCCAATATGCAATCTTGCATATATTTTAGGCACTGCTGTATGCAAGGTCAGAACTACTTAAGGTTTGTCAATGCTCATACTACCTTATGAAGCATCCACATAGTATTGCACTGTTCTCAGATAAGCCTGCACCATTCCAGACTCAAAAGTTGTACTCATATGTCTGCTGTTGCCACTTCTATATCTGAGGGTTTGTTGGTTTCTTTTTTGCTGAGCATTGAAGGTCATGGACAGAAGGCACTGGAACTCCTCCACCTTACATTAGAAATGGTTCTTCCCTGTTATCTGGTCAGTCATGCAGGTATTGCAAAAAATACTGTCATTTTTAAGTAATCCCACAGAAGATGGAGGTGATGGCTCTGATTTCTGCAACACGGATAATCACTAATGGAAAGACGCTCCTGTTATTGGCAGAGGTTCAATGCTGACCAAGGTGAGGGTGAAGAACTCATCTGTGAGAACTTCCGCTTGAACTTTTCTTTAAATCCTGACAATGAGTTGTCACTTCCAGATTCAGTGAAATGGCACGGTTAGGAAGTGCAGCAGTTCTGGCAGGTAAGCTAAATCCCTAGACACTTTTAGAACACTCAGAAGGTGCTGCTGAGACCACTCTGACTGTATCCATCAGTGGCAGCATCCACATACCAAACTCCTCCAAAACACTCCCCTTCAGGGTGGCTTTACTCCTTTTCAACAGAGAGATAATAAATTCACAGTGACAATTTTAACTTTATTAAAAACTCTTTCAAGATCTCATAAATTGCCTAATGAACCAGTGGGAAGAAATGATTACCTGAGAAATGTTATCCTCCAAAACAGCATTTGAAAAGGCTCATTTATTAACAAGCTTTATGCAGCCCCACTTCTCCTGTCCTCTTCCTGTGTTTAATCTCCTGAGGATGGAATAATTTAGTCTAATTTAGGAATTAATGTAAGAAATTAATTTTGTAAAATACACTTGCCTATCATACTCAGGTGGTCAAATGAGCTCATCTCACAGCCCTTTCTAGTTTTAAAGTGTGAGAAATTATCTGTCAACTGAAATTACTACAACAGTATTCCAAACTTTTGAACAAGTCAGTAAATAACTTGGGTTGCCATTGTATTTAAAATGACTGTAGGTGGTAAAAACACAGAAAGTGTCAAGGCAAAGTTATCCTCTGCTTAATACAATTAGTTCTTTTGAGGACTTCTTTGCATGGCTTTGCAGTATTAGAAATAAAATGTGTAGTATGCTGCAGAATGTACTAGTTCAAATAACATCACTATAGTTTTAAGAATAAGCTTAATTTGAAAAGGGCAGTCATTTTCAAGCTGGTCAGAGTTAGAAGGTAAGGATCCACTCTTTTCCTGCACAGAAAAATATCTTCTCACTTTTCAGGCAGCCCTATTCTACAAATTACTGGCTAACGTCTTGATGCACTACCATTCTAACTGGGTTGGTGGTATAGAAGTGGATGATAAATTGTTACTCCAAGGAGACAAAAGCCTTCTACAGGATCCAGTAGAGTCTCATTTCAGTAAGCCACATAAAAAAAAAAAAAAAAAAAAAAAAAAGCTAAGAAATTATGGGGTGCACAGGATTCCGAGAGGGATAAAACACCAGAAGGGAAACAAAACTCTGCAACTGACCAAATGTTTCCTCTCTGGTGCTATGACTCAGTGCAAACACAAAGAATAAGTACTTGATGTTATTTAATAAGAACTACAAGCTTCAGAGTGGCTCTGTGGTGCCCAAGAAGGAGATGCAAGTGTGTTCTACTAAAAGCTCCCAACGTAGGCACCAGTGCATGAAACCACTGACACTGATAAAAGATCTAGAAAGGAAAAAGAAATTCACAGGGAATGGAACGACTGAAAACAATGTGCAAAAGTTCCCAGTAGATGAAACTCAAAATTTGAAATTTGAGAATTTGGTCAAAACAAAACAAACACCGCTATCCTGACCCATTTTTTCCTCTGACTTTTTCCCTTTCAGGATGGGAGAAGAACCTAAAAAGAGAAGCTTTGATAACTAGTCCGTTTTAGAGATACTCTCTGCTTACTTTAACAATGAAAATAATTTGCTTTCATAGACCTGAGGCAAATTAGATTCAATTAGTGATCATTTCTGTCCCTTAATGCTCCCTACTCTGTGATGGATTTCTGCATATGAGAGAACACATTCCTACAGTAGAGCTTTGCACAGTATTTGAGGAAATAAAAAATTAGCAGTTCCTGAAGATCAAAGGCCCATTGTGCTACTGGCATTACTACCCCTGTTAAAAATAATCTCCAAAATGAGGAATACTTTAACGTTCTGTGTCATCACTGTTGCTATGGAAAAAACAAACAAACAAAAAACATAAAAAACAAAACAAAACAAAAAAAAACAACAACAACAAACCACAAACCAACAAAAACAAACCGACCAAACAATAACCCAAACAAACAAAACAAATAGACAAACAAAAACCAAATCAAAACAAATCAAAAACCACGCCAAATTGGGTTAGCCAGACAGTGAGCATCACTGTGCAATTCCCACGTTTTCTGTTTCACTTCAGCAACCAAAGTATCAAGGACATTCTCCATTGATGTTAATGAATCACACCTGTAATTGCATCAGCTATGATAAACTGTTTGTAACTAGTTGATCCAGGATGAAAGCATTCCAAGGACATGCAAAATCAAAAATAATCTGTGGAAGATGCAAAAATAATCTGTGGAAGATTATTCTTAAAAAATAGTAGCCCTCCTTCTCTCAATTTGTACTGGACTTTTGAGCACTCATGAGACAAGTCCCATCAGGTACACTGAAAGCCACAGCTTACTCACTAACAGAAATCTTTCACAATTTCCCAAGTAAAAGCATCAGAGGATTTCGAGTTAGAAACAGCAGTGAGGAATAACAGCATTTCTCCCCACCACACTTGCTCTGTCAGCAAGACGAGAACAGGCTCAAATTGAGCAAAACATTATATAGGTTGATACGAACTACGGTACTACCTAAGAGGAAGTTGTGTGTCTTACTTCACTCCACAGAAAGTGGCGTTGCAGGCACATATTCTTAAACTGATGTGGCTCTAGAGAGTGAGGAATTCTCATCTGACCTCATGCACCAGTCCTCCTTGAATGATTCTCCTGTATTCCCAGTAGCCACTGGGTCATTTATCAAACCAGGAGGATGATAAATGGGGATGTATATAACTGGATGGCACAAAGGGATAGGTATCACCAAAAAGGTCACCTCTCCCCATATCTGTTGAAATGCAGCTTTAACTGTAAAAGCAGAAGGTATCATTTCTAAGAGCATAATGTATCGCTGTTTCTGCAAGTGAAAAATCTTTGCTACTCCACCAATCCCATTACCAAACGTCTTAAACTGACGCTGTGCACCACTCATAATGTTCCCCTTTTGAGGATGATACTCTGCCTAACCATGTGGTTGCATGCTGTATCTAAAATACCACCATACATCAGCTCCATTTTGCCAGCTATCCTTGACAAGAATTGCAGATTTTAGTATGGTGAATATGGAATTATATAAAAAGGATAGCAAATTTTTTAAAAATGAGAAATTTAGCATTTTCCCAGTAAAAGTGCAAATATAATTTTATGTACTATAACTTACTAAAAATTAATATTACACATTTTTCCGTAGGTTAGGAAGAATCAGTTTCATATTCAGGCAAGGTACAAACTTTAAAAGATATAACCTGTAAGGAAAGTTCCTGAACTTTTAAAATGTGTATTTTATTAATGAACTCACCTGCCCTTACAGAGGAACCCAAGACAAATGCAGAGGAAAAGCAACATAAGCACTCGAAAAAGGCATAAAAATCATTGCAGTTTACCTTCTTGCCCCTTTCCATATAAAGTGAATAATCTTCACAGAGCTGGAATACAATGACAACCAACAGCTTTTGTAATTATCAAGTGTCTTAGCTTCACAGTACAATTAATCACCTGCAAACACATTTCACTTACGCTACCTAACATCCTCCTCCACTGTGAACATTATCCCATAATTAAGCAAGATGAAAGTAAACAATGTCATAAGAACATAAATATCATTTCATGCAGTGTAGTCTTAAAAAAAGAAAAATGACTGAAAGAAAATCCAAAACGTCATCCCACACATTCAAAGATGGCAGCACAATCAAGTTAGGTATCTAGAGAAAAAGATATTCAAAGTGTAAAATGCCAACTGGCAAACCTACAGTATTCATAGTGCAAAACGGATTACAGATTTAAATAAAAAAAGGAAGAAGAAAGAAAAAATCTATAACATGTGTCTGCTGAAGACACAGTTTTGGGCTTTTCCAAGCTTAACCACTGCAATATCTGCTCCCTGTAATTGCTTGGGTTAACAATACAGAAATGCAAGTACTCAATCTTTGTTCATTTTGAATTCTGAGCATGCCATTACTTATTAGTCCCTCTATATTTTTTTTATGAAGTACTTCCATTAATGATCCTATGCTGTATCAGGAATGATAGTGCATAAGGAAAATGAAGACATAAAAGCCCACTTACAAAAACAGCTCAAAACTTTACAGAATTACATATACATGTATTTACTGAAACGAGTGACCTTCATAAAGGAAAGCAATTGTATAAAGTTATAGATACCCAGCAGCTCTCAGCACATAATATGAATGTACATTTTTGATCCGAGGTTTCATTAGCTGAAACAGTAGTGACTTAGACTGCGTCAATCTAGAGCTCAGTGCACTTAATAACACTAATATTGGACTGGCACACCAAAATTACATAGGAAACCACCAGGCGACTGGTTGGTCATAAAGATGACCTACAGTTAAGCTCAGGACAGCCAGACATATTCACGTCTCCATATTTTTGGCACAGAGGAATTAACAGCCAATGCCACAACTCCTGTTTTAAAGACTGAGTTGTCATTTGTGCAACTTTCACCCAAGCCATTGTGCAGAGAGAGTAACACACCTCAACACGAAAAAAGAACCCACACTGTCTGCCAGCCTGACACGATCTTCTGGTACACCAAAGAGATGCTACCTTTGGTAGCAAAACTTTGGTGAGGCCCCACGTGAAATACTTTTTAATCAGGTCACTCCTGTTTAAAAAAGAAGTATCTGAACTGGAAAAGATGCAGAGAAAGGATTTGAGAATAATCAGAAAAGCGAAGAGCACATTTTCATCAGAGATTACAAGCTTGACTTGTTTAGTCCTGTGGACTGAAAGCCAGGAAAAGCCAGGACTGCTCTTCCAGCATAACCACTGGGGAGGGAGGAAGCATGATTAACTCAAAGTACAATAACAACAATGGAGTAAATGGGTGTAAATTTACCCATTAAGAAGCTTAGCCTGGAGATGTGAAGAGGTTTTTTTAATAGGCTTAAACTTGAGATTGATTACTTCAAGAAAGGCGTTATATGAGATACAGAACCAGGGACTGAAGTCAAAAGCCCTTATAGTCTTACTTTGCTGACTTCAAGCAGTTCACATTCTCTCCTCACTGGGTCAAGAAAGAGGCAGATGGGCATCCTCAGAGCTCCTGCCTCCTCTAGGCACACTCAGCTCACCCCACAGTCCAGGCTGCTCAAGGACCCCAGTCACTGCCTGAAGCCCAGTTCCTTACTTGTACCTTTTGTCCAGCTCCTGAGGAACCAGGAGGGCACCCTGCACTGCCATCCAAACCACCCAAGGGTCTGTCCAGGCCCTGGCAAAAATCCTTGAGTTCCTCAATAGCTGGAGAAATGTTCAGCATCAGCACAGCACACTGCAGTCTGAAGCACCACCAGGAAAACCTACACCTTCACACTTTGCTTCAGACTTCTTGCAGACTAGATGCTCCAAGGGATTTTACAGACTGTACACATTTTCAAGTTTTGTGGGGAAGCATAAAGGAATAATAATAATTTAAAAAAAAAATCTGAAAATTCAGAGTACAGTTCTGAAACACAGGATGAACTCTGTACCACAGAGTCAGCCCAAAACCATGGACTGACTTCCATTCTACTTTTTTTTTCATGTAAAATGGCACAGCTTGGATAATACAAGTTCATTAACTGGATGGCTGTACGAAATTCAGCAATATTTGTCATCCCCCTGTATCCAAGACCAAGCATGTAGCAGCAGGTGCTACATGCAGAATGTTATTTCACTGTTATTATTACAAACAGGGCTAGATGACTACTTAAGTTAAAGGAAGGAATAAAATTAAAGAAAACAGAGACCATGAATGTTTCTGGTGAAGTACCACCACTCTTCACTCTTTAGTGCTTGTGTACTGAACACCGCTTAAACAAGCCGAGGTTAATGTATACCACCCTTCACTGTTTTGCTCAGACCCAGGGGAGCTGGGATTGCTGTGTAACAACACTAAATCAGACCTGAGTCCTATTAGTGGGCAGCCTAACAAACCCCTAAAGGAGAAATAGTTTCCAGTTATGATAGGGATCTTCACTGGTGGTGTATGAGGGTTAGCAGTGCCAGCAGCAATGCAGGGAAAGCTATGGGAAGAGCCTCTGTCTGAATTTAAAACTGTCATAGCTAAAATATTAAACTGTTGACTACCACAGCTAATAAAGGTGGGGACAGCAGCACAAGGAAGGTGGAAAGCAACAAG
Source organism: Myiozetetes cayanensis (assembly GCF_022539395.1). Classification (NCBI taxonomy): domain Eukaryota; kingdom Metazoa; phylum Chordata; class Aves; order Passeriformes; family Tyrannidae; genus Myiozetetes; species Myiozetetes cayanensis. The sequence continues at coordinate 34,326,883 of NW_026087853.1, read as the reverse complement.
AGTCTTGCCCAGGGCCTTCAGATATCATTCAGATATCATTCAGGCCACACAAATCCTAGGATATAGTCAGTCCAGGGGCTGTAGTTTCCCCACACTGGAATGATACTTGGTTGTGAGATGCTACAGAAGTTAATGTTATCACTAAAAAAGCTCACTGGAGAGCATTTGCACTTTACACTGTATTATTACACTCAAATTCCTGAACAGAAAAGCATATTAATTACTATTTATTAAACAAAACCATCCTCAGTCCTGTACCCAAGCCCCAATACAATAAACCACGCTGGTCCTTTCTGCAGGAGCTGACCCACTTCCTCTGGCTCCCAGAGAGCTGTTCAGGAATGTGTGCCAAGCAAGGGGTGCAAGTGGCTGAAGAGCCATACCACGGATGCTCTCTAACAAGAGCAGTGTGTCACAGTGCAATACAGAGAGAACATTTGTGACTCATTTAATTGTCTACTGAACACGAAATGAGTTTGTTTCCACCTGTGATAAACTGTGCTACCACTTGTGCTATATATAAGGCATTGCTGCTACTGTGTCTTCTAACACCATGGTAAAAATTAAAGGTTAAGCAGCAGTGAGTTCTCCAGTTTCTGCTGCATGAGACAGTGATACAGTTTTGGCTGTCCTAGTCTCATTTCTAGACTCGATGCCTGTGAAAACAACAGAGGGCCAAGTGCTGGTCCTTTGTCAAAATGTCCCACAGACATCGACACCAAAGGCTTGTTCATTCCTAATTGTGAATTCCCAGCTGGGACACAGTGAGGAATGTGCGATTCCAATTATTAGGAAAAGAAGTATTTTAGTAGTTACTCTGAACATGCATAATATTTCTAGCACCAGGTCATGAGACCCAGTAGCCTGACATTATCCAATCTTGCAGTCCCAGCAGCTGAAATACATGAATCCTAAGAGCATTTCAGAGTCAAACGTGGATCCCTCATTATGCTCCTTTACTCAACCCAGTGCAGGGTAAAAATGATACACCCTTACAAGTTCCCTTAGCCATGATTTCACCACACAGACCTCTAGGGCAGCACCAGGCTCCGCAGCAGTGAACACTGCCCAAGTCAGTATTAGTGTCACAGAGGTGGTGACTAAACAGACACCTTCATACGGTTGTTGTGTTAGAAGTCTCCATGTGGTTGATCTGCCATATGAGTAAAAATGGGATGGCATATAAAAGTCTAATGAATGCACACAGATTTCAGCAAATATTTAACGAAGTGGCATGAAAATTTATCATGAAATAATACCATGAAACTAAATATTTTGACAGTCAGTTGGCTTCATTACTGCTGTCACCCTTCTTAGGCAATTATGCCATTTCATATCGTGACAGTCAAAACAAGTTTGTGTGTTAGGACACAAACAGGTACTAGGCTGCTTTTCTTTCTAATTCTGAATGGAAAAACATGAAATACTGTGATTTCCAGTACAGTGCAAATTTCAGTTTGTGGCTAACTCAAACTGTCAAATCTTGGCAAGTCATTATCTCCCTTCTCCTTGAGAGGTATTCTTAAATTTAGGTGCTTTTAATGAAGAAATAAAGCTTCAACAGAAATTCTCAGCAAGGTTTCAGACTTGTGTGTATTTGTGCTACCACTGTTCCAGTACTATACTTGTTTTATTTGTATTACAACAGAAATTCATCAAAATTAAAGAAAGAAAAGAACTACTTTTTCTCCAGACCGGTACAGTCAACGGGTCTCAGAAACACAACCTTTCCCTTCCCTCTTTGATCAAATGCCAAAGGTGTGACAGATGTGGTACAGCTACAGGAGATTCCGTAACTGTGATGCAGTTGTACCACAACCTACCTCAAAGTGCTACCCGAACACTACCCCAAGAGCCTAACATCTCTTCCTGAGCACAAGCACAGCTAGGCACAGAGCCAGAAGTCACTGCTGCTGACAACAATAGCATCTTCGCAAATCTAATTCAGGAAAGCCAATTTTTTTAGTGTAGGACTGGAAGTCACAGGCTTCTGAAGTTTAAATGCAGTCTAAAAAAGATTCCCTGAGCATCCTCAGGTACATCACTGCCTTTCATCTATCACACACCATTGCTTTTCCTCACAATTTCGTTTTGGTGCCTTTTTCAGCTAGGCATAAGGTAAGATTTCATATAACCAAACCCAAACACCTTGAAAATAACAAGTTGTGCTTCACTAATTTTTATAAAAAGGTGAACAGACATTAGACCAAGCACTCATCCTGCTTTTGTATCACACTGCACTGTTTTCTTAGGTATCAGATCTGAATTTCACGAAGTGAAAGTAACTTTAAAAGGAAAAACAAACAACCAAAATGCAAGGGTCAAATATTGTGAAAGTATTGAGACATTTAAGAAAACCTTTGCTCTTGGTGGCAGAAAAAAAATTCAGCCCAAACAACAAAACAGGGCCCCCCAAGAACATTACAACCCAACCAAAATGTGTTTTCCTGCCAGAGGACCAGGACATAGCAGTTTGCAGAGGGGGAAAACTAAAGCCCAGGAAGCCCACTCTGTGGGTTAGACTAGACTCTAACAGACAGCAACAGAGTGATGAAAAACACCTGTAATTCTGTGGCATTTTACTACGAACATTTTTACTCTGAAACTTGTTAGATAGATACACAGGCAAAGTTAAAGTATTCAAGTTTGGATAACTGGAAGTAAGGTAAAGCCCTGTGTCTGGGAAGAACTGCCTTCCCTCAGGGAAATCCTGCCACAGCTTGCCTATTCCAGAGGCAAAAAATTTTCTCTGGAGAAATTAGTTTTATGAACCACCTGTGATTCATCCTTGGCAGAGTGATTTAACTTTAGTCAGCAAAGCTGAACTCCAGCAAGAAGAGGAAAATCACTCTGGTCTTTCTGTAATTTCAGTGGCAGAACTGAAAATCTTCTTGTTAGCAAGTCCCCTCCAGAGCATCATTGCATGCAAGGAACACTACAAATACAATTTATCAAGGACACACAACCACTGGCAGTAAGAAGCTCATTAAGGGGAGTACTATCATCATCCAATAGGTAGTCCCACCTCCAGGATTTTCTGCAGCACAAAGCTCCTACTACTCAGCTCGTCTCCAAGGGTTTAATTACCTTCTGGAAATGAAATGTGATTTGTACAGGGGAAACTTCTCAGAAAGATTCAGTTTCATACAAATCAGTTAAATCCCAGAGGCTTTACATGTGCTAAAAGGTTTTAAAAGACCATGTCATTTTGTCAGTGGGTTGTTTAGCAGCAGATGTTTGCTGTATAAAAATCATTATCTGATTTAATCTTTTATTAGCTCTGTCACCACTCCAGAGAAATGAGATGAACTAATGTCACCACAGTTGCTGTTTTAGAAACAATATTAGTTCAAAATTAGCAAAGACCTCTTTCATAAGAGCAGGTCTATTTTGACATTAGAAAAATTCATTAGAAGACATCGGAGGGCATGGTAATCACCCCATTTTTCTTCAGCTAAAATTATTTAAATATAGAAAAGATCCTTTGCTGAGAAGGACTAACAGCGGTAAAGACAGCATGTCTAAGATGATGACTCGCACAGCTAATCCCCGTATATCATACTGCTTATTTACCCTTGATATAATAAGATCTGTGTTTCTCTTAATAAGAATTCATCAACAGTAATATCACTGGCAAAAAGAGGGCAAAGAATTTAAATTTGTAAATAGGCTTTATAAATAATACCAAGGGGTTTTTTCTTTCCATCTAGCTTCCATTCCAAAATCTGTTTGTAACAATTCAATAACACAGTCATGCTGGCAATCTAGAGTACAGATGGCCTTAAAAAACCCACCACCTTGAACTAGAAGACACATGCCTGATGAAGCCCATTCCTAACTGCAACCTCCTTCCTAATCTCATGTATCTTGAGGAACCTCATTATTCCTGGGGGAGGTGTAGCCTTCACAAAGCCCAAACTGGATTTTCAAACATCTTTGTTGGCGCCTAATTAGTACATGCCTACAGAAATGCCCATCTACAGCTTCCAGATGCAAGCTGGCTCAGTGGTGGCTCACAAGCAGCGTGCATTCAGGTCAGCACACACTAAAACACAGCTCACTCTTGCTCTTCCCAAAACTTTATGCTTCCCAGCACATTCCCCTTCTATAATCCAGCTGCAGGGAATAAATCAGAAGGCCTCATATTTTCACTGCCAATTGGTGGATCAGTCTCAAGTTTATGGCAGTGAAATCAAGACCTACACCTTCCTTCCTCTTTCTCATTCTTCTTTGGTTGGGCTTGCAAAGCCCTCTCTTCTCCTGTGGGAAGGGGGATGACATCCCTCACTTGCTGTCCCCTGAGGGACAAGGACAGGACAGCATGGTTGTCTCAGTATCCCTTTTCACAGAGAGTCTGGTGCAGCTCATAAATATCAGGGTACCCATGTGTCGAGTGGGAAACTGTGCAATATCCAAGGTTAATGCCATGCAGCAAACAGCAAAAAAATGCCATACTGAAAATGGAACAAAGGTGTTCAAGTGGTCGAGGACAGACAGGTTTCTGTCATAGGTTTCCCATCCTTGATCTAGAACTTGTCATAACAATACCAGACTTCAGCGCACCGCAAGAATTGCAATCCATTTATCCTTCTTCCTGACGGAAATCACAGGCCTCTTAGAATCATACCAATAAAGGGAAAGAAACTGTTTGCTCAGGTCAAGGAGATGAGCTGCAAGACAGCTGAGTTGAAATGTTTGCTAACACTAACATTTCAGCAGTCTACTACAGGAGTAGTACAGAGCCCTGCTGCTTAATTTGAAATGAGCTGGAAAAGTTTCAAATATAACATAAACAAGAGACTATTACCAGAGTAGCACAGATCTTGGAATTTGTATCTCCCAGAAAACCTATCCTAGCATCTCCTTTAATGTGATTATTTAATTCCTTAAACTCAGTCTAACAGAGAATGCACTAATTGTCTGTGTATTTTAAAAATCAGAAAGGGTAGGTTTTGAAACAGCAAGAGAATCCACACACCAGTGATATGTAGATATATTTCACTGTAATTCATTATGATTATCTATAACTCTACTTTAATTTCATTGTTTAATTGCTTTAAGGTAAGGACTGCCAATCTTCTGAAAATCTACTGAATGGGTCTTCTGTAAAATACTAACTTTTTAACTTCAGAGGAAAGGTGGAGGGTTTCACCCCACTCTATGTTCCACAGAAATCACATTACCAATTTACAGTCACCTACTTTTAGGATAAATGCCTACTTGTCTCCTTGCCATACTATGAACCAACAAATGGAAATTAATCCAAATTATCTATGAACTCCTCAGTGCAACCACCAACCAACTCCGGAACTGCTCTGTCTACTCAAAGCATCGAAGAATCTGGCTCCAAATGCTTCACTGCATGATAGGGAGTGAAAAGATTTGCATTTCAGAATTGTAAAAAATTAACAGCTTGTACTACTTCATGTAGTCATCCAAGGCCCTCATCCCCCAAAAAGCAGGGTAAGAGAGAGAATTATGTTTTTCTTGCTAAAAATCATCACAGAAATGGTATATCTTGGCAAAACATCTTCCAGTATAAATTGATTTTAAACTACAGCACTTCCAGAAGCAGACTACCCTGTATCATGTCCAAAAGCAAATATAAGCATCAGAGAAAAAACTTACAAAACTGCTGAAGTTAAATATTTTTTTTTCTTTTTCCTTCACCGTTTCCTTTTTCTTTTAACTAATTTGTTTATTTGAGGGGATACAACAACAACAAAAAAGGCATTTAAATATGACCTTGAAATTGCATTTCATTATGTTTTATGTTTTGCTGGGAATGTAATTACTTCTTTCACTAACTCACATCAGAGTTACTGACAGCCCATTCTCAGCATACTAATTTACAGCTAATGATGACACAGTAGTTGGGACTGTTTCTAGATAGTAGATGAATATTCAACAGAATGGTTTCATTCACAACATCAAGTTCTTGTCCCTGTATAATTTTTTCCACCTTAAAAAGAAAGGCAATACATGATTGGTTTAAACTGAAAAAATAAAATAAAAAAGGAACAAACTCACTGCTACCTCATGCTTTCTCCCACCTTTGCTGCATTTAGCACAGCAATCTACAGTACACTAAAGCCTTCATCCAATTGTCCTTCAGGACAGCAACAGAAAAAGCCATTATAAATTCTAAATATAGCATTATAGATATAAAAATCAAACAACAGTTACACAGAATTATTATTAGTATGCATACAAATCAATACTTATTTTGTAGCAGAAAAATAGCCATAAAACTACATAGTTAATGAGTTTCTGGTAAGTGGGTATTTCAATCCACATCAGGAAAGTTGAAAGAAATACCTTCTGAAAGGTGAGAAAACTCAAGGTAATGAAACAGAGATGAGCTGTGTTGCACTTAGCAGACATTGCTGAGAAGAATAAACACATTTATTATCCCACACTTACATCTCCTGTACTCTATGGCTAAATGGAAACCACTTTGTTATTACGCAGTAGCTATTATTTAGCTTTCACATTTCAAATTAGTTTAAAATGAAGCCATAGAGGTTCAGGCTTGTGCAAACATTGGATCAAGGGTTGGACTTGATGATCTCAGAGGTCCTTTCCAACCCATCTGATTCTATGGACCATTAGTTCCTGTGCATTTCTTCATCACTGTTTTCTACACGTTAAGGGGAACTCCAATAAAGTAACAGCAAAGGACCCACAAGGGATGGATTCAAGCTGAACAGCGAGATGATTCATGATCATTCCAGAGTAAAAGAATAGTTTAAGAGTAGAACAGAAGGACTGTAATCAACCGATAAGGAATTTTCTCCTAGTAATCTCACTGCTTACATAGCTTTACATGTGCCTCACTTTCACGGAATAAGCAATGAAGATGTGTACAGAAGAACTGACAACTTGACACTGACTGACAGAAGATGCTCACAAAGTTGTGGTTCAATAGTAAAAACCTGCCTGTTGCATCCCAGGAGCAAGAATGCATTGCAAACAAAGATGGGGAAAGTGTGTCCTTGCACCAGCTGAGCTTTACACAGGGTTACAGCACAATGACTCTGTGAACCAGCAACACACACACAGACTTGGCCTCCTGCAGTCCCAACAGACATCAATTATCTGTATCTGGAAAGGCTGCACAGCTGTTTCCCACTCTCTAAGTGCTAAATGGTGACATCCATTCTTCCGTGTGAAGCATGGTGGGGAAGAGAAAACCAGAAATCCTGATCTACCTCCAGAGGGGCACCCACAGCAGTGTGATAGCAGCCATAAACACCTGCCAGAGACAGAGGCCATGTCTAAACTTCAGAGCTGGCCAGAGGCAAAGCCTGTGCCACACTGAGTTTGGCCCAGCACGTACAAAACTGAGAAGTTTTCGGATCTTTCTTTCCCCTGCCCTGCATTTGTCTTCTCAGTCTAGTTGTGGCTTCATCAGGTGAGAGAAACCTCTGAAACCCCTGCTCTGAGTGCAGCTCAGCAGAGAGATTTGGCTGTCCGGGACCAGCAGTAACAGCAGGCTCAACACAAACAAAAAATAACAACAAAAGGCTTTTAAATGAGTCTGCAACAAAACCCTTCAAAAAAGCTTCTTTCATGATGGATTTAAAATCAATAGAGCAGTCCTCTTGATGTAATTACTCACTGATGGTACAGGACAGAAGTACAGGTTGCAATGGGAAGAGAGGCAGAAGGCCAGATTCATTCCTGATGTAAGCAAAGAGGTTATACAGAGGACAGAAAAAACCATAACCTCTACTTACGTGTCTGAATCTGACCCAGAGGGCTCCAAAGATCACTGCTGCTGATCACTCAGATGAGACTAAACTAACCAATAAAGACAGAAAAACCGAAATGTACCATTTATTCACTCTGTGATTTAATTGTTATTTTAAAGAATAGTTGCAGCCTTAATAGGATATTTTCAATTCATTAAAATGGTGTCTGAAGTTCTTGCATATGCTCTGTTTTTCTGATGTAACTCATTTACAGCTGAGGGAAGCCTCCACTTACAAGGCTACAACTCTCCTCTTTGTCAGTTAATAGCAATTCCTATCACCAACATTCAAGCTGTCAGTCACACAGACATCTACAATAAACATCTTAATTTTCTTTTATTTCTGTAGACACCTTTAAACAGCACCACTTCTCAATTCATAAGCCATATTACTGTGGTACAACATCTCTCTAGACAGTCTTGCATAAAATTAAATGCCCATTTAGCAGCTTACAAACCTTACAACAGTTGGTTTATTTTCCCTCACTATTGTAACAGAGCAATCAAGAACAGCAGACTATTACAGCATCATGTAACGTGGCTTCTCTATCAATCCAGTGGCATAAAATTAAATGGCTATCTGAAAGATGAAGTAAAACGCTCATTTATATCTGACAGTTTTGTGACACTACTAAGCAAATAACTGCTGCAGAGAGATTTCTAAAATCAGGACAGCTCAACTTGCCAAGGGTTAACCTGTTCACGGCACCAGGGCCTAAGCTTTTCTCTTGCTTAAGGACTGTTTAATTATGTATACCAAGTGCAGCAGCTCCAGCAGGAAAGATTAAAACAGGCTCTCTCAGCCTTATGCAAGGACATTTAACCAGAACATTGCAAGGCTACAGACCAATGTCTCCCACATTCATATGGATGTCATAAGAATCAGGGTAAAAATTTCATCCCCCAATAAAATAAATGAATAAATAAATAAACAAACAAATAAATCTGAAGGGTTTCAGTTATACACTGAAGTAAGGTTTGGAAAACAGTTTTCATATGAACCTGGATTTTCCAAGCCTGAACATCTCATGAAGTGCTTAAAAAGTACTTGAATGCCTTTGAAGTACCAAAGAGAGTATGCAGCATGTCCATCAAGTGATCTTTTCCACTTGCATGGAAATAATAAGGTCCTTTAACTTAAAACTGATTTTCATGGGGAACAAAAGCCCTCAGAACCAAACATTTAGGATGCTTCATGGCATTCTTCATCATTTATTCCATCAGCAGTTTGCCCTCAACACACAATTATTAAGAATATTTTTGAAACACTCTCAACATAACCCACAAGTGATAGAGGACATCCTTATGTTACATATTTTTATTTCCACAGTATAATCTGCATTTACCATATTCCTTTGGCCAAACCACCTGGATCCTGTCTACCTTGGCCAGCCTGATCAGGACTTTTTAACATTCATTCAAAGTTTCTGAGCAGTTTGATAGTTAATATTTATGGAAGTTGGGGGAAAAAAACCTCCACACAATCATAAAAACTCAAACCCATCACTTTAATTTAAAAAAAAAAAAAAGTTAAAAATAAAAAGACAACACACAACCCCATCTCCAGAAGAATGCCCAAAGCAGCTTACTCCTCCTAACAAATACATAAATATGGCCTGGCATGGGGATGCACGGCAGTGTCAGGTGCAGAGGCAGTCTGCAGAAGGAAACTGCTCTCTCACCTCACAGAGCCTCTAAAGAGCAGAAGAGAGTTACCCTAGACTTACTGTATGCAGCCAGCACATTCTGGCTGATGTTGCAAGCCCTGGATGACACTTGGAAACCAGCAATAACATGGAACAGCTTTTCTCCCTTGTGCTGCTCTTTCTTTATCTGACTACTGTAGGATTTTCTTTTACAAGTACTGTAGCAACACATTTGCACCAAGATGAAACAATCATGCATATGAATGTGCAGTTCTCTGCAGAAGATACTAAAATTATTTCTGGACTGCTTTCCTGTTGCAGAAAAAATTTGGTTAAAGAAACTGAAATTTTCTATAAATTAGTGGAAAGCAAAAATAATTTATATGGATATGTAATTAGATAATAGGGAAAAAAGTAACAAAAGCAAAATAGGTGCATAAAGGAAAGTCATTCTTGTCATGTCCCTTTTATCACCTCTCAGCAGAAAAACCAAGGAACTCTCGATAAAAATCTCCTTTTTCTTCCACCCTTTCTACCCATCACATTAAATTTCAGAGAGAGAGGAAGCATCTACAATTTTATTTTATAAGCCCTTTGGAAAAGATAGATTTCTCAAGCAACAGAACTCTTCAAGCCTCTTTCATATCTTTTTTTCTCACAAACAGATGCCTCCAGGGGGCTCCTCCTGCCCCCCCCGTTAAGCCCAAGCACCTACGTAAAAATCAGGAACTCCAGGGTTGACAAGCAGCAGATTCCCAGAAGCCCAGGGTATATTAACATGAAGCTCTCCAGCAAGGTCTCAGAACTTTCCAGAGTGGGTTTTTTTTTCTTATTTTCTGTAATTTAAGGTGAAACTGTTACAAGTAGAACACAAGCAGTAAGTGGAGGATAACGTGCACTGTGCACTTGGAGCAACCTTCCCTAGACTCTGTTAGCTCTGTACAAAGAGCTGCATTTTCCAAGCCCTGTTCTCTGTTATTAAAAATTAAAACAACAAAAATATAAAACACTGCACAGAGTCAGTCTAAAAATTATGGCAATGGAGCATTTGTGCTCACTTTGTGCAACTTTTTAATGGGCATTAAACAAATTCTAAAAAGCAAATGACTAGCAAAGCAGTAAAACCTCGTTTTAAGCATTTGACAGTAAAAGGGAGCTGACCAAGCACCTCAGTTCCCCGAAAAAATTAATTTCAACTTGAAATGCTGAAATGAGATCAAGGGAAGCCAGTGGATGTAATCTTTTGGGATTTCAGTAGAGTTTTTTTTTTATACTGTCTCTCACAGTGTCCTTCCGGACAAAATGACAAGCACACAGCTGGATAAAGATGTACTTTAGTGGGTGAGCAACTGGTTCATGGGTTGGGCACAAAGGCTTATGGGGTTACATCAAGCTGGTGACTAGTCACTAGTAGGGTCCCACAGGGCTCCTTTTTGGAGCCAATTCTTGTCAACATCTTCATAGACAACTTGGATGCAGGACTCAAAGGTATACTAAGTAAGTTTGCTGATGACACTAAACTGGGAGGAGCTATTGGCTCTCTAAAAGGCAGAGAAGCCCTGCAGAGAGACCTCAACAAATTGGAGGGCTGGACAACCACCAACTGTATGAAGTTTTTAACGAAGACAAGTGCCAGACTCTGCACCTGGGATGGGGCAACCCTGGATGTACGTACAGACTGGGGAACAAAATGCTGGAAAGCAGTGTCATGGAAAGGGACCTGGGGTCCTGGTCGATGGCAAGTTGAACATGAGTCAGCAGTGCCCTGGCAGCCAGGAGGGCCAACTGTGTCCTGGGGGGCATCAGGCAAAGCATCGCCAGCCAGTCGAGGGAGGGGATTGTCCTGCTCTGCTCTGCACTGGGGCAGCCTCACCTCAAGTCCTTTGTGCAATTTTGAGCACCACAATATAAGAAAGATATTAAGCTAAGTCCAAAGCAGGCTGCAAGGATGGTGAAGGGCCTTGAGGAGAAACCAGGTAAGGAGTGGCTGAAGTCACTTGGCTTAGTCAGCCTGGAGGAGATTGAAGGGAGACCTCATTGCAGTCTACAACTTTCTCATGAGGGGAACTGGAGGGGCAGGTACTGATCTGTACTCTCTGGTGACTAGTGACAGGGCATCTGAAGGAATAGCATGATGCTGTGTCAGGGAAGGTTTAGATTGGATATTAGAAAAATTGTCTTCATCCAGAGGATGAGCTGGGCACTGGAACAGGCTCTTCAGGGAAGTGGTCATGGCACCAGCATGTCTGACTTCAAGAAGCATTTGGACAGCACTCTCAGGCACATGGTATGTTTTTTGGAGTTGTGTTGTGCAGGGCCAGGAGTTGGACTTTGATGATCCTTGTGGGTCCCTTCCAACACAGGATATTCCATGATTCTATGAACTGCAGTTTTCTTATTTTGAACATCCCAGCAAGTGTAGGTTGCTGGCATCTACATCCAACAGGAAGCAAAAAATCAAGAGTTATATGTGCCAAAAGTTATCAAAAGTACAGCTGGGCTTCATCTACGGCTCATGATAGACTAGGAACAATGTTACCGGACTGCACCAGCCCCTCATAGTTGAGTGCTCAGTGTCACATATGCCTGCACAGAGTGAGCCGGTACAGCAGAGTACATTCCCGTCAGTGAACACGTTATCACCGTGTGCTGCTTGCTGATCCCTAGCTAGCAAATATTTAGTGAGCTCTGGGTAAGCCAGTTTTCCATCAAGCAGAAAACCTGACAAGCTTAGCCAGCATTGTGTGCTCTGCCATTAGGGACATATCATACATAAGATTTAGAAATGCTAACTGCTTCAGCCCAAAGAATAACAGTGCCATTTATTCAGAGCACACTTCGGAGCACATCATTAAGTGCCAGAAAGTTTAATTTATATCTGATATAGAAGTATCTAGCTCAGTTGTCAAAAATGCAGGTTTGTATTTTTTCCTAAGAACATAACTATATTACTTCCAATATAAATCCATTTCTACATTTGCTTCCTATTTTTGTGCTCAGATCTGTTTCTGAATTCAATAGCTTAGCTCTGTAAGGTAGCAATAAGTCGCTGTTCATGTTTATTCCTACTCAAACCACAGCATGCCTGAACATTCCCTTCTAAGGGCCTGGTTCTCACAATGATGAACGCTGTGGTGATTCAGTAAAAGAGCAAATGGTAAATTAGTATTACATAAAATCAGTTCTCAAGAGTGGATAACTACAACAATTTACACTTACTTGGTGAACTAAGGAAACAGAAAGCACTTCCTGAAGATGTTTCAGCTGGTCAGTGGAAGAGGCAGCAACAACAGAAATTTAAGCCTGCTGACTTTTCTTTCAACATTCAAGTGACCATAAAAACCACTATTGTGGGCACTATCTTCTTTATGTAATTTTCCACAGACAACATAAACCAAACCAACCTGAAAGCCTCTGGTTAAAGGACAAATGTAAGTCAAGATGCACGTGTAAGACAAATGCATGTGTACAGTATATATCACTTGTGTGAGTCCTTCTCACTAAACCCCATTTATAATATGAGATCCAAACCTCTGCTCATCACAGTGAGGGAACCTCCAACACACATAAGCAGGCCCTGCTGCACTTTCCTGACTTAGCTCTCGCGGCAACAAGCAACAGTCCAGTTAAAAGGATCTAAAAGGATAATAAGCAGAGGCTGATCAGCCCCCATTAAAGTTTGCCATTTCTAGACAAGGACAAAGCAGATAAAAGACAAATTCAGATGTAGGTCAGCAGGTCTTGCAACATCATAGACACTTTCTTCAACATTTCATCACCAAAGTGTGACTACCAGGCCATGATAAACAGAGAAGTGTGTCAAACACCTTGCCTTAAAATCTGGGATAACTACAGCCTCTTTTGAACATGAATACTCCTAAGACATTATAAGGCAGGATAAAGCCCTGTCTGCATAAATATTTTGCGGTTTAGGGTTATGTGTTGCTGTCATTGCAAAAGCATTTCCTGGACAAGAACAAAAAAATCAGGGAATTTTATATAAAAGTTTAGAACTCAAATATTAAAGATGATTAATATAACAAAATGTTTGCACTCATTTTTTCAGCCAATTGTGGTATGCAAACGCTGTTTGGTTGTGATGGTTTATTCAGTTATAATATATGGTAGGTATGTAAATTGACAAAGTCCAGTCTTATGCCTATCCTTTCAATTCTTCCATCAATATGGATAGGACTAAACCACATACTAACTGTTCAGATCTTCATCAGGAACCACCCATCAGTCCTTTCAGCCTCTCTTATGTGATACCACAAATACAACCATCTTCATGTGCAATTTTCACCAGCATTGAGGGGAAGCACTTTGCCCTTGTACCATTCTACTGACTTTAACATAGCTTTTGGTTATGCATCCAAGTTCAAAAAGTAATAACAACAGATTAAATTTGAACTTTATGTTGGCACTGTGATAAAATCTTAGCCCTTTCAATTGTCCATTCAACCCTGGTTTCTATTTCTCAGAGCCCTTCCATGTAGCCCTATCATGACTTGAATGAAGATCCTTTTATGCCTGCAGCTGCATTTATGAACTCTAGCACTGCCCCAGAAAAAGAGGAAAGGCATAGCCTTGTTATAACACTAAAATAGCAATCTACTTTTATATATATATGGTCAAATCCTAGGTAGACATTGATGGGAAGGGACAAGGGCATATAATCAGCACTGCTCATATATACTGCTGCTTTTGTAGCAAGATTGGGCTATCACATATAAACCTGAATTTTGAAACTTTTTTTTTGCATTCATTGCTATGACTCAGAAAACACAAACTCTGCCTGAAATATTGTAGCAGTGTCTGGTTTAGCAGTAATCCCAAACCAAGCCTGGGATAACTGAGTAGTGCAATCCATGCTGACAAAGTACTGCAGCCTCTGCTTTGAGGAACATGCAGCAAGGCACATTGGGCGGTACTGACACCTGGGCATCCTTTCAGACCAAGTGGTTCCTAGATGTATTTCCCAGGACAGAAGCAACAGTCTCTTGAACATCCTCCAGAAAAATCCATTTTTCCTTTGAGGAAGACATAAATTGTAAACACAATAAACTGCAGATGAATAAGAAACACGAGCATGCAAAGAGTATATTTGAGTTTTGCACTTAGCAGCACAGGTGCATTTCTCCTGGCTAATCATTTTGTTACTCCTTTCATTACAGATTCCCAATATGCTGATAACAGAATTTCTGATTTGCTGCACATGAGCACTACAGTATCCAGCTTCAATATGATATATAATAAAAAGGGCTTTGTTTGCTGCAGAAAAAAATACAACCACTATTTTAGATAGCATAATCCTACAAATACCCATTTGAACCTTCGAGCATAGATCCATTACAAATTAAAATGCACCACAGTTCATTCTATTGTTCATTTCCAAACAAAGCTTAATTTTATAAATATATTTTTATTTATATTTTTCTACATTTCTGTTGTAACAACTATAGCACCAATTGCCACTGCAGTTTAAAAAAAAAAAATGAAAATAACAATTCATGATCATATAATACAAAAATAACAAATAGTAAAATCTGAAATTAAGTATGCTAGTGTTGTTAAAAGAATATAAGGAAACAAATTTCCAAACCTCTCCGGGTTTTTTATGTGAAATAGAACTGTGAGTTCTCCAGTCTTCATGGAAAGGCTGGCCACCTTCAAGTCTCTCCACAGGGAAAAAGAGAGATACATGTACCATCCAGAAAAGCAGAAAACACAGCCATCCTTCATCTTTTTAATACAATGTTCAGGAAATAAAGATAACCATAAGCACCTAATTAAGTATTCTAAGCCTATAAATTTAAAATTTCTACCATTCAAAACAACTAATATCTTTGCAGGCCTCATGCAAGTAACTGGTAAGAGGTATTTTCAGTAACTGTTTCTGAAAAAAGCATTCCTGGCTACCTGGAGGTCAGTGTGTGTTTTTTAATCCAGAGTCAGTTAAACATGGCATGAAGGTTAAGGAGAACAAAGAGTGATCTTGGCCAAAAGGTTGGAAAATGATTGGGTCAATTTGCAGTCACTGAATTTTTCTTTTAAAGAAAGACCCCAGGCTTAAGAAACTGCTCTTGGTGGTAAATTAGGATTGATAAAATATTTGAGCACCTAGTGAACATCAACGATTTCATTAACAACATTTGAATAGTATAACTGATCTATTCTCAAAAAACACTGCACATTTTTGTAGACAATTCTGAAATGAGATTTCTTGACCTAAGTCTCATCCAAAAAAATGGGACAAAAATAAAATTAAAAAAGTAAAACCAAACAAGCAACAACAACAACAACAACAAACACCAAAGCACCCTCCCCCCCCAAAAAAAGCCAAACACACAAAAAACCCCAAGCAGCAAAAAAGCCCAAACAAACAAAAAACAGCCAACACTCCAACTAATTCAAATAATTCAGCAGCTTAGGTAAACATGGGGCTAGTATGTGTCAGAAGGTCACTGTAAAACAACTTTGCCCAGTATATAACACTAGTCTGAGAGTTCTCAAATCTTCCCACCTAGGAGAATAGGAAGAACTACAGATGAGCTGGATGAAGCTGCTGGCTAACCTTTATCCTGTGGGAAAAGACTTCACTCAATACTGTTTAAGAGAGCCACACTCTGCTCAACAGAAATAAAACATGTTTAAAAATTATTAAGCAGAAGAAAAACGGGAGAGGGCTGGAGTGGGGGAGAGGAAGGGAAGAGAGAGAAAGAGAGAGAAAAATAAAGAAGTGCCTTCCAACACCAGACTGTCCTACTTAATAAATCAACAAAGAAATTCAATAAGGGCTGGTGGTTTGACTTGTAAGACATCCCAGGGCCTCAGACGCTGCACCCTTCCCAAACAGCCCATGCATGTGTGGTGGGACCTGAAGACACAGTAAGGTAGTGAATGGCAAGCTGAGGAGCAGCTTTACAATTCTTTGGCTCTTCTTCCCCAGTTCCCAAGGACACTCACAGATACTTTCAAAGTGAAGTAAATAAGCATGTTAGCAAAGGTTCTTTCTGCACTGTCCCTGGAAACGCAGTTAAGGCTCTGTAAGCTCACAGCTCACCCCATCACACTGGGCGCTACCTCACCAGGGCAAAAGAGCCCAAAGCACTAAGAACAAACAGCATCACTGCATACAAAAATCAAGTTCTTAAATTACAGTGTAGTATATTTTATTTTGGAAGCTTAGTGCACAGTCAAGTCATTCCTGTGAGAGCCATCATAAGAAGCTGTTTGTACTGATCAGCTGTATACAATTGCTACAGCCCATCTCATCTAATCCCGCTCCAGGGTAAGAAGAGGTATGAAAACGTATAAACATGATATTCCACAGGTATGAAGTTTCAGATATTTTGGTGGCCTCCACTATAAGGGCCAAGAAGAAAAGTAGGAACAATATCTTCATACTTTTTAAAGTAGAAAAACCCTCCACTGTGATCATAGAGATCGCAACGTATCTTCAATACTAAGAGTAAGCAATAAGTAACTAACAGAAAGAAAAAGAGATATTCAGTCTTGGTGATAACTGGTGTACTTCACTTTGTATGAAGTAATGCCTCTCATACCCTTTGTCTTGACAGTGAAAGCTTTATTATCTACCCAACCAACACACAAATAAGGAAGTGTCACCATGACAAAGACCAACAGTGGATAAAAAACTCTGTTCAAAAAACATGGATATCCCATATTGTAGTCAGTAAACACAAATAAGCATAGAAATGTCATTTTGCATATACATGCATAAGCCTGGTTGTACTTAGGGATATTTATGTCAGAGTACTTAATTAGATCAAGGAAAAAGAAAATATAAGATAGTCAGGTTTTAGCACTGGCTAGATTGCATCTCTCTAAAAACACATTCTTGATAAATCCACTAACAAACACCAAAACGTTTCTGAATAAACTAAGTAGTGTTAACTTTGCAGTATTCAAAAGCATCTAAACCTGAATCTTGCTTACACAGATTTCACAGGAAAATTAGCCTACATTTGAAGCATGAGTAATAAGTAAATCTTGTAACTTACTAAGCACGACTACCCCATCCTCAGCAGGTTATGCAAAGGTCAGCAGACACCAGCAATGCATCTTCCACCTTACAAGAAAATCATTAGTTGTTTCTCTCCGAGCAGACGACAGCTTCACAACAGATATCCGTCACCAAAGAAGTCACCCAGAAGGCTTGATCAGCAGTCAGCAGGCAGAGCCCAGCGCCTGACATGGTGCTAATGAAGCCAACTGCTACATCTGATAAAGAACACCAAATTTCTATGGTCATTCTACTCACAGCCTTTGGGGGAGCAACCCATCCCCACACTGTCCTCTTGAGCAATACACGCTTCTGGTAAACCTGTTATTACTGCCCAATACTACAAACAATATCCATGGTGGTTAAGTCACAAAAAACCTAAGCCACTAGTACACAGCTGAGGCAGTAAAAACACATAGGTAAATCATGTCTTGCACCACCACACAGTCTGTAATTCATCACTTTTCTCTTGGTGAAAGGAACTAAGATGCCTCTTCAGAAGAGTTTACTGTCAACACCATATAAATAAAGCCACTGCCAATGCACATTGCGCTTCTGTTGTGCTGATGGTTGGGATTAGGTTCCTTGATGCAATGCAAATGTAAAAACAGAAGGAGTGTTTCACAGAATTTCATGTATGGAAAATTCATACTTTGAGATTATTGTATTTCTCTTTTCATGTTTCAGACATATATTTTGTATAAAGTAGAAAGAAGCCTTCAAGAAGGTTCTAGGAATTACCCAGAGAAAAAAATACAGAAAATTGATTTTTAAATGCCAACGTTTTCCATATTGGCATTCCTGTTCTATCCTAACTTCTTTTTCTATGATGAGTTTATCCAATTTTTAAATAGATTATATAAAATTACAAGGGCGCATAATATCTAGGTTGGGACTAATCCTAAAATAACTACTACAGATTTCTTAATATCTACATTTTTATTGTGAAGACAAGGTCCCCTGGCTTTAGCATTCTTAATACTGTGAGAAATTAAAATATTTTCTTTGAAATCATTTTCTCAGAGGTGAGAGAAAATTGATGGGGGAACTTTTGGTAAAGAGAGTAGACTGCATAATGTTCCATAGGTCTATACATGGGGAGGGACAGACCTCCACTTATACATGAACCCACATCAGAAGAAAGTAAATGAGAATAACATTTCTGATTTATAATAATAATGGCCAGTCTTCGCGAGCGAAGATCCGGGGAAGGTCTTTACACCTTCCAGCCTGCGCATTGGATTTTTTAGGTGAGACACAGTGTGCGTGGAACTGAGCCCACCCTTTAATCCTAAGGTTCATCTGCCGGGGCCAAGCGAGCTTGGACAGTGGCAGTGAGGTCCTCAGGACGTAGGTGGGTTGCCTTTAAGGGCTAACGAGCCCCACCTGCCCGGGAGTGGCCCTGACCGGGAATCGAACCCGGGTCTCCGCGGTGATAGCGCGGCGCCTTTACCACTAGACCACCAGGGGCTCCATTTCTGATTTAATACCAACTGAATTTTACAAAAGTTAGAGCCATCCAGAAGTTGTCCTCCCTAAGCAGTGTACACGCCTTACAAAGCTTTACTGTCCTGAAGACCACAGTGAGTATGATCCCCACCTCCCTGCTGTTTAAAACTAGCAAATAAGGTAGCTGTTAGACTCCCCATCAAGGGTATCTGCATTTCAGATAATCACTCCAGCAGTGGCGCTATGCTACTACAATCCAAGGCACTGAACAAATCATTCAGGTCCCAGGAAACTTACTCATTTATGGTGCCATTACTAAGGGTCAAACAACAAGGAAACATGCTTAAAGAGAGGGGATGTTTACAGCACAGTTTAACATGAACATCAGATGTTGTACCAAGCCACACCTTGGAACTTCTTCAGACTCTCCATGTCCATACCTTATTTCCACTATAAGAGCTTTAATTATCATAGGTTAATCACATCCCTGAGGCATTACAAGGCAGCAGGCAATGGTGGATGCCTCTAATCCCTCTGGGGTGCAATTATTTCATAACCACTACACTTCAGGGTTACCTGATTGCCATTATGGAAAATTTTATACTCTCTCTTTTCTCAACCTAGGCCTTTTAAAATTAAATACATCTCTGACCTATTTTACACAATCCCAATTCTTTCCCTTAACATTCAGTGTAGGACTTTGTTCTTTTCTAGACAGTAGAAGAAGGCTAATCTTCTCCCTCCACCCCCCGCTTCATGGCATATCTAGCACAGCGTAAACTACTTGGAGGCAGTATTTTCTAAGGTGACAGACCGGATTTGAACAGAGATTTTTTTCACTGTTTGATGTAGGAAGGATTATGATCCTCAGCTCCACAATGAGAATTCTATAAAAGAGTTGTTGCTGAAAGAAACCAGGGTCAAATACATGCAGATGTGCTTTCAACTACAGCTTACCACCCTTCTGGTAGAAGGGATTTTTGATGTGACAATTCATTCCTCTCAAGTTGCTTTCATCTAAGATAAAACCAGATGTGGATAAACAAGAATTTTTTATTTTCTTTTTAACTATGAAGCCCTTTTTGCTTTGCCCATTTGCCATCTCAAGATTCTAAAAGAAGAGTGTCGTGGGTTTGCCAACCAGACACCCCCCGTCCGGGGTTGATAAGAGTTTTTTCCAGGTAGATTTCCAGAGAAAAAGTCAATCAAAAGTTTTAGTAATGCCTCTGCCAATTATGTATTTAAGAAAATGGAAGAGAAGGTTGTTGTGCAGATGAAATTAGGAGCTATGTCAGGAGTAGTGTCAGGCCCCAGATGGGGGCCAGGTCTCCCTTCTCCCCTGACCCTGGGCAGGGGGCAGGTGTGGCACTGAAGCCCCCCTGACCGAGACATGTAACAGAGTAGAGAAAAAAAAAATCTTAGAGAAGAACCTGGACAAGATGTGCTGCAAAAGGGATTCCAGAGAGAGAGATAATGGAGCCTCCAAGGTCAAAGTTGGCAGCAGCAGGAGAGAGAGAAGAGAAGCCACGAAGGGGGAGAACTCTTTCTCTCCCTCTCTCTCTCCCTTCAGCAGGGAAGAGACTGAAAACTAAAAATCCCTGCCATCTGTGGAAAACTGTTGGGGAGCGGAAACTCCCCTCTGCAGCTCATGAAGGAGCTCACGCTGAAGCAGAGTGCATGAAGAAAATGTGACTCCGTGGGAGGCATAAAATGAATCAGAGTCCTGCTGGAGACCTGTGGCTCACAGAGAGAGAGACCTACGCTGGAGGAAGTTGGCCCGGGTAGGATGCGTGATCTCAGTGAGGGATCCATGATGGTGCAGCTGAATTTGTGAACCCTGAGGGACAGCAGAGAATGGAAGAACTGTTGCCTGAAGGTGTAGATTCACGTTCGAGAGGTCCATCAAAGACTGTCTGTCATGAGGAGGGACCCCACAGGAAACAGGACTGGACTCAAAAGCCATTATTCCCTGTGATCCTGTGATGAAGATCCATGGTAAGGCAAGTGTCCCCTTGCAGTCCATGGAAGAGTCCACAGGGCCTGGGTAAACCCCAGCCTCTGGTCTTAGCCCAGGAGGGTGTAGGCCCAGCCCTGAGGTCGACATAGAAGAGAGAGAGAAAGAGAAACAGTTCCAGCTGCGATGAATTGGAGATGTCATCCTAGAGATAACAGAAGAAGAACTTTCAAGTTCAATATCTGCATAGTTATTTGAAAGACCTGTAGCTCTGGAAATGGAAAAGAGACTGCTTCTCCTCCTGAACTGATAGAAGGGGGGATGGGTATTTTTATAAATACATAGCATTTTTGTCTAATTAGAATTGTTGTATATATAATTCTTTAGTTTTTATCTTACTAGTAATAAATCCTAATTTATTCTCCCCAATTGGATCTCTTTTGTCTGCATAAACCTTCTCTCAACTTATAGCAGTTGTGTGGGGGGGTGAGAGAAAATTGGCCCAGAGTAAACCCATGACAAGAGTCAATGAAAGAAACATAAGGAAAATAAATTTAAGAAATTCTGCTTACAGAATAGGCCTTTCTATTATTAGAGACTGCCAATGGTAGATGAAAAAAACACTTTACTAACCATGAAAGACCAGGTTGGGAGAACAAGGAACTTTAGAGAGTAAAAGATAAATGAATCCTCCTTTCCTCACCCAGCCCCTGGCAAAGTCCCTCAGCAACTTCCCAAATTATAATGTCAAGACTTTTGAATAATAAATAATAATTATTAATATTTATATAATATTTATTAATATAAATAAATAATTAAAGAAAGTCAAGACTTTTAAACTAGGATAGTGCATTTTTTGGTCTTTTCAGTACCCATCTATGCAGCTCTGGCAGAAACTGCAAACCAAAAAATTGCAATGACATAGTTCCCACACTGATGTGAGCAATAACTGAATACAGCAGTAACTGAGAGTCTTCTCATGGCCTTGGTGGGTCTGACATTAGGCAGCATTCAGAAACAAGCAGAGGAGAATGAACTAGACTGCATTTGATCTGATGATACAAATCTTGGAATACGCTAAAAATAAAAATCTTCCTCTTAAATTTTAAAGATCTCAAAGCCTGATAATATTTCAGGCTTTCCTCTCCCTGTTTAACAGGTTTGAGGTCCTTATGGCATTTATTTTATTGAGTGCACACAGGAGATAAGGGTAAAGAATAAGTAACAAAAGCAAAGGGGTGAAATAAAAAGGGGGAAAGTACATTTCAGACTGAGACTGCTTGCTCAGCTAGAAACCAGGCAAGAACACTGTTGCTATAATGCAGAAGCAATAAAATAATCAATATAACTGTAAGATGTCATCAGTTGTCACACACCTTAGCCAAAGCCTACAGTACCTGCCATTTGACCTTGCACCTTGACATCTCTCTCTCTGACTCTGAACAAATGCTTCCCCTTGCATCATTTTTTAATTCTGTGTATTTTATTTATGTGTTATGCATCTCAATGATTATAAATAATGTCTTTACTTGAATTTGCCAGTTTTAAAGCATTTATTTAGACACTGAGGAAATCTGAAATATTCAGGACTTCAAGTGTTATGAATTTCAAAAATGACCCTTAAGAGTCTCCTTTCTGAACTCAATGAGAGCTCCAAGACAATTTGCATTACCTGGATACCTAAATAAAAACTTAGGGGCTGAGTTTTTCAGAGTACTGTTTTAAAATTCTGGCTACATGATAAACCTTTGTCTCTTTTGCTCTACTGCTGTTTTAAGGTGACATCCAAAGTCTTTAGAGTAAGCTCTGCAGTTCAGATGCCAAGCTGTCTCCTCTAAGGATGACTGAAGTAAGATGAGAAGGAAACTGTTGCTGGGAATGTAATTTGTCTGCACCAATTATTCTGAGGTAAATTCAGACCCATTAGATAGAAGCATTTCTAAAAAACTGTCTGCAGTTCATTGTTTTCTTTAGGATATTGGTAATAAATCTCCTACAGATATAATAAGATTTCAGATAAATTAGGGCAATAAAGGCAAAGATGTCATTATTTCAAAAGTAATGATCTCATCTACATAATGTGGATTATGAAGCAGGAATCTTTAGTAAACTGTGTTACAGTTGGAAAAGGGATCTACAAATTACTTTTAAAAGTCCTTCCATTTTCTGTTCTCCAGTGATTTCCTGATGTGTTTCTATAAATATTAAAACAAAATACTGTTCTTCTTGATAATGGAACCATTTTCTTAAAGATCAATGACCAAAACACAGGAAAGTGCTTGAGTTCACTGGCTTGCAAGTCCATACCAAAGTACAGTTAATGTCGTTTCATTAACTGGATAAAGCATTGTGGGAGGGGGCTAGTTTTAGCTACTTAAACATATATTAACTCTGTATTCCAAGAAAAGAAAAGCATTGATAGTTATCTAAATCATGAAAACTGAAGGTCTTATCTTTCAAATGGCTCTGCCTTACACAGAATTACAAACACCACTCCAGAAGCCTGAAAATAGCACTGTATCAGGTTGAGGGTTTCCTCCTCTGATTTAGTTATTTGACACTGTTATTTTCTCCTCAAATGGAGCAGAAATGAAGACAGCTAGTCTGGACAGAAAGAGATCAACACACTGGTAAAAAAAACCAATTCAATACATTTATATACAGCCTTCAATCTCCATATAACCGCTCTGAGTCTAGCACTAAGAGGGTAAATAAGATGAAAAATCTATTTCTGTTTCATTAAGCAAGTGCTAATTGGAATGGCCTGATTTTGTGGGATTGCCACTGTGTAACTGAGAGCCAGTGTAACAGCAACACCACAACACCTTAGTTACTGAGCAAATTGCTGTCTCTGACAGTCTGAGAGCAGAGTGGTAGACCAGGAAGAAATTGAAATTTCAACCATCTATCATAAAGTACATACAAACATGAAGGGAAACCTCAGCAGAAGGAGAATTCACAGATGTTTGATCAGAAGACTTTGAACTCAAACACTGCCACATTAGAAACTTCCACTAATATCTTAATATTTTGAGGATGAAAGAAAGAGAAAAAACAGAAAACAGCTGTTGGAACTCAGCATTGTCTCCTCTTTCTGTTTGCAAACCTCATGACAGTTCAGGCCCAGTCCAAACTGCAGGAGAAACCTTTATTAGTTTCTTCTAGAGCACAAGTTCTAATTTAGAATTATAAAATATATTATTTCATATATATATATACATTAATTATATAATTTCATACTATTTGCCATTGAAGAACAAGGACTCAGTAGAACATTTAAGAATATTTAAGACTTGCTGGAGTACATACACCTGCTGGCTGCTAAGCACTAGGGAGTATGATGAAGAGGAGATAGCTGGTAATTAGGCAGCTTCACAAGCCAAAAGGCTGGTTCAGAAACACAGTCAACTAATCTGCCATATTCATTTAAAACATAGCTAATTTGACTGTCTGTCTCCTATCTAGTGGTAACAGAAATCTGAATACTTAGTTATCTTTGTGTTTTGAATAACTATGATTTGTGGAACTGCAG
This sequence comes from Myiozetetes cayanensis, assembly GCF_022539395.1. NCBI lineage: Eukaryota > Metazoa > Chordata > Aves > Passeriformes > Tyrannidae > Myiozetetes > Myiozetetes cayanensis. Next base: position 34,302,523 of record NW_026087853.1, on the reverse strand, counting down.
TTTAAAGCCAGTGGAGCAGAAAGAATATAAGCTATTTTGTTAATCAGGATTTCAGTTACTCTTTCAATTGATTTCTAGTTCTAAAGGAAAACAACAACACTTTGTTTTGCTTTAAAAATCACATCTACATCATAAACTATATGTGTATCTTTCTTAAGTAATAAAAAGCATTATGATCCATTAGGAGGCAAATTCTACTCTCGTTTTACAAGACAGCTGTAATTTAGGAATTATAATCATCTCCCCTTGGGATGAGGTTCCTTCTTTGTAGCTCAGAACCAGGACTGAGTTCAAGTCATGGGCCATTAGGCTAAGTGCTGCACAGGCACAGGCAGAAAGGATGTTCCTCTTTTAAAGAATAGGCAGAAAATGTGCTAGGAGGGATGTAGTAACGCTAACAGACTTCTGCAGAGTTGTTTTTGTTTGGGTTTTTGTTTGTTTTGTGGGTTTTCTTAAAGCTTTAGAAGTTAAGGCTTTTAGCCTAAGTAACAGAGGGCAAAAGAAATATCAAATGAAAAGAATGAAGGGAAGTAGATGAGAAGCTGTGGAAGCAAAAAAAAAATATGCACAGTAGGAACTGACTACTTTAGCTAATGACAAAACAAACCAACAGGTTAAAGGCTAGACTTAGTCTACTCAGACACAGGAAGATTTAAATATAGTGAGCGATGTCTTCAACTTATTAATACAGATTTATACTGGGGATTAAAAACAATAAGGGGGCTGTGCTGAGGGGCAGAGCTCCTCAGCAATGCTGACCCTGGGCTCCTCCTGAGGTGCCTGCCTGCAGGGCCGGTGGAAACCAGGCCTGGCACTTGGGGGAAGCTTTACTTAGGATGGGATATTCACCTAGTTATACCATTCTTCAAAACTTACTTTTTTCTTACCTTAAGCTTATAAGACATCAAATGCAGAAATGCTTTCATGCAATATTATGATTTCATTTTAATTCCGGGATAGTGACTCTAGAGGAGCATCTTCATTTCATTTTTGATATTTTTATGGTGTCTTGGTTTTCCTTGGCACCAGAACAGAAAGACATGCCAAGGCCTTCTCAAAAACAAAACATGAGTTATCTTCTGGCAAACTGTACTAGCAAGAAGTTGTCACTGAGAGGGGAAGGGAATGATACAGGAAAAGCAGTGCTTTTAATAGTTTTCATTGAAAGGACTGAGGCAGAGTGAAGTCAAGTGAATTGAAGTAAGAAGGAAAAATAGACTGTGAAATTTCTCTCTGCTATCTACATCACAGGATAATTCTCCCTCTCTTTTCAAATATGATAAATCCTACACATATATTCATATACTGTACTTATGCAAAACCCTATGCATATGCCATACATATGTTATACACATATATATGCATGTACCTTTATGTTATAAATGCAAAATATATATATTGCACAAATGTATGTAGCATTTACTAATAGAGGGCATTTTCTGTATGGCTTATATCAAACAGCCCAATGGTTACTAATCTTAAATTTCCTTTTCCTGCTTAACTTCCTACCATATTAATATTCAGAAATTGCATATAGAGGATTTAGACTTATGTAACTAAAGAATTTGGCCCAGTTTTCTGCTACAAAATTATGGAAAGAATTTATACCACTGTTGGACACATCTAGAAGGATTCAATAATCAAAGATAAAATAATTTTATTGTATAAAGCAAATTAGAATGATCTGTGATACCAGTAGTGTGATACCAGCAGCTGCCAGCCCCTTCCCACAAGCTGAGACAGAATAGGCAATAGGTAATAGAAAGTACTACAGCCTCTATTTTCACAAGTCACATCTGCCCATTTTCAGGAGTGTACGTAGAGAACCAGACTGGCCAGGAGGGAGCACAGGAGGGCCTTTCATCTGCAGATAGGCTGCCATGATCAGAAAACCTCCTTGGACATCACAATCTGTCCCTCTGGTAACACAGTCAGTGAAGCACTGCCCTTCTAGTGAAATTTTCTCTCCCTAGCATTCAATCTGAGCTTCCCAAGATGTAATTCCCAGTCCATGTTCTTTGTTACATCATCTGGATTTACCAAGAAGTGCTTGTTTCCTTCAGCTTTGTGATTACTCTTCAATTGTCTGCAGGCTCCTGTTACATTTCCTCTTTGCCTAGCTCAACAAGCCCAGCTCCCACAGTGTGCCTTCACGAGATGTACTTCAGGCTCCTGGTCATCTTGGTATCCTGTGCTTTTGAAGCTCTCCACTGAATAAGCTTTATCCTCCTTGTGGAGGCAGATCTCAAGTTTTAAAAATCATATGCCCTAGCTTTAAGAAACACCCAAGATTATCCCAGTTCCTACCATAACTGAGTTGGCCTCTCAGTATAAACAGACTTTGACTTTTTCACTTACTCATTTCAATTACAGCTGATACTCAAGAATAAATACAGCTCAGCACACATCAAAACATACATACACACACATACAGTTTCCAGGCAAAATCCAGCAACCCTTTTCATCTGTAATAGCACAAGTCCTGATCAAAAGCTTGCTGAAGGCAAGGGAAGTATATTCAATGACTTTACTTGTTTTTGGGTTGAGCCATTAGGAATCCTAAAGACAGCTAAAATCTGAATTAGCATTTTTGCAAGGACAAGTTCAGTTAGTAAGTGGGAGAACTCCAAAGTAGATGTGATGTGCCTCAGAAGCTGTGCTGGTAATTCACTGGGTAAGATCAAATCCCCTGCTCAGGATGGTTTTAAGGCAGCTCTCAGACTTTAATGTCAGCTACTGACTGAATACAGTTTTTTTAATGATAGTAAAGGTACCAATCCCAGCATCTGTGACAAATTCCAGTATAACATTCTGCTTCAGCCACATCTTTCTACAGCATCTTCACATACAAAACACTGTTTCAGCTCTTAATATTAAGCAGCTTCCAGCTCTGAACTCTATACTTACTCAAAGAGTGGCTGCATTTCAGTAGTTTTATGAAATTATTATGTATAGAAAAATCTCTAGAAACACTATGGGTATTTATTTCATTTTAATTTGAACACATGAGTTAGGAAGAAACCCTATTCTATAGAGGCACATCCAATACAGCAAATTTAGCTTTGATTTTTTTAACATTACTACCACTAAATTACTTTCCTGAAATTACAGTGGGTGGAAGCATTTTGTCTGAGACTAAACTACGTACTGAAAGACTGGTCACTTTAATTAGTTCGGCACTCCCAAAATCATTAAAATTAAAAAAAAAAAAAAAAAAAAAGGAGAGGAAACAATAAGCTGCCTGCCAAATGCTTAATTTCATCTATAGCTTCATATTGCATGTTTGATGTCAAAAATGTTAGTTCAATTAGCCACAACAAGGTACCCAAATGTGGCTTTTGTGCAAACAGACAACTCAAATCGTAAATAAAAACATAGTAACTTAAAATGCAGGTGACAGAACAGAGACAGCAGTGTGACCTATAGGGAGAAAAAGCACAAGTGATATGGAAGGCAGAAGACAGCTTATTTACCCTGTACAGATCAAAATATCAAACCTCCCCCCCCATTCCCACTATGAAAAAGCCACCCTTTGTCCCCAGCATCACCATGATGTCGAGCACCTCAATTGACCTTCAGCTTGTTCACCACTCAGAGACTGTAACACAAGCTTTTTGCATTTAGTTCTTTGAAGCTTTGCTCTCAAAGGTTCTGTTGACAGAGTCAGACAAATTATCAGGACTACTGATGCTGTTAGTATTACTGATGTTTCAGCTGCTTTGCATACAAATAAGTAGTATCAGGTTCTTCTTCCAGAGGACCTCAAACATTTTCACTGGGATACAGGCACAGGGCAAACTTCTGTAAAAGGTAAGAGACCTGCAAGGTTTAAAATGGACCCCCAGCTTCCCCACATACCATCCAGAAAACAAGTCAGGCACAGATGAACACTGAGGTCAGCAACAAACATGCAGACTAAGTAGCCTCCTGGATCCTCCTGTTCTTATGACATATTACTTATAAAGATCCTCTTCCACACATAAGCTGGAGGAGGCAGAAACAAAATGTGCATGTCCTAAGCTGACATTCCCTGTACGATCTCAGAGCGAGTAAGGACAATGACCTCAGTTTTCCACCACTCGTACATGAGGTTTCAAGACAGTAACTTTGAAGGTGCATCTGGGAACACCAGCACAGAGTCTAGCTGTACTTCATACACATTTCCTCAGCTGCCTGCCCTGGCAAGTACTTCCCTTTTAAGAACAAGCAACTTCAGGATGCTATTTAATCAGGCCATCATCTATCCTGTGCATTCTCAAATGAAGCAAATCTAGCAAATTATTCTTTTCTCTGTTTCAAAGATAAGATGGGGCGGAGGGGGGAAGGGGAAGGAAGCCACAATGAAAACAGAGACAACTGATTTTGTCATCGAATTCTTTATACATAGGACACAGACCTTGGACAACAGTACCATAAAACCATTACCCATTAAGAACTCTTGATTTAACCATTTTGAGATGTATTTTAGAAACCACAACAACAAAGCCCCCAAAATGTCAGATGCATAAATTGAGGCCACCATATCCCCAGTGATTAAACCAGAGTTATCTAATATTCATACTTTCCCTAGAGTTTGTCTCTTTGTTTTTGAGTGCCGTCTTGAGACTCCTTGGCAGAGAGGAAGACTATGAAGTGCAGCTGAGCAGCCCTCTCGCCTGAACTGCTCTCAAGACAGCACTTTGATACAGGAAGAGACAGGGCTCAGGAGAACATATAAATATCTTATAAGGTGCTGGAACACTCACTAATTAATTTTTTAGCAAGGAGAAGCTTTTATTTCAGCAATGTGTAAAAAATAAATTTCTAATTCCATACTCACTGCCTTGCTACTCATGCTCTGACCCAAAGTAATAGGAGAAACTGAAGAGTAACAATTAAAAACCTGCATAAAAGAGGCTAAGAGTTCCTGTTTTTACTTAACCTAATTTCCACAGCAGTATGTGAGAGCTGTATTTCCATTACAGAAGTCTGTGGAAAATTTTGAGTTCTTTCTGTGTGAATCTAAGAGAAAAAGAGCACTCTGGCTTTAATTAGGACAAGATGGGGGGAAGGGGGGGTAGATCCTGAAAGCTTTACCTGCTTCAGCACAGACATACTTTTGTCATTCTGAAGTCTGGAGTAGGTTAGATAAAGCATGAAAGCATTAGTCACACCAAACGGGAACGTCCAATTTTTATGGGAGCATTACATTATAAGTTATGGTGAACCAGATTCAACACATAACCCAATGGAAAAAAGCATGTTCCTCCATCCCTCCTCTCCTTCCTGAGCAGATTTTGCCTGAGACTCTTCCTACACCATTTTAACCCAACTCTTCTGGACACATTGCTCTTCCAACATGCAGGATCACTTGCCCTGTTCCAAGCTCTTCCCTGCAGTCCTAAGTAAACAATTAGTGATAGCCTCTATTAGCTCCCTGACCTGCTATGCCTGGCAAGATCTGGAGGAGAGCTTCAGATGTGCACCTAAATGGTTTGCTACACACTTCCACTTTCAGTCAGGAAGCCAGGAAGAGAAGAAAATCTGTTTCTTGTGATGATTCTAGAAAAACTTTCAAGAACTGTACACCTCATGCCACAGGACTGAGTTCAAATATCTGCCCTCAATGAGGAGGCAAACAAATCTAAATCAAGGCAATGCGCTGGGTGGGTGCATTACAATACCTAAGTTAGTCTCAGTCTCCATTTCTAGGTTTGCTAAACACACCACCAGGAACCCAATAAAAATCCTTACTGATATCTTGTTCACAAATGTTCATAAACAGCTTATTTACATAAAAGAATTCTCATCCTCATATCCCCAAACAAATGTACCTCACCGTGTTTAGTTCCTCTGTGAATTATAGAGCCATTTTATGATTCAATTATGCATTCAGCTGCTTGCAAACTTACCAAGCTAACAATGAACAACAATTCTTATTAAACATTTCAGATGTTTCTTACAAAGGTTTCATCCTTAGGAATCCAGAAAGATAATACTGATTTCCATTAGGTAAACATTTTGTCAGCAGTAATTCAAGTTTTGTACACTAAGCATTCCACAGAGGTAAAAAGACATTTCTTGGATCTGATTTCAGCACCAGCAATGAATGCTTACAAAGGAAAAAAACACAAAGCAACAGAACTCAAACAGTAAATACATATGGACATGGACAGTGAGGTCACTGGATTACCAAAGACAGAATATCATAAAACACATGATACATTCAGTGCTCCAGATAGAAGCAGCCACATTGCCTGTCACCTTTTTGCTCTTAACAGTTATAAACCGGCAGTGGAAAAGTCCTTTTCCAGGAATCCCTAATCACTTCATTAGTACCACCATATTCAGGATACTCACGCATTCTATTCAGTTGATGGTGGTGTTTTTCTCTGGGTTCTGTTTTGTTGTTTTGGTTTTTTTGGTGTCTTTTTGTTTTGTTTTGGTTCCACGTGCACCTCACAGGTACTCTTCTGCTTCAGTCTAGAGTTGGATTTTGACCTTTGCAAGAGCTTTTCTTAAATTTTGCTGAAGTGAAATTGAAAGATAACTCAAGATATGGGTATGATTTTTTATCCAAACTGCTGAGGGGGAGGAACAGAACATCTAAGAAGCCCCTTCAGAAGTTGACCCTTATGAGGTGACAAGGGTGCCTCAAGAGCTGGAGGGATTCCTTTGCGCTGAAGCTGTTGCCTTTCCTTCTAAGATGCTGATTTCCCATAGAATCAAATTGTCAGGTCCTGTGAATATAGAACCCAAACCGATCAGAGCCAAGATGGACAGACTGGTATTGTCTGGACATCCCAATTCATACTATTCCTGTGTCTCCAGGGTAATTTTTTTGCAAGGGGTGTCTATCTGCTACAAAATCAACCAGAATGAACTGATTTTCAACAGACCCAGAAAGAGATGGCAAGATGTCACTGTTTATTTTTTTTTTCTTTGAATCACATCTGGCTGTGAGGTGTAAGCCTAGAAGCTAAAACAGCCACCTCCAATCTAGTTACAATATCCCTCCATTCATTGGCTTCCCATCCCAAGGGTTCTGTTTGCCCTATTCAAAATACTCTTGAAGTGGTATATTTGCCACAGAGAAAGCCGGTCAACTGCCAAAATAAGTATGAAAAAAATTAAGACACTATGGAGAAAATAATTAAAGTAATGGAGCCAGTGCACCCATTCCTCCATGTTTTTGTAATTCATTTAGAAAGAAGCATCTGAGCTGCTCATCCTTGAATGCCCCCAGAAGCTCTCTACAGCTTGACATATTTCAATTGTTTCTCTGGTCGTTGACTCTTTTTCTTAGCACTTCAACTGAATGCATCAAAATCAGCAGTGTAAAGCAGTGTCTACCACATAGTATGTGCCCCAGCACATGATCATGCCTCTCTTTCACTGCTCCTCCTCAGTATGGTAAGTGAACTCAGTGCTATTGAACAACAGTGGTCTAAAGCTGCCCTGTGAGAATGGCCAGACTGTCAAATGAAACAATTAAGAGGAAAAAAAATAACCAGAACACTGCAAAACAGAGTAGGAGCATGTAGCTTCTTGTAAGCCTTTGCCTGTACCTCAGTGGTAACTCAGGGCCTCATTCTATGGCCAAATGTTTCTCAAATAAATCAAATTTATACAATTAAAGACAATCATGTCAGCCACTGGCTACAGTTAGTGCTTGTGTGCAGCCCACAGTGAACTCAAATACTTTTAAGAGTGCTGAAAAGCTGCTTGAAGGACTGGGGTTGTTTAGTCTGGAGAAAAGGAGGTTGGGGAGGACCTCCAACAACTACCTGAAAGGAAGCCATAGTGAGCTGGGAGTCGGTCTTTTCTGCTAAGTTTCGAGTGAAAGGACAAGAAGAAATCATCTTAAGTTGCACCAGGGGAGGTTCAGATTAGATATTAAAAAAAAAAAACAATTTCTCTGAAAGAGAGGTTAGGCATTGCAATAAGTTACCCGGGAGGTGGTTGAGTTACTGTCTCTGAAAATGTTCAAGAGAGGTCTGGATGTGGTATTTGGGAATATGGTTTAGAGGTGATTATGGTGGTGTTAGACTGACAACTGGACTCAGCATGTTGAAAATCTCTTCCAATTTCAATGATTCTGTAAATACCTCTTGCAATTCTAAGTCAGTAAATACTGCTTTTTAAAAAACAATATTAGGTCTTAACTCTCTCTCCAAAATGGATTACCCTTCCAGTTCACTTATCCTTTCTGCCTACTTTTGGTGCATCCTCTTTCAATCCTCTATTTTTCCTTCAAATAGCATTACTCACTAATGTGAATAACACAGAAAAGTAACAGTTTAGCAAAGACAAAAGCAGTGCATAGGCCATCCCACAAAACTTCTAGTCAGGTCGCAATTTTAGGCAAGTTTGGGTCAAGGCTATGCTTCCTGAAACCCTCACATACCTGTTAAGTGGGAAGAGAGCACTATTGATGCTAAATAGACTATGAATGACTTAAACACCATTTTCATTGTTGAGAAAGAAAATAGGTTTATTTCTCACATGCAGAAAGGAAAAGATGGTGTAATTCAACATATTTTAAGTGCTTTCCAGTCAAAAATACTTTAAAAAAATCAGTACCAAAGTAGGTCACCTTTCCTAGTAAGAGGACCAAGGTAGAAAGCACTTAGGCTCCCTGCTTCCAAACAGATTCTTTCCCATTATTATAAAATGTGGTTTAATCACTGTTTTTCCACAGATAACTTTCCAGATACAAACCAATGGTTGGACTATCTTCAATATACAAATTGACTACAGTACTGCCATTACTGTAGCTCTGTTTATCCAGACATAGAAAAAATATAATTAACACAGCTCCTGCTAATTTTACTATTAAGAGCCTGGGAGGGATAGTGCAAGTAATGAGAACCCAAGTGCTGCCAAGGTTTTGTGACATTTTGTGCAAGTCACTGAATGAGCTAATTCCTATTTAGCTACAAGTAATGCTTAGCAAAATTGTGTGGATTTACTGATAGGAAAAGGCATCTAATTACAGCATCAGTGAATGAAATATTTTGAGGCATCACACCAAGCCAGCTCCTGCAGCCACAGTCATTACAACAAGCAGAGGAGAATTATGCTTGCAAATAGAGGTTGTTAGACAGTTTCCAGTTCCAGGTCTCCTTGCTAAAACTTTCAACAAATGCAAGACATAGGGAATAAATATGTGAAATGGTAAGAGAACCAACGAGGAAAACTCTTAATATGCAATTGCCACCAAACCTATTTTCATCAAATGAAAAAATTGTAGATGAGGAGAGAACAAAAGTGACACCTCCAGCACTACACTCTGAGAAGACTCTAGTACACAAAACCATTTCCATCTAGAGCTTAAATATATAACCAGCAAACATTTGTTTGACTTCTATCTCACAGAACAATGCTTTCCCAAAACTGAAGGAGGAGTGAAATTGGAGTTGATATACTTTTTCTCTCAAACAAGAAAAAGAACTGACTAGTTCATTAATGTGTTCCTTGGCTAGATTCTCTTCTTACCTATTCCACTTAGTCTACTCCCAATTAAACCCTTAAAAAATATATATTTTGTAATTTCTTGCTGTGTATGCCACAGATATGTATAACTTTACCTTCAGAGGCCCTTAAGTATTGGTCCAAATTATAATTTCCAAACACTTTAATGCAAGGTAATATTAATGAGCTCCGTTAATATTTAAGGTAAGCAAGGCATGGAGACGAGACATCTAATTTAAATTAACACCTTTGCCCCCCACCCCAAAAAACAAGTAGCTTTTGAACTAAAGCACTGAATATATTCAAGAATGAAAATACAACTTTTTGGTAAGCAGACCTATGCACTTCAGTGTTTGGTTAACTGGTTACTTTCCAGTTTCTGCAGTTAACTTTGAAGAGACAAGGAAAAAGAAGATATAGGACAACAGCAGCACCGATAAACCAAAAAGAATGAAAGTAATTATTTCCCCTTGAACATGAACTGCTTCTCATGAAAAAGAGCAAGCATGCTTCAAAATGTCTTAGGATGCAAAGCATGAGTTTTTTAATGGAACTTTATTTGTATATTTTCATGGTCCCACAGATGTAATGCTATTTATTGAACTGAATCCTCCAACTCGAATTTATTGCAGAGCCTTTCAAAAGAAGTTTGTAATCCTCTGAAGCAATATTTTATTAATCACGACTTAGTTGAAGTTTTATTATAAAACAAAAAGACACGGTTTCATGCACATTTCATCCAATTCCACACAAACTCTTTTCTCCTGCTACCAAGGTTCAAGATTGCATCTGAAATAGTCAGAAACTGCCTCCTGGAATGAGTCAGGGTAGCAGCTCTATACTGCTTCACTACTTCTTTTGTTTGTTTCTTTGTTTTTGTTTTTAACAAATGAAACAAACACATGGCTAAAATAAAGTTTTACACAGAAAGAAAACACTCATATTCAGCACCTTGCCCAAAACAACATGCAAGAGTAAACCACCAATATAAGTAAAAAATAAAGTAAAAGTAAAGTAAAGTGAGCAAAAGTAAACACAGTGAAAATACTCCAAGGCCATGACTTAAAATGGTGACAACAAATACACAGCAAAATAATGTGAGAAAGATGCTAGGGCAATAAAAGAGAACTGTTTCCAAAAATGCAAGGCACTAAGTGCTACAGCTAGAATAGCATAATCTTACCCTCTAGCTGAACCTTCCCTCTTTATCTCTATGCTAAATTTGCACTAGTTGCTTTGCTAAAAATATACTTTGAAGTTGTCATAGCTATTGGTCCTGGCTTATCTTTTTTCTGCCTCTGAGAACAGTTAAGGTAATAGATCACTGTAATTAGACTTTTATGGGTGCAAGAGACAGTTTGTTTCAGTCACAAACAGGAACAGAGAAACCATGAGCCAGAAAGGAAAAAGAAAACTAAGTTTAAATAAGGCAACTGCTTCTGAATATGGAAAGATAAAAAAGAAAGCCAACGAAACAAACAAACAAAAGCTATAGATTTATCACCAAAATCTCTAAATACAAAGAGGAATACAACACACGAGAGTTAAGGACACTTTTACACTAGGGCTAAGGCCACCGTTTCCTAGATGGGAAAGACAGATTCATATGAGTGAAATGCAAATGAATTAGTCTGTGCATGCATTATTTGAATAGAAAGATTTAAGGCATAGAAGATATATAAGAAAATACACCATACATACATCTACACATAACATTTTAATGTATCTTATATATGTTCTGAGAATGTATCTCCTATATTAGCCTATGCAATATAGCCAGGATAAAACAAAGATTATTTATTCTTTCTCATTACTTCAAAGGCATTTAAATACATGTGTGTGTGTGTGTATGCATGCATTTATATACCTAAAAAGACAAACAAGAAAACAGTTATTTGAGGGTCTTCCTACCTATCTACCACATCACAAGTATTTCCCAATTTGTAACTGCACACTGCCTACCAATCTGAGTCTTCAACATCAACTAAATCTTAACTATTACTGCAAGACAAATAAGGGAAAGAAACAAAAACCCACAAAGTATCCAAAAGTCCTTCCTCCAGGTGGATCCCCTCCATCTGACTCTATAAACATGTTTCTGCTACTTGTATGACAGCCTTATTTGCATCTAAACAATCATGCAAGTCAGCTTCTGAAGTCCTCTGGGCACTAACTTCTTGCAATTTTACACTAATGCCTTAGATCATTAATAATTCATGCCACCTAACAGATGCGGAAATCAAACCCACAGTCCCCAGCTTTATCACGACGTTTCCCTGACAGCTACAGTCAAGGTCAGCAGCGTTAGTGTTGTTCAAGGACACCGACAGGTGTCAAACTTCAGCAGTACAAACTGTGTGCTACTGGCGTGAATAAAGGGTGTTTGAAGGTATTTTAGTCAGTCCCTATTCAAAGTAACCTGAAAAATGTACAGAGGCTAGAGAGACTTCTTGACTCACTGTGTCTACTTCTCTCCTTTTGCAAGATACCACGTCATACAGACCTCTTTAAAAACATGCCTATGCCTATCTTAAAACCAGATGGCTTCCTGGGTCTCAATACTCCCTGCAGTGGCTGCTCCAGAACTCCACTTTTTTGAGAATTAGGAACAACCTCCTAATTCCAAGATCGCTTATATCCATCGGAAATTTATAAAAATTTGTCTACACACAAGTACTAACTTTTGCTCAGCTAAATAAACCACTTGTTTCTAGCCCATTCTGTGCAACCCTGAAGACAGGAGATGACAACAGAGAAGACTACACCATGACCTAGAAGAGGCCATATCACTGGCCTTTTGCATAATACTACTGACACCTATCACTCCTCTGGAAACATTTCTTCAGGACACTCTGGGATTATGTTTGTGATTTTCATTGCCATTGCTCAATACTGGACTATAACTTCCCTATGACTCACTAGCATACTCAGGTCTCTCTTGTCTGCTGCTCCTACCTGACAGGCCTCTTGCACATGGCCATTCCCATCTTTGTCCCCCACTGTACAGTTTCTCTCTCTCTCTCTAGAACTAAATTTAATGCCCCTACTGTAATTACTACCCTCAGGATTTTACTATATGAGTAAGGAAAGGAGAATTATTGAATGCTATCCTTGTTATTGCAGGAAATGCCAAGAGGGAATCTCCTAGATAAAAACCAACCATCTCTGTCGTTATTGCACCCACAATTTAACAAATAGCCCATCTTGCACACTGGCATTTTCCCCCTCTCTATGCAACACCCTATGTAATCAAAGTTGTTGACACGGTAATCAGCTGAGTAAAGAAATTAGCAAGGTTTCAAGAAATGGCCAGCTTCTGTTTTCAGACAAGGCAAATGAGTATTTGCAGTGATAAATTAAACGATACCTCCTTTTCAATGTGCAGTACAGAAGTTCAGAGTTAAAGCTGCCCTGCTGCCTAATCTGTATGTCAACACATCTTAGTAACAAGAGTGGGTTTAAATTTATTCTCCAACATTAACAATGCTAGTTTGGGGGCTACTTATCAAAAATTGTGCGTATTTAAATTCTTGAAGTACTGATATGGGCTCTCAGATTCAGCCCTAGTTCAATATTGGCTTACCACTTTAAGTCTGAAAACAGATTAAAAAAAATTAAATCAGTTAATGTCAAAAGTAAGACAGCTTAAAATACCATAAAGTGATCTCTAATAACAGTACAGAAAAATGCTTGGGTAAAATCTAAAGTCTAGAGGTCTATAGTGTTATCAACTCATGCATTATCATCATCAATTTACAGTTTTATGTTAAAGAACCAGTTACAGAAGCAACTGTGTAAAAAGCTCAGATTTCATGTACAAAAATACAGTTCAAGGCCTTTGCATGCAGCAGAATCCTAAAATACAACTAAAGACACAAATAAAAAGAATATCAAAAGTTTTCAACATTTTAAATACATTTTAGATTCTGCTGCCTTTCACTGCAGCAGCGTGAAACCCTGAAGGGTTTGGAAAACCTCAAAAAAGGCAGACTGCTTTCATTTAATAAAAAATAAAAGTTCTATTCATGAAATCCATTTTATTTTAAAACACTGCAGTTTTTTCTTTCTTTACAACAAGTCATCATTTGACTACACCCTTTTGGGGTTCGTATGCTTTTGGTTGCTTGGAGAGTGTCCTATCAAGATGGTTTTTCACAGCATAACTTAGAAGCAATCAAATAGCAGTCTTGGTCTTCTGACTAGCTCATAAGACCAGGTGTTTTTATTTTTTTTTTTTTTAATTAATGTGAACAGCTAATTGTAACAACAGTCTCTTCCCCCATCTTTCTGCCTCATGGTCCATACATTTTTGCATGCATACACCTGTCTTCACAACTTCTTGTTCTCTGATTTCGTGCCCTATCAGTACATTCGACCAGGTCTGACAGCAAGATTCCAGCTACTTGCCACAATTGGAATCCTGAAATCTGCCTATAGAAAACCTGCTAATGTAAGGCTGCTTGCTTCTTTTCCTTTTTTTTTTTTTTTTAATGATTTCAATTCAGATCTTAAATCAGCATTTAAAAAGATGGTAAGGCTGCCAAGTACTGAAGGTAGCAAACAACTCAGATTTTTCTGAAAGCATCTTGTGGCAGCTGCAAGTTCGTGTTACATTTACTTAGAACAGCAATTGCCTTTGGAAATTAGATTTTCCTGCTTGTTCAAAAGATTTGCGATAAGTAACCATAAGAATTCAAAATTTAACTCACTAAGTGCCAGTGTTAGCGAGCAGATGTAGAGGATGTGTCTGGCAAAAATTAGGTAGAAATGGAAATCAACCAATGCAGGTCATTTCTTTGATAGTACCCTCTGATACCCCTCACAGCATGTATGCTCACAGTGGTTCTAAATATCTCTAAACAGTACAGTTTGCAAACTCTGCCTCATCCTAAGAGATCTCTCTCAGGAACAAGTACATCTTGTATATACAGTATCCAATCCAGATTTTCATTTCTGTGTTTTCATCCTTCTTGTTATATTCCCCAGGTACTCCTCCTTATTGATATTTTCAGTTCTTCTTTAGCCAAACCCTAAATATTTCAATTTTTCTTTCAGTGAATTGAAAATTTTCTACCATCCTTTCTGTAAGAAGATTTGATTTGCCAAATTATTTTGTTATTTTGGTAATAGGTCATCTAATAGATCTGGTGCCAGAAGATGTCTGCGAACCATTTGTCTTTCAATGTCATCTGCAAAAGATGAATTTTCAGATGTGGATTATTGGAACAATGAGCCAAAGGGCCCCTGGGACACAGTAACCAGAACTTGGAAGACAGAAAGACAGTCAAGGGTGGCTGGATTTCAAGGCAATGTGACAGACATTTAAAATCAATTGATATTTTCTGTTACTGTTTGCTAGGAGTGTTTTTTCTCCTCTCACTGGCTTTTTGTTGCATTTTTTTCCTTCCATGCTGCAGTACCCACACAACACTCACAGACTTAAGTGAAGACTGGTATGTCACTCCCTGCTCCCATGGAAAGGAGGGTAACATATTCCAAACAGACTAAGCATTGTGCACCACTCTTCCGGGACCAATTCTACCAAAAAAATTTATCAGCATCTTCTCCAGATGTGGCCAGACTGATTAAAGAAAACACAGTTCCTACATTTTTCTCACAGAGCACTACTTACATGGCAATGCAGTATCTGCAGCACCTTTATATTTTTCATTAAGTACCACTACGCCACACAAGATAAATTACAGCACATCCTTACTGCAGCACTACTCATAGCCCTATAACCAGCTTAGGGCTCCGCACTGACACATCCAGGGAGATGAGAGGAAGCACAAGTCCAAAGAGTGGAATGCAGCTTGTTTAATTATAGATGTCTATCATATGACATAAGTAGCTGACAGCAAGGTACTAGGTACCTATGATTCTCACCAGAGACCTAGTCAATACAGCTCATGTAGTTTAAGGCACCATTCATTTTAACAAGGGTAAGATGAGGCAAATTATACCCTAAACACTACTGACACTACCAAGTGCATCTGCACTAATTCACACACAGGTGTCTTCCAAAACAGTGGGGTAACACTGAATATTCTGGATTAAAAAGTAACGTGCCTCACAAATGGATAAATATCAACCCCCAAAAGGTTAACACTGAAGGTAGAAGAAAATAAGACTTATCTCATTGAGACCATCTGCTGTAACAATCAAAGCAGTTAGAATCCATTTGCTTGCAGGAGTCCATAGAGAATATCATGAACTGAGTCAAAATAAATTAGTTTATTTTGTTCTGCATGACCAAAACCCATCCCACTTAGTTTTACCTACCTAAATAAAGAGCACAGCCTGTTCTAGGCTTTTCTCCATAAACAAAACAAAGAGAGGTTGCTCCAAAGGGACACTCAGTACCACCTAAGGTCTTATTTGTCTTTTAAATGTGTCTATCTCTTGTTAGTAGCTATAAAGAAAACCAGGCTACAACCACCTTCTTGGCATATGAACTTCAAATAGACCTCAGTGACTCTCAGTAAAGAAAGTATGAACAATTTGGGGTTCTACTTGCAGGGCTTTCCTCCCTCAAAACCCACAAATGTGGCAGTTATGATAAGTAAGAAAATAGTTCACACTTACAGCAGTATTTACTGTGGTCCCGTTATTGAAACCCACTCCTATTTATTCTTCCTAAGGGGTATCAACTGTATCTCAGGATCCCTGCTGTGAGAAGCAAACCTTTTCTTCTACCGTGACACAACACCAACCCTGAACTGCTAGGTATTCTGGCAGATTGTGTTCAATATTTCAGGGAGTCCAGTGCAGTGTTTTTCTCATTCATTAATAGCAATCAAGCCATTTGAAAGGAAATGAGAGATGAGGAGCTAAACATTCATTTGGAGAGAGATAATCAAGAGAATAAAAGTCTTGTCTCAGATTTTGCATATGATTTCTCAGCGCTAGGGAACATATATCTGATGTGTAATACATCTAACTAATATCAAAAATAATGTTAAAATAACAAATAATATCTAATACTAATACCAGAAATAACATAAATTATATTTAGAAAGTTAATCACCAATAGAATATTACTCTGAAAAATACATGATATTAACCCTTTTTATAAAGCAACAAAAACCTCAGCAAAAGAAAAAACAAAAACCTGACGTGTTAGCTTAACATTGACAATACAGAATACAGTATTACTGCACAATGCATGGAGCAGCTTATTCTAAAAGACAACTATGTATTTTGACAGATGACTGCATTATGAAGGACTGCTAATACTGACATCTGAGGAACACCAGCAAGGAGAGATGAATCAAATGGTATGAGTATGTTCCCTGTTGATACCACTCAAGCTGTTGATAACTCTCAAGCCCTATTCTACAGTGACAAAAATTGAACAGTAAAAGGCAAAGAAATGAAGAAATCCTTAAGCAGAAATGCCATAAGATTAATAGAAAATGGGGCACACAAATAAAACAATGTTTTCAAGAACAGGTAAGTGGATACTCTGCAGAGTCACAGATTTAATGCCCTAATTCTAGATCATGCAACCATGCAAACACTTCTTTTATACCCCATATCTACTTCAACCTGCTGGTGTGTTGGACCTCCGAGCAAACAGGTTTTGAAAAGATAATCTGACTAACCGACTACTGCTACTTCCAAATTAGCAGCAAAAGTGTGTTCATAACACATTCAAAACAAACAAGCCTACACATTACCCAGAAAATTTTCCCATGTTAACAATTCCAGATTCCAAACCAAATACGCAACAACTAAACCAAAATTATGGTTATCAAAAAGTAACACTTTAAATGACTTATGCTCTACACAAAACCTAAAGTATTTTCTCAGCATATGAAAATCATCAGGATTGCAGTCACGCAAGCAGAAAACAGAACCACATACCCCATTTCAGTAATTTTACCCAGGATCACTCTACAAAAGGAAACTTGATCTGAGCTGCTGTTGTAGCTCTTAAGTTAACAGAATGGTAGCTTATTTGAGCTGTATAAGAAATTTTCTTTTTGTCAGAACTATACAGCACTTTTGTATACTACATAAGAAATATTTTGCAGGCTAAATAAAATATATTTACATTATTTCATTAAACTAATAAAAACCTCAATTTCAAAGCTAACAGATACACCGATTCCACAACAAAACAATGCCTTAGCAAATGGCATTGCATAGATTGCTTTCCTTCATCTTTTATATTGCTTCCAACATACTTCAGAATAAGACATTTTATCATGGTGAAAGAACGCTCTCTGATGATGCTTTTAGTGTACCTTTGTCTAATTCATTTTACCCTAGCACTTGAGAAGATTCTCCTTTTTTTTTCATTTAAGCAAGGCAATAGGAAGTAAGAACAACCACCTGCAAAGAATCAAACTTAATTACGAAGAAAACCACAATATAAAAATAGAAAAAATGTACTAAAAGATTGTTGTATGGCAGCTGCTTTATGCTTAGTGTGATAAAACTTGAAAGGTATGTACAATTATTTTAGCTAACTTTGGTAATCTTGAAGGATTAGCTAAACTCATATCACAGCTATTCACAAAAAGTTACAAATTTTATTAGTTTTTTGTCAAATATTTTACACTAACAAGCTTAAATGGTTTCACTGAGCAGAATATGATTTCCAAGCTCTCCAATTCTATAGTTTTACATACCTCCTTTCCTGAAAACTCCAAGCCTTCTGAGATATACCTCTGACTTCAAAAGAGGCATGGAATCCTTTTACACATTGAGAAGGGATTTTTGCAAACAGCTCCAAATCCTTACCTTTCTGTAGACTATCATATTTGGAGAACTCTCCTCTGGGTCAGCAGTTTCTGTGCTACTCGGATCAGCGGACACTTGGGCCATGTTTGCCTCTCGTCGCTCAAACTGCAAGGACAGGAGCAAAAGTCAGCATCGCTTCAGGCTGCACTGGAGCGTGGTAAGGACACGCGACTACCTCCAAGGCAGGCAGACAAGGATGTTACAGAGGCAATCACGCTCCAAACTTCAACCATGCAGGAATTTATCACATTGTGTCAGAACTGACTTGTCTACTGGATAACGCCCCAAGAACAAGGACCACCAAGTCACATACAGCTGTGGTTTAGGTCATCACACACACATTTCTTCCCCCATTTTGATCTTTATCATAAGCCCTCATTCAGTGAAAATCCAGTTAATACTTCACACACTTCCTTTCCTTGATATATAGCACAAGCAGCTTTGACTTTTCTAGAATCTTTGAGGTACCTGAACACAAAAAGCCAAGAAGCATAAAGAGCTTGTTGTGACGCAGAGTAAACCCCAGTGCAGCCAGTGGGTGCAGCAGACTGTCAGGCACACTGCTGGCTGTCACCTGCAGATACTTCAAGCCATTTACGGCTCTCTGCAACCCCAGAGCAGCAGCCAGGAACCAGGGAGGCACGGCTGCTTGCTCAGAGTAAGCAGCTTCCCTCACCTCTTCTCGTGATAGAGCCGGGAAGAGGCAGCAGGACAGGCAGACAACCGCACATAATACTCCTTATCTTCTAGAAGCACAGAACTGCTGCCTCATCTCCTCCAGGTCAGGCCAGGCTTGAGGCAACAGCATCAGTTTGAATAAAGGAAAAGAGGTCCCTGATGCAGGTAAGGCGCTTCAAATTCTAAGTCAAATGTTACATTTAACATTTTATTTCCACCAGAACAGTTAACAAGTTGCATCTTAAATTAAAGTCTGCTGTGGAGCCATTTGGTGACCTCTCCTAACCTAAGAAGCAACATTGCCTCGCACAGACACTGGCACTAAAACTGCCTGACAAATTCAATTTCTTTAACTTTGAAAGTACTGAAACGTCTCATCTCAACATATTTTATTAAAAACTGAGACAAAAAAATGCGCCCATGTTCACATAAGCATAACCTCCATATTCATTTCTAAAACACAGTACACCACTAAACTGTTTCCCTTATTTAAGGAAGGTACTTTCTTATTCCTTCCTCTACCCACTTTCACATTGCCACAGGCAACAAAGTGCCCCAGTATATAATATACATACACAGCATACAATTATATGTATAATACAGCCCTGAGCCATTCTAGCTGTCAGTTATCAGCTTCCAAGGACAAGTCAAGTGCCAGAATAAGAAAAGCTCAGACTGCATCCCAGCTCTGTCCTATCTCAGCAGTGAAAAGGCTATAGTTGTAACGTGGCATCCCCCAATGAAGCCAGAAGCAGCTGAGATACCTCTTTAAGCAAGACATAAAAGAGACCAAAGTTTAATAATCTACATCAATCCAGATTCTTTCATTTCCCATATAAAGTACAAGTGCACACACACACAAGTGGGCACAAATGCATTTGTACATGTACATATCAATTTTGAAATTCAGTAACACAGTTCAAGCTCACATTAATATATATACAGATCACCTTTCAAAGGCATATTCAGACCAATTTAGACACTGTTTTATATTTAAAGGGAATAAATTTATTTTAACTCCCATTAAAGCTCATGGCTTCCTAGAAGCCCAAACACTACACTGTTGTGCCAGGTCATGACCTAAAAAGGAAACATAATAAATTCTCTAAGCAAAATTATTAGATGCAAAAACAATCAAATAGCACAAATGTTGAAGGGTAGAGCATTTTCAAATTACAGCACTTTGAATTATTTACACTAAGGTACATTTTCACAACACTGCTTAGTCATGATTTCAAGGCACTGAAGAATTAGGCTCTTGGTTATCATCACTCAATTGAATGGATCAAGAACAGGGTAGAGATTTTATGTAACTTTTTGAAGGCAGTTACAAAGCAGAGTTGAAAGCATACGTCAAGTCACCTGAGTTTCAGCTTCACCTACCATATATAAAGACCACATTCACCACTTACATTATATGTGAGATTTTATAAGCATACTTTAAAAGAAAACAATTACAATTAACTTTCAATTAAGTAATGCTCTTAAAAGAACAAAATTACAATTTCTAATCAAAAAGCCCTCTGCAGCATTACTTAGCTGCGCTTCACTCATTGCATTATTCACTTTGAATGTCCACATTTAAAATTCTGTTCTCTTGTTATACTGTCAGCTCACTTGATCTTTTCTCATACTTCAGGATTTTCCCCCATAGCAATTCTCGAAGCTTTTCATCTACTCTAGTGCAACAAGACAATAATATCTTGTACAAATGCAGTAGTAGCTTGCATGCTGTTCATGGTTACATTGAAGGAGCCACCAACTGCTTTGGAGGTCTACATAAGGTAATCAATACGAATGGACCAACCTGTTGCTGGAAGACAGAAATTTGCAAAAGTGATTCCCACTAGTGCCCAGCATCTCCTACTGGATTTCAGTCAGGAGCAGCAGGAGCTGCTTTAGGAGTGACAGCAAGATGGACATCTCAGAGAATAAGGTTGGTAGGACTGAGGTGCACCCTGGAGCAGAGACAAGTGTTGACATCCCCTCCACATAGCCCAGACATTACTGCTGCTGAGATGGGCCTTAGTAGGCCAAGCCAGGGCCCTTGAGGAATTGTGACAGCTCTGACCATTGCCCAAGTTTTTTCTCTTTCTTCTAGATTGATTTAAAACAAACAAACAAACAAACACATAATCATTTCTCAGATAGTATTTCCTACAGGAAAAAAAGACTACAGATAAAATAAGACAGTGATATGACAAGGGAATGCTCTTGGCTCTTCCAGGTGAAAGCACAGCAATGCTGGGTCCCAAGGATCCTGTTACACCTATGCTTTTTAATATATGGGAGTTGACCGGAGCTCAGCACCCAGTGATGCAGGACTGCTTCACACAACTGCAGAATGGTTTGTATTGGAAGAGAGTATTGGAGGTCATCTAGTCCAATGTCCTGGCTAAAGCAGGGCCCCTAGAGCACATTACTCAGAACTGTGTACAGATGGCTTATGAGTATCTCCAGAAAAGGAGACTCCACAACTGCTCTAGGCAACTGTTCCAGTGAACAGTCACCTACTAGCAAAGAAGTTCTTCCTCATATTCAGGTGGAATTTCCTGTGGTTTAGCTTCTGCCTGTTGTCTCTTGTTCTTTTGCTTGGTACCACTTGGAGGAGCCTGGCTCTGCCTTCTGACACCCTCCCTTCAGATACTTAGACATTGATGAGATCTCTCCACCTCAGTTGTCTCTTCTTGAAACTGAACAGGCCCAGCTCCATCAGCCTTTCCTTGTAAGACTGATGGTCCAGTCCCCTAATCATCATCATAGTCCTTCACTGGACTCACTCCAGAAGCTCCATGTCTCTTGTACTGAGGAGAACACAACTGGACACAGGATCCCACATGTGGCCTCAGCATGGGTGAATAGAGTGGCAGGATCACCTCCCTCAACCGGCTGGCAATGCTCTTCCTAATGCAGCCCAGGATTTCATTGGTCTTCTTGGCCAGTGCTTGGCTTGGAGTACTGGCTCATGGACAGCTTGTTGTCCACCAGGACCCCCAGGTCCTTCTCCACAGCACTGCTCTCCAGCAGGTCAGACCCCAGCTTGTACTGGTGCATCAGACTATTCTTCCCCAGGAGCAGGACCCCCCACTTTGTTGAATTTCAAAAAGTTCCGCTCTCCCCACCCCTCTAACAAGTCAAGATCTTTCTGAAGAGCTGCACAGCATTCTGGGGTATCAGCTACTCCTCCCAGTTTTGTGTCATCAGTAAACTTGCTGGAGGCATTCTGTCCCTTCATCCAAGTAATTAATGAGCAAGTTACACAATACTGGGCCCAGTATTGATCTCTGGGGGACACCACTAGTGACAGGCTTCCAACCAGACTGTGCCACTGATCACAATTCCCTGAGACCTGCCATTCAGCCAGTTCTTAAACCACCTCACTGTTCACATATGCCATGGTTCAGGAATAAAGACACAAGACCTGCAGGGTTCGATGCACAGGGAAGTAGATCCTGGGCAGATCTGGGGCAGATCTGCCTTTATTCAAAATGGGGGGTATTTATAGGGCAGGCTGAGGAGGGTTCTGGAAAAACGGAGTAGACATGTAAAACCAGGAGGGGTTAACATGAATATGTAACAGGGAGGTGGGTACATGACCATAAGGTAACTTGGAAGGGGTGTGATTGGGTAGGACACACACATCGTCAGTAGTGTTGTCCAATAGGAGAAAACTTTACAGCCAACACAGGGGAATATGCCTGAACATGTCCTGAAACAATAGCATCAACTTAACTATAGCTTTTAGCCAAACAGTCCCTGCAAACAGTCCATTAGACAAAGGCAGGGTCACTGCTCTTCTCCTCAAGAAACTCTTTCTTTCACAGAAGGCACGATTCATCCTCCATGCAGTCACCTCCAACACACACATCCAGTCCACACTTCCTGAGCTTGCCTGTGAGGATGTCATGGGAGACAGTGTCAAAAGCCTTCCTGAAGTCCAGGTAGACAACATCTACTCCTCTTCCGTCACTTATACAGACAGTTGTCCCATCATAGAAGGCAATCAGGTTGGTTAAGCATGACTTCCCTTTGGTGAATTCATGCTGACTATTCCGGATCACCTTCTTGTCTTCCACATGTTTAGAGATGGCCTCCAAGGTAAGCCATTTTATAGCTTTTCTGGGGACTGAGGTGAAGCTGACTGGTCTGTAGTTCCCTGGGTCCTCCTTCTTGCCCTTTTTGAAGACTGGGGTGACATTTGCTTTCTCCCAGTCCTTGGACACCACTCTTGACTGCCATGACATTTCAAAGATGATTGTGAGTAGCCTAGCAATGATGTCTGCTGGTTTCCTCAACACTCGTGTGCATCCGATCAGGGCCCATGGACTTGTGGATGTCAAGTTGGACTAAGTGGTCTCTAAAACAATTCTCCTCAATCAAGGGAAAGTCTTCCTTCCTCTACACCTTTTCCCTAGGGTTGGGGATTCACCAGCCTTGAGTGTAGAGGAAGCGATCCTTGAATATTGACCATCTCTTGGACCCCTCTTCCCATTAGCAAGTTCCAGGCCAAAATTAGCTCCCCTGAAGTCCAGGGCTGCAATCTTACTCATTATTCTGCTTCCTCCTAGCAGTATACTGAACTCCACAATTTTGTGGTCACTACAGCCAAAGTTGCCCATAATCTTCAAGTGTCCAACCAGATTTTCCTTGTTAGTTAGTATAAGGTCCAACAGCATACCTTTCCTCATTGGTTCTTCCACCACATGCATCAGAAAGTAACAGTCAATGCTTTCCAAGAACCTCCTGGATTGTTTTCCTGTACTCCTGCCATACTAAAGTCTGGTCTCAAGCCAATTCTCAAATGGGGCATTCTCACTGAGAATTGTGGCACTGACTTAACACCCAATGGACACAAACAAACCACTGGCTACAAGGCAATAACGCTTCTGACCAAGGAGCAATTTTGGAATAGCCCCAGGAGAGCACCTCTCCGTCCCTGCCAGGGAAAAGAACGCCAGGGAGAAGGGTAGAGAACCCAGAGGTAGGGCTCTAATGATGCAGGCCACTAGCTGCAAACACAAATGAAACTGTTCATGTTCAAAGTAAAGGGCTTTTTACCCTAACCCTATGTTAACATGCCACATTTGCAACTCTTTAATTAATTCTCTGATAAAAAACAAACAAACAAAACCTCATAGCCTGATGTGAAGGAATCAGACTAATTTTTCAAGGGATCCCACTGAAATCTATTCTTTCTACATATTTTTCCTGTCAGCCCAGTCCCTTCAAATGCAAGCAGAAAGTCAACCCTACAACACTACAGAGACTGGAAACAGTTTGTCCTCTGAACCCTGCTCTAAGCATATGTTTGTGATGCATCAGCCAGAAGTAAATCCAGCTTGGTCTTATAAAGAAATTTCAGCTACACTTAGCTGAGAAGAATGAAAACAAACATTTTACTTAAGCTTTCAGAAAAATTAGAAGTAGTCACGCACAGCCTCCAGCTAAGAGCTTCACCAATTACTACCTGAAGAGTACTTCAGCTCCTCCCTCCTACAGGCAGTTTGCTGTATTATCAGGGGCTAACTCACATCAGCCTGCATCCACACACCAGCAATCTAGATGCATTTCTTCAAGAAATAAATGGCCTCGAAATTCCGACTTTCACGTTCAAAGATGCTGTTTTCCCACAGCTGTTTTTCTGACAATAGCCATGCTTGCAGTATTCTAGACTCCTCAGCAGCTAGAAGTCATTGAAAACTATAAAAAAAAAATAAAATTGAAAACCATTTGTGCTAACCATTCTCTCACTGCCACACACAAGGAGAAAATCAGCAGTCTTCAACTTCTTGTTTATGGAAAAGATGACCTATTAAGCCTTTAAAAATACTCCCAAAAATATGCTAAAGAGAGAGGGTACATTTGCCTCTTACTGATTTTTTCCTTTTTATATTTTTTCTTTATTATAGAGCACATCTGCTTTTACCCCAAGAAACATAAGCACACTGGACTAGACAGGCAGCCACTGACAAAATGCAATGAATCACAGCAAGAGTTCTCTCTCTTATCTAATCAGAGTCCTCACACCCTCCCAAAACCCAGAAGCTGCAGAGTTATGGCTCCCATATGTCAGAAAAGGATCGGTGAACTTTAAACTGGAATAACCAATGAAAAATATGCTCTGAAAAAGCAAGGAAATATTTTTTTTCACAGTTCACCTCTTTAGAGTTTCTGATTGATACAGAAGTGTAATGATAAAATTTCAAAGACAACAACCTTTACATTTTAATCACCATTTAACTTCTCTGTATGTGTCAATTCAATACAAACAGCTGAACACTAACTTAAGAGATTCCCATTAGTGTCCTCAAACACCTTGACTGCTGTAAGAAAATACTATTGTAAATATGATTGCTCTAAGAAACCTCTTACAGATACACTACCCCATTTGTTTCGTAGAAATTAGCCCATCTAGGAGCCCTTATAGATCTGGGTTTTACACATAACAAAGAAAGAAAGAAGAAATACAAAATTAGAAGAAATTCTGTGAAAAAACTATTTCTTGAAAACAACACCTGGATTTAACAACACAAGTTCATATGTCAACTTTCATTCTGTATTTTATTAGATAAGTTATCAACTTAATAAGCAAAATTTGCAGTGCAAAACATTTCTTGCACATCTGAGATAAAATTAAAGTTTGTTATTAATATGGAAAAACTACATCCCAGAAGACAGAATATACTAACTGAATTCCAATGCAGGTATCTATCAGCACTGTTCAGCTGAAATACACTTCTGGGTGAAAATAAATGGAAATTACCTTTATGCTATGTAATTAATTTATTTCAAGGGCAGCTTATAACGGGTATGTAGTAATAATGTCAAATTATGAGAGATTTAGAGCTTTAGCACACAGTCACAGCGTAAAATATAATTTCATATCATTAATACCTAGTTAATTTTTTTCTAATCAGTGAAATACAACTAGACTACATGATTTCTCACACATCTGAGAAATCATATAACCACATTATTTGCTTAACTGATAATTACATAATAGGAAAAATCCCTACCTAGTCTGCTAGAACATTTAGATCAAATAGGTCATGTTATTAAGGTTACAGGAGGGAAGGGACAAGAAAGGAAAAATCACTTACTATGAATTCAATTAGAACCCATTAGTATTAGTTGATATTTCTCATCCATTACATAAATCTCTTTAAAACTGCACTGTGAAGAAACTTATCTTCATGTTCTTTTTCTAGTTAATTATTATTCATTAAACCAGGACTTGATCATGCCAAGCAAGGTGTGTATACTTGAGGACAACATACAGCATATCATAGAAGTGATCTTGTTGACCAAGGTGAATACATCAACCAGAGGAACTCCAGGTCCTACCTGGGATATACTCTGCTTTCGACTGGTGTAGCTCAGTCCAAGTACTGCACATTCACCTCTACTCCTCCTTCACAATTAAACTTGCGTGATAAGCAAAGTAACTTTCCAAAGAGGAAATGATATAACAACTACTTGAATAGAGCAAAAGCCAGGAAGACTGGAGCAGAGATCAAAACTCCACCATCTCCATCAGTTGACTTACTAGTGAGGAGGTGAAAATGCTGGTGTTATACATGGCACTGCTAACCACTGTGCCCAGTAGATCGAGACTCTTCATGTTCCTCCCCTGAACCAGATGAAGAGGATATAAAGGGTTAGTGAAACAGGGGCAGGGCATCCCCACAGTGGGAGCCACACCACAGTCAGCAGTGACAGATTGAAGGGTCTGGTGCCACTCTAGATACCACAGCATTGCTCCCCTGCATAGAGGAACAACAAAGGAAGTCCGGTTCCTATCAGTGAAGTACAGCTCCCAAAGCATCTGAAAATCCTTCCAATTACTGTTTTGGACATCAAATTGTAACGGAAGTTACTCTGAAAATAGTTTCCTAGAAGAAGATTATCCCAGACCTTCTGCCCCTCCTTGCAAGTGCCAAGCGTTGCAGTACTATCAACAATAATCAGTCTGTTGCCTTTTTTAAGGAAGGAATTATAAACACTTCTAGCAACTGCACTTAATATTCAAATCTTTGCCAAACAAATTCCTTTTTGTTTGTGGGAAAGCATTTTTGTGTACACACTGGGAGAATTCAAGGACTCTAAAGGACCCTATTCCTTCTTTTTCTGTTCACAGGGTACCCTGTGCTGAAGCACTAGATCTCAACACTCTCATTGTACAACTGTTGGGATGAAAGGCGACTATCCATCTAGGCCAGTGAACTAGGAGAAACATTTTTGTCTCACTCTGACAGAGCAAGAAGAAAGGACCTAATTCCAGACACTCCCTTTTTCTTCTCTTTGGGAAACTGGGATCCTGATGAAGGCTGTCATTTCCAATTTCTACTACTCTTACAGACATTTTCTAAAGGTGTAATCCCCTTGCATAACTAAGTGCTTATCCTGTGGAATACGTGCCTCAAAGCATCCTTCAGATACATCTATGTTTCCACACAGGGCAGGGAGCAAGCTTTGGGCTCCTGATCACCCACAGTGCTTAATCACTAATTTGCTCCCAGGTTCTCTTTGGTAGAGCTCCAAACCTAAGAGGGCATAAGTCTGGGAATACAATTCTCTGCCATCAGTACTTGCTCCAAAGCAGCAGCATGGATGATCTTATACAGGACTTGCTTCCTGCTTAGCCATTCCTGCATCAGTCTCTCAATAGGTTCTGCAACACCACACAGCTTCTCAACATGTCCCAAGTCCTGCAATGCATAACCTCATCCATTATGGTCAGCTGCAGGACAGTCTCACAGTTTTTATTAAACACTGTGCTTGGAAAAAACCCATATACAATGATCACCTTATCTTCAGGTCACAGAGAATACCATCTGGGGGCCAGAGGTCTGAGACCCCTCTGGCCATGGATATGCAGTATGGACAAGGCCATCATTTAGACCAAACTAGCTCTCAGACATGAGTCAATCCAAGTTACTTGGTTTCCTGCAGACAGATACAGTCTGCAAGTTTAAACTCAGCCCCCTGTGTAATCCAATGTGAGCATTCTGTAGGCTTCTATAGGTACTCCTCTCCAATTGCTGTTCCCAATTATGTATGTCCATTAATAAAAAGAACAAATTCATGGTGTAGTAGTCTAAGCAGAATATTGCTAACCAGGGGTCACCAAGGCCTCATACCACCTCCAAAAAGGGTGCTCTCCATGGTCTTGAGCAATTTTCTCTCTGAGACACCTGTGATAGAGCTCATCCTGTCACATAACTTTCTAACAGACAATGCTAAGGATGGACAGTTCCAGTTGTTCCATTTGTGTTAGCCACTGGTGATCTGCCTCAGTCACGTGGCAGATGATCAGGTTGTTTCTTGATAAACCATTGAAGTGGATTACTCTCCTCTCCTTCCCTCATGACGCCACACTCCATTTCCATTTTACGTATTTCTAAATCTGCAGATATTTGTAGCTATTTTAGAATGCTGAAAATACTGTCTGCAACTGGATGCTACATCCAGGAGACCTAGGGGTGGAAGCCAATATAAAGTAACTTTCTTGGCAATTAACACTGACCAAGTCCTGACTTCCCTGACGCCAAACTAGAGGCATTCTCTCTTTTTTGTTTTAAATACAGAAATACACACTACCTGTTTTCTGATCTCTCCATCCCAAGGTGTGCTGGAACCATTGCTGACTTAAGAGGAAGAACTTTCCCACTTTCAGAGTTCTCAATATAGTATCTAATAGATAAATAAAAAGAGCAAAATAACCAGAAGGAAAAATGGTATGAAGGCGAATGGTAGCGAATATTGACATATGAATGCCTGATTAACTAGGCAATTTTCTCCCTTTATGAAATCAATCGTTAAAATGGGCACTTGCATACTAAATTTAATTTTAATGGACCAGAATGATGTTGTACCCAGGAAGAAACTGCCAATACATCCATCCCTCTTCCAAAGAATTCAAACAAGAAATGCAGTATTCACCTGTAATCAATATCTCTTCCAATAAAATAATAGTGGTGTGAGTGCAAGGGCTCTTGGAAAGGCTCTGAGCCAACATGCTGTTAACAAGGATAACTGCAAAGAATGTAATAGCAAATATATGCTGAATATGTAACTAAAGTGTCAGTGCTATTGAAATTCAGAAATGCGAAGAGAAAGATATAGCACAACTTTGAATATCATGTGAATTGGTGATCCCAAGCTACAGAAGTATTTACAACACATTATCAGCCTACAAAGAGCAGTTACAAAGCAGACAGCTGAAGCTGTATTTTGGCTTTTTGCAACAATGCCAACTTATTGGCCAGAATCATTCCCTGTGGAAAATGAGTAACTGCACTGATAATACAAAGCTTGAGGGTAGACTTCTAATCCATTCTCCAGTATAAAGCCGCCTTTGAAAAATCATCTTGCCTTAGATCAGTTAAGGTGTACTAAGTGCATCCTGTTCTATGAAGCTGGTCCATCAAAGACACCATCTCTGCAAGTGCCTTGCACTTTATGTACCATAGAAAATACTAACTGCAATCACAGTAAGCTACTTCTGGGGGATGGGCTGCATTTTGTGTTTTACACTGCACCTAGTAAGTTGAAAACAACTGAAGAAAATTGATTCAAAGACACAACTGAATGAGAAGCACAGAATAATGGATGCTTAAATACAGATTGGTAAGAAAATACTAAAATAAAACAAACAAACAAGCCCCCATAGGTCTCAGTGCCTGTTAGATTCCAAATTCAGATTTACTCCACTTAAACTCCTTGTTCCAAACAGAGATTGCTAAAATGAAGCTCCCTTCAAGCAATCTTATGAAAGTTGATAGAACTAATCCACCCCTGCATTGATCGGCGACTGCACAATCTCATTTAAAGCACCTCAAAGTGCTGAGAATTCTTGCTGGTTGTTCATCTCAAGAGGAGGGAAAATTGCAAGTATCCTGCAATCAAACTAAATGTGAAATTTGCTACCCAAAAGCATATGTGTCCTTGAAGATGTGGCACCATCCAATACCCCTAGTGCAAGTGAACACAACTGGCTGCATCCTGGCTGCATCCCACCT
Organism: Myiozetetes cayanensis; assembly: GCF_022539395.1. NCBI lineage: Eukaryota > Metazoa > Chordata > Aves > Passeriformes > Tyrannidae > Myiozetetes > Myiozetetes cayanensis. Next base: position 34,272,623 of record NW_026087853.1, on the reverse strand, counting down.
ACTTCAAGGACATGATGCAATATACTATGATTTCAGTGCTCTCCTGTTTATCACAACAGCACACATCCTTTTCAGATGCAAATTACACACAAATCACTTCAGTAATTGCAATGTAAAAAGCATCTAAGCCACTCCTAAATTAGCTAGCTCAAGTCCACACTCCCACACAGTTCAGCAGAGTCTACAAATCCCACTGCTGTGGTTCATCTAACTTGAACTTTACAATGCCAGAACTGGACTACTACAAATACCAATATATGCTACATACATTATAAATACTAACATACTTTACTACTGCTGCTGTTATGCTATAATACTCCAATAAAGACAGTTCCTTTAATTGAGCTAATCATGTCTATGCTAGTTTGCTGTTGCACTAGTGAACTCCTAATCTGAAACTATTTTCTTATCTGTGACAGAGGTATTTTCTTTTACAGAATTATAAACTAAATCACAATGAAATTAAGTGACTTCCCATATTCACATAACAACAGAGACATAATGAATTGGACATCTCAACCCCGACTTTCAAACCATTAGTTACCACTAGCTCAACATACACCCCAATAGCACAGTAGGTGTGTAGTAAACAATCTGAGGAGCTTTTAACTACCCTGTGAACCTTTCACCACTGATGCCAGGTTCCATAAGCATAGTAAAAAAAGATTAAATATTGTCCCTTTCCACTGGGATATGTTTTTAGTTTGGACCTAATTCCTCTTCACTGCCTCATGGTCCCCAGCACCCCAGTGTAGGCAAAGGACAGTACCTGTGCCTTACTCTGCTGCTGCTAAGTCTAGGAAGAGAGCTGTTTCCAGCATGACAATGCAGAGCTTCCAGGATGTCAAAGTATCAGAACCTTATTGCTCACTGAAATTTTAATCTGCTTTTCTTTCTTCTCTCCACATTCTTTGCCACCAGCTACAGAGATGTTAAAAAATAGTATGAGATATGATGCAATACACATGGATAGCAGCAGTCTTCCTTGACTCCACAATCTTTCTAGAGCTTGACAACCAACAAGTAAAACACAAATTAGCTCCCCTTTCTTGCTCCTCTTCATAGATAGAGCACAACAATAGAAATGAGCTCATTCCTCAGTCACCACAAAATGCTATTATTTCATCTGGAAACAGTAACTGAAATCACGGAAATGTCTTTTCATGGTAAAATTCATATAGATTAAGAAAACACTGTGGATTCACTAACATTAATACCATCCTTAAGAAAATTTAAAAGCCACTCTATCATTAAAGGAAAATTGTGATCCAACAGTTTAGAACTCTCCATGATATGTCTATTATTATCTTCCAAAAAAAACCCAAGGTGATATCCAACACCACTTACAGGCACCCAGGTGTTTCTGAAATGTGCTTGGCCAGCACAGCTCTGGTCAGCTTGTCTCTCATACGCTGACAGAGCTGCAAGCATTTAGGGTTAAAAGTACTACTACACCTTCAGTGATAACACTGGGCCATGATCTCTCGCTTACATTTCATTTAATACTTCACATGGCAGAGTACTGTCATACACCACATTGATGACAGCAGTTCACAAAGTATGACACCAAGAAACACCCAAACTATCAACATAATTTTCTTATTGTACCCAGGTTTTCTTTTTAATTTTAATACTGTGGTATGAATTGACACAGACAATAATGCAGTCATGAAGAAGCTGAGAAGAGTCCCATAAGGAACCAGGAGCATTTCAGTTCCAACAACTAGGTGCAATATTTGTCCCCTGAAACAGTCCAGAGCTGTCTGAAGTGGACCTGTTTATTTCTACGATCTCCCCTCTAGAGCACCTATGTGTGCTTGCAGAAATGCAACTGAAGCTTCAGATGATGAGCACAAACAATACAACAACCCATCATAAGGGTAAAACTGTACTCTTCTAACACTGGGCAAGGGAAAAGCAGCTTGCTCGTGTTCTGCTGCCACTGTACAACTGCAGTGTTTGACTTAGATATCACAGGTATACCTGGCTAAAGCCTCCAGGTCTAGCTGTCCTCCTTCTTGAAAAGCTGAGGACTCCTTGCCAAGCAGAGAAAAAAGTAACCACCTCGCAACAACCTTGTATTCCTGTTAGAATTTGCAGAGCCATGGCACTGCAAGATTCCGAAGTTTCACCATAGAGTAACTAACAGCATCTGAACGTACATGTTGAAATGACACACTGCAGCTATTTTCTCTTCCTGCTACTCCACATACATCAGCTTCTTCTCTTTCCCCACCATCTGTTAGTTTGCTGCAGTCTGCTGGGACAGGACTGCCCTCTCCTTTTCTCCCCTTCTTGGCTGCTCAAAGGGACGTTGACAGAGCCTAGCATTTCCAGTCTATAAACTCAGCTTTCCTCCAGCTGCCTCAGAAACATTAACAAAAGGAGAGTTACTCCCATGAATCAAAAGTGCTCTGCTCACCTCTGCCATACCAGTGTGCTCCACCAGAATTCCATGCTAGACACTGAAACACCTTGTAAGCAGTTAGCAAGGAGGTAACTGCTGATTCAAGAGGACATACCTTTTCCTCTTATCCTCAAGATTCATTGATTAAAATAGATATCTGCATCATGGGAACTGTCAGAGAGAAGCTAAGGCAAGTAGCATTGAGAATGACCATATGCAGCTTCTTATTGCACCTTTTCTTAGAAGGAACAGGTAGTAAGAAAATAAAACAGAAAAAATCAGTCAGGTAGGTGAACAGTAATCTTCAAACATCTAATACCATAAACCTCAGTATAAGACATGTAGCAAACAACTACTTCTCCTTCCAATACAGTTCAGAATGGGAAAAGGAAGGGCTATCTAAACTCCACTACACTTGTAGCCCGTTAGAAAGGAAACTGGAATGCTGGTCATCAGTTGTTCTATCAGCTGGGTCATTAGAAAAAGGAACAGCTCATCTAAAAATAAAGTCAATATTTGTGGAGTCTAAACAGTTTCTTCAGCATTTCACATGCATATTTAAGCAATGAACACTATTATTCTATGCTCGTAACCACATGCCCTCAAGTCAGTAACAGTTCTCGAACATCCGACCTCTTTTTAAAGCGGATTTACAAGGAAATGTAGTGAAAGTGTCCCAAATTAGCTGGTGAGAAAGTATTATGGATCACAACTACACAGTAAATAATTGCTAGTTCTTCCAATCTGCAAAATTAGAATAAATCTGGCATTAAAAAAAAAAAAAAGAAATTTATTATATCAAATATACACAACCTTATACTTCAAAATAAACTTGACTGGACTTGGAGAATATTCAGGATGATATTAAATGTTTTAAATCCCCAAAGCTTTGAACTACAGTTAACCTCTTCCACTATGTGCTTCAGTAAGCAATTACAAAAATCACTATACCTTTACGCTTTTCACACTCACAGCTCACAAACACACAAACACAAATGAAACATAGCTTTCTTTGGGGTGGGAAATCGCCAATATCTATTGTAACACACTGACACAAAGATTAGTTTTACAGTATGACTTTATTTAGTAAAGACAGATTTTCCTGCTTTCCAATCTTTTCACACTGGCAGTCAGCAAATAAAAACAATCAAGAGCATTTATGCCTATCTTTAATTTCAGGGAAGCATTCGAAAGCGTCATGGTGCTCTGCACCACGCAGGCTATAACTGGGATGCCTTTCTAGCAAGCCCCTTGCAGGTCAGCTGAAGGAAGCCCCGACTTACCTAGGCCGTCCCAGGGAGGGCTCCGTCCGGCAGCGAGGGCAGCGCCGATGCAGACGGGACGCCAAGCTCCGAGCCACAGGCGCAGTCAGCTCCTTGGAGCGGCAGCCCTGTCTGCTATTATGTCTGCAGCGTATAAGCGGCAGCTTACCGGTATCTATACAAAAATCTGCATCTTCCTCAGAGAAAAACACTTGAAGCTTCTTACTGGCACCGCAACCTACTCCTCTATTTATGCCATCACAGCTAGTGACTAAGAAGATGCTTTTAGTGTCACAGGAGATGAAGGCTCTGGAAGGAGAGTGCCTGGCAGCTTTACTCTCACACACCGATCTGTCTTCATGCAAACGCACTTTGTCGGCGGATGGAAGTGTATTATTGCCATATACGCTACCGAGGCGAAACAGTTTCCAAGTTTTCCCACAGGGCACCAGCTCCCCCTTCAAGCTGTACCCCAATGCTTGCTCCTCCTAGTCCTTCTCCGAAGCCGAAAACAGACACACACACACACCCCGCCTCGCACCTGTCCGCTACTCCCGACTGGGAGCGACCTGCCAGCGCCGGTGCCGCCCGCAGAGCCGCTCCCGCCGGGGTTCGGGGCTCCGCTCTCGGCGGCGGGACCAGCGCCGGGATCCCGCTGCCAGGGCAGAGCCGAGCGGCAACCGCTCGCCACACAGATGCGGATAAGCAGGAAAACAGCGGCAAGGAGAGCAGCCCACTCCCATTACCTTAGCAACCGCTACGCCGCCGTCCCCGGCCGCCCCTTCGCCTCTCCTCAGGCACGGGGAAGCGCCCTCTGCATGGCGTGAGCCTGCGGGCGGGGCCGGCGGTCAGCCCGGGCTCCTCTCCGCGCCTCTTCCAAAAACCTCCCGTTCTCCTCAGCGCCCCTCAGGCTGCGGCAGGGACGGCGGCCGGGGCGACGCCGCTGGCACCAAAGCACAGCGGGCACACAGCGGGCACACGGCACCCGCCCGCCCCGCCCGGCTCCGCGCTGCCGCCGCCCGACCCTCCGCCCGGCGAGCGGGGGCGGTGACGGGGCGGCCCCGGCCCCACCGCAGCAGCGCCCGCTGCGGGCGGCCCGGCCGCGCCTCCCCCGCCCGGCACCGCCGCCGCTTCCCCCCGGTGCCGAGCCGGCCGCCCTTGCCGGTGACGGGGAGGAAGCTTCAGCCTCCACGTCCCGCCACCCCGGCTGCTTCTGGGGCACTCGGCGCAGCCCCCGGGGCCGGGCTTTGTATCTGTGTTGCACTCTTGATTATGTGTTGCATAGCTCAATTAAAGCGTTCTGCAAAATTCTTTCACCTGAGACCAGGAAAGCCTCATCTCTGGGTGACACTCCTCCAACAGCCAGGATTTCCTAGCTAATGGCTGGGCTCACAAGATGTTCAGGGCTCCGCACACCAGCATCAGTCCTAACAACCACCACATCTCAACAAAATGGTTTGGAGACCCAGCTCTTTTACACAGACCTGTCCCATAGGCAAAAGCCATTGCTGTTGGCTAGGAGGAGTTTCCACACATTAATTAGGTATGCAAAGTAGCTTGCATACTTCCTATGGATATTATTCACCGATTTCTCTGTTGGATGAGATTTTTACTCCCTTTTCCTCTAGAAGGCAAATTAAGCCCACCATGCCCAAAATTGACTGTCAGGTCTGAAAGCCATATGCTGGAAAGCAGTAGGGCAGACCACTGACAGGAGGCACCCACGCCTATCGCTGTGCTAAAATTTGTGCATTTCCAAGCTTTGGTTTCCAAACATTGGACTCACTATCACTGTTGAAACTCTGCACGGAGTTCTTAAGGCTGTCAGCTGCACAGAGGAAAGGCTACTTTACTGACCTGTGTGGCTTTCCTTAAAGGCCTTCTGTGGTGACCCTGTTCCCCCCCTTTCCTAACATCTTATCAAAACTAGGGTTAAATTTCACAAACCTGATGACTGACACCAAAAGCTATCATGTGCAGGGATATCCTGTTATTTTATGGTTGCAGTCTGCCCAGCATGCCTTCTGGTGATGTCTGGTACACTACACTGCTGCAATAATTCGAATGTTAAATTAAGAAGAAAAATTTATTTCTGGTGCAACTCTACATCACTTCCATTTCTACTGGATCAATATCACCATCTCTACCATTATTGGCTACTCTTTCCTTAGTCTTGCAAAAGCCAGGTTCCAGCCTGTACAGTTTGTACATGCTTCTTCTAAAATGTCCTTCATCATCACACACTATACATTTATTTACCTGTCACACTCAAAATTGCATCTTAGTGGCAAAAATCTGCAGCTGTGCCTCACACAAGCACATTGACCCTTACTAGACTTCACAGGGTGGTGATTCAATTGATTTCGTTCAGATTTCAGCTGTGGGCATTTAAAAACTTCTGCGGCATTTAAAAACTTCTGTGGCAGATTAAAGCATTCTGATCTTGGTGGACCTTCCCTGATTTTTTTGTTCAAAGAGATAGCACCTCTCAGACATCACAGAATATTTTTGGGATCCTTTTTTTTAAATAAAATGAATCTAAGAAGTAGTTCCATTTATATCAAGTTTAAATTTAAAATACTTGTCATGATTAACCCAAGCATGTTATACATTATTTGCCACACACAAGGTTGTCTGGCAAAGGAGGAAAGAGAGAATGGCTACCTATGAAGTAAAGATTTCTTTTTTTACAGAAATATTCTCAGCAAAGCACTTTAAATCAATAGTTATATTGAGTTATGCCAGGGTATGACTACTTGTAATATCAAGGATTAAATATTTCAGTGTCTTTTATCAGGTTTGTTCAGGAAAAACTGTTTCATGACTGCTCTACACAGTCTTTTTCTCACAGTTCCCTCAAAGAAATGTACATGCATTACACAGTGCTTAAATATATTAGGTTAACTCAGACTTAAATGCATGTTCTATAGAAATTTTCAAAATACAAGATTGATAGAGAATATTTCACATGTGTATTAACATTGGAATTCAAAGAAACTACCAGTATGTTTCCTGGCAGTATTTCCAGGCTGAGTATTACTGTACTACAGCAGGACATGATGCTGAAAAAGGATGCTGATCAGAACATTAAAGAAAAACTGACCATTGTGCTTATTTTAATTACGCTCAACAGAAGAAATTGTAGCCGACAAGTACAAACAAAAGGAAAGGAAAATGATAAATAAAAACAGTTTAAATGGCATTTCAGATTTGGATAATATTTCATGTCTTATTTCCTTCTCTCAAGTAGCAACTGTTCTTTGGTCCATGGAAGTAATAAATAGTATGAAGAAAAATGGCTTAGCAACATTTTTTAATTTCATGCATTAACTACTAAAATAAATGAAACATAATTAAAACCAGATAAAACCAAGCTAGGTTTGAATTTGCACTGATCTTTATGCTGAAAACAATGTAGTCAGACTAAGTTCATCACAGAGATCGTTTCTCAGTTTAACCTCTTTCCCAGTGGTTTGACAAGTATGATTAGAGATGCAGGAACAGTTCCATTTAGATCAGTGGGACATCTCGAGTTGATATAGAACTATGCACATACAGCAATGTTTGCAGAAAAAGACCTTCCATCTGAAACACTGTTAGGCTCAGTAAGCACTGGGGAAGAATGCATGGGGAGGGACTGGCACACATTTTTCTGGCCAGTAGGGCAGAATTTTATTGTTCCCTTGCTGCTGTACTTTATGATGAGGTCTAAAAGCCAGAAGAGACCACCATAGTCCACAGCAGGTATAGAATATCACCTATCCCTAATGATACTGAAACTGAAGAACCTGAGTTAAAATTTTCATTTTTACTAACATTTACTATTGAAAATATTTGATCAGCTTTTCTTTATCATAGATTTCAAGTACAAAAACACACCTTTCATAAAGTTATCCTATCATCTACTGAAGACTGCAGCAGTACAATACTCCCCCCATGCCTAGTAATACTCTCTTAAAGCTGTATTATCCTCATTGCTGTAAAGAGGTCATTTTATCAGCTTTGAAATGTACAGTTTTCAACCCCTGCATATCGTGGCTGTGACTCTGGAGTTACAGATGCTCAGAGGGCTTGTGCTAATTCTTACTCACAGCTCAACAGTGAGAGTCTCCAGGGTATTTCAACAGCTTCTTCACACGGGGAAAAAGAGTCACAGCACAGCATGTTCCCTTGTGATCATCTGAAAAAAAGAGTAGACACTGCTAACTTTCTGCCAATAGCATCCTCGTCTCCTGGTGCTTGAAAAGCTTGGAAAAGCAGAAGCTGGTGCAGCTGCAGTCAGTGGTTGCCGTGCTCCGAGGTAGGGCCAGTGTTTTCTTTTTAGTTTGCAAACCAACAGCGTTGTTGATCCAATGAGTAAGTGTTACCCCGTGACACTTACTTCATAAATATTCAGTAGTTGTTAATTACAAGAAAAAACAGAGCTGCTGGTTCGGGGGAGGGGGGATGTCCAGTCGTCAGGAAACTGGTGCTTTTTCCCATGAAGGCAGTACAGCAGCGTGTGTCTGTCTGGCTGAGGGCATGAAAAAAAAGCAAAGAGGTTTTCAGAGTTGTTCAAGGTAGGTTATATTTTTCATAAAATGTTTAATTTAATACTGACCTAGTTTTACAACAGTTTTCAGTGTCTTGGCTTTTCTTATCTCCTGTGTCTTATCCTACATCATTAGAACAGCAGAGCAATAGGCATTACAGACTTTGTTAAAGCAAACTAAATAAGACCTTATCTGGGGGATTAATTCTTCTCTCCTATTTTGTTTCAGGCAGTCGTTATGTTACAGTTTCTTTGCAGTTTTAAAGAGGTTTTAGCATATCTTTTATTGCACCTATTATAGGTTTGGTTTTTTTAATGTCAGCTCAAAGCCCTTTCCTTATTTCATGGTACATTTTTGAGTATCAGACTTTAGCAGCAGTCTTGAATTCCTCAGCCTTTTTACAGAGGATCCTTTGTTTTGTAAACATTCAATTAACTGCATGGAACTGGTGACTAGCTTGAGTAGCCACTTTGGAAGTGTATGGGCAGTACAGATTCATGCCAGCTTTCAGCAGGAGTAAGTTGTGAGGTGCCATTAATTTTACTTACCTTACTTCACCTACCAGAAGAAAAAAGTTATTCTGCATCTTGTCATTGAGACCAACAAATGGCAGGTCAAGTGACGTTTGCTGTCTTTTTTTTCTGTGTGCTACATACGGTGCTCTCAGATACTGTTTGATGGTACCCCTCTGTGATTCCTTGCTTGTCTTTATGGAAGTATGCTGTAAAAACTCCTAGTACTCTATTATGTGTGCTGTGTTCCATATGGATTCAGCAGAGAAAGGGAGCAACTAGACAAATGATTTCAACCATGTTGCACCAAAACACATAAGGTCTGCAGAAAAAGAGCTCTTCCTTCCACCTCAATCTCAGAGATTCTCAGGAAATTTAAGCCTTCGAGAGTTAAGTATAAGGAGCCTTGCTGTGCTGAGTCCTTCATGCATACCCTTTAAGGAAGGAAACAGCACAGGAAATGATGCCACATATGCCAGGTTTATAAGAGTGTGAGTGCTTTCTCTATAGGGAGAATTCTCCTGTGGGGATCTCAGCCCACAGAGGTTTCCATTGATCCACATTAACGTGTGTTGCAGAAATTGAACATGTCAGATTGAAAAATGCAGGTAAGGTACACTGGCAGTCTCTGAGCCATGACTTAAACAGTGTCAAGCCAAATGTATACTTCTACACCTACAAGGATCATGCAAGCTAGAAGAACAAAGACGACTTAACAGGAACCGTTCAGAGCCAGTGTGTGCTGGTCTTGTTGAGCTTCACTTAATTCCTCCCTTTGTGCAAAAGGATTTCAGCTGTCTTTGCAAACATGAAATTTGTGCCTGCTCTAATGCTTCTTAAATTTTGCGTGACTTATAACCAACTTCCCAGTGACTTGTTATCACTGGGGGGAAAAAAAGCTACGGTGATGAATTTCAGGCATGGAAGAACTTGTGCTTTGAATCTAGGAAAATCACAAACCCAAAAGTATTGAGAATATTTTTTTCTATAAAGCTAAAAACATCAGTAGAGCATTAGTAGCAGTCCCTCTGTTCAATTTTGTCAATGAAGAACACTGTGGGAAAGCAAAATTCACAGCCTTTGTAAATTCACCTGGGAAATTCCAGGAGACTCCGTTTGCTGGAAGTATTGAAAAGAGATTTGTGTAAGAAGCTCTGCCTCACACTGTCTTACCTAGAGTCCCAAAATGGACTAAGAGCAATAGAACTAATCAGAAGAGGAAAGACTCAATTTCTTCAATGTCCAGGTTCTTGCTCAAGCATAGCAGAGGCATCCTTTTCTATTCTGCCTTGGCAATCTCACATCTGAACAACTCAGAGCACTGGCTGAGTGAGGAGATAATCACAGTCTCATAGTTTCCTGTGCTAAAGACAGGTCTATAGAGGGCATTTTAGGGTTTTCTATAACAACTAGAAATATATAAAGATCTCTCCACATCTTCTTTCAGTTCATCAGGAGATCATTTTCTTGATATCTAACAATGTTTATTCTTTTCTGTCCTTTAGTCAAGAACAGCCTTCTGCTTGGACTCCATCCATCTGATCTGAACTTGTAAAGTTTTTCTGAACATGGTAGAGTCTCCACTTCTGCCATGTCAGGTGTCCAAATATTATGAGAACTCATGGTACTAAGTGGCAGAAATATGAGAATTCCCACAGAATTCAGCTTTTCTCCAGATGGTCCTTATTTGCTGGTCTGGAAAAGGTGCAAAAGGAGTACTTATTCTGACTAAATTGTAACATCCTTGGCTTTTTTCTTCTGTGATATTGCAAAAGTTTCCTTTGGACATTTTTTCTGCTTAAAGTAGGTTTTATATGATTAATTACATAAGCTGTGATGGGAACTGCTGCGCAGTGGGAATGAGGAGCCTGAAGTGTGGAGGATGGCATGAAATGTATTTAAAAAAAACCCCTTAAATCTAGCAAAATACAGTATGTGCCTTTCATAGTCCTGATCATACTGTTTGTTTGCTATGTCTCTCTCTCACCACTATTTATCTGAGTCATATTAAAATATGCATTTTTCACAGCAGAAACTATATCATCTTCTGCTTTTGAAAAAGTATTTACCATGTGGAAGAAACTGCAAACATCACCATAAACCATGTTTCTTTTCTGTACTTGGATGATTTATAGTACCCACCAACACAGTTCAAGTATTGAAATGCATGTCTGTGTGTTTGGGTATCTATTCTATATATATATTCACATTGTGTGCACATACACTTTTATATATAAAATCTTTTCTCTAAAAAATGTGCAGGGTGTTGATGATTTATCTAAATCACATGGTACTACTTCTCCCTCTTAGGCTAAACATCACAGTGCATGTTCTGGTTTTGGCAGGGAAGATTAACATTTGGCATTTGCTTTTGGTTACTTAATTTTGTTTCTTTTTTTTTTTTTCCCCTATTAACAGCAGTTAAGCCTGAACAGTCAAACATTTCTACAATTTGAATAAGTCCTTAAAACTCACTTACAAATTTACATGACAGTTAATGTATTACTTTTCAATTATTGTTCCAGCTTGTCTGTTGCTGAGAAAGTACTGCAAAGGGAGGAGATCTGGCTGAGTGGGGGTCAGTTGTGCAGCACTCACTAAAATGAGTGGGAGGTGGGAGGCAGAAGGACTCAAAATATTAGCCTAGGAAACCTGATTTTTCTAAGCCCTCGCTAGGGGCGGTGGGAAAAGACACTTAGAGATTCAAAGCTGGAGCATAACCTCAGATGCTCAGAGCTGTGACAGAAAGAATCTTTCTTTCTTTCTCTCTGCTGAGCAAAGGAAGCCCATAAGAGGGTTTGCCTCTCTGGAGTGCAGTCATCCTTTCCTAGGTTTATGAATCCTCTTTCCCTAAAAAGCCAGGAATCCAGATGCCAGTTTTGCAAATCTCAGCAATGTGAAATATGAGATGGATCCCAGGGCTCAGTTCTGGTCTTATCTTCCTCCTCTCCAGACAGAACAATGCCATTGGCAGCTCTCTCCTTGAAGCACACTCCTTACTTCAGTATTCAGCCTGCCAGCCTGTGACAAGAGAGACTGATACAGTCCAGTTCAATTAAAACACATTTCAAACTGTTTTGCTCTCTTAAACTAGAATGTGAGAACAAAACACTTGGACAATGCATAATTCAAAATCATGCATAGGTCCTATTTAAAACAAAACAAACAAAACCAACAAACACATTAGTTTGGTTATTTTTTTTCCTAATTATTCAAGAAAATGCTTTAAATCTGCATTGCCATTAACAACTCCATAAAGCTTTAAAAGATGTAATACACATCATGTCAGGATCTCAAAGAACATATATATTTGTGTGTGTGTGTGTGTGTATGTGTATATACATATATATATATACACACATATGTATATAAATGGTAATGAAACAGTGAGTCCTTAAATCTACTTGCAGGTAAATAACTATGGCAGGCATAGTTAAAAATCTGCCATCTTCAACCGCTTGGGCTGAAGTGTTTCACTCTATGGATCAGCACCAGGCTGGATTATTTTTTCCTTTTTTTATTTAATGTTTCAGCAAAATCAGCTTAACTGGTTCCAAGGAGATTTGATAAAAAGGCTTTTCCTCATGTTAAATATATTCTTATAACTGAATATGCCCATGTTTTGAGTCTATTGTTAAAAATGTATCAGGGAGATGGGCCTTGCTGACAAGGATATGCTATTCTGTGAAAATCTGCCCAAATTTTGACAAGTTACAAATTCTGAAATTTTCAACTTGTTCCTGCTTACATTCTTAGGAGATTGAAGGCTAAATTCCCCAGAAGCTGATTGCAGTGATATAGATTCAGAATAGTATATTTAATTTTAACTAGATTTGTAAATTACTCAGTTGAAGGTGGGGGTCTCATTATTATTATCAATTTTTAACCCAGAAATGGACTGAAAATCAACAAGTCTATGCTACTGCTCATGGTAGGCTCAGTTATGCCTAAGTTAACAAGTTCTTGAAGACATTCAGTGCTTCCAGTGCCATAGACACTCCAGGATATTTCTTTTGTTTAGTAAACATTATCTGTACAAGGTTTTATCCTAATATTGAAGATGAATCTCTTATTAAAATTGAAGTTCATTATTTCTTGTCCTCCATCATGGATGTAGAAAGCAGATTATCACTGTTCTCCTTGGAAGACAGTTTCACATTTTTTAAGACTTTTATCCATTTTTCTCTGTCAGATTAGATAGTATCAATTTTCCTGCCTTACGACTTGTTTTTTTTCAGTGCCTCACCATTCTGATTATCCTCCTCTAGGACATCCCCAGTTGTTTCACATTATTTTTGTGTCCACAATTGTACACATCGCTCTTGCTGACGCCTCACCAGTGCTGAGCAGAGCACTCTACACCTGCACAGACAGTCCAGGATGGAGTTCCTCTTTTTTGCATTATTTCCTCCTGTTCAATTTTTGATCTAGGAAGTCTGCTAAATATTTTCCCACAGAATTCCTGTGAAAATAGTTCCTTGCTGTTCTGTTTCTGCAGTTCCTTACTTCTGTCTAAATGTTGCTCTTATTCATATTGAATGCTATGCATATTTTTCAGATCATACCTGCCATTTATCAAGATCACTGAATATTAATCATCTCTTCTAACATACTTGAAGTCTCTTGCTGCTTGAAATTATCTGCAAATTTAATAATGATTCTTTTTGTGTCATCTTCCAGCTCATTAATGAATGCTACCAGACTTAGAGCAATCCTTTGTGGAACTTCATGAAACTCATCCTTACCTTCTTGACAATGAAATATCTGTAACTGCTGCTTGAGCATGGTCTGCTAATGCAACTCAGCACTATATTTTCATAACAAATATTTGCAAGTTCACAATTTGCCTTCTGCAAAACAGTTGTTTAAAACTCATTCTTTCTTGCTTTTTCTTTTGCTTCCTTTTTGCCAGGAAATTATTTTATTAAAATATTAACAGGACTCAGACTTCAAAGGAGATTAAGCAGAGGCAAAGCAAATTTCATCTTTCATTGAAATACATAATTGTGGGAAATATCTTGAGATGCAATTCTAGTAGTATTCACAGAAGACAGTCACTCTGTTAGATACTGCCTATCTCTCATTGTCCTCCCTCCCAAAAAGTTTTCTCAGATTTAGGTCAGCAGCTAATGGCAAGAACATACAGGAAAACTTAAGTATGAAAGATGGAGAAAAAAGTCCTTAGTATTCCATTGAACCTCCTCACTTTGAGTGTAATCTTTGTATTTGCAGTGACTTAGAGATCTTATGCTAGTTTTGCTCCTTTGAACCACATGTTGTGCAAAGGAATAATATTCTCCATGACCTAGGGAACATAGAAATGGCAGAGCATATTTAGGAAAGGCTCACAGATAGTTTATGGGGTTGTGAACTATAATTTACCCACAAAAGCTAAAAAGACAGAGTTCACGCTTATAATCAGCTCCTCATCCTTTCAGAACACAAAGAAACATTTCTCTCTAGATGCTCAACTATTCAGCTTTTGGAATGATCAGGAAAAAACAAAAGTACTCCTGGTGCCTCTACCTCTACAGGCTAAGTCTTCCTTGCTTCTCCATGTCTGATATATTGACTTAGCAAACTGACTTGTTTTAAGTACAGTACCAAGAATCAAAGGTGTTGAAACTACCCTTGGGGAGCTAGCCTAGCTGGGAGCTCATACGTGACCTTGAAATTACAGCCATGCCTCTGTCCTTTATTAGATCTCATGCTTTTGTTTTGCTTTGTAGCCCTGAAAGCTCTCAATGAAGATGAAATATCTACTGTCCTGTCCACTTCTGCAAGGAGCTGTATATTCACTCAGTACTACCCCTGTGGATGTAGCTCCCAACAGTCAGTCCAACTCATCAGTCCATCAAAGCAATGAGCACAAACTCAGTGTACACCTTATCTAACACAGGCACCTGCTACCAAAATACTCTCTCCTCACCCAAGTCCTGACCACACATTCCCTGCACTTCCATCATATCAATCTAGTGGCCACACAGCTACAGGACAGATCACTTTGGCTGGCAGATCTGATGGAAAACAAAGGTAGCAAATGAAGATGACTCTGCAGCTGGAACAGGGGGGCAAGAGTGCCTTTGAAAAAGGTTACTAAGTTTCAGCTTATTTAGATGCAACTCAAACTGTTACCTCTGCCTTCTCTCTACATATTTATCTCCTTCCAACCTCCAGCCTCTATGCATAAACCTGTGGCCACAGGTTTTAAGCCTTTTTTTTTTTAATTATTTTCAGCAGTTTTCATTTTTAATCTACAGTTTAAAATCCTCTGCTCCATGACAAATAAAGACTAGGCTCCACCCTGTCTTCCTCGTCAGCATGTCTTTTTGCTTGGTCTTTGCTAGACCAGTGTTTGTTAATTTTCCAGTCAATTTCACAGGAATTTAGATTATCAAAAATGAATTTCAAACAAAGGTAAAAATACTCTGCTCATTCTCCAGTTCAGCCTTGAAGGACAATGTAATCTTCAGAGAATGGTGACCCAGCTAGTAGAACTGCTCTCCTACACTTCTACAGAAAGTGACTGATTCACCTCATGGCCTCTGCCAGGCATGAAGTTAGATCCTTCTCTAAGGCAAATTCCCAGACTTCCTCTGTAGTCACCAGGGGACAAGTACTTCACCTATTTTAGATACAGATTTGATGAGGGGATATGTTGCCCTCTGGAGTTGACAGCATTTCTTCTTTTTGGTGAGGGCCTGGACAACCAGCTCAGACCAACCACTAAGGTGTGGGAGCTGGGGGAGAAGAAACTCAGATAATGGAATAAGAAACTCAGGAACTTGTTTCTGCAAAGCACTCTGAACTCTCATGGATTGTTTCCTAAATCTGAGAAAAAACCCAGCATCAGAAGACTGGGCTGAACCATGCACACCTAATTCTTGGGACTTAAAGCCTCTTTTTGGCATTTAATGACTTCTGCTGTTACATATTTTTAAATTAAATTCTTAAAAATTACAAAAGGAAATGCAAAAATATCCCAATATTGCAACATCCTTATGGATGTCATGTAGGAAATCTCAAGGAATTCAAGGTTTCTAGCTTTGCAGCCACCATTGAAAGGAGATCATGAGACAAGCAGTTCAATGCATAACATACACAGCAACAATACATTAGGAAATATTAGACCCAGCTTCAAAGATCCTTTTTTGCACACAGCTTTGGCTGCAGGCTTATTCTGTCAGTAATATCAAACAATTTTTTTCTGTGACTGACCCTGCAGAGGATAGTTTTCAGTGCCTGTACACTACAACTTCTGGACTGTCAGGAAGAACTTTCAAAAAGGAAAACTGATAACTGCTAAGAAAACGTGAAAGATGAAAACAGAAGTTAGAGAGACTAATAAAACCCCAGTTTCATCTTCCCAACCCATTCACTTGCTGCCTCAGGCCATTCTATCATGGTCATGATACAATCCACTGTATCTTCCTAGTTGTCACCTGATTGTCTTAGAGCTGGGTTTTTTTTCCCCACTGTAGAGTCACAACCCGGGATATGCACCAACATTTAATAATATTCCTGTGCAGGTATTCAAGTTTTAGCTACTGCAGTTTAAAAAGAAAATGCTGGCAATATTTTAACAGACTGTTTCATCAGTGAGTTTCAAATAGCTGAAAATTATCTGGCTTTATTATAGCATCTAGATCCATGTCCACATTCAAAGAATTTTTGGTCCAAGCCAGATTAAGGTTTCAAATAGCCTTGGGCAGGGAAAAATACCAATGGCAGGGGTTGGAGGGGTGGGAAGAAGGGGATATAGAGGCCATGGGAATGTCCTGTAGTCTTCAACCGCCCACTGTCTATCCCACAACTTTATTTACACAGAGAACACTTCTACAGCAACTGCTGAAAAATATTCAGAGCCAGTGAAAAAGAATGGAGAGTAAAATACTCTTTTTAGAAGTGTTATGTCATGTGATTGTTACAATGCGTGTAAATACCACCCCTTTGGAAAAACTCCCCAGTGCATCACAGGTTTTAGTCTCTTCTTCCTTCACTGCTTCTGCCTTAATTTTAGCAGGTACTACAGATTCTGGAAATGTGTATGTATGTAGACTATCAGCACCTTGCATTTTGCCCAACCTCATTATTAAGAAGAAAATCGCAATGTCTCTTTTGTAAGAAATTAACTTCCCTACTTAAACTTGTGCTTTCAGAGACTTGGGACACTGCATGTTGGCTGCTGCTCACTGCAATTAACAGTCTCCAGAAATAAAGACCATGACTAATTTTGTGTTCGAGCGGGATTCCTATTTCTCATTCTCTCTTTATTTGGGAAGCAAATGCAATGGTGTTTGAAATAAATTTTTCCTGCCTTTTTCGGAAGCAGGTAGTTCTGTTCTTAAATAAGTCTCTTAATTGATGCTCCATATGAAGGACACCATTCATTCATCCATCCATCCATCCATCCATCATTCTCTATTGCCATGATACACCTGCTCTCCTCAGATGTTACTCTGTTCATGTGCACCCTCTCCCTCACTCCCCATCACCAAGGATTGGCTCTGACCATCCATACCTGTATAAAAGCATGACCTCCCATTCATAACACTCCTACAGCATGTCAGGACTTCAGACAGACCACAGGAAGGTGACACAGCACAGCCCTTTGCTTTCTGTTCATCAGAGACTGTAATGAATGTGAGAAAGTTGCGTCGAAAATCCCTCACTCAGCACCCTTTGTGGCGGATGAATCCACGGGAGACAGACTTTGTCCAGGCAGAACTGTCTTGCAACTGTATTACTCCATCTATATACAGAATAAGGGTCTGAGCTATCAAGCCAGGCCAGGTGTTACTTATCTGCACATATACCATACAGACACTCCTGTGGCTGCCTTCAGCCACAAAGAACAGTCGAGCTTCAATGCTTTGGGATTTCCTTCTGCTAAAGGACCTGGCAAGGATATATGAGACCTGATATGAGCTATAAACAAAGAAAAATCCTGTGCCTGTAGTAATAGTTTTAGATTAATGAATATATCAAACAACTGCTTATGAGAGATACCTTTCAAAAAGCAGAAGGCTAATCTAGGTAGTATTTTCACAATATTCCGAATATGAAACTAAATTTAGCGGCTCTTTTGAAAACAAAGCTAGAGCATGTAAAACTGCTCCTAATTCTACTACCTGAGTAGATCCATCAATGTCCTGAACAGAAGATACCCACTGACCATTCTCATTCCATACCACAGCTGCTTTACCTGACTTTCCAGAGCCATCTACAAAAACTATTTGGGCCCCAGGTACAGGGCAACTAACTACAATGTGCTTAGGTCATATGTCTAACAGATGCAATTGTTTTAAAAGTTTGGGTTTTGGCACACCAAGTGCAACAATATTGAGATAATCAGCTAAGGCAGTTTGCAAAGAAAGGGACTGAGACAAAGTAAAATCAAAATCTGCCTTTCTAAAAGGAAGGAAACAAAAAACTGCATCTTGGCCTGTCAATTGCTGAGTTCTGTCTGTTCCCCTCTGTATCAGCATTATAATCAATTCCAGGACCTGAGTTACTGCCTTTTTCAAAAAATGTGGAAGAAAAAGCCATTATAAAAAGTAGAAAGAACCTTTGTCTTATTGAACCAATAACAGCTAGTGATTATAAACTTGTGTGTGCCACTACAAGGCAAATAGGGAGAAGGACACGTATGTGATCAGCTTGCAAATTAGCAATTTTTTTCAGCCACTAATTCTAATTCTTTTTCTGCAGTAGGAGTTAAAGAGTGAAGTGAATCTAATGCAGCATCCCCTTTCAACAAGTTAAACAGATTATCAAGTTCCCCTGTGGTAATACCTAACAAAGGTCTGATCTAATTAATTGTCCCCATTAACTTCTGCAAATCAGTAAGAGTTTTGATCCGATTTGAAATTTTCAGGTGTTGAGGTCTAACTGTAGATTCTGTCAACAAACATCCAAGATATTTCCATGGTGGACTAGTTTGAATTTTTTCCTCAGTGACCTGTAGTCCATATTTTTGCAATGACTTTAGTAAATGAGCAACTGTTTTTCAAAGATAGTCATCCTTTTCTGCATAAACTAATATATCATCCACATAATGATAAATAATACTGCCTGGAAAGGAGTATCTGGTTGGCTATATAGCTATTGAAATGACTAATTGACAAATTACAGGACTATTCATCATGCCCTGGGATAAAACCATCCACTGGTACCTTTTCATAGGCTCTGTGTTATTGATATTTGGCACAGAAAAAGCAAAATCATCACAATCATCAGGATGTAAAGGTATGGTATAACCCCAATCTTTTAGGCCTATGATTTGCATATTTCAATCATGAGGGAGCATCGTAGCATTAGGCATACCAGGTTGTAACACCCCCAGAGACTGCATAACTGCATTAATTGCTCTAAAATCCTGAAGAAGTCACCATTTTCCAGATTTCTTGAGAACTACAAAAATTGGAGTATTCCAGGGGCTTGTGGATGGTATAATATGTTCAGCCTCCAGCTGCTTCTGCACCAACTCCTGGGCATGTTTTAACTTTGCCCCTTTAAGAGGCCACTGATCGACCCAAACCGGTCTGTCTGTTAACCACGTAAGCTTGAGCAGGGGTTTTAGATCAGTGACTATTAGGATAAATTTGAATCCCTGGCAACCAAACCCAAATTCCATTGTGTCAGTAAATCACATCCCCAGAGATTAGTCATGATAGGTAAAATGTAGGGCTGAAACCAAGCTGATACCTCATCAGGGCTTACTGCTTGTAATAATCAACTGCTTTTCAGTGGGCTTTGAGATCCCCCTATTCCAGCTACTGTAGCCAAGGCCCTTTCAAGAGGCTAGTCAGAAGACCACTGTGTGTTAGAAAAAATTGAAACATCAGCTTCAGTATCCACTAAACCTGAAAAAGTCCATCCCTCAATTGTTATGATAAGCATAGGTTGTTGTTTAGTAATTTCCTGGGACCACAAAATCTGAGGTAGCCCTGAGCTACCAAAACCAGAATCTCCTCTTTCTTGTGTAGAAACAGAGGGAACCCAGTAAGGCACAAGTATCAGTTGAGCAATCCCCTGTGCAGCTGCAATTTTGCACAGAACTTTTGCAGCTGTAGCCATTACTTTCCTTTCTCCCATGTAATCAGAGTCAACAATTCCAGGCAACACCATTATTCCTTGCATAGCTGAACTAGATCTCCCAATTATTAACCCCATCAATCCTGTTGGTAAAGGCCTCCTAATCAATGTATTTATTGCATATAGTTTAGGTTCTGTCAGTATTAACTCTGTTGTGGTTGCCAAGTCCAACTCGGCACTCCCTGCTGTTGAGGGGTTGAGGTCGGTGAGGTCAGACTGAGTGTTTGCACTGTCGACCCTGTTGTACTGAGGGGCACTGAGCCTTGCACCCCCTTGAAGTTTCCCAGTACCAGTCTGTCATCCCTGTCTAAACAAGATTTACACTGATTCTCCCAATGATAGCCTTTCAAACAGCGAGGACATAATTTACTAGGCTGTTTCTTAGTCTGTTTGTTTAGTCTCCTAGGACAGATTTTACTAACATGACCTTCCCAACCCCAATTAAAACATTTTGTTGAGGTGTTCCTGACACTGAGATTAGAGAGTGCTGTGGCCAAACACACGCCCTATGCAATTCAGTGCCAACATTCTGACAAGTTTTTATATACTCCCCAATGTCAGAAACTTTGTCTGTAATAGGAGTCAAAGCAGCCTTACAATCAGCATTTGCATTTTCATACACTAGCTGAAAAAGCAAGACTCTGGTTGCCTCCGGATTATCTATCTGCTGTGTGATAGCATGCTGTAGCCGATCTATGAACAACACATAAGATTCCTGCGGCCCCTGTCTAACAGTGGCAAACAATGTTGCTGTCTTCCCTGCCTCTGGAACTCGTCTCCAGGCTGTCACAGCCACCCACACTGCCTGTTCAAAAACTCTGCTGTCTAAGTGCACCTGTACTTGAGGAGAGACATATGGTCCCATCCCCACTAACATGTTCTCATCTATGGGCACTCCCTTGCAAAGATTATCTAAAGCCTGTGAAACCACCAAGCTTTGATATTCTAGTTGTCACACTGAAAATTGCGCTGGCGTCAGTATTGTTCACATTAAAGTTTTCCAATCCCAAGGCATCACAGAATTAGTAGAAGCTATCATTTCTACCAGTCCCAGTGTGAAAGGACTTTGAATGCCGTTTTCCATTACAGATTTTTTCAATTCCTTGAAAATTGGATACAGAACCGGCTCATGTGAAGGAGGCTGATTTGGATAGTAAACCAAGGGGAAAGTGAAAGAAATATCACCTTGCTTTAATGCTTACACTGTACAAAATCACATAACAGTCTTTGTTGTGTGACAAGTATGTTTATCAGCATTATCAACTGGTTCATTCGCAAAGTCAATAAGAGGGGGTGCCATAAGGGGCGTGAAATACAGATTTTTGGATTTCTTATTATCCACTAAAAATGTCTGCACAGAAGTAAGGGGAGGGCATAAATCAGGTCCCATACCAGGATTCATGAGGATCAAAAGGATTTACATCAGGACCATCATCTTTAGCATTTTTCACTCCGAGCAACTCACAAACATGTTCTGTATTGTCCCCCTGTTCTCCCTGTTTTGCAAGAACTCTTTCTGTAGGTTGTAACTGAGACAATTATGTAAAAATAGATCTCCAAGTCACTAACAATTTATCTGCAACGTCAAGTCCCATTTGTTTCATAGCTTGTAAATGTTCACCAATACGTTCCCGTATTTTACTATTAAATGAAACTTCTTCTGGGAACCAATTACAGTTACTTTTTACCCATAATAATAGGGAATTCACCTGCCTGTCACTTAAATGATATCCTGAAGATTTTAAAATCTGCTGCAAAACTCAGAAATATAACTCATGTTCAGTAGAAGCAGTCTGCCCCATCTCTAACACAACCCCTGTAACCCTGCAACCCCTTGTTCAACAAGAGGGAATGGACTCTCGAAAAGGGAAGGTATTCAGTATCCAGTATTCAGTATCCCATTACCACCTGGATACTGCTAAATTTCTATACCTTTAATGCACCAGACATTCTATACCTTCCCAGGGATTTGGCGCTGCCTAACGAGACACAGAGAAAGGGCTGCTCTATCGGCAGTGAGAATTACTCCTCATTATTCCTGCTTTCATCAGTACCATCATTTCCTCAGGACTGGGTGAACATAAAATAATTCTCTTCTCCCAGGCAACTAGTGACAGGACAAGAAGACGTAATCTCAAGCTGTGCCAGAGGAGGTTCAGGTTACACATCAGGAGGAATTTCTTCATGGAAAGGGTTGTTAAACATCAGAATGGACTTTCCAGGGAGGTGGTGGAGTCACCATCCCTGGAGACATTCAAGGAACGACTGGACATGGCACTTGGTCTAGTTGACAAGGTGATGATTGGTCAAAGGCTGGACTCAATGATCTCAGAGGTCTTTTCGAACCTAAGTGATTCTGTAATATACTGGGATATATAAGGGAGGAAAAAATGAAGCATGAAAAGCTCTCATTAAACATTTATATTATCAGACATAGAGTGACTGGGAGTAGGACTGCTATAGCAAGTCCTTTTTAACAAAGACAAACAGTTCTCACTTTGCATTCCTTACAGCCTGTGTCATAAGACAGGCTCTCCTGCTCTCCCAGGCACACAACCCCAAGAATACCTGGCACAGCTGCCTTCTCTGCTTCAAGCAGGGGAGATGGATACCTTACCCAGTTCTTGGACAAGTGTGGTAAAAAAACCAACCAAACAAACAACAAAAAACCCAAAACCAACTGTGAAGTTTTTGATGGTTTGGCTACAAGAAGTACAGTATGGGCATGTCCATAACATACACAGACAAATCTAAACCTCTTGTCTTTCCAGAGTATAAACTAAACCCTTACAGCATATACCTTTTTCAGGATATAAGCAAGTCAATATATTCTCTCCTACCACCAACCCTTCCTATCTCCTTGCTTTTGAGAGAAAAATATTCAGATTTTAATCTGAGATGGCATTGTTACAAATGAGGATTATAAAGGAATTCAACCAAAGCAAATATCAAAGTCTACTTTCCTGTGCTAAGAACCAAAAAAGATCAGTAGGAAAATCCTCACATAACTCTTTTTTCATCTTTTGCCCTTCCACCTACTGGATGAAGTTGAGAAATGGGGAAGGAGAGAGGACTCTAAGCACCATGAAGCAGGAGGGCTCTCTCTGAACCAGAGAGCTTTACAGCATAGGGTACAATTCAGTAAAAAGTATCTGAAATTCTGTAGAATACTGACATGGAGCCTGAGCATTCAGTTTTGCTTCAGTTCAGAGACACTTCTTGCTCAATCCCTTTACCGACAGGGACAAAGAGCCTCAGCATAAACCTCAGCTCTCATCAGTTACCAAAACAGGACTCCTGAGATGGACAGATTTTTGAATGCTGTGTGGGCTTTGGACTCCAAAGGGACAGTCAGCGGGACATCTCAAGTTGATAAAAGGCTAGAGATGAAGATCCTCTCCTGGAGAGCATCAGCCTTACCCTCTGTAGAAAGGTGAGTACAACCACAGGCAGAATCTACTGAGCTGACCCTCCTCTCGTGTCTCTGTAAGCAGAGAGTTGCTCACTAAAGCACACCCTAAAAGTAAGAAATTAATAATTAGAAAAACCCCAAACCTCCACTAAGTTGGAATTGGTACCTGAAACCTCCAAAACTCTTGGCTTTCTGTGAATAACAAGGGAAGGGAAATTTTTTAAGAGGTCTTCATATCACCCAACACACTCTAATAATAATTTTCAAGGCTTTCAAAGGGGGTGGGTCCTGATACAACCTGGCTGGTCACAACATCGTTTGTGGTCATGCAGTTACCTAAGTGCCCCAAGGAAAGCAACTCGAACTGTTTTAGTAGTTGCTGGTCTTGACTTCCACAAACCTACCAAAGATAGGTTACTTGTGATATGGACCCTCTTCTCTCTTATTTTTTCATTTGTTGTCCTCCCAGTTCTTTCAGCACTCCCAGTTACTGCACTTAGGGAGCTTGCATGGGACCCACAGGTGCTTCCTCTGTGTTACTTAGCATTGTGCAAACCATACACACTGTAACTCATCTTCTCAGTAAAATATGCAGGATTCCTCTTTTCCATCTGTTGTCATACAGAAATTTTTACCATTCTCCAAATTGTTTTTATTACCTGTTTTGAAGGCATTCTATGTTTCATGGATATTTTCTGATGGGTAGCCAGAGCTGAGGGTGCATCCTGGGAGAAGACGAGGTATTTTTCCACAGGCAGCTGTATTCTTCACTCTCCCAGGGGCAGTGACTGTGTTTTCTGCCAGTAAATATTCCAAAACTCTTTCAGAACATGATTGTCTTTCTGTTTCCCAAATCCTAGCTTCCCAACCCCAGAAGGAATTTTCTCTATCAGATGGGGAACAGCCTGGGAGCAGCTAAGATGGGGCCACAAGGTAAAGGGATTTCAGAGCCAGCAGTGGCAGTGCCACGTCGCCTCCTTGCTGTGTTGCCACTCCTCCAGAGATGCTAAGCCCTGGGACATTGGCCAAAATAGCACTTACCTTGCAGAGACTGGCAAACCCCACACATTTCCTGACCTAATGGGGAACATCAGCAGCTCTGCCTGCCAAAATACAACGCGAATGCTTGTGGTTGGTGGTATGAGCCTGCATCCACTAAGGAAACTGAATCTCTGTAGCCTGAATACTGCAAACCAGCATGAGGCTCTGTGTGCCTAAAGGGAAGGGGGTTAAATGAATGCTAATTGCAGAAACACACTGGCAATCTCCCCATTATATTCTGGGGATGAGGGAATGCAACCACTCCCAGAAAAGTTGTAATTAACTGTTTCTGAAACTATTTCCTTGCTTTATATATCATTGGGAAAATAAGTTTTCTCATCTTGCTATGACTAGGTGAGCATTCTGGTTTGTGCCAGAGAAAGACATGTCTGAGAATAAAACTTTAGTGTCCCATACCATGCTAGATTGGTGGAGAAATAATTTTTCAAAGGAACTTTTCATGCTTTTCTTTCATAATGGTGGTGGTGGGGAATATTTATTTAATACTTCAAGTAGTTGGGGAGAAGAAATCCCTATCCCTCTTTTCCTTTCAGGGTCTCCCCAAAAAGGGTAAATATCAAACTTTCAGAAATAATGATGCATTTTCTAACATGCATTATTGCTTATAGGGACAGACCAGTTGTCTTTTCCTTGGATTTATTTGGGGATTAATTAAGTATAACATGCATTAGACATTATGTTGCTGAGCATCTTTCTCATCACTCTTCTAGAGGAGCTAAAAACTGGAATACATGTGTATTCTGTTCTTGGAAAACATATCATAAAATAGGATCTTGGGGAGAGCAGTAAGACCTAAAAGGTTGGAGAATCGTTTCTTAAGGATCAGATTTCTTACAGGAGCTTACAAAAGTTGTCTCACTGTACACCCATCTGGAAGACAGGCTGAGAACCTGCCATCAGTCTTACTCTTGCTCTGACTTGGCGCTGCTTTGACATTTTGCAAAACTTTGAGCTGAAGGAAACTAAAATTGCTTTTTTGCTTGCTGAACATGTATGTTGTCATAGTAAACTAAGGATGAGAAATGGCTGTATTCTTATCTCACAGACATCATTCATCCTGAATGTATTTCCATCTTCTCAAAATGTAAGAATGCACTTTAAAACAGAGAAAGAGGGAAAAATGTAGGCAACATGAATGCTATAAGATGACTTGATCAAAAAAGGAGCATCTTAACACAACTCCAGTCAAAGCAGAGAACAGCCTTCTGGCCAGAAGAAATGCAGCAGCAGGTGAGAATCAACTGTAGCATTCAGCTGAAGCAGGACATGACAGCTGGACAAAGAAATACAAGCTGATGACTGCCCTGATATGCACCACCTTGCCCAAATGAAAGGTTCATTAACCCCACCAGGAAATATGTAAAGCTTTTTAATTTACTCAAAATGTATGCACCACAGGAGTGGCTCGAGGACTAGGTTTGTTTGATTTTCACTCAGCTGTCAAGGAAAACACAGGTACAGGCAGTTGTTATAGCTGGTAACTACCAATTTTAATTTGTGCAAAGATGTAAAAGTCCAGGGATACTTCTTTGCCCACAGCTGTTGCTAGTGGTCAGAGCTGCAGTGACTTGTGCTGTTATAGCACCTTGGCCCCGTGAAACTGGCTGCTTCCCAGGCACAGCAGGTACACCCAGTGCAACACCTCTCTAAACCCGGTCCCTGCAGCCTGCAATGCAGATATTTGTAGGTACACACCCTGTCTACTGTGTTGTCCTATTCAGGGACTGCATCAGTCATGATGCAAGCACTCAGAGTAATGCACAGAATTACAGAATATGCTGAGTTGGAAGGGACCTACAAGGATCATCAAGTCCAACCCTTAGCCCTGCACAGGACCATCCTCAAGAGTCACACCATGTGCCTGAGAGTACCCATCCAAACATTTCTTGAACTCTGTCAGGCTTGGTGCTGTGTCCACTTCCCTGGGTAGCCTTTTCCAGTGCCCAACCACACTCTGGATAAAGAAACTTTTTCTAATATCCAACCTAACCCTCCCCTGACACAACTTCAGGCCATTCCCTCGGGTCCTGTCACTGTCACCACAGAGAAGAGATCAGTGCCTGCCCCTCCTCTTCCCCTCACAAGGAGTTGTAGATTGCAATGAGATCTCCCCCCAGTCTCCTCCAGGCTGAATGGACCAAGTGACCTCAGCCACTCCCCATACGGCTTCCCCTCAAGGCCCTTCAGCATCTTCGTTTCCCTCCTTTGGACACTCTCTAATAGCTTAGTATCTTTCTTACATTCTGGTGTCCCAAACTGCACACAATATTCAAGGTGAGGCTGCCCCAGTGCAGAGCAGAGAGGGACAATCCCCTCCCTTGACTGGCTGGCGATGCTTTGCCTGATGCCCCCCAGGACACAGTTGGCCCTCCTGGCTGCCAGGGCACTGCTGACTCATGTTCAACCTGCCATCGACCAGGACCCCCAGGTCCCTTTCCATGGCCCTGCTTTCCAAAATCTCATGCCCCAGTCTCTATGTACATCCCAGGTTTCCCCATACCAGGTGCAGGTTCCGCCACTTCCCCTTGTCGAACTTCAAATACTTATTAACAGTAATAAAAACCGCTCTAATGGATACAAAATTGGACAACAATATTGGAGATAACATCTCTCCAAAACTGGAACTGTGAAGAAAAAGTATACAAGTGTTGCTGACCAAAATACCCTTAGCCTGGTGACAGAACGTGATGTGGTAGGCAACTGTTTAAATGTCAAACAATGCAAGGAGCTTGCTGCCAAACAGCACTGTGTGGAGCACTGAGGTCACCAGTGTTTTTGGCCATACCTGTTAAAAGCAGAACTCATAATTTAGACAATCCTGTATTTTCTTCTAACTTGGTTTTAATAGCTAAAGCCCTTCAGAACATAATGTTTATATATCCGCTTATGAGAGCAAATTAATCAGTTCCTCAGAAAGACCATTAAGTTGATTTTTTTTGCCTTTGTGCATTGTAACAAATTATGAATCCAAGATTCACAGCTGTTAGATTCACCTAGAAATTCAGAAGTTGCCAGCATGAGAATTGCAATTTAATAATGAAAGAACAAAAGATGGACAAAATAAATCAGATGTAATAAGAAATAAACTTTGCTGAAGTATTAAAAGCAGGAACGTCTCTTTTTTAGGTAGTTTTCACCTCATTCAGTAGTCCAACTTGGTATATCCGTTATATTCCATAGAAAAATCTCCATGACTCCAAAGTACAGATATATTGTGCTTTTCACTGTACAATGCACATTTTATCCTTATTAGACTGCATAAAGCCTGGAATTTCTTGCTCTGTGTCTTGGGATCCTGTTGTCTCCAGGAATCCAAATTACTAATAGTCCCAACTGAAGCACCAAATTACAGAAAACATGTAGGAAAAAAATCAATACATGTTGGAGTATCTGTCCTGAATAAGAGATGGAAATGTGCAAGGAAGAGTGGGCATAGAGCTGCCTTTTCTTTTTTTTCTTAAACTGAAGTCACTATGCACAATGTGCACAGAAAATACTCTACTTCTGCTAATATTTGTTTCTCTGTTAAGATTTCCTAGTAACATACAACAATACCAACGTTGCAGGCCACATGTTCTACTTCCATATTCTGGCTTTGCAATGAATTTGCAATGAATCTATGCCTGCTTCCAGTTTAGAATCACACTTCATGTTTTCACTACCTTCAAATATAAATAATCTGCTCTGTGTTTTTAAGGTATGTAATTGACTGGTCATTGCTTATTGAAGAGGGTTGTGTTTGCTTTCCAAGGTGTCACCTTGCTTTTCCCTATAGTAGAGTTTGACAGTTCAGTACTGCAGTTTCCACTTGTTTTCACTGTGGTGAACATCAGGATGTCTGGGTGATATCAAGTTTTCTGTTCTTGGTAACAATGAACAGAGGCTCTGCAGGACATGGATGCACAGGGGTTAGTACTGACCCTTTTCCTTACACATTCCTCCCTAGGTTTCTTTCTCTGTTTTTTTCTCCATGTCACTTGAATGCAAATCGTGAATAAGGTGAAATGATGGTTATAGAATAAGTATATCCGTTACAAAAATCCATCTGTCTTACAGTACTGGACATCTATAGGTCAGCTGAACTAGTGGTGGCACGTAATGGGACTAGTAGAGTGATATACTAAGTCTTTACACTGCAATAAAAAAAACCAAACTCTTTTCACTCAAAAACCAGGCCAGAGAGTGGGAGATAGGGGCTTGGAGAGAGAGAGAGAGTGGGAGAGAGATTAAACAGTCTCTGGTATCCAACACCTGTGAATGGCAGTTTCAAAAATATTTCTAGGGATATACTTGGCAAGTGGTTGCCCGCAATATCCTTCTAGATACATACAAACAGCAAAAGTACACAAACGGGTTCTTATTATAAGGGATATAATTATCTTAATTTTCATACATGTACAAAGACAATTTACAAACTGGCTAAGGCACGGCTCCCATCACTGGCCCCTTCCTCCAATCTCGACCCCAGGGCAACCTTCCAGAAAGCAGCTGATAGTCACCAAGTGGAAAGGCAAAACCTAAGACCAAGCCTCTCGGCACGACAAACTGAAGTGGTTTGTGTTCCCCTAGTCCTTTCACAGCACTTGCCATATCAAAGTTTCAGACAGGCTCCTGGAGTCCTGAAAGATATAGGGGATGAGTCCCAATGCTTTTTAAAAGGGCATGATTGCCTCTGTACTCCAAGATCCTCTGAAAATCCTACAGTCACAGACTCAAAAAGGTACATGAACCAACTGACAATTTCCTCCAGTGTGCAGAGTCAGTGTGTCTCTGTGTTTGAAATCTAATTCCCCAAGAGAAAAATAATTTGTCTGAAAAATTTGTAGGCATCCAAGAGAAAAAGAATTGAGGAGTCTGAGGAAGAACAGATGCAACCAGCTTCTGATGGCTCTGTGGTCCGATACCAGCTGTGCAGGAGCTGTACACAGCCACCCCTTCCTTCTGGGTATGCTGGACACCCAGCTCAGGAAGCTGAGAGAAGCAAAGAGGGGGTGGGGGTAAAGGGGAGAGAAGATGAAACAGCAAAGGAAGGGG
This sequence comes from Myiozetetes cayanensis, assembly GCF_022539395.1. Classification (NCBI taxonomy): domain Eukaryota; kingdom Metazoa; phylum Chordata; class Aves; order Passeriformes; family Tyrannidae; genus Myiozetetes; species Myiozetetes cayanensis. The sequence goes on along the minus strand of NW_026087853.1, from coordinate 34,243,305 downwards.
AGTGAGTGAGGTGCACAGTGCTTTAGAAGGAAGTTCTGGCCTGAGGGAAGGTAGTCAAGCAGATGAAAAGCATAGAGGAAGAGGCTCATTTGCATGACCATGCTGCAGTGGCTTCAGGCTGGCTGAGGGAGCTCTTCAGCAAAGTATGGCAGACCTTCTCTGCTGTCTGAGCTGGTGCTGTTCATTCCTCCAGCAACTTTGAGGATAAAGAACAAAGGCAGGAGATGAGGGGAAGGAAGGATGCAGGGAGCTGCCGCCTGCCACTTTCTAACATCAAATGGCTGCAAGGCTTCAGCCAAGGAACTCTTTGAAGTGTAATTGATCCTCGTAAGCTACTAAAGCAGGCAAAACCTTTTTATTTAAAATGAAAAAGGTTACATCAAGCTAATCGCACCACTGCAAATGCAAAGTCATAATCCCTGCATAGAAGCCAAGCCCTGTTGAATCCAGCAGAATACCCTCAGCTGTACAGAATGGGCAGGAAGGAGAACAGGAATGCTCTGTGACTTTTCTCCTGATCCCAAGGATTTGCTGGGTGTTGCAACCTTTGCCAATCATTTGAAATGTGGGCAGCTCTGGATCGCTTCTAGAGCAGTGCACATAAAACAGGAAGGCTTGCAAAAATAAGAGTCAACCCCACTGATCTCAAACAATCACATTTCAGCAGGGCATGGATTTCACCTAGGACTGAAAAGTGTGCATTACCAGTCTGGATATTGATTTAACTTTTTTTATTGACCTGACGTACTAATGCTCTACAAAAAATACCATATACTTCCAAACAGGCTAAACTCAGTCAGAAGTTTAACCTCATACAAATGACTGTCATAGAGTGAACCCTCAGATATATGTGTGAAAAATATAATTGCAATTAAAATGAGAAATAGTAACTCAGAAAGCAGACTGATAAGTAATTCATTCACTGAATTAACTAACCTCCTAGCTACATGAGTGAATGGTAATTATAGGTGTCATCAAACAGAGTCACACAGTGTAACTGCACTGTAATTATATTTGCTGTATGAAAGGGTGACCCAGGTATTACACTGATAAGTGAGATGAAAAGCAGAAGAAAAATCCCAGCTCAGGATCCAAGAGGGTGGAACAAAGCCACAATAATACCTATTCAGTAGTTTTTGCTGCCTTACCATCTTCCTGCCAGAGGGTTGCTCCACACATCTCTGGACAGTGCTGGTGTGTGTATCAGTACTGGAATTACAAGTATGCTGCTCCGGTTTAGTATCATCCCTGGAATCACTACCCTGTGCTATTACTAGTGACTGGTAAGCTCCATAACACAAGTAAACTGTCAGCTGCACAAATTCTGTATTTTTCCTGTAGTATATTTGGTTCTGTCAGGCTTAATGTTAAATGCTCATTTACTGTGCTAGTGCCAAAGCACTCTGCCCTTCCTGGCCCTTGCTGCCTAAAGCTAAAGCACTGGAAGGAGGAAAAGAGATTGTTTTTATCGAGTTTATGATTGTTGGTGTTTATATATTGCTGCTGTAGTGGCAAAGCTTTGCTGTTTATCTTTGTGACCTTTCCAGTGCCTAGTCAGCTCAGAAGAGACATGGGAAACACTCCAAAACACACTAAGAAGAAGAGAAAGGGAGATGGGAGGAAAGAAAGCTTGGGAAAGCAGTTCCCAAAGAAAAGAGACAGGATGGGAGAAGGAAATGAAGGGAATCTGGTCAAGTACATCACAATAGGACTTACAGACGCCCTTTTCAAAAACCACACATTTCCAGGCACTTTGTTCCAAAGGCAAAGCATATTTATGCTTCGCCTTTATTCCAAAACCTGAAAGACACTGGTTGAACTTGTGTAACACTGCCATCCAGTGCTGCTGGTGTGCCCCAGGCTGCAGTCCCACCTCTACACCCTGATTTAGCCCATCCCAGAGCAAGGCCACCGTCCCAGCAGGGTCCAGTTCTCACCATCCTTAGGGCAATCTTCCAAGCTATATTCCCTTACCTGTGGAAGTCCTGGCAGAACTCTAGCCTATTTGGTGTGGAGAGGATTGCAGGGCACAGCTATCCTCAGTCACTGGGACATATGGAGCACTGTAGATCACATCATCTCAAAAGGTGAACCTGTCCACATATTTTCTCCCCTGTTCTCCAGTCTTTTAATAACTTTATGAGGAAGGTTTTCTTAATTGCTAAATATAATAACAACTAGTTGCTTGCTCTTAGTCTTGGGAGCTGTGATATAACTGGTGTCCTTCTTCCTGGAAGGGGGACATTGTTGTTCAGCTCACAAGGGAGACAATGTCACAGACTAGCCATGAGGATGCTGGTTAGGTTTTTCTCTAATGCTCACCATAGTTGAATTTGATGAGAAGTGGTTTTCCTGGTTTTTTTTTTTTTAAATGAAGTTTCATGTCGCTCAAGGAGCCAGAAGGGATATTCTCAGACATATTTCAGTCGTGACCTGATTTTTTTCTTTCAACTGGCTAAAACCCTCAGGCTAATATTTTGAGACCCATCTCAAGACCTCTCTCATAATATATACAATAGGTCAGTTAATACAATACCAAAAAACTTACATGTCAAAGCCTCAAGATATGCAAAAGACAGTCTTTGTCCTTCTCTTACTTCAAAGCAGAGCTTTTCTTTTTCATAACACTATTTCAGAACTCTGTGCAAGCATCTCCCAGGCCAGCTCACTCCCTTTTGTAGCGGAACAGTTTTCTTTTGTATTCATTTATCAACCCTTATCGGAGAGATGTCTGCAACTTTTTTACTCCTAACTAAATTTGTAAATTTGCTAGAAAATAGCACAATTTCAAAAATAGCTTCCTTCAACTGACCAGCAGCAGAATGGACTGCAATGAATCACAAAAATAGATCTGTTGGCTTTTGAACATGCTTCAGCAAGAAAGGTTTAACTGAATTTGATTAAATATAGCCACTTTCTCTGCTAACTTGCACAGTCAGGAGAAACTCTACCTTTTGAATCAGGTGAATTTGAAAGGAAATCTTTGATGTAACACACAGAATAATGCATAGCTGAGGGAATATAAACAAACAAATGCTTCTTCTTTATTTTACTGTAGCTATATTTAGTTAATATTGAATAGATGATTTGAAAATTTAATGTAAGGATTGATAGTGGGGATGATACTTTTATTCTTGATCTGCAGAGATTAAGACATCATTATCAATTAAAGCAGATACTGTAGCTGCTACAGCCAAGTAGATAGCACACAGTATTTTCCATTCCTTTATGCTTCAGGTTTTTCAACAAAATTTTGTGAATATACAGAGTAATAGGACCGTTTTGTTTTGTTTTTTTAATCTAACTACTGATTGATGTAGATGGAAAGATATAATAATCCCAAATCTCAAAAGTTTGGGGTTGGTTGTGTGCTGCTTCTGGACATTAGTTTTGGCTTACTTCATGGAAGAGTGTTAGACTCCAGAAATCCTTTGGGTAAAAGACTTCAATCAGAAGCTTTCAGGGTGTTCAGTTTTCAGTCTTTCTTCAGCCTCCATGCTTTTCTTGATCTATTTATGTTTCTTCCACCTGCTCGGGTAATCTTTAGCCATTACTTCCCATTTCTGGTAATTACAGTGACCCTCTTTTGGTATTTGATAGTAAAGGAGTACAGTGCTGAGCATCACCCGCAATGTCCTTCCAGCACTGACCTCATCTTGGATGCATGGACTACTGTCTTTGTGCTTCACCAACACCAGCCACTTTCAGATGAGGATAATAAATGCCAGAATGAAAAAGCTGTTATGAGAATTACGTACAATCCATTAAAAAACCCCATTGTTATCATTACTTGCAGTATGCCAGAGGGCTATTGTCCTAGTTTTCCTAGTTTCCAACTGAAGGAGTCACTTGGGCACAGAGACCTCTGACCCTTCATAACTACAAGAAAAGCAACACGGAAGAACTGCAGATCTTTGATGCAAATGTGTCTGGTGTGCCAAGCACAGGAACGACAAGGTGAAAATCCTCACTCGCATTTATGGACTGAAATGGAAACTGTGCTGGTTTGTGTAGAAGAGGGTTACTCACCCCTGTTAGTATCAGGGGGCAGTGAAACCTGCTGGCTGGGTTCCCGCTGGCTTCCTTATCCCTGCTGGGAAATGTGATAGAGAAATATTTTGTCTTAAATGTGAAGGTGGACCCTTCTGCTTTTAGGTTCCAAACATTAGTGCCTAGGCAGGACTTGATGAACAGAAACAGTGCTTCTCCAAAAATCTGGTGTGCGAAACAGCTCAGCCAGGCAACAAGTGATAGGAAGTCACAAAGACTGACCATGGGTAAAAGGTCAAGTCGGGTATTTGCCCGGGACAATATGTGTCCATGAGGGGCAGACTCCCAGGCCAGAGGGTGCCACTCCAGTGGCAGGACTGATTACCAGGCAGAGGGACACCAAGGCCAAGCAATCTTCCCTTAACCTCTCTGGCTGCTCATCCTTCTCTCCCTATCTTTGCACCTTTGACAGATAAATCACTAGGATAAGTTATCCCTCTACCATAGCAAAGCCAAGCCTTGTACAAGTCACTGAGAGACCCTGAGTCAGCCCTGCTCGTGGGTGTCTCTAATTGGAACTAACAGGTATTTCAGCTGCTTTAATCCTTGCTCCATAAAAAATTTACTGAAATCTCAGTTTTGGACCTTAGCCAACTGGGGGTCCTCCAAATGCATCATAAAAGAGTCTTTCACATACGCCTTTTTTTGCCATACTCTAAGGACCATTGGTTGCTCTTCCAACCACTCCCTGTTCCCAGTACAGCACTACATTTCACAGTTATCTCCTTCAGGAATCTAGACTTTCATATTCCATCTTTATATTAGCCTTTAAAGTCTTTTGGTACCAGAAATACTCCTGGTTCAATAATGTAATTACATTTATTCAATAATGAATTACACAGAAATAAAGCAAAGCAGCTAAGTTTCTGTGAAATCGATTTGCAGCAGATTCATATATTTCAACTACATGTAGTGCTTATCTTATATCTCAATCCAGAGTCATAAAGGGTCATGATGGGAAGTCCTGTTCATTTCCATCAGTCAGTTCTCTGAGGTCCAGGGAAGGAATTCTACCCACAGCGCATCTTGGAGGACTTCGTCACATGCATTTATAAATTAAACAGTCTTCAGCTTTCAAACAAGAACCTTGACAGACAGAAGAGCACTGAGGGGAATTATAGTCTTCACTTTGCTCAGACAATTAATATAATACAATGCTGGCTCCCCAGTGCCTCCCATCCTGCAAAGTTATGCAGGCTAAATCTATGGAGAGATTTTTCCTTCATTCAAAATGCAAATCCTCAGAGCCCTCTTTTTAGCTTTTGCCTAACTTTGGCACTGGCATCCCCTTGACACTTAAGATCCTATCAGTAAAGCTCTCTGGTTGCTTAAATTTCTGCTTCTGGGTCTGCCCAAATATACTCAAGTCCTGACAACACTGAACAACTCAATATTTCAGTCCTACAGGGATTCACAGATAAAGCATTCCCCTTCTAGCAGCTGTATCTGCTAACTGGGATCCCATGGGAATTTCAACAACCCAGAGCTAGCACAGACCATGGTTTCAGGAAGGGGATGGTGATGTGATATAAACTACCACTGCTGAAATAAGGAAGATGGAGGGAGAAAGAGGGGCAAAGCATTTCTAAAGAGGTGGTTGTGGTGTGTTTCTGTCACTCCTAAATGTACCAGCAAATCCTGGTAGGGATTTTTTTTCAGGAGAATTTCACTTAACCAGTAAATATTATGGATAACATCTGGGGCAACCACCTAGGTAATCAATGCCTGGGATGCGCAGCGTGAATGAAGGGAAGTGCTCCCTTCATTCAAAATTAAACATGTGGCTCCTGCTCCTGTCTTGGCATTTGCTGCTGGCCATCTCAGAGAGTCTCTGACTCTGTGTGATAGCTTTTGTAGCTCAAATTAGGCACCTAAATATCCACTTAGACAGGCTTTTCATTTCACTGGGCATCAGAGCACCTAAGAGCTAAGCACTGAAACACTAGAATTGAGTTCTCTGCATCACTTGGCCTCTACTTTGCAAGTGAGTTTTCCCTGGGAATCCCATTTTTCCCCTTGGGTAATAAAAAGCTTGCTAAGTAGCAAATTAGATCTCTGAATTTAATTATGCATATGCATTAGTAATGGGAGTAATTGCACTGTCTCAGTCATATTGCACATTGTACATACTTGAAATCAAGCTGAAGAAATACCACTGGCAGCCACAGGAAGACAGATCAGATAAGAGGACACCAGGTGCAATGACGCTACGAGATTATCATCTCACCTGCTCTGGTGATTAAGGGCGACAGCTCTAACCGTACAGATCACAACTCTCTCTGTCACTCCATCAGATAATCGTCTCTGTGCAAGACATCCTCTTGTATGAAAGCTAAAGAGCTTCAGGAGGAGGTGTATCTCCTTGTTGTATATTCACTAAGAGCCTCAAACTGCTGGACTGCTTTCCTGGAGCTGCCTGTAGAACACAGGCATGCACTTGGGATTCATGATCTTACGCTGAAACATCCTGGGCTCATGTCTGTTCTGCTAATTCTGTGCTGCCAGGCAAAAGAAAACAAACATGCAGGGAAAAATTACTCCTCATGCACCAAGTCATCCCAGGATGCAATCCTCTTCCTGCACTAAGCTCAACAACATATTACTCAGCAATATAGTGCACCAGTCGTCATTTCACTCAACAAATTATTGATTATTAAGTTGAACTGAATGAGGAAGGCAAACCAGAAGGGTTCCCTATGGGCCCTGCATGGTGCTATGAAGTACTGGACATGGTTCTTGTGTGTGTGACTAGCGCAGGCTTTGAAAGGGAAGCTTGGATTAGTCTGAATTTGTGGAGAAATATATTCATTTCCTTCCTAGCACAAACACTTGCTGAGGCAGAACACTCTCCATCACATGCAGCTTTGTCTGATTTGCTGTCAGACCCTCCTGGGTCCTCTGTGGTCTCTCCCAGAACAGTCAGCACTGCCATTGTCTTTCAAAATCGTTACTCACCTCCCACATCCTTCTCCTTTCTGAAGGTCTGAAGGTGTTTTCATCTTCTTTGACACCATGCCAGGTCTTAATTCCTTGATCCCAGTAGTAGCCTTGGAGGTCTCAAATGCACCCAGTGTCCTCTGAGTTCATCCTCTTCATCTCTGTATTTTTATACTTAGTAATTCAGAAAATTGTAAATAATGGAAATTTGGCAGTTATCCTGTCATTTGCCTTCATCAGATACAGTCAAGTTTAAAGATCCAAAACAAATTACTGAAGAAATATGTGCTCAGATGACACAAAAATATATTCAGAGAGGGATGTGTAATTAATGAGGGAACTAAAAAGTAGACCACACGCTCCTTAAAAAAAACAATGCTACTATCAACTTGAGGTCTTAGTTAAAGTGTAAAATGAAATAGCAAAATTTGAGGAGTTGAATTTTGTGCAGTATTGACAACATGGAAGAGAAATTCTTGGGCAGGTCACAATCCTCTGTGCCAGCATGACCAAAGTCAGCCATTTGCTAGCAAAAGGGAAGGGTAGTTTTGGAGTGTGTACATAAAAGCATGTGCGGTGATCTGGATGAAATACCAACTCTGTTGGTAAAAATGGTGTGTCTGTCACAAAGCATAGGTAGGTCTCATGAGGTGAGGGGCTGATGGTAAGGAGTGACCAATCTATGGACCTAAAACATGTGGGGGAAATCATAATAATTCTAAGGATATCAAGGACACACTTCAGCTGTGGGATGTGTTGTGTATGGGTAAGAGGGCAATAAAGTGACTTAACAGAAGCTGTTTAATGACAAAAGGTTTTACTATCTCATTCTTCTCTCTCTTTTGTGTTTGGTTGACATTTTTCTTGCCAAAGAGATTTCAAAATGAGTGCATAACACACCTCCATCTCCAGTGACTGGAAAAAACTCTGAATAAGTATGTGTGTGCTCAAAACCCATTTTCCATGAGTGTAAGCAAATATAAACATTACATGACAAAGAAGAGTACACACATTTATGTATGGAGTTCAAGTGAGAGACACCAACCCAAGAACAAAAAAGATCAAAGTGCCACTCTGCATATATACATGCTAACTGGAAAAAAACATGTCACATTTGTAGTCAACAAACCTTCTAGAGCTGTGTATTTCAAGTAAAATGGTACACTACTGGATAAAACATGCTCCTGTCGCTTTTTCTATCTATCCTGTGAAGCCAGGATAGATGAATTATCTGCATCAGCAACTTACTCACCTTCGGCTGAGACACTGGAATTAATAGGGAGGATTTATGAAGAGTACGAAATCTGTTCTCCATTTACCTAAAACACATCCCTACAGTCATAAGTGTGGAATGAGATAACACCATTCAGTAAACTGATCACATGGAGTCTGGCATTTCCCTTTGGGTACAGTTGAGACAAAAAAATGCATACACAACCTAAGATCTAAATAACAGAAGGGACTTTCAGCACAGTTAATTAAAGCACTGAGGTAGTTATCTGACAGTGTCCACACATCACAACAGGAAATACTGTCCTTTTTAAAGGTTCAAAATTATACAGAACACAAATGCATTCTTTCCTTCCCCCTCTTCTACCCTTTGCCACAAAGACATGTTTTTCTTCTGAGAAAAATGACATCTATTTCACCATCCACTTTTAAATATTTATTTAGTCTTCTTTAGTATTCCAGCTTAGTATTCCTTAGCAGTCCAACTTCCCCATCATTTCAACAGATTACATTAATCCTGATTGGTGAAGACTAGAAAAATTTGTGGTTTGTTTGGTTTTTTTACCTTTGCTCAAATCAATGCGATATAAACATCATCCTTACCCAGGAGTCCTGTGATTCCTCAGCAGCACAAGGAGCAAACACAGTCAGGACTTACTGGCCCCCAGGAAGCTCCATCTGAAGCAGTGGTAAATTTATGCTGCTGCCCTCAATGGCCTTTGAAGAGAGCAGTTACACATATATGCATAAGTATACACGTGTGTGTGTATTTATACACAAAAATACACTGTCAGAGAAGAGGGGGAGACAGGTGAATTTGTACAGCTTGTATAGCTTTTCCTTCAGAGAATTATCTGAATAGCAAAACCACTATGGGAGAGCTCCATAAAGCTGAAAGCAGTGCTGACCAGAGGGATGAAGTTGGTAGGGTCCACTCTGAAACAAGTTTGCTGCAAACGTAAGAAGCTATTATCTGAGAGCAAGGCAACACATAGCATGAAATAGGGCAGAGATGGGCAGAGCAGGCATGCGCTGCCCTCAGACTGGTTCTCTGCATTCCCCTGTTGAACTTGTTCATGACATATCCAAGAACTGTCACTGCTATTGCCAGTGCTGGAAAGAGGGCAGAGCCTGCTCTCAGACAGATGGGGAAGAATAACTGCCCTTTAGGACTGCAGGGTTAAGCAGTGTATGCAGGGAAAAAGGGTCCAGCCATCCTTTTCCAGTTCAGAGACCACCTGTGAGCTCTTCTAAGTGGTGACTTAAAGATAATTTATTCTGCATTACACTTCTATGAAGCATTAGTGCCCTAATTAAAATGATTCACAGTTCTTTTTTTAGTTTTGTTTCTGTGTTATCCCAGCTGGTGGTGGAAAACAGGATGAAGGAGAAATTTTAATGCCTCTTTATATGTCTGACAAGAGACAGTTTATCTGCTATAGCTATCCCAAGAGTACTGTTCAGTTTTCAGTTCTGCTTCCACCACTGGCACATCAAACATCCTTGACTTTTAGGGCCAGATTTCCTTTCCAGGGTGGAAAAGATGGCAAAGGACAAAGGGAACTTTTTCCCTCTCAACCACATGCTGGCAGGCAGCTCCAGCCCAGTGGCACTGAGCTGCACGGTCAGTCCCAGGGCTGGCATTGCTCCCTGAAGTGCTGGGAAAAAGGACTGTGGTGGCCCAGCTGTCCTGCAGCAACACGATAGCCCCATGGTGATGCTGTGCACCAGCCAGTCCTGCCACCTGCACACTCTGCCCCGGGACCAAGTAGTTTCCTTACATGAGACAGTGCAACTGAAGTTGCAGACAAATATTGCAGGTAAGTAGCAAATACTAAATCACCCTATTTAAACAATATCAGAGCCCGAAAACTATATACCTGATGTTAATGTGACATCCTCAGATTGCTGAAGTCTTCTTTCAACACTTTATGGAATTACTGAGTGGTTTCTTTATAGTTTGACATCAAAACCAGTTCAGATTTCAAATTAGTTTCAAAAAAATTTCAGGCAGGTCAAACCCTTATGACTATGTCTTGGAAATGGCTGCCCACAATTCTCAGAACAAATCCCTGGGGCTTTCTACAGCTTTTATCCAAATATTGGGCAAAGATTGCAATTGTTTGATGCAGAATCTCGGTATTCACCCTTTACCACTCCCTCAACACATACCTTTCATACAGAGCTTTCAAATGGATCCAGAAAGATTATAAATATAAAAAATAGCAAATATACTAACTTACTAACTTTCAGATAATTCAGATCACAAGAAAATCAGTAACACTGATATAAAACAAACTATGAAAAAGCAAAGAAGTAATTATACAAGAGCAGAGACAGTAAAACAGAAAGGATTGAAAGAGGAATGCTAGCGTGAAGTTAAGATCTCTGCAGTACTCAGTTTGCATTTTGTCCCAGGTTCTGTGTTCAGATGGAGCCATGTGCACATCTTGATATGTCTACAAAGAGAAGCAAAATCTCTGCTGACAACCTGCAGTCACCAGCTATATTTATTTTGAGGCTTGGTGAAAACAGACTTTGTGAAGGAGCAATGAGAAAGGGAGCAAGATAAAGGCTATCACCTCCAAAATCTACATACACTCAAGTGGGAGTTACTGCAGTAACAACATGAGCAATACTAATCCCAACGGAAGTCCTGTCAGTTCTTCTTACAAGTGTCCCTTAGTCTGATTCCCTGCATCATCTGCTGGTGATATTTAGCAATAACTGGTAGTTGTGGATGACAGAGTATCCACACAAAAAATTGTCCATACAGGAGAAACACTCACTGACAGAGCACCTGTTCATGGGAGATCATCCCTTGTTCCTACAGGGACCTCCACTGAAGCAATGAAGTCATTGGGATGACACTGTCGATGACCTAACTTACATTTAAGAAACCAGCTGTGACCATCATTGCCAACATTGCTCAGGAAAATTCAGTGTAAACAGGGTACTTCCTAGTAATAAAAATATATACTGCACATCTGAACTGTGGTGAATGGCAACTCTAACTGCTTTCTGGGGAGCCTGTTCAGGAAAGAGCTTTAAAATTTTGGTGACACAAATAAGCAGCAGTAAGATGAGCTGTGAAATGGGTAATAACTTATACTGTAGATCATAATAATCTTCTGTCTATATGAGCCACAGTAGAGTGTTGTTACTAAGAGAAGATGAAAATAAATTGATATCTAAATTTTTGTAGGGCAAATGACTTTGCTACAGTGGTTAGTGTGAGTTACAATGAGCACAGAGTAAAAATTATAAAGACAGGCTATGGGGCTGTGCCTGTATTTTTAGGAAGTACCTTTGCCATAAATTTTCTTGGTCAAACAGGAGTATCTCTCTGGTCACACATTAAATAAGAGTATATCTTCCACTTCTCTGATAAGTACAAAGAAGGCTGGTAAATTAAGAGTGCATATCAGGGTTCAAATGCTTGTATAAAGGAATTTTATACCTTCTGAGGAATTTTTCCTCTGAAAAGAGGATAAATCCAACCTGTGTTCCAAGCATTTCTGAGGGTTTCCAAGTCACATCAATCAGGAACAAGCTGGTGCCGTGCACCCAGAAGTCCCTACCACAGAGTTGTGGCAGAATAAGGCATGTACATGGGAATATACCTGTGCGACAGTGCCCAGCTCTCTTGCTTGTGTCAGAGAGAGCCAGCAGGATGTCTCTGAGTTGCTTTAATTCAAAGCAAATAATTTCACTCCCAGCATGGGAATATGTTTGAAACAGTACTGTGTCTGTGCCTTAATCCATCCCTCTCCATTCCTGGGAGGGACATGGAAATGTGAAATGATTCCCTGGTTTAGGCAGCAGCAAGTAAAAGGCTCTTAAGCTGCTCAGTCCTGCCAGGAACCCACATTAGCCACTGGCTCTGGCAAATGCTGTAGTTCATCTCATGGAGGGAGAACTCTGCCAGGGTTTTTAGGAAGTATTTGTGGTTTCTACAGCAATTGGATCATGTCATGAATAGACCTGCATTTGTTGTCAGCCTTGTGATGCTTTCAGCCCTCTCCTTGAACACACAGCTTTCTGTTGCCTTTCCAAAAAGTAGAGCTGCTAAGCAGGGAAATTACTGGGAAGGCTTCCATAAGTACATCTAGTCCCCAGCAAATCATAGCAATTAGCCTAACAGAGAAACTCAACAGAATCTTTCTGGTAACTTCGTTGCACTGACTGCATGTTAGTGAAGTTACTCACAGTAATTCAACCATGCTGTAAGTCACCTCACCATAACACCCTGCATTTTCTGCCACCTGCCTTGTTCCTCAGTTATTAGCTGACACGAGGCTCAGCCGTTCTACACTTATCCCACTTGCCATGCTGCTCCAGAGGTGAGGAGCAGACACAGCGGAGAGGATAATGACATTAACAATGCAAATGTCCTAGAGAAAGCAGATTAGGAGCTACATTTATTCATCTCTCTGCTATGCTAAAACATACAAATATAAATCTGACTTACTGTCAGCAGGCAAACACACTAGGATGGAATGTACCAAGCCCCCTAAATAGGAGAGACCAGGGAAGAGGTTCTGGAGCCACGTGTGGGCAGAATGAACAAGCTGTAAGCTGATGTTGGCTCTTCAAAGAGGATGCTGCCAGTCCTGCAGCTCAAGATGAGCACAGGGGAAGGTAGGCTGATGAAGCAGTACCGTGCCTAGCCCATAGCACACAAGATAATAAGAAGAGATTGAGTAGAATAGAAATACTACACGTAAAATGTTAATGAAACACATTTTGCTTTTTCACAAAAGAGAAAAAAACTAAGACGTCGGAGAATTACATTCATTCCCTTAAGACTGACTTACTGTGTGTCACAGTTGAAGCACTTACTATTAAGTACAAGCTATTTACTAAGTTTTTTTTACAATACTGTAATTTCTTCTTTTTAATGGCTTTGCTTTATTGGAAAACTTTTGTATTAAAGTTCGTTGTTATAAGTTTTCCTTATAAAAAGTTATACGTTGTTATAAGTTTTCCTTATAAAAATTATACATTGTTATAAGTTTTCCTTATAAAAAAAAGATAGCCAAGTATGCAAAGTGCGAGGATTACAATGCCCCTGAGTTAAACACATGCTTAAAGCACTTTGGTGGATGGCTGAAGTGTTAACCAATTTACTGGGTTTGAACCTTGAGCACTTCCATTCATCCTTAGGGAGAGCTCAGCCACGGGGTCCTGTGACAGTGTCTACAGCACAGTTCAAACTTCTCAACAGCAAGAGGTGCCAAGGTTGGATTACAAAACTGATTCATGGTTAGGCTCTCAGGAAATTAACAAGTCTTTAAGAAACCAACAATACCAGCATGAAAATGCTTCGGTTAGCAGTGATGAACAAAAGGGAACTTTACCTTGTTCTTTTCTTTTTTTCCTCGTCATGAAGTAATCCTATAGGAATTCTTTTCTAAAACTGGCAGATGTATGCAGAACTGGTTTCATCTGATTTTTTTGCTCTGTGTAAAGGCCTATGGGTACAGTACCTCCACCCCACTGATGCTCCCAAATTGGAAGAGAGTGATGCAAGAATCAGGTACTGATGAGTGGTTATACTGCTGTTCCAGCTTGCAAGTGTTATGTGCCACACTGCTGCACGTGCATTTTCCATCTCTGGATATGGGGAAAGATGGATGAAATCCAGAAGAAATCTGCTAGAAGAGCCATCAAAGATTGGAAGCAGTGCCCACCATGACCAACCTGGGATCTGCTCAAAGGGCAGCTGGACTAAGAGCAACAACTTGAAGGGATTCCAATATTTGTTAAACCTTCAGAACTTTTTCCATTCATTGTTCAAGCAGGACAGTACTGCACTGCACAGGCTAATGGACTGTACTGTTCTTGTAACAGTGTTTTTTGCTATACTACACTGTTAATGCTGAATTTGTTTGTAAAATTTGGCTTGGTCTCTGGTATATAGCGACTATTTTGCACCTACATAAGCTTACAACTCACTAAAAATAGGTACAGAATTAAGTTAATACTATCAAAGTGTAGTCAAAACCATTATTTGGCACAATGTGGCACAGCTTCCCTGCCAATATAGCTGTGGCAGGGAGGTGAAGTGGACTGGGCACTGCTGACCTCCACACATGATTACAGGTCCCCTTCCAACCTGCCTAATGATGAGAACTTAATCTGGAGTACACATAGAAGGAAAAAAACCTAAATGTGATTGTGCCATTTCAATGAGCCTAATTAGCTAATAAAGGTCAGCCTCATTAGAAGCTCTTCAGGGAAGGATCCACTGAAAGAAATTAAACAGCAAAAGAATTTTAACAAGCTCTCCGCCCTCGCCTGCACCAGACATTTCAAGGAGGACTCAATGAGACACCAGATTTCTTGAACAAGCCATGAAGGGAGGTGTTGTTATACAGGCATTCTGTGACAATAAAAATGCATTTCTTAACTGCCAGAAGATCATTCAGTGTCATGCAGAGTGTCTCTACTTACTCTCTGCACAGAACATAGTGGCTGTCCTGGGTCCATAAAGGAAACTTGCCCCTGAACTACATCTCCTAATTACCTCCCTACTCCTCAGTACCCAGAATCCTATCTCTCTCACTGTCCTGGGTAATCAAGCTGTTACACAGCACCCTGATATGCCATTTCCTTTGATTTCTGCATATTTTGCCTCCTTCAGCTATTTGTTAATAGAAGTTGTTGTCTACCCATGGGTCTGCCATCCTACTGCTGGGATAATTTCGCTCATATATTCAGTCACTCCTGTAAAGACCATTCATAAGCTATGTCTACCTGCTACTTCCCACCTCAGGAAAATCTACTGCCAGAAGTAAATGTTTTGCAGCACAAAAACATGCAATTAAGTTACATGAAATATTTTTTCAAAACATAGAACAGACTTTTGTCATGTCTCCACACTGATCACCCCAGCTAAAGAAATGCTGTTAGCTTTTTTTCTGTGTTCTGAAAGGACTTAGATCAAACCTGTAGGTGGGTTGGATTTCCTCCCATGTTAGTAGAAATTCCTACAGCATAAAAGTGGTAGCAAACAGGTCAGTCCAGTTTCAAAGCTGGAAGTTAACTGAGAAAGGGACTGACAGTTCTCTGACTTGCACTGGGCACTGGAAAAAAAATGCAGTGGTGAAGGAAGAGAAAATGATTCTCTGTTTTCACTATTGCTAGGCCAGAAGAATGCAGCAGCAACATTCCTGATGCTATCCTAGTTCCAGCTATCCTCTCGTCTTGTTCTGCCATGGGAATAATGGGGACACGGTAGTTGCTTTGGACCCAGAATGTGAACTGCTGTTAATAAAGATTCATAGCACCTCAAAGACTTTGATACCTATAGCTTTTTTAATGAGGCGTGAAGACATTTTTTAGCTGAAACAAGTTCATAGGTTCTCACAGGAAGAGATTCACCGTATTGTCCTAGTTTTGGCAGGGGTAGAGTTGATTTTCTTCACAGTGGGTAGTATAGGGCCACATCTTGAACCTGTGCTGAAAACAGTGTTGAGATGGTTTTGTTATTGCTAAGCAGTGCTCACATAGCACCAAGGCCTTTTCTGCTTCTTATATCATCCCACCAGCCAGTGAGCTGGGGATGCACAAGCAGCTGGGAGGGGGCACAGCTGGGACTGCTGACCCCAACTGACCACAGGATATCCCACAGCATATGGTGTCGTGCTCGGCATGTAAAACTGGGAGGCGAAGGAGGAAGGGGGGGATGTTCAGAGAGATGATATTTGTCTTCCCAAGTCACTGGCATGCATGATGGAGCCCTGCTTTCCTGGAGAACACCTGCTTGCCCATGGGAAGCAGTGAATTCCTTGCTTTGCTTTGCTTATTCAAGCCAATTTTGCTGTACCTATTAAACTGTCTTTATCTCAACTCGTTAGTTCTCTCACTTTTGCACTTCTGATTCTCTCCCCCATCCCACTGAGGGGATGAGTGAACAGCTGTATAGGGCTCAGTTGCTAGTGGCAGTTAAACCATGACACATCTTCTTGCCTGAGACTACAGAAATTTGACCTAGTCCTCAAAGCGACAACCGCCTCATTGGGGTTGGACTGATGCAGAGACTAATCTTCCAGGTTGACAGTCACAGGAATGGACAACATATCAGCCTGTCAATGTCACAGTTATGTACTGCATGTCCCTACAGGAAATATAGGCATGTCTTGGCAAAACAGAATACGTAGGAAGGGCATGGGCTCAGGGCACCCTCATTTCTATTGGGGAACAGAGTAATGTAGGATAGGCTTTCCCCACCACAGGGCTGTTGTGCCTCCTGTGGCTAGAGCTGCTTGAACAGAAAGGTCTAGAAGAAGAGACAACTGGTCCAAGAGATCTATACCTATGAGATGCACAGCTGCTACCCAGACAAAGAAAGGGTTAAAGGGAGAGTAATTTCTTTACCAATGCTGAAGATGAACTTCCTTACCACTGATACTGGAGTGCTCAGCAAGCCCTGAGGATCCTGAATTCTGTTTCTCTGAACACCTTCCTCTTGTGATGGAGCTGTTGGTCATTGTAGCATCGTTCACTCCTGTTGGGTTTTTCTCTAGATGCTTTGTGCAGCTTCAGGGGAAAAGAGAGAGAAGAGATTGTAAAACCTCCTGAGCATCCTTTAAATGCTGTTGTTTATGACAGGATGCATGTGGGGATGTTTTCCTTCCCCTACTGGGAAAAGGAGAAACACGTTTTGAATTTGTTCATTCTTTTGTGGTAATCACAACAAAGATGAAGAAAACTTATTCAAGTTGACATTTTTAGGTAGCCAACATATTAAAAAATTCCCTGCAATATTTTTTCTGAAGAGGAGAATAAGTGGAGGAATCAGGGCTTTATTAAGCCAATAAATGAACGAACCCCATTTTATTCAGATTTTAGAAATAATTTCCTGTGAAAATGCTTTGATTTTTTTTTGCTTTGTTTACTTTCTAATTTGTTACTAAAATAAAAATTTGAAACCTCCCTAAACATTCACTTTAATATCCAAATTTTATAATTATTTTGATTAAACCATCGTGACTAGTTCTTTTCACATCGTGGAACATTTTGTGGGTGATCCCCTTTCTTAGTGCTACAGCACTGAGTTAATGCTGTCATGGGGCTTACAAGGGTAACATATGTGAAAACTTCAGCTTTCATGTTTGCTTGCTTGTTCTTAAAGACAGATTTAAAGGGGTTTTGAGGTCCTGGAGTGGCCCTTTAATTCCTGATCCAGCAATAGCTGTTCATGGAGAATGATTTTCCCCACCTTGTTTTTGTACAGAGGTATTTGCTAGCTTTTTTTTTCTGCTAAAATTCAGCTTTGTCCCTAGCTGGCTAGAAGCAGTTCTTCATTCAGCGTCACCTTATCCCTTTCCTGCCTTTGTGTTCTGTGATTTTTTGGAACCCAACCTTTCTGAAGAGAATGTGCAAGCAGCAGGCAATAAGCAGGGAGCTGCTCCACCCAGTGGGTGCAAGCAGCAGGCACCACACATGCTTCCTTAACAGAAAAGTGTAGGAAACCTGGAGTGGAGATGTTTGAGCAAGGGATGCATACTCTGGCCTCTCAGGGGAGATCATATCCCATCTTCAGCTTCTCAGACTCCAAGTAACATAATGCAGTTGGGAAATTAGGTCTGAACCCACAGAAGAGCTGCATCCAGTACAGTGTTACTCATGATGCTGAGGCTGGATGCTGGCTTGTTGCCTTGGGCCTGTCTTCAAAGGCTGGACAGCTGCATGGTCCCTGTCCTGGACATCCAAGGAAAGCCAGGGTTCCTAGACTAATACTAGTAGGTCTGGGGCCCTGGTAGCTGGCCCAGCTGAGAGCACATGGTGCATATAGCCCTGGCAAGGGAATGATGGAGCTGCCACAGCTGAGCGCAGGCAGGGCCGTGCTCATTATACCAAAAGTAGCACGTTGCAAATATATTTGTGCTAGACTGAACCCATGAAACCTGGCTGTGAATAAAAGCAATCCTTAGTTTTAGTAGTACAGTACATCAAAGCTTGTGTTGTTGAACACACATCCCCATAAAACAAATACGATATACTGATAGATGGGGGGCACCAGGAAAATCTGCTTCTGGCTACTCACTGGCCCTTCCTTCTCATGAGCTTGGCACTGGGCACAGTCAGGCAGGCTTTTGTATCAGTCAATATCAGGGGCTCTGCGTATGATGAATGTGAAGCCTGGACAAAAGCACTCCTGCTCTGCTGACTCACAGAGGCAGGCAGTCCAGACCAGTCTCATTATCATCAGCTCTGAAATATTAGCAGCCAAGTCCCTTGTGGGGAGAATAATAACTCAAAGGAGGGACAAGGTCAGAGGATATGCAGTTTATAGAAATACTTTAAGGTTGAAACTAAGTATAGCAGTATTTTGGGAGAAGGTAAGCTTTGGACAATAAACCACTGAATAGCAGAATCTACTGAAAATGAGTTGCAGAGCTGGATTTCTGCCTATCCCTTTCTGCAAAAGGATAAACCTGAGGGAGATTTTTCAAAGTATGTTGTGACACAAGCAGCCCTAGATGTAAAGAGAAGGCTCTTCTGTTCATCACGTACAACAGCCAGCTAAGGCTTGACCCTCAAGTATACATTGCAACAGACTAGAATGACTCCAGGTCACCCCATGCCAAAACAGCTACTAGTTCATGATCTAATCCTTCCGGTTTTAGGCAAGAGTCTGCAAGATTACTCTGTTCCCTGTGTTAAAGCAGAGTGTTGTTAGCATTATTATTTGATAGCTTTATACTGCAATGGCTGTGAGAGAATCAGGAAAGTTCATTGCATTGTACATGGTACTGCACAGATCTATAATTGATGGTGCCCCCTTGAAGCATCCCTGGTGCCTTACAGTGGACAGGCAGAACAAGCCCTAGCAGCAGGTGGTTTAGTTTGGTGCGTAACAAAGCATGGCAGGCATTATTCTCTGCTGACCAGAAACTAAGATTGGAGCTCTTTGATGCCTTTCTCCCTCAGGTCTGGTTGCATGGAGGGCCTGGCAACATCAGGCAACTTCTCTGCTCCCCCAGGCTGCTGAGGAGGTGCTGAACACAGACCTGCAGAGATCTGGGTGAGCACTGGAGCCTGGGATCACTTCAGGGTTAGGCTTTCACAGAGAACAGGTTTCTTACTCCTGCGAGGACCTGAGCTAAAGGAGAAAGGTAAGAAGTCAGAGGTACCCATCCGAGCATGCTGTCACTACAGCAGTAAAACAAGCTTTTAAGCAGGGGCAGCCTCTGTCCATGTCTCCTCTCCAAATTTACATCAGTCTTTAACAATGCTTTTGATTTGGGCTAGCTGGCCTGGTGTGGACCACACAGTCAACTCATTATGGTTTTGCATAATTAATAATCTATTCACTTGGCAATGTGGATGCACGAAAACCACATTTATTTCAGACCTATGGTGTTAAGTTTTATGAAACTGCTCCACAAATGAATGAACTGTTATAGGGAGATGAAAAGATTCCCACCTGTAACTACACACATATTTGTTCTCTGGTCTGTAACACTGCTATGCCCTGACTGCCAAGTACTTGTGGGACTGATGAGCCTTTTCAACCTGGCTTCAAACACTGAGAGCTCTGGGGGACAGAGGAACGTGACCTGTCAGAGGTGACCAAAGAGGCCATTTTGATCTGAAGGGTGGCCAGAGGAAAATGAGATGTATGTCAAGCTGTTCCCTTGAGTGTCAGTGTGATTTCTGGATCAGCCTTGCTGACTACATCATCTTTGGCCTCCTGACAGGCCCCTTGTTTCCTCACGGTGCAGCTGATGGTCTGCCCGAGAAGAGCAGCTAGGGAACCTGAAACAATTTGCATTTGCTGAGCAGAAAGACCTCTGTGTTTAATAACCCAACGTCCTCCTTGCTGGGCTGCAGCACTTGCAAAGGTTATGTAGGATAAGGACCATCCCCATGTCATTGTGGCAGTAGTGATGATGCAAAGCACTGCAGATGCCAGGAGGACAAGCAGGTCTCTGCACAAGTTGCTACTGGTATTATACAGTCTCTTTCCCACAAGGGCATTAGCAGGACTTCAGGGAATTGCATTTGCTCACATAGAGCCCAAGAGTTTAAAAATGTTTCTTACAAGCAGAAGGATAATGAGGATGAAAGAAGAAAGTTCATCAGAGAAAGATAGTGGCTTGGAAGGTTACCTCTTGGCATTCTCTTGTCTTCTCTTTGTGGATAGGAGTGGAGTCAGTTTTTGATGGTACTTCCAGTTTTGCTGATCCACATTTCCTTTTAGCAAAAATGAGACAGGTGCAGAAGGATGAATTTCCTGCAGTAGGTAAATGCAGTTTTGTCTCCAATTCTTGCTGCTTGTTGGCAGGAAGACTAGAGGGTACTACATACCACTTAAGTACCAAATCCTGTCTTGTGCCCTGGGGGAACTGTAGAGATAGAATGCTCTTCAGCCAAATCTGTAAGGACAAATTTTTCACCAAACCACTCGTTCTTTTTCAGCTTGCTAAACTGCTGAGTCCTTCAGCTCTGAGCCTACTGTAGAAAAAGAGCTGAAAGATTTTGATAGTGATGACAACAGACATACACAAAGGGGGAAGAACGGCCTGGCCTTCAGGACATTGCTGGGGCACAGGACTACAGAGGATACACCTCTTCCCATTACCCTTTCTTTTTAATCAGTGTGCTCAGTGTGGCTGCAAATCTGTGGTCCCAATCAGCAGTAGTAGCCCTACACTGCATCCAGCTGCTCCTTGGGTCCAGTGAGCTGCCAGCTGCCCCTAGGAAAGAACCTCCTGATGTGACAAAAACTCTGTCTCATAAGCCCTGTTAGCAAACCAGCTGTTCATATATGGATGATGTGTTCCAGCATTGTTTTCATACTTACCTACCTTACATAAATTGAAGTATCAAAAAATAGTCAGCCATCTTCTTTTAGCTAAAGAACACTTACAGCAGCAATTTTACGTATGATGCTGATAGGTTAAAGTGACCCCACCTCCACCTTATGCCCAGCTGGACAACTGAGTTCATCCCAAGAAACACTAAGGCACAGCTGGGGTATATTCTGCTTCTGCTGCTATTTTAAGATTGGCAGCCACATCCATTCGTCCACAACAGGGGATGTAAAAAGCAGCAACTGCACATTTCTTATCACTTGACAGCTGATTCTACCCACTGAGGAGAAACTCTGCTATTTACAGCCTTGAATCAGCACAGCGGGAGGAAAATGGCCTATGACAATCACACTACACATCTGAAATACCTTACATCCATAAAAAAGTAGGAGGAGAAACAGCAACTGTGCAGAGCTGCCACTTAAAGAAAGTTAGAGCATTCTTGAGAAAAGTGAGTTTTGCTAGAAAACCAGGATGTGCAATTCTTTTAATCTCTAGCCTGCATCTGTGGAAGATGTGAGAGGAGAATAGGAAAATAATGCAATAAGAGCATTACATGCTTGCTTTTACCAGGGAACTGCTGCCTAACTACCAGCATGCTTTCTTTTTTATCATGACAGCTCTGTAATATCAATAGCATTTTACTTGCTGAGAAACACACAGTTGCCCCTCAGAAACACAGCTGAAAACCCAAGATAAATCAGCCCTGATTTCTTGAAGGAACAGAATGCAACATTTATGTGGTAAATAACATGGGGACTACAGATTAAAACCAATAATCATAAGCTTCAGGATCTTTTTCCCAGCAGACAGCACTCAGGCCCGCAAAGGAGAGCAATTTATTACAGTAAACTGGGCTTCAATGCAGTCCCCAAGTGTGTGGCTGCACTATCTCTTTTCCCCATTGCAGCACTAACATTCCACGCTCCTGCACAGCGTTTTTTATTAGCAGAGAGCACTGTTCCTACGCGACTTTTTTTATAAGCAGATTTCAAAACCCTTCACAACGCAAGCGGAGCTCCCGTGCGCTCTGTTCTCACTGCACCTGAGACAGAGGTGTGAAATGACTCGCACAAGGTTATCGCCCCAAAACGCCCCCCAGGCCGAGGCGGGGGCGCCGCGGTTGGCGCCTGTCCCCGGCAGAGGGCGCGCCGGCCCTTCCGAGCTGCCGGCGGCTCAGCCCTCAGCAGGGCCGCTCCCCGCCTCAGCGCGGCTCCTCCACCGCACGGTGACATCGCGGCTGCTCGCCCGGCTGTGTCCGGAGACTGAGCCCAGACAGCCCTGCCCGAGAAGAGAGGGGGCCTGGAGATGGCGGTGACCCGGGAGGTCTCGGGTCGCGCCGGGGGCTCCCCTGGCACTGGCGCGGCTCAGCTCAGCAGCCCGCAGCGCCTGGACACGGTCTGCCCAACCCGGAGCTCCTGCCCCCGCTCTCTGGGCCAAAGCCCTGTTCAGGGATTACAGCCTGCCTTGCAAGTACAGGGCCTCCCAGTGCAAGCCCGACAGCCCTGGTCTCGGTGACCGCACTGACTGCAACAGAGTTAGTCCCCCCCAGACTCGCAGGGACCATGTAGGAGCCTCCCTCTCTTTTTTCACCTTTTACTTCGTGGGAAGGGGAAAAAATCCTCCATGTGCAGAGTGCCCTGCAGGGCCAGCTAGAGAAGCCTTTTGGGGGCTGAATCAGCAGCAACTGAAAGTCGCCTGTTCTAGAGCACCAGTAACTACAACATCTGTGAGACACAGTAGGCATGTTCTGGTCAAAGTATGCGAAGTGCACTTACACAGAACTTAGCCTGATTTCTTGTGGTCAAGGTCAAAGATCTCGCTGTGTTCCCTCGACCAGTGGACTTTGGCTAGAAGATGCCCTAACCAAGCTGCCACAGGAAAAACACTGCGAGCACCTCCTCAACCCTAGATATGCAAAAATTACTTTGCAAATGTCAGGCATTTTTCAGGTCTTACATTCCTCATCTTTCCAGTGGTTGGTTGGTTTGTTTTAAGACCATGGTCAGAAAAACATGCTAAAGACAAGGTTAGTATTTTGTGACTCCTGCCCACCTCCCCTTCATCATTACAAAAGCTGGTGTTCTCAACCATGCCTGATCCTTCCTAGTGCATCAGGCTACTTTCCCAGCTGCCTGGCAGGCCACAATCTGCTCTTCTTTTCCCAGTTCCTGTCTGCCATGGAAGGCACATAACATTGCAATCTGACAGCCATGCAAGCTGCCAAAATCCTTCCCAATACGAGCCAGCACATCCTGAGTTCTTCCTAGTAACTTCATCCTAGTAAATGCAGATCTTCCTAGTAAATGTATCTAGCATGGATCAGAAACCCTCTCCACTGCTGAAAATCCTTTCCAAGTCAAGGGGCTTTTGCCACCATTGGAGTAGCTCCCAGCCATCACAAGGCTGTTCCCATGATTGGATGCTTGGTAAGTGCAATGACTGGAGGGTTGAAACAGAAGCAGCCTTGTGGCACTGCAAAAGCCACTTGTACCAGGCAGTTTCCAAGGGCTTTGAGTACAT
The DNA here is from genome assembly GCF_022539395.1 of Myiozetetes cayanensis. Taxonomy (NCBI): domain Eukaryota; kingdom Metazoa; phylum Chordata; class Aves; order Passeriformes; family Tyrannidae; genus Myiozetetes; species Myiozetetes cayanensis. The sequence continues at coordinate 34,219,738 of NW_026087853.1, read as the reverse complement.
CTGAAGAAATCATAGCCATGATGGGAGAAGCAGTTGAGTCCATATGATTATGAGCCCAAAGAGAGTAAAAGAGTCCTGAAGCCAAATTCCTGGGTCTGTCCTGCCAATAGCTTACTGCTCTCTTCTGCCTTCTTAAAAGATTTGGAGGAAAACTGCCACACACAGACATATTTTTTATCCTCTCTCAATATCCAAAGTACCTGACACAGCAAGAAGAAGCCTCTCCATGGAGACCATGCAGTCCTGAAGCACACTTTGGAAATAGCTGTCAGGTTTCATGAATAAAAAGTGAATTACAAAGTGCTTTAGAGTATCATTGTATCAGCTAATACCCTACAAAGGGTTCCTGGTTTTATTGCAGACGTTAGGGATAGAAAAGGTCTCATTATGCCTAACTTATTCTTGGGGAACATAGCAGGATTCGTCTCTCTGGGATAAGTGCAGGTACTTTGTTCTACCTGGGCAAGAGAGAGTTCTGATTTGCATCTGCAAAGTCCTAAGAATAGGAGTGCCAAAGGGCTGAGCTGGGGAAGTGCTTCCCTGCTCCTCTCCAGAGCTTTACACCATTACAGCAAGTAAAATACACATTGACTCAGGGATGAGAATTTCTAGCTTGGTGATGGTCATTTAGGTTCCATTTTATGCATTGCTGTCTCGGTGACTATTGGGTTTCTTCAGTTGAAAGTGGAACCAAAGGCAATGGAAATGAGTGATAGAATTGCATACAGCCCACAAATGAGGAGAGAGAGATGTAGACCTGAAAAGACTTCTTTCAACCACCTTCTTCAAAGTGAAGTCCAGTCTCCATCATCCACCTACTCGTATTCCTCCCAGAGAACACCTAAACTATTGAACAGTCTTGCACTGTCTTCAAACACTTGGAGGGATAATGCATATGGGGAAATGGTTTGGGATAGAACCACTAGAAGTGGGAACAACGCAGGGATGTGTATGCCCAGAACTCCCACAATGGGGAAGGGAATGGGGCCCTAACATCTAGCAGGTAAGTTGGAAGGAGAGACCTGAGAAACAGTGAGGATTACCAAATCCTATGCTGCACTTGAAAGAGAAGTTGGAAAACCCAATAAAAAGAAACAGCATGGGGAGAAGACAGGTTTTAGGAACACACAGCTGTCACAAGTGAAGGACCCCCAAGTAATCTTTGGAATGAAGAACAGGACAGCAGACAGAAAAATAGGTGGGGAGGTGTGCCAAGGGGCACAAAGAGATGCTGGTGTGTGTCCTGGAAGTCCCCTGTTAACACCTGTGTTTGAAACTTAGTGCTCTGACAAGCAATGTTTGGTGGACTCAGTAGATTACCTAGGAAACGAGTGGGTAATAAATGTGACAAATCTCCCAGTGGCATGAGGATATGCTGAGTAAAACAGAAGGGTTATCTGCAAAGAGCTGCAAAACAACCATATGCTGGCAAGTGACAAGGTGAGAAGGCAGCAGAAAAACTGCAACCTAGGAATTCAAAATATAGGACATGGGAAAAAAAGTGCTGACCTCATTATATCAAGATGGACTCTTGAGCCAATTCTTAGAAATAATGTCAACTTAGTTTATGTTCCATAGCAGTTGGAAAATTAAGTGTTAGGAATACTTTGGGAAGGGATAGTGCGAACATAGTGGAGAAAGTGAGTAACACAGCAGTGAATCTGCATCCCAAAGACTGCACTCACTCCTGGTCCTGCCATCTATAGAAGGACTTCACAGAACGTAAAGGCCTTAGAGAAGAGCAGTGGGAAAGACTTGAAAGTGCTTTCATACAAAAAGTAAAATTAAGGCTAGACTAAGATTGGAAAAGAGACAACTGAAGGATGATACAGTAAAGGTATTTTAAACCATGAGTGGTTCATAGGGAGTGATCATTTGCTGTCCCTGCTTGCATACAGGGAGGAGAGTCAAGCGAACTGGTGGGTGGAAATCTCAAATAAGCTAACAGGGAGTTAGCGGCAGAGCCTCTGTGGGACAGATTCAGGAAGCTTACGCAGGTTCTGAAAGACATAAACCAAAAGTTCATGGAAGAAAATCCAGTGAGAGCTTTTGCATACAATCATGAGTCCTTTGGTCAAGAAGTCCCTAAACCAAATTGCTGCAGGTGTATTCTGTGGGAATAACCCTGTATGCCCGCCCTGCTCTTACATCTGTACCTTCATGCCCAGTGTGGAACACTCAGCCAGGCTGGCTTCAATCTCATACAATACTCCCAACCCCAGGAGCTCACATGCACCTCAGATGGGGAGTACTTCTTCAGATCAAATACATTAAAAGTAGAATACTAAATCAAATAAATTGAAAATTATTTTATTTGTGCCTAGATGAGGATAACAAAAAAAAAACAGTTTAATTAAGAACTAATTTATTAATATGCTTTGTCTCAGAAATTAAACCAGAACTATCTCACAGCATAGACATGGCAGTAGTAGAAACTTTCGGCTGCCACCAGCGAGACATTAAATATACAGATGTCTACAGACAGGCCAGAAGCATAACATCCTATGTCTCTGCATTTTGATTTTTTCTTTCTTTAAATTTATTTCATAATCAGCCTGGTTCTGTCTGTGATGCTACATCATTCCTTGAAAATGTGAAAACAAATCCATTTTCCCATGGCAGGCAATGCAAATATGTTATTAAGATTTAAAAAATCTGCAAGACTGGCTAATAAATACTATTACAAAGCTCTGAATAGTTTGATTACCAAAGCCTTGTATGAATAAATAATTAATGGATTACTGTACATCCCACAATTTGCCTGTCAGGTAGCTTAAGGTATGTGTTATCAGACCAAGACTACAGAGAACTTGGAGGAAAGTGGATGGCACTAAGATTAGGATGTCCTCAAAGGTTGCTACTAATTTTGAATGCCTTCCTTTGTAAATTCACTGCAGGAAGTGATTTTTAGTCATGCCTTACATACAAGGCTTTGACCTTGTGAGAACACAGTAGCAGTTAAATGATGAACACTGGTTCCCTGAAGACTGGCTGTGCAGAACTACTGAGGACTTTGGCAGGGGACCTTTGCATTGTCTCCTCTGGTTCTCGTGTGAGCAGCATGACAGACCCGGGAAAGTAGTCTTTCAAACCTGGCTCTCCAGGCCCTGTTCCCAGCACTACTCATATGTATAAATTGAGCTTCCTGATCCTACCATTTTAAAATAATGTCAGCATAGACTTGTATACACACAAATATGCTACAGTCTGCTAATAGTATTAACATTGTATGAAAATAACTCCAAGGACATTTTTTACTGACACTTGAAAAAACATGTTATCCAGTGAATGTGTGGAAACCATTGACTAAGACCCAATCAATTGACTAAGAATCAATGGTTCCTGAAACTCTACAGCTGTGTCTCACCAACAGGTGCTCCTCATGCAGATGCAAGCAATATATTCCTCATCTCAGATTTCCAAGGAGAGTAATACAGTGATCAGCTCATTTAAAGCTGAGAAACCAATGGGAAACTGAAGAAGGAAAACTTAGCCCACTTTTTCTAACCTAGATTTAAAAAAAAAAAAAAAAATATTTAGCAATTCTAAAAGTTATGGCATGGGGTATCTGGATCAATCATTTCACTTAACTAACCAAAAATAATGCCTTTTCTTTTCAAACAGTAAGGTCTAATAAACTTATTTCATTTTCTATTATACTTAATGTTATTTTAACTGATAAAATTTCCTGTTTTGTTGTACTAACTTTTCATTTCCACGCAAATGGACATAAGTCAGGCATGTAAATGAATCATATTTAGAAAAGGAATACATCACCCATAGTTTTCTGAGCTCAGTCTGAAGCCTTGGGCCAGGGACACAGTAGCAGACTGAGGACCACCGGAGAACAGAGCTGCCCTGTTCTCCTGGCAGGCATGCAGGGTTTGCTGCCAGCTGGGCACCTTGCCTGCTCAGGCCCTTTGGGAGATCTCCCTCAGACTCCCAACAGCAAGCCCTGTGGTGCCTTTGAAAAATCTGGGCCTGTTTTCTTGTCTTGCAACCTTTTTTCAGGTCCCAAAGGACTCAAGTTCTTCTGTTCTCTTTCCCAACCCAAAGAGATGCAATTCTGAAGCTTGGCCCTTTCCCTTCAGGCCTTCTGGTCTGAACTAATTGTGGCTACAGAGCCCACAAGTACACAGCTATGTAAGGGGAAACCTTGCTGATTTTCCCCCTCAAGTGAGGACATAGGTGTGGTTCAGAAGGCAGCAGAAATTCAGCGTTTAACCCACTTTAGCACCTTGTGAAACTGATACTGCCTTTATCTGTGTATTTAAACACTGCCACTTGATGTTTTCAAATCTGCCCTGTACAAACCCACTAAAAATTAGTCTATTTTAAAACAGAACAGACTGCAAGTGAACAGGACCCCTTAAAAAACAACAAAAAAATCCCACTCCCCCTCGCCCTGAAAAATCACACCCAACACCTCATGAAACTTAAACAAAACTTTCTCTGTTTTTCAAAGGCATCGGTTGCTTCTTACTTGAGAAACTTCAGAGAGACTGATGTGTGCTTACACGCAGGGTTTCATTCTGTCTCTCGCTTTTCTCCTCAGGAAATGGTTGGCATTTCACACCAAGCAGCCCTGGATTTTCCTGTTCTGCTGGCCACTGGGTTGCTGGGAAAACACCCCAAGGGCTCTTGTCCAGACCAGCTGCAGCTCTTCTGTTGACTGTTGTGTGAAGAACCTGTCTTTTCTTGACCTTCATCTGGAACGTCTTTGCCTGCCAGCACCTTTCCCCAAAGAACTTCCCATCATTTCTGCCCGCTCCAGCCACAAAGACAACATGATGCAGGCAGCATGACAAGACTGCAGGACTTTGGGAGGACACTTTACAGAAGACCAGAGACCCACACTACATGCTCTGATTCTGATGACTCTCCTCTGTGTAAGCTGTGACCCAGATTTTGACTGTCTAATAAAGATTGCTCACTTAAAACCCAAATATGGCTAAAACCCGTAAGGTTTTAGTGAGTAAAGGATTGAGATTTAACTTTGAAATCAGGGCAAGCAAATCAGAGATGTGGAACTAATACTGGTTTCAGTGTTGCTTTTAGGTCATGGAAGCCTTGAAAGAAAAATCACAGAGGAAGACTCATGTTTCCATGCTACAGGAAATAGCATCCTCATCAAGCTTTCATCTAGGTGCACGAACAGTTAGCAGAATGTGGTGCAGCTGTCAAATATTTGCCCTCCACAAGGGACTTTCTAGCTGACTAGATCAGCTAGAAAACTTCACATGAGCAAAATTCTCAGCTTGCAACAGCTTTAAGTATGGCAGGACACAGGCAAGCATTAAGAGGCAAATACTCAGTAGGCAAGAAGGCAGTTCTAATATGCCTCTGCCCCTTCTTTTTCCCAGGCTGCATGTTGAGCCTGACCTGAGGAAGAATATGAAGCAAAGAAGGTCACTGCCAGTCAGTAATGCTATTAAGACTTGCAGGTTGTGATGACTGACCAGTGTACCAATGTAAATGAGAATTAGTAAAAAGGAAGAATAGCATTTGTCAAATGCTTGTAAATAGCTTGAAAACACATAACCTTTTCTAAAAAAAAAAAAGATGCTGCAAATAATGTTAAAAGCAAATAGATGTGTACTTATATAATCCCAGTATTAGGATCAAATATGATGGGTCAGAAAGCAAAGAAGAGACTGAAGTGCCCCCAGACCACCGTCTATGTGCCTGCAGCAGAAGCTGGCACAGCAGAACTCTGGGCAGTTCCTCTGTGCAGAGCGGGACTGTGCTGAAACCCCAAGGGAGGAAGGGCCAGGCAAGCACGCACTGGTTGTTTCTGCTGTGTGGGCAGACACATCCCAGGCATTATCTCTGGCACACAGCAATTTGGGCATGACATAGCTTGTTCCATATAGCTAAGTTATCACTGAGCCTCCCAGCTGCAGCTGAGCAAACTCATTTTGGGTGTGAGATGCAAAGAATATGCAAATAGACCTCAACTCCATTCACAAAATCAAGTGAGCAGTCGAACTCTTCAGTTCAGCCAAGTGCCTGAACTGCTCGATTCAGTCTCACCTCTCAGTCCCAGGCAGACACAGCTTTGCTGCCAGGATCAGTGCAGCCGTCCCTCTCGCTGTACCAAATCCCAGGAGGCAGAAGAGCAGTCAGCAGCCACCACACAAAATGAACAAACTGCTGGAAGAAAAGTGCAGGAGCAGGTGGGAAGAAGCAGGAGGAAAGAACAGGAATGAACTTTAAAACAGCACCAAGACAGGTCCCTGGTTTTTTGCCCCTGTGGCATGAAACTTTTTTCTAATTACTAGTTGGTGGCATTTGCCACTATCACAACACGAGAATAGGAAATCATGTTCAATCCTAGTCCTTGAACACATCCTAGTTTCAGTCTCAGACTTCTTGTGATGCCAAGAGGTGATGGGCCTTTTTCAGCTGCCAAGAGCATCCTCTGCTCCCAGCTGTGGCTCCCCACCCAGCAGCACATGTCCTTGCAGGCAGCATAGAGTGAAGGACAACCAGGGGGCTCGATCTAGGCCCTTATTAAAGCATGAATAAGTAGTACTGAGTACTGAAATGGGAAATCTCTAGAAACAAATCAGAACTGTACTGCAGGAAGTTGATTAGTGGAGCAAATAATGCTCAGCACCCATCTAGCTACCAACTGTGCAGGGCTAAGGGTTGGACTCAATGATCTCCAAGTCAGCATTTTCCGTGATTCTGTGAAATTCTGCAGCCCCCAGCCCTGCGGTTTGGTAAAGCCATGCAGCTGCTGCAGCACCCTGGTTTTACTTCCCACAGGTGTTCCCACTCCAGTTGTCTGCACATTGCTGTGCCACAAACAGCCCAGCCCACTTTAAATCATTCAGACACCAAACATCTGGGAGAAACACAAGCTGGTTGTGACACATCTGAAGCCACCTTCTGGAGGGAGACAGGTCCATGCAAGCACATGAAAAGCCTGAGTGGGACTTGCTATGACCTTGCATACCATGTGGGACAAAACCCCATAAGGACCCCAGCAACCAGCTCTGTCTCCCCAAAGCTAAGCACAACTTCCCCAGCTGCTGCTATGGAAAGTGGGAAAGGAACTGCCTTTGCAGACATTGGCTGGAGCTGGTTTTCATTGCAGAAATAGGGTGGAGGTGGCTGCCATCAGCGAATGCCTGCCTTCGAGTTCCAAATCTAGACCTTGGCCTTCAAAAGTCCAACTCACACAAACTCCCCAGCCTCACTGCCCTCATGCCCGACTAAAGCTGCTAGTGGTAGGGGCTCTTATTGCAGAGCTCTGAATATTTCTATGAGCTTCTTTTCCCTCCAGCATTACCTTAAAAAGCACGGCAAGGATTTCCTCACCACAGCGAACATCAGGAACAGGTGAAGGCATCTGTACAAGCCTCACCATCTCATTGCCCAGCCCCTGTCCATTAGTAACCGCCTCAGCAAAGCCCATGTCTTTGCTCCAGCTGCAGCAGTGGAGGAGGAACAGTGTCATCTCTCCTCCAGGGAGATGACTTGCCATACCAGCTGATAAGCTGCAACTGATAAGCTGCCTCTGTTCCCTTGCTGTCTTGCAGCAAAGGAAGTTGCTCACATACAGGACTAACACCATACAGGACTAACTAACACTGTCTGCTAGGAGACAGCCAACTGCTTTAAAAGAGGATTTGCTAGCTGTCAGCCCAAAAGAAGGCACTAGGAGACAAGAGGAGGATTACATAATTATTTTAAAAGCAGACAAGTCAATCCTCACAGGTTGTGATGGGTTCATGGGGACCTTTCCCTCAACAGGAAAAGCTGGAGGAAATGCTCTCTCACAATCCTCATTAACAGGGCTGGAACACAGCTTCCAACAGAAACATGCAATCATACAGTAACCACATTCCTCTGAAAGAGGAATAGAACTTGAAAGTGTTGCATTTCATCCCCACACCTATTCTTCCTTAACCGCATAACTAACTCCCCAGTCCCCTTCCCACCAGCCTCTAACCCTCGCAATCCCTGCTCCTGTGTTCCTCACAGCTCACCTCTTACCACACGCTGTTACCCTCTGATCTGTTACCTACACACAGCATCACTTCTGGTAAGAGTAGTCTCTAGCATGCAAGCTGTAGCCCCTCTGTGGTGACATCCCCATACCCCGATTGAAGGATTCTGAGAGAAGGCAAATTTCTGCTGCTGTACCAGCCCCATCCAGCTATCCAAATAACTGTCACAGGGAGAACAGCACCTTTGCACTGTTTTGTAGACAAGGAATACAAAGTTGTTTCCAGGAATATAAACCATCACTCGACTGGGGGAAATGGGTGAAATAGGAAGGTGGCCCCTGTCACCAACACTCCTCCGACAGCCACCCACCTTCTGCTTAGGCCAGTACCTACTCACTCTGTAAGGAGATGCCTGCAAGTTAGATCTTGCCCTGGTCTAGGCTGCCCTAGCAGTGTGTGTGTGGTGGAGCATGGGAACCTCCAGCATGAATTCATTATGGATGTGGACAGGGCAACTCCTTGACCTGAGGGAAACTTTCTCCTTCAACTCAATTACCAGTACCCAATTACAGACTGTGAGACAGCATCTAGTTTTCTTTCCAAGGTCCAACCTCAATTTTTCATCAGATGTGTCTATTTGCTCTTGCTGCTTCAGAGCTCTCCTGGTGGGGTAACTTCACTGCTAGAAAGAGATGAATCTTCCTTCCCCATGTGCCTTGTAGGAATCTTTTCAGTGAACTGGAAGATGCCTTCCTGCAGACTGACGTAGTCCCACATTTTTGACCTGTGCAGAACGCTGATCCACTGGGACAAAAAAAAGTCTGTTCAAAAGATGTCCAAGGCCATCTCCCAAGTGAAAGGAGGAGATCTGGAAAACAAAACAAACAGATTATCTCCCCCACCCCCCAAACCTAACACCTGATGTTATTGTTACATGCTCACAGGTTTGGCTCTGGGATGCTGAAGGCTATGTGTGTCCTTGGGCAGATGTGCCAGAAGACTTTGATTTTCACCTACACTGGCTTCAGTTTTTCCAAGTAAGTTATAAATCCTGATAAATTGTAAAAAAACACTGCCCCTCCTTTACCATCATTCTGGTGAAGCTCAGCCTCTGTTAAAGGTTGCAAACCCTTGTAAATGGGGGAAGAAAATACATTTGTGCAATCATACAAGTAAAAAGTCAAGGCATAAAGTGGTTTTCACATACGAAATAATGGCTTTTCAAGGGATAAAAATTAGGAATCTGATAGAGAATGGAACTCTGGTATCAATAAGCACTGAGAAGAATAGTACGAGAAGAAAGCAAGAAGAAATGGACACTCTGCAAAGTCTTAACAAATCCAACAAAATCAGAAGAAAATGGTTTAGAAGAACCTTTAAAATGAGTTTTATTGTCAGAATTTTACAAGTAGCCTTCAGCGGCATCATACAAGAAGAACTCTGTTGCAAAACTCTAATAAATAGTCTGCCCCAAGTCCCAAAATAGTTTTTGAAATAAAATAAAACCAAACTTAAAAATAAAAGAGAATAAAAGCAAGACTTCAGGATGCTCAGAGATGTTAGCAATATTTCCCATTTACAAATAATATCAGGCATTATATAAATCTCCTTCATACAAGTCATTAAAAACCCCAAGACATTCTAAACCTTTACAAAAGCACTCCAGAAATAGTTCCAAAGAGATCCATTTCCATGACAAAACATTAGAGAAGAACTCCATGGGGATTAGCATCACAAATGAAGTTTGAGGTTGAAGTGTAGTGTGTACTTGTGTGCAGCAAGATTAAAGAGCATGAAAAAGGGATTTGAAAAGAGCATGGAAGTCTGTGACAAGACTATGCCAATGATTTTAATCTGTCTATTTGAGAATGTGGTAAAGGGGAGGGAGAGGATGCTCTCGAAATTAACCCCCAAATACACTGCACTTTATGCAAGGCAATATTTACTAAGGTAGTAACTGTATCCTCAGAAGGGAGTAGAAAAGGTTTCTCAGCACACTGCACGGTTCAATGCCTGTGCAGATTGCAGCGCTTATAAGTCGTATTTTGACACCTAAAAGGTATTTTCTGTAGAGGTAACATGTTGTGGCAAGTTAGCTGTTCCTTCAAAGAACAAGAAGTTAACTTTGCTGGCAGGAGGCAGTTTGGGAAAACTCATGCTAGACAATTTCACTAGGGACTGGGGATTTTGGAGCTCCAATCCTGTCCCAGTGCATTGAAAAATACACTTCTCTAGTTCCCCTTTAGATATTCCTCTATCTTCCATAGTAAGGGATTTATTACATCTCTCATGCAATAAAACACAACTCGAATAAAGTTTTCTCAAATCTGCTGTGAGTTGAGAAGTCCACAGAATACAGAGATGGTTTGTGTGGATTTTCATGGAGACATTTCAGGGAAAATGAATCTTAATCTCTTTACAACTTCAGCCTAAGTCTTCTGCACGTATGCAAGCAACAGACTCCCCTGGAAGGGAAGGGGGCTGTACTTTAGCGATCCAGCAACAGTACTCAGTTATGGCCCAGCCTGCCTGACAAGAACTGCAGCATGCCTAGTTTTGCTGTTTGTGAAGGTCCTTGTAGCCATTGTTTCCACAGGGAACAAAGGCCACCAGAAATGCTAATGCAATAGATGTGTGATAATATGCCTCACCCATGGCTCACCTCTCTAGTCTCTCTCCTAATGTTATGATGCTGGTTGTACTGTACCACACACTATGGACACGCGCTCTCTGTAATGTATGGGAAGGTAGCACTAGTAATCAAGCGCAAATTGCTAAGGAGACACCTAAAACATTGCATTACATCCCCTTGTCTGTGGCATACTTCAGAAAACAATGTTAGAAGAGCAGTAAAGTAAACATTTCTTTCTAATTTTCTAGATGTCATAATATTTGCCAAAGCTGCAAGGAAAAGCAGATTACCTGAAACAGAGAGAAAGGAGTTAATGGAAACAGAGGCACATGGAACAGTAAGCCTGATCCCGCCTCCAAATCATTTTGTACATAACAGATAAAGAGACAATGTGCAAAAAATAGACATTCACATTTTAGCAGTTAAACTTTTATTTTACCTTTTTAAAATTATTTACTTTGTTTTTTCTACAAAAGGCAGACATTGATTGTTGATCTGCAATTGTTCTGAGTGCGCGCAGAGATGCAAAAAAGGGTTACTGGAGGATGAAGAACAGGGAATTGCTCTGACTATACTTTCACACGTCATAATTAAGGTGGCATTAAAGCTTAAGTCCCAGTAATAATATTCATAGATAAGTTTCCTTCCCCGTACACCATTCTCAGTTCATATCAATTGTGTTGAAAACCCATTCAGTGAATTTCTTCAGTTTTTCGGTCGCGTTCTGGGATTCCTCCTGTAACCTCAAGTTGTCTTCCCGCAAATGTTGCACTTCAGCCTGAAGACTGGCCTTGTCCTCTTTTTCCTTAGGCATAAGGAAAAATACAGATCTTAGTGGAAATTTGAGGTCATGCTTCCTATCTATCTAGAGCAGCAAGAACCTTAAAAAGAGCATGAGTCTCATTCTTTACAAGGATTTTATGTGCAGTAGCACATGGGTCTATATCCAAGGGACATTAGTGACATCTCCTTCCTCGTGTTTTGCTTGCATGAACAAGATTTCTCTGTATTAAATTCTAATACAGAAGCTGGCTCACCAGGTGGTCCAATAAAATTGGGCATGACCTGTTCTGTATGTACAAGTGCCGATAATGAACTAAGGGATAGGGATCTCCTCGCAAATACTTCCCCAGTTAAGAGACTTTTCATCTCACCATAGCATATCCTTCTTGGACCAAGTAGGCATTGGCACAATACAGGAAGTTTCCACAGTAGAAATTACATGTTTAGATAACACTGACAACTTTTCAACATCAGCAGGATGCATTTACCTGGACTAACTTCAAGCCTTTTGCAGTGTCACCTGAATTAGGAGCGAAGGTACTGTCAATCATCCTCCTAATTTAAGCAGAGGAATCAAACACTAGCAGTTTGAGACACCCCATCCTACCCATGCATAATTAGAAGCCTGAGAAAAGTAGCAAAGAAATGTCTTTTTCTCATACAAGGATGAGACTGTCAAAGGCTCAGGCATGGCAAAGCAGGATTACACAGTTATTAGCACCACCAGCAGCACTAAATATATGTCCTACAGATCGTTCTGTAGATAAAATGCTTTACCTTCCTTAAATCTTCTTGCAGCATCTTCAGCAAACCTTCCAGTTGGTCCACTTTAGAGGCGAGAGTTGGAGGAGATTCTTTACTGTTGAAAGCAGGAAACAAGGATAGGCATTGATACAATTAACCGTCTTCATACAGGGTAGCTAACAGCCTTGTCTATACCAAGTGGCTTTATGAAGGTATGCACTCAGGTACACTAAGGATTCACAAAATGAACAAAAACAATGCAACAAAGAGTACCTGGAACACATGCAGCACATTAAACAACAGAACAAATGTAACTCATGATTAATTGGGGCCATCCCATCACTTGACTTTTCTCTAGCTGAACTCATTTTAAGTGCCTTGAATTACCACTGCTTTGGACAAGTTCATGAGCCCCTCAGACATCAAAGAACCTGCAAAAATGTTCAACTGGACTTATGATTCTTCTCTTTTCACCTCCCACCTTCATCTTTATGAGAACTTGTGAAGAGTTCTTCTGTAAAGCCTGGAGATGGCTTCCAAATAAAGATTTTTGGTTTGTAAATGATGAAGCCTGCACATCTGGTGTATTTACTTACCCTGTGTAAGGCTTTATCTGTGCAGTAAGCTGATCCTCAGCCTGATCACTACTGGAGGCAGCACTCACAGGTCTGTGATTTTCATCAGCAGCAGCAAAGAATGAAGCTCTCTGAACTGGGAAGGCAAACATACAGAGAAAAACAATGGCAGCAGTAATGATTATTTGTTCATGCATAGTACAACAGCTATGCTGCAGGATCTCAAAGCAATCTAAATGTCTCAAGCAAGGTAAGGTGATGATATGACATACCAATACTTGACAGAAGCAAACTGGCACTGCGAGTGTTTGCACCAGGTTTTCCACTGTACTGGATTCAACAAGCAAGTACTAGCTCTGGCACAGCACTGTATGCTCACAGACACCAAGAATCACTCTCAGGCTAAAAAGTTCTCCAGAAGGGAGATGCTGGAGAGTACAAAGCAGAGATACCCCAGCAGTGCTTGCGAGTCCACCCAAGGCCAGTTCCAAGAGGGATGAGAAGCCAAGCTGTAACAAGTGGTGTTTTACCCTATAACTATGTAACTGTATTTAGCTTGTTTCACTCCACAAAGGATCCCTGAAATGTTTTCCTTATGCCTTATAAAATGTTTTCTGATTGAAACATTAAACCTCTTTCCTGCCTTGTGTCTGTATTTCTTGTCCTGTAACTGTTCCGATGTTTTAACACATCTCTAAATCAGTATCACATGTGATGTGACTGTAAACTACCAACTCGTTCTACCTCTAGAGTTTCCTAGCACAAACAATAACATAAACACATTTAGTTTAATAAATTAACCTCCTTCTCCCTCAGCAGCTGTTGGGTTCTCACTGGAAACAGAACAGGATCATCTTTTTCTGTTTGGCAAATTTTTATTTTGTGCTTTCAACAAGGCTAAAATTAACATGCCTTAAGATCTGATAGAGTTTTTCCTGCTCCTCTTTTTTTCCTCCCTGTGAATGAAAAAACTAAACTAAAGTTTGGTGTAGCTCAGGGATCCAGGCAGCTTTTCTTTCAGTCGGTATAGATATCACTATTTGTAACTTCAGGGTCTCGTGCTGAAGACACTAATCAATGGTGCAGAAGAGGTAGGTGTCCAGGATCATAAATCAGAATTTAGGCTCCTTGGTACTTGTCAATCCCTACTGGCACCTTGCAGAGACTAGAGACCAAGATTATATTGAGACCAGACAACCAATGACCAATGGGATTATATTGAGATCCCTCTCCAAATCAAATTTGAATATATTTTCATAGCAGCGGGATGAAGGTGCCAGCCAACACAATACTCCAGCTTTTCTTCATCTGAGCTGTCAGTTTGTTACCTTGACCACACTGATTGTCTTCACACCTCTAAAGAGAAATACAAGTGAGTCTGGGGCATACAAAATAGAGGGATTCAGGTTAATTAGGACAGGTAAATAAAGCTCACTAAGAAACAGGTTTCTTTTAAGCAGAAACTTCCAACCACAGGGAAATGCATTAAAACCTGAGTTTCAGCCTTATGTGGTGGTGAGAAGACCATCACTACAAATTCATCTCCTCTTGAGGACCAAGGCTTACTTTGAATACTCTTCCCCAAGGCTGCACAGCAGAAATATGAGCCATGCTGCTCCTATTACTCCTGTGGCAACAGAGCAGAGGTCAAATGTACACTTAAACACCCATGTAGACATCTTAATGATATATGAGGCTACTACCAGAGAACAGCCAAGAACATCAAGTTACTTCACAGCCTTCTCCAACCATGTTGAATAATGTCTAAAAGATTCAGAATTGGTGAAAACACTTCCATGAAGGTGGGACAATATTTATGCAGATATCAGGAATAGGGCAACTCATGTTAACAAGCCTAGAAGACTTGCTCACTGGATTATAGTAAGGTAAATTCCCTTTGGTCTAAACTGCATTAATTTTAAATTCAAATGTATCTAGGCAGCTTACAGTTCTCTTCAGTGTACTAAGTGTCATGGAGATGGAAAGTGCCATAGAAGGAAACAACACTTGTGCAAATCTATGTATTCAGAGTATGCAAAGGTAGGAATGGCAACAGAAAAGTATGTACCAACATGACATATTTCCCAAGTTATCTTGGTAGCGAACTTCAGCTGCACTGCATATACTTCTTGCTACTGCAGTTAAGCAAGCAATCATTATTGTGCTCACATGCTTTTCCCCTACTATTTGATTTTTATTTTGTACTTTCATGCCAAATGTCTTTTCCACACCAGCTGTGATGTCTGCGACTGCTCTACATAAAATGAGAAGTGGCCAGTTTCACAGAGATTTGGCCAAACCACAGCACAGAGGAATTCCAGTATGAAGAAATGGTATCTGAGTATTACATAAAAAGTTTCAGGCTCTTAAGACTTGAGTTGGTACTTTAAATGAACTTAAGCTTCAGACTACGTAGAAACACTAAGAACAACAAAAGAAAAAGTCAGGATTAAAAAAACTTTAAACAACCACAAAACCCACACTCCTTAATGAAGCATGCATAGAGACCAGCTTCCTATTCCTAATTGTTAATATTCTGAAAACTTACCTTCAAAGGCTTTGGCAGCATCTACCAAGTTTGACCAGTCCAGATCAGAGGCAGAATCAGGCAATGGCATAAGACCAGGGTCTGGCATGGGCTGCCGTCTTTGCTCCTGGATATCTGTGAGGGAGCTGTCTGAGGCAGAAAACTCTCCTACAGTGATGTAGAATAGATTATAAACTCCATTAAAAACACCTCAAAATTTCTTTCCTAATACTACTGCAAACCCTATTTTTAGCTTTTCTGGTATAGCACTTTTGGAACTAAAATTCAGTGGAATATTTGATAACTGCAGTTGACCAGATACTACAGCACATTACAAACCAGTTTCCTAGCACCAGGACATTTGGCTCCTTTCTAATCTTTGCAGATGAGCACTTCAAAAGCCAGTCTCTGACCACCCCCAGTGCTAAGGCTGGGGACAATACTCTTCTACCCAATGATTCCTGCCTCTGCACAAGCTTAAGATACTTTAGAGGAGTCTGCAGCTTGCTGGTGCTTCTATATTCCTTGGCACCTATTTGCTCCTGTAAAAATACAAAACTGGGGGTTTTGTTAAGACAGATGAGTAAATATGAGTATTTTTATCCCACTGTTTTCCCTATTAAAAAAAAATGGATGTGCTCTGGAATATTTAAATTGAAAGAATTTTGAATAGCTGGAAGCCAACAAATACTTGTGATATTAAATATCCAGCTAACTTTATCCTTCTCTCTGCAAAAGGTAAAGGTGTGTATGGGAAGACAATTTGTGTGCCACTCAAGATAGCTGGTCTTTTTATTATTCAGGCTCTACATTTTATGGAAAATAGAAAATCTTGTTTTGTTGACAAATGTAGAAAGGCTATGTGCTAGGAGAAGTTACCAGTTTGATGCGGAAGAGAACATGACAGTGAAAGAAGGTTTAGTGGTTTTCTTTTTGGAAAATAAAGGCATCTAAATGAAAAGAAACCAAGCGCTGCTTTCCACTTCTACTCAAATGGCATCAATAATCTTCTGACCCCAAGCCCTCAGAAGCCAAATCCACAAGCCAGTTACAAGCGTAACCAAGTCTGCAAAGTTATTTTAATGCATATAAAAAGCAGAAATTAAGTGAGCTCAGTTTCCTAACTCTTATGCAAGAAACATGTTATACAGCCACAACAGCTCATGAAAATGTCGGGTTCAACACTGAAAACTGATGCCTGGTGATCACAGACAGATGAAAAGAATTTAAAATAGATCTTTTTCATCAGCCTTCACTGTCAAATGTATCCTCTGTATCTAAATACAGACTGTGCTTAGTCCCAGTATAGTGAGTTGAATCTATTGATAGCCTTGCATCTTCCTCTTGAAACACACTAAAACATGAATAAATCAGAGCAGATATGTACTTCTTCAGAAAACATTGCAGAATCCTACACTGAGATCTAGCTCTATTTTTGGAAAACACATTTAGTTATGAGGTACAGTGGGAACCTGTGAACATTCTCACCGAAACATTCACATGCAGCCACACACAACCCATGAGATAATCCTACTGAGACTTTTCAATAAACTGATGGGGGAAGGCTGAGTGTCTTCTTGACAGCAGTATACCAAGTAACTTTTTTCTAGTTAGCTGTGTGACTAAAATAAATAACTCAAGTCCTGTAAAACAGATAGGGTAAGGGAGTAAATTTAAAAACAGTTGGTGCAGTAAGAGCTGTATCTGGTGTACTTGTATATCCAAATGTCCACTATTATTTATCCATTTTCATACCAGTATTTTCCTAAACTTATTTTGTTCCCATAATCCCACACTTAAGGAACTGACACCTGAAGTTGTCACTGGAAGATAACCAGGCATACCTTATTTATCCCTTGGTCCACGTGACTCTTATAAGAAATAGTGAAAACCTGCAGCCAGTGAGGCAAATTTTTGTGCTCCCTCCACAAGGTAACTGCATGACCAGTCATGTAGTCTTACACCCACTAAAGTGAGGGGAAAAAATTAAATTCCTGTCTTATTTTATACTTTCAGTCCTGTGACTTGACTCTCCTCATTTTAGCAAAATCACGATGGAATACCAGCTGCTGTAACAAACATTTTCCCTGAACGTCATTCAGAAAGGATTCCTATGGAAGTTGAAAAACGGGAAATCCACTTACCATGTAGCGATTTCATTCCCAAAGTATATGATGGTCTCCGTAACGGCAGCGACTTTGGGAGAGAAGGGTACGTGCTGGTGAACAGTACATCGTTTGGCATGGCTTGGTCCAAGAGCGAGGCCCGCGAGGTGAAGAAGTGGTCCCTTTGACCACTGTAAATACTCTCATCTGACAAAGTCCTTTGCAAGGCACGCCTTGTGGTAGGAGTGCTGGGAAAGGGAGACTGACAGGACAGAGTGTGTGACTATACATTCATAAAAACAAATAAACAGAAATGAGAAAAAAAAAATCAATAAAGAAACTTTTGAAGTCTATTTTGAAATAATTGTTAACTTTTTTTTTAAATAAGACAGCAAGTGTTAACATAGTATTTTTTCAGAGTGGATATGAAAAAGAACTAAATGAATCAGCTTTGAAGGAGATTAAAACTAGGTAACATATATAGATCTTTCTTACCCTATCTCACATTCTACCTTTTAAATACCCCTCAAACGTGTCCTGAAGTGGAAATCTCAGGCAGCCCTGGTGGACTCCAGAGCTGATGTGTAGCAGAGAAATGGTTACAGAAACAGGCTCAGTGTTGCATAAACCAGAGTTCTCCCACTGCCCTGAGGAGGCTGCCTGCCTGCAGGCAGAGTACCAGCAAATGCCAACTAATTACAAGTCCTATATTACTGAACAGTTAGGAACACCCATCACCACTGTGGTTCTTCAGAACTATTTAAATCAAAATAAAGTGAACAGTCCCATGAATAAGAACTTGTGCCTTATCCCTACCATCATCCCAGCTTCCTCCATGCTCCACATAGGAGAAACCAATGCTGGGGTTAGCCTGCAGTTAAGACACTCTCAGGCCTATGCCAGTGAGCTGCTGTCATAACCATTCCCATCAGCAGAGAATCCAATTTTCATGAAACCTGTAGCAACATAACTATCTCTAAGACTTAACATTTCTTTACATTTTGGTTGAAATTTGGTCCAAAGGCTTTCATGGAGAAATGGCAAACAGAAATGAAAACCTCACCACGCTCATTTGCTCTGTAAGCAAGTTTAAACAAAAAAAGGAGATAACAGGACTTCCAAAAAGAGCAATTAAACATAGAGTTGCTCTTTTGCACATAAAAATAGTCCTCTCTTCTCAGAAAGACAAAAAAAATACAGACTGTATTCTATTCCTATGATCAAAATCCCAAACTATAAGGTGGGAGAAGAGCGTCGAAGAAGGTCTATTGGTACCGTATATGGGAAAACGATCTGTCAAACATCCCACTCCCCACCTGTACAAATTTTACTATGAGAAGATTGCTGTGCATTTTCGTTTAATGATCAAGGATCATCAGTTACTTCCAAAACCCTGCTATCATCCAAAGACAAGGAAGGAAAGAAGCCAAGCCACATGCCAATTTTCTATTATGCCAAATTCTCCCCTCTGCGTTGCCTCCCTCTGGACAGGCCTGTCACAGTATGAACCTTGCCTAGAGAAATGACAAATTCTGGTACATAGTTGTTACTATGTCCCATGGAGGATCAAACTGCTTCCCCATCCCCACACACCACTCCCCTCCCTTCTGCAAATTAAAAGCTCAGTCAGCAGGTTCATGTTATGACCTGAAGTGTTAAAGGGGAAGGAAAAGAAAGAGCTTCTAAGTCAAGGAGCATTTACTTGAGGATGGTACAGTTCACTCAGCATTAACGAATTAGGAGCTGGAAACACAGTTAATATCTGACATTGAGATTTAAAGGCTGCATAGATGTTTACATCTGATGGACTCAGAACACAGGCAACATGAACAGGAATTGTCTTCTGGTACCAGAGCAGGGGAAAGAGAAAAAGAAGGGTGACTTGTCTGAGAAGATATAATGCCTAAGTGGTAGGTAACAACATAAGGAAGGCTGGAGAGAATACAAGACACACAAAATCACAGACTAGAACAAATTCTACTAGCTGATGAAGCCTTTGTCAGCCAACAGACAGAAAGGAGGAGGATTTTTTGTGCAGTGAACTAATGCAGGTCATTATCATTCTTTATCTTTTTTTTTTTTGCCTTTAAAGTGTCAAAAAAATTTATTCTGTAAGAGTAGCTCTTAAAATATAAGTTATACAGTGGGTAGAAATAACAGTTACTTTTAAAATGGAAAAGATGCAATTTGATAGTCATAGAATGTTTCTAACTTGCTGAAATGTATCAAAAGTGCAACCTAGGTTCACATACTTGGTACAGTCACCAGGAAATAAATATCAGGGTAAGATCTGGTTCACTAATCCCAAAGCAGAAAAACAAGAAACTTGGGAAGATACATACTTTCCATGGTCTATTTAAACAGAATAGACTATAATGGAATGAGAACAATCCTCTTGCTCAAAACAACCAACAGGAGATGTTCACATCACCCATGTCCCAGTCCCCTCAGGACTACTACAAACCTAAGAAAAAGGCATCTTGCCAGTGACAATGTTTTTTTCCTCCAGCTTCAAAGGCAACATCTGAAATAATCTGTGTATGGAACCTAGCACCTAGAAGTTTTAATAAGCTACACTGGGTTTTTACTAGCAAAAAAAAAGAAGTTGCAGCTCTCTCTTCTGCATGGTTGCTGTGGAAACAATTTGGGCTCTGGATGATGAGCATGAGCTGTTAAGCACTGGTTGTACATGGAGACTAGAAATCAAGACATTCTCTTACGTATTATGGATTCTAAATATTAATATATGCACTTATGCGTTATTAAACACATTTTGAAACACACCAGGAAATGTTTCTAACTATTCTGTATAAATATGTGCTTAAGTTTAGTGATCACTTTTGGTAATGGGATTAGAGAGGCATAAAAGTGTGCTTTTTGTAAGGAGTTTCAATACTGTCAGTAAGTCACTGTCTAGTGGTGCAATCAGAGAAAAAAATTCAAATATATAAGACAACACTACAGGATTTCCATGACCCAGAAGTCCTAAATGTTTTTGCAATTTGGCACACTAGTCTCTTCAAATTTGCACACAAAGCTGTAATAATATTGCAAAGACTGTAATAACGAAACAGTTCCCAAATGTGTTTCCCTAGAAGTCTGCTACAAACAGATTATTTTCTGTCCACGATGAAAATTCAGGAAATGCCTTGCATTTTATTTTCTTGTTGCGGGTGAGAACAGAAAAAAAATTCCCTCTCTGTCTTTAGCATACCTTAAAATTCTTCTGTGATTCAGGTGTTGGGCTATCGAGATCTATCAGTTTCTTCAGCTCTTCTTCAACAGTGGACTTGGATGCTCGTTTGGGTGATGCTCGCAGATCTCTCGCTGAAGCACGCAGCCGAGGGTGGGCCATTTCAGTGCCATCGCTCTGGTGACGTCTTAAATGAAATGGAATAGACACATTCAGGTCTCAAAGCCCTGGGGCAGGAGGCATGAATGAAACAAGAATTATAGAACACTCAACCTTTTAAAATAAAAAAAAAACTAAGTAAGGGGCATAGGGGATGGAAGAAGTTTCACTACTAAAGTGAAGACTCATCTTAATGGATACCTGTTGAAGCAATAAGCTTGTTTAAAAACATAAAGTAGCAATACAATAACATAATTCAAAGGTTACTGTAGTACATTTTCCCAATAAGGGACTGAATCCATTAAAATAACGTGCATTCTGTATGAAACTAAAGAAATATAAATGTCTTCAATTAGCCCAAAAGTAGCAAATCACCAAGTTTAATATTTTCTTTTTAAAAAATTTTTATTTTTATAATGTGGTTATCACAAAGTTTCACCATTTCATTTTGACAGCCAGTTATTGGTATCATCTAGGGATACTGTGCCTCAATCAATAACAGTCAAGAAGGGTTGAATAAATTACTTCGAAATGGGCTTTTGGAACCATTTGCTTTCTAAGTCATACTTGACTTAACAGTATTTTCTCTAGTAAGTTGTTTCTCAATTTCTCTTCCAAAAGAGATACTTGCATATTGTAATGCTGATCTCTTGGTTTGCTTTAAGCTTTAAGCCAGTTAGACTGGATACAGGCAGCAATCTTAAAAAGACAACGTGGAGTGCCACAGAGCTAATGCACAGCATGTACAGTAGTACTACAACATGGATGAGAGGCTTAAGTAAAACTCAGGCTCTATGATAAGAAGATTTTTTAATATTTGCTCAAACAGCATCTTGAGTCACCTTTAAGAAGTCCCAAGGAAAGATAAGCTTTAATAGGACTGAAATCCATAGAGCTCTCCAGAAATAATAAAAAAAAACTTTTACAAGTTAACAGGGAACGAGATTAGCAAACTATTAAATATTTAAACCTAACTGCAGACCTCTACATTAGATATTAAGTTCTACAGAAGACGAAGGATTGTATTAAATAGTCTTGAACTCTTCTACATAGAGAACTGTCAAAGATCAAAACGCTTCTTTATAATAATTTAATCAAACAAGATCAAAAAAAGAGTCTTACTTTCTTGAATCCATAAACCCCACTGAGTTTATTGTCCCTTCTGGCTTTTTCCATCCGATCAGATACTTGCTAGTAGCACCCTGGCGAGGATAGAAAGTCCTAGGACCAGACGAGGAGGAAGAGGAGGAGGAGAAAGAAGGTGCAAGCTGGGGAGAAGTAGCAGAATGAAGCTCTTCTTTAGGTGAGCTTCTGGCACTGGTGAAAACAACAGGGCTGGCAGAGTGTCGTGAGCTCATCGTACTAGGAAAAGAACATAATAAAGACAAAAATTGCCTCAAATGTGTATACATGTGCATTGTTTAACTGGTTTTAAAGCAGAAGTCTGGGCACGAGATGTTATTCTTCTCAATAGTGGCCAGAGTAGCAAAATAGTTTGCTCTTCTTAAGGGCCCTCCACCAATGCCTCAATAAAAATATCTCACACAGTACTGGAACAATTTTGCAAGCAACCGCTAAGGATAAAATATACTCCCCTCCCCTCATTTGCCTTCACAAAATGGGAAACCTAGGGTTCATTGTCACTAGGCAGCTTAAAAGTAATACATGACACTGTAGCTGAATTAGCAAAAAAGAATCTAAGTCCAACTTCTTGCTGGAATGCCTGGCTGTAAAAGACAACATATATTGAAGGAACTTAAGCAACAGAAAATGTCTCTGGGACCTCACAACAAACAAAAGAAGAACCCATGCAGCTCTAAAGAGAAGGTTTCCTGGATTTTGGCTGAAAAGCAGTTATTTACCTTGGCAAAAAAACCCCAACCAAACAAAAAAAAAAAAAAAAAAACCAAACAAAACCCAAAACAAACACCTTAAATTGAGAAGTTAGAGCAGGTTTTTAACATAGATCACAGTTTGTCAAGACAGAAAATGGAACTGTGATGACCAACTGCAACTTATTGTTGGAAGAAGGAGAAGGGCTTTATTTAGATCAGAGACACTCTTTAGTTATGCTGATACTCAAATCCAATGCAACTTGCATCATACCAGGAGTGCTAGGTCTTAAAACAGCATTTACTATAATATCCCTAAAAGGTCAGATATTTATCAGCACAGTTACAGCCTTAACACTGAAACATCATTATATATTTGGAGACCAGTTTTCTATCAGCTCTCTACACAACTTAGCCACATTTTCATCCCTATATCCAACACTGCAGTGAAGGAACTTGAAACAGATGGCCCCATGGTAAAGAACAGCTTCTGACTGAGAAATAAAAATTAGCTGGAACACTGAATAAAGTCACTGAATAATCTCTTCTTTCTTAGCTTAACAGAAAATTCTTCACCAATCTTTTTATAACTTGATAGAACAATGCATTTTCACATCTCTTTCTCTTACTGAAACAGAAAAAAAGGAATTTATCGTTAAATTTCTTTTGCCATCTGGGAAAACAATATCACCTACAATTAGTCTTAGGGAGCCAGTTATCTAATCTATGCCACTTGTCTGGTTCCTGCTGTAGTCAATGAAGAAATAACCTTAGGATGTGATTCTCCTTGTCTCAAAGTAGGTGTCTCAGATATGAAGGGAGAATTAATGCTTTGGAGTTTCTCCTTTCTCGTCATTGACAACAGATGGAGTCTAAAGAATCACCTTCAGATATGTTTCATTTTCATATGGCCTGAGTTAAGCACCATGATTCCCAGCAGTGAAATGCTGTGGATTTAATGAAGAATGTGGGTGGACTGAAGTCTTCCCACCTCAAGCAACACCGTCTGCTGCAGCCCATGCCATGCAGTCCCTCACATCAGGGGCAACATGTACTGCTCCACATGTATGCAAATCAAATTACAATAATGCAGATTTTGTGTTAGAGAATTATATTTCTTCCTTCCCTTCATCTGTACATTTGAAAAGCCTATAGAAAAGATGACAGATTGAGAAAATACAGGAAGATATTTTCCTGTCCACTAACCCTGTATATATGGTGCCGCACACTACCCTCTGTATTTGTAACAGATACAAGTAAACAGATACAAGTAAACATAATTTATAGCAAGAAAGCAGAGAAAATTAAGAGCTAAGGGGAGAGGCAGTAAATTTCTCTTCATTTCCCCTTTCTCTCTCTCAATACTGAAAGAAAACTTCTACACATGCTGAATAAACAAGCCCATCTGTGAGGCATCACTACCACAAAATTTACCACCAGGATTTGGGGAACACGCACAACTTTAAAGAAAATGTATGGGGCAATTTTTTAACTCGTTTTTACTCCTTTCTAAATACACTCAAGAAGTGAAAAATTTTTTGCTTCAGTGTAGGGTAAAAGGGAAGGTCTGTTCACATTTCAGAATTCTTTAATCCATCAGGTATTGCTCAAGAAGTGCTAGTTGTGAGAAAATATTTCTTAATAAAAACCAACAGCAACTAGATAGGCTAGTAGTGTTGATCCTCAATATTACTAGGCAAAGATAGTAAAAAATAATGTTCATTATGCTCAATATAAAATTTATATAAGATGCATATATATAATAAAATAATATTTTGTTATATAACATATTGTACATACACATTGTGTATTTTAAGTATTATTACTTTAATATTTATTAAAGTATGTATCATATAACAGATGCTAAGAATGGCCTGGCAATTGCAAGTAAAATTAGCATACAGTTTTAAATACAGTTTTCTTTCAAGTGCATTGCATATTTTGAGCTGCAGTTTTTACAATATAGTATTTTTGGTGGAATATTGTGCTTCAGGAACTCTACAAAGAACTGTGGATATGACTGAAGTTTTTAACACTACAAGTAAGCACAGGCAGGCCAATAGAGTACTGACAGGTAAAAAGATACTGTTAACTGAGAGCATATTTGGAGAGCAAAAGGCTTTGGATAAACTCTACAAAAACTAAATAGGAGCTGGAGCACTCTGGTAGTGATGGGAAGTTATTATAATTTGACACCAGGAAGCATGCAGACAATTCATCATACTGTAATAGACACCTGGACCAGCTTAGTTACATCTAGAAGAGATTCAGTCCTCGTTTTCAGGACATAGTCATTATTGGTCCCCTACCTCCCATTTCTATTATTGAGACTTCAGGGATTGAATTATAAAAAAATTCAAATACTAAACGGTGATCTGTAAAAACAGCCATTCATAAAAGTATTCTAGAACCATTAAATAATATTTTAAGTATCTTAAAATTATTAGAAGTAATGAAAAATGTACTTGATTACAAATAGCCAAAATTATCATTTCAGTTTTGTAAGAGGACCATAAGAAACTGTATTCTTTAAGTAGAAATAAAAGTTTGATTTTTTTTTTTTTGTAAGGAATTCATGCCATCAGCACATATGGCTTCATTTAATGACATTCAGCTATAATGACTCTGTGTAATTACTGGCCTACATAATGCAGTTCTCCTGGGATGCTATGAGAAATCTGCACAATCATCAGGAAGGACTTTGGGAATGGGGGTGGAGAAGAAAAATAAAACCCAGCCAGAAGCTCTGCTGTAGAAGTTAATCACTATAATTTACATTTTGCCACCAGTACTCAGGTACAAGTTCTTTTATGCACCATCAAATGATCTGAACACTAATTATCGCTCGTCTTCTACAGACACAAACACACTCTAATTTGTAGTTATTTTCTTTTCTTTTGTCACAGAGTTCTTTTTAGGACCAAATTCCTTTTCTTCATGCTCAGAA
This sequence comes from Myiozetetes cayanensis, assembly GCF_022539395.1. Classification (NCBI taxonomy): domain Eukaryota; kingdom Metazoa; phylum Chordata; class Aves; order Passeriformes; family Tyrannidae; genus Myiozetetes; species Myiozetetes cayanensis. The sequence goes on along the minus strand of NW_026087853.1, from coordinate 34,194,283 downwards.
ACTCTAAAGATGTTACAGACATTCTGGCATCCACAGGCAAAAGGTAAAAAAGTGAGAAGCTGCAAAGGATAGCAATTTAGAAATTGATAAACACACTAATTAAGCTGTTCATTTCTCATGAAAAGTAGCCTGTTCAGAATCTTTCTTTAGTCCTCCCTCCTTCACCTCCTTGAAGCAGGAAGCTGTGGTTACCCTTTGGAAGTACCAGTTTCACCAGCCTCCGGCTCCAAGCTGATGGGCCTCCAGAGAGAAAACTATGGGACAGTGGGGAGCAAACAGCAGGACCTGGGGTTTCCTCAGGTCAGCACTGTTATTCAGCGTGCAACCACCAACTGAGGGTGCCACAAGAAACAAAATAAAAGCTTTTTAGCCCAGACCGTGCCTTTGCTTTATTGTGAGGCATCAAACACATGCTCTAGTCTTCAAAAATAAGCAATAATAAAGAAGGAACATGAGTCAGTCTGTTTTTAATCCAACACAACAAACGATGTGGGTGCAAGAACTGCAGTATTTCTGAAGTATCATGCCCCATGTGTTCTACTGACTGCTACTACTCCTTTTTGTAAAGAGCTGCATTATTAACATCCGGGTTTAAATGGAACTTGGCAAAAAGAAACCTCAATTGTAATCTCCAGCATAAAGCCTGGGGAACTTTTATCTGGAAGTTTCAGTAACAGTCCCAAAAATAGATGGAGAGAATAATTTCAATATCATCAGAGAAACATCACGTATATTAATCCAAACCAACCAAAGAAAATGCCATGTTTGGAGACACAATGTTATAATAATATAAATAATGAGAAAACAACCTAGACTTAAGTTTGCAGTCCAGTTGCAAAGTTCAAAGAGGAAACCAGAACCTCAGATGTACAAAGATGCCATTCCTATTAGGCACAGCTTTACAGTGGAGCTTCCAAGAGTCACATAAATTTTCAGGATTCTTAAAGTTGCTTCTGAAAAAATCCTTCCAAATGAAAATGCTACTGACAATTTTATTACAAGCACCATATAAGAATCTCACATTTCATGTTGCTGCTAGTTACATTCAGACAAGTACTGCAAGGGCATATGGTAAATTCTGCTGAATGTTAGAAAATGAACATAAGCATAAGCATGCTTATCTTAAAATAAGAGGTATAGCACTGTAGATAACCACCATATAGATTCTTATCTTCACGAAAGGGCACATGCTAACATGCCCAAAATCTAAGTAAATCCCTCTGGCATAGTGTTTTCTACAGACTTCAAGTGCTTCATGCATGCATAGCTACTGAAAACACCAGTCTCAAAGAACCTGGGTGGGATTTATATCAACTGAGTGTGAGCTCTGGTGCCAAAAAGAGAGGCAGAAAACCAGACTGGGACTGCCATTAATAGATTTCTTAGTCAGAATTACCATGACAAAGTACATGGAGACCATTACAGTCTCTATGACAACCCCTTATTTGCAGCTACTGTAAGAGGAGCTACTGAACTGTCTGATAAACATCTAGTCTTGCACAAACAGTAGCTTTGTTCAAAACAATTAGCAAAAATTGCTTCAGACTTCCAGTCTATAGGTATTTTTGCTACACACTCAAAACAGAGATGCCTTAAGAATAAAAAATGCAACAGTCAGGCTCCACAAAGCCAACAAATTATGATAATCATGGATCCTCTCCCTGAAAGACCTATGCTTTTTCCCTGTTGCTAGTATGCCAGAGTAGGAGTATTTTTCAAAAAACACACTGAATACTTCTTGGAAAATGGGTTTAAGAAAATGGTCTAAAACATTTTCTGCTTCTACCAGTGCTGATTACATTGTAAAGTGGGTATCTTCCACCTGAGGTGTTCAAGTATATTAGAAACAAACTTGATATTGATAATTCTGCAAGTGGCAAAACTGAGGGAGAGAGGGAAGGTGTCTGTAATGTGTCATACCCACAAGCTTGCAGCAGAATGAGATTAAAATCTACATGCTAGCACTTCCAAGCAACTTGCTCTCAGTATTGATCATACTGACTGCAAGCAGATTTCTAAACAAAAAGACTGGGGGAAAATATGCCAAGTATCTGAAAGGGGTACTTGCAAGGCTAAAAAAGAATCCCATATTAAACCGTTCATTAAAAAAATGGACTAATCTCCTTTCTGATCCAATACAAACTGCAGTTGTTGCAAGATATTCCCTGTGAACAGAACACATCAGTCTGTCTCACAGTAGTTTAGTAGCAGCAGTTTAGTATGGAATATGCTCTCAAACACTTTTAGTATTATAAGCAGTAGCAGATGCAAATACTAAAGGTGGTCTTAATTTTCAAGCATTCTGCACAGAGATCTTTCAAAACACTGGTTAACATAATTAGAAGCCTTTCTCTTCAACATCCACTTCTCACTTTTGATAGGTTAGAGAGTGAGAATGGGAAAATGAGTACGGAGGGGTCAATCACACGAGAGGTGAAAATTACCTTGTGTGCGAGACAGCATCACTGAGACTGTAAGCACTGTTCTCCCTTGTTAGAGGATTGGAAGCTGGTTGACTCTTGCTGTGAATATCCAGGCTCAGTGAAGATTCAGTTTTCCGGTCCATGTGGCTATCCTTTTCTAATGTCCTGTCTGCAATGGAGACCACTTCACTGGAGCTGTGCCACAGTGGTGCCACCTTCTCCTTTGTGAGCCCTGTACGGGGAGATGTCGCTGCTCCCAGGGAGGCAGTGCTGCCATGGCTAGGCCCGTAGGAAGTGGTGTCTATGCCACTATCAGCTGAAGTCCCTTGAAGGTAGTTGTAGCTGTTCAGCTCTGATTCGGTGCGCTCTCCATTGTCATACCATTTCTCATCACTGTGAGCACTGGAGGCATTGCTGGAGAGAGTATTGCTGCTGGAATGGCTCGAGTAGTGGCTGTCAGACTATAGAAAAAACAACAGTCCAAAAAAACCACATCTGTAGGTTTATTTCAGAATTACAGCAATGGACAGGTGGAAATAAAGAGTTACAAAAGTCACCACTGGACAATACTAGTTCTTCTATCCTGAGGTATGAGATAAGTATGTTGAGGAGACTACAATAAACTCTAAAAATTTAATTCCAGCACATTGGACATGCTCTGTTCCACGTGCACATAAAAAACTTTTCATACAGATTTGGAAGCCATGTCTTAACTATTCAGGGAAAGCCAGAGTTGTTTGTATTTGGTCCCAAAATACTTAATACTGGTTCCTTCCAAGCACAATTCTGCTCATCCCAGTCCAATGAAATTGGCTGAGCTATGCAGACTTTGACTTGATTAAAAATATTCTGATTTTAAGACTGCAATGCTTTAGAACATAAAACATAACCAATCCACAGAAAGTGTTTGTTATTTTAATAATCCAACTGCCTATCAAAAAAAGGGCAAAGAAGATCATAACCTCTGCCCTTCCTCCCCTTTGCAATAGGATGTGTTTCCTCCTCAGCAGGAGTGTCCTTTGCAAATGACCACTGAAACACCATTTAACTTATCTGGAATTGTTTTCCAGAAAGCATGAAAGGAAGCTTTAATGTAAAGTTTTTAAATTACTCAATCAGGGCATGTCAGGCATGTCAGTGTCTGGCTGGTTTGTATGTCCTGTCCCTGGTTACAGCCTGCTTTTACAGAGAAACTGAATGCCCTCAATTTCATAGCGGGCATTGGTGGAATATCCCATTTTGGGAAGAATTTCTTGCCATACGCTTGTTGCTTAGCAGTTCACCTACCACTGGGGTATTTATATGCATCTGAAGTCCAAAGAATTTATCTAAGTTCTGATCGTCTACAGAATCAGAACTGAAGCAGTGAGCAATGGACTTGTTACATGAGCAGATAGCCAAGGAATAAGGGAACGGATGGAAAGGAGACTTAGAACTTTCCTATTTGTCTACCCCTAGAGTTTTACTGAACAGACATCAGCAGAGATCCCAGGCAAATATAAAAAAATAGATACTATTTCTGTTTTCACCGGAAAAGAGAGGAAATAGAGAACGGATGCATACTGAGAGCAAGAAACCATCAGCATCCATGTCTTTTATTATACTAAAGCAAGAATTGACAGAAAAACAGGAGGCATATGAAGCTGATCTGGACTCCTAGTTGTCTCCAGTTAAAGTCACTGGTCTTTGTTAGGAAAGGCATCACTCCCCCATCCATCTGTCTACATAATAAAGATTTACTTTAACAATGACTAAACAAGAAGAATGCAAGCATTAATAATTCCAGTGCTGCACTTCGCACTCAAGCTAATGAGTTATGTATTACATTATTATGCTGTCAAATACATCTCATGGAAAACAGGTCAATCTAAATTTAAAAATTAGTCTGTGCTTCTAAGAATATGAAGACAGGTGTGTTGTTGTTCGGGGGTTTTTTATGTTTTCTTTTTTAAATAATAAATATGTGTTGTTATGAATTAATAACCTAAAACCAACACTGCCAATTGTACTTAAAGAATAATGCTGGTAAGTATAAGCAAATTAAAGACCAGGAACCAATTAAAGACTTTCTCACATCTAAATAAATGCAACTAATACTTTCAGTATCGTCATGCAACACAACTCTGTATTTTAGCTTGTTGTACACATAAATAAAAAAAAAAGGCGATACAGCTTATTGGGCAAATAAAGTTTAAAGGGTGTTTTTTCAATTCCAGTGACTTTAATAATTTTCAAGGCATTTGACATTTATGAAAATTACTGCATTTATCTGTTTCACTCTATGTAAACTGGGAAGTGATAGTCTCCATAAATGTGTGAATATCTAACTCTGTGGAGACTTCTAGAAAGAACAGAATTCACCTTTAGACCCTGAACACTACTAAAACAAGAAAGGGTTTTTTTCAGCAGGATTCCAGCAGACCTTTCAAACAGACTTCCCACAGTGTGCAAGGTAGGTTATGGAAAGGAATTAATGGGTACACTATGTGATGAAAATGGAGAAAATACAAAACCAAAAACAAGATCGTTATTCTGTTTCGAAAAAGCAGCTTTCTGGGCATTGCATTTTAAGATATATTAGTAAACTTTAAGTCTTATGTGCGAGGCCTAGGAATAGCTTTGAAAATTTCCACAAATCCTTTACTTATCACAAGGTAACAGACTAGCAATTGCTGTTCAACTGGCAGCAAAACTTTAATAACTAATAAATATTTCAATAAGCTGTGCTGTAGGATTTAGAAAACAGGCCTGCTCTACTGCTTTCTCCACATTTTAGCAGACAGAGGGATTTTTTCCTTTTTTAAGCTGACACTCTAAACATAACTTTGCACTATACTTTTGGTACCAAGAGCTTGTGGAGCAAAAGCAAAATATTAAATAATTCCTTTTTCAGGATAACTTACATGACCCTGCTTGTTTGGAGACAAGTGTACCACAGGATCCTGTCTCATCAGTCTTCCACTGGGGCTTTCTCTGAAGGACGGCAGTACTTTTGATACTGCTGGCAGATGGCATGTTGGTTCTGCAACACAGCACACAATGATGTACTGAAGAGCATATGCAGTGCAACAAGTTAGAAAGATGTGTAACCTGATTTTACACTGCAATTTTTCCAATACCACCATTAGGCAAAAACTAATACGTATTGTGACAAAACACAGGTGAGGAAGTGAGGGCCCATTCCTGCCTGGCGTAAATCACTAAGACTTCATTAAAAAGGAAACATGACTTTTGTTAGAACAACCTGAATGGTATCACATCCCCACTGTCACACTGAACTATATTAAAGCATTAAAACAGTGGAATATTCATTTTCACAGCGTATTGATATTGTATCACTATAGGCATGATGCCTGCTAGTGAGAGATTAAAAAGATTGAAGATCCCCATTTCTTAAAATGGCATTCTATGCAAGGCAGGACAATAGGAAAAGTTTACAGTGATCACTTCAATGAACACATTTTCTCCAGTACAATTACTACACATATTTCTTATCAAAGTTACAGTGAGTTAAATAAACATTTTCTAATTGAAGAGATAGCAAAAAATCTATTGAAATCATAATATTCTCTTAAACATTGCTGGCTGTGAATGTGGGAACTGCATAGGTGTACAAAAGGAATACTTATTAGACTAAACCTGACAGAAGTAGATGGAATTCAAATCATTCATCTTACATGTATGATCACAGGAGTGCACTTTGCCAATTAAATTTACTGTTTTCCCAGGAGATAACTATGGAAGTCTAGAGGGTGTTCAGATACAGCCTGTTAGGTAGGTAATTGCCTCCTCAGAGTCCAAGGTCAGTATTTAAAAGAATGTGTCTCCAGTTGTGAGTTTTTACATATATTCTGCACTTATAAAAATGCTCCTTTTAATTAGAGTATGTGCTTAGAAACATCAAGTACTTATCAATACCCAAAGTAAACAGCAGTGCTTTCCTCAACACAGCAACAGTTTGTTCACCTTAATCTGCAGCATTACTATCTTTTTTAAAAAACAAATGAAAGTTGTGGGTTTTTAAAAGAATAATAGTGATGGTAGAAATAATATTATCATGAAATTTGATTGCCCCAGACAAGTGGTAGCAAGCAGTGTCAGTGAACCAAGAACAAAGGTGTTCTGTAGCTAAGGATGGGCCAGGAAGGAGTGAGTGCATGGATTCACTACACCTAATGCCTTATTTACCTTGAGACAGATTATCCCAAATGGAAAAGTGCTTATCTGTCATAGAATCAAACTTTCACCTAGATTCACCAGATTGGCAATAAAGTCTCCAGTCAGAGATGCAGCTTCCAACTGTGACTCTATGAATGCAGGACAATACATAAGAGATAAAATACAGGGATTATATGTCAGTATGCATTTTGCAGCCTTTGCCAAATGCTGGAGTCATCTCTTCTGCCACACAATTTTTCCTGATTTTTTTTTTGGCTTTATTTATTTTGCTAATATGTTGACACCTGACACTGTAGAACAGAAATTGTTGGCAGCTCCACTCAGTGCCAGCACCAATTCCCAACTATTGGTCTGCAAAAGTAAACCTGAGCAAAAGATCAGTTTTACGTGTGTCGTTAACCATCACTCAGTATCAAAACATATGTGATTAAAAGTTGTTCTGTCAAAATGAGAACTGCATATCAGTTAATCACAGTTTTTTAGTGAGAAGTACGGGGGAGGGAGTTGTGAGGGAGATACTGACAGATGGCTTCAATAACAAGGCACAGCGTTACCGAGGTTACAAAGGTATGTGAACAAAGTACATCTTCAGAACTTGAGGCTGGCATACGCCTTAAACTCCTGATCTCACTGAAGCTTATTCTGTGTTCAACACTAGTCCATTTGTATACTGATGCAGTAAAATAACCTTTATGTGCAATTGAAAAAGTATGGAATTGTTTAATCTATGGTAAAAAGTTAGAAAAAACCAATCTAGCAACCTTAGCCACAGTCATCATGTTGGATCAATGCTGTTTGTAGACAGGACATTTCCATTGGTGTGAATCTTACTGGTACCCATTAAAGTCAAGCCATAGCTGTAGCAAAAGGTCTATGTGCAAAAGCTTCAAAGCAAGGCCTAATAATATAAATTCTCGGTACCTAGCTGTTTTATGTAGTTAATGTGTTTCCTAAGCAGACAGCTTAATTGCCATGTGCAATGAAAATCTATACACTGGTGGAAAGCAATTACCTGGCCATAGATGGACTTCACTATTTAAACCTAACTGCATTTCTTCCATTTTGCACATGGTATTTTTATAGCTTCAATGATCAAACAATCAATTTGCATTTATATATCCCCATTTGAAAAGGAGCATCACAAGTGCTTTAGACAAACTAAGCAAAAATTAAACTAAGCCAAGCTACTCAGGAGAGTAGGGAAGGTCAAACAAGTCCTCAACGGCAAGACAAATTAACAAGTGTGTCTACCCAACTGCTTCCAAAAAGACAGTGTGTTTCAGGGTAAGAGCATTAAGGTAGATTTAGTCCCACAGTCAAATGAAGAAATGAAATCATTTCTTCCTCGGGTGATACTTACAGGTCTCAAGGAAGCAGACTGTGGAAGCTTCAGTACATGCTCCAGACCTAATTATTCATCCTGATGAACAAGGTTAACTTTCAAAGACACTGAAAACACAGCGCTTAAGAGGGTGTTCTCTCTGCATGGAGAGGTATTGCCAAGGTCACCTTGCAGTTAGCACCACTTGCTCATTGTAAAGAATTCATTACCTACCTATCTGGTCAACGATACTATCCTCACTCCTTTGCCAGCTGGGTGTGGATTTGCCGCTACCGCCCGTATCTGACTGCGTGTTCTGCCTGTCAATGGAAGCAGGGGATCTACGGCTAATTCCAAACCTGTTTTCCCCAAAAAACAAAGCAGATAATGATTTTAAATATACAAAAATCTCGCATAAGGGGAAAAAAAGCACTTATAAGAAGTCAGTGTCAAACAACAGGGCAGACCAACGCATAGCACAAATGCTTAAGGGATTTATAATGTTTTACCATTTAATTTTTGTGGCAGCACTCTAGACCCATTTAGCACTTTTGATGCATAAGATTACAGTATACATTATTTTATTGAGCATCTTTGATCGAGAACAGCAGGTTACAATGATACAATTGGAAAAAAACCAGACCAAAACATCATGAAATAATAAAATTGTTAGTTTTCATTTACATAGATGTTTACATAAAAAGACAACCAGACTGTTACATGGTTACAGAAAAGTCATCACAATGAGTAAAATGCTAAAGTTTGGATCCTTTTAACTGTGAAAGCACTATCTCAAACTAGTCAAAGAAAGCATCAGAAAGTTTGTTGGGAAAATCCCATGGATCTCAGACACCTTGCTGTGTTCTAACTAAATGAGCTTCAAGGTCATACCTCTACATGATGCAGATATATATGGCAACAACATGAATTTGTTTGGCACAACATTACACTGCCAAACAGTTTCAGTAAGCATCTATAAAGGTGACTGTATTGGTTATGGATTCTCAAAACCTAGGGATTATAAAATCTATAAATTATTAAGTTATTGGATCATAAAATAATTTGAGTGGACTAGCGTAAGCTAAATACAGCCGTAGAAAAGCAGTGAGACATACACTTATTGCTGTAAAAGAAAGCATACAGAGCAAAAGGAAAAATCTGTTCTAAGGACTTTGTAAATCCTGCCAGATTAGTCAAATGGATTTCAGAAACCTCAATACAGAGTCAAGGAGAACAAGTTAATGACAAAGGAGACACACAGTGTCTGTGTGCTGTACCAGAAATGCCTGTAAAACTTAAATCTACAGTTCTGTATTACATATAAATCACTTAAAAGTATGTAAGAATTACTGGGTTCAGAATAGCAGATCAATCGTTAAGAATTCATCAAGAACAATGCATTTCTGAGATTTTTTTTTTTTAATCAGACATACCCTTAAGGAAAAATAGAACTAACTCCACATGCCCAGAATAACACACAGAATTACAAGTTGATAAAGCATCTATATATCAATGAGTTTCTCCAGCTTTAATGTCTAACAAAATAACAGAAAGTAAAAAACCAGAACTGTGCTTTCTGTTCACTTTACCAGCTACAGACTGCCCCACACGACCTCCAACATAAGACACCTGCCCAACTGTGAGAACAAGCTCAGTGTGGTTCTCCCACTTCCAAGTTCAGGCATTTGTTAACCCACCAAAGAAACATCATATGACTCAAAACAACAAAATCCCACTCCCATCCTTAAAAGACAAGCAGCTGGAACATGCCTGTAACATGCAGCACACCTTCAAAATATCGCATATCGAAATCTGGGCCTTCTAAAAATTTACCCAAACATGACCCTCCTTCCCTTTTGTTCACTGCTCCCTATTTATCAACATACATTTTGATGAATTAAAAAACATGAGGAAAACCTGTACATATCTGCCTTCTGGATATAAACAATTTACATAAAGGAAATTACATGAAGTGAGTAAATGTTTTTTCCTTTTCTATTCATACAGACTAGGTAGGATTTCACTTGATCAAATACCTAAATGAAACATGATGAGTTCAATACCAATTCAACATATGCATAAAAAGTCTAAACACAGCATTTGAAAAGTGATTGGTTTCTTAAGCACTGATATGAGGTAATTTTCAAACTTTCAAGATTTGTAGACTACAATGGGAAGAATATATTTTCATAATAAAATAACTAGAAACTGGTATCTAAAAGTCAAAAGCCCAAGAAACCTCGGTGTAATGAAGTTACACTGCATCGATATTTTACTTTCTCTTGAAATGTCTTTGTACCTAACCTCCATAATGTCCATATGCATAAAAGCAGTCAGTCTTGCATCTGGCATATTTGGTGATGTGGGATCTTTTTTCAAGTTTAGAAATATACAAACCCACCATATTTTTAATTTTATTTCATTAGAATCACTGCTCTACTAACTCAGCAGCAAGAAATGTCATTAGACTGCCTTTTTACAGGCAGTGGGCTATTTAACAGCAGTAATAATAAATGCAGGTGGTGTTACATTTTATGCCACTTAAATATACAGCCCATTAGGGTACAAAGGAGAAAGAACCCCGAAAAAAAAAAGGAGAAATCAATTTGGATTAAAAGAACAGTCAGATTGTTTAAATATACATTTTATCTACATCATATGATGAAACTTACTATTTAGGTACTTTTTAATCAAATTTTACATTCTACAGTCATTTATTACATACACATACCTTCAGGTAAACACAGCATAAGTATACAAAACACATATATACATCAAGACCAATCTGGATATTCTTGAAGGCAGTGAAGTTTCTACCTATATCCAGTCTGTGATATGGAACAATAATCTAGTAGAGGCAGCAGTTACTGCTTGCACCAATGTCTGACAGAGACTGGACTTACTCATGCTTCTGGTCATTTAAATTTCACAAACTTTCCAAATCTGTGATACTATGCAACAAGAAATAAATGTATACACAAACAATGCAGTTGAGACTTCCTGCACTGGGACATTTCAGGGACTGAGTAGTACCTAGAGTACAGCAGAACCTCACATCTGGAAGATGACCTTCAGGACATGGTTCCCCCTTGGCCATTATTCCAGCCCAACTCTTCTCTATTAGCAATTGAACACTGAACATCGCCACAGAGCTGCCCTGAATCTGGTCTTTCAGATGAATCTCAACAGAACATGTACGTGGAACTGCAATGATTTCTAGTAATGTGACAGACATTAGATTGCTTATTGAGATGAGGAAAAGTTTCCTTCATAATCACATTTTTCATGCTTTCCATTGAGCCTGGTAGAAAATGTTTGGGAAGTCCCAAGTAAATATGATTCACATGTACAAGGACAGTATGAGAGGCAAACTGCTTTTCCTATAGGAACAGAACATAATAGTAATATAATTGGAGTTTAGTGTTTTCTTTTTAAAGAGCATCTAGTAAGGAACATGCAAAGTTCATGCATTAATTCTTTCATTATTCCATTGAAACAGTGTTTCCATCCACTGAATTAAAACTTCAAAACCAAAAAGACTGTATACTCAAGGTTTTTAGGACAAATCTCTTTGCTGAACTTGCAAAATGCTTGAAGAATTCTGTAGCGAACATATGTGTATAATTAAGTTATAAGATGAAAAAGGGTTGGGATGGGTGCTGGTGTGCGCTGAGGTCGATTCAAAACAAAAACCCAAGAATGTCTGAAAATCCCTTCCTACTCAAGCAGTTATGGTTGTGACGGTCTTAGGACATATGGCAGCAATACCTTTCTTGTAGTGCAAATGACATAGTTGGGAAAAAGCAGACAAGATATTGGGAGCACAAGCTGCTCCAAGGCAACACAAGTGCTGCTGGTGTGATGTGAATAAGCCAGAAAGTATGCAGCATATAAAGAGGTTATGTGCTTTTTTCGAGCTGTAGAGCCCTGGACACACTTCTATCTAGTTTCCCTACAGCAAAGTTTAATGGGTTTAGAGCAAATCTCCTAATGGAGTAGGACTTAAGCACAACCTTATAAACAATGACCAGAACAGGCCTGATAGTCTTATGAATCAAAGCCTTCATGAAGATGTGCAGCAGATAAGAGATCGACTCTTCATAAAACCTCAAACTGAGCTGCAGGAAGGACAGGGAGGGCAAATCTTCAGTGCTGTGGAGCAAGAAGTAGCATTTTTTCAAATACATGATCAGAACAGCATTCTCTGGACTGACACAGAGTACCTAAAACAGGCAAAAGACAGTGCCTTGTACTAAGCAGTTCCTAACAATGGCAATCAATCTTACTAATAACATATTTTTTAAAATAGAGAAAAAGGTATTTCTACTTTATAAAAGACCCGAACCAAAATGAATTGCACATAATGACCTGAGACGTACTCAAGAATACTTCAGAGGGAAACTTTGCAGTGTGAACTATGAGCAATTTTTTCCCTTTATCTTCTCTATAGGAAGTAATTTGGAATGTGGTAGACAGCTCTTCTGCTGTGAATTATTTTTTTCTCTATTTGGAGATGTTTGATTTATTGCTCCTTTTGGTGCTCTCTGAAAATGATACAGATTTAATTTATTCCTCTGCAAGTTGCCCCTTACATTGACACTGGATCACTTCAGAGAGTTTGAAGATTTCTGGAATGTTGGAAGCCTTAAAACAGGATGACTGTGAATATGTGAAAAAGAAGCCAGCTGTGGACTAATTAGCACTTTTGTGCCTAGACATCTGAAGTCTTAGTTGCACTCTACACTATTCAGCTATTAGCAGACTGCAAAGTCCCAAACCTATTACTTTTTTTATTTCACAATCTAAACCTGTGAAATGAAGCAGTTGGTCACACTTCATTAACTACCTTTAATGAAGATTTTTAAATACATAAAGATCTCTTTGTACAGTAACCTGAGCAGTTGTAGACCAGGATCAGAGCGAGAGGTTAGATTGCAAAGGTGAAAGGGGAAAGCAAGGGATTTTTAAAACTGGCTTTTTCAAGAAGCATGACAGCGATATTTGAAAACAAACATAGTTTAATACATGTAAACAACGGCTGACAGGAGGCCGTGTAAGCACTCCTTTAGTTTAATATACGTTCCAACAAATGAAACAGAGAACAATATGTTTGGAATATGTAAAAAGGCTGGTGCCTACCCTTCTGGCATAGATTTTTGTCTGTATGTGCCTCCAGTAGAGCCAGTGTCACTTGAGGATGATAAGTTGCTTGGAGAATTACGGCACTGTTGCGATCTCGCTAAGGCAATGGATGAAACTGTGACGTAGACATCAGAGCCAGGAGACAGTCTGTTCCAAGGAAATGAACTGGTCAAATCAGCAATACAGAACAGCAAGATCAGACTGCAAAGCATGATGAACACTACCATGCAAACTGTCACATCAGGAAAGAAAACAACGGCATCACAGAGACAGTAGAAATTGTATCAGTTGAAGGATCAGACATTTTCCTCTTATTAATCTACTGGAAACCATGAAAAAAATCAACTATAAAAACCTGGATGCAGGGGAGTAAATGAGGAAAGGTCAGTGTGGAAAGAACATCCTGACACACACTAGAAAATAATCTGAGTTTCTAAAGTCACGATCTGTTGTTACAAATTGATTGTCAAGAATAATGAAGCATGACACTCCTCATCAAAACACAGAATCCCAGAATAGGCCAAGTTGGAAGGGACCAACAAGGATCACCAAGTCCAACTCCTGGACTATCAAACAGAAGAAAATATTCCTAATTCTCACAGCAAACTCCTGCCTGAAATTTAAACTAACTATAGTGAGCTGTCTATGCAAACTCTTCCAAGAGCATCAAGCTTATCTCCATGCCACCAAATTGTCCACAATAAGACAAAAGGACAAAAAAAACCCGCAATGCTAACTATAACACCTCAACATTTTCCTAAATGTTTAACATTGTAATATAAAACTATCTTAACATATCAGAACTCTGATTCATATGAAGCCTTCAACTGTCAGAATAACCATACAGCAAATAGTCTAGAACTGCAACACATGCACCTGAGCAGAATGGCTGGAAGCAGCAGGCTTATACTGCTTGACTCATGCAGCCTGTAGAGTTGAAGGCTTTTTTAGAGAATTGTCAGCATTTTGTTTCCCAAACCCCAACCCAATTCAGTGCTCTTAGCTAATTCTTTGTTCTTCTTTGTTCTACTCAGTGGTGACTGAAGCCACTGAGAACTTTCACAGCGATTTAAGTGGAGTCTGAGTTCATGAACATCAAACCCCTACTGTGAATACAAACCTTTATTCATTTTATCTAGGAAAAATACTGTAAGTTGCACAAGTTAAACAGCGATTCAGTATTTGAAAAATGGATGCTGATTTCAGTGAAACATACAGATAGTTGCCTCAGTACACAACTCAGATCTGGGGATTTAGAAGATCTTAGCCTAGACATTTAATCTTTATCTGTAAAGGCGTGTCAGATTTTAAATCAGCTCTCACCACAATACTGTAAGAACTTCAAAAGTTAAAAACTTTTGAAAACCAGAAAACCACCACTGCACTGATTAATGTTACTCATGTATGTGTATATTTCCAAGCAGGTGTGTATGTGCATATATACATATATTCATAACAAGTGTGCATTTGTCCTCAGTACTACTGCAAAAAAGCAGTAAACTAACAACATCTTAAAATGGAAAGAGCTGTAGGACTGGATCGAACATCTTGATCATCTAGAATTCCATAAAGTGCATATGACTAACAGTAACTCTTTTTTTTGATAAAAGAAAGGAATTATCTAATGCCTGACCATGATGAGTACCATACCAAATGCAGTAATTCCTTTCTAGACTACCAAACTGAATTTAACTTATCACACATTTATCACGTCACATATCTGAAATACTTGATTGCAAAGAACATGGTTCAAGACTTGGAAACTTGGGGAGACCCATAAACCAAGCAGTTCATTTTTCCAGAAGCACTCTTAGAAAGAGAAAATAAAAATTAGTTTGTCTGACAAAAAATGCAATTTCAGTAGCATTCACTCACTTATATAGGCACACACATTTAAACTTAGTTATGATTGCAAAGCAATACACCATTTAAAAGTATGACCTTTTCCCCCAATACCAAATTAGAACTGATGGCAAGGAAACCAATTACTTCTCGAATAATTTCTATAAAATTATTTCCTGTTGGAAAATGCTTACATTTTCACTTCAGATTCAGCTCTGCCTTTTCTTTACTTCCTATGCCTTACCAAAAAGTGACAGCACTGTTCAGAAGGAATCTCAAGATTTCAGAACTGTGTCATTGAGTTATAACTCATTTACAAAGATGAAAGACCTTGAGGGCAAACAAAATTGTATTATAAATGCAGTCTGAACCAAACAGCAATGAACAACTACTCAGGTAAGACATTCTATTACTTAAAGCAGAAATAATTTTTCCTTAGTACAGTTCACAGTTGCACTAAAAACCACTAATAGTACAAGACATTTCCTTTTCTGTGGAACATGTAACTAAGACAAAAGAACTTTAGAGTAAATTAGTTCAAATTTACTTTTCAAGCTCCTTTGAAATCTATTGATGAAAGGCACATCCCAAGACAGGTGTATTGTGTTAGCCATACACCCTTATAGCTAAGAAATTCTGAGTTTGTTTTATATTATGAATTAAAAATCATATTAAAGTAAGATCTTACCTATTTCAAAAGACAGCTTTAAGAAGAAATTCCAAAATAGTAAGTGCATAAGTCCCAAAACTAACTTTAAAAACAGGTCAAGCATCCATTGCATTAAACAGATACAATTACATTGCAGTCAATTGAACTAGGATTATACCACGCATGATTTAGTTCTAACAAATCCAGTTCACCCTGAAAGAACTGGTTGAGTCTTGCCAAGTCTTTTGTGAAGGCAATGAGTGGGATGGATATACATTTACTTTGTTTAGTATGACAACACAGACATCGAAAGCATTCATCTTGCTCTCAATAAATTAATTTCCATGTCATTAACTGTAATTTTCCCCACGTCTTCACTATATATAGGCATGCAATACTATATGAAAAACATCAGTCTAGCACACTTTGTGCCTGGGGCCTAAGGCAGTTATGTGATGATACACAGGTGCCTTTTCCCTTAAACCTGCATGGGGCACAGGTCCTACTTTGTGCTACAACTTCTCCTGTAAGAGCTGCACAGCTCAGAAGCGAAGGAAATGCAATCTGGCAGAAGAGGGAAAATGGCCTTACAGTCAAGGCATTTCAGTGCTGACTTAGCAAGCTGAATTCTTACTTTGCACTTGCTGCAGCACTCCAATATGACCACTGATGTATTTGCTAATGACCATTTTTCGCTAGTAGTCACTAAATGCAAGTTTTTCAAAGGCCTTATTTGATTCCAAGGCCCAATATACCTCTGAGCTGAAAACTTACTAAAGCAGCTGAAGTCAACTGAAGCTGTAATTTTAATATTAAAAAAAAAAATATTAACAATGCTGGGCACACTTCCAAATGTGAGATGCCCAAAATACGACACAGCAAATGATTAGAACATTATTTGTCTCTCTACCTTTGTTCTTAATCTGAAGAGGGCCAAAGACACGTCTTCTCACACAAGAATTCTGAAAATTAAGTTTAATTAATACCCATGAAGCATTCAGAAACTACAGTAATGGGCACCACTGTAAAGTTTAGAGGGAGTAATTGCATCTTTACAACAGGATTTGAATGTCATCCAGTAAATAAGAGATGGAGTAATGAAGAGGAAAATAAAATATTAAATAGCTCTTCTTTAATGAGCTGCATCCACTGTGTGAACTGAATGAGGCAGATGTCCTCTGTTAAATTCCCATAATTTAATCAATGGAAGCATCTGAAAATACGGTTACACAAGAGTTTGGAATAAAACAGCACAGCAAATCTTAATGCTGGCATGTTTACCTTCCATGTGTTTGACTTTTGCAATCCTAATAATACTGCAAGCTGTGACAATTCTCTGCAAACACCGCCTCTATGCTCTCATGTTTAAAGAAAACCAATCCATTCAAAAAGGAAAAAAAAAATCAATAATTTTGAGGAAGGGGATAGTGAATGAAACAGAAAACGCCATCAGGGTGTCACGTTGTACCGTCTCACTCCACACCATATACCTTCTCAAGTATTTTTCAATTTGCTCATCACATTTCAGAAAACACATACTGTAACAAGAAAATATATAGAAGCAGGCAATGGGACAACCAGAGGTGCAGAACAGCTTGTGTATGAAGACACATTGAACAGGCTATATGGGCCCACAGATTACAGAGAAACTATTGTATCTGCTTCAGTCCATTCAAACGTGAACTGTACTGGATCAAGCAAATAATGATTACACATCATCCCTCCTGACAAAAGAACATGTAGGAGACCTAGAAGTATCGAAAGACAAACTAGCAGGCACCTGGATGAAGAGATACCATCCACAGCTATTAAACAGAGCACTATAGGTTATATCCAGCACCAGGCAATCTTAAATGGTAGACAGCCAGAGGACCATCAGACAGGGTAAAGAGTCTTCCTTTACATTTGTAAGCATTTCTTACACTTTTCCCTGGTCCCTGCTGATGACCACTGTTAAACAAGACAGACCAATATTTGTCATGATTCAGCATAGCTCTTCTCAGATGGGGAAACTTTTGGATCACATAAGTTTGGCCATTCAGTCATGTGTCTCAATAAACCTTTGATTTTCCACTGCTACATTCAGCTCTAGGTCCTGGAGCTAATAGGAAGTGTGTAATATATAATCTCATGTTAGTACATGTTTTAATTTGAAGAACGTTATGAGAACCTTAAAATAACGAATCCTCAAACCCTGTGAAGTAGGCAACACGTGTGCTACAATGTTCACTTGACAGGTAGCAAGATGAGCACACACACCTTGTTTATATTAGAAAAAAAAACTTATTCAAATTAAGCAGCAGCAGATTAGGATTTTTATATAATGTGGGAACAATTTAAATTAGAGTCCATCTGCAAGAACTAACCTATAAACTACTACTGGCACATTTACTATCACTGGCTACACGGGCATTGTTCAAAACAGTATGAAATCTTAGGGCAAGACTGTGCTTCAGAGAAGTCCTCAGCAAGACGTAAAACCATTCTTAAGGATATTGTCCTAATAATTCCATATTGTGGAATTTTACTGCCAGTGCATGACTACAGTCATACCATAATTCAATCTTCCATTTGGTTTAATGACTGACAGCACTCAGAAGTTTTCTAGTTAGAGCCTTGAGCTTTCATCCAGTACAGTACTCAACTGCACACTGAAGTGCTCAAGTCCAGCCAGCATGCTTTGACCACTGATTTTCATACTTTTCAAATGTTTGTCAAATCAAGTTTTAGTTAAGACTGGTTCCAGTTTATGATAAATTAATGAAGAACAAATTATTATCTTCCACTATCTTGCCTCCTTTCTTGATAAAGTGTGGAAACCAAGTGTACAAAATTAAATAATGAAAACTGGGAGAAAGAAAAAAAAATCAAGCTCTATAATTGCATCTTCTCCAATAACATTAGCCCTGGCATAATTCACATATATGTGGTTTATTGTTGTTTTCCTTAATGTATCCCTCTGATATTTATTTTGGGTTATAGGCTATATAGTGTCCCATGTGGACTAATTAATGTTGTGAAATAAACCATGACTTGGAAATTATTGCATTTAGATTATTAGATTTTTCAGTCTTAATGTTGCAGTAACATTAGAGATTTATTTTATGATTTATAAAATTTTGGGCTATTCCTCCTGCCTACAAATATCCGTATCAATCACAGCTACATTCAAGGATCCAGAATACCATGAGGATCAGGGAAAATTTAAGTATAAGCTATTAAGTCAGATTTATGAAGACAATCTATTTAGTAAGGGCAAATTTAAGCACTCTGCTGGTTAGACACAGGGACTGGACATTTGTCTGCCTTCTCAGAGTCAGGGACTGTCAAGCGACCTACTCTCTCACCTACAATAGCAGTCTCTACAGGGAGACAAGATGTTTTTATGTATATGAAGTGAAATTCTGTTCTCAAGACTGGTAATGCAGTTTTTATTTATTTCTAACACAGTTAAATGAACTAAAGGGAATATATCAACAAGGGTAAAAAATAAATTTATTTCACTCAGTGTGCATATTTATAGCTTCTGGCTATATAAACTGACCATCAGTAAAATATCACTAGTAGGTAATTTAAAAACATTACAACTGTACTACCTGTACTCTCAGAGCACTTTGCACTCAAAGAGGGAAATACCTGACAGGTGATCTTTACTCTAGGAAAAAGTATGAAAGTTAGTGGTGAAAAATTTAATGAGGCAGTAGTTACGAGGCCTATGAGAATCTCATCTTAGTTGATTTCAAGATTTTACGCAATAAGAAATTATCTGAGCTTCCCCAAAAGCAAAGCTTTCTTTTATCATGTAGAGAAAAGACAAGTAAGTCTTGCAGTGAGTTTTTTCTTGGGCTTTTTTTCCCCACTCTACTATTCAATAAAATGACAAAAATGTATTTTTCTTTACTTTAACTGAAATGATGGTAACCTTATGCAACTGCTGATATATTTAAACTTGATTCAGTCAAGACTAATATGTTTAGCAGATCAAAAGATGAGAGAAGACAGTTTTCAGGCATCCAAAAATATTTCCAGCAAAATTTAAAAGTTACTTTGATAATATACTTTTAAGGATTAAAAGAATGTCTACAGGAGAAAAAACCCAGCTGCATGCCCTGAAAAAGAAGAAAATGGAAAGTCAAGGTTTCACTTTTTCAAGACTAATACTGACTTTATGGGAATGTAATTTTCACTTTGTAAACATTTTTCAGGCCATAACTCCAAGCCTTCAGTGACTGGATAAAGCTTGAATGCTTTAGGTGTACGATGCTGCCTGCATATGATTTTATGCACAAGAAATGCTCCGTTGTTAATATCCCATCTCTTGATGCAGCCAAAGGCTCCCTCTTGGACACAAGTTGCAGAACAGCCAACTAAAGATTCTAGACAAAGCTCTTTGTTTAATACCATGAAGAGATGGAAGTGTCTGAAAAAAACAGTAATGCAACTGAATCTGATTATCTGTCACTGCCTTAAACTTTGCCCGGGAATTACTATACCTTCTGTAACTACGGAGCGAGATTCTACAGCACTGGAGAGAGCAAAAAACCCCACCACCTCAGCTCTTATTCCTTCCAATTCAGCATCTACCTGTCTTCAGCTGTAACAGGCAGATAAAAATTGCATTGCTACATGCTGCTTTGTTGGTCCAAATATATCATTAGAGAGCCAAGTCCAGCACTTCCATGGCTTCTGCAACCTTTTTCACAGACAATCTAGTCAGGTTGTCTGTGAAATTATTAGTGTCTTCAGTGTTGCAAATATTGTTTTGCAATTCATACTGATGGGAGATTAAAGTATTCATCTATGAAAAAGAAACTACGAAAATTAATTCCTTACCAAGTATTATAATTTCTTAACAAGGTGTCCTACACAGAAGTTTCAATTTCACTTAAGTAGTTTCTTGGTCTTGGTTGTACCATCTTTAAACAATTTTTTTTATCCCCAGTTCTCCATAATGTGAAAAATGCTTTAGGTTAATTCATTAGAACACCCTTTCTTATTACTACTGCTTTTTATTTTTCAACCACACAGCATGATCAGAACCCATATAAAGTTTTTTCCCTCCCTAAAGAACTGTCCAAAGTAAGAAATACAAGCTATAAGCTTGTTTCCCTCCACAGGTCTCACTGTAAATGCAATGACAGATTTGTATAGATAATCAAAACAATGACAGTTCATTTGAATACAATCAAATACATATTTTCCCATGAAAGAATGAAAATACTGTGACATGATACCTTTATCTTACTAATTGCTTTCTTGATTCAAAAACTCAAAAAACCAGAAAACCCCAAATCACCTTGGAGAAATTGAAACATAAAACAATTTCTTCTCTAGCCTAAAAAGTCTTAACACTCCTCAGTCAGAAAAATTTGCTTTCTGTGCTGGTCAGAATTCTGCTAAAATTTCTATCAGATGCTATTTCTGCCTTGGGTGCTTTAGGTAATTCCACCAAGCTCATGAACAAGATAAATTTTTGATTTCTTTTTTCAAAATGCAGTAGTTCATGAACATAGCTTTAAAACTTCGATTGTAGCTCATTTAAAACTTAAATAACAATATAGCATTTTCAGAATACCAACACAGGGGAACAAAATCCCAGAATACTTCATTTGGTGGTTAATCACACGAGGAAAGGTATTTCCTTTTGGCTATTCATGCTCTCTTTTGACTAAATAAAACCAAGATTAAAAGCAGTCTTCAGATACTTAGACAAAACTCTAGTGAATTTTTGCTGACCAGATTCTGAGCAGCAATGAAAAGCCACTCGCAAAGCAAACACGTACCTCCGGCTCTCCAATGGGCGCCCATCACTAGAGATGCTTCGGGGAATGTTGGCCGCTCGTTCTGGAGGTGGCATTTTCCCTTCTCCTTTTCCAGAGCCAATCCTAGATGGCACTGGACTCTGTATTTGAGAAGGTACCTGAGCCACATGAGGTCCCTGTCCTTTGCTTGCATTTCGCTGCCATTTGTTATTATTCCTGAAGGGAAATTTGAATTCATACGGCATTCCTTCATTCACTTTGTACTCCATCACTGGCATACGGTAGTTTTCTGAAGAACTCCTGGAAACAAAGAAATTATGAGGTTGTTATAAAAAATTAAATAAATACATCCTGTTCACAAGAATCGAAATCTTAATAAAGCCTGGTTGCTCTTCTCTGGACCCGCTCCAGCACCTCAATATCCTTCCTGAACTGAGGGGCCCAGAGCTGAACATAGTACTCAAGGTGCGGCCTCATCAGCACTGAGTACAGGGGAAGGATCACTTCCCTGCTCCTGCTGGCCACACTGTTCTTGATACAGGCCAGGATGCCATTGGCCTCATACAGTTGGCCTTAACCCATCAATCCAGCCTGTTCAGATCCATCTGCAGAGCCTTCCTACTCTCCAGCAGACCAACACTCCCACCAGCACAGTGTCATCTGTGAACTGACTGAGGGTGCACTTGATCCCCTTGTTCAGATCAATGGTAATGAGATGAAACAGGATGGGCTCCAATAATGAGCCCTGGGAAACACCACTAGTGACTGGATGCCAACTGGATGTAACTCCATTACTGTTCTTTGGGCCCAGCTATCCAGCCATTTTTCTTATCCAGCAAACAGGGCACCTGTACAAGCCATGAGTGGCCAGTTTCTCCAGGAAATGGTCTCAAAGCCTTTACTAAAGTTTAGGTAAACAACATCCACAGCCTTTCCTTCATCCACCAAGGGGGTCACCTTCTCACAGAAGGAGGCTGAGTTATTCAAACAGGATCTGCCTTTCAAACGCACACTGGTTGGGCCAGATCCCCTCTTTGTCCGGTACGTTTCACAATGGCACTCAAGATGATCTACTCTATGACCTTCCCCAGCATCAAGGTCAGGTTGACAGGCCTGTAGTTCCTTTTATCCTCCTTCTGACCCTTCCTGTAGGTGGACATCACACTGGCTAGCCTCCAGTCACCTAGGAGCTCCCTGGTTAGCCAGGACTGCTGATAAATGATGGAGAGTAGCTTGGTGAGCGCTTGCACCAACTTTCTTAGTATTCCCATGTGGAACCCATCCAGTCCATAGACTTGTGTGTGTATGCAGGTTGCTGAGCATTTCCCCTTGGATTATGGGAGATTCATTCTTCTCCCTGTCCCTGCCTTCCAGGGCAGGAGGCTGAGTACTCGGAGATCAACTGGTCTTACTATTAAAGGCTGAGGGAAAGAAGGCATTAAGTACCTCAGCCATTTCCTCATCCTTTGCCACTATGTTTCCTCCCACATCCAATAAAGGATGGAGATTCTCCTCGGTCCTCTTTTGTTCTTAATGTATTAACAGAATCAGATTAATTTCCAATTGAGTTTTGACCCTTTTAATTTTCTCCCTGTATAACCTCACAATATCCTCGTTGTCCACCTGAGTTGCCTGCCTCTTCTTTCAAATATCATGAACTCTCATTTTTTTTCCAGAGTTCTAGCCAAATCTCTGTTCAGCCAGGTTGGTCTTCTTCCTTGCCAGCTCATCTTCCAACACATGCAGACAGCCTGCTCCTGAGCCTTTAAGATTTCCTTCTTAAAACACATGCAACCTCCCTGGACTTCTTTGCTCTTCAACGCTGATTCCCAAGGGATTTTATCAATCAGGCTCCTCAACAAGCCAAAGTCTGCCCTCCAGAAGTCCAGAGTGGCAGTTCTGCTGATCACTCTTCCTTACCTTCTGATAACTGAAAACTCTACCATTTCATGTGCCCAGAATGGCCTCCACCCAGCACATGACCCACCTTTTCTGTTTATAAACAGCAGGTACAGCAGGTCAACTCCCCTATATAATTATCTTTCACACACTCCAGGAAGCTCCTGGGCTGTTTCCCCTCTTCTGTATTGTATTTTCAGTAGACATCTGGTAAGTTGAAGTCCCACCCCAGATAAAGGAATAGTGATGGTGAGAGTCTGCCTCGTCTTCCTGGTGAGTGATCCATAACAGACTCCTACCATGGTATCTGCCTTGTTGGTCTTCACTCTAATTCTTACCCATTAACAACCCTACTGTCACCATCATTAAGCCCTAGACAATCAATCACTCCCTAACATCCAGGGCTACCCCAAAAACCTCTCCTTCCTTGTCTATCCCTTCAGAAGGGTTTACAGTCATCCACTGCAGCATTCCAGTTGGTCATTGATACTCTTCATATGATTACTGGGTTATAAAAGCTAAAAAAAAATATGCTAGAAGGGCATCTTCGTATCTCCACTCCTTAACTTGAAAAAGTCACGGGCTTTAGAACTTACCTGTACCCAAACAAATAAGACCTAATATGTCTGTTCTTTTCTAGACACGTCTTTCTAATGAACAGACATTAAAAAACAAGAGTCCCATGAAGTAAGGCACTACACTTAATTTTCAAACATCTTTGACTTTGGAGTAATTCAGTTGATAAATCTGCATGTTATGAAAACAAAACACTTGCTCAAAATCGTAGGTGCCAAGCCCAAAAGATGCCCATTGCTTCCCAAGGAACAGGACATCACAAAAATTGGACTAGAACAGCACATAAGCTAATGCAATCCACATAAGAAGCAGGGTAAACTTCTGCACACATTTCAAATGAGATACTTGGAAAATAAATTTGGCCTTCAGTTTCCTTGAGAATAATGTTGGTATTTCTCTTAACAAGTTTATATACATATATATATGAGTAAATATTTTTATCACAATTACT
The DNA here is from genome assembly GCF_022539395.1 of Myiozetetes cayanensis. Classification (NCBI taxonomy): domain Eukaryota; kingdom Metazoa; phylum Chordata; class Aves; order Passeriformes; family Tyrannidae; genus Myiozetetes; species Myiozetetes cayanensis. Next base: position 34,170,039 of record NW_026087853.1, on the reverse strand, counting down.
TTGTTTATCTACACACATCACTATCTAATGGGAAGAAAAATAACCAATCAGTGCAAAATTTTGAACTTCTAGCTCTTCCTCTAAGTGATTACACCATTAGGGGTGAGAAATATCAGTATCTCTTCCCAGCTAAAATAGAAAACAAAACAGAACTTGCTAATGTCAGAATGGCCAGATAATAAGTTGTACAGGCTAACAGGAGAAGACAAAGTGAAACAGTTCGTGCTGAGGTCTTGCTGTCCACAATAAACTCATTTTGTGGTTTTACTTTGGCCTACCCTTTAGACTGGACCTACAAATTAAATCAGTGGCTGGAAGGCATGAGCTGTGCTTCTGAAGCACGTGTAGTTGAGCTTCATCTGAAAGTGCTCCCAGGCCACTCTGATGTGATCAACTGCACAGTAGATAGGGATGATCTGGAGATTTGTTTTCAAAGTCCACTCACAACTGAACTAAAATACTGATATCCTTGTTTCTTCTTTCCACTTCATATTCTCTGCTATTCTTCCCCTAGTGCTTATGTACTTCAGTAGTTTGGGTTTCTTTTTTTTTCCCCTCGACATAATTACAGTTTAAGAAGCAGGAATACACAATTTCCTCTGGATGCTGTGTCCTTAACTTCAAGGTCAGCAATCAGTCCACTAAATGAGTTCAGCAGCCATGCTTTAATGACTGTGGTTTAATAGAGATAAACCATAATAAGGCATTAGAATATGAATCGGGGTATTTGGTTATATTTTTGCATCTGCTACTGACCTTGTACATGTGTCTGTTGTCAAGTCAGCTTATCTAACTGCATCTCTGCTCTTCCTCTAACTTCATGCCAATCAATTTATTAGGATAGGGACTGCTTCTCATATGAATGTACTGTTCCAAGCAGAATGGATCTTCATTTCAGTTACGGTCTGCAGAAGTTACTGCAGTAGAAATACTAAATGGCCTCCAGAGGACACAACGAAAGGACTCCAATTTCAGAAAACTGATTGCCAAAAGAGAAATTGCTTTGTGTAAACATTTAACTGAAATCTCTTTCTAGGACAGTGACAAATTCAAGACACAGTTCCTGAACCTTTATGATTCTGGATAGAGTAAACAGCATCAAGAGTTGCTTTATGGAATTTTATAACTAGCAATAACCCACCATGAACATTTGCTCACTACGAGACAACAATAAAACTCACTGATACTGAGTACAGTATTTAAAGAAGTGCAGTCATTTCTGTTACTGCTATGGGTTTGGATGAACTAAAGGTAAGCCTGCTTTTGGCTGTCCTTAATTTAGTTCAGGAATAATAGGATCTGTGCTTTCCACACAGATTTTTCGGCTGTAATCCTTTTGCAGTGACTGTAGCTGAACTTTCCATTTGCTTGGGTTGCTAAATACTGTTCAAAAGCTTTCCAAATACCTCATGAGTGACCTTATGCCACTGCTCATTTTAATTCCTGACATGTTTTCAATTTTCCACTGACAACTAAAGGACAAATAAAATTCCTTTTCTCTCTGTTCCTTTTTTCTTACTATTTACAAAAGGTAAATAGCTCACAGTAAAAACAAACATGGATTTTTCTTTTATAGAAGTAGAAGGTCTTTCTCAGAGACACAATTTCATATCAATGAAATAAATATGAATTTAAGTTCAGCCCCAACCTTAAGTATACAAAGATTTAGCACCTACCCTACAAAGATATTGACTGATTAGAAAACAGCCGTGCAAAATGCTATCTGTCTCTCAGTCCAAGAACACACTGAACTTTGGTAACTGTACTGGCTTCTTCTTGGCAAATCTAGCATAAACCTTCAGCTAGCCTGAGGGCAAATTTATTCTATTAAAAATCATTCCATTTTAATCATAAAGCATTTGCAAGATATAAATACAGGATGTCAGGAATACAGGAATCAGATTTAGTGATGTGGCTGAATGTTACAGACAAATGCTGAGAGTTCAGATGGGAGCAGTAAAAATTATAAAAACTCACATATGAATCCTGAAGAAATGGAGGGACCTAATGTATAGTTTAACAAAAAAAGCATGTATTACTGCTTATTTCTGACCAAGTAACTTTTAAAACTATAAAACAATAATACAGTTGACACAAGGTTCAGGCTAAATACGGATGGGAAGTGAGAGAGATGCAGCAAGATCTATTACCAAGTAAAGAAGAACTAGTGTTTGAAGCAATTTCTCTGGCCAGATCCATACCTTTCATAAACCCTTATCATTTACAGCCTGACTTACTGTGAAAATAGAAGAATGTAAGTCTATTCATAGCTTTCAAGAATTATATCTCCAGGCATTACAAATTACCAACAAATGGGATAGCAGGAAGGGACGTGTATGATTCATTTTGATGAATCCTAACCACACAATTTTCACCAAAAAGTTGTTTGATTTCCATGAACTTCTTCACATATTTATTAAATTTTGGTATTCAGTTAATGTCTGGAGGGGCAGGGGTGGCTGGAGACTGAATATGGGTGGTTTTTCCTGCTTTCCTCTTTCACCTTGCAATACTAGATACTGTATTGCAATTATAGCATTGTTTTTGGAGGTTAACACTTATTCTGTGGTGTTTCTTCCCCCGCAACCCCAAAAATACGATTATTTCAGAGCAAATATAGCTACTATACAATACCTGCGTGGTGTGCAGTCCTCATATGGAGGGACAATGACGACCTTCACTGTTACCGATGTTCTGAGAAGATCAATCATTTGCTCGTGGCTCAGCGTGGCTACAGCCACCTTGCAGATTTCCACCAGCCGGCTGCCCTGCCGCAGTCCCGCCTGCCACGCGTAGCCATAGGGCTCAACGTCCGCCACAATGCCTTCATAGTTCACGTGGAAACCCAGCTGACCCAGACCGTTCCTACGCAGAGTCATTTCCACTGTTTCACAGCCCTTAGTCACAAGCTGTGAATTGAAATGAAGACAGAATTTAAGGCACTGAGAGACCTCCAGTGCTAACAGAGGTTTTAAGCACCCCATTTTTGTACAGTCAACCAACTCCCAAGGACAACGGTGGGACATGATCAAGGACTATATATTTCAGACCTAGGTTCATAATCAGTTGAAATGGATCTTGTCTCGCAAACTAGTATTTTCAGTAGAATCTGATTAGCCAAGTTCTGCCTTGGAATTTCTACTGAAACCACATGAATTTTAGAAGGTACATAGCAGTACATAATAGAAAAACACATGGAGTTACACAAGCATCGCTATCTTTTACAGTTTAGCAGCCAAACAACCACTCTACATTTCCAGCTGTTTCAGTAAGCTGCAAGATTACTTTCAGTCAGAATGTGGTGGCATGCAGCTACTAAGCACAGTAAACTGGGGGCTATGCCAACTCTTTTATGTCCCATGACCATGAATACCATCAAAAGCAATTTAATAGGGTCTAGGTTTCCTTTTTTTCCTGGTCATTGTACAACTACAGTGGTGAAATAACAGGAAAGACAGTGAAACATAACACATCCTTTCATAACTTAACTGGAAAAAAAATGACATGGACAGATGTTTTATAGAGAGATACCATGATTCACTGCATTTTTAGTTTACCACATGCATTCAGAGAATATCTGAAGGTTGCAATGGGGATTGGGACTGCACCCTGCTAGCAACATACTTAATCAATCTCAAAGATATTGCAGTTTTGTTTGAAACAAGATACAACAAGCCTATAAAACAGAGAAAGGGGAGAGAAAAAAGAAAAATAATGTGACACTTCTGTATTTGTTGTGTGGGAGCAAATTATGCATCTGAAGGACCTGCTCTTTTGAATATATTGAGATATTTCTGACACGCACACAACCCACTGAGGTTGGTTGTTATCAGATAAAAGCAAAAGCAATATCGGATTTTGAGAAATAAGCGCAGGAGAGTCCTTACAGATTTTGTGACAAAAAATGAAAAGTTTTAGGGATCCCAGGCATTATTTAAATTGAAGCTTTACTTGGCAGCTGGGTGAGAGAAGAAAGTAAAGAAGAGGAACCAAACAATAGAACACATTCTAACCTCCAGCCTTTTGACGATCTCTTTGATATCATCAATGTTGCTGATGAAGCTCTCCAAAGACACACATTCACCTCTCTCATAGAATATTTTGATATTTGTGTCCGTTGAAGTCCACCCTATCACATCTCGACAGGAGCAATTGAACACCACGCTTTTTGTGTCCTGTTCAATGAGGACTACAAACTCATTAGAGATGCCTAGGAGACAGTCTATTTCCATACCCTTGCTGTAGTCTTTTGCATGGACACTCCATACAATCGCACCAGAACTATAGATCTCTGCTCCTGGATAAGGTTTGGACTTTTCTTTCTTTTTTGAAGCAAGTGAGATGAATGGGAACTTGCCAGAAGGGTCAATAGGTGTGTTGGTGACATTCTTCTCTGCCAAGTCTTTCAGGTACTCTTGCCGGGTCCTGGTGGCCATTGCGCGAAACTTTTCTGATTTATGAGCAGCATTCTCTGCATTAATGACCTTGGCTAGTAAGAAGTCCCTGAACACATTTGACTTAGGAAACGTCACACCTTTTGGAATAGGTGGTCCAAAGGATGGTACATCTCTGGATCTCGTCACAGCAACACTAAATGAAATAAAAGAATAAGGAAAAAACAGTGTTTCGCTCTGTACAAATCCAGCAGTTTCTTCATACAGAAAATACATTCTCTTTTTTCCAAAAGCCCTCAGTTTTTTCTTTCCTTTTCTCAGCAATATGCCTATATTTACATATTAATGTTACCAGTGTGGAAATTATGCCCCCGTTATTGAATAACCAGAAGGCCGCTTTTTTTTGAATATATAAAATTTTGAGCCATTCGCACTACCACAGCTTAAAAAGAGCTTCAAGTGCAAAATTGTAGGTTTTTTTGATAAAGTAATCACTCATGTGTGATACTTCTGAATTTTGTTTGGTTTTAGTACAAACAGAAAATTTCTAAATCACGCTATTACAAAGGCTAGCTTAGAATTTAGCTAATGCTGAAAGGCTCATCTGAAAGCAATGCAAAGTGTATGATTAATACTAGAGATACAGATTAAATGAACACATTACAGATGAAGGCAATAGTCATCTCACAAGTCCAGTTTCACTGTGAAAATCATCTTCTGGTGACTGAATGCCTATTTAAAACACTGTTTGTGTTTTAAATTCCTGGACTGAAAACCTCACTAGTTGATACTGCATGCTAGTGATAGAGGCAAACTCCAAGAATACTAGAAATAAGAAATTTTTCAAAAGTTTGGAGATACATAATAGGAATAAATATTTTCTTTTTCCTTTCCTTTCTTCCTTTTAGTTACTGTAGCAAGTGACAGAATGACAATAAGATTGCCTTAAGAAATGGGGACAAGCTTAGCTATTCTCAAATGTTTCATATCTCGTTTCGTTTGATATCAATCAGATGAGTTGTTTGGCATCACCGAAGATTTGACATTCCAATACAGGACCATTTACTTGGCAATTTGTCCTAAGAAGAGATTGACAACTCTACTTTGATAGTTTTGTGACAAGAAATGCTCCAACAGTTTAAATGATTTACCACATATTTATAAGTAGGTCTAAAAAAGCATTAACTAATTTTGTCCAAAATACAATGGTAATGGAGACAAAAAACAGGATGAAACTTGATCACATTAGAAAAGTATTTATCTGAAAAGTTTTTATCTGAATCCTTAATCATAATCAGAGAAATCCCCCCAAAATACCAGTAACTGAGACTGCAGAGTAAATCTTTCTAAAGACATAGGAACACCAGAAATAAAAATGAAGTCATCCTTTCTTGAAGTATATCCTCTGGTTTTGAGTGGTGGGCTGTTTTGTTTGGTTGGTTTGGTTTTGTTGTATTGAGGGTTTTTTTAATTTATATTTTCTGGCAACTGATATTGAGAGATGTCATTACTGTCAAATTTCTTCCAAACGTATGCCAGTATATCTAAAAGTATGCAACAGGGGGTGCTCATGAAGCAACTATCTGACTCATGTTCAGTGGTCCTAAAGAGTCTGTTATTAAGAGGTGGAAACCTAAGTGTTAAACACAATTACTGGATACAATGAAAAAATACCAGTAAGATTTTGTTTGATTCCATTTTCAGTATCATGAATCACAGGGCTAAGAATTTAATCTTTAACACATGCCTGAGAAGTTTTAAAAAGTGAGTGATGCCAGCAGAGACACCAGACTTTTGACATATTTTTTATCTTAGTTAGGAGGGAGAATCAATGCCCAAGAGAGTGCTTCAATTTATTCCTTTTATGTAGCTTTCTAATATAAATTCCAGTACATTTTTATGCTATATGGTTTCCTGTTTTGTCTAGAATTATGAATCTATGAAACTCCTCCAAATAATTCAGTGAAAAAGAGGTCAGACTTACTTCGAAAAGTTTCCTAGAAAAACTTTTCATAATAGAATTCTATAAATTTAAATCAAGAGTTTGCAATGAGAGGACAGAAAAAAAAAAGAATTTTAATCTTAAAGACATTACATTGAACATTCAATGTCCTGGTGATCTCCTGTATCACTCACAGTTATTTTTCCTACCTCCTCCCCCTCCCCTTAAAATTTAAGCCTGTACTATCTCTAAAGCCCAATTACTAATAAGTAACCAGTAAGATTCCACCCCTTGTAGTTGTGAACACTTGAAAAATTAAGTGATTCCGGCGTCTGAGGGTCAGAAATATAACCCTCATAATATTTAAATTTATTACAGTTTAACAAGTATAAACCTTTCCCATGCCTTTTAAAAGAAAAAAATTGAAAATATGCAGTCATATTACTTGAAATAATAGCCCAAAGCAGATTTTGTTTATTTTGTTATATGCAATTCAAATGGAAAATGCATCTGCAGCCCTTGTGGATACATTATCTACCTTCCCTTTACTTCAAAATCATTTGCTGTACACAGCTGAAACATATGTCTTAGAGTTTAAGAATCAGCTGTGTCCACATAAATTATGTAACAGTTGAATTTTCAGTAAGTTGCCTAAAAATGCATGCCACCACGAACATTCCTACTCCAGGAGAGTTAATACATGTGTGAAGTTCAGAATCAATTCCAGAAATGCTATGTGAACTTTAGCAAAACTTCTGAGGAAGAGCCTTTGAATCTTTTACATGTACTTGAAAAATAATGAATACACCAACTCAGACACTGCAGTCTTAGATTTTCCCCTAAATAAACCCTTTTATATAAATAAAATACTTAAGTGAACATTTGTATTTCAGTGAAAACAAGTTAATTCAAATTTCAAGATAGCTACTCTTCTAAATCCATTGCTCTGACATTTCATATTTTAAATGAAAAAGCTTTGTAGAAGTTTTCTGAGAGCAGTCAACATTTAAAAATAAAAATACTTTAAGAGTTCAGGATATAACAAAGGTAAAAATTTTCACTGATCGTAGAAGGATATGCTTGTAACAGATGCTTGTAATTTGTTTAAAAAAATTATGCTAAAAAGGAACCTCATCTTGTAATTCTTGTAATAATTGGTTACTATTGATAGTAACCAATAGAAAATTACCATTTTCTCTTTTAATCATATTGACTTTAAGATCCCATTAAGACTAATTTTTTTGGTTGTATAATGCTCTGTAATTTCTTTGTTGGAGAACAAGAGATGAGAAATTAAGATATTTCAGAGACCTCAGCTTCTTTCTGAAAGGTTAAGTCATACTTTTTAACTGTTATTATTTCAAAACATGAGTTCAGACGACCAAATTATCTGAACAAGAAGTAGGGGTTTTTTGTTCTTTCAATGCAAAAATATTACTCTAGCATACTCTTAATAAAGAGAGTAAAAAGGAAGTGAGAATGCAATTTTAAAATAATTTCCAAATGCTTGATATGCACGTGTATGTGCACATGTGTGTGTACACACATACTGACCACAGTAATTTCCTCACTGGGTGTGTTTCATTTACATATTCATACTTTTTAAAAAGTGCTCCAAATTCACAATACCCAAAATCTCCTTGACCCCTATCTTTCATTATGTTTCCCTACTGAGAATTTAAGAGAAGAATGACAACTCCCTTTACACTCAATTCCACGTTTTCAGTGAACCCAGCGAGAGCTACCTGTAACAAACGCTGTCAGTGCAGGGACCGTGCACTCGTACAATGACAAAGACATGCTGGAAGTGGGATCGAATGTTCTTTGGGCTGAATGGTTGTGCTCCAGGCTCCTGGAAAACTATTGTCACAATATCATTTCCAATATGTCGTTTTCTCAGAAGCTTTAACAAAAAACAAACAAACAAACAAACAAAAAGATGCACAGTTTAAAACACAGACTTTTCACAAATTTCCGATTATTTATTTCTCAGTATTTTAAAGTACTATTGTTCAGTTTCTTCCCCCAAATGATACTTCAAGCTGAAAACTGAAATAATTGAGGATTTATGTAACAAATACCAAAACTGCTTATTCATTTCATAAATTTCAGGCACGGGGGTTTTCATAACAATTTCATTTTCATAAGTAGCACACAGGAAGAACTTGTATGGGAAAATTTTAAGCTAAACAAAAGGGGAAAAACAACAGCAAACCCTGCTAGTATCAAGAGTAATCACTGACACATGGAAGAAGGAAAACATTCCTCACTTCACACTTTTTTACAAAGTAGAGGTAGGCTCAATTTCGAGTTGAAAATAGTTGTCATTGTCCATAATGCACTTGATAATAATTTTCTTTATGCTTCTTTGAGTAAATACAAGACTAGAGTAGGAGACAAGATAAGCTACCAAGTAGTAGAACAATTAATGTACCAAAGCAAAGTAAAAAGAACTCTATGTTAACTTCTATTGTAAAAGGAAATTTCTATTTTATTTGCAGAAGTACAAAGCATCCTTTCCAGAACAAAATGCATATACAACATTCACAACACCATGGCTTAGAGTTAAACAACACTAAGGTACTCAGTGTAACAAAGCAGATCAGCCTACATAGCTCTTCAGTATAATATAGTTAATAAAAAAAGAAAAAAAAAAAGAGGAAAACAAAAAAGGACTTTGACAAAAGGATTTTGACTCATGTCTTCTTGTGTAGCGTGCTGGACCACCTACTCATTATCTCATTCTGTGCACATTACAATTTGCTGAATGCAATCCTTAAAGGGCGATTGACTTAGCTAGTCTAAAAGGTTTAAAATAATTTAAAATCAAGAACACTTTGAGATAAGATATGAACTATTATTTATGTAACACGTATGTGCTACTCACATTATTCTATACTGTTTACTATGTAAATGCATAGTGGTAATGCACAGTTAAATAGAAAACAGTCCAATGGAGAAAAATCTACCTATGATGTACCTACAATGATCTGCTCTGCTCACCTCCCTAACAAAAAGATGGCCACTTTTACTTCTGATTCCTTAAGTATTGTCTTTGCTAGTAACAAATGAAAGTTGTCATAAATACTCAATAGTTCATCTTCTCCTGAGAAGGAGGAAAATACAATTCTAGATAGGCGTAGCCTATCTTACCTGTTGCTTGTTGTTTGGAGTATACGGCAACATCGTAGAAACGTGGAACATGATTTCATAGTCCTTGTATGTTGTGTATAGAGAGTGAGTACCTGTTGAATCAGCTGCAGTTAAAAAGACAAAATAATAGAATTATTTAAAAAAAAAAAGTTTAGGGAGAAAGTGTCATTATTATCAAAAAAAATCATCAGCCAAGACAAGAATTCCTATTCATCCACAATCCTAGCTGATATATCAGCAAATAAGAACTTACTCAGATTTTATTCACCTGCCAAAGCAAACGCTGCATACAGATGGCCTGTAGAATTCTGCATACTTTTCCCAAAGAAAAACTTCTTTAGGAACAGAGAATTTCTACCAGGAGACCCTGAAGAAAGCCTATTTAAGCACAAAAACGATAGCAAAGTCTGAGATAATTTTCAAGCACACCCAATGTCTTGGAATGAAACTGAACTGTAAGGAATGTGAAAACAACTTCAGAATGGAAGAGAGACAGATACTGCAAAATAATACCAGAACAGAATGAGTTCTCTTAAACATAAATATCAGGGCTCTAATGTAATGAAGTCAGATAAAACCTTCATTAGAACAGGTGCTTTATGGACCGGAACCATCAAAACTCCAAACAGGACGCTAGCATGCTTCTAACTGACGATGGAAAAAGCCCACAACAATGACATTATGATGCTAGTATATTAATCCAAGGTACTCTCACCTGTTCTGGGTTCTGGCCACCCTATTTTAAAAGCTATAGAAGAAAGAGAAGGGATCCAGAAACTAGCCACAGAAATAATTATACGTGGATGGAGAGACTTCCATGTGGAAAGAAAATGATAAAAACTAGGATTATGAAGTTTAGAAAATAAAAAAGAAGAGTGGATATTACTGAGTTTACAAAGTGTTGATTGAAAACAACACTTAGTTACATGCAAACTATGAACTTCTGTTTTTACTTTTTCTTTCTTTCAAAAAAGTGACCTTGAAAAATGTTCCATTCATTTAAGTAGTAACACATTTAAAGATGAAATAGTGAGTATATTCTATTAAATACAACTACTGTCCAAAGAGCAAAAAGTCTGTTTTCAAACAGAATTTTAAAAATAACTAGCTTTATATATATATATATATGGGAAAAAAGCATCCTGGTTATCTGAAGTTATATAAACATGCTGCTAAATTATATAATCCCTAAATGATATAAATAGATAACATTTATAACAGCATATTTTAAAAAGCTGTTAAAAACTACACATTGGGTTTTTGTATTAGCAGAGAGATCATGATACTAAGAAGATAATAGTTCTGAGATTTCTGAGGCATTTATAGTAACCTAAATATACAGTTTATTCACCCAGATTTTGGGGACAACTTTGAGAAGTTTGTTTTCTGTCAGATTCAGAATAATAAAAAGAGGTAGCTTTACTGTAAATGAGAAAGCACAAAATCAGCCATAAAATGAAATGGGAAGTCTTCTATATTAGAGCTGCATAAGAATTTTCCACTTCCAGATCATCTATACAGAACAAAATTAAAATTAGAAAGAAAAGATTCCTACAACCTTATAAAAAAATAGTAATTCTCAGTTAATGTTTCAAGGAGATTGCACTCTCTGTTTCAGCATTCAACATTGCCAGTAGGATAAACTAGGTAACTGCTAAATATTTTCTTTTTAATGCTAATTAGAACAGCAGGACAGCTGAAAGGGAATCATTTCATTGTCCACTCTGTTCATAGCAGCCTCCATCCTCTGCCTGATCACTGCAGTGCACACTGAAGGGGGTAGATGCACCTGAAAGTCACCTAGACATCAACATAGCTTCTTACTGGCTTTGTCTATCTGTAAAGATGCTAATTTATACATCATCTTTCATAAACAGGGCATACAAAAATATCACAAATAATTGGAAAGCAGGAGCAAATGCAAGAAGACAGAGAAGTGAGTCAGACACACAGGGGAAGCAAGGTCCCCAAAGCAGGGAAAGGACCCAGAAGCGGTTGGTGGGAAAGAATAAAGCCATTCTGAAAAAAAAGTACACTAAAACATCTAAATATTCAAGCCAAACTTTCAACCTTCCTGTATGGACTTCATTTCAGGCAGAAAAGGATTCTTTCTCAGAACAGCACTGATTCTGCAAACTACATAATCAGGCTATAATTCAAATAACACATAACACATTTAATAATTCCAATTATTTCCAAGTACTTCACAGTTTTAATCTCTCATTCAAATCTAACTACAAACAGAAGCCCATATCCACTACAGACTGTGCATCTCTCTCAGCATTGCGATTTCTTTTTTCTTTCAAGTAAAGTGTGCTTTTTCTGAAGTACAAAACAGTAACTACAGGTGTTTGCTTTAAATCAAATCACAGCCACTGCAGTAAAATCCAGGACTGTGCACTGGAATAACAGCCATCATTTCAAGGTCAGAACTGTAAGCCAGCACTGCAATCCACTTCAATTTCCTTCTAGTTAACAGAGCCCGAGGGATCTACAAATTCATTAGCACCTTTTTACACTGAAGACATCCCCTCCTGCCATTAGCTTATGATGCCTTCTCAGCTTTGCTCCATTACTGGATTTGGCTACTTAGCTGAGACATTATATGATCTTTTTTTCCTTCCTCATTAATCACCTTAAATCTACTTTAGTCTTCTGTCCTTCCAATGATTCTCAGCTACCTTCACAAGGATTGTCTTAACAGACTCACACTGAATGTTTTTTCCAACACCAACAGGGCTCAAAATTGACTGACACCACCAGCAAACTGCTGACAAATTCACCTCACTGAATCCATGGGACTTTGTCTGCTTCTACAGCAGCTTAAAACAACCTCCACACTAGAAAACTGTATAAAAAACATTACAAGTAGAAAATCTAACTCACTGTTTCAAAGGAAAACATTGAAAGGAATTCTAGGAGAACAAAAAATAAATTATATTGATGAGGTATGACAGCCATTGCTACAAACTGCTGCAGGGTTCACACTTAAAAGCACGAGAACAAAAATTTTCAAAACGTAATGTTGCTCTCCTATACCTTTGCTGTCAGCAGCTGTCAAAATTGCTCTTCTTTGTGCCATATACAAGGATTACAGTAAGCACTCATGTTTAACTTCTGTAATATCCAAGTTATTTTCAGACAGAATTTCTGAGGACAGAATCTTTTTATTTGTAACATACAAAAGTACACATGTTAACACAAACACAGAGAAATGCAGAGAGACTTCCCTCCATCCCTACTGCTGCTTCTTAAGCAGTTAAGGAACCTCCAACCTCCTTTGGCTATTGGTCTCCCAGCAAATGTCGCAGACCCAAGAGTAAGTCCGTTCTTATTTCCACATGGTTGGAAAGATGTTATACAGTACAAGTTAGGAAGGTTATCTATCTGTATTATTTAATCACAAACACTGAGTTTTATTGACAACCCCATAAATGAAATGTCAATTCAAAGTCCATTCATTTCCTAGATTTATCTATTTAATAATTTATATTCTGGTTTTATATTCTTCTCATGTTTTAGCCAGAAAGTCATGCAATACATAAACATCTAGTACAGAAACCTACCATTATTAGCTAAGCTTATAATCTTGTCAAATAAACTCCCACACCTCACATTAATCAACTTCCCTCATTTCCTGCATCAACCACACTACCACTGTGTTGGACATACATGCCAAATATTACCATAGAATAGATTATGTCCTAAGTCAAAAGGGACGCACAAGATCATCAAGGTCCAACTCCTGGCCCTGCACAGGACCATCCCCAAGAGTCACACCATGTCCCTGGGAGTGTTGTCTAAATGCTTCTTGAACTCTGTCAGGTTTGGTGCTGTGACCACTGCCCTAAGGAGCCTGTTCCAGTGCCCAACCACCCTCTGGGTGAAGAACCTTTTTCTAATATCCAATCTAAAGCTCTCCTGACACAACTTCAGACCATTCCCTCCAAGTCCTGTCACTGTCACCACAGAGAAGAGATCAGTGCCTGTCCCTCCTCTTCCCCTCACGAGGAAGTTGCAACTGCAATAAGGTCTCCCCTCACTCTCCTCTTCTCCAGGGTAGTTGGCCTGCATACATTCTGTGTAATCATATTTTATCCAACCCTGAAAGTTGCTGCCACTGAACACATCTGTTTACAGGAGTTAGTCTCATTCATAACACATTCTTAAGCACAGTGTCAGAACTGTATTTGTTTGCTGCTATTTCTGAAGTTCTGCATGCCTACATTATATTGGTTGTTACATATATTATTTCACTCTTAAAATTTTTTTTTGTATAAAATGAACACATTCCTACCACTTTGGAATTTTGACTTCCTCCTCAACCCAACATCTTTTTTCCAAGACTATCCTCTAGTCTAGAATTCAAGAGAAAAAACCAACACTTTTTCATGATGTATTTTCCAAACCATCTGCTTTTCTTTGGCCTAGATCATGGAAAGTGGATGTCAGCAAACCCTAATTTTCTTGTGTGAAGGTGCAAACTTAATGGGCTATGGCCTCTCTTGTTGCAATTAAGCGTGGGAAGGGACTGTCTACTACGAACAGGACAGGGAAAATAAAAGTAAATGAGTGCAAAAAAAAAACACCTCAACATAAAAAGAACTGAAAGTATTCAGAGGTGAAAGACCATTTCTTATCATCCACTCATGAAAATAAAAGCTTTAAAATTCAGAAAGCCTTATTTAAAGTAGGTAAGTTTTGTTTTAAAGTAGTGGCTTTTGTTAGATTCCATCAGGAACTTACCTCCTGCTTACAAAGGAAATCATATTACATAGTAATGCCAGTCAACTACACTGGGTGAGTTCTCTATCCCTTACACTGGCAAATTTTTTACTGCAATTAAATTATCCCTGATTAAATTCCTCTTTATGGGGCACAACTTCATTTTTGGTTCTCTTTGAGCCAATTACAAAAGAAGAATCTAAGTCACTGTGTCCTTTACCTGATGTTGCTGAAGTGCTGGCATTTGCTGTGCCACAAAGTTTTAGAAAGGCATTCTCATTAGTCTGATTAGAATTATTGTACATGTTTGTAAATGCAGAGTGGGTGCACCCAAGTAACACAAGTTACATCTTTCTTTCTAAATATATGAATTGTTGTTACCTTTTCACTCCAGTGATTTGAACAGTCAACTGAAATGTGGGAAATGGTTTTAAATCCTTCTGCTGTGTAATAGGAGAGGGTTGGTAACTCACCAAAATCTTTCCTAATCAATACTTAGGCTCAGGTGTATTGCAGTCAGGTTTTTTCTTGATGTTGCTTTTACTTCTCAGTTCAAGAGGGGCTGGAAGTCTGCTGTTCAATAGTTAGAACTTCCCCTGGTGGGGAAGGGCTTGTTCAGGCTTCCAGACTTTGCTCTAACATGGAAGTCCTAGAAGTTCATTAGGAGATCTGGATTCTCTCGGTTGAAGACTCTGATTCCCTCTTAGAGCAACTGCATGTTGAAGAAATCTCCACCTGTTTTTAGATGTAGCTATAAATGACTTGCTGAGGGTCCTAAGAGTCCACACCAGAGTGGAGAACTTGCCTGCCTCATGCGGGAACTGTACACAAAGCTGAGTGAAAGTTCTTTATGGCTCACAGAATCCTTTGCCTTATTCTTTGTAACAGCTGCAGGGAGCTTCTCCACAAAGCAGAAGCCAGGTCTAGTATTACCGACCTGATCTCATCTACCAATTTAAAATACTGAGAAATACGACTAAGTGAGGGGGAGGGAAATAAGGTATGCATTACAACTAGAAAATAAAGTAAAATGACTGAAGTTATAATTTGAAAGATCACCGTGATGTTTATGACTTTAAAGTGATGCCCATAAACTTCCTAGTCACTGTAGGACAGGTGACATTTTCAAGCTCTAATTCCTATCCAAAGTCTGCAGGCTGCCAGGAGATAGACTGCTTCCCCTCTGGTAATTCTAGAAATAAACAAACAAAACTTGAAAAGTAGCATCTCTTTTCCACAGTGGCACTGGCAGAGATCCAAAGCTAAAGCCCTTGAAGGATCGAATACACTTAAACAGGATTTCAGTTAATAGGATGCATGAGATTTCTCCTTTTAAAAAAATGACTCTGTTATGGATACTTACCAATTAGGCCCCTAATTCAATAAAATTTCTAAGAACAACAACTGTTCTGAAACCAGTTTTTGCTAGAGTAACTTTACTTTTCTAAATTTGCATCAATTAAAAATACTGTGAAAATTTTCAGAGTACATATACAAATCTGTTCACCTTCATCCACAGAAAATCTTTCCATGTGTCTTACCTCATGTAACTGCTTTTCATCGGTTATAAAGCATTGTCAGAGGTACAGAAACTAGCCAAGGAGCCTACACAGACCTGACCTTTCTTACGAGTCAATGAACAGACACTAGTTTTAAGCACGTCTTTGCAATCAATTGTGCTGACACTGAACAGAATTCTTAAGCAGGAAAATTTCCTGAGCAATGAGACTGCAAAACCTATTCTAAGACAGTGATCTCTACCAGCAGAAGAGCACAGGGCTGGAGCTCATTTCCTAGCTGTAAACCCAGCTGTTTCTACAAAACCTATAAACCTAAATCACAGTAAAAACCACAGCCTCCTTCTTTGCAGGTCTTTCCGTGTTTGGGCCAAGGCAAAAAGACTGATTACTCAGGGTAGCTATCGAAGATGTACAGCCTCGCTGTATTCTGCCATTCACATATTCTCCACATGTGAGATGCAGCTCTTGTGACCATCTCTGGTCTTCAGCACTTTGCCTACCACAAGGTGGCTTTTTTGGAGTTGTGTCCCCAAAGCACCTTCTCTTTCACCACATCCAGTCTGTGTTTTGCACATTGGCAGAAAGAAAACATAGCACCATCAAGATCAGTTACAAAAGTTTGCTGCCACTGTTCACATTTACTGGTGTCTAAACCTACTCATTAGGAACTCCTGCATGCTGTGTAGTCCTGTGTTTTCTCAGTAAGCTGCAGACAACATAACTCAAAAGATTGCGGACAATTTAAGAGTTCCTAAGCAGTTCTAGCTGATGAGGCCCCACATGTGTGAGCTTGTAAACCTTGACTGAAACAAAACGTAGGAAACCCTTCATGAAAGCAGCATTTTCCACTCAAGATGATTACCCTTCTTCTCCAATCACAGTGAAGTGTTCACATAAGCCTTTTTGTATTTTTAGATACAGAATGGAACTGAGTAGGTCTACAGAGCAGTGTGAAAACCTGAGCAATGTGACCTGCCAGCTCTCAACATAGAGGAGAAACCTTTATTACAAGAAGACAACTCTCAAAACTGGGAGAGATTCAGTCAACTAAAAGCTCATGTTTCCATTCAACAAGGCCTAGACTGTAGTACCTGAACTAAAAACCTGACAAAATCCTTTCCTTGAGTTGGAAGCAACAAGAAAAAACTCAGAAAACTTCTGGAAAATTTTGCTGCTTGGAAGAAAATGCAAAATAAGTACTTAAAAGACAGTTACAGGTGTATTTGAGCAGATGAATCAACTCTTAATCATACAGCATTTACATATACTAGAAACCATGTGTGGACTGACACCAAAATAAGGGCTAGTGTTTTTTCGTGTCTTGACTAAACCAGAAGAAAGGGAAGAGAGGATTTTACTTTAGGGAGGGTATGTTTAGATTAGATATTGGGAAGATATTCTTTATTGTGTGGGTGGTAAGGCACTGGAATAGGCCACTCAGAGAAGCTAGGGATGCCCCCCATCCCTGAAACTGTTCAAGGTCAGGTTGGATGGGGCTCTGGCCTAAGGGAAGGTGTCCCTGCCCATGGCAGGGGGGTTGAAACAGGAGGATATATTCCTTTCAACTCAAAGCATTCTATGATTCTATGAAATGCACTTAAGTGAGTAACTACAACAGAGGGAACATAAATACTGCAAGTAAAAGAAAGCAGGCTCAACGTTAAATGTATGTGAAATAGGTATTAATTTAGGTTAAAAACCACAGGTTTTATAACTCTCTGAGGACTGATGATCAGATTGGCCAAGAACAGCCTGAGGAGATGGCAACATTATTCCTGTAGGAATTAAGGACACAGGGTAGAATGGTGGAGCACTAAAGCACAGCAAGTTACAGTATATGTGGTAGAAGACCCATGACAAGACCACAGCTTTTGCTGCACTGAAGTTGATGAATGCTTTTCAGCTTTCATGAATCAACTCCTTATTTAATTTCCTTTGCCACAAGTGAGCAAAATAGCAAAAGATTTCCATAGGAACTGGTTAGTTCTAATACTCAAAGAAAAGGCATACAGACCAAAATTTACCCCTGAATAGTTTAAATAGATCTACAAATTGAATACAGCATGTGCTAGCTGATAAATAGGTATTTTACGTTTGATTCCAAAAGCAAAAGTGAGTTTCTTTTATAGATATGGTCACCCAAGATCATCTTACCACTGTATTTTTGTTGCAATAAGTTTTACAGTTAAAGCTGATAATTTAACTGTCAAATCCACATTAATTTCTGTAACTCAAAAGAAAAATCACAGAGGGAGGAATACATTTGACAGTGTGACTAAGACGAAACTGCCTAGAAGAAAAACTGCATGCAACAGACATCAGCAAAGCAGCAGATCAACTCGTCAAGGTGGAGTGACATAGATGGGTTCTCAAAACGATTTGGTGACAGTCTGTAAGCGTATCATTAAAAGAAAATACGACATATCAACTATATTGATTAGTCATTACACAACACACTGATTTGCAATATCAAAAATAGTTCCACAGTTACTGGTTTCTTGTTTTGGCTGTAGTGGTAATTTCATACCAAATTAGAACAAAAATCCAATTTCATACCAAATTAGTACAAAAATCAGAAGTGAGAGACCATATGGTTATGGGTCAAATTACATGTGTGGTCTGCTTTCACTTATAATACTGAGCAACTGTCTTCCTATAGCAAAGACGTTATGCTTAAGAACTCTCTGCAAAGAGGCAGTTAACAACCATATGATGTATTTTGTTCACTTAAGGCAGGGTGGAAAAATGAAAAAGCCTTACTCTTGGTATCCAGCTGAGCACGATACTTGTCAAATCCCTTGAGTCGAACTCGTTCTCCCAAGAGCTGAAGAAACTCCTCAAAGGCTGGACCTGCTGATTCATTATTATACATTTCCTCTTCTGTGCTTTGCCCGGCTTTGCAGTACATGATACCCACCTTAAGCTGGTAACTTAACTGTAAAAGGGAAAAAGATTGAAATCTTATGTGCATACCAACTGATGCAGCAACTTATGTATTAAATTCACTTCCCACCTTTTAATAAACCGATAATTCACAAAAAGAAAAAAACCCTAATTATCAGTCTAATTTCAAAAGTTAGTCTAGTTCCAAATACTCTCATTGTTTTCCACTGTAATTGTCTTGATGACGGCATATTTTACCTGAAGATGTCAAAATGCTTTCTGAAGCGAAACAAATATTAATGTTGCTTATTTTCAGGATGACAACACTGCAGCTTGCAAATAGTGAATGTCTTTAAAAGGCACTATTTACTAGCATAGATCTTCAAATATATTTGTGCTTTGCAGTTCCAATTTCTCTCTAATTTGTTATTTGATGTTCCTAATACAGCAGAAGCTGAAGATGTGAATAAAGTAATTTTTTACCCAACCATGACTGTGATTCTTCAGAGCAAACTGTTCCCACCAATTACAAACTGATACACACAAAAAAAGGAGCAAATTGATGTCATGTAAATCTGGACTACAAAAACAGAAGTTACAGAAAGGAAGAAAGCAGCATCCAGAACCATTTACTGCTGTCTCCAAAACCAATTTCACAGGCAGGAACTTCTGATTGAGAGAGCACAAGGGAGAGCCTTGGAGATTACGCATGTAATTCATCCAGTAAGAAATGCATCCTTGCTGCTGCATAAATAATCTTTCCTCCCACATATGAATTTTTTGCAGAGGCTCTATTTCAAATAAACACCAAACAGATATGTCAGAGCAAAATCATAAGATAATAATATAATAATAATAATAATAATAATGGCCAGTCTTCGCGAGCGAAGATCCGGGGAAGGTCTTTCCACCTTCCAGCCTGCGCATTGGATTTTTTAGGTGAGACACAGTGTGCGCGGAACTGAGCCCACCCTTTAATCCTAAGGTTCATCTGCCGGGGCCAAGCGAGCTTGGACAGTGGCAGCGAGGTCCTTAGGACGTAGGTGGGTTGCCTTTAAGGGCTGACGAGCCCCACCTGCCCGGGAGTGGCCCTGACCGGGAATCGAACCCGGGTCTCCACCTATCAAAACTGGCATGAGATTTACAAGTTTAGGCTACAGCTTAGTGGGTAGTGAAAACAGTTATTTGCAAGAGCACTGGAAGCAAAATCACCCAAATATACTGTGATTTGCTCTGAGAAGATTCTATCCCAAGCTATGAGACAAAGGATTTTGAACTTGATAGAACAATGTGGACATGTAATTATACTGAAATTCACTAATTCTATAGTGGATAATTTGAAGGTCCTCAGAAGTGGGCCTACTCTGTCTTTAATTAAAGTGAATTTTAAAATTTAAAAACTCTGAAAACTGCAACTTTATTGTATTCTCCTTTACTACCAAAGATGAATTATGACAGGAATATATGTAATAAGTCATAGTTCTAAGCTGTTTCATTTTCCCCACTAAAGAACGTCCCTTATTTTATCATCTGGCACACTGACTACCTGAGTTGCACCTTCCAAACATGTTCATGTAAACATTATGACAAAATGCAAGTACAACAAGAAATCATAGAAAGGTTTGGATTGGAAGGGACCTTAAAGATCATCTAGTTCCAAACTCCCTGATGAGGGCAGGGACACCTTCCACTAGACCAGGTTGCTCCAAGCCCCCATCCAACCCGGCCTTGAACACTTCTAAGGATGGAACATCCACAACTTCTCTGGACAACCTTTCCAGTGCCTCACCACTCTCACAGTAATGAATTTGTTCCTAATGTCTAATCTAAACCTACACTCTGCCAGTTAAAAACCATTAGGTATTGAAAGTATTAAAACTTGAAGCAAAGATATGTACTGGTAAAACAAATACCAAGCACATGCAAATTAATGTTATAATTTATTACGATGATTATTTATTTCAACTCTCGGTTCACTAAAAAAATACAAAAAACCCAAGCCAATCATCAGTGCACACCATGGTCAAAACAAATCAGATACAGATGGATGGTACATGGAGGGTTTTTTTGTAAAACATTCTATGTTTGATTAAGATGTAACTCTTCTCAGGAATCAAGGAAGATAGATGAGGTTTATGGGTACATTTCTATGATCTCTGCTTAGCTGGTGAACCACACGATCCCACTCTTACACATGCTTACTGCCTCAGAGAAGCCAGACTTCGTGCCTTTGCCCACAGGGCCACATGTGCCCTCACAGAGAACCTAGCCCAGTTACTGCTGACATGTGGGAAGGGGGGAGGGAGGAAGGGTGGTGAGAAGCTGGGACTGTCTGCTGCTCCTGCCAGAGCAACTGTCATTGCTTTCCACATCATCAGTAGCAGGCCCTACCTTGGACCACTCAGGCGTTTCCTACTCAGATACGCTTTCTCTCCAGTCCCAAGGAAACAGGATGGATACAAGCGTTTCATGGGACCACAATACCTTATCTGCACTGCTCGATACAATAATTTCTAGTCGTTTTACTTAAACAAGTTAGGACAAAGAAAACCATCCTCATCGACCACACTTACACTATTCAAACTTTAATTTCAGATGAAGGAAGTTATTTTCAAGGACATAAACATAAACAGGAACGGCAGCATCCATGAGCAAGCAAACAACTGTCCTTTACCACTTTGAAAATGTCATCCTAGGAAACTAAACAAGGACTATGCAAAGAGCAGGATATGCCTTCTAGCTGTGTTCTTAGATTTGCTAATTTTTGAAAAAAAAGTTGCCTAAAAACAACACAAGCTGGTATTTTTGAATCAAAAAAAGTATAGCTGGAGAAATAAAGAGATACAGTCCCCATTATTACACGTCCTTCTGATAAATGTAGGGTCCTTAGAAGTATATTAACTCCAAGAGAAAGCTAAAAAACAAGTTGAAGAATGCATTCTCTTGTGGTAAAACTACTAAAGTAGCAGCTTCACTTGAATAGTCTCAAAGTATTTACATATGTATCTATGTAGGAAAAGTGGACTTCAAGTATTTATCTAGAAGTCAGTGCAAGACAGTAGAAAGTATATCTTGGATTTAACCAGTCAGCAAGTTTATATTATGAACAGGGAATTATATTAAGAACCAACTGACATTTTTCACAGTATTTCTGTGAATGTGGAATTGCCATGCAGATTAACTTCCACTGGAATAAATCAGTAATTGCCCCGATATTCAAATTTGTAAATCAGATTTGAAAGCAAGCCTACAGCAACTTACCATGAACTCCTTATTCAAGGCAAAGATTAGCAGATGGTAATTATTAAAGAAGCTAGCACAGTCCTAAAAGTGACTGGATTGCTTTGTAACACAGAACCATTCAAATAAATGCATTTTAGTAAATCCAATAAAAGAATATCAAGGTAACAACAAGCAATGTGGACCGTAAGTACAGAATGCAGATGCTATCACGACTCTAGCAATCCAAGCAAAGAACATGCAACTTCATGTACAACACCACTACAAAATTAGGGCAAGAAGAATATTCCCATTCTGACACTGAATGACATACGCAGATATTAAAAGAGTAGAAGAGAGAGAGCTCAGCCGTAAAAGTGATATGAAATTCAGAGAAAATATGTTGCAGTGAAAGACTTGAAAAGTGCAATCTGTTCAGTTTATCATAAACAAGACCAACAGATGATTTTATCACTGCATACAAAAAGCTTTGCTGGGAAAAAAAATCTCACAAAAATCTCACACCAAAATGACTTTTAAGATGTAGCAGAGAAAAAGATCAAAAGTCTTGAAGCCAAAAGCAGATAAATTTAAATACAGAACTGCAAATTCTTAAATATGAAAACAACCAATTGCTTTAAGACCTCATTCAAATATAAAAACGACATCTCATTATAAGTAAAACTGGTGCATGCAAATTTGGCTCAGTGAAGGATTACTGGGTGAAATTTAATGGCTAAATCAGGCTAAGGTGACTTTGTAGACTTAACTCTTAAATTCACAAAACATCTTATTTGCTATATCAAATGGGCACCTGTTCATGCTGTAATGAAACAGTGTGACACTCAGCAAGATGAAGAGAGCAACATTCTGTGTACCTAATTAGTAGAGCACCTGTTACCTATTTTTTTTGTTAGCTTAGAATTGATAAAAAATGCAGCTTCTAATTAGTACAGAGTCTGCTTATGTTTTTCTGTTAGAAGTGTCAAACTGTTTCATTACCACAAAACCAAAAACTAGTTTGATGCAGATAATAAAAATTTAACTATCACTTGTCCTAATGATTTTTCAAAAGTTTAAGTATTAACAGAAAATCATACTATACCTATGTCAAACTGTGGGAGTTTAACGACATACAGGATATGAAATAAGGATAATTTAACCTCAGACCGAGTTGCTCAGAGCTCCATCCTGTCTAGCCTTGAACACTTCCAAGGATGGGGCATCCACAACTTCTCCGGGAAACCTAGTCCAGTGTCTCACCACCCTCACAGCAAACAACTTTCTCCTAATATCTAATCTAAACTTACTCTCAGTTTTAACGCATTCCCCCTTCTCCTGTCATTACACACTCTTTTTTCTAAAAAAGTCCCTCTCCCTGTTTCTTGTAGGCTTCCTTCAGATACTGGATGGCCACAATTAGGTCATCCCAAAGTCTTCTCTTTTCCAGGCTGAACAAATCCAATTCTCTCAGCCTTTCCTCATCAGAAAGATGCTCCATCCCTGTAATCATCTTCATCGCTCTTCTCTGGACATGCTCCAACAGGTCGATGTCCTTCCTGTACTGGGGACCCCAGAGCTGGACGCAGTGTTCCAGGTGGGGTCTCACCAGAGCAGAGGGCAGAATCCCCTCCCTCCATCTGCTGGCCACTCTGCTTCTGATGCAGCCCAGGACATGACTGGTTTTCTGGACTACAAGTGCCCATTGTCAGCTCATGTCCAGCCTCTCGTGCACCAGCATCCCCAATCCCTTCTCGACAGGGTTGCTCTCCATCTGTTCATCTCCCAGCCTGTATTGATACTGGGGGCTGCTCCACACAGGTGCAGCACCTTGCACTTGGTCTTATTAAACCTCATGAGGTTCCCATGGGCCCACTTCTCGATGCCATCCTGTTCTTAGGTGTGTCAACCACACCACTCATCTTGGTGTTGTCTGCAGATCTGCTGAGGGTGCACTTGATCCCTTTGTGTGTGTCACTAATGAAGATATTAAATAACACTGGGCCCAATACAGACCCTTGAGCAACACCACTGGTCACTGATGTCCACTGGGACTCTGAGCCATTGACCACTATCCGCCAGATGTGACCATCCAACCAATTCCTTATCCACCAAACAGTCAACTCATCAAATCCATCTCTCCCCAATTTAGAGAGAAGGATGTTGTGGGGGACCATGTCAAAGGCTTTACAGAAGTCCAGATAAATGACATCTGCAGCTCTTGTCCACTGATGATGTAGTTATTCCACCGTAGAAGGCCACTAGGTTGGTCAGGCAAGACTTGCCCTTGGTGAAGCCATGCTGGCTGTCTCAAATCAGTTCCATGTGCTTTAGCATAACTTCTAGGAGGATCTGTTCCATGATCTTCCCAGGCACAGGGGTGAGGCTGAAAGGTCGGCAGTTCCCAGGGTCCTCCTTTCCATTGTTTCTAAAAATGTGTACAATGTTTTCTCTTTTCCAGTCACCTGAGACTTCATCTCATTGCCATCACTTTTCAAATATCATAGAGAGTGGCTTGCTAACTACATCAGCCAATTCCCTGAGGACTCTGGGAAGCATCTCACTGGTCCTAGAAACTTGTGTACACTCCTATTCATCAGGTAGTCATTAACCTGATTTTCTCTTACAGTAGGAGGGAGTCAGTTCCCATCCCACTGTCCATCCACTAGAGTGGCGTGGGAAGAGAGGTTGCCAGGGAAGAAAGGCATGCTCAGAGCTGTTAAATGTCCCTACTGAAGTTTCTAATCATAAAATTCACTTTACTCATGGACTTTCATTTTGCTAAGTCTAAGTTGTATGGCTAATGAGCCTCAGTTCCATCTTTAAAAGACCAGGAGACTATCATCTAATTGAAAACCATTTGTATGAAAAAGAGGCTTAGAATATTTTGCCATGTAGTTTGTTTCAGGAGAAGAAAAAAAACCCAAGAAAACGACACAGGCAGTACCCTGGTCATGGTTGAGCCTATACAGTACTACAATGAAACATTTAGTAACATGGAAGACTTTTCTTCTTGTTATAATAGCAGTAACAGAAACAGAACAAAACTCTCTCCCCCTCACAGTCTTTGAAAAACAGTAACACAGGCTCTTTTGAAGTAAATTAAAATGAACAACTGCCATAACATTAATCTAAAACTTTACGCTACATAGAGAAAAGAACTAGATTTCATATATACCAAATATTCTGCAAAACTCAGGGTAACTACATGCAACCCAACTCTCCTACAGATGACAAGTTTTACTTTAAATGAGGCATTTCAACAGGCTGACTCTAATCACTTAAAGGTAAAAGATAATTTTGCAACTCATGGCAGTAATCTGACAGATTAAGACCATTTATGTAATTCTATAACTCTGCACTTACCCCTTGTTCATCAAGCTTCATAAGCTGTTCTGTGACTTTTGGAGTGTTGAAGGCCAGTCTTAGACAATGGATATTCAGCTCTGGAACCACATACTCCAGCACTTCTTTTAGGGGAAGTCCCCTGGCTGTGCAATGCTTTGCAGTGGAAGGAATAGCATCCTCCAGCACAGAGCCTCTTAATGTCATGAGCTAAGGATACAAAACAAAAATAGCATATGTATCAGATTTTTTCACTGAGATTGATTAGCAAGAGCAGTGGAACAAAACATACTGTTCTTCCAATTCTCAGTAGAGATTAAGGACATTAAGTAATTTCTGTTGACGTGAAACAGACATAAACAAAATGTCACTCACTGATAGCTAACAGTAATCAGACTATTTCAAATGATTCAACAAATTTAAGTTTGACAGGAAACCTCTAATTGAAAAAACTAGTATTAGTAGAGTATTTCTAACAAAGCACTGAAAAAAAAAAAAAAGGATGTTTCTCAGGTCTAGTCACAGTCACATATAAAAGTGGAGAAAGTAATTTCCCTCCTCTTTGCTTCCTTCTAGCTAATATAGCTCCTATAAGTTTCTCAATCTTTAACCAAAATGACCTTCACATCTTCCTCTGTATTGGAATAACTAACTTACATATGTTCTGTGCCAGATAAACATGTGGTGTAATTTTGTCAGGATGTCCCCGGATTATACAGAAATCTATTATCAACGCTGAAAGGCACACAAACCCCACACATCACCTGGTTTTGCCTGCTTGCTTCTAGCTTCTGAAGCTACTAACACTCTTGAACTGCTTACCTCACTGGTTCTGAATATGATCCGGTAGTTGTACTGAGGTCCATTTTCTTTGATTTCCTCTGGCTTCTCTCTTCTTATACTCACAGCTACTGGACCCAGGTTCTCATCTGCCCCAAAATAGTTCCAGTGTTCTTGCATAGGAGAAAAGAAAACAAAAAGTCTGCCTTACTTCTTACACTGCATTTTCTGTATTTTCACACTTGACTGTTATATTGGGAATGCAGATGTGCTCTTGTTGACTTCTAAGGAGTTGGCAGTTTAAGTGGCACCAAGATGTCATTCTTGTGCTTCAGTTCTATCATGAGCTCCGTTTATACAAGGAGGCTGAAAAGCATCATGGCATCTCTGCTTAAACTGGGCTAAAACAGGAAACACCTCTTACATCTTATATTGACATCTGTTTCATTCACAGTGAGCTCAGTAAGTACAACCAATTTCCCTCCTCTCAAAATAAAAAGAAGGAAGCCAAATGCACCAAAGTGGGAAGCTCAACACCCTACATTAAAATAGAAATGGCAAACAACTGTACTTAGCAAAGGATATATATTATTTGTTTTTGTTTAACTGTTTTTTGCTTTTTCCATAAAAGTAATTCTGTTCTAAAAGAGGAAAAATTGATGAAGCTGAGAAAGAAGACTTGTTCATAGTAAAAATATCACAGCATAGTACCACAGAAGAATAAAGAACAGGAAACAAAATGAGAAGCATAAATATTTAACAATGGAGCGTTCAACAACCCTAAAAGTAAATTTAAAGTACTGAAAGTTGAATTGAAAACTAGCCCAGTAGGGAAGGCAGCAGAGAGAACACAGGGCTGGCAAAATTGCTTATTAGCTGAACTGCAGATTATTTTGAAATATATTTTTATATTCATTTAACTACAACATGTAAAGCCAAGCTTTACTGAAAAAATACTAGAAAAGCACATTTACAAAAATTAAAGCTCAACAATTTTAGAGGTTGTTGTTGAAGGGTCTTCTGTTGAGTCATCTGAGCATGTTTACAAACTGTCTTGACTCATGACAGAGGTACATCACCATTAACACAGCAACACACAAGCAAAACTGCACATATACTAAGTGACCACTGAATTTAAAGTCAAGGAGTGTGCAAGAAAAATAAGACCCATATAATTTTCCATATGTTTCATATATGAAAGAATATTAGCAAAAAAATACAAAGTTAGAGCTATCTGAAAATTCAGCAATTCAAAGAAATGGGAAATTCAATGGAATGAAAAAAGATACAACTACCTTGAAAAGAAATGTAACCATACTGCCTTAATTACTACATACAGATTACTTGTTATTTTTAAAATAACCAGAACTTTAAAATAAGAATTTTAGGAGTAGTATAATATAAGCTATTCTGTTATAAAGATAAAATATAAACTATATTAACATCATCAAGAACTGCATCCTTAAAGACAGTAAAAATAGATATTGAACATATTCCATCCAAAGTGAATGGCAGCCATTTTTCCAATTAATAATCACTTGTGGTGTTAAAATCTTTTTTACTGTATTTCTTTTAAAAATTATACTTATTGATTCTTGCAAAACTTTCCTCTAACACATTAAATGCTTTTCATGTAGGGTGCTTTCTCCTTATGAACTTACTTGTGCCCTGGAATTACATCTTTGTCTTCACACAGCTATCCAGCTCTTTAAGCCCTTGAGGGCTCTATTCTATTTCCCAGTGTCTGGTATTTTATTACCCTTTGCTCAACGTTTTCCATTTAAGATTTCAAAGCAAGCAAGACATAAAAGAAACATGCTCGCAGCACTGTAAGACTTACTTTCTACCAAATTCCTCTGCAAGTCATGAGAAGTCAATACTCTCCACAGAAATAATTAAGATTCAAAATTCTTTTAATAACTTGTGAAATCTTGTGTAAGTATTGGCATTAAGGACTGGATCACTGAAATAATTGTGAGTGGGGAAACTAGTAATAACTAGATCATCCACATAAGCCTAATTAAAGCTTTATCCTAGTTCACTGATAATGCCCTGCAAATGCCAGTGATGTTCGGTTGTTCAAAATTCCAAACTATCTTACTAGCACCAAAGTTTTTCTTCTTCCTCCATTAAGTAGCTTGCTTTTTTTCCCAGAATGTTTATAGCTTACCAGCTTATGGCAGACATGGTCCATGCAGAAGCAACACAGTCTTTGAGAAGGTTAGAGGAATTCTAGATCCAAAAGTTGAGATAGCTTGGCCATCTCCACAGTAAACTGCTTAGTGGCTTAAAAACAGTAATGTGGCTTTGCTTTTACAATAGCAAAATTTAAAGAAAAAAAGATACAGTGGTAATATATACTACAAGGTTCCAAACATTATAATTAGTTTTCTGCATTAGCTGCACAAATGGTAAAATTTCTATATCCTATAATCACTCTAGCCTGCAATTAAGATAGAGAATTTTCTCAGGAGAAATTATTTTACCTCTTAAAAACACATTTAGGAAGGCTGATAAGAGGGATGTTTGAAGTGGCACTAAAATACACACACTATGCTGTATCATTTGATTAAGCTTTTTAACTAGTTCCTATTGCTTTGAAAAAATGTGTGAAGCAATATGGAATTTTACACTTCTCTGCTAATAGGGAATGTCTTTTATACTCTTTCCCTTCAGTCTGCAAAGGGTAGTCATCTTTCTTGCTCTCCTGTGCATGTCCTCGGTTCTCTCCTCACATTTACAACAAGGTTCTTTCATTCTTTACCTTCCTCTTCTTTCTTTCTCCTCCCCTTCCCCACCTCTGCAATCATTCTACAAGCTACACTATATATCCCTGTATCTGTCTACTTTTCCTTGTGGTACACTTTTTCTTGCATCTCCACTTGATTTTCCACTACATTCTCAATCTCTTTCCATTCAACAACTTTCTCTTTCCTGCTGAAGAAAAGAAGTAGCAGAATTAAAGTGCACAAAGCTTAATATCCAATCTAAAGGTAAGTATTTTATATATAAGAGTTTTATTGGGAAAACTAGGGCTATGTCACAACTGTAATTCAAGAAGTTTATGCCCAATATGAATACCACAGAAGTCAGCTTCTTTCTCCACCCCACACAGCAGATCATTGAAAGCAACACTTCTCAAGCTTGCCATTGTTTAATTCAAACTACTGTTGAAAAATCATTTAATTAAAAGACAATCAAGACAACTAGCAACAGCCATAAATTAATTTATAAATCCATACCAAACAGAAGTAATTGATTGTACTTGGTCATTAAACCAGACCATACATATTTTTAAGAATAGTTAAATATTTATCATATAATTCAAAAGATACTTCCAATAAAAGAACCTAAGTGAGAATACTTAATTTCTTGGCAGATATTTATGAGTTTCCCTTGCAAAGAAAATCCAAGTAAATGCACTTGATTTTAGGTATCTTGTTCATTTAATGTATTCTCTGTAATCAGACTAGAAGTAAAAATCCCAAACATTTTGCATAAGAAAGAAACCTAGCATCAAGCATTTTCCTCTAATCCTACCTCAGGATTTACAACACTGCAAAACTCTGCCCAGCAGTTCTCTGGAAATAAAGAGGGCAGCATTTTCAGAGCTCAGTTCTATAATGTCTGCAGACTGTTGCTCAGGAGTAAACTGCTAATTGCAAATTTTCTGCAAGTCTAGCCACACCCTTGAAAGGCACCAATTTTTGGATAGAATATGCAGCAATTTAAAGCATTAGAGCAAAGGCTATTTTTACTGCCTACCAACAGTTAAAGCAAAGCTGACCAACAGCTCATTTGTTATGAAACCAGTTCAGAGAACTATTTACTTCTCAGTCAAGTCTTTCATCCTAAGCCAGTAAGCAAAAATTTGTCCTAAATGGTAATGGTAGTTAGTGACTACCGTCTGAGGATGATGGAAGCAAAACAGATGCTCTTGGTTCTTTCCATGAGAACCATAATTCCCAGACACAACTGGAGAGACAGAGAAAACAGATTGCTCCTCTGGAGTAATATGCTCACTTTTCTAATCAGCACTTGGACAAGCTGACAGAAAGAAATTTTTCTACCTCTACAGCTTTAACACTGATTATATATAAGTCTTTAAGTTATAAATAGGTTAATAAGCATGGCTCCCCTTGAAAAATACTTCATTGCTAATAAATAACCCATTACCCAAAAGCACAAACATTCGTAAGACTTTATCCAGAATACACATACAAAGTTTTTTACCACCGGGAAAGAAATGTAAGTCTCCATTAAGTTACAGCTAGGCATTCAGAATTTCCAAGTAGAAAACATTATGATACTACATAAAACTGCTTCTGTCTCAAATACTGTGCCCTGATCTCAACTGGGAAAGGTTCAGAGAAGGGCAACAAAACACAACTGAGGGGAATAACATGATTGAGCCTTATAAAATCATACATAGCAAGGAAAGGTGAGCAACCCAAACTTTTTCATCTAACATTGAGACTGTCTAATCTGACCCTAGTTTTTACTCTGGAAGCCAGCAGACAAAGCCAGTGAAAATCGGATCTTTATGACCAGTGTGGTCAAGCTGCACAACTCCTTGTTGCTGCAGGAGTACTGTGAATGATGAAAGTTTATCCAGACTAACAGACATGTGGATAAATATCCAAAGATTACTAAATACAAATTATATTACCATCAGGTTGAGAAGTCCATTATCTGTGCACCTCCAGAGGCTGGCAAAGTACACCTGGAAAGTTGGCCTTTGCCTGAAGATAGGACTAGAAGTTTTGAGTTGACCTAAAACAACTCTTCCCTTCTCTAGGAACTGTAGTTTTATGTCTACAAGCAGTGAGTTCAAGAGTTTTGCTTCTCTCCCCCCCCCTTTTTTTTAAATATACTGAAGCACTGCAGTCAATAGTACAAAAATTATTTGTGTGGGGTAGACAGTTATGTATTTAAGGAAGAATCTCAATTTCTTAGACAAGAACACATTTTCTTACATTTCAGTAAGAAGGCCTAAACAACTTGCTTCTCCTTTCTGTCAAAAAATGTACTTTCTATCAAAGAAGTTCATCAGTTGCCCTAACATTTCTTTTCTTAAAAGATCAATTGCAAGGTTTTATACTCATGACTATCATAGCACAAACAGAAATGTTAGAATGGTCTCCAAGGAAAAAGTAGTCCAGAAAGTAGCCCCAAATCACCTGACAGGTAGTTTCTAGAAATCCCCTCTGCCACACCTTACATTTGGTGCAACTATGTAGGAAAGAAAAAAACCCAAACGAGTCCAACCTGTTTTCTATCTGATTAATTCTAAAAGCACCATGTTTAGAGAGAACATTATTTCAATAATCACAGAATTTTAAAGTTTTGCCCTATACCAGTTTACTTCAAAACATTTTTATCGTTATTTATGATCTCAGTTGTGTATTTCAGCCAATATTCTGATTTCACTCCAGAGGGTTCAGATTACAAAGCTTCCCTTGCACACAACTGTGCAGCAAGAGCTTAAAGCATACACACATTACAGCACAAGTGACAGAGCACACAAATACTGAACTGAAGCCAATCTCACTTTGTCCAGCTACCTACTGCATCTACACGAACTGCAAACCCCTTCAATAAGGAGGCATCTTAAAAGAAGGGACTTGATCATATTAAACAGAGGTGCCAGAAAAGACCCTGTTATCTTAACTAAAACAGGTCAGAAATTGTCTCTGGTTTGTCTCTTAAGAGACGAAGGGAAAACATCATGCAAAAAAACCATGACTGTCGTGTAAAATTCAGACAATGAACAACTTCCTTCAATAGGTTTTTTTCCTATGTAGAATTAACCTTTTTGTTCTAACTTTAATCTTATTCCAAGGTCAAATTTGTGCAACTTTCACAAGTATTTTCTTGTCCTGTCTTCATCCTCTCCCTCTCTTTTTATGCACTAGCTCAGCTTATAAATCTCTAGACCCAAAACTTTTAAGTCCTTCTATCAAATACATCTTTAAAAAACCACCTTTAAATAGTCACCTTGCAAATACATTTTGTGTATCATAAGAGTACCATTCACTGCCTTTAAGAATAAACATCTCCATGTGAATCAGTTGTGCATGAGCCTTCTGTTTGTGAACCAAGGGAAGATCCTGCAAGGTTCATTTCTCTCCACTGAGTACAAAGGTAATCTGCATAATGAGCTCAGATATAAAGTAAAGGAGGTGAATCCAACCTTGGGAAACGGTGTTATAAAGTTCTTCTCCCAATATCTTTACCCTGTAGCATTTTTCTAACTTCCACTAAACTGTCTCCAAGTCTGGACACTAGGCCAGAATATTATTTATCAGTACCACTACACGGTAGAGGGGTCAATTTCCTTTATTTACAAAAGCTCATCCATTTCCATTCACTGAATTTATACACGATTCATCCATAAATGTCACATGCAAATGTTTTACACTAATTAGATTAAAATATTTTAATTAATTTGGACCATGTTAGTAATACTGTAAGCTCACTTATACCTGCCCCATACACTGGTAAAACTTGAGATGCATCTATCATTCAAGTAACAATACCTGTAAAAAATGAGCTATTGATTTCATGTAGTTTAAGATTTCAGTCAGGTCACTATCAGCATCTCACCAAACTACTCTGAAGAAATTAAAATATGGACTATATGAATGCAACAGCTTCCATTATTTTTCTTTTTTTTCTTAAGACACAAGATTAACCATGGGGTTTTTTTCTTCTTTGTGGCAAGACCTACTTTCCATTAAATCATGCTGACTGGCATCAATGATGATTTTTAACTAGCAGTTCTTTGTTGATATAGTCTCAAATTATCTGCTTTGCTATTTCCAGTTGGAGTGAAAACAAACTCAGGTTTACAATTCTCTCAAACATCACTTTTTACTCTATGATTATTAGGCATTCTCCAAATCTGTGAAATTTTCCTGGTTTGAGATCTATAAAACCTACTGTTGCTGAATCAGAATTCTTTGCTTTATACCTCTAAGACTATAATATTACCCAAGGCCTGCTGACTTGAGGAGTTGATCCCACTGAAACTGTCTTTCAGCTCTGTCTTTCCATTTATATCATCATAAAGATCCAAACTCCTCTTTCAGCAGGAAAGTTTCTGCATCACTATCTGCTTCATGTTGTTAAAAAAAAAAAAAAATCAGTTACAACTGACTTCCTTAATTTCTTTTTTTCCTATTATGCTGTTTTATCACTATCCCATCTTATCAGCTTAGTCTAAAGTTTGCTTAGGGAACGATGTACTTTGTATGGTCAACAAAATGTGTTTTGTATCTCTAGAAATTTGGGGTTCAGGCATATCTAATGAGGCTTCTGAAATACCCATTATCAGACAAAAATTTCTGGTAGAATCGACATCCCCGGTTTGTGCCTGTTGGACTGGACACAAGGAAAGTGAATTTAAAACCCAGTTTTACAATTTAAGAAAAAAAATCACAGCTTCTTCTCTTCCTCCAAACCTACTCCATACACGTATGTTTTTATATCTGGTTGCCCCTCACCAATGCCTTTAGGACTAGATTATGTAGATTTTATCTAATTCATCTTAATTACAACTACAAGAAATGGAAATGTAATGGTGACTGTAATTGTAGTAGCATAAGGGTGTGGTTTCCCTTAAGGAGAAGGCAAACTGATAAACTGCTGTTGCCTAAAGGCTGAAATTCCTTCCACTCACACCTCCTTCCTCTTCTGCTGTTCACTCTCATTGCTCACCTGGCAGTAGGGTTTTGGTACTTCTCTGACTGCAAGGAAAGACAATATGCCTCACCAAAGTGGAGAGAAACAGTCATGCAATAAACTCCAAAAATATTGTGATGGCAAGATTTCTGCTGGTTAGTAAACTCAACTGGCTTATCACGCTTTCAGAAAATAAGAAAAACAGTAAAAGGGAGAGGAATAAAATCTTCCCCTTTTACTGATGAAATGCTGGTAAATCAGGTCAGCTGTAGCACAAAACTGCACCTTTAGTTGCTAATTGCAAAACTCAGAGTGGTAGGGAACCACAATGTTCCAAAGGTAAACATATAGAAAGGTAATCACAGAAAAAGGTCCCTAAATCCCAGGGTCTCCCCTCCAAACATACTTCATCCTATATCACACATCTGGCTTACTGCTCCCAGGAAACCAATACTTTTCCTAACTTCTTTGTCTCCAAAGGATGTAGATCAACACTGTCAAAAACATGCAGCAAACGCTACTGCTCAGCCTTAGAAAAACTTCAGAAAGAGGAGACAGTGGAAAGAGTACCAAGAGCCACCCAACCAAGGGACAATGCAGGGATAAAGAGATGAGAGACAGACATATTTTGAAGGCAAGAGAAAAATGGCAGATGAGATTATTTTAATACATAGTTAAAAAGTTAGAGGGTTTTTTAACTGACTTAATTCTAACCAGGCACATCTATTGTTTTTATCTGCAGGAAAGAAGCTCTTTTGAGCTGTGTTCACTAAAGAAAAGAAATCCAGTCCCGATCATTGGTAAGTAAGGAACGAGCACTCTTCAGGTCAGTCAGAGCAGTTCCATCCATCAGGAGGTACCAAGGCAAGGCACACAAACCTGCAGACAGAACTCAAACTTTAAAGAATTTTGGTCTGCACTCCTTTTTGATCACTTCCAGAATCAGGAAGAACAGACGGTGAGATCTTCACCTTATGGTGCCACCATCACTTTGGTGAGGGGGGTATTTGGTTAATGATCGGGCTTTGCTCTTTTCTACAGGTCAAAAAACTTGAATCTGTTGGTTTAGGGTTTTTAATCCCTCCCATGTGCCTCCAAGGGAAATTATAATCCTTGGTTTCACAGCAGAACCATGTGATAAAAAAACTCTGGTTTCTCAAATATGTTGTTGTCATTGCAACATGGGTATGTGCGTGTATATGCTGATATCTATTCAGTGATAGTTTCAGTCTACAAAATCTGGCAAATTAAAATTTTCTTTTTAGAATGATGGCTATAATGAAAATAGTGAGTGAGAAACACAGATTTTTGTCTTTGTTTATACTGATTATTTACTATAAAAAATACTCCCCCCCAATTTTTAAATCGATTAAGATATTAATATGTCCAAAGATTATTGTAAATGCTAACTTTCCAAGATGCACATTCCACAAAATACTCAGTACTGCAAGTCTTGCTATGAAAGGAAGAAAGATTTTCTATTTTATAATTTTATTTTCTGGCTTTAATCTTTCAAGTGTCAACCCCTGCCCCCTCCCATGAATAACAAAGCTGTGTTTCAAGACATTTATAATTTGTAGCCATTGCTGTGATATATATCAGTAATAAAATCCTCAACATTCTTATACTCCAACACTGTGAAGGACAATTTGATATAGCATGTAACATGCATAAACATACCGTGTTTAAGCACTGATGATTAAAGACATCCATAATTCTTGCAAATACTATTAAACATCAACTGAATTTTTCATGTCTGTTTTAGGAGAAATAAAATTTACCTACCTTTCTGGTAGAAGAATTTTCTATAATAATATGCACCAAGGTCTACGTGTTCAACGATGTATCTTTTCACTCTGTCTAGATGTAAAATCAGATTCTCCTTGGGAACTTCCAGAACTGCAACTCCGGCATTTGTGCAATGAGAACTCAGAGTTGACTCAAATGAGGCACTTTCACACCCACTGAAGGAACCTGAATTAGATTTGGAAAGGCTGATCTTCCTCTCCCCTTCCCCACCAATCTCATTACGAAAATAAGGACAACTCATCACTAGTTCATTGCTTTTATCATCCCCCTGGTCCATGTTGAGACTTCCTTTTGAATTCAGGTCTTCAGTGCTGCCCATTGGAGAATTGAAACTTGCAGAATGGGACAAGGGTCCAGAGACAAGTGACGCTACAGCAGCAGCAGATGCACCTGTCGTCGTGTTCCTTCTTTTAATAACATTATGCCTGTTGATTGCCGCTTCATTTAAATCAAATAAAATACTCTGTACATCATAATGAGCAAAACACTTTGGACAAGTCCAAGGCTTGATGCTATCTTCTGACCTGTTATCTTCAAGATCGGAAGACTTCCCAAGTTCCCCTTCACCTTTGGCATTGCGCAGCTTACGAAAAATAGATGAATCTCCTGTCTCTGATTTTGAGCGTCTCTTGAGTGGCTTCTCCCTTTCCTTAAAGAGTCTCAGGTTTTCCCTTTGAGTAATAGGTCCATCTATCACATCTAGAGAGAATCCTGAACCTTTGCTTCCACTGGCAATCAGGAGCTCACCGAGCTTAGCAGTGCCTGGGCTTCTCTGATCAGATTTTTCATCTTTATAGCCCTTCAGTAAGTCAAAAAAACTTTCCCCTGAAGTTCCCTGCTTATCTATGGAAGATGTGCTGCCATACTCCCTGTGCAGAGATGGTCCAGATTTAAATGTGGGTGAAATACATTCATCAAAGCTATCCACATCAAGCTCACTTATGGTAATGTCGCTGTTGCTGCGCTGTCGTATTCTGCGAAGAGCTTTCCTTGGGGAACTGGGATAGCCATCAGGTGTAAGAAACCTGGAATCTAGATTCTCAGATTGTCTGGTCTTGTTTTTAAGTGTGCTCTGGATGCTCTTTAACATGACAGAATCACTAGCATTCAGGTTAACAGAACTTCCCTGACTCCCAGGACTGCTTTTAGAAGACATGCTGTCAAGGCAACTTGACGTTTCAATATCTTGACTAGATCTGCTTGTTTCCTTGATGTTCTCCTTCCTTGGGGGCCAATCAGCAATCCTTGCCCTGACCCCCATTTTGGGGACTCCAGGAGTAGAGGTAACATGATGGGAACTCTCATTGCGAGGAGGTCCAACTGGTGCCATGACTGCAGATCCTAAGCTGCCATTCTGTGACCTAAAGCGCCTCATATAGAAATCATCCGAGTGGACTTTCGAGGTGCCATCTGTTCCAACTGATACCCCAGTGGCAACAGCCCTTTCGGTCTGGGACCGCTTCAAGCTGGTCATGGTCTTTCAGTATGTTCAACCTTAGTAAGTTCCAAGAGAAAACACAGTCATTTCTGCCTTTTAAATGCACAGTTCTCTTTTGGAGAATGGTCTCCAAAATATACAGTGGTTGCATGAGATCTTAATCATGGATATTTAAGGACACAGTTAAATGCAGGATTTCCAGAAAATTCAGATATTCAGTAGGTTTTGATGAGTAATAATTTCCTTGAACTTCCGCATTTTAAGAAGTAGCCATGATCCAATACATTCAAACTGCTTTAACATCACTCGTGCTCCAAAATGTCAGAGTTGTAATCCCATCATTTATGCTTCTTTTAAGCCTAGAATAGAAAAAAAGAGAGATAAAATAATTATTTAATAATACATCAGGATTTTGGTAACTGAAACTATCAAAGTAATTATTACACAGGACTAGTATTTTTAACAAATGTCCTTTTAAATTCTCTTGATCATCATCTCAGAAGTGCAGAGCTGTGTTATAGAGTGGTGAGGAGTTTTCTAAATATTGTTGGGTTGTCTTCTGAAAACTTCCAGATTTTGATTCCACATATAAATACGTTTTCCTTATGAACTGATTAGTAGTACTGTTACAAAGCACAACTAGGGAGCTAATTTCCTCAGCTGAAGGACACATACAGCATGCATTTCCCAGAGAAATTAGATAGGAGCCAAATCAGGACTACTAAAACACTTAAAAGAATTTACCATTTACAAGTTCATACATCCTTGACTGCAATTAGGTATTAACAATGCCTATGCAACTCTTCCATTAATGTAAATAACTGACATGCTAACAAAAATGCTCATTAGCACAAAGATTACAAAATTATAATAGAGAGAATGGCTGCCAATAACATTTATTTTGTGCTTTGCACAGTCTTATTTGCAGATGAGCTGCATAGTCCAGAAAGTATGCATCACCTCTGCAGAGAGTTCACAACAAAAAAGGTTAAAGCTTAACAGAAACACATACTTTTAAGTAACTTGATAAGAAAAGTTTCATTTTCCCTGGCTAACAAAACATTGTCTGCCACAGCTCCTGTATAATCCAGCTTTACAAAGTCACAGAAATTAAATGGTTTCCCATACCTCATCAGTACTGAAGTGATTACAAAGCGTTTTGTATACTGCCCTTTGAGGAGCTAAAAAAATAATCCACAAATACATCACTGCCAGTAGAAGAC
Source organism: Myiozetetes cayanensis (assembly GCF_022539395.1). NCBI lineage: Eukaryota > Metazoa > Chordata > Aves > Passeriformes > Tyrannidae > Myiozetetes > Myiozetetes cayanensis. The sequence goes on along the minus strand of NW_026087853.1, from coordinate 34,131,925 downwards.
AAAAGCATGGGATTGTCAAGATAAAATCTTGCACTGCTCTGTACATCCTTTAACACAAAGAAGTTAATAATTTTCAAAGGCTGAACCAATTACACAAAATGTGGCCTTTAAATATTTGCCAAATGTGTGCAAAGAGATGCTGCTGAACCAGCACTAACACTGACAATACTGTATTGTCTACAAATCAATGCTTTTTGATGCTTCCAGGGAAACTAGTACTTTCTGCAGTCTCAGAACTGCAATACTTTGCACCACACTAATTAAATACCAAGCCAGGGCACTTTCTGCCTCCAAAGACAGCATGTTTTAAATTTCACTAGCCATATACAACACCTCTTTGAAATAGCTGCTGTTTATATACAGCTCAACATGTAAGGAATCCTTAAAATGCATACTGACTGCATCACATATAACAAAAAGGTACAAGTCACCTGGGTATTACTGTATTTGCACAAACATTTACATAAATGCAGCTCTTTTCCTCGTAATGTTTCTACAGTCACAGAATCATGGAATGGTTCAAGTTAGAAGGGACCTTAAAGATCATATAGTTCCAACCCCCTGCCCACCATGAGCAGGGATACCTCGCACTAGATCAGGTATTGAACATCTCCAGGAATGAGGCATCCACAGCTTCTCTGGGCAGCCTGTCCCAGTGCCTCACCATCCTCACAGTGAAGAACTTCTTTCTACCATCTAATCTAAATCTTCACTTTTTTAAGTTTAAAACTGTTCCCCATTGTGCTATCATTAACTGTCCGTGTAAAAAGTCCCTACCTTTTTTCAAAGTTCCCTTTAAGTACTGGAAGGCTGCAATGAGGTCTCCTCACAGCCTTCTCTTCTCTAGGCTGAACAACCACAGATCTCTCAGCCTGTCTTCCTAGAGAAGGTGTTCCAGCCTTCTGATCATCTTTGTGGCCTTCCTCCAGACCCACTCTAACAGTTCCACATCCTTCTTGTCCTGAGGACTCCAGATCTGGACAAAGTACTTCAGGTGGGATCTCACAAGGACAGAATAAAGGGGGAGACTCACCTCCCTGAACCTACAGGCCATGCAGCTTTTGATGCAGGCCAGGATAAAGTTGGCTTTCTGGGCTGCAAGCACACATAGCTGACTTATGTCCAGCTTTTTGTCCACTGGCACCCCCAAGTCCTTCTCCACAGAGCTGCTCTCAACAAGCTCATCTCCCATTCTGTACTCAGGTCTGGGATTGCCCTGATCCAGGTGCAGCACCCTGCACTTAGACTTGTTGAATCTCATTAGGTTCTCATGGACACTCCTCAAGCTTGTCCATGTCCTCCTAGACGGCATCCCTTTCTTCTGTTGTGTCAACTGCACCATTCAGCTCCATGTCATCAATAATACTGCTGACATAATACCTGTTTTCTAATCAAATAAACAGAATAACTTTAGAAAGGCAGTCTGTCCATTCTGATATTGCAAAATTACTGAATTGTCAGCTGTTAACTTTCTATAATTTTCAAATACTTTCCAGCCTAAGAACTAATCAAGCTGGTGAAACAACTTTGTGCACCATCAGATCAAGGAAGGAAAAATGCAAACACTGTGTGCCATGACATAACCTAATGTTCTGCCCATGCTTTTCAATGGTGCCATATCACATGCTGTTTATGCACTATTAACCTCTATGAAATGGCAACATGCATAGCACTTTCTAAAGATCTATACATGCTTGCCTTTATAGGTGGGACAGAAGGAAAACAGAATGAAAACTGGTAAGGATTTAGGGCAGGAGCAAAACAGGCTAAAAGGGAACATGAAAGTCAAGCTGAGGGCTAAACATAAAACAGGCAGAAGTAAAATCATCCACTACCACATCCTCCTCCTCATAATCTACAATGAAAGTCAAGATTTTCTGTCCTTCTCCATTCTCCTTCCACCACCAGTATCTCTGAAAGCAAAGTATTCATCTCCTGCCCCTCAAGTGCTGGTCATCAAAGAAACAGATAACCAACTCATACAAATGTTCTCATTAACTTAAGGGCACAATTTCACTCTCAGTTTTTAGCAAGTTTTTAGTTTGGTAGTGACCAGTTCCCCTTATCCCCCCCAAATTATTTTTTTTTCTTTAAAATGTTCCAGGGCAACAATCCTAAATAAGTAAGGACATACAAACATACATACTTATCTATAGATAACCTCCAAGCATATGCAATCATGTATGAGAAAATACAACTAAGTGGTCTATTTAAGTTATTCTTAACCTGTTGTATGTATGGTACTGTCATTAGTTACATAACCACACAGCTTATTTTCCAAAGGAAATTTTCTATTCCTTACTCAGCTTTACAAATTTCTGACTCCAGGGACCACCTGTTTCATGTTCTGCAGGTTTTTGCAGCTGTCCTACCTCATCTGCTGCAGTAGCTGGAATACAGGCCATAAATGATTTAGGTAATAGTTAATATCATATGCAGAAGACCTTAACTCTACCCTGGCCTGTGTCTATCTTTATATGAATTAAATCACTTTTAAGTCGTATTTTGTGGAGACTGAAACCACCTGTGTTTATTTCTCTAGACCTTCCCACCCCACTGTCTAACTTGAGACCTAACAGTCTGGTCTAAAAGGTCCTATTAGCCCCAATCAAAATAAAGTGGAAATACTGCATCTGCTAACATTAATAACTCCTAAAGCACAAGTCCTGGATACACTGGCTATCAGCTTTAATGGAAAATAAAAAATAATGGCAATCTGTACTTTTAATCTTTTCTCCTATTAATTACTTGCAAAACATGTCAGCCTCAAAGACAGGTGGTATTACACTTGATTTAAATGACCACCGGTTACCAGTAATAGGTGCTATTTTTCAAGCCGAAAACCTGTAGGAAGTTAAATATTAAGCAGCAAAGTTGCTAACACAGAGTATGCGATCTATTAAAATTAGTTACAACAACAAGATAGGCAGCATAGCCAGCATAGCGCCTACTTCTAAAGACAAGGGCAGCATTTGTGAAGAGAAACAATTCATACTCAATACAGAAAAAAAATACAATTCAAGGTAGAGCTATGAGTATGCAAACAGAATATGGCAAGGCCAAACTAGCATAACCAAGAAAATGTACACTTTTCCAATTCATCTGAACTTTACGAGAAGGCCAAAAAAATACTCAGATGAACAGCTATATATAAAAAGCTGTAAATGAAAACCACATGCAAAAACTAATGAAATGGTACACAAAAATTTAGTATCAATTAAAATCAGTTAAGAGAACAAGCCTGGAAAACCAATTATCTGCTTATCAGATTACACACAGTAACTACTAAAGCAATCCAAGGATCTGTTCAAAATGGGTCTCAGGACAAAGTTTATTCTTCGCTTCTTACCAGCACCAGCAGACCCTGTGTCTATTCTCAACTCAGAATGAGCTACAGGCCTCTCTTCATTGTTTCCCTCTCTATTTATACCTCTTTGATCACTTTGCTCTCTCTTCCAGAACTGGTGTTACAGCCGTAGGACAAAGGACCATTCCTGATAAAACTTAAAAGGTCCTTGTAGATGAATTGCAAGATAGTTTTGCATCATTCTTAAAAGGCAGGTAAGTCAAGGGATCTTGATTTCATATTCCTCATGACTGAAGTCAGCCACCAGAAAAATGAAGACCTACCAGTCAAGACTTCACTTAGACATCTTTAGAATACAAAGTAGCAAACAGAAGCAATTGATAAAGGAAAATATCTCACTCAAATCAGCTCAGGATAGTATAAAAACCTCAACTACTGCACAGTAATCAGTTCTTATCTTGGATCCTGGCAGCAAAATGAGATAATTCAACATGTACTTGTTCAGTTGAATGGAGAAAAGGAGATCAAGCCTGAACCATCAACTCAGAGACCTACTATAGTCTTTCCTAGCTTTAGTTTATGTGGGATCACTTGCGTTTTCCTTACAAAGTTGTGACTTTACCCACAACTGAGTCTTATTTGAAGAGATGTAGTAATTGGGTGCTAATGATCCTAATACTCTGATGTTGAGAGAGAGAGAGATTTGGGGGCACCAAATTATTTATGATTCATAATGTTCCAGAGGAAAGATTTCATACTTCACCATCAGCCCTCATTAAAAATGGCATTTTATAATTAAACATTTGGAAATGAGTAAATCAGTTTTCTAATTCTAGGAAAGTCTCACTTCTGCCAAGCCTCCATACCACTCACCTGCTCCACCCCAAACAGTAAAATACAGTAGAGGATGGCAGATGTAACATATTGCCAGAGACACTTGAAAATCATGAAAATGGTAGGGTAAGATGATCAGAGTAACATTTTACTGCAAGCAGTTTTTAAAAACATAAATGAAATCTCTGTTCCACGGGGTTTACTGAAAAAGAGGCAACTTAGGAAATGCAGAGCAACAACATACACACATTACTGGCAGTAACCCTTGGTAACTTTTACTGGAAAAAGAACTGGCATTGCCCTAAACCTCAGAAAACTAGTAGTTCCTCTGAAATCAGAAAAATAAATGAGAACAAAGAAAAATAGTTTATACATGAAAGCTTATCTATTTGTGTCACAAATACTTACCTGAATTATAACAGATCAAATCCCAGGAGGGAATATTAATTTCTCAGCTATTTAAGTTATTATATGTACAAAATAATGTCTAATTGCAGAAAATTAATTCCTCAGAGGAGAAAAATTCAATTTAGCCTTTAGAAATACTTGGCTCTATGTGGTTACCTATTATTAACTTTATCCTTTTCTTCCCAGGATTACTTTCATCATTATAATTGCAGAAAAGTTAAAAGGTTCATCTTTCTGAGGAAATTTTTACCAACTGAAAGGCTATTTGAAGAATAGCATTTAGTGTTTTATTAATTTAGTGGGGGGTTTTTTTTGAACTTAGAGGAATTGCTAGGTTTGTGTTAACTGAGTTTGCAATAATTGTCAGCTCTGCATAGGATGAAAAAGATTCCCTCAACCTTCCTTTCTTCCCCTTCCACCTTCCCCATTTATGGTGTCAACATAATCTGCCTCTGATTCACACATCAGCAAATCTGTGTTTCTTCCTGTTTCTCTCAATGTTTCCTTGCACCCTATCAGAAGAAAACCTATGCCCTGAGGACAATGTGTGCCATCTGTTGCCGTACACACAATGATCCTCTGCACTGATCTGCCGAGATTTAACAGTGCTTTAATCTTACCTTCATTCTCTGCTGAAGTAGCTGATGCAAATATACATGAACTTAGGCAAGGTTACATTGATTTTAGGAAGTAATAGTAATTAATGCGAGCTTCTACCATCAGTTTCTGCACTCTTGCAGGATGCCTTTCTACAGACAAAAACAACCTTGCTCTACTTACATGGTGAAACAACTGGAGGGTGTGCAGCGGTTAGAGAAGGGTGCTGAGTTGAGTGCTGTGGCACTCGGCAGAATTTGCTCCCTCAGGTTTCGAGCCCTGCTCACACGACTGTAAACCACTGGCTGGCTCAGAGCACAGCAAACCAGCTGGCCTCCCTGCGTAGAAGACCATGAAGTCACACTCAATAATCATAGTCTCCTGCAGTCAGTGGTAAATGCTCGTGACATAACAGGATGGTAAATGAAGCATAATAAAAGCTACCAAATTGCAACAGATACAGCAACACAGAGGACAGCAATGCCCCACCTGTGCACTTCAGCACGTTTTGCTCCATTATGACTTCCTGCTCATTATTCATCATGGCAATACTACAATATCTCAAAGCCAGAACTGCATCCTCTGTTTTCACATCCATTTCGCATCCAATAATCAAGACACGAGTATCACAATTACCAAGTGTACAAGTAACTGTTGCTGAACCAAACCCTTTAAGTCTTTTTGGTCAAGCAAGAAAAGAGAGAAAAGGCACTGCACGTGGTCATTCCTACTTCCAACACTCATGTTCCATTTTGGTATCAATGTCATTCATCTAGTTAATTAAATGCAGAATCCCTTTCCTGGAAGCTAACTTAAAGGATCTGAAAGGGAGATGCTGACAAATCTTCCTGTATGCTATACTGCGTTCTATTCTTGAACAAGGTTGTTAATGACAACAGTTTATTTTTGAAAGGAGCACTTGCTCCCTAGGAAGCAACTCTAAACCAGTGCCAACACATGAAAGCAAAATATTCTAGCTCACAGATACTGTCTCTCAAGAAAGCAAATTTTTAACAACTACAAAGCAGATTGATTTATACCCCTCTCTTTTCTTATTTTAAAGATATGTTTCTTTCTCAGTTTCTAGCTGTTGCTATACTGCATCCCTGGGTAGTGGTTGCAGAAACAGACTGCTCTTCCTTGTGTGTGGACTCTTACAATTTACTGCAAAGTGCCCAAGTTAATCTGTGACAAACATCTGATACTGCAAGACTGACCTACGAAAAATCACAAACCAAAACCAAAGGAAAAAACGCAGACCAAGAAACAAACTCCCCAAAGACGGGCTGACACATGCTGGCACAGATACAGCTCAGCATAAGAGCTGTAAATTACAGTAAGTACCATGGATTCCCCTTCCTGAGTGTTGCATCCTTGCTCATACCTGCATCATAACACAAAGGCTCAAATGCCTCCTTTTTCCTCCAGCATAGCCATGAGTTTGTTTCCAGCATAACTTTGGGACCAATACAGAAAAAGAGCTCAGCCTGCAGTCTCTGTGCAGCACCACTGGCTACATTCATGCTGGCCATACTTGACAAGCCAGTACATGCAGTCGTCACCACATCTGGTGGCATGCCACAAACATGTTGAGTGAGAAACCTCAGTTTGAAAGAGAGGAAAGAGGGTGCTTAACCTACTACCTCTAAACTTCCAGTTGCTTCTAAGTAGTCTGGAGTGCAACTCAAAGCTAATTTTATTTTTTTAATAGGTGTTGGACTGTCATTAATTTGATAAACTGATTATTAAAAAAATATAAACCCATCATTTTGCTAGCACTTAAAATCTTTTCCCCAACATCATTATATTCTTTTGCTCTATCACTGCAGTTGCTCCTCCTTAAATTAATGTTCTGCTGCCTAAAGTCAACCAGATACCAAGCCTTCACAGAGTACTATTTCTCCATACATTGACTGATCATGAAGTCATGTGTTTAAGGGAGAAACAAAAGCAGCTTTTCAGAAGTGAAAGTTAAATTTTACCTAAAATTAATACGCTTTATTTCCAACAACCCCCATATTAATCACCTAGAGAGCATTTCATATTCACACACATTCCTGAAGAAGCTCTTCCAACTATTGCTCCTGCTTTAAAGGTACTGCTGTAGTGGTGGAGAGGAGAATTAGGAGCAGGGGGATTATTACCAGGTATCCACACCAGAGGTGTTCATTGATTCCTGCCTGACCATCACTCCTTTGCTGGTGCCCCAGGCCCCCTCAGGTGTCAGTCACATCCTGTTTTCTTTACACTCTAAGCCCAACTGCTGGCATTGTCAGCAATTGCCCTCCATAATCCCTCCTTCTCATCCCCAGGACCCTTCTGCCACGCAGCCTGTTTGGCCACGGCCCCCAACAGGGTAGAACAAACACCATCAGATTCAAATTTCAGACCTCAGTTTGCTTACTCAACAAAAGCCACTCATAAGACAGCTGAGCATCTCATCAAACAAAGTATGTATCACTTCTTCAAGTTTCCAAATGACTAATACATGTTCAATGAATTTGCTTCCTTATCTGTTGATATGACAATACAAAGTGGATCATTACTTGATTCTATTACAGCTCTGTATATTATTAAAAAAACACCCCCCCACACACAAAAGAAAAACAAACAAAAAAAAACCCCACAAAAACCCAACAGAAAGCAACTGGAAGTTGTTTGATAAAATCAAACACTATGTTTGTAAAGTGAAAAACAAGTTCAAGCTATTACTGAAGTATAATATTTTAAAGTACACATCTAAAAAAGGATTTTCCTCCCCCAAACAACGTATTAAAAAAGTCAATTGACCTACTGAGATGGTATTCTTTTATGACAAAGACTTTAACACAAACTTAAAATATTTTCCCCTAGAAAAGATGTTCTAGTTTTGCGTGCAGGTATTTATACTACATATATTTTTGTATACATACATCTACATATATTTACACACAAGATGTTAATGTTATCTCTCAAAAACTTCTCTAGACAGAAGTACATAAATATAACATAAGCAAATGTTGTAATTAATCCTCATGTCACTTAAGAGTTTCCACAACTACTAGTGGTTTACAGGCTTAATTCAAACTTTATATCCAAGTAAAGACAGCATAAAAATAATTATACTGAAAATCATAGTCCAGACTATAAAGTCATACAAGGGCTACAGAGAATAAGGAAGAGATCCTTTTAACAGTTCACATGTTTGAACAGATAAAGAAGCTTGTAATCCTCAAATAATCCTTGCAAGAAGTACAGCAGCTTCCGTTTCAAATGACTGCCACATGCAGTCAAGTGTGCAACACCAAGGAAGGAAGACAATTAAAAACCTTAAAGGAAGATACTGATTTGTAAGCAAAAACTTGAAAAATATATATATTTTTTAAGTATATGACTGTGGACAACTGGAACATTCAAACTGAAGTGTACTCAGCTGACCCCTCCACAGCCTTCTACTATAAATACTTTTAGAAAAAAATCTAAAAATTGAGTAATATTCTTTTCATCAATATGACAATTTTTTTTTTTTTTAAATTACAAGTTTTGTAATACTGCTAAACTCTCAAAACCATACTGGTATATCAGTGTAAAGAACCCGCTCTAAAAGTGTAGATAAACAAGAAGTAAAAATAAATAGACACATTCACCCCTAACAATAAAAGTAGGTTAAAAGGGTGTAAAGAAAAAAGTTATAATTGTGTTCTTATGTATATACTCATCTTAGAAGACAAATGAAAAAATTAGTAACAGATTCTATATGAAAGTAAGAATAATTTTTAGCAACTTTTCACTTTAATTCTTTTCATTCTTTTCATTTTTCTCTTAGACCCTCAGTTTCATACTTTGCCTGCAATCATTTAAATCACAAACATGCAATCCCATTTACTAGCCAAACCCTAGTGTTCTTACAGTGGAACACTGAAACAGGCTTCAAAATCAGTCCTGCATTAATGTGCAAAGAATTCTAAAATCACTGTAGTAGCAAACACTTGGACCACTATTTTAGTAATGTTGATGGATTACTGCTTGCTGAATTTCTCCAATACACCCCACCCCAAAGCAGGGAACGGAACACTAGGCACAGTCTTCTTCCTTGAACCACATTTTGTGTTTTCTGAAGCTTACTTTATCCGTACAAGCAAATAAAAACAATAACCAGATAAAATAACATTTTTCTTCAGATAATTAAATTGTGTCCATAGAAGGCATGGCATCAGATTCAGTAAGTCACATATGCTTTCAGCAGTGCTTATGGCAACCCCTCTCAGTCCTCTGGTATAACAGATATTCCTAAACTAAAAAGATTGTGGTCTTTGTCCAAGGAGGACATTTATTTACTAGGTTGGTTTCATTAAGAGTTTAACACACTCATCCCACAAACCAAACAAAAGAAAACCATCTTAGCTTACCATTTGACACAGATGTTGTATAAATCTAAATTTATGAGGAACCATAAATTCATCAGTTAAAAAAAAAAAAAAAAAAAAGCTTTTAGGCTTCTGTAACTCTTATATAACATAAGCAGGCATGACATCAGAGATTCCTGGGGATAATTCACTTTCCAGTTTTTGAGAAAAAGCATATAAAGAGCTTTTTGTCATTGACAACAACATTTATCTTACAAATATATGCATTACACATTTATTTTCCAAAATACCACCTCCATGGTTATAAATATGAATAAAGAGCTCAACCTCCACATAGGACTCTATACAGCTTTTTTTTGTTAATTTTTCCTTTAAAATGTCCTTTAAAATTAAGACTAAAAGAAACACTGTTTTAACTAAGACTTTGCCAATTTTTGGGGTATGAAAATAAATCAGAATACAGATGGGACCTGTAAACAACTGACAGGAATTTCTCAACACGAGGTGCTCTATCACCAGGTGATAAAGAAGAGTGTGTTACATCCCTTAATGATATCACCTTAAAAACTGAAAAGGATGTCTGAAGCTTTCAATGAGAAATGCAAAAGAATGATGTATAAACCTGCAAATAGCTCCAAAAACCTAGCAGGGAACAGAGTGCAACTACACAAGCCTCAGACTTGGCTAAATGAATGAATATTCCAATGTCACTCTCCTTCTGCATATGAGAATGTACACAAAAACACAAGGCAATAGCCAACTGGTTGTACATAAATTACTATTCTGCATCTAAAATACTTCAACTGCTAACAGTGGTGAATAAAACAATGTAGAAAGAGAAAAAAAAAAATAACCTGCCAAAACATGCAGTTACCCAGCAGAAATCTGCACGCTGCATGATTGAAACATTTACTATTTGGAAAATAATGAAGCTAGATATAAATGTTTCTGTTGATTCATTTCTTATGAGCGCTATGCTACGAGTGGGTGTTCAGGTTGGATTTCAGAAGACAGAGGAAGAAGTCTTCACATGCGGAAAAGGAAGAAGGGTTATTTAGAAATTCTCTCGTGTTGATCTCTCAGCAGTGACCAACAGGTAGACGACACCCTTTGGTTTTATGATGTTGGTACATTACATTCTATAGTCCTAACATAGACTGTATAATAAAAGAAATTGAAAACATCCTAATACACAGTACTTAAATTTTAAAGACAGCTACATGAGTCACCCCCTGAAGGCAGAGAGTTATCTCCAGCAACTACAAAGGGAAAGTAATACCCAGCTGGCCACATACGCCAACTCTTCAGGATTGATTGTGAAAATCGGTGCACAACTCATTTTGTAAAGTGATCTACACCAAACTGTAATACCAGGGAGAAGCAAAATAAGCAATTCTAGTCATGAATCCAGACAGTCAAGCTGGCAAATCGGGATACAAACTGAAAAGAGCAAGCAAGGTGGCAGTGACACCTACAAAACACACTTTGCAATTTAAATAAGAATCAGTCTATTACAAGAACACATATGCCAGCAGTACTGGCACTTCATCCAGGCATCTTTAAACCTAAGAGGCAAATTTAGGTGGATGGTTGAATAATACTACTTCCTCAAAGTATAACTAAATCTGTGTGTGTCTGACCTGTACAGCTGTCCATGCAGGTCTTTCATCAATTGCCCCTTCAGCCCAAGACCCAATTTATTCTTTATAAGATTTATTAACTTCTCTGTAAGCTAGGCTACAATAACTTGCAGAGACAAGAAAAATAAACCTACCTCTTACTAACTGAATCCCAAACATATTCCAGCAAGTCTACTTGAGGTTTTTGCATTCAAAACTAAGTATGATGGAAAAGTCTTTCTGCCTTAAGTGATTTTTTTCCCCTCAGCCATGGTCAGTAAAAGGAAACATCTACATCTGTTCTTGGTTCACATGCATGAAAAACATTTCATAAAATGAAAACAGGTTTGAAATCATTTAGATTTCAATACTAAACCTTCAAAAGCAAATTACCTACAGAAAGTACAAGTGTGGGTGTATTCCTGTTTCACTGCATCAACAGCCTTAATCAGGCTTGCATACTATTTCTGATTATGGTTCATTATATAAAATCACGTTGATAACAGTTCAGCAAGAATGTTTCTTAATCCTTTCTGGAAAAGAGAAATACTGTTCTCACACCACTTTTCACCCTTGATGTGTATATGTGGGGGATGACTTTCCCCAGAAAAGCCATCACAGCCAACTTTAAACCACAGGAATTGGCTTGAACTATCCATCAGCACAAAGGCTGCAGTTCTGCCCTATGCTGAGGATGGCGACACTGCAGAATCCTCCTCAGCTCCACTTGCCACTGCCAACCCCCAGGTCCTTGCAGATCCTCCACAGAAAGCAGACTTGGAAGGCTAATGCGCCTCCCTGCTCACACAGAGTCCAAATGATTCCCACTGCATCAGGTGGAGCCACATCTGCTCACAAGTGGAAGGCCCTGATTTGAGTTCTAGGGAGTTTTTAGCAATACAAGCAGTACTTTGAAGCCAAATGTGCCTTCTCTGATTTGCAGGGCTGCATTTTCTTAATCATGCACACTTTCTTTTTGCTGTTTTGTCTACTCTTCTATAACTCTGAAGTGGGATTTTAGCAATACCACATATTATTTGTTAGGCAGATCAATATCTGATAACTACTTGAAAATGTCAGTAATTGTGAAGCATAGTAAATAATTTCTCAGAAGAACTTCTGATCAGAAAGGGATCCTTCCCATGCTCCACAATATGCTTCTTACATTTCAAGATGAATTAGGTCTTGATTTCACCTTGTAAAGACTGGATGATTTTATACCTTCTTCCGTTAAGGAAACTTTGCTCAGTGATACCATCACTGTTGAAAGCAACTCATCTTTCTATACTAAAATACGGAGTTTTTTCTGGGGAAAAGCTTTCAGAAAAATGGTTTTATGACAAGTTGATTTAGTAAACAGTCTGATATTAGCAATGCTCAGTCTTCATTATGATGCAAAATTTCCCCTTGGTCACAATAGTAGCAGTGTAAAGTCTACTTTGACAAACATCCTTCACAAAATCTAACCCCAAAATGGGGGTTTGAACACAGGCAAATGTACTAATGTCACACTTAAATTGGTGCTTTGCAAGTGCACAGAAAGAGTGACACCACCACACTTCCGAAATTCAGATTCTACCTACTTTTAAGAACTCATGTTACCATTATTTCACTAGTAAGTCACAGTGTCAAGGCACAGGCTCTGAATCTAAGCAGAAGTATAAGAGGTGTCTCTCATAAGATGAGATAAAACAGAAGCCCTTCACTGCCAGCAGAGGCAATAGCTGAATTTCTACAGACCTGTTGAGAAGGGAGATTTCCAACAAGCGATAAACCAAGCAGATGGGGAAAACAAAGCTCCAAAAACATAATTTATCTTCCTACTGAAGGAAATCCTCTTCAATAATTATATAAGTTTAAGTCTCTAGGATTTTACAGAAATATGCCAGTGTAACTAAGCTTTCTTACGTGCATATATCAGTTTGGAGGAAGGACAGGGGGAAAGGAAAAACAAAAAATGGAAAAAAAAAATCAGACCCCATCAGCTCAATTTGGGTTGTAACCCTCACTAAACCTTCTCTTAATCCTCAAGCATACAGCAATGAGATTACAGCAGACAAATCTATTTACAGTAGGTTACACCCAATAAAAAACTGTTACACCTAAAAACATTGCATGGCTAGTTCTACAGATACTTCTTTTTTTCACTACTTTATCCTTCATGCTAACCATATGATAATCATTTACCAAATTCAGTGAGTCAGTCTTTTTAGTAGTGAGAGATGATTCAAAATAAACTGTCTGGTGAGCATGGACTCCCAAGATCACACAAGTGTTTTAAAATACTTTTATACTGAAAATATTTGGTTTTCTTCCAAGTAAAGCACTTAGATTAATTTCTGCTCACCTGTGCTTTTATACAGACTTGCCAGAAGTTGTACTGAGATAAGTAATCATTCTAGCTGCAAATTTCAAACATATGAAATGTGAGGAGTTAATGTTCTCTCTCTGAAATTAAACATATGGAATTTCTGACAATCTTCAGTAATTCATTACCTCAGAATAGGGAGTAAATTTGATTTTTTTTTTCTTATTAGAACAATACAATAGTTAGTGGAAGAAATTCCACAGTGCAATAAACCAGACTTTTTAATCTTTAGACTGTTGTATTTTTTTTTCTTACTTTCTGAGAGGTGTGGGGAGAAGCTTTGTGCTACAAAGTCACAGTGTGACCACTGAAATATTACAAACAGTTCTGTTACCGTAGAAACAGAAAACTTCTATACATCAACCATCAAAGATGCATAATTAATTATAAATCATAACCATGACTTTTGGATGCCAAAACTTAGAGGAAAAAGCTGTCAGGTAAGTTCATATATGAAAAATGTCATCAGAGGTTTCAAGTGCAAATAGTTCAACGTGAAGTTGAGGAAGTTATTCAGTCAGACTTCTAGAAACTAGGAAAACATAGCATGAGGTGTGCAACTATTTGTTTGCTCCTACCTTTTCTTTCATGAAAACCGATACAGCACTTGTCTGATTCAGAACAGGTCTTGCAATGTTCTTACCTAAGACTAAAATATCAAGTTTTATTAATAACAGAAATTAAATTCTGGAGATTAAATTATTATCGAAACTCAGTTAACTTCAAAATACTCATTTAAGACCTACTGCTTAGACATCAGCTATTCACAATATCAAATTACAAAAAAAAAAAAAAGGCATTTTCATGTTTTGACAGTTTGCAAGTGTATGCAATCACAGCATCAAGACTACATCTAACAGGTTATTTTAAAAGCTAACTTGAGGATTTCTCCTATCACAGCAACTGCTCTAACTAAAGGTTCTTTCCCTGAAGGTCTTGTCCTTATTGAATCTAAACCACAAACGTTCAAGTCTTGTCTTCTCTGAATTGTCTCCTAAAGAAGACTTTGGCTCTGTCCTCACTGATTATAGAGGAAGTCTACAAAACCACACTCTCTAGGCTAACATTAATCGAGCTGGCGCAGCACCCTCCACCCCTCTGTCAACAGAAAACCTTTTGACAAAACCATGAGACATAATAGGCAAATGTAAATCAAAACCAGAAGAATGGAAAGATACATGATTATTTGTCAGAGGAGCCAAACAGTAAGAAAACAAACAGTGAAGAAAAAGGATGTGCCTGGAAAAACAAGAAACCGAATACCTTCTTTTCCCTGAGTTTTTTTATTCATTCATTCATTACACCCACTAAATGTGGAACTACTTCACATTTCACTACAAAGCTTGCTTTTTAAAACAGAACGGAAAGCTTTGATTTCAAGGTGAAAAGTATGTTATATATCAGGAATAGTACCTATGTTAAATGGAAAAATCTGCATACACCAGGAGATGTTACAGAGCAGTGCACTGCTACTATGCCACAGTACTGTATAACTGATAAATAAAAAACCAGTTTGTGATACTGACATATTCTAAATGAACTGTGCAAACAGTGTACTGAGAACAGACTGATATTGCCATTTTTCAAACCACGTTGTTTTGGAATTGGTATCATAGGAATTGGTATCATAACTTCCCACTCATACAAAGTCACTGCATCAACTCCCACTAACTATTTTACTTAACTTCAAGGAAAGAAGTCGTAAGTTCAAAGCATGGTATGAGAAAATATTTGAGTATATATGGAATGTGAAGAAAGCAAGAAAGTGCAGTGAGAGAAAAAAAGGCAGAATGTAAGCTGCATGAAAGTCACATGCAAAGAAACTGGGATGATGCCGCATTAGTGCTAATACGTATGAAAATTAAGTCAGTGGATCTCCTTCCACTGCTCCTGCAAATGATCACTGAGAGATTAAAGCATTTGGGAGTCATGGAAGAACATCCCTTTGAATATATGTAATAATCTGAGTTACATGATGCTAAAATTCTCCAGTTCATTGCACTTTATGGACTGAATATGATGATTATTGCTGCTGTGAGAATTAAGTTTCATTGAGCCTGGTTATATCTTTGTGAAAACTATTCATGTTCCTAGTATAGATTCAGAAAAAAATTTTTTTGAGAAACGGAAGAATATTTTAATTCTTCAGTTCTTACTTAGCACTGTGTTTTCATCTAAATTACATACCCAAAGTAAATTAAGGCAATCCTACCTGATTAAAGAATTTGTATAAGGGATTTAAGAGTTGGACTCAATGATCCTTGTGGGTCCCTCCAAACTCAGAAAATTCTGTAACCATAAATGGTTGGTGAATTAAAATTTAAAAAGAACACTTATTTTGACGTACAGTGTGCTGGTTTTGGCTGGGGTAGAATTAATTTTCTTCACAGTGGCTAGTATAGGGCTGTGTTTTGGATTTGTTTTGAACACGGGGTTGATAATATAGAGATGTTGTTGTTATTGCTGAGCAGGGCTCGCACAGAGCCAAGGCCTTTTCTGCTTTTTGTACTGTCACGCTGGCGAAGAAGCTGGGGATGCAAGGGAGGATGGGAGGAGACACAGCTGAGACAGGTGACCTAAACTGACCAAAGGGATATCTTCCAGTATATAAAGCTGTGGGGAAGGAGGAAAGGGGAGATGTTTGGAGTGATGGTGTTTGTCTTCCCAAGTAACTGTTACGTGTGATGGGGCCCTGCTCTCCTGGAGATGGCTGAACACCTGCCTGCCCATGGGAAGCAATAAATTAATTCCTTGTTTCATTTTGGTTGTTTGCATGGCCTTTGCTTTCCCCATTGAACTGTCTTTATCTCAACCCATAAGTTTTCTGACTTTTACTCTTCTGATTCTCTCCCCGATCCCACTGGTGGGGGACTGAGTGAGCAGCTGTGTGGGGCTTGGCTGCTGGTTGGGGTTAAACCACAACAACAGTAATTCAAAAGTTTCATTTCTTTCCATTGTATGGACACTGTCTTCACTTTGATACACTTCCTGCTGCAGTACATTAACCCAAAGCATTAGTGATAATAGCAGAACCCAACTCACATCCACAGTAACACATCCCTCCCTACCTCATGTGTCCTCAAGCAAGTGGTCAGAGCTCCCTTAAGATATATCAGAAGAAAACTAAAACTAAAGCATTAAGAACACAGACCACAGACTTTAAACTAAACTTCATAAAGACAGAAGGCAATGCTCAGTGCAGAGATGATGTAGAAGTTTGAGAAACAGAAACAATCATGATTACCACGTGTGAAGGTGGTGTGAGTACACTCAAAAAGACTAGCTTCCAGTTTTGAAAACCAAAATAAAAAGTTCATAAATAGAAAACTATTTGAAATTATAATAAGAAAATTATTTCTTAACTAAAATAGTTATGTATCAGCATAGCAGCTAAAATGTATGTAAATACTGTAGAAATACTATAAAATGCATCTTTATTATCACTGATATATTGGAATTCCTACACAGACAGGTCCAAAAAAATTAGACCTGCATTAGATCAGTGGGAAATGAATCACTGAATAACAAATGACTGTACTGTTTTTGAGGTGTAACAATTTGTTGAGCAGTCTGAACAGATGCTGACAATGAGAAGTGGCAGCAGTAAAGTGCTGTATTTCTAGGGTATTGATTCTTACAAATATTATTTTAGATCAACAACCTAACTTCCAGCATAGAGGTTGTATTAGCACACAATTCCTGCAGCTAATGATCAATAGTTAATCAGCAGAGGAGAAAATGAATAGAGAGAAGCCACTGGTGCATACAGAGATTTACCAGATACCTGGAAATACTTGCACAAAACAGAACATCTTGGTAACAAGAGTGGGGAAAAAACAACCCTTCAGTAAAAAACAGCCCTTTTGAATGAACTGGCAACATAAATAATTTATTAACCATATCACCATTCACACCACAACACAAGTAAGCAGACAGGACTGTACTACTGTATTTTGCAGTTAGAGTAATTTCACATATAGTGGAAACTTAAAAATTACTCTTCTGGATCATTCTCAGATGCTTTCAAAAATTTTTAAAATATTTTCCAAACAGTCCCATGCTGTCAGGTTTATGACTGCCAAGCTGAGGACACTACAAAAATGCAGAGTTCCTACAAGTGGTTTTAAAGACCCTGATATGAGCAAGAAAAAGAAAAAATTCAATTATTGTCTTTGTTCCTTATGATTATACTCAGAACTCCATTATGACCCGGTGATCCTTTTAATCAAACTCCTTTGTCACACACTGCCAACACCTCGGAATGTTTTCTCTTGAGATCAGATCATCATGTCAAAGTATCTAAGAACTAATAGGTTAAGAAATCCAAATCAAAGTTTCAACTCATCTGGCTTAAAAAAAAAAGTTCTGTTTTAATCCCATACTCACTCTACTATTCTGCGTAAAAAAGCCTTATTGGTAGAACTTGATTATAATTAATCCTCTTGTTAAAACCTTTAAAACATAAATGTGGGGACACAATGAAGATCACAGGTCTTTTACTGTTAAAAATAAGTTTTAGGTGGTTTTGGTTTTGTTAGTATAACAAAGATGACTTTAAAGCCAAATAATTATTTGAAATAACCACTGTGTACACAACCAAACCAAGCAATACACCAGGTTGTGCCACAGAATATAGGCAATAGTCAGATATTAAATCCTTTAAGTAAATGGGGAAAAAAAGTTCACCCCTCTAAGGAGATCCCATTATCAACAGGCTACACACTACTGTGGTATGTAGCACACTATGCTCTGCTTCTCTGAAGAAATCACTAGCCAAAATAAAAATAGACATCTTAGCAGTATGGATTTCTCTTCAGTACAGGGCTCCCTTTTTTATCTTTTTATTTTATATATACGTAGGAAGAAAGGAAGGCACTGTCAACCATTAATGCAAGACTGAGAAAAACCTAGTGTGAAACAATCCACAAGTTCATCATCCATTTAAGAAGCAAAGTGTAGGTATATTCAATGTAATTACAAGCATTTATTTCCCATTACCTGAAAACAACAGTGTTATTTCCTTTTCCTCCAAAATCAAGGCCCAAAGTTGATATCTATATCCTTGATGAATACAAGTGTGCATGCATTCATAAATCAACAATACTATGGGGTTTCTTGTGACGTAGAGACAGAAACTTTAGTCAGGGGCTCTATCAACCTGCACAGCAACTGGTTTTCTTTCCCTGCTCCTTACTAAGGATGCATGCTGGAATGTATCAAAGCTTTTCACAACAGGCAACAGAATGATGGATTCACTTATCAAGTAAAAATTGAAAACAGAAACATGAAAATCATATATTTAAAAGACGGAGTAGTGATTCGCCAATGTAGCCCCCTCCACTATTACTTTCAAATTATAAGATTATTTCTTCTTATTCTTCTAAGTAAGGCACTAGAATGCACTAAAATTGGGGCATTAATCCTCCTACATATCAAGCCACATTCATTTTAGGTTCAATTTTTAGTACTCCTGCACTTTGTTTTCATCACTAGTTCTATGTACTGTGCCAGTGGCAGAAGAAAAAAAGCCATTAAAAGGCAGGGGTATTTCAAGCAGTTATGGTTACATCAATATAAGAACTTGCAGCAAGAAGGAAAAACCCCATTGAAACTGGAGAACAGTATGAACTGAAACTCTTCTCTGCCTCTTGCAGAAACGTATTCTTTGCCCTAGTTTAGTAATAATAATATTAACTGAGCGAGAATTTGCTACAGAGTCAGGAGACTGAAGCACAAGTCCTGTGCACCTTTAAAATCCTACTGAGAACATTCATGTGTGAAATCTCAGTAATGCACAGAACTTGTGCTGGCCATCCAATTAACATCCAAGGTGACAACACAGCAACAGCTTTTATGTGATATCCATCGCTCTAACAACCAGACAGAAAAAAATAAACAGAATGTACTAACATTACCTACATTTCCAAATTTTTCCAAACAAAATTCTGTTTCTGTGATTCCTTACAGACTGAAAACTTACGCAGTTTCATAATTTGCAAGGTCCTGCAGCTGACTTCGCAGACCAATTATTTAACGAATGTTTACGATGCTTTAACAACTGCTTTTCATTTACAGAAGTTGAAGTAGTTATGAACTGGAGAAAGCATTAATCCTAATTAGCTTTGATCCCATCACCAAAAAGAGCTGGATCATCACTCTGCCGAAGACTTCTTAACTTAATGCTTGATTAAGAGTTCCCCTGCTGAGAACTCTATTTATTTTGAGCTCTTGTCTTGTGATGCCATGAGCTTCCTGAATATCCATGTGTGTAACAAGCTTCTCAGAGAAGACTGGAATAAAGGAATCAAAAAGTTACAGAAGTTTCCTGTCAAGTAATTGGTCATGATGACAGTACTCACAAAAGGAGGAGCAGTTTGGGTAAACAGCAGGAAGAGGAGTACATCAAGCAAAGACCCTGTGTTCTGCTTTGTACAGTCTTTTTCTCTCTTGTCTTCCTTAAATTCAGTAGGGTTTATGCTTCGGGATTTTTTTTTTTATTGCACTCCAACACTGATAACTCAAAGATAACTGAGGAACTTCTGTGAAACCAAGCTGTAGGTTCCAACTTCCAAGGTAACTGAAATAAACTCCTGAAACATCAGTGGCCCCAGTAGAGCAAACTGGATTAAAAGAGATGGACAAAACAAGGGTTGGTAGGAAGAGAACATGCAGGATGGAAATTAACTTTCCTATGAGGTTCTGCCCTGCAAACCTGACTCACATTACCAGTGGTTACCAAGATCAACAGGTCCCATTTATCTGCACAGTCCTGGTGCTCTCCTCTCCCCTTATCTGTATATCATTTCTGTACACTACAGCTAGAATCTAACCTGCAGATGCACCCTGCTTGGCAAAGCAAGAGGCAGCAGCATGTGTAGCCACACGGGATTGGTATGGTCTAGATTTTACCTAGCTGTGATGTCTGGACTAGTCCTCTACTTAAATGACCAGTTTCACGACCATCTACTCCATCCCAAGAGCTTTACACCTCTCATCAATGGAAATCAGCAGCCAGTTAATATCCAAGACATTGGAGGATTATTTTTTTTTCCTTTGGGAGAGAGGGAGAAGTAAAAGAAAAGGACTGATGGACAGGCAAACCTAGTCACAAAAGCCACACTTCCTTAGCAAACCCAGACTAAATACAGTCCCCCTACAAAAGATCCCCTTGAAAAATGAACCAACAAACCAGGGAAAATATTTAACATAGGAAAAATTCTTGTATGTTGACAAAGAACAGAAACTTCAAAAGGAATATTTGTCAAAAGACCCAATCTAACAGTGCACAAGGAAGGCTAGGAAATCTTCGCGTGACAGGGCTTTTTTTCACATGTCTTTAAACGTGAAGCCACTAGCTGCTAAATGATAAGAATGGAGGAGATCCCACCCAACACCTGCTACAGCAATTCGGTTTAATAGCAGTCCTTCACCAGCACTGACAATTACTCCCACGCTCCCCTGTGAGAGACTAATGGTTTGCTAAAAATAAAACAGAAATTAGCATGTACAGCAAGCTGCCCGAGATATAAGCTGTCTGACAGAAGGTGATATTAATCAACCTGATCATGAGCTGATGTCCAGATTTCACTTCAAAAGATTTTATCCTGTATCTAGAGATTTGGGTCCCTGGCTGAAATGGGAGGAAGCAGTATTACTTTTTGCTCATTTTATTATTTTCTACAGCCTGCATCTTAGCACGCAGTAATAATGTTCACACTTACACAGGGGGGAATAATTCAGTACCAACATCAATTTGTGTACAGCAGCTGCTAAAAGCTGAAGTTGTCAAGAAACATGAGATGACAAAGCAGAACACAACACCCTCCAACTGTACCAGCAGTTAATGACATTTTCACTACTATGTGAATCTTCAGTAAGCAGACCAGGGCTTACCAAGTCACAGTGGCAGGGAAGGATGGAAAAAGAGCAAAAAATACTTTTTAAAATTTTTCTGAATATGACAGATGTCAAAACCATCAATCAATAGCTTATATGTAGGATGCAAGTAACAAAGTCTTCCAAAAGAATTGCTCTTATCTGTTTTAAAATAAAGCTGAATAGTCGTTAAGTAACTAACAGACGATAAATGCAGACAATATATAAGATAAAGTATTTCTTAAAACTGTAATTAATTAGTTCTGTAAGAAAAGGTCTAACTTTACAGTAAAAAAAATTATACAGATTTTAAGACCTACCTTAATGTTAAATATTAAGAAAATAACCTAAATTTACAGTGGGGAAAAATACAATCTTTTCTTCAAATACAAAAGATGAATAAGATGCTGTATACAAAAAACTCCAACCCACAAACAACCTTGAGCTTGTTCTATGGAAGCAAGCCAAATCAATTCCGTACTTCAAATCTACAAGATATGTGTGTCACACAGAAGAAATACTTTACATTAATTATAGCTGCTCTTGAAAGAGAGCAGCCATCATATGAAATAATTACTGTCTTATCTGGTCAAGTGGGTTAGATTAAGAAAAGATAGCAAGAACTACAGGTCCAGATTTCCCCCTCAAAGATAACAAGAAAATTTCTGTCTGCCTAGGAGGACAAAAATAGCTAAAACTCCATTTGTTTTTCAGTTGTTTGAAAAATTTACCCTTTAAAAAGAAAGGAGACATCATGGATGAGACCACTGGCAACAAGTAATATCTTCCTGTACAACTAGGATACCACCAGATGGTAGGTGACAGTGTCAGAAGGTTAGATCAGACAGAAGACCTGAAGAAAATACAGACAATTCCATAAGAAGAGAAAGGTCAGTGGTTAAGAGGCAAAAAAAGTGTAGCCCAAAAGCTGCTTCTTAAATCAGGCTCACTTCTGCCACACGTTCACCTCCCAACAGGTGATTTACAGGTTAAATGAGTGGTACTACAGCATTTCACAGTTCTTCCCATCAGTCTTTGACATGTAATGACCAACATGTTGATTTAATAATCGTTACTTAGGAAAAAATATCCATCACTTTCAAGTTACATTTTCTCCATTGCCTTTTATTTAGTCTCTTAGCTACCAGATACTTGTAACTATTTCCAATAGAAAACAGTTCAAAAATTACGCAGAAACATGATAATTAATATTTAACATAAAGGCATCATAAAGAGGGGATCTTTCATTATGGACAAGCATGAATTGAAAGATGAAGGTATCACTTGATAGGTATGTCAAGTTTTCATATAAGGATAATCCCACAGAAATTATTTATTTATTTGTAACTATTTGATTATTTATTTATGCCTCAGCATTTACACTTAGGCAAAAAACAGCAAATAAACTGCATTACTACGATACTAACGTTTCTTGGTAGTGAACCTTTCATTGATCTCTTCAGCCTCCATTAAGACATCATGGAGGAAGCTGCAGCTGAAAATGTAAAGCACAGAATACACACAGTTCTTGCCTAAGTCAGACAGTAAACTGAAGTAGTAAAATCATCAAGTTTTAAGGCTAGCTTTTACATTTCATGATTTTCCTCTTCAAAACCTTTCCACTGAAGGGAGAGAGAGAGAAGGGAAAAAAAAATAAGGAACCCACCAGAACATCAGAAAATCATTAGTTAAATGGTCTGCAAGGATAACATTCATCTCTCTGTAAAAAGAACCTCTAGGAAAAATTGCATACTCCCTATTAGGAAAATTACATTTTACCAGAGAGAAAGAAGGAACTTAAGACTAAATTGGCAAATGTCACGATTACCATAGAACTATTATCAGCTTGTTCACAATGAAGGTCTCACACATGATTATTTAGCACATGTGAAAAATAATTTTTTGATTCCAAAGTTTGTATTGATTTCAGATAATCTGCCTCTGTCTCATAAAATACTGATGATATGTGCAAATAAATTACCTTGATTGTATTTTACTATAATTTAAAAAAGGTGCCCCCAATTTCTGTTTGACACAGAAAAGCAAATGGTTACAGTTTATATTCATTTTTTTATACAGTATCACATTTTCTTTTAATCAACTAGGATTCATTTTATTATTTAACACAGTGCAAAACATGTTTTTATTTCAAACTTGATTTTGACACAGATACTGGATGAGCCAATCAGAGCTGATATACAGCTGGACCTGCTCCTCACAAACCAGGAAGGCCTGGCTGGGGATGTGATGCTCAATGGCAGCTGTGGCTACAGTGACCAGAAACAAAGTAGTAGAGTACAAACCTGGACTTTGGAAGAGGTGGTATGGGAAACAGAAATCCTTGGTTAAATAAGAAAGTCCTGATTGAGTCCAGAGTAAAATAAAACTATATACAGGAGATAGAAGCAGGCAGATGCAGGGAAGAATTTGGAATCATTGCCTAGGCACAAAGGCAGTGTCTGGAAATTCATATATGATACCACCATCACATGGAAACACCAGTAATTTAATACATCTAAATAGTTTGAGATGAAAACAGAATCACTTCAGTAAGTCAGAAGAAGAAATAAATAAAAATGCTGACAGAGCCAAAACAATTTAAAAGCAACCTTGTATCTTGATCCTTATTGATAGAAATTCCTCCAGCTATTCCTCCCCACCCCTCCCACCCCGTAATTTCTGTTGTTCCTAAAAACTATGATGGAAACACAACAAGCAAGTTCCTACACTGTGGATTCCAAATCTCAAACCACTAAATTATCTTCCCCTATTTCCCAACTCAGCCACCCAGATTTCAAGGGTGTTCCACACAGCTCCACATCCCACCCTAACTGTTCCTCTAACAGACCTTGATGTACAAAGATACTACATAATCTACTTCAGAAACAGCAGATCAATGGGTATTAGACCTCATAGAATATGGCTCAGAGAAACAGATTTTCCCCTTCCCAAATTGATTATTCAGTCATTTAAAGACATGGATGTACCTTATTTCAGGCAAAGATCAAACACCCTAAACTTTACTCCATTTTATATTACCATCTATATTTGCTTAAAATCCTAGACTGAAAAGAAAATCCACACTGCTGTTTGACCTCCAAGTGACTGTAACTGACCTACAAAGAGAAAACCTTCTTTGACAAACAATAAAACTTGCTAGGAGGAAAAGCCTCAAATTTATTAAGAGCTAGTATAGGAAGGCAGAGAGATGGTGACATTGTGGTTGTTTAGATGCAAACTACTGGTAGATTGCTGGAAAAGCTACATACACTTCTCTTAAAAAAAAAAAAAAAAGAAAAAGAAAAACAAAACCCAAACAAAAACAGAAGAGCCAGCCAAAACAGTTGCAATTACACTGGCAAATATGGCATAACTAAGTTTTCAGAGTGAGCTGGCAGCAATGAAAAACTTTATGTACAGAAGATTAATTTTAATTTTTGAAGCTGAAGATTACATGACTCAGCCTGTACTCATCATCTCTATGAAGACATCGTTCTGCTGCTGAAATGTCAGCTCCTCAGCTACAGCACGCAGCAGAAATTGAAGTGCAATGTTTGCTATTGAGAATTCAAGCCAAAATTCTATGTCCTTTCTGCAAGTTTGAAATAAAGCCAATGCAGCACTCTATCGACCAGAAAGTCACATAATGGAGAACAGATTATTTCCCACCGTCACATTCTGCTCCATTCTGCTACGTGGTGGATTGCTCTGACTACTGTTAAGGCTCATAACCAATAGTGCTGCTCTCACCTCCACAAGCCAGTGCCCAAGACAGAGTTCATCATATTAACACAAGTGCTTCCTCATCAGCAACACAGTGCTTACTTAACAGCAAATTATTTGCAAATACCCTACCACGCTAGTAGACACAGACAGTATGCACCAGAAAACAAAATAATTTAGAGTCCGTTCCATCGCTGTTTTTTTGGGTAGGTGTTTCAGACCAACAGTTTCCAGTTCTGGTTGAAAAGTAGTCATGTAAGCATTCAAGTTGCAGTTTATCACAGTGCTACACTCATATAAGCCCTAATAACATCTAGGATGGTTTAAGACTTTACTTTTTTTAAAGACTAACAACAGACATGGTATTTCATATGTCCAGCCTCAATCCAGATTTACACATTAATAAACACAACACCCCAAGTTAGCTTCAAAACAGTGTGCCATTCCTAAATATTTCACCATGTTTATCAGTTTTATGTTTTAGTTTCAGAACAAAAGCCATTAACAGAACTACCACATTCCTCCTGAGGTTTTACTCTACATATAATACCCTTTCAAACTTAAATAGCAAAAGAAAAAAAAAACAAACCCAGCCCTCAGCATGCATTTAACAATTACTCTGTGTTACGGAAATTAAATATCCACGAAGAAGCAGGAACAAAATGGAGGGGGGGGGGAATTCCACTACAAATGCTCTTATAACTTCTCTAGATAGGGGTTTTTTTCTCCATTGCAGATTCAAATTAATGTGGTGCAGTACTGCTCTAAGCATCACATCTTTCCCTCTTCTTCCCTCCTCTTCCTTCCTCACTTCCCCAAGCACACCTCCCGACCCAGAAGATGTAGGTAAACATTTTAAAATGTTAATGGAGATACTGAAACAGGAAGCTGAAGCAAGATTGGTCTCCTCTATAAAGAATCTGTAAGGTTGCTCAGATCAACTGTTCCTGAGACCATTCGGTTCCCTCTTTTAAGAGGCTCCCACAAAATCTCCCTGTGCAATTTCCATGGAGTCCACAGCTGGAAAAATATCAGAAAATCTGAGAATGCCTAAAAGAGGGCAAAATTCTTCTCTTGCAGGATTCTACACAGAATAAAGAGGAACAAGCCAAGACCTCTCTTTCTACCTTCTGGGTCCCCGCTTTCAAAAGTTTTGGTTAAGATAACCCAACTTAATCAATATCCAAGAAAACAAAAAACCTAATTAACTAAATACAAAGCAAAGAGAGAGTCTATTTTACAAAATTTGAGATGAAGGGTCAAGGACATTTATTTGACTATATATATATTAATAACTTATGGATGAGGACAGGAATTTATGGGTTTGAGTGACAACCATAAACTCAAATATTGTCTTTAGCCAATCCATAATAATTTTGAGAATTTAAGGTGGAGGGGGTGTCATTTCCTGGAAGTACATGTCTTCTGTTTCACTTCCAGTATTTCTAAAGAAAGTATCAGAAAGCTTTCCGTTATACAATTATTAGTAAAGATATCTATGTGCATGACTACACATGAAGAAAGTTGCTTAGTTTTCCCATAGAGGGGAAATCAGATTAATAGTAAGGTCAATAGTATGAAACCAAGAACCTGTAACACTGTACCTGCTGATACACTATTTCAACTTTTGAGACCTCCTTTATGTAAATACAAACTATTTTTTAAGGCTTACAAAGATTACCACTTTTATGGAAAAATTTGCCTGAGGAAAAGTGAAGAATGGCTGTGCCCCTAACAGCATTTTCCAAATACTAAGTTCCTACACAAGATTCTAAGCAGCTATAGTCTAGGTTCAAAGAACAGCACATATTTTTTTATTTATTCATCATTTACACACACACAAAAGGAAAAACTTTGATTGGTAAATCAGTTGTACTGTCTACCAAGTACTGTTTTAATTGCTTAACCTAGTACCTAGCATGAGCTTTAAAATGTGGTAATATAATTCATCAGTGAAGGGGAAAAAAAGCACTATTATTTTAAACATTTCCAGCATGTACCATCATCCAACCTACCCATGATTTTAGGAAGGTTACAACATATCCACAACTTAAGACAATTCATCATGTCCTTCAATGCCTGACTATAAAGCCATCACTTTAGGAACAACTTCAGCCAATTTCTTCCAAAACACATTAGTATAATGTTTCATACTGTAGATAAAGTATGCCATACTTAAATAATGAAAAACATAAGACAGCATCTCTATTTGTGACCCTTAAAGATTCTTTAGCAAGTGTAGCTCAGACAGAAAAATGCTAATGACAAATATAACCTTGAAACATGAGAGTAAGAGACAACTATTAATAGAAGGCTAATCTACAGTCTCACTTTACATAATACACAAATTGCAGTAAAATCAAAGTTCACTAACATCAACAACGTACTTCAGAACTCCACCTAGGCTGATGATGACAAGCATGAAAAATTCGTAGAATTTTTAAAGAATTTTGGTAATGACAACATGACATGACAAAAAGGAAGTTGTAGGAGAATTAGAAACCTTTTGGGTTAAGGCAGGAGTGAACCAGCTGATGGGAATTTGAGGAGTCTCAAGGACTAAGTGTTTTGAGAACACGACAAGGACTGGACATCTGCAGGAACAAGAAAAACAGCACCTGCAGACGGGAGTTTGAGCTGGACCTGCCAGGAGGCAAGTAAATAAAGTATTGTGGTTAGATTTAGAAGGAGAAGAATTTAGAAAATAAGATATGTTGACTAGGCAATAATAATCGTGTGAACAGTGTGTGTTTTGTGTGTGTGACCAATAATAGGTTAAGTAGTCAAATATGTGGTAGTTATTGAATTGTATAAAAGTGTAATTTCCAATAAAGATGAAGCTTCCAAAACATCATATTGGTGAGTGTGAAGTTTCCACTGAGTCTCACACGTGGTTACAGGAAGTTCCTCCTGATCATTCATTAAACTACTGCAGTAGTTTTCCTCTTTCTGCCTCTCTTTTTGGAGACCACAGTGAAAACATAACCTGGTGTCATTGTGGCAAAACAACACCTGACCTAAATACTATGCAAAATGTAAAAATTCGGGGAAATAGCCATTTTGCAAAACTCTGAGATCACAAATACACTCACTTTAAATTCACTATTATGCTAATTATCTTTCAAAAAGATACTTTAGGAAAAGGCTAGTGACTCAGGTATGAGTAAGAGCAGAGGTGCTGAAAGCAAGGTTTATGAATACATTTCCAAATATTTTTTCAACATTTCAATCTTTTGGCCAAGATGTTGTGTTACTGGACCCAAAACTAAAGAACAGATAGCATCAGACATTCTCCATCTATGGGGCTAACAAGATTACAAACACTGACTCAGCTGTCAAGCCAGACATACTCCTTATATATAACATTTATAACATTTATCCCAAATTTTGTTTAAAACTATTAATTAGGCAGAGTTCTTGATATTTTTTTTTAAGACCTGCCAGATAGGACCTTCTATACCTTTTAAAAGCTAGCATTTTAGGTTTTTTGGTAGCAGAGCCAGATTTCAAAAGGCATACTAAGTGAAGGACAGAGAGTACCCAGTGTTTAACCTGACACCACTTCAGTAGTCCAGGCAATTATGCACATACGAAATCACACGGAGTAAATCAAGCAAAGCCCACCAACTATTAAGGATGTTCCTCATTCTATCAAACTGCTAATCAGTAACCTTAATATTCTTTCAAATTACTACTAGTGACCCAATGTCTCCAAAGGCAGTCTTACAAAGTTGTTATTTTTGAAGAACTAAGGTGGTTCTCAAAGCTCTCTGAAATCAGGATACCAACAAATGACACTTAGCAACAAAATGGTTTCTGCTCATCACTGAATCATGGAAGATACCAGCCTGTCTGTCCACTTACACTCAACACAGTGGCACATTACACAAATATTTTACTACCTCCTGTATCATTCAGAAAGAGAACAAATTTTTCATTTAATCACATTTCAAACATGAGCTCTTTACTCTGACCATTTATTGTTTTTCTTTAGGGAAACATTTACAGTAAAGACCAAAAGAGATGGAATAGTTTCAGCACTATTATCTACTCCTTAATAGAAACAATCGTTAGTAAAAAAAAGAAAAGAAAGGATAATCCATTTAAACTCTGAACTGGTCCATATAGCTTCCCCCAAACCACTGCAGTTGGATAATCCAACTCCAGCGTTATCCTCAGCGAGTTGTTATCCCATTAAGTGATCAAGAAACCAACACAACTCTAAAGAGATCATGAAATGAGTAACAGAGCATACCACTCAAGGATATAAACAAATATTTGTCCAGGAAAAAACTATTTAGTAAAACTAAGGAGTCCTGTAACAGATTAGGAGAGTCACTTGAGTCACAACTCCCAGTTGACTCCTGAATTTTCCTAATGTGCTGGAATACTTTCGTAGAAATGCGAAGAGTGTTGTCCATGGCCAAATGAAGCGGAAGCTGGGGAAAAGTCATTAACTTCAGCCACACTTTTTAGTCAAATATTAGCACTGAATTTGCTAAATAGAAATCAGCAAGAATTTTTTTTGCTCCTCTGTTAAAAATGTAAAAGCTGGAACAACTCATCAATTTTTATTGACTCTAGCAATTTCCCTAGTGATCAGGAATAAACACATTTTAAACAGCTTGGCTGACTTACTTTGCTAGCGGAATAGATAAAGAGGGTCTTCTTCAAGAAAACCCAAACCTGAGAAATGGAGACTGAAGTCTCTGCTGAACGACAAAACAAACGTATTTCCTATGACAGACATCTTATTTAGACATGTCATTTCATTTCTCTTCATGAAATATTGGAAGGGTTATTACCTATGATGATCAAATAAAGAAACCCTTCCAAGAACCTTAATGTGTCACATGCTTTAAGGAGATCAAACAACAGATTTTTCTAAGGTTATGTTAATAAAGCAAGAGTTGCATACTTGACTTAGCTACACCAGGGAAGAAACATAGGATTCAAGAATGCTTAGAGCATATCAAAGAGATAAGAGAAAATCTCAAGAGATAGAAAGAAGGTGGAAATTCCTCTAATTCATTTGAAGGAAAGCAACTTTCTTCAAACCACAAAAGAAGAATCAATGAATCCCTGTAAACTCAAAGTCATCCTTCTGAATTAAAACCAGTTTCATTAATCCAGTAGTTCTACAGCAAAACCTTCAGACCAACTAGAATGGAAACAGAGTTAGTGGGATGTTTCAGCCAGCACCTGTGAGGTATCAGAGAAGCTATGACAGCTCCTACCCTACAAAATTCAAGTCCTTAGGAGAGGAAGACACAGGGCAAACACCTCCCATCAGCCTGGAGGGACAGTGGAGCTGCACGGATTCCCATGAAATTCTTGAGACTCATCTACTGGTATACCAGGTCAATACCAGAAACTTCAACAAACCACCAACTCAGAGGACTCTGAAGCATGAGAGGGACAACAAAGGGCTGATCTGAGGCATGTAAAAATACGCATAATCTGTCTCTTCCTTAGATGACAAGTAGCAACCCTGTTTAGAAAATTCAAGTCCCACTCACTCTCTACACCCTTTTGCTCATTGCAAGGACCTGACAACCCAGACACACTGAATTCCTGCACCACATTGCTAGATTTGGGAATATTTTCATCTGATACAGTCCTGGAAAAAGTGGATTCACTGACAGTAGAAGAAAATCACAACAGACACCAGCCAAGTGAACTGTTAAGAAAACCATTAAAAAAACTCCAGAAATTCCCACCAAAAAGAGGCCTGAGTAATAAGGTTAGCTCAGACAACATTTCTCATACTCCTTCTCCTCCCAAGCCTCCAGACATTTGGTCAGACATTTCTACCCAAGTCTGATCTGTTTTCCCTGATGTTAAATGATATGCAAAGAAAGTCAGGAAAGAAAAAGTCTAAAACTGGTGTCTACTTTTAGCAGTTCACTAGATTTACTACTGTCCTGGTGAAAACATGCCCACTGTAGGTTGGGTGCATACAGTTGTATGTTGATGCAGCCCACAGTTCTGTTAATCACAGCAACAGCATAAAGTGATGATGTTGAGGGCAACTGAATACACTGGGAGGGGAGGAATCGGAGATGTCTTTCTTTCCCTCCTCTGTCCTGACACTGCACTCTTATGCACCTTTGGTATCTAAGCTCCAAGTGTAGGCCCATTTATCAGTGTTAGGTACCACTTTCTAGCTGGACAGAACTCTGGGTTCCAGATGGGACGCTAAAAAGTAGTTTTCAGACACCAAGTACAAAATAGAGTTTGAAGATCAAAATTACTGTGCTGAGCATGGATTCTGAAATCATCCTCTCTATCAATAAGCAGTCGCACAGACACAACTACAGTATTTTTAATGTACAAAAAATATTTTTAGAACAATGATCAAGTTTAGTGCAGCAAGGCAGGAATAGAAATTGCTTTTAAATCCATCAGCACAAATGTTTCTTTTAAATGATGCCAAACTAGCAACAGTTTACATCAATAGAAAAATTAACTTCATTATATATATAAAAAAAAAAGCTAAACACAAAACAAAAACTATACAACTTACACTTGAAATATAACACAGCATACCATTTACTAGTTTAGCAATTTTTCAAAACATGGACAGAGAAAAGCACAGCACAATACAATTCTTCCCAGAAAAGTCATTATAGATCAGCTCCGACAGCTGATGTTCCAAGTGGGCAGCTGAATCCATTCAAACAGTGAGTACATATCAGGGTGAGTAACTCTAGACTGTGCAGAAGTACGGAGCAACAGCAGGAAATGAAGCACAAAAAGCAGAGAAACGAGCAGTGTTTCAAAAAGAAATGCAGAATGTTGTGGTAAGGGACACGCAAGATTGACAAGGTAACACAGAGAATGGGATAGAACTCTATTCAAAGCAGCAGACTTAACCAGAGGGATACTCCCTCTGTTATAGCTGACATGGCTATCCAACAGCAGAAAGTGATAAATGATCTGGGTGGCTATTTATTTAGCAGATACAGCATTACTTTCACACCAACATGAAATACTTCACCCAAAAAAAAAAAAAAAAAAAAAGAGTGGCCATGAGAACCTGAAAGTGAGACACGTTCAGTTTAACTGTGAAGCTCCACAAGTGATGAGTACAGCAGAAGAGATACACAGGTAAATGCGTTAGAGTTATTTTCAGCATCTGCATCTCAAAACCATAAAATCAATAAAGTTAACTCTGAAGCAACCAAAACTTTGAATTTGTTAAGTTCTTCTTTTTAAAACTAAGATTCCTCCGGTTCAAAGTTTAAAGTGTGAAATGTTGGCATGCCTATCTAGCTTTGTGAACTGTCAAACATTTCAATATTTTAAGCAAGGGCTTTATGGATAACTCATCATGAAAAGTATTCTGAACAATACATCATGAGCATTAAAAGCTGGGATACCAACACCATTTATCATTAAGACTGTCAAAAACTTCTACTACAGAACGTCATTTTAGTTGACTACAGCTTCCAGTCTGAGCAGATGTACTTACATAATTCTGGTTTCTTAAAGGAACAAGTCACAGTAAACAGCAGTTAAAAAAATTAAATTGTAGCTGATTAAGTATCTACAAGCAGAAAGATATCCTCCATAGCTCACAGGACAAAAGACAATTTCCACTAGGAAGAACTTAAACGTCACCATACAGCAACCATTCTACAACAATTCCAGTACAGTATATTGTCAAAAGGGAAAAAGGTGGCAGATTTTAGCAAATATAAAATCATATGCACAAAGCCAATTTAAGACTAAATATGTACATTAAATTACTGTAGATATTTAAATAAAAAGAGAATCCCAAAATCTGGTAAGTATCTTTAAATTTAGCCTTCTACTGATGTGTTTGTTTCAAGGAGAAGGGTCTCAGAAATAAATCCATGCATTTAACTAAAAATTGAGTAATTTCACTCATATTCACCTTCATTTGGCAGTATGTCAGAATACTACCTGTAGAAGATCAATTAAAGGTTCTCGCACAGATCATAATTTATTATGCCATTTAAACTGGAACAAGTAACTGTCACTTTTCATTCTTCTGCTGTGAATTTTACTGTGCATAATGACTGCTTGAAAAGAGCAAGTTATAACAGCAGTACTACTGAATTTCCTTGCAAAAAAACTGCCTATGTAGTATTATCATTAAAGCCATAACCTAATTTATTACTAAAGCACATATCTTCAGGTATTCATGCATTTACTCCACAATTCCTCATGACCACCAATGAAAACAACAGTAACAGAGCATCAGGACACAGTTTGTTTGGGTTTTTTTAAAGCACCTTTGTATTAAACTAACAGTTCACTGGATGTTAAAGAAGTAGAGTCAAATGTCACTTCACAAGAGAACTTCAATGTCAGTAAGAAGCCTTAGCTGTTTTAAATAAAAGCCAAGAAAAATTATTTTGAAGAAAACATTTCTGAATGCTCTAAGGTCCACAAGGAAACTGCATATACACAACTCTGAAGACAGTAACAACTTCTGTGGAGTTTTTATAGAAGACAGAGGAACAATGTTAGAAAAAGGATCATCCTATGTGTCAGAGAAATTCATTAGTAGATGAAAAAGAAACAGTCTTTTTAATTGTTACTACTGTTTTTATTCTAATGTTACCATCTAATTTAAAAAATGGCCTCAGACCAAACAATTCTAAAGCAACACAACCCACAAAATATCAAATTCTTTTTTTAGTCCAAGATGCCTAAAATACACCAAAATCCACCTTCCCTATTACCAAAAATACTTCCCAAGCACTTTGCGTGTGAAGCATAAGGGAAGCAGCAGCTGGAGGCTAGGAGACAGCTGAGCATCTGGGAGAATTAATTTCCCTAACACCACGACATAACGCGTGCCATCCATTAGTGAGATTATTCACTTTATGGAAGTAACACAATTTGTTTGCTGGAATATACAGTTTCAAATGCTGAAAACTCTCACTAAATGAGCCACGTGGTATCTTCGGTGGAGGGAACCAAAAAAACTCCAAAGCTGAACCATGCTCTCCAGCAGCTTCTTTAAGATGCACTAAGAAGTTCTGCAAACACACTTTCACCAGCGCAACCTGCAGAGCTAACAGTGAGCAATCATTACAGCAGCACGATACTGAGCTAAAAGCAGAAAATGAAAACGCCATTTCCCTACAAAGAAATAAGTCTCATTCATTTTTTTAAAACTTCATAACACACAGAGACAGATCTCAACAATTCTCTACAGGTAAAGAAAGGATTAGATGCATATCAAATATGATGTTTTCTTCACTATTTGTATTAGCAGCTGAGACACCATATCAAATGGAGGACTGATGACAAACAAGATAGAGGTGAATGCTAAACAGACAAGGAATAATTTTTAGGGGGAAATAAAAAATTATTCTTTTTGTTCGGTAACTTTTTCTAAATATTAATTTTTAAGGATTAAGTAAGACTCAAATACTTCCCTAATTTTGGTGTAAAGATGAGAAAATCTAACAAGGGCAGTATGTCGAATGCCTTTTGAACATCACAATGGAGTGAAGATATCCCTTTGCTGGTTAAACAGCTGTAAAAAGCCATAAGCAGCTAATTAACAGGAAACAGAGTCCTGGAACCAGTGCACAAATACTGCCATCAATATGCCTCAGTCTTGATCTGCATATAGTCACCTTTCTGGATTTGGCATCACTAATTAATCTAAATACCAAAGGTCTGTACTACTACGCTACTCTTGTCTCCTTCTTAGAATCACTGCGATAAGAAACTGTTAAACAGCTGTCAGCTACAGCCATTTTTCCCCCTTTAAATCGGGAGGTGGGGGGAGAGAACTTAGAAAACTTTCTTAAACAGGCCTCTTAACAAACACATTAAAGATTAGGTTCTAAGTTGTGTAAAATGTTTACAAAGATTCTTGATAAAAGCTTAAAATGCATTTTCACTTAGCCATTAAAAAAAGCAAATAGTATTTATTATACATTAAGGACTACTATGCCCTGAGGTTCATTCTTATAGCTCTCACATGTAAATGCAACTGATAAAATGGATATGACTTAGCCAAGGCAGAAGCATTACACAGGGAAATGTTTCATCCTCCCTGGGATGCAACACAGTATCATGCTTCTGCCACTTCTGCTTACGGATAATTGGTTCCTGGGAGGAGGATGTTTAATGAGCACTAAAGACATTCACTCATTTTACGAACTGAATAATGCAAACAGCACAGGTCACCCTATACCTGAAGCACCATAAAGGTGGTTTCTTCGCTGCACAATAATGGAAAGTCTCCAGGAAAAAGGCAGATGTAGATAATGTGCCACCACAGTTAGGACCAAATTCAAGACCTTGAGGAGACGATCTCCAATATTTAACAATATTGTTTCACCAGCATTTTTTATATGCGTTGATTCACACCACTGCATTTCCCTGAATATCTACAGCTACTTACATAAGGTTACTGTACTACAGTGGTGATTGGTCTCTTCTCCACAGGAACAAGAGTTGGAAAAAGTTGCCCAGGGAAGTGGGAGTCACCATCCACTGAGGTATTTAAAAGACATGTAGATGAAGCATTTGGGGACGTGGCTTACTGATGAACTTGTAGTATTAGATAAACAGTTGGACTCTTATCTTACCTTTGCCGACCTAAACAATTCTGTGATTCTATAACCACTGGCAGCATTTCAGGGGAGAGGACAGGGCTTGGAAGCAAGAAATGTGACAGCCACAGTATGGCTTTGAAATGCTCCTGGATGTGAAACAAAAGTTCCCATGTAAAGAATAAAGTGTAATTAGGTGGAAAGTATGCTGTCTTCCCTCTTCTTGCAGATATAAACAAAAGATGAAAGCTCGTACAAAGGAAAACACTTTCTTCTGCAAAAGACAGTGGGGAAAAGCATTAAGCCTACACTGCCACAGCTACTGTGCATGTTAAAATTACCTCTTACAGACAGACCTCCTTTCTGCACTGTTTTATGGGGGAGTGCATAACCACCTTCTTAAGTTCAGAGATTAAACACTTGGGAATTCTGCTGCATTCTCCGCACGCAGCTCTGACACCAGAGGGCAGGTGTTCTGTACCTGCAAACACACAGACAGGAGACAGCACCTTAGAAAGAACCAGCCCATTTGAGGGCTGCTGATGTATTACTACACAAGTAGGGATCATTATTCAGGGTAACAGACAGATGTCATTCACCTACATGACACATGCATGCAGGAGAAAGCAGAGATCCCTCACACACCAGAGGAAAAAAAAAAAGTCAGAAGGTTTGCTTGACATATACCCTTTGAGGGGACCACAGTATTTTGCTGTAGCCTAACCATTAATACTTCAGTTTTCTCTAAAACAGATTATCAAGTAAAACTTCTAAAACACCACAACCAAAGGACTAATCTGGAAAAGCTGTTGCATCATTCCTTAAACAAATTTTTGTTTTATATATACTATAGATAATAGATTATTACTTTACAAACACTCTATTAAATCTTAAAATAGCAACTTTTTTCAGCAGTATTCTCTGCCTCATTCACCATACTGATTGCTATAGCAAATAAAAGAATTTGGCAGAAGTAGATTTACTATTTTGATTACTAAAACTATCATACACACTTCTGACTTTACATTAAAACACATACCACAATGCAGACCTTTCCTTAGACAAGAGGTATGCAATTTGAAACACCCTATGCACTATCCTGAAGGATAAAATAAATAAAGAACTATGTTTAGGAAGGGCTATCCCCACAAGCTTTAACAAGCTAAAGGTTCACAGCAGCAAACCATGCCTTTAAAGAAACTGGGTGTCAGTTTTATGTGAGAAATAACTGAAGAGACAAGAATTCATCTCATCTATGTAAAAAACGGTGCTTATCACTCCTTAAAATAAAACTGATTCTCAGAAAAGCATATATTTTCTTTCAGAAAAATTTTAAATACATAAGTGGACATTAACAAAATGAAATCATGCCTAAATCAAAATTTAGACATGTTTCATAACACATGCAAGGAAGAAAACCAAAAAATGTAGCATTCACATTCATTTAGCTGACCACAAGCATTTTGCTCAGTTTTTTGTACTGAATAGCAGCTAATGAATCTCTCCTGACAGATGATCATTTTATTTTCATTTTGAAATTCCTCTCAGCTTTGAGGTTTCACTTCAAAAAAACCTTCACTTTGCTCTCTGCAGTGAAGTTGGGAAAGCATGTCTGCAGAACCTGAAGTGCTCACTGAAGCTTGTTTTGTGCTAGGTAACTCAGATGCCAACAGAAAAAACTTCTCATCAGTTGACCCCTGTATAACACCCCCTTCACACTTTCACCATTTCTACACATATAAAGCCAAATTCAAAGAATGGTTTGGGTTGGAAGGGACCTTCAAAGATGGTCTAGTCCAACTCCCTAGTCATGGGCAGACACACCCTCCACTATACCAGGTTACTCAAAGCCCCATTCAGCCTGGCCTTGAACGTTTCCCAGGATGGAGCACCCACGACTTCTCTGGGCAACCTGTTCCAGTCCCTTACTACCCTCACAGCACAGAATTTCTTCACAATGCATTATCTAATCCTGGCCTCCTTCAGTTTGAAGCCATTACATTTATGAGCAACACTTTAATTGTCCCTATACACCAGGTAATGTAACCTTCAGTAATATTTGTTATTATTCCCCAAAGCTTTTGCATTTTCAATCCATTTCTTAAG
Organism: Myiozetetes cayanensis; assembly: GCF_022539395.1. Classification (NCBI taxonomy): domain Eukaryota; kingdom Metazoa; phylum Chordata; class Aves; order Passeriformes; family Tyrannidae; genus Myiozetetes; species Myiozetetes cayanensis. The sequence continues at coordinate 34,094,195 of NW_026087853.1, read as the reverse complement.
TAACTCAAGCTCATTTTCTGTTATCTTGACCTTGAACATTTGTTACTGAAGCAAAGACAAAACTCATATCACCATAGCAGTTCATAGGCTTGCCACTTTAGGAAATCAGCATGCTTAAGTGAAAACAAGAACTGGAGATTGCTTGTAAAGACATCCTGTTTTCTGCATCAATAAAATCTTTTAACAGTTTCATACTCTTCAAAACTTGTGCAATTCATTGCGTTCTGTGATTTCTCAGGAACAACAGTATTTTCAAATATGGTATTACAAATATTTTCATTAATGCAAGTAAAGTAAGTTTTCATCTTTCTTGTTTACATCAATGTACAAATATCTTCACTGGAGACATGATGAAATTAAGGTTTGACATGTTACTAAGTAAATGCAGGTGAATCCTTCTTCCCAGAACATTCAGTAAAACAACACCTAAGTCTTAAAAGTAAAAATCAGCATGAAGCCATCATAAAGAGATATGCCACCTAAAAGCATTTTTAGATAAGGTTTTTTAAACATACAAACAGGGAGGACACTTTTACCAAAAAGTTTAAGACAGTGCTTTACATATTGATTTTTCTTACACAGAAAAAAATTACATTCTTTTTTTTTTTTAATAAATCGGGTATTCTATATCTTTAAAAGACATGTTATTGCCTGCTTGGAAAGAAAATCCTCATTAACCTATGGAAAAAAGAACAAGAACTATGACAGCTGGGGATCCAACAATGCTATGGGTTGCTAGCTTCCCTAAACGAGTAGTACTGAGGAAGATAAATTTCCAGTAGACATATAGTTCATTGTTCTTCATTGGTTTCATTGGTTTACAATATTAGTTATACTTAAACTGGAGCCAACGTTTTTTACCTATGCCCATTAAATCTATTTCCTCTGAATATTACCTTGAGTCTGCACTCAAGGCTTCCAGCTCAAATTCTAATCCACAACATAGTATTTTTAGTTCCTACTTATGCTTCTCCTCTTGAATTTTCAGAGATGCATAGTTAATCTCCCAATGATTTCCTGCTATTCGCCCTACATGCCCATTCAACCTGCCAGCCACACAAAAGGTGCACAAACAGTACTGTAACCACAGCAATAAAAAGAGATCAGCCCACAGCACAGGCACAGAAATTAAATCACGAGAGGGTTAAAATAAACAAAAGAAATAGAAAACACCAAATCTACAAGAATGTATAACTAGAATAAATCCTAAGTCCAAACAGGTCTTACAGCAGCAAGTAATTTGCACTAAGTAAGCAAGAATGATAAACAATCACTTCTTTTGCTGGTAAGTCTGCTGCAATCCCATTTATCTAACCTTAACAATGCTGCACTGAGAACATTCTGCAACAAAAACTGTGATGCCACCACCAATAAAGAAGTCCATCTCTTGATTACTAGTTCATGAGGTCTTTCACAAAACATGGCATGTCTTCGCAATAAGTAAAATTAGCCCCCTCATCTGGCAGCTTCACAGGACTCACTGCAACTACTGAGAACTCGTAAGTATTAGTCTTGCATCTGAGTACCTTGTGCATGCAAAATAAAATAATATGCACCATTCATGTTGTTGTCAATTGAAAATCTCTGGTTTCCTCAAGAAGTTGACTCAAGCACTTCATACAGTCTTATCTAGCTCTTAACATAGACACAGAACATTCCTGCGTTGCTCAACATGCAAAACCTATTCACTGAACACCTTCAACCCTAACAGCTAGCTCAAGAATTGGTTCTCCAGCATCTTTAAACAAACAAATTCTCAGTAACATTTTAGGGGTTTTGATCCTGAGTACAGAATTCTTGCAGACTTTGGAATAAACAGCATCTATTACGTGGCACTTGATCTCCTCTCCAAGCAGTTAAGAATGAAAGGAATGTTGTTTATCATCCTAAAATAGCTCTCAGTTAGACACTAATCTTTACCATTGGTGAAAAATTTTAGTCATATGGCATCTAAGTTCTAACCTTAAAATATTGCACATTACAGGTCCTTCCTGCCACTGTATTTTGAGGTTTGACATGCATTTTAAAATTCCTCTTCCCATGATTTCTCAATTTCCCAGTTTCACAAAAATATCTCGCATCTCCTTGGAAACCTGAACACAGCACAACAAAGACGGCTGGCTCTAATGTTTAGAAGCAGGTCAGAAAAACAACTGCATTCCCTTGCTAGTTAGGATAGGGTTCAACACTTCATTTCTCTTTACTAACATATCTCACAAGAAGCCGTCTCTCTCTCCAATAAATTTCTTCCTTGTCTTCTCAGCCGTTCACTCAAATCCTATCCATTTCTTCACTACTAATTTGCACTCACCTTGAGGTTCAATGAGTTTTCTAAGCATCTATCCACACTAAAACGTAAGTAATTTATGGAGGTTGGCAATACCCAAGTAATACTCCACTAAGAAGTATGCCTTCTGCTGCAAAACTGGTAAGAATGAAGAGAACTAAGATCCCCTTTTGCAGAGATATTTATAATCTTGATCTACATCAACTGGTTTCTATACCAATTGCTCTTAATCAGCACAAGATAACAAAAAACAACAAAGTAATTTCTATTGTGTTCCATGCCCATCTGTAGATGCCATAACCCCTGGGAATTAATGCTGGTACTACCAAAAAAAAAGAAAAAAATGTTTGACTCCCCAGTTCAACAATCCTTTAAGTACTACTTTAGTTGCAGTTACAAAAAAGAAAAGTGCTGCTTCTCATTTTGAATGTATGACCACCAAGAAAAGCACAGACATCAGTCTAGCCCCCAAAAGGGGGTCCTGCCCCAGCCACGTAGTCCTGGGTGTTCAGAGCAGCACTTTGCTGCAGTACTGTTGCAGGTTTAGCCACCGTTCCCTTGGCAAAGCCACCTTCACCATTACAACCTTATTAAAAGCTAAAATTCTGAAGGTATTTCCTAAGAATTATACATCTTTAAAGGCATAAATATTCTCTCTCACAGGAATCAACAGTGTTTTCTCAACTGCAACGCAGCTGGAAATTTGAATCATCCATTACTGCAGTTTAGTTGAAAGCCTTATAGAGACAGGGCCCAAGAATAACAAGTAACATGGAAGTATCACTATGAAGGGGAAAAATCAGGAAAACCAAGACTTCTCCTGTCCCTCCAAGATAGAAAATGGTACATGAAAGGCAGAAAAGAATTTCTGGCCCAGAAGAACAAGAGATGATGTTCAGCTAAATGAAAACTGACAAATTACCGTTAACATAAAAGAATACTTCTTCATAACCCTATCTAGGGAATATACTGCTAAGGGATACAGGACTGCCAAGCCAAAAGCTTAGCAGTCTTAAAGAGAAGAACTAAAGATAAAATTACATTGTAATAGAAAATATTTGACCAACAAAGAGCAGGAATAGATACAAAAGTCTTTAAGTTTTATGACACAAGTCAAATTGACAGGATCCCAGAGATACACCCCAGAGTATTCGACTGTCATAACTACCTACTGTAGATTTTTTTTTTCCCATCATCCCAAGCATCTGTTACTACTCCTAATTAAAGAACAGATGGTCTGACCCAACATGTCAACTCCTATGACCCTATGTTGATCATGAGGTGGGAAAATTAAGTTTTGAGGTTTTAAGAAGCAAAGCAAGATTAACAAAAACAGATAGCTAAATAGTCTCAAAGCCATCTGGTAATGGACACTTACTGAAAACAATATTATTGATGATTTCATACAATGCATTTTCCCTGGTCTCTGTACTTAGAAAACAGTCTTCCACAAACTCCACCAGATGCAAATATGGCCTAAGTCCAGAAATACAAAGACTATCAAGCTAATAAACATGTTCTTAAATTAAGAGTCACCTGATGGAGACCAAAGCAACAAAGAGGCTGTGTTAATAGGGCATTCTGTGTGAAGACAGAAGAAAGATGTTCTTCAGCCTAACCTGAAAGCAGGGTTCATCTGGTACCAGCAACTGCAGACAACTAGTCAAAACAAGAGGGACTCCTTGCCCCCAGTGCAGTCCATGACAGCAAAGCACCTTCTTTATGGCCAATCCAATTTCAGACCATTACCAAGGAGAGTAAAGGACTTCAAGCAGTCTGTACAAATCTTAACTTTCTCTAAATAAACCTGATCACTGTGCTGATTTCTTGCACAGGGACACGTTAATGAAAAAAATCTCCCTATAATTCCCAGAAAGTAAAGCGTAAGTGTGAATACAGTCCTATGTTGCAGATTTCCAAGATGAAGAAAGGAAGGCTACTCTCATACCCATCACCTCTTCCCTCTAGAAATGTGGACATCTTTAACCTGCATGACAGAAATCTCCTCACAGCTTTCTCCATTTGTTAGCCATCTCATGTGCTGTCACTCTAAAGCGTACTTCCAACTCATGAAAAACCATTGGATGTGACTGGTTTAAGTCAAACTCCCCATCATTTGGTTACCTAACACACTCAGGAGAGCTACAAATTCTGTGTTGAGGATGGTAACTCACCAGGGTGCCAGTTAAAAAGCACATTTCATACAATCATTTACCACTGAAGAATAACTTTTCTACTGCATATAGAAGTTAAACCCCCGCAAATGTAACAAAAATTTATTCCACTGTATGAAGCTAGGCACCTCCTTTGTGCACATGTGATGGGGGGGCATATGCAGGGGGAAGAACAGAACAGAGACAGTAACGTTTGGTTTGAATCCATTACTTAATTCCATTAATTGAAAAATATTCAAAGATATTCTTAAACATGGAAAAATTGACATAGAAAAAAAAATAAATCGAATTATTGTCTCAAAGTACCTTGGGGGAAAGTGAGTTCAATACACACAAATGACAGCAATTGAATATATGAAATCACACTGTGCTGGCCTAGATAAACCAGCGTCATCCCTGTGCACGATTACTCTTACATAAGATTAAGCCCATTTTACAATTTATCCTGTTATTTACCAGGGATATTTTTACTTCAAGACTGATCCTGTATTTTCTAAATTGTAGGAAAAAAGACACTAGACTTTCCTAACTATTTTCTACAGTGGATCTAAGATTTGACATTTTACAGCATGGACACACAATTAACTGGACACATACGTGAGCTGAAGAAAATACTTTGCTCAAACCAGCTGCTTGCCTAGAGATTTCTGTATTAATCTAAACATAACTGCATTAAAGTACTGAATTACTGGATGATACTGGAAAAACAGACCTGATAATGCCACATATCCAAAATTAGGAAAAAATTCCAAGTGAGTTTAAAAACAGAAGGTAAACAAGCTTAATGTATCTATAACAGAAAATCTTACTGAAACTCATAAAAAGGGAACTACAGTGCAAAAGCAAAAGGTGTGACTGCAGATTTCAGACAGTCTGGTGCAGACAGTTCTAAGAAAATAAAAAGTCCTGCAGCCATCTCAGGCTTTGAAACCAAGTATCTTTCTGACAGCAGTCTACATTCTACCCCCATAATAAAGGGTTTTCAAACTGACATTGTATACAACAGTTCTTAAGTTACTTAAGACACAAGAACGCCCTTTAGATACAATCAAGGAAAATGAACATCTGCAAAAGGGAGAAAAACAAAGTCTGCGGCCTGATCTTTCAGGCAATATTTAAGATTATAAAAATAGAATTAAAATAAAAATCCATAAGGTAATAACTAATAAAATCCAACACCAGCCTCATTCATAAATCTTCCATTTAGCATACAAGTCACTGTATGTTAAACAGACTGTGTCCTGTCCCTTCTGTTGTTTTTTTAAGGCTCAGGTCCTCCTCTTACACACTCCAAATACACCCTCTCTCAGTTAAAATACACTGTTATGCTAACACAGAAGTTGTGTTATAAAACTTGCACTTGAAAGTTCTCATTGTTTCTCAAATTTGCACTAGCCTCAAAAGGTAAACTCTATATACATTTTATATCATAATAAAATGTAAATATTGCTCAGGTGAATTAAGTTCACATTTCTGATTTACCCTATATTGTATTGCACTTGCAATTTTAAAGGAACAAGTCTTTCATGGTTATATTTCCACCCATAAAAATTTACAAGGAAGTGCTCCAATTTAAATATTTTCCCTATGGATACAGTAATTTTTGATGTGTACACATGAAAAGAGCTACGGTGATATATTGACAGGCACTTGAAAGTCACTGACAGCCTGTAGGTTTTCTTCTCTTTACAGAGAAGAGAAGAAAATATTTTATAGTGATAAAAAACATGAGAATATCCATACAGCAGGAGTATTTAGTTATATCTACTTAGAATCACTGCTAACTTGATTGTCATAATGGAACGGTGAAACTGCCTTCATTTTCCAAAGCAATTTAAAAGGCTGCTGCTAAGCATCAAGGAGGCACATGAGGTGCAAATGCCTTTGTTGAACACTGCTTTGAACATTCGATATAAACCTAGCATAACCAACTTCTGCAAGTAGTAAACATGGCTGTAAGTACCAAAAATTTACTGATAGGCAAAGCAGATCCACTCCATGGTTTCTGAGAAGTCTCAAAACTTAACTGGAGGCTGATTGGGAAATAATCTTATCAAAAACTTTACAATAGTGATTTTTTACTGGTTGTTGTTTCAGATGGATATTTATATATTATTTATTAAAGGAAAACCTTCAAATTACATACCTATATTTCAAAAACTAACTAACACTGGATGATTAAATGAAACTGCAGGTAAGAATTATACTTGTGAAACAAAAATAGTTTGGGTACAAGTACAGACTGTTTACACAAAGGATGTAGAAGAAAAAGGAAGCTCTGAAGTTTTTGTTGGATGTACTGAAAAAATCAAAGCTCTTGTAAAATCATCTCCTACTTCAAATTCCTTCACATAAATGATTCCCTATAGTTTTACATCTGTAAACCAGACCACTAGAAATACTATGAAATCCCTTTATATGAAATATGAGTGATTAAGCCAATTACTAAGGCTTCAACTTTTTTGTTACTCATTGCACGGATGCGGGTTTTTTTAGATGGGACAAAAGGTCCAAGAATTTCTGTGTTGGAGGCTTCAATAATCTCGCTATTATTTGCAGGTTTCACCATTGAGGGTTTATGCAATAAAGCATCAGTATTTGTCATTCCAAAATCCTGATAAGAATTTTAAAATTTGAATTATATAGAAAGCAACAGAGGTCACAACTGGAATTTTTCTGGTACCACAGCTATTACTACTAAATTCATACACCTGCTTGCATAACCACAGCCCAGTTCCCTCTCAAAGGATTGTTAGAAGAGATAATCAATTTTTTTCCTGTTTTGGGTAGTCTGTAAAGTGATTCTGATTTTTAGACAGGCAAGTGCTATTCTTTAAGTATTCTCTGGGTCACTTAGACATAGTTTTTAGTTATGGGTGCTGTACAAACTGTTCAATTTATTTTTTATATAGTTATGTTGTAGTAGATGGAAATCTTTTCCTATAATAGAGGAATACAAGGCTCTGTTTTTAGTATAAGACCAAACCATTCTTCCATTCTTTTTCTACATGAAACTTAGTATAAAGAACACTCACTATTTATTCACACAATCCTTTCCAAACAGTAGCATGTGTACAAAAACACAACTGGGTAGAAGTCATTAGTGAAAAGCAGGAACAAAACCAGAGTACACAACCATAGATGTTTCAATCCAAGTAAGAAGCAGCGTAACATCAATGCATTACCAGTCTAGTTTCCAACACCTTCACACTCACACCTGTCTTCCCTCTCATAGCATAGTAGACTGGGGAAGCAGGGCTGTTCCTGGCTTGACCCATGTCCTCAGTAGGCCCATTCCATGACAAAGGAATTCCTATTTTAGCAGACAAACACTGTGTATTATTTTCAAGAGACCACAGAGGGGTCCTAGCAGGAAGACACTTCCATGAACATATAGCAGTTGGGGAAACAGGAGATACCTACATCACAACACACATATGCAAAAGGAATTAATTATGGTACTAGATGTTACCTTCACTTTTCATAGTCACAAGTCCAGAGAATTCAATTTTTCATCTGAACAGACTCCTAAAATGTGTTGCACCACAGGATTTCTGAGTATTATTTTACAATGGGAGATTATACAACTATGTTTTCCTAGACTTCCATATGTTTCTGCACTGCAAAACAATGTTGATTGTATGTGTCTACTCTCCAGCTGTGGAAATGCCTCCCATTGATCTATCCAATCTGTCTTAGGGACAAAACACATATTGACATCTCTGAGGCCCACAGAACTTGCACGGGGGGCCCACACTGAGAACATTACAGCTTCAGCCCAGTTGGCAGCTGGCTGCTGCCAGGAGTAGGGAGACAGAACCCTCCCATCTCCTCCATTCCTACCTTCTTAATTTCTGGCCTTCAATCATCTCCTCACATTACAAACCAGTAGAACAAACTTCTCTATATCTTAAAGATTTTAAGAATGTGTTTTTGTGTGTATGCCTTTCAAATTAGAGAAGAAAAAGCAACGGTAACACATGCATATAGAAAACTCATGGCTCAACTAAAGTGCAATTAGCCTGCATTACAACCCTCAAAGGAATGTCTCTTAATGAGGGAAAAATACATGTAAGGGTCAACTTACTCCACAAATTCCTACTGCATAGCTATTTGTGAAGCTGTTTATTTCCCTGAAAATGTGTGCTTCTAAATCAGAGAGAAAACTCTCACAGTTTTTCTTACTCAAGCTGAAGCAAGCCTCATTACAAGCACACCTAGTCCTTTATCCACACTGTATCATGTGTTACAAACACTATCTCGCCAGCTGCTGACCTCACACTATGAGTTTTAGAACAAAGTTAAGACAAAATACAATGTCTAAAGAACTCATTAAGGTATAGAATGTGTCCAGAGTGTAAAACTCAGTGCTTCTAGATGAGAACCTTTGATGATTGGCCTTCATAATATTCATGTCTGAAGAAGCAAATACGCAGTTCTTCAGCAATTCCAGTGAATACCTATTTCCACAATTCAATGTTATTAATGGATTTAAGTAACAATAAAGACCTCACTGGGTGCCTATCTTCATAAATCTAGATATTTGCACAGAAATGGATACCATACACCCGTGATGATCTAACTAGTTCTGAGACTGCTGGCAAACCAAGTTAAGTAGGTAACTCAAGTGCCTACTTACTTTTCCTCCTTAAAATTTCTAAATGAGAAAATTAAATCAATCCCTTAACTCTTCTCCAGTATGGTTCCTACAATCCAGAGTGGAGCTTTTGGCTTTCATTCCAGTACTTATTCCATAACACAGCTGTAAAGTATAAAAATCAATTAATAATGTTTTGATATAAGACAGCTCACCCAGACACTACACAGGACTGATTTACTGTTCTCATCATTAAATAAAACATTCAGAAATCTCCAGAGACTTGTTTTTCACAAACGTTGACAGACACAAGTATTGCTTTTATTATCACTGTCTAAGCTTACAATAGAAGTATACTATTCATTTCAAATGACCAAAGCAAAAAAAAAAAAGTTTCCCCTGAGCATGGATCATTATTTTCAACTATGAATCATGAAAATCACATTATGTACAAATAACATCCTTTTTTTTTTTTTTTTACCATTTTAGAGTTCTCTGCACACCTACATTCCTATTAACGCATTCAACTAATTCATGTTATGAATTTTATGTTCATAGAAAAGACCTCCATTTACAGAAAGATAGTTCCTCTTGGAACAGGCATTTGAAGAAGGACACAGGTAACCTCTCTCTCTTCAAAGATGCAGCAGCTGGTAAAACAGAGACAAAATTAAACAAAATATACAGATAAAATATTCTTGTTCAGAGTTAACTAATTCAAGACTTAGATAGCCAATCAGTTGGATTCCTGGAAAAACAAACCTTCCACTGAGAGCACCTGCCACAAAATCTCAGCAATATCAAGCAGCAGTATTTTTATAGGAAAATCCTCCATACCATCCAGAATTTTTTAAACCAAAAAAGTAATTATTTGCATTTTTCCTATCCTCAGAACCTGCTTTGTTACTCAGTGCTGCTTGCTGCTTCTAAATCAACCCCTCTCACCTCTCCTTGTCCTGTCCCCTCCTTAGTCCCTTTTTTCTTTGAAACAGTCTCTGGCTCTTACAGTCTCTTCCTTTCTTCCAAGAGCCTGCCCTCTGTCTCCCAGCCTAGCATCTTCTCCCTGCTTTCTGTTCTTCAACCCTCTGGTATCTGAATCATAAGCGCTTCCTCCCTCCACTCTGCAGTGGATGCCAACACAGACAGCACTGCTAGTACTGAACAGATTGTCCCTGTGCTCCCATTTTGGAGAGTCACAGCTCATAGAGGCTGATGTTGTACATGATGATAATGCAAGAAGACACACTCAGACACTGGGATAAGCACAGGGGGTCCATCTGATCATGCAAAGTCTGGCCAGCATTACAAATTGTGAGTGAGACAAAATGAGGGTCCTTCAGCAAACTTAGCTGCCAGAACAGTAAACCTAAAATGAGTGGGTGAAATCTGTGCAAGCTTCAAGTCTTAGACAAAAGAGGGCTTGAATTGGGACAGCTCTCTCGCAGTACAACAGCCCCTTTCCTCAGTTCCAAGTGATGGGACTGCTAGAGCTGCTCATCTAAACTGTGGAGTAAGCTAAACAAAATACTGGGGTATTTTTCTTGCACTGCAAATCAGAGTTCTCACTGGTAAGTCAAGATTTTGAGACTACCATTTTCAGAACAGCAATAAAGACCAACCTGTGCAGACTTGCCTTGCCACACTAGACTATAAACCCCAGAAAACTCAGGCCTGACTGATGAACAACTCTGCCTCCAATTCAGCAGGGCAGGAGAGGGCACGTGGCTGTAGGCAACCAACTCAAGAAATGCTACCTCATTCACCAGGTAGAGTCACTCAGAAAAGGACCATTTATAAGTAGTAAAACATCTCAACCAAACCCCAACATAACAATTTCAAGAACTGAACTGTACAGATGTGTAGGACATTTTTTTTCCAAATGCATGAAGACCTGCACCACAATCCAACCCACCATGAAATATTTGATTAACTGAACTAAGCAAGATGTCTAAGAGGTGGCCTCTGTCTTTACCCAAGGCAATTCAAGTTCATGTGCTGTGCAGTGCAGTTCAGATTCACCCACCCATACTCTCCCACTATTCCTGGGTGAAAGACCCTGAAACAACCATCAAATCAGCAGACAGGGGCAAGCCAGAACCACTCCTTCCAAAGGGGGCACCAGTTCTAAAACATTCAGTGAACTGATGTGTAAGCCAAGCTCAATATGTTCTATTTAATACTTTTTCCCATTTGAAATTTCTGTTGTGTAAGCTGCCTCCTTTATCCTCTGGTGCCTTTAGGGGTTTTTTGGAGGTTTCTTTTTAAATCTGCTTAGGACTTTCAAGAAAACTGAACAACTACAACTACAATTTGAGTAACACATTATTTCAACAGCTGTTCATAAAAAAAGAAAAAATTCACTGAAAAGTGAAACTTTTTCCTAGAATCAGTAACAATTCTGTTGGTTTGGGTCTTGCAATTATTATTTTTAGTAAATATCCTTAAATTTTCTTTCCAATTAAAAAAGGCAAACTAATGAAAACCCTGCTTGCAGAACCACATTTTCAATTCTCCAGCCATTTGGAATTATTTTCTACTTGTTTTGCACTTAAAATGCCTTCCCAGACATGACAGATTAAACAGAAGCCTATGTGTCAATTAGAAGTTATCAGAAAACCTACATGAAAAAATACTAACCCAGATTGAATTTGTATCTGTTTATCTTCTGTTGCTCTTTAATTTCTTGAATTTACCAGCATAGATTATTTGACAGAACTAAACAAAGGAAGAGATACAGTATCATTTTGGAGCTGGGAATTTCAGTGTTCTCTTGGAGAGGTGTAATTGGCAGCACCAGCAAAGGATGTTCAACACTGGTTCAGTAATTCACAGAAGAAATTTGTCAAACAGCAACCATTTAGAAAAAGAGACTTCTGGATCACTTCCACTCACCATGGTTTCAGCTTTCAGCACACGTAGCTGTGTTATAGTTATTTGAACAGACTTTGTGAAGCACAGTCCTTTACTAAGTGGTTCCACTCAGGAACCAGGGAAGACATATCAGCCAAGCAGTCCCAAAATCTATATTATAATATACATCTATAAGATACTCAATGTATCCTATAGCAATATTCTATGTTTCTTAGCTACAGCAAGTCTGCTCAAATGACAGATACAGTACAACAAAAACAGCCATATAGGCCATTCATTTGTATGGTGTTTTGTATCTCTGCAAGCCAAGAACCTCCTTCTCTGTGCTCTTTTATACTGTTCTGACTCAGGCAAGAAGACCTTTAAGTCATGCCTAGTCTTGCCCAGATAGGAACTGCAGAAAAACACTGTACATGCAAGTAGGTGGTTAGCAATACCAACACAGAATTAGTTATTCTCTCAAAGTCTTCCTGAGTGAAATACCAGTCCAGCAGAGCTCTGCAACATTTCTTTGGGGGTGGCAGGCTCCAAAACACACTCACATGCAACAAAAAATAAGGAGCATTTTCCTTTTAATTTTGAAAAATAACAACACTTCTCCTGAAATTCATTAAGAATCAGTTACTTAATGGCAGCTTTTAAATAGAATGTTGGCTTGGACAACCTCCATTGATTGACTCTGGATCCCACCCAGGCCATCAAAACCTCCAGAGATGACTAAACTTGTGGCACATAGAATTACCAGCCAATTTTAGAATCTGGTCTTGATATTCAGGGGCCTCAGTACTCCAGGGTTCCATAAGGAAGAGGCAAGAAAGTTAGCAAAGTAATACTCAAAATAGATTCTCCTTAAAATACCTAACTTACGCTTGATTTAGAAAAATTAATGCATAGTTTACTGCAGCTATTTACAACAATGCATACTAGACTATATAAAAGAACTAGTCCAAATGATTTCTAAGGTATTACTGTTCTGCTTTGAAAACCAAGGACAGGGATCCCACAGCAACATGAAACAGGGTGTATGTCCTTTAACAATAACAAGGAAGTGGGAAATTACGTAAGTCAGTCAAGACAAACAATATCATTCCGATGCTTAGAAAGATCTGGATATATTGCTGAGGGAAAAGAAGAGGGACAAAAATCAGTTTAAGTTAGAGGAGAAAAGATGAATTACAGTCAGGAAGCCACAAACAAATAAAATGTTCTCTCTTGAGTAAATGTGTTAGTGAAGCAGCAGGTGTAGCTTATAATGATGTTTCTGACACTGTTCAACATAACCTGGAGACCATGAATCCAAAATAAGTAGTGTAGATAAGGGTAACTACTGGAAGTTTTGCTTTCAGAGAACGAAAGCAGTGGATCAGTATAAAAAACCCCAAATCCTAGAAAGCATTTCAGGCCAGTCCAGCTAGAACTTGACCTGTAGCAAATTTTGTTTAGTTTAATAATTTTGGTGATCAAACAGAGGCCCCATTGAACAATCTGCACATTGCAACTTCCACTATCCACAATTTGTAAAAAGTATGAAGTAGACAATCCTGATTTCCAGGTAAGCTCAGGAAATCAGGGCTTCTAAAATGTGCTTGATAAAATCCATGCAAGTGAGAGCAAAGCAAAATACTGTAAGTATTATATACTGAAAGAGATAAAGTAATTAAAAGCCCACACATACAAAAAAATAGCCATCTAAAGAGTAATAAAGCAGAGAAGAACTTGAAGTAATACAAGATCACAGCTTAGAGAGTCAAACCTGATAGTGATCCTGAAAGCCAAATAAAATTTGGGAAAGTAACAAAACCACTGAGCAAAAGGAGTTAAGACATGTCAAGCCTAGTCAACACCATTGTCCTGGTTTTGAAACACCACATACATCATCCTTGTGTATTCTAAGGTACAGATCCTAAAATCTAGTTCTAAAATTGCTAAAAAAGGCAACAACTGGAAAAAAGAAAAACAACTCATCATCTTAGTACAGTTATTTGACTTTCCTAGCATGGCTACAGCAAATTAAGAAAAAAAATTAAAGGGGTCTTTATGTATAAACTCATTTTTATCATTTATTTTAGGTGACAGTGCACACAAACCAATTTCTCCTTCCCTTCATCTCCCCTCCCCAAACAGAAAAATATTCCTTCCAACTTCCATCTCTTCTTTTCTTGATCTTCTTGTAAAATTAACATGAAGTTAATTAGAATTAATCAGTGCAGTTACTAGAAAAATTACATACTCTTCAGTATTGCTGATATCCATACTAATTCTACTGCTTTTCACACTTGGCGATTCACCTCTATAAAGTCACAATTTTAAACCAATGTGAGAGTTTTTCTCCTTCTACACAGCAGTTACATTCTGACTCCAGCTGGTATCATATATTGTGTTTACACCTGGTAATATACAATAATTCAGACTTTAACTGCAGTTGTGTATGCACACACTTATTTTGGCTCTGATCGTGCATGGATTTCAGCTTTGATTTTATTTTTCAGCTGTCCTATGAAACAGTAATAATATTCCAACTCATACCTCACCAAAACCCATCAAATATCTACATCAGACTCACTCTGAGCATCTACCAGAGCTGAAGTGTCAACAGTACATACCCAAGTATGACACCATCTTTCAGCCTTTTAAAAAATTCATATTTTCAGTAACTCTTGTCTATATTTCAGACCACCACCATCCCAATTCCTTAATTAATAGTCTTCTCTGCCAGAAATTTAAGAATAGTAAGTTATTCACATATACATATTGGTTCCTATGAACCGGTATATTCAAACCAAGTGGCAAATGCAAGCACTTAGAACAACCATAAAACTAGAAACAGACAGCATTCCCCTTTTCCTTTTAAAATATGTATGCATATTTACTAGTTCAGAGATCTAAAAGCCAGAACAACATAAAAAAGCAGTCTGAAAACCCAAGACTACTGATGTATCATGCAAAAAATATTTGCTGAAGGACATTACAAGACTTTGATTACATCTCCAGGGTTATTCTAAATCATCTGTGAAACCAGACCGTGAAGTCTGGGTCCAACAGACATGCATAAGAACAAATGCAGAACTTCTCCAGTTACAGAAAGAGCACCTGCAATACTGCAAGAGGGAAGAAGGTAACCAGTGGCATATGTACAAAAAAAGAGCTGTTTCTCAGATGAACTATCACCCATTTCAGGAACAGAACTCAAAACATTCCAGTTACCTATCTGCATGTATGACAGATTTTGTAAAGCTTTAAAAACAAACGTTACATGTGCCTTAACAGAGAAAACATAAGGAATCTAGCAAACCAGTTAGATTATATCAAAACAACATGATAAATGTAAAAAAAAGTTACCCCCACAAATTACCACATCCACCTGAACAGGGCACCATCATTACAACTGAAGAGAGAAAAATGCTAGGGAAAATAGGAAATAGTGACTAATTAACCATTGTCCTACAGAAGGCGATCTCTCTCCTAACATCACATTATCCGTCAGAAAACAACTCACAAAAGTATTTGTCTCCTACATTTTCACAGAATCATAGAATGAACCGGGTTGGAAAAGACCTCCAAGATCATCAAGTCCAACCCTTGATCCAACATCGCTGTGGTTACTAGACCATGGCACTAAGTGCCACATCCAGTCTCATCCTAAAAACCACCACCTCCCTAGGCAGGCCATTCCAATGCCTGATCACTCTCTCTGTAAAAAATTTCTTCCTAATATCCAGCCTAAACCTCCCCTGGCACAGCTTAAGACTATGCCCTCTTGTCTTACTGATAGTTGCCTGGGAGAAGAGACTGACCCCCACCTGGCTACAACCTCCTCTCAGGTAGTTGTAGAGAGTGATGAGGTCACCCCGAGCCTCCTCTTCTCCAGGCTAAACAACCCCAGCTCCCTCAGCCTCTCCGCACAGGACTTGTGCTCGAGTCCCTTCACCAGCCTGGTTGCTCTTCTCTGGACCTGCTCCAGCACCTCAATATCCTTCCTGAACTGAGGAGCCCAGAACTGGACACAATACTCAAGGTGCGGCCTCACCAGCGCTGAGTACAGGGGAAGGATCACTTCCCTGCTCCTGCTGGCCACACTGTTCTTGATGCAGGCCAGGATGCCATTGATCTTCTTGGTCACCTGGGCACACTGCTGGCTTATGTTCAGTTTCCTGTCAAATCCAGACTCCCAGGTCCCTTTCTGCCTGGCTGCTCTCCAGTCACTCTGTCCCCACTCTGTTATTGTTTGCAAACTTGTGAGACAGAAAAAACAGTAGTAAGCTCAATTATAGCAACACTAAGCTCACTGACCAACAAGTCTTCACAACCACCAAGTCCTGGGTATGATAAAGAAATTTGTGAAGCCCCAATGCCCCTAAAAGATAAAAAAACACTTTATGCAGAGAGCCTGATGATAAAAGAGACAGAAGCATTATTAATCAT
Organism: Myiozetetes cayanensis; assembly: GCF_022539395.1. Lineage (NCBI taxonomy): Eukaryota > Metazoa > Chordata > Aves > Passeriformes > Tyrannidae > Myiozetetes > Myiozetetes cayanensis. The sequence continues at coordinate 34,077,844 of NW_026087853.1, read as the reverse complement.
TGGCAAATCAGCAGTATAATTTAAAGCTCATGGCTCTTAGTCCAACATTTCCATTTTTGGACAACAGTTTTTCTACATATCAGGTAAATCTTTTAAGAGTCTTTCCTCTTAACCACAAAATACACAGAAAATAGAAAGAGGAAAATATAATATTAGAGAACAAACAGCTGTCCAAACATCTATTTAAGTCCAGAAAATAAATCCTACATCACTGTGAGGGTTTTCAGTCTTAAAAAGATTAGCCAGAGGCCTAAAAGTGCCATGAATAAAACTCCCTATAAACTTGCTTTCTGTTTTGGGGATGGGGTCAGGGGGTAGTTAAGCTTCTCTCTCAAAATATTTCATCAGAATAGAGATGATTTTACATTAGACCCCATTCCAAGAAGTAAATTTATTACAGGATTTATGTCTGTACCTGTCCAAATACAAGAAAGCTCCATCTGGTTTATATGAAAACCACAAAATATCGGTCTATGTGTTACATATTACATTGATTATACTGTTACAATAAAGGCAAATGATTCTGAAGTTTCTCCTGTTCTTGCCTGTGACAGATCTATCTCTGTATACTCTTATGAATGTAATTCATGCATTAAAACAAACTGCAAAATGCCTCAGACTAATAAAAGGCACTGTAAATACTTACAAAATCTAGTTGATAATACAAAATACTTTCCCTGATTAATAAAAGGAATTGACAGTGTTTTCTTAGACTCAGGGTCATCTTTGGTTCACATAAACTTACATTAGAGATACAGATGACTTTATCAGCTGCTCAAAACAGGAAAAATATTTCTCCAATATTACACCCTCCAGTGTAATAACAAATATAATATTTTACACAAGATACAAATTAATATCTCTGTGCCCTCTGTTTAAATTTTGGTATCATCAAACTGAAAAGAAATCCTATGTACTCATGTATGCTCCTCTACCACAAAGTATTTTGACATATCTGTTTCTGATTTTTTGTACTACTTACTACTAAAACCATTTCAATGTAGTTCTGTAATTCTTTGTCAGAAGTACTTACTGTACAAACACTATTTTTCAAACACTACATGGAAATGGCACGTGTGGTATATTTCTGCCAAACTAATACTGTAAGCCACAAAGTTAAACTGTAAAAAAGCAATCAAATACAGATCACATAAGAAGAATATAAAAACTTTTTTACTAGATAAATCAGCTGAAATAAAAAACATGAAAGAAGGGTATTTTTTAATTTGTATCAGCCACGATTTAGGATGATCCTGAGCTGTACCAACAATCCAAATGCCAAGCAAGATGTACTGTGTCAACCAGTCAATTTAGAACTGCCTCACCAGTCTATTGAGAACTGAAGCATAACCACTGCACAGGTAGTAACACAGAATAAAATTGTTTTATTGGTAAATTTTATTTTGAGTTGAGATGACGGAACAGGCAGCAGCCCCTACAAGGCTACAAGCCCCTACAAGTTGGAGCACCAAACCCAAACCTCAGCCTCAAAGGTTGATTTCACTTGAAAAAAGGAAGGAAAAGAAGCCAGTTCTTAACAGTTTACAAAAAGACAAGGAATCTTCTCATATTTTTGCCATAATAGAATTATGGCCAAAAAAAAAGTCTGTCAGAAAAAAAAAAAAAAGCAGTAACAGTAGTCCTTTGGTTACAAAAGAGCAAGTAGCTTCTGTAGCACCCTCAGATTTTGTCTAAAGGTGATGTTTGTTAACACCTTCCATACCAGAATTTCAAAGAATGTATTAATACACGCTTGCAATTTTCCAGATGCACAGTAAAGCTCTAAGGATCTCAAAAGGTTTTTATACATTGATTTGCTTCAGAATTCAGTCATTCAAGGTAAAGGCTAAATCTCCGCTTTCATTTAATAGGCAAAATTAGAAAACAACTTAAATCCTGATTATATAAAAAAATATTAGAAGAAGGTCAGCCATAATCCTCTTTGCTTTGTAAATGAACAATTCCAGTAGTGTCCTTAGAGCACCGAGACCATTTAGTTCATTCTCTGGAAGCCCCTATGGACTGAAGGTATGTAACTGCACAGAAAGTCATAGGATAGAAGACATGAAAGTTTACAGCTATAAATCTGTCCCATCTTCCTCCATTTACATCTGTTGCTATGCTCTGTCAGAGGCAGCACCATTATGGTTCAATTTGACCAAATACAGATAACTGTACCACTGGGTCTCTAGATGAGAGACAAGTCACATTTTAATGTACAAGAAAATGTATCCAACTTGTCCAAATATTTAACCAGCTCTTCTGAATACCTTTCCAGTGTCTATCAAGATGGTCATGAGCCTCAGTATTACTTTCTAAATCCAAGCCATTTTAATAAAAGCAAAGTTAAAATACCCAGATTAGCCTTTATTAATGAAGAAATGACAACTGCTTTGCAGAATAACCCAAGAGAGAGCACTTGGTTCACAATTCCACAGCAGAAATATTAAATAGCCACTGCATTTACCTGCTCTCTTCTCTCACATTTTCAGTCTGACCAAATCTACTGCTGCTTCCTTTTTATAGTCAAGGAGCAAAGATTTCCAAGGAACACTCCCTCACACGTGATCATGTAAATGATTAAAGAATACTATAACCTTCTGATTCTAAATTAATCCCAAAAATCAAGGTGCTCAGGCCACAGTCATTTTGCAGCTCATCCTCTTTCGACACAACCTCCTCCCAACAGCAACTTGTTTTCAGAGAGGAGAGGTTAAAGCATCAGTTCTCCCTTCTCAGAGAAAGGGAAGTGCACTGGTTCTCAACTTCAACCATTCTCCTCAGCAAGCCACTGCAAAGTATTCGAACACAGGTGTTAGAAGGGAGAAAAAGGAGTAAAGAGAAAGCTATGCTGAAGAAAATAAATGCTGAAAAGCACTAGAGAAAATAAAGGAAAAAAAGAATAGAGTAAGAAAAAAAAAGAAGATAGAGTACAAACAAAATTTATATTAAACTTAATCTGGAGTTTAAAAAATGATTATTCAGTGCTTCCTCATATCTTGAAAAATCATACCTACACTACCACATATACGTACACATACTTACTGCACCTCTGAAATACAGGCTTCACAAATGCATTACTAAGAGCACAGCAGCAAGAGGCAGCAAGAAGAGCAGTGGTTGTTCCCCTAAGGTACCACTGTCACACAAAGACATCGGGGCTTTAAGAGCCATGCTACACGCAGTACTGACAAGGCTGGGTTAAAAAAAAAAAAAAAAAAAAAAAGGCAAAGAAGGAAAAAAAAAGTCTTCTCCAGCATTTCCTGTGTCACAGCTATACAACCAGAAGCCTCCAAACAATTCCAAGTGTGTGGGACCAAGTAAAAACAATTAAACAGGTTGGTCCAACATGGATGAGGAAGTGGCTTTCTTGGGTTTATTTTGTGTGCACAGGGAGTGGAGGCACTAAAGGTTGGTCAGTCCAGCACACCTGAGGTGCAGCCTAGACCAGCTGACACATCCAGACACTCAGCCTCACAAACAACAGGACACCAATGTGGCTGAGGGAGAGGACCATTCTCACATCATCTCAGAGGATTTGCACACACACATACACAAAACACCCAACAGCAATAAAACCAAAAATTCCACAATAGCACATTCCAATTTAATTCTATTCAACCAATTCCTCAAATTTAAAAGACTCTGCCACCCTGGACTTGCCAGTTTTGAGAAAATTTTCCTCTAGTGTATTTCCTAATATACACAGATGCTAAAATGTAACTTGATGAGATGTAATGACCAACCTTGCTTCTTCCCTTTCCATTTTCTTTTGGAGATGAACAGGCATGGGAAAGGTGACAGCTCAAACATGTTAAGCTTCCATAAAAATGCCATACATAAAGTCAAAGCTGAATTTTCAACTACCCTGATGAGTTGGAAAATCATAAGCTTCCTTTGCTTAAAAAAACCCCTATTTTTTATATAAACTGAAAAAGACTATTAGTGATACTAAAGGTCAATATAATAAATAGCATAGCTTAAAGGTACTGAAGTACTGTATATTAGTACCAAGTCTTTACATAGGGAATTGATGGAATGAACCAGTGACTGATAACAAATTTGGCTAACAGCATAGACAAAGCATAAGACTAAAGAGATGAACAGGCTATAAAATCTACACCCATTAATAGGAAGTGCTATTTATTAATTGCATTACTATTAGTGCTAAAAAGATGGCTGAGACTCCCTTTTTATGAGAAATCACAGGGAAAAGACAAAGGATAATGGGCACAAGTTGCTCCTGGGGAGATTCCAAGTGGACACAAGGGAAGTTTTTCACAATTGGAATAATCTCCTTGGGGAAGTAGTGGATTTCCCAACATTAGACACCTTAAAGATTTGGCTGGACAGGGTGCTGGGCCATCTTGTTTAGATTGTGCTTTTGCCAAAAAAGATTGGACCAGATGATCCTTGAGGTCCCTTCCAACGTGGTATTCTATGATAATGCAAAAACTATACAGCATCCTTCACACTGTGATGTGTACAGACATGTAGGCTATGCCATATACATAAAAATACATGACTAACGCCTGATGCTGATGGCATCTGTAAAACCAGCATCACACTGTCTAGTAGGCACTGATCTTTATCTTCCATCAAACGGAGCAGAGTTAAGTTGTGGGTTTGCATTATGCATAAGCACTGAATACAATTATGTTGAAAAGCAAGCCCATCTTCTCTGATCTCAAGTGGAAAGTGAATTCTGATCTTCACAGGTGACAGTTCTGTGCATCATTCCAATTTACTACTTATCTTCCTTGAATCTGTGTACCCAGTAGAAAACTTGAAACACGCAGTCACAGTTGATGGTACGCAAGCTAATATCTAAACAAGCAAGAATATCAAATAAGAGGGTAAAGCAGTTATTTTACTTCATATGGCACAGAGAAACTGCTATGAATTCTTGATTTTACAGTTCAAGAAGAATAGCAAAGGATAAGAAGGGAGAGACCAGGAGAAGGAAAGAATTTGATCAAGTAGAGTTATAAAAGGACCACCAGTGACTGGACATCTTTTGCTTTTAGGTAGATGGAATCATTTAAGAATTGCTCGTCTCTGAATACCCAGAAATACAAAATACTTTCACTGAAGCATGTTGGTGCATCTGTTCTAAAGCATGAATTTAGGAAATCTAATGGCCAGTGCAGTTGTAGTAGTAGCAGTTGCATATGTTCTCAAAACATTTTACAAAGGAACAAAGTATTTTGCTCTCTAGGGATAAAAAACAAAGGAGGGGAATAACACTAATAGCCCAAATGTTGCTACTCTATTGTCTCTTCTGTCGAGTTTGTTGTTTGCTGGTTTTTGTTTGGTTTGGTTTTTGTTTATTTTATTTCAGGGAAGGGGTTGTTGGGGGAAGAAGTACTTTATTTTTGTTGGTTTGGTTTTTTGTTTGTTGGGGGTTTTTTTCAGTCCTTGACCTTACTGGGGTTTTTTATGCTTCACGAATTCCACTTATTTAATGTCTCAGATTTATTTAATTGTTGATTTTTATTACTAACCTGTAACAATGAAAATATTTTAACTGCAAAAATGTGCTGCTATTCAAGTTTATGAAGAACAGCACAATGTACTTCAGCAATGTATAAGCTGAACAATGCATAAAAATCAAAATACCAGGGTTGTTCATTCTTCACCAGTCCCACAAAATGTTAATATAGCAGAATCAACTAAAGAAAACATCTTGTTTTTTAATCAGGGTACATTTGTAATCACACATAGTCTTAAGTACATAGTTACTAGTTCTAAGTTACACTACATTCCACCTTTTAAACATAAAGCTAGGAGAAATTCATACACAGAATAATGTATCGATTTAAAGTACCAAGAGCTCTGTACATTTATGCAAGCCACAGAACTCAATTTTATAAAACCCAGACAATTTCCAGGGCATAGGATTGCAGTGATTAAGCCCCCAGAGTCCCAGTCAGCCTCAAATAGGCTATGCTAAAATCCATGCTGTTAAATCCTTGCAATCATTTTTAATCTAGGCTAGCCAGATTAATGCTGACTTGGGTGTGCCTAACCATTTAGAAAACAGTAAGTTTGCAGACACAGCATGCCTCATTCTGGGCCTGCCTAGTCAACAGGTGCCTGTAACATGAAATAGTATGGATCATTACAATCCATACTGTAAAATCTTCAGTCATTCTGGAGTAAGAAAACAGCCATCAAAGCGTAAACCCCTCACCAGCTAATGGGCAGCCAAAAATTAATGGGATCCAAGGCTTTTCTCTTTTCATTCACTCGTATACACTTAGTTTCTCAATATCCAATTATTTCAGTCTCATACACAACGAAATTAAGGTGAGACTTCTATCATGAACACCCATTTCCTAGTACAATAGACACAGTTAGCTATTAAGAACGTTATTCAGTTTTGTTGAATGGTATTACTGCTATTCTCCAGTTCTAGAGTACTTCAACTAATTTCTAAACTATCACATGCGAACTTTTGGTAACTCATGACATTTTATGTTTACATTCTTTACATGTTTTATGTTTATATGGTTTTCTGTTAAAGCATAAAAGAATGTTAAAACAGACTAAGCCCTTTCTATTTATTTTCCATTTAAAGATAATTACTGGAGTTATCATTACAATACCACAGTACAAAAACATTACACAAGGCAATAACTAACCTGAGAACAAACACGCATCACCTTGGGAACATACAAGCATCCAGTACACCTATTTCCTTTGAGTCACAGGTGCATATGCATGCACAGGTGCATGCGTGCATACAAAATATATACGTGCATTCCACAAGTAACACCCTTCCTTTATAAGGAGGCCAAGACTGTAAGCACTAATTCCATGGGTTTTTCCTAACTTTCTTCAGACTCCTCAGGGAAACAACTTGAACTACAAACCTACACAGTCCTAATAACAGAAACCTTTGTATAATCACCAATTAAACCCTGGGGAAATCTCTGGGGGAAAAAATTAAAACCTGTAAAATGTAAGCAAGGAACACAACTTTGTACATCTCTCCTCCTGGCCACTCAAATAGCTTCTGCCTCCCTCTGCAGGGAGCACAGCACTACATATTCTTAAGTACATCCTTGTGAAAAAGCAAGAATCACTGAGGCAAAACCTTTCCCACCTCAACCCCACCCAAAGAGTCTATTACTAGCCATGGGGCTTCAACCTGTCAACAGGAAAAGAACAATACAGATAAAACCAGCATCTTTAAACACTATCCTACAAAATATAACTAAAGGTCAACATCAGTTGCTTGCATACAGTGGCCATCCCTCCTCTTCATTTCAAGTGCAGGTCAAAAACAAATAAGCAGTCTAAGTTGTACATAGAATTTTACAAGTTTTATTCTGTCAGTATTAACAGAAGAATGTGGGGAATTAACAAAACTAAGTTTATGCTGCTGAATGTCTTGCACCTCAATATCTTTACATTTTTTATGGAAAGAAAAAAACTCTAAACTGTGGAATCCAAACATAGCAGGGGGAAAAACTGCTCACTTACCTTCCACCACTAAGTTACATTAATAGCTAAGACTGCTTTTACTTCATCACTCAAGACGGCCCTTTTTCACTGTCTGTGCCCCACTACACAGTGTTCAGGTTCACTCTCATCCTAAATAGTCTCTTGGGACCACAGACTTCAATAAAAAAACAAAACAAACTATTGTATGGTGTTGTAGGAGAGAGATAGGCACTGTTTTCTCAGTCAGTAACTTGGAGTGCTGTGTATCAAAGAAAACCACATTAATGATTGTGTGTAAAAATCAACACTAAAGATGGTGCCAAGTTAAAAGGTAAGATGATTCAAAGGGAAAGACAAAATAATTAAAATAGTCTTCCAAGGGCTTTGCTAGATCTGTGAACAAACATATTTGTTTCCAATATATATGTTCTTTGAAGGAAAGGTTTTGTCACTACAATAAGTCAAACCTCAGAAGCTAAGCCTATGCCAACACAGTGCAGTTTGCTGACAGCATTTTGGAAGAACAGTTTTAAATTGACACTTTTGACACAACAACATCCTCCAAAGCAACAGGACAGATTCTCTTACGTAAGAAACCTATTTGTTTCTTTAGACACCTAACAGAGTGATGAACTGATGTTATAAGGGAGGGTTTTGTCTTTGGCAGCAGTTATTTACACTGTCACTTCAACTGAACTTCCTTTGCATATCCTATACCTATAGTTTTTAATATTGGTTAATAAACATGATTAAAACCTGTTCAGTGGGGGGAGCTGTGGTTTTACTGCCTGGTTGCAAATCTACTTAAACTGTTTTAAGTTGAGATCTCCTACTGTTGTTCCCATCCACGGTCCCTAGCAGGTATTCTGGTCACCTCCCTTTAGGCAGCACTACGGCTTGCACAACCTGTTAATTCAAGAAGCTGATCCATGTGAAAACAAATCCAACCCTGCCTATCTTTGCAAAACCTGACAGCAGACACACTGCTCTCCATCCCTTCTCTCCCATCTTCCAAAACCACACACTGCAATTTTCCAACCTTCTTCATATCCCACCTTGAACCAGGTCATTAAACACCTGCAAAGGACTTGCAGCCCTCACACTTGCAGTCCCTCACACTGCAGCCCCCTTTTTATCTTTTCACGAACTTCCTCAAAGTATACTACATTTGTCTGCAAAAGGACAAATCATGTACTAAAAGACTACAAGTCTTTTTCAAGCATCAGACACATTCAGAATAATCATCTCTTTCTTCCTTAAACAGAAGTTTCACAAGTAGATTAAAAGAAACCACCTACAAAAACTACCATGTTTTAGAAAACGTGACAAAAGCAGGCATTCTGTCACAGCCTGAACAGAGTCCAACCTGCTGTTACGAACACATACATAGTAGAAAGGGGGGGAGGGAATAGCCATCTATTCCCCCTGCATCTCCCTCCTGGAAAAAGTTCTCATGTATAGAGGATGCATTCAACAACAGCCTGGAATACAGTCTGGCACTCAGCAGCAGCCAGCCCACCGGGATAAGCCATCCTGCTGGACACCACTCCTTATGCATTGTATGAAACACTACCCACCAGCAGCAGTCACAAAGCCAACACCGATTTTGTGGCAACTAACAGTACTGCAAAAGGTCAGATGGTACAGAAAGCAGAACATGCACTCTTACCTACCCAAATTCTTGAGAAGGCAGGCACTTGGAGCTCTAGCAAAAGCTCCTGGTGGGTGTCACAATCAACTCCTGATGAATCATAGCACAGCAAAACCTAGAAACAGAAAAAGACATGTTCATGGGCATGAACATCTAAAGGGAAACAAACAAGTGAAATATTTTTCAAAGGTAAAAGAGTACTCCGAAAATTTTGCTTGTAAGAAGCCAGAAGCAACAATGAAGACTTATACAACCGTGAATCAATCAATTTTCTGCACCTAACTCACACATCTGAGGGAGCTTAAATGACAAGTTTCTCACTGTAACAATCCCAACCTTTCTTTATCACCCATTCTCTGAATCAAGTTATTTTCTTCCAAAACACATTCTGCCAGGCATTTGGAGATTAAGTACACATTGGGTAACACCTGAAAGAAAGGGGACATCTAGTAGTGCTGAGGCCCACTTTTTTTCCTCACTGCTCAGCATAAAGACTATCACATATGTCAAACAAGGGAGAATAAGTATTTATCTAAGTCACCAGCCGCAGTCCTCTATTAAGTCTGCTACTCTCAAGAGCAGCAAGAAAAAAAAGGTTTCAAAGCAGTTCCTCCTATTTACCAGGTCCTGTAATATAATCTGTATTGTTTCAGCATTAACCTTAACATCTGACCTCTCTGTCTATTGCTACAAAAAGCTTGCATCTCTAGATGATAGGAGACCTCTAAAATTAGACTAGGCAAACAGATGTAACCATGGAGATGTATGCTGCAGTCCCTAGAACTCCGCAGAGGCATAAGCTGGAGGCAGAGCACATACCACCAATGAATTTTTGTCGTCCTCTACTCCCACCAAACTCACGTGTTAGGAGAGATGTACAGTGAATCATATCAAAGTGACAGATAATAATCCAACTCTAAATAAGGAGACTAAAGAAGAAGGCCTAGATCATTTCTCCAACCTGGTTTTCCCCAATCCAGTTCACCAGACAGCTACACGAGCACTTGTGCTGACATGAAGCAGCAAAGGAACAAGACAGGATAAGCAGACAAGAATGGTTCCTTTCAGCTTCAATGGCAGCATAAACTGAACATAAAACTATGGTACAAGTGCTATTTGTAATAATTGTCACTGAATTTTGGTAGGTTGATAAGCAAATCATTTTAAGCTCTGCATTGCTACTCTCCCAACAGTATTTCTTAACAGAGTTGAATAAACTCTGAATACCTGGTAGCAAGAACATTAGCATCAATGAAAATTCTTTAAGAAATGTTAAACAGTGTTATCAACAGAGTTCAAGAAATTAATTATTGCTATCTTCTTTTGAGCAATTACAAATATAGCTGAGGTTTTTGTTGTTATTGGGGTTTTTTTGTGGGTTTTTTTGTGTTTTTTAATTGCAAGTTAAGTTTAGGCTTATTTACAAAATATTGTGTGAAATCAAGACCTTGAAAAAATGAGAAGTATCATCAAAAGAGCTGCAGTACACAAAAAATAATCATCCAGTGCAGCAAAAGTCGTTTCCAAAAGGTATAGAGAACTATAGTCAGATTTAAAATAAGGTAACACTCCAGGAAGAACTGCATTTTAACTTTCATGTTACCAACAAACAGAGTTTGTCTTTTTCATTAGAATCAAATTCTAATCCTAGGATAGAAAGCTCAAATATAATTTAATCCAATGAAGCAAGTGTAAGATTTCAACTCTGTGATTCCTACTGACATTTTGTCAAATCATTTGGGCAGCAGGTAAAAATACAATTTCCACAAGTGGCGGCCTTCTGGTCAAGAAAAGGTTTCCTTGGGTTTTTTAGGGTGATGTTCTTCACCTATTCAAGCATTACTCAGATGCACCCCAACTCTAACCCAGAACTCTCCATTTCCTTTGGTGATAAATTATAGACCTGCTGTGTAAAGATGATTTTTTTTTTTTTTTAGAAGATTGCCTGTGAAGCTCAATTGTGATCGGGAAGGCCGCCTACACGGCAGAGAGAGTGAGAAAACACACACTTGTAGAGCTGAAAAAACATCAGTGTAGGCGTATTTAAGGAGGGAGGAAAGAAAGAACTTGGTTCTACTGAAAAAGGCTATTTTCTGACATCACCCTTGAAAGAACCAAATGTGTTACTTAAAGACAATTCAAGGATTGTTTGCTATGTTCCAGCTATCAATATGCAGTACTACAAGCAAGATAAGGAATCCTTGCAGATTCACGGCTCTGATCTCAGAATCTGCCACCTACTCAAGAAATGCTTCGTTCTCCCACTTCTCTGCCACAACCTGCAAAAGCTATTCTAACAAAACAGCAAGTCACCTGCAGAACAGCAGTTCAAAGCTTTAGAAGCCTTATATAATTAATAACATTATTATTATTTATTATTAATAAAGTATTGAAATGGTAGACAAAGCCTTTTCAAAAAAATAAGGGGAAAGAGTGCTGTCTAAAAACACCAAGAATAACCATCTCAGCAAAATATAACAGTATTCAAAATGGTAGAAAAAATAACCACAAAAAGTTCAGATGTAACCTTCTCATAGAGACTTAGGAAAAAAATATTTTTCTCCCTGCCCTACATAGCCTTCAGTCCCTTCATCTGCTAAGAGAAATAAGAAGGTCTTTCAGGATGTCCTATTAACAAACCCAGATTTTCAAAAGAAAGAAGGAAATATACCTCTCAGTTTACTTAGGAAGGCATCACCTATACACATTACAATTTCTTAATAAAGAAGCCTACATAAACTGTTTGAATTCCATGGTAAACCTATGGAAATATTTTTAATAGGTCTGTCTTTCCCTTCACAATAAAAACAAAAGGTTTTTGACATGTGTGTGAGCTGATTATTACTGCAATTACTACCAGGGGAATGAAGACAGCCAGGACAAGTTTCACCAGTGAACTTCAATAAACATGAGATGATTCACTGCAGGGAAGAGATGGTGCTGCTCCTATGGTGTTGGGACACCAGCCTGCAACCTATTTTGCTACCACCAGCCACAAGGAGATAGGACTTCAGCATCTAATTCCTCTGAGCGTTCAGACCGATAATTTCAAAGCCTTGCACCCAGTAGATCAGTGAATCCCTGCAACCACAGAACACTGCCACAACTGAGAAGAGCCTACAGAGCAGCACTTCTGAGAGGCCATCTCCAACCAAAGCTTTCACAGGGCCCTAAGTTTCATCTCCAGCCAAACATATGCTGTTGCTGAAGATGCTGAATGACAGAAACTGATAAATAACATTACTACAGCATAAACTCCATTTTTATACAACTTTCCAACTATACGATTGTTAAGCACTAATGACTCATACACATCAGGCAAGACAGGATTTTTAAAAGCACCAAGCCAGCTGACCTGCGCAAAACCACACGGCAAGCAAAAGCAGCACACTCAGAAGGCACAGCTAAGTTCTTAAAATTACTCATAAAATGCAAGATAGTTTACTCCTGAAGTTCACTACAGTATGAATTCTTCTGGGTCAAAGAGGCAAATAGGGATGAAGTATCAAAGGGATTAAAAAACCTCACAGGCAATAGAATCTCCTGAAAAAGGAGGATCTGAAACAATGAATATGAAATGCGGAAAACACAAACAAGAAGGGAAGTAAAGCAATGCATAAACAAGTACAAAAAATAAAGGTCTATACAAAGTAGTAAGAATTGAAATCCTTTACTCTAGGAAAAGTGGAGTTATTTATAGTAAGATATATAGGTTCATACTAAACTTTGAAATCACAACCACCTTGACTTTCACCTTGGTGAACAGTAAAATACTACTTCTGACACATTAATAAAACCTCTCTACATAGTAATAAACATGTAATTCTAATAAACCAGAAATGCATGAAAACATTACACAACAAATGAGTCACACATAGAATTTGCATCCTAATAAAGTGGTCCCTTTCATGCTTGGCTTGTCAAGCTAAAGACCATTTGCTTCAAGAGTCACTGCCAGAATAACCGATCTCTTGTATTCCCCATAAATTTTGCTTTCAGGTAAAATGAAGTTTTATTTCTTCTTAGTGAGAATAGAACAGCTCAAGGTAGTTTGGAAAGCTTGTCTTTTACCTTCAGGAGCTAAGACTTCCAGTCAGACTAAGGTTATTAGGAAAGAAAAAAGCTGGAAGAGCACAGAAGGCTGTCAGAAGATACTCTGCTGCTGCTGACATCAAAATTTAACATTTACCTTTTGCTTTTCAGATGCTAAGACCTTCAGAGATATGTTACTAACAAGGAAGCAAGCTGAAGTAGTGAAACCTTTTTACCTTCTCATATACTTTTGTAAGATAACTCAGGCTGGAGGAGTGTCTGGGTCTTCCCACTTTATGTATTTTTCCTCTCATCAAGGGTAAACTAGAAGTCTCATGCAGATATCAGCCTGATACAAATTCAAATACCTTTGACATCATTATTACACAGTATCAATCAAAATTACTTACACTGCACTTAATTCATTAACTACTCCGCTGGCCTGTCAACAGAAGTCAATTACTGCAATTCTTAACATTTTTCTCAAAAGTGGTAATGGAACAAAATTCCATTTAAATTCATTTAAAAAGAAAAGGCTGCTTCTGATGTTCACAACATCATTTTAGTGCATTAAGTCATAACTTCTCCTGGTTATTCACAACCACCATGGCTGAGGCCACTTTTTCTAGCCACACAGTGTGTGACTGTGTGGTGGGTTGACCTTGGTTAAACACCAGGTGCCCACCAAGCTGCTCCATCACTCCCCTTCCCAGCCAGACAGGGGAGAAAGAACAAGATGGAAAACAACTCATAGGTTGAGATAAGGCAGTTTACTAAAGCAGAAGCAAAAGTTTGCACATGAACAAGCAAAGAGGAAAATAACAAGGTTTATTCTCTACTTCCCATTAGCAAGCAATGTTCAGTCTCTTCCTGGGAAGCAGGGATTCAGCATGCATAGCAGTTTCTCAGCAGGCAAACACAGTAAGGAACAAATGCTCCCCCTTCCTCCTCCTTTCCTTAAGTTTTCTATCTAAGCTGACATCATACAGTATGGAATATCCCCTTGGTTGGTTTGGGTCAGCTGGCCTGGTTGTGACCCCTCCCAGGATCTTGCCCTTGACTGGGAGGAGGGATGCTACAGTGCTAATGTGCTAATGCTGTGCCAGCACCGTCCAGCAGTAGCCAAAACACTGGCATGTTATCAACACCCTTCTAGCTACCAACACAAAGCACAGCACTGCAAGGGCTGCTGTGGGGAAATGAACTCCAGCTCAGTTAGACCCATACAGACTGTAATAGCATACAGATTTTATGCTTACCTGAAATATAACTGCACATTCTACAAGGAAAATACCTGAACAAAGAAGATACTGCTGAGTTGAAAGAGCTCCTTGTCTATGAACCAATGCTTTTGTCCAGACTTGAACTAAATGAAGTGAAACATCAAGGAATTTACAGAGCACAAACATAAAAATATGAACTGTGGAGTTATTCCTGACAACAGTAAACACTTTAACATAAGGAATGCAAATATATCAGTTTGAAATTAGGAAAACCAACAACAAATGCAAACAGAGTCCACTTCCCCCCCCCCACCTAAATTAAGTAATGACCCATCCTTTATGCTAGTACTTCCTCTTGAAAATTTAGTTTTTCTATTTATAGAAGCTGTTCTACTGCTTTTCAGCCTAGCTGTCCCAGCTAAGCTATGAGAGAAGGACAGGATTTTACATTGCAGAAGGAGTTACTGTGGTCAAAAAAAGAACTAATAATCTGTCTATGGCAAAAAATACTGGAGAAACAAGTAAAAAGCACGGATTTGCACATTCACAATTTCAAAGCTTCATTCTGTTCCCCCATCCCTTCCCCCATGTAATTTCAATCCATTTGACCCGCTGTTAAAAGAAAGACTAAGCTGGTGTTTTAACTGACTTTGGAATTTTAAAGCAGTTTGTCAATAAAAACAGAGAAAGCACCATAGAGAGTGTGCTGCTGTTAGGATACTTTCACAGGTTGATAAGAGTTCAAGGTGCTTTGCAGATAAGGTAATTATCATTAAATCAAATGCTAAGAAAAGGAAATCAAGGCAAGAGAAAGACAAGGAGTTGCCAATGTCATCCAGCAGCCAAGTGTCAGTCAAAGATATTAGTCTTCCAACTTCCAGCACCCATGGCAAAGGACCATAATGACTTCTCTTTATATGAGGCTTTTCACCAACACGTTGATGAACTGGTAATACACCTTATTTGGGCAACAACACATTAGCCAGACAAATTAGGTGCCCAAAACAAGAAGGCAGAGAACTGCCTAACAGTGAACAAAGTAAAAGCCGTTACTGAAGGGTATCCACGCATACCGATCAAGTGGTGGGTTCCCACTGGTGTGTACTAACAACTGTCAGCAAAAACCACCTCAAACCACATTTGCCCAGTCTTTCACAACATACTGGCACATTGCAGAAGCTCCACTACTTGACCCTTTACCACAAAAGGCATTTAAGGCAGGAATATCCAAATGTAGATTTTGGTTAAGTGTGTATGTGCTCTGAGCAACACTTTTCTAAGCCTCCAGTCCCCTTCACAGCACACTGGAAACATAACACCACACAACTGCTACAACGGGAAGCTTCACATTAAAAGTCATACAGATGCTTACTGCCTGTAAAAGTCATTAAAAGAGGTATTAACTGCATCACCATAGTTTCAAACTATCCAGAATAATACAAAAAATTCCACTATTGAGTAGAATTTATTGTCTTCAGAAGCTTTAAAACTGTGTCAAACTGAAAATTCTAGTCATCTCCAGGAAGTTTCACACTCCATAAATCATATCCTCTTCTATCCGTAATTCAAAATTCAACTACAATAACAAGACAATTCTTTAGCTAGAAAGTTTTTTGCATATGTAATCAAACTTCTGCTCTGCTATTTTACAAGTCTTCCTTCAAGCAAAAAAAAGAAATTCATCTACACTGCCTTTCAGATCAAGCAGAACTCATTACTTCTACCCTACTGAAACAATCAAAAGTAATTCAAGGTATTCTTTCCTGCATTTCATGGGAACTGATAATCTGTTATTTTATAAGACACGAGCACTCTTTACTTGATTCACTTGGTAGACCTGGTCATTTCCTTCAGAGTGGAGGTTTCTCTGACCATTCAAGGACCTTCATCCTCTTTGTCAGACTAAGATAAAATTTAAAAGGATTCTTTGATTGTTCCCACAGGAAAATTGCAAACTGTTTTGCAGTAGACAACTCATTTATCCACATTCAACATATACTGTTCTATGACAGTATTTCAGTTGTCCTCTTAGTCACATAACACTTCAGGAAACAACAAAAAAGTATTTTTCTGTCTGCTTAGTATCAATATTATTATAGCTTAAATTAAAAAAGTTTTGTAAAGAATTTATTGAAAACAGGTAGTCTAGCAATTTGACCATGTGTCTAGAGCTCTGCATAATTCAAACAAGCAATTTTACTTGTCTGCTTTGTAATTTTCCCATTAATGAAAATAATATTTACCTCACAGGGGGTCAGAACGATTAATTTCCAAGAAGAGCTTGAATCTAAAACAGAGGGTAATTTGATAGATCTCTGAGGAGAGGGTGAAGGAAAAACAAATTAGATTTATACTCAGTTTCAAATGAGAAAAATACTTGAGTTGCAGCAGAACCAGCCACAGAATATTAGCAAAATCGCACATAGAAAAAAAAAAGAAAATTCAATGCTAATATAATTTCTCTCAAACCACATACTCAGCCATGAACAGTAGTAGACCCTTCAACATCAGATTTTTATCTAAACAGACAAGTTTTGGAATCTGCCTTGATTTCAGAGTTGCTGCAGTTTCACTAATAAAAGGAGATGTTATAGTCTGAGAACTTGGTGCTCATTTATCCGTGGGAAGAAAGGGAAGAGAACTGCAGAACACTCTGAACACAGTACTTTTAATAAAACCAAAACAAAACAGCAATATAAAAAAGTACCTTGTGAATCTGGAGACTATTAACACAGCTAACTACTAGGGATCCATGAAAATTTTCTCCCAGCTTCAACTGTTCAATTCATGGACACAAGAAAATGACCCACTCCACATCAGTGTACTAGACTAACACTGACCCTGACACTAGATACATCATGTTTAGAAGTACCATGGTCTGCAGCTAAATGAGTAATTACAAGACACAAGACTGAACTCAAGTTAGGAGATACAAGGAAGTCGAGGGCCTTTTGCCATTATTTTTGGAGGGGAAGGGGCTTAAAATAGCACAGTTGGTTATCTACAAATTCTGCAGTTAAAACACTCTGTAACTAAAACCCTTGGATAGAAAGAAACATACACTGCAGAACTCATGATTTTATCATAAGAGAAATCCTATATAATCTTTTTGCTAAAGAAATTGCAATATTATGAAAGAAACTGAAATAAGAAAATAGTTAATAATAGAAGTCAGATTATGAAGAAACAGAACAGCAAGGTTATTCATTCTTAATGAAGTACATGAAACACTTCCATGTTGTCAAAAACTGAGATTCTACACTTCAGTAAGTCTTCATCAGTGCTGGGGAAAAACAACCTAGAAGAGCAGAAAAGAGTGACTTAATACAATGACAATACAGTTTTGCTGGGGATTTTTTGTTTATTTAGATGTAGAAAACCAAGTTCACCTTTACTGTACGAAAAGATCCTCTAAGGAAAAGTTTTCCACTGTTATGAACTGCAGATCTCCAGCACCAGGCCAGTGTAATCCACCACAAATGACAGAAGTGGCAGAAGCTACATAAAACTAAAAATGGTGTGTGAAGAGCACAACATGAGCAGTAAGGGAATCTGTATTTTTGTCCAAGCCACAGAACCACAGAGGAGGAGGTGCAAACACCTCCACCAGCAGCAGCACTCCTCCAGAAGAGACGCATTGTTTTCAGCAGCTCAGATCAGCCACAGCAGAAGAACCCGACTCATCCACCACCCAAAAGCACCCACTATCCGTATCATTTTTTTCATCAAAAACACTGTTGTTTGCCAGAAATTTCCATTAAAAAGGGAGAAGACTCTCTAATCTTTTGCCAGGCTAAAAATTTCAAAGAAGAATTAGTAACAGCAACATAAAACCCATACACACTGCAAATGAACTTTTCTTTTTAAATAATTTCACAATCTAAATAGCATCTTCTGCTCTAGGCCATTTGAGTCATTGTCCACCACAGTGAAGAACCCACAGGAACATATCAGTTCTTCACCTGCTTCCCTATATCCCTTAGGGTAGAACATGAACACCCTTCTAAATAAAAGCTTTGACAAGAGCCTGCTCCTGTGATTGATCCAAATAAGCATGCCAGCAAAGGTTTATATTCCACCAGATTAATGTGAAAATAAATAGTGGCTATAAATCTTGAGGGAAAAAAATAACACATTTTTCTTTAGTTTTCCATAGATTTATAAGTCCATTCATATCCAACAACTGAAAAGTTGCACAACTCAGTGAGTTATTTAGATATCGATGCTATTAGGTAGCAGTTATGTACCCCATGCGACATGTCACATTCCTTTATAGATACAGGAATGTGTCTTTAACAAAAAAAAAAAAAGAAAAAAAAAGAAAAAAAATTCATTCTGAATGAAAAATCTCATCCTATTGGCTTTACTAGTTACCCCAAACTATTATTCATCGCTTTGATGAAAAAAACCCTGAATTTAGATGAAATACCAATGTTACCAGGTAAAGTAAGCTTAAAATCTGTTAATACACTTCAAAGTTAGGTTTGGATGCACTTTTCACTCTCATTCCAAGAGATTCAGCAGAAACATTTGAAAAAATCATAGCAGGTGACTGATGCAAGGGGAACTGATGATGAGCTTCTGAAGCCCTGATGTCGCAGATGGAAGATAAATCACATAAGCCCAGACTGGTGTACTCTGGACCTTCTTCTGACCTGTGGCAAGAAATTTTATCATTCATATGTATCATAGAATCATAGGCTATCCCAAGATGGTTGGGACCCACAAGGATCAAAAAGTCCAACTTGGCCCTGCACTGGACACCCCAAGAATTACACCACATGCCTGAGAGTGTTGTTCAAACATTTCTTGAACTCTTGCAGGCTTGGTGCTGTGACCACTTCCCTGGGGAGCCCCAAACACCCTCTGGGTGAACAACCTTTTCCCTAATATCTAACTTAAATCTCCCCTAACACAGCTTCATGCTATTTCGTTTGTGTCCTGTCAGTAGTCACCAGAGAGGAAAGATCACCTGTCCTTCCACTTCTACTCATGAGGAAGTTGTAGACTGTGATGAGGTCTTCCCTCCGTTTCCTCCAGTCTTGAACTCCAGCCAAGTGATCTCAGCCACTCCACATACGGCTTCCTCTCAAGGCCCTTCACCATCTTCATTGCCCTCCTTTGGACACTCTCTAAGAGCTTAATATCTTTCTTTCATTGTGGTGCCCAAAACTGCACACAATATTCAAGGTGAGGCCACCCCAGTGCAGAGCAGAGCGGGACAATCCCCTCCCTCGACTGGCTGGCGATGCTTTGCCTGATGCCCCCAGGACACGGTTGGCCCTCCTGGCTGCCAGGGCACTGCTGACTCACATTTACCTTCCCATCAACCAGGACCCCCAAATCCCTTTCTGCAGCATTGCCCTCCAGTGTCTCATTCCCCAGCCTGTATGTACATTCAGGGTTGCCCCAGCCCAAATGGCACTTGTCTTTGTTAAACTTCACACAGTTGGTGATTGCCCAGCCCGCTGGTTTGTCGTGGTCTCTCTGCAGGGCCTCCCTGCCTTCAAAGGACTCAACAGCTCCTCCCAATTTAGTACCACTGGCAAACTTATTTAGTATGCCTTTGAGTCCTGCATCCATGACATTTATTAATATGCTGGAGAGAACTGGGCCTAAAATGGAGCCCTGTGAAACCCCACTAGTGACCGGTCACCAGCCTGATATAACCCCGTTTACTATAACACTTGTCTTTTTATTGTCACCCACAGTACTGCCCAGGTTCAACTCCAGCTGAGCTTTGGCAACACAAATTTTCTCCCTACAGTGCCAAGCAGCCCCTCTGTATTCCTGTTACCAGACCTTGTATCCACTGGCATACACTTTTGTATTTTTGCCTTAGCTTCAAAAGAAGATCCCATGTTCAGCCAAGCCATCCTTCTGCCTTGTCTGCTGACTTCTAGCATTAAAAAAACTGCACTACAGACCTAATTTTTAAGAAAGGTCAGAAATTATTAGCTAGCAATTACATACAAAACCGACTTCCAGTCCAGTTTCAAATACTTGGAGAACACAGCATTACTGACATGTTTAAAAAAAAAAAAAAAAAAAAAAAAAAGAAGAAGAAGAAGAAGAAGAAGTTTGCAATCTTGAATAAAGAGATCCACCAACCATATCTCACTTCAGTGTCTGGGTACAGAATAATTAGCAGTTGCAGTTTTGGCTTGATAAACAGAGGTCTCTTCTTGAAAAGGAAATGTTTTCAAATCAAAAGACATGCACTTCTTTGCTATTTCAGAGGGCACCATATACTTTATTAAGATGATGACCTGAAAGAACTTCCCCATCACCAGGGTCTCAGTCACCACAGCCATGTAAAGCCGAAGTGCTATGAAAACAGCACTCTGCTGCCATAGGGAAGATACCACACAGCAAACCCATACACAGCACAGGATTGCCATCACCATGTTCATACAACACTCTTAAGATGCATGCATTTTTAACATTTTTTAAGAATTTTACAAGTAGTACCTCCAGATAGATTGGTTGCACACTGCATATCCAAGATAGCTGGTAAGATACCCAAGAAAAGCTATCAGTAATAACACAAAGTTTACTCTACAGGAGAAGGTTTCCTATCATGATGATCACTCACTTCTTCGCTTACAGTGCAATAGGGTCTCGATTTGCAGTCTCAGGTTGCTTTCAAACACAAACATACTTTGATCATAAGTATTCCTCACACCTCCCTGGCTTTTTGAAATATTTGGATTTTAATAAAGCCCAAGTAAGGGCCTTTCCTCACATCTCGACTCAACACATGAAAAACTGTCCTATGACCAAGCTCAAGAGAAAATCCACCCATTACTTGAGTGCACTTCTCCAGATGGAAGTGTTTGCTTTTATCCAAAAGAATGCTCTTTGAGATCCCTGCACCAGGTATCAGGCTGCAAACATGGTTTCACTGAGGAGAGGAAAGGAGTATCAACACTGCACCTTCACCAAAGCATGCTGCCAGGATAGTAAATGCTCAGACTCACTCTTTTCACTCAAGCATGTCACATTTTGTACAACACATTTTGTGTTATACAAGTTACAGAAAATAAATCTCAATATGGTGCAAATCAAATCTTAAGTAACTATGCATGGTAATTAGAAGACAACTATTGAGCCCATACGAAAGGACCATTTCAGGAAAAGAAATTGTTTTAATTATAAACATCAGAGGTAAATAAAGAAAGTCAATGTGACTAAAATAAAACATTCCTTCAAAGCAAAAGGTAACAAAAAAACCCCTTCAGATTCATGATTTCATCACTCAACAGAAGTCCTGAAACACTTCCGGGCAGGGAGAAGAAACATCAGAGACATCTGTGAGGCCCTTAAGGGAACCCCACCCTCTAAGCAAAACCAAGGTAAACTCTATTCCAAGTCAGTTCACACCAAGAGAAAACATGCTTAGTGTAATAAAAGACTTAATTTGTCTGTATGGTAATGAACACAAAATAATTCTGGCTATTGAGAAAGTATTATCGGAATTCTTCTCTTAGAAATTATCTAATAGCATGTGCGTGCTGTGCTTACACTTAATTTTCCATCAAGCCAAATTCTGATTCACATTCACTAATTTGCCAACAATTGTGGTTGGATCTGGAAGGAAAGGGGAAGAAATGGGAGAACAGCAAGATGCCAGAGCCCGTACTTAACGAAATTACTGGCTAAAGCCTACTAGCTTTTTGCAGAATTTTTTATTTATAAACTTCTTGAAGTCCATGTCCTTATATTTGAGAAATACAACCTAAGGATTCCCAACAATTTTCCTTTAATTACAGCTGTTAATATTTTGTTAAGCATGCTTATACTCACAGCACAAATACCACACCACTGGACTCAGAAAGCGATTACTTTTTTTTTCAGCTGTATTTTTGTTAGGTTCATTTCACAGACCATCTGTTTCTCAGTAAAATACATACATAATGGTATATCTGCCCTAAAACAAGCTCTCAAATAAAAGGTTCCACCTTCCTCCTTTTTCCTTTCAGGCCTTACTTGGCAGATGGTCAAGAGGATGTTTATTGTAATAGAGGATGTTTATCAACCAACCTTCATACGTTAGAGAAGCTGGTGCCTTAATAAGAACATCTTGACAATACCTTTTAGCAACCAAAGTACTGAACATGTAATTCATTCAAGTAATTTTATTTTAAATATACTTGGAAAATAGTGATCCTGAATTCACATCTGCAAAGCTGCGTTCTGACACCTATGTGGGTTTAAATCCCCAAAATACAACCTTCTCTCAACCTCTGTCATATTTAAATGTTCCTTTAATTTACAGGAAGTCTCAACAACCCTTATGGAGTAAGCATTCCCCAGCGATTCACAAGTTTGAAGATTAAATACTTAAGAATTCCTGGTTGTCTTCATACTGCAATTTTGATTAAACATTATCTTCTTTTTACCAAACTTTCACCTTCTGTCTTCAACTTATTAACCAGGTCACAGTCAGACTTGCATAAAATTTACCAGGCTAGCCACAGAATCACAAAAACTATGCTAGCATACTGGATTTGCATGGATTACTGGAGACACTGCTCAATCGTACAGTGCTTACTGGAGTCTTCAAACATTCCTCCTTATCACCCTTTTGGGAAACAAAAATGATGTCACTTCAAAGAGAAATAAACGAAGTAGACAAGCTGAGGGCCAGAGTCATTTGCTGGGTGTCCATGGCCACCTCAAGGACTCCCCACAGCATCCAACCAACTGCCCAGTACCACACTGCTCCTGGAAGAAGTGGGAGCTGAGACGGCAGGAGTTCTTGGCTTTTCCAACTCTCTCAGCCCTTTCATGTTCTGTCATCAATAGCCAGCTGATGACACAGTAAACCAGACCACGAGAGCCAACTCAGCTGGAACCCAACATCTTCTCTGGCAGGTTAGCTATGACACAGAAATGCAATTTCCCGTCAAGTTTGCTGAACGTCTTCCAGAACTCCCAGATTAGCAAGAGGCTACATGGGAAACTGCAGAGGAGTACAAGAACACTGTTTTCAGCATTAACTGAGTAAATTCAGTCTTGATTAAAACTGGCCAGGGAGTGACAATATTAATCATCTACCTTTCAGTAAGTCATTTTCCAAAGTTTCTCTTCCTGTTGAGAATCCTATCTTATGCCCAACACTACCTAAAACAGTAAATTGAGTATGGGTTTTCAAACAAGATCCTTTTCCATCACATCACCAGGGCCTAATCCAGCACATCAGCCATTAAACCACAGTCTAATAAAAGTGCATCTCACACAGAACAAGAGGACTATGATCCACATGGCTCAATTAATACAGACACTGCGAGCTGAACCTTCAGAGGGGGTGGTTAGAAATTGGTTAGAAAGGGTAAGTAAGCATTTCTCAGATTTGAGACATGGCAATTGACGTCCACCCCCATCACCATGTGCTTTTTCTTCAGCAGATCCAGGTCCTGTAACCTATGAACTAAGACTTGGTATGCAATGAGCTGATCATTCAAAATGACTGCTCACAATACTGTCTACTGAAGACTTTCACCTTCAAAAGATGTTAACATGTATTTTAGCTCCTAAAAAAAACCCCAATTAAAAAAACCTTTTGTACATTTTTACAATAACTATATTAATATATATCTAAAAGGAAATTTCTAAATAACTTTTAAGTTTAATGCACTTCTAAAAGAAAAATACAATATACTGAAAGCTAATAAATAATAATACAGGTGACATGTTCAGCAACTTTCAAATTGGACTATAAGGATAGTTGACACATGTATAGCATGTGTGACGTACATACAGTCATCTGCATATTCTATACTCATCTGCGCTCTTAAAGAAAATAACAGACGAAGAAAATCGGGTATGCAGAAAATAAAACAAACAAAAACTGTAAATGTCTAGTATATTTAGCTCCAGGGAACAAATTCATGTTTTTAAAGCACAGGAAATCAAGAGCTTATTAAGGATTTTTAATTGTCTGTGGCCTAGACAAGGGAAACTAGTATACTGCTCACTGGATATCATTCTTACTGACTGAAATACCGGTAATTTCCCTGTAGACCAAAGCAGATCTTATCAAATGACTACTATGCCCCGAAGAGGTCATAAATTAGTAATAGTATGCAGTGACTTGATACTGTATGGGGAGAAGAGGAAGATGACAAAAGAATACACATTATGTCAATGAATTCCAACTTGTTTCTGAACAGGAGTCTATCACCAGCAACAGACAGATGAAACACATAAATGATTTGCAGGCTTCCACATGGAGACATGCAGCTCTTAAAATAAAAAAAAAATTCCATGCAAGTCACATCAGGTCAACACCCTAGTGATCTGGAAGACATCATTAGTGCTGAAGTGACAGCACGTTACATCTTTTGAAGAGTGACTTGGCTTTACAAAGAGAATAAAATTAATCTGTACATTTTAAGCCTTGTAAAATAAAGAATTTAGAGGATAGCTACAGCAGCAATACAGATACAGAAGGCCACCTTAGCAGCAGATGTACTTTATCAGAGATACAGAAATCTGAAATATGTCCCACAGACCAAAATACATATACATACAGTCATCTGCACATTCTATACTCATCTGTGCTCTTAAAGAAAACAACAGACGAAGAAAATCAGGTATGCAGAAAACAAAACAAACAAACAACAGTGAAAAAAAGCAATGTTTTCGTATTTCAAAGTTATAGGCATAGACGACTGAGTTAACAAGCATTTGAAACATTCAGTGAGGACATGCAATAGAGGACTCACGTTGGTAAGAACCATTACTTATGGTTTAAAAAAATGCAAGGAGTTAGCATGAAGGCCTGTACCAAGCACAAGAAGGTACCAGACGAGCTCTGGAAACTCAAATGCAAACACTGCCACGGAGATCCATGTGCAGTCTTCCAGTTGCTTGCTGCCAGCAAGAACGCTTGGCCTTCATGGCGAGAGAGATGCCCTGGACATTTCACTCACAGCTCTCGTTTGTGTCTGTGGCCATTTCACATGGTCGCTGCTGCAGAGTCATTTATACCAACCTCACTCTTCTCACCACCTTTCAAACTATAGGTTGGTCAACTACCAGTTCACCACTGACAAAGCTGAGTTTCTTTATTTCTCACATCCAAAGAAGTTATTTATAAATAAAGGGGCTTTTATTCCCCCCCCAGATTTTTTTTCATATAACCAAATCTACATTACATTGACTTAAATCCGTGCTCATATCTAGTTTTATCAGATTTCCTCAAACATAAATAAAACACACAATGCCATATTACTTTTACAGAATAAAATTCAGGAAGTGACTGATTTTTGTAGGGCATTGTAGGACACTGCTGCAGTTCATTTATAATTTCCTTCTGGGGAGGTGAAAGAAGGGAAATAATTATGTGAATTCTCATTTAACACAATCAAGTTTTACTCAAATATGTGCATTAATACAGGTATTACTGTCAAAGTAGGGAAAAAGGCTAAACATCAGCCAAATGTTAAATTACACAAAATTGTTTTAGTATCAGATTGTGTCATTCTAATCTTGAATCAGAAATGCAAAATTCACATCAATTCAAAATGCATCCTTCTGCCATACCGATAAAAGAGATAATATTCCTAACCTCAAACTCCAATCAAAAAGGTATTAGAGTAGTTGGTGATCTTAGGACTTTTCTCCCGCAAGCTAAGCAGAAAAACCATAGAACTAAAACAAAATGCTAAATCATATCAGTAAACATTGGATTTTGGTGGACTTTGCACCATAGCTCGATATCAGATCTTGAGACACTACAGGAAATGAACACACAGGATATGAATATATTAAGGTTCACAGGAGTTGGACAAAGAAAGAAACAAAAATATTATTTCCAGTTAAGCAGAGATAATTGGGGATTCTGGTAAAAAGTAGCAGTTAAAAAGTAAAGTCACAACCAACAGTATTTATATTAGTCAACGAAGAATCCCATGTTAACTACGCATGTCACCCTCTCTGGTTTTAGACATCTCCAGCAAGGCAAAGGGTGCATTTACCAAAATTACTTCTACTTGTGTAAGACTGATATCCAAGCCTCTGAAGCTTTCTGCCTACCACATGCTGATCTTGCCATTGCCCACCAAGCCACTGAAGTGAATAACGCATTGTAAGCCAAGCCGGAACTTAAACATATAACAGAAGAAAGAGACAAGCAGTACAAAGAAACAATTCTGCAAACCAAGCCTGAGGAAGAAAATCTTATCCAGTCTCAAGGGGAATGCTAGAGTTTAAAGATCAAGTATTTTGGTACACTGCAGCGTTTCTATAAACACCTTTCTTTGAAACAGTGTCTGATCCTTCTTTCCCTCCAACTCATAAACTGCTACATGCTGTCACCTTAAGAGGTACTGTGAGCCCAGAGAAAAGAGGACAAGCCTGAAAAAAAGCAGGTTCAATTGGAGCAAGTTGTGAAACAGTACATGGAGACAGCTACTTGCTACATAAGACTGAAGACAACAAAATCCTAAGTTAAGTCCTCCCGCTTTTAACAAAGTGCTCATAAAAGGTATGCCCCAAGAAAGAGTAATTACTTTTTTAACAGGTGACTTTTATAAAAGGTAATGTTTCTATGTCTTGTAAGAAAGGGATAAGGGGAGAACTAAACTTCTGAAACAGGCAAACAGTGAGAATTACACACATGGAGGCTGTGAATATAAATTAACTGTTGCTGTAGGTTTTTGGCTTTTGCGGTTGGAAGAACTGTCACTCAGCTTGTGCCAGACTAAAATTAAACGTGAGCTTCAGGTACACATAACCTCCCTGCTTTGCAACAAGGGAAGCCAATGCCACAAGAGTTACCCAGTTGTTCTTTACACTCTCACAATGTCACAAAACCAAAACAGAACACAAGCTGCTAACACTTCTCAACCTGGCTTCCTGAAACAGGACAAATTCAGGTAATTTTTTTACTTCTGAAACTTTAGGTAACAACGCTACTTAACCCTTGACAAGCTACTACTTTAAAATACAGTAAAACCCAAATTAAAAAAAAAAGGAAAAAAAAAAGAAACAGCCCCCCAAAATGCATGTGAGTAATTCTACTTACAGGAATATTCTTGCTAAACTTAACTGAACTGGTCACAAACTACATGGTCTCCCATTGTTACAACTGGGAACTCATTTTGACCTCATAGAAGATACCTATCCTTTGATGGAAAAAAAAAAAAAAAAACCACAAACAACTTTTTAGTAACTACTCCATAATCTTAAAACACATCAGTTGAGGAAAAATAAAAGAAATATCCAAAATGGATGTTTGGCAACATCCCATCTGATCTGCTTATTCATTAGTCTTGCTTAAGTTGGCTCAGTCATTATAAGCAAATAGTAAAGGGGACCAGAAAATTATCATACTGGAGTTTGAACATCTAAGTATGCACTATTTAAAACACATCCCAACTCCCTCCCAAAAAATATCTGTAAATCAGTAGACAATAAACAACAATAGGTATACCTGACTTGAGAAAACTCTTGTGAAGTTTTATTTTGCAAACCGATGTTTTTATTTTGTTCACTGATGTTGTCAGGAGCACCTTTAACACATTCACTCAATTCTAATACATTGTACTAGCTATTCCATGGTTTTAATTCTTGTTAAGCTTTGCTGTTGACTGCTAAGGTAAAATAAAATTTCTGCTAACTATAAAAGGGAAAATATTTTTAAAACAGATTTTTGTTTGTTTGTTTGTTTGGTCAAATTAGAGCATCTTTGCTTTGGGTCAGCCCTAAATAACTATAATATTCTGAAACATTACATATTTAGAATGATTTCCAGATACTTGACTCAGGAATTTCTACCTATTCTCAAAGAAAAAAAAGGCTGCTATTTTATAGCTAGAAATCAATCAGACAATTTAGTGAGTTTTTCTTTTCTCCAACATTGCTTACATTACCACCATCATGGAATACACAGTCAACCATTCCCTCAGTACTAATGAGCTCTGTATAATGTGTAAAAAATATTCCCAGGATGTCCCAATTTTGTATGCAGGCAGAGATTGCACAAGTTGCCTTCAGGAATCTGAATGTTCAGTAATAGTTATTCAAAACTCTGACTCTACTGGAAAATATCTGTAAGGAGATCCTTTGAGCATAAAACCTACCTTCTCATTTTTATGTTTTTTTCTTAAACCTAGAGTAAGAATGCAAAGTCTTTGGACTTGAAGGTGTATTTAATATAATATGCTTTCAAATTTGAAAATGGAAATAAGAAATGCAATACACCGATTTCAGTTACTTCAATTAAAGCACTGATGAAAAATTCTGTCCCAATCATAATTTGAAAAACCAAACAAAAAAAACAAACAAAACCTATATATATATATAATTGTTAACCAACAAAGGAACACCCATGGTGTGAATCTTGGGGTATCCTGTGCAGGGCCAGGAGTTGGACTCGATCCTCATGGGTCCCTTCCAACTCAGCATATTCTATGATCCCTTCGCCATCCAAAACTCTCCTAGCTAACCTGAGAAATCCACTAGTTATGCCAGGCCAAATGAGCACTGCTCCTTATGATTTGAAAACAGCTTTTGCATGCCTCTTAAGTAAGACTAAAGTCATCAATAAACAGCCTATTTTCAATGATGCTGTGCTGCTATTGATCCCAGGTGTATGCTCAGAGATAAATACTGGTCCACTAGTGTGGCTAACACAGTCACAGCAGGATCACTAGGGCAGCTCTTTGCTCTGGCTCATGTATGCACAGCTGCACCTCTCCCTCTTAACTCCCAGTTTGCAGCTACACCCAGCCCTGTATAAACAGGATTTAACTAAATGCCACTCTAGTTAATATTTCGAGGGGTTTTGTTTTGGGATATTTTTTCTGATAATTGATTCCAGACTTTCCATTTGTAGAAGACAACTACAGTTTCCTTTTCAGTCCTACAATGAAGGCAGCTAAGGGTACGACCAGATGAGCTAGGAGATAATTCTTCCATTCTAAGATAAACCAATGAAACATCACGAGTAGGAATTATAAACCCCAGATACTCCCTCAGCACACACCCTGGGTGTGTCCATTACATCAATCAGACCTGGCACTCCCTACAGTTGCACTTCAAGTTCAAGAACAAAACTGTTGTGGTTGGACAGAAAGGAGG
Source organism: Myiozetetes cayanensis (assembly GCF_022539395.1). NCBI lineage: Eukaryota > Metazoa > Chordata > Aves > Passeriformes > Tyrannidae > Myiozetetes > Myiozetetes cayanensis. The sequence goes on along the minus strand of NW_026087853.1, from coordinate 34,048,399 downwards.
AAACAGAGACTGCTGTATTCATTTTTCTCAGCTGACCTTTAGAAGATTTTGTAGCAATGATGGAGCTATAGGACCTCGTTCATGAGTGCTCCTAACTGCACCGGAGGAAGTTCCCTCTGGTATATCCCAGAGGTGGAACATGCAAGACACTCTCAGATAGATCTCATATTAATTGTTTGTGTATATTCAGGCCTTGATTCTCAAATAGCCAGAATTTCATTGAAATCACTTAGCACGGAACCTGTTTACAGTATGTTTTAGAGGAAACAGATGAGTCACTGAAATCATCACATTCACTGATACATTGTGCATTCCAAATTCCCTTCCTGTCCATGAGAAAAAAAGGAAACAGGTTAAACAGTTGAATAAATAATAACTGTCTGGCCACAAATAAACTCATGCCTAGATATCAAGTGCCTGTATTTCACTCTCCTTTTAAAAAGGACCTCTCTCAGAATAGAGATCTAAATACACATTAAAAGATTACTTCTGCGGTCCTTCTAACATCCTTTACATCAAAATACTTAAATCAGTACCTACAATTTTAATGATCAAGCTACAAAAACACTGGTAATGGAAATAACCCAATAGACTTGGATTCTGATAACCCAAAAACTGGGCAAGCTAGTAGTGAGAACTAGTTTGAACCCTTCAACTTCCTATTCTTTCCATGCACTGTGGATGACTTCAGCTCTGGTATCACTTAGGATTTTGTCCCCAGTTCTAAGAAATCTTGCTTTTCTCCACTGAGGAGTAACCTAAAGGTGAGCTTATTTTGCTCATAGTCACAATCCTGTGACCATTCTGTGGTACTACTGTAGATTTTCTTCTTTGTGTGCATTTCTGCATCCCTCTGAAGCAGCCCTACAGAGCAGTCTGTATTCCCATGTATGCTGTTGCACTGTCGGATCCCTTGTAACAAACAGTAAGAAAGAACACACACATAGAGAAAAAAAGGCCATGCAGACTGCAGAGGAAACAGCAACAAGATGTGCCTTTTACAGAAAAGGATGTCAAAATGCTTGTAAATGACAGGACTTCTATAGAAAAGAAGCTACAATGAGACCAGTTCTAAGGTATAGGATAAAACTGCGTTTAGAGACACTAAATAAAAGGGGTGGAGTTTCTGTGTTTTGGTCTTGAAGACCTTTAACACCCTAGAGTTTTAGCTGTCTCAATCAGGTACTTCACAAAATTGTCAGTGAACCAAGAGGTCAGTCTAGCTCCCAACCCCAGCACACATCTAAATGTTTGAAGGTTTCAGTGGTATTACCAAACTTCAGATGGAAAATAAGTAATTTGCAGACCAAACATACAGCCAATCCATAACAAACAACTAAAGAAACTCGGAAATTCAAGTGTATAGAGTTTCCATGAGAGATGGGCAATGTAACAAGGTTATCATAGGGTAGCCCTTCACAAGAGACCTAAAATTTTGATTTACAATTGTTTTTATTTACACTTCAGAACCTGAAAATTTCTGAGTATCTCCTAGAAAGAAATCTTGCCAAAATGGGAAATCCAACACAATGGCTTTAAGGTGCATCAGAATTGAAAAACTGACAAGAACACTCTGGATTAACAGACATATTTTGAAGTAAAACAAAAGAAAATTGCACAATTCTTTTTCATTGGTGTATCCAACACTAAGATGAAGGACTGCAAGAAGTCTTGACAGTAAGAACCTCACCGAAAAGAGGAAAGAATCCACAGTTTTGAGAACTACCACATTTGGGAAATGACAGAAAACATCTCTTGGGTGATGGGAGGGGCGTCATGGGGATAAAAATCAAACTGAGGACTACTTTAAGTATCAGACATCGTGTTTTTATGAAAAAATTACTGTATCAATATCTGTATCAAACAGATAATTTTACCTATTACATGATCAATTAACATTGAAACATTTAACTACAAGCAAATCCTCTTCACCATCGACATCTCTGGCTTCCAAAGATGCAATAATAGATGGGAATGCAATACCCAGTATTACCAGCTTAGCATGTATCTATAAAATGTGGATTATGGAAACTTTTGCAATACCAAGTTAAACACAACACTTCAGAGTTTTGCCTCAGTCACCTCAGTCACAAGCTCCAGAAAAGATGTAAAGGTATGATTAAACCTCCATGGTTATAGACATCATAATATGCAAGGTCTGAATCCAAGCTTGGGCACCCACATCTGGTCACACAGAGGATCTACTCTTTCTTAAGTTTCAAAGTTCCAGAGCCCCACATGTTTCCTGGACTACAATTTTTTCCCCATAATATTAGCTAGTAGCTCCCTAGACCTATTAACATTAAATTTACTGCCAAATTAAATATTGTTCTACAGGTTAACAACTTCCTTTCTCTTGGAATATCTCTTGGCAGCTACCATTGACACGGTCACATTTACACAACTCAGATATACAGACAGTCTTCACTATTCCCCTCTGTTGCAAAGGGCAAGGACTCCAGTTTAGACACTAGACATGGCAACATAAACTTGGAAGATTCAGATGCGACTTTCAGCATTAGGATAAAGTTAAGAATGGCATTCTGATGGGGCAATCTTCAACCTCAGTATTGTAAAAACCAGAAGAACTGTATGCATGTCAAATAACAGAATGATTCTACAATTTATTACAAGTCCTTCTTTCGAAGCAACAGATAACCCTTGATGGGCAAGAACATCAACCAGTCCAGTCCTTCAATAACAAAGTACAGCTCAGAGAACGATGGCCTACCAAAACTGGTCTCAGTGGAGCACTCTTCTGGGACACAAGAAGAAAGCCAATTACTGGGAGTCCACAGCTAGAGTGCTATGATTTTGAAACATATTCATAGTCTCCTGCAATGCACAACTATGCTCTGACCACCTACCCAGAACACAAACTCAGCAACTTAATATTGCTCAAGGGTCCCTTTTATTTTGTAAAGAGGAGTATACTACTACTAAATCAAGACAGAAATAGATTTTCTTTTTTCTTTTATTACTTTAAATAGTAGGCATTCCTGCCTTCCTGAAACTACTACATTACCAATTGTGGGGAGCAATCATCCAAGGAGTAGCACAGTATTAGGAAAATTACTCTTTCCAGATAAGTATGCTTAGACCAAAGTTGAGGAAACATTTAGTGAATAATCAAGTATATGCTTTTTGACATAAGCAGTCTTATTTTGTCTAGCTGCTCCATCTCTTTTAATAAGAGACAAAAGCATCCAGTAAAGTTTCCAGATGTAGTCAGAAGTATCAAAGTAAAAGGGGAAAAAGGACTAGTAAATTGGGTAATTATGAATGAAATAAAACATGCATCAGGGATGCAAGGAAGGCCACCAATAAAACCCCTACGTTGGACTTCCAGAGGGCAGATTTTGGCCTGTTCAGAAGACTGGTCCAAAGCATACTCTGGGAAAAACCCTTGAAAACAAGGGGGTACAGGAGGGATGGACGTGCTTCAAGAAGGAAGTCTTGAGTGCACAGGAACAGGCTGTACCAGTGTGCCAAAAGGCAAGCCGGCGAGGTAGACGATCAGCTTGGTTGAAGAGGGAAATTCTGGAGGAAATCAGGGATAAAAAGAGAGCTTACCAGTTGTAGAAAATAGGGCTGGCTACTCAGGATGAGTTTAGGAATATAACTAGGTCATGCAGAAAGAAAATGAGAGAGACAATTTGAAGTCAATTTGGCTAGTTCTGTTAGGGATAACAAAAAGTGCTTCTATAAATACATTAATAACAAAAGGAGGGACAAGGAAAACCTCCATTCCTTGTTGGACCTGGGGGGGGGACATAGTTAACAGGGATGAGGAGAAGGCTGAGGTGCTTAACACCTACTTTGCCTCAGTTTTCACCTGTAGGACAGGGGGCCCTCTGGAGCTGGTAGGCAGGGACAGGAAGCCAAACAGCCCCCCTGTATTCCAGGAGGAAATAGTCAGTGACTTACTGAGCCACCTGGATCCACACAAGTCCATGGGACCCGATGGGATCCACCCTAGGGTGATGAGGGAGCTGGCAGAAGAGCTTGCCAAGCCGCTCTCCATCATTTACCAACAGTCCTGGTTCCCTGGGGAGGATCCAGATGATTGGAATTTGGCCAATGTCACACCGATCCACAAAAAGGGCTGCAAGGAGGACCTGGGAAACTACAGGCCTGTCAGCCTGACCTCGGTGCCTGGCAAGGTTATGGAGCAGATCATCCTGTGTGCAATCACACAGCACCTACAGGATGGACAAGGGATCAGAGCCAGCCAGCACGGGTTTAGGAGGGGCAGGTCCTGTCTGACCAACCTGATCTCCTTTTATGATCAGGTGACTCACCTGGTGGATGAGGGGAAGGCTGTGGATGTGTCTATCTGGACTTCAGCAAAGCCTTTGACACTGTCTCCCATAATATACTCCTGGAAAAGCTGGCAGCTCATGGCTTGGACAGGGGCACTCTGTGCTGGGTTAGGAACTGGCTGGAGGGCCGGGCCCAGAGAGTGCTGGTGAACGGGGCTGCATCCAGCTGGCACCCGGTCACCAGTGGTGTCCCCCAGGGATCAGTGCTGGGCCCAGTCCTGTTTAACATCTTTATCGATGATTTAGATGAGGGAATTGAGTCCATCATTAGCAAATTTGCTGATGACACCAAGTTGGGAGAGATTGTCAACCTGCCAGAAGGCAGGAGGGCTCTGCAGAGGGACCTGGATAGGCTGGAGAGTTGGGCCGATTCCAACAGGATGAAGTTCAACAAGGCCAAGTGCCGGGTCCTGCACTTTGGCCACAACAACCCCCTGCAGCGCTACAGGCTGGGGACAGAGTGGTTGGAGAGCAGCCAGGTGGAAAGGGATCTGGGGGTGCTGATTGACAGGAAGACTGAACATGAGCCAGCAGTGTGCCCAGGTGGCCAAGAAGATCAATGGAATCCTGGCCTGTATCAGAACAGTGTGGCCAGCAGGAGCAGGGAAGTGATCCTTCCCCTGCACTCAGTACTGGTGAGGCCACACCTTGAGTATTGTGTTCAGCTCTGGGCTCCTCAGTTCAGGAAGGACATTGAGGTGCTGGAGCAGGTCCAGAGAAGAGCAACCAGGCTGGTGAAGGGACTCGAGCACAAGTCCTATGAGGAGAGGCTGAGGGAGCTGGGGTTGTTTAGTCTGGAGAAGAGGAGGCTCAGGGGTGACCTCATCACTCTCTACAACTACCTGAAAGGAGGTTGTAGCCAGGGGGGAGTCGGTCTCTTCTCCCAGGGAACTAGCAGTAGGACAAGAGGGCACAGGCTTAAGCTCTGCCAGGGGAGGTTTAGGTTGGATATTAGAAAGAAATTCTTTACAGAGAGAGTGATCAGGCATTGGAATGGTCTGCCCAGAGAGGTGGTGGATTCACTGTCCCCGGAGGTTTTTAAGATGAGGCTGGATGTGGCACTGTAGTAATCACAGTGGGGTTGGATCAAGGGTTGGACTTGATGATCTCGGAGGTCTCTTCCAACCCAGTTAATTCTATGATTCTATGTAGCCTACATTTTCAGATGTAATAAACAAATATTTTCATAATAATAAACAAATATTTTCATAATAAATACCACATACATCTTACCTTACCAAAAGTAAGGAAAATATGATGTCATAAAAAATGAATGGTTCAAGTGAGGTTGAAGGAGCGCTAAAGCATAAGTAATCCTTAACCTTGACAAATCGTTCCACAGGTAATCAAAAGTCAATTACTTATTTCAGCTCTCCATCCGTTCTTCCCATCTGTGCATTGTTTCGTACAAAAAAGCAGCTGCTGTGACTTTCATTCCTATCACTGAGTAAACCAATTGAAAGTTCAGTCCCGGCTACCTTCTCCACAATTACAGTGGATCCAAAGGTTTTTCAAACCTCCATCTCAAAAAGAGATGCTCCAAGAGAGCAAATGCCAAAATGATTTCAGAGTAGCTTGTTTCCTGGATTGGACAGAAACATCGAACACACTGCTATAAGCTGCCTAGAGAGTCTGTTGAAACTCCAACCCTGGAAACAGTCAATACTTATGTGGAAACAGTTCTGAAAAACCTGGATTAATGTCATCCTAGCACAGAACTTCTAGTGGTCCCTTCAAGACCTTCAGAATTTTAACATCTTAAACATACTCAATTTCAAACATTCTAATGGTAGAAATACATTTTCAACAACCCAAATCTTTATTTGTAATAGCCAGACTATTAGTAAACTCACATGTAGCTACACTTAATAACCCCCTTAATTTCTTCTTTCAACACATTAAAAATGCAAATTAGACAATCATCAGTTACAAGTTTTATCATAGCAATGGATTTTCCTAGCTTAAATTTAACTGTATTTACCAACAAATGCTTTTTTCATTAGACAGAACCAGTATACATCAGACAAGAAGACTAACACTAGACACAATTTAATTAATATAAAATGTTGGACAAGAGATGAACAGACAAAAAGAAAATCTAGACTTCTTACTTTCAGCGTCGAGTAATCTGATTTCTATCATAACTAATTAGAAAAGAAACCATTCCTAATTGATCTTCTCCACATTTACTGTATTATAGTTCTTCATTACCAATGAAATATGTATTTTGTAACATTCAAAGCAGAACAAGACCAAAACAATTCTGGAAATATGACTTATGTAGTAAAGTTTTATGCCAAATGGGTACCTTCAGTGCCAAATCACAATACTGTTTCAGGATGCAACTGTGAATAAAACTCTCTTTGCCTTGAGGTATCACATTTACTATGACCACACACTTCAGTTTTAAGCCAGAAAAAATTACATTCAAACTGCAAATTCATAGGAATAGCTCATCCCAGATGGAAAAAATGTTTTGACAGTACTTGCCCTCTCCCTGAGACCAGATCAATTTGTTTGCTCTCAAACCTGTAACAGTCTCACTCTGAGAGAGATGATCATTTTTTTCCTATTCAGGGACAGTGGAGAAAGCAACAGGATGTAACAATGTCTATCTTCCAGCTTGTGTAAGTTTCCTCTAAACAATTAAAATTTTAATAAAATTTTAGTACTCTTGAGAAGGTTCATGCACTGTTGCACGAAAACTGCATCATTATCTTGAGTTTTGCACTTAAAATCAAGCACATGGGGGTTGGAACTGGATGATCTTTAAGGTCCCTTCCAACCCAACTGTTCTATGATAGCTGCTTATAAATCAAGAGAGACCTAGACTTTTAAACAATATCACTGCATTAATGAAACCTGTACTACAAAACTCATCTCCAGCTAGGTCAAAGTATACCTTACAGAAAGATACCTAATTTATGTTATTTTTTTTTAATTTTATTTCTTAGATAGATACAGGCATAGGTATAGATATAGGCCTAGGTATAGATAGAACTATGTGTCATAATAAATTGTGTGTACATATATGTATCTCTGTCTCTCTCTCTCTCACAGAAAGCAGAAAAAAATAAATATCCTTCTATCCCCAGAATCAAAGCTTTGCTCACTAGAGCAGGAAACATGTCCAGAGAGGGTTGTGCAAGGCTTTTAGGTTAGGCAGAAGCAACTTGCCTTCTAAAAAGAAAACAACAGAAAGTGAACTCATGTGAGATTTTCAAGAGTATCCATTCTGATGATCCTAAGAGCACAATTATGGTGTTCTTTCTCTAAGCTGGAATAGAAAACAAGAAAATATAGAGGTGAGACCTAATAAAGATTCAGAAATAATAACAGTTTTAGAAGTGGACAGGTACATGGGAAATTTTGGAAACTTTGGAAAAGTCTGATGAGAAAATGTTCCTCCATCTGTTATTCCCAGCACATTAGATTACCTATACAATTCTCTGTTGTGACAAGAAATCAGAAGTAAAAAGTACTCTAGTAGGAGTCCTTCTATACATCTACAGAATGGCACCACCATCCTAAACAAAACCTGCAGTAAAACTGATGCTTTCAGCCATCAGAAGGAGCAGGGAATTTCCCCCTCCATTTCACACATTTGTGTCCTGTGTCTAATTATTACCTCTCTCCTTTTCCACGGCATAACCATTTGTGGCCTGAAGACTGGGCACGTACATATTTAAAAGGCATTTGTGCTGAAGTATCATGGGAAAAATGTTTTATATTATGCTTTAAAGTATCAAATTACTTCTTTGAGCATCAAATTAATACCACCTTCTAACAATATATACTGTTATTTTCCAATTTCAAATTAATGAGTGAAACCAATTTCTCTTATTTGAAGGGGGAAAAAAAGGCTAGTTTTATTGTATAAACCCTTGATCCTATGGGTATGAGAGCAATATATTAAATGGCCAGTTCATTCAGCATTTCTACCTTCACCTTGACCATTAAAGCACAGAATAGAAATAGCAGGATGATGTGTTATTTGAGAAGAATCTTTTTATGGAGCTTTCAGTTCAATGAGGGATTTCCTTCACGCATTCTATTTTTGAAAATCCACAAAAGAGGGTTGAAGAGCCAGTTAATCTTATTCCTTTCAGGTGTCAGTTCAGAAATAAGAGGAAAGATCTGCTTTCAACTTTGAGCAGCTCAGCTTGCAGGTCCATCCCCAAGAGAGGCCCAGCTATTACTCAAATCCACCCAGCCGCAATGAAGTGCCCAACTCCCCCTTGCTGTGCCCATGCAACCCAAGAAGTGCATTATATAATCACACTGGCAAACCTAAGAAATACAGCACAGCACATCTCAATTCCCTCTTCTGGTGAGCTACAAGAACTCGTAACAAGTTATGCTGCCCGTCTAGAGGCAGTCTACCTTCAGCCAGTCAGGTGGTAAATTACTGCTCTGACATGCCATACCATACAGATTTTCACAGAAAAACTCCACCATCCTCCAGATGATTTAGACAGCAAAGTGTACACGGGTTATATCTGAATAGTCACAGAGCAATTAAGTAATGTGAACACCATGCTCAGGAACAGCAGCTACATGAAATACAGGGTGTAGCATAAAAGCGTTAATTTTTTTTTTGTGAAAAACAGTACTTAGGTTTCTGGAGTAAGAGTATCAAAATGTTCCTCAAAGGACATGAAAATCCCCTGTGTTTGTGCTTTTTAAAATATGTATAGTAAGAATTAAACACTATTAAGCACCCCTACTACCCTAGTGCATAGCAAATTAAATCAAAATAGGGCCCACTTTGTACTAGGTGCAGCAAAAACAAAGCCAGTTCCTGAGATAATTACCTGAACTACTTGTCATACTGCGAGCATGAGGCAATTAATAATGAAACTCTGCTGTCTCTGCCAGAGGGAAAGATGCCACATAGTTAAGGAGGTACAAGTTCACTTTCTATTGTGCAATCCTTGTTTGGATTGCTTGTTTCTATCTGATCTGCACAAATTCTGTAAAGTTATCATTTAATTATGCAGTACGCAAATCCCCGTGTTTCAGTTGGTTTAAGCTGTTGCAGTCAGAGCCCAGGAATTCATCATCTCCCTAGTAACACACACCTGATCCAGAAAAGACTCAGGCACAGCAACGCAGGCAGACAAAAGCAATTTCTGGAAGCAACTTTAAAAATACCTCACCTACCAGCAGAGGAAATTTGCTCTAAATGACTAAATTAACAGCCTCAGGCTTTTAAGCCCCCTCCAATCCAGCAATGTTAAGAAGTGCTTTCCATCAACCCAAGCCAAAACAGCACAGCCATCCTGGCCTGACAGTGGTAAAAACCAAACCAACTTTGTAATGACACCAGCAACAGTGTTACCAAGAAGTTACCTGGGGCCACCTCAAGGCATCCCTGAGAGCTACATCACATTGTGACCTGGTGGTCCTCAAGCACCACTGCCTGAACAGAGCACGTTGCAGGACAGTGCCATCCTCTGCCCTGGCTGTTAATTGTCATTGCAGCTCCAACTCACAGCCCAGTTTCCATGCCAGCAGCAGTCATTGACCTCATTTCCCATTTGAGGGTGACCCCTAGATAAATGCCAATAAATATTGCTGCTAACACTCAGACAGAACATTCAAGTCCTTAATGTCTCCAGACATCATCTACAGCTAATTGAGAGAGGGGAGGGACACAGGAAAATCAGTCCAGGGCCACCATGAGATCAAATGCCACATAACTCCTCATGCTGACTGAAGGTGAACTTCTTCAGAGCAAAGATTTCTCCAGAAAAGAAAATATGCAGCAGAATTGCAACATACTCAATACATCCAACAGCCCTCGGAAGTGACAGCACCTGTTTCTATGTATGACGTTTGGAAAAGAACAGGAAGAAGAAATACAGAAAAAATTCAGATGATTTCTGCTTTGTTGTTGGGATGCCTCACACTGGAGCAGCACAGGCTCCTTCTAAATTCCCCAGCAAAACAGATGTTGCTAAGAGGGTTTTTTATATGCAAATATCTCACCTTTAATTAGTTATAACACATCTTCTAATCAAACTCTGTTCTAATACTCAAAAATTGAGCTTCTTTTTTCAAGAAACAAGAAAAGTTCTGTCATCATCCAGCCAATCAACAGAATGGTATTTTCTTAGAAAGATGATAAAGGAAAAAAATTATTTCCTTCCCAACAACTAGTATACAATTTTTCATCATGGCTTCCTCAGTTCAGTTCTATTATTCCAACTGACTTATGGGGGGTCTCCCCAAAAATGGTGTAGCAGAGTACCTGTGAAAGGCAGGATATCATGGCCACCATTTACGATGTGAAAATGTAGCTGTCAGAAGAATTTTTACACATTAGTTCTGCAAACACATAAAAATGTTCTTTAAACTTCCAATACTCTGAGTATTTACAACCCCCTAAAATTATCCCAAGGGCCAAATTACTTTACAGAACTAATTAGTGAAAAATCCCAATGAACCAATTTTTAAATGTATGCAAGAATTATAAAGCACACTTTTTTCCCCTCTACCGTAAGTAGTAACTGCCCTATTTATCTTTCAGGCTTTTTACTCCACAATGGGACTGTTTACAGACAAACTTTGACAGAAGTGGGAGAAAGCATTTTTAAGAGACTTAAATAAAAAAATTTAAGAAGACTATGTCCTTCAAGAGTTTGAGATAAACATCAAAACCATTTTAAAAGAGTTAGTTAAAAAAACTTTTACATTTTGAGATTGTCTCCATAAACACTGTTGGTTAATTCCATTTAACTACAGTAAGACAGGTTACAGTTTGGGGAAAAATAACACATTAGCCCATGCTTAGAAAAAGTGATCCTCTGAACTTTCAAATATTTGCATTTCACCACTACAAAGACTTCCTCCTACCCACTGCCATCTTGCAACCCTTTATAAGGCACTACTGCCTGGAAAATAAAACAAAAATCACACCCAGTTAGCTAGTTTGGCCAAGTGTTAAGTGCTCATAGTACTGGTGAAAGTGTAATGGTTGTACTGCTGCAGCACAGTTTTTACATGCCATCACAGAGTGACACAAAATACTCTACTGGCCCTTAGCACCATGAAGATAGGAAGCATTTCCTAAAAGTTATGGCACATTATACACATATGGAAACTAGCAAGATTTAGCAATATTCAGACATTTGTTAACCATAACAACTGAAGAAAATAAAGATAATACCAGATTCCTGAATTTTTAAACACCTGTCATAACACAGAATTGCAATTCCCTCCTCTTGCAGTGTTTCACCACTGATTTCTACCATCCCTTCTTGGAGAAGACATTAAAAAAACAATCCAAATGCAGAATCAACAATTAAACAAACACACACCCCCTAAGCAGATGAAGTCAGATTAATTCAAGCCACATTGCCTAACAGTTTGCTATTGCCACAAGCCATAACCTGACAGACAACTTATTTCCCCTCCACACCCCATCTGTTTGGGCTACCTTTGTACTGGCTCAGCTGACCTGCACAGACTCAAGTCAGACACAGACTAGCATCATGAGAAAGGAGGACATGGGAAAAGATGAGATACTGGAGTAGTAGTTATGGAAGGGATTTCTAATTCCCTCATAATGGAGTTTGATACACATGGGTAAGTAGAAATATCATTGTCTTCTCTGGTATCACCTAACAAGTAAACCTGACAGATTCCAAAAGACACATAAGCCATAAAGGAAAAGGGAACAGACATATATAATGATCACACATGCAGCGAGTCAAAAAAGGCTTTACCAAAAAGTAAGAGGCAATGGTTTGCAAAGCAGAAAGTTAAAACTGCACAAGCCAAACTTTCACAGCTGGGTTCCTTTGGTAAGTCATCTTTAAAATCAGGAATTTTACTACTTACTTTCAGAGGGCACAAACACAATGTTTCCCAGAATCCAAGTCTCAAGACTTTGCTCTGATAGTAGCTTCAACTGACTGGCACTCAGGGCTTGGAGTTCAATAAAAAGAGACTTTTTGGTTTAAAAGATGACAATACTATCTTTCAACTTTCAAACACAGCAAAACACTACAAGACCAGATAAGGAGAAGCAACAAGTTTTCCAAATGGTCCCCAAGAAAGCTTCCAACAATAGAGAGGAAAACCAACACATTAAAGTTATATCACTACTACCCATGCTGCTCACGAGGAAGAGCTAATCTTTCCCTGTTCACATGCAACAAAGTTTTGGTTTTTTAAAAGCCCATTTGGAAGTTTTTGGTAGACATGAATTTTGTCCTATAAAACAACTCCAGTTTACAAGGAAGCATGTCTCTCAGTATAATCCGTCTAAAAATGTGATGATTTTTCATCATTGCACAAGAAGTGTTAAACCATCTGTTTCACTGTACTGCTTTTGTTCCCTGGTCCTTCAGCATTGCCTGCCACTGAACTCTGTGGTCTTTAATCAAGCACCTGATGCACAGGGTTCATTTTCTCCTACATTTTTATCAAATATGGTGCTTGTGTTGAACTTCATGAAGGGAAAAAAGTGCAAATATTCCACAGCAAGTTTTACTGTGAAGTTGCCAAGACTATGAATAATTTTCATATATTTTCATATATATCATATTTTCTGTCCTTCTGCTTAATCTGGACTTACCCATCCAATAATAACTACAACTCATTTGTTTCCATATAGTCCACAATTATTTTGGTATACTAACAGTTAGACTTAAGCAATCTTGGGTAATTTTACTGACAAAACTGGAACACTGAAATTACAGCTCTATATCTCTGTTGGCTAACTAAATAAAGTTTGTATTAATTTTTTGTTTGTTTGTTTCCCAGAAAAGGAAAAAAACATGGAGCAAGAAAGCCAAGAATTACAATGTAAATGAACAGGTTGATATAGGATTTTAATCTCATAACTTACTCCTGTTACATTTTAAAAACTAGCAAGAGTCAGAAGAGGGTTGAAAGCTAATCCAAGGAAACTGCAAGTGATAAACTTCCAATTGTCTCTTGGCCACCAGCCTCTGAACTTTGGCACCACTGGCAATTGTACAATGACTTGAAACGTGAGTTGGTAATTGCTGCTGGTCTCTGTATACAACAATTCCAACATATCAGCCAAATCTTTCATCAAGAATTAATATGCCTTTTGTTTTCTGTAGTTACTGTACACATTGCCCTGCCACTGAACAAGATTTCCTTACTATAGAAAGCCTACATATTTTCACAACAGAGCACTCCTTGCATTTCAATTCCACCAGGAACAGATTGAGTCCATCAGATTGTACTGATCATCATCATTTTCAGGGGAAAAAAGCATAACAGTGTCTCTTTCAGCTAAACTGTGTCTCTTTGAATGCTAAATTCTTTTTAAAAATTTTAAGTGCAATTAACACTCTGAAGAAAGAGTGCAAAAAACCCTACGACACCAGTGAAAAATTTTCATACATGGACATAAGTCTAATCCTGTTATTTAGATTTTTTTTTAACTAAGTCACGTGGCCAAAATACAACCTACAACTGTGCATTGCTCTCTACTTCACTTACTACTTCATGATTACAGGATTTCAACCTTTACCCAAACATTCTCTGAGAAAGTCTGTGAAACTGTGCCAGTATAATGGAGCTGAACATTAAACAACCGAACCCAAAACGCATTTCACTTCAGACAATTTTAATGTGCTAAGGAAGAAGGTGAGGGGTTTGGTTCTGGACAGTTTTCTTTTTTTCAAGAGATTCATATACTTGAGTTGCTTCATTTCTTCAACAATTACAAAGGCATTGTTGAAACAGAGTGTAAGAGTAATATTGCTGTGTATTTCTCAAAAACACAAGGCAAGTTTCTTGGAGAAAGCAAGAAGGTAGTCTTCAGTAGCACCAATTGAGGATTTAAAAATATTACAAATACCTTTTGGGAATAAATTAGTATTTCTACCAAAGTAACCCATTCCTTCCTTTAAACTATACTAATGACAACATTTCTGAAGAGGAAAAGTCTCCTTTTCATCACAAGTTTCCCACACATAAGCTCCCATAAAAGTGATGGTTCTCCATTATTACTGCTTATCATTATATTCTAGCATTACTACCAGAAAATAAATGTTAGAATTCACACTAAATGCTTGCTAGCCACCTACATTCAGCTGACAAACCACGTTTCTCTGGCAGAACTCTTGACAAGTACTCCAAGCTCAAAACCTTGATAGAGAAGGTTCTAACTTCTCCCATTGGCTTCTGCATCCAGCATATTATTTGCATCCACTGGGTTGCATCTCTTTTTTTAATTTAAAAATAAATAAATAAATAAAAAGAATTCTTGAAGAAGAATTTCACCTTGTGCTCTTATTTGGGATGGCACATTTAAATCCACTGCATAACCTTATGGGATGCAATGGATGGCAGAGCAACCATTTCCCAGGTCTGCTGCTTTTCTGCTGGCCAGCTTCTGCACTGCAGTGTCCTTGGCCCTCCTAAGGAAGTCTTTCCACCCACCTCCAACGCTTTTCCAACAAAATCCCAAATCTGTCATCTACAGCTGCCAGAAACACCTCCTCAGAATAACCTGCTCATAAACTGTATCTCTGTTGCAAAAAGAGCTGTGAGCATGTTAAATCAAAAGCAGCTAATAAAAACCTGCAGCCAAGAGGTAACTGTGGTATTATATGACGGTTAGAAAAAAATAGGGTGGAGAGGAGGGTAAATAAGTGTCTGAGGTTCAAAACTCCTCAATTTTAAACTGAGGGGGACAGTGTAGCTGTACAGCTGTATGAAGTCGAGTAACCAGTACTGAAAAGCCTACAAATGATTTCACCAGTTACTGCTGCCTTTAAAAAAAAAAAAAAGGGGGGGGGCAAAAAAGGGTACGTTTTCATGGATTGAGTTCCTATATACCAGCTAAAAATGTGGTAAAAACAGAATATCAAAAAAAAAGTTTAAACATTAAAAAATATAAAAAACACAAGCAAAAAAAAAAAATCACACACACACAAAAAAACCCACCACAACTAACAAAAACTATTTACCCTACACTTTTTCTTCCTCCTTTTTTTTAAAAAGACACCTGCTTCTTTCTTGTTTTGCTACTGGTCAGGAGGAGACAAAGATTAAGGGGAAACAAGCAGAAGAAATTATGTTTAAATGTAAAAACAGCACTTGAAAAAGAACAAAGCTTTAAGTTTTTAGAATGCTGCAAGAACTACATTGCCAACCTTTCTCCACCTACCCTCTATTATCCTGTGTGATATAATTACATATTATATACAGTCATTAAGCAAAAGCTTCTCAAAGCTTTTCACAAACATCTAGTTAGGCCTTGTAGAAGAAACAGTATTTTTCCATCTTTCCAAACAAAGACAAACAGGGACCTGATCCAAGACAATGCCTTGTCTCAAAGAGAACCTGTGCATTCACACTTCACTGCTGTGCTGCCCAGCTCTCACCTGGGTGTCCTTTTGGGTCTCGGTCTGAGAGCTCTAAAAACACTTGTCTATAAACAAAGATTTTAAAGCTATTTACCAGACCAATCTAGCTGCAGAGAAACTCTTATTCAAATAAGCTGGAGGGTCTTCTTTGTATTAAGACCAAAGCTTACCACACCAAGCATTCTAAATACAACTATCAACAGTGTTGATAGAAACCACTCTGGGTAAAACAAGCTCTTCAGCCCTGAAACACACGTTACGATACACAGGAACTAAATGTGCCATGAGCTAAAAGGACATGAGCTTCATTTGAAAAGAAAGTAAAGATTTCAGGACAAACAGTGAAAACATACCTGTCCAATAAACAAACCCAGACTCCATTTCAGCAATATTCTGACTAATATCTGGCACCTTTAAAGGCCCCTTCCAACCCAAACCACTGTATGAACCACTCTAATATTAATCAATTAACACTACATAAAATTAGTAACTAGGAATATCAAATCCATCTCACGCATGTGAAAACAGTAGAAGACAAAGTTTGTACTTTGCAAATAAAGCCATGTGCTGTTTTCTTTAGCCATGCTGTTGTCACCTCTGCCACCTCTGTGCAACAAAGCAACCTTGGCTGCCACTTTACGTCCTACAGAGCAGGTCTTTGAAAGAGAACCTACTCAAGGTTGAAAAAGAAGAAAAAATCTAACCAAATCTCACAGTGCAAATCCAGGTCCCAGACAAACTTTGTACACAGACAGTTTAGCTGGAGATATTAATATCCCAAACCACTTGCTTACAGCCAAGGATTTGCCCTTAGTAAGTTCATTCTCACTTGTAAGGGCAAATAAACAAGGCACACTTGGACAAGATCCAAGCCAGACTACCTTAGACAGCACTCACACAATCCCTGCAGCTGAAACGGAGAACATGGGGAGGGGGAACTATTTGGTAGTGGCTGAAGTACAGGGCCTTTTTCAAACACACCTTTGGTCTGCCTCGATACAGTGTTTTTCTGAGAATCTGAGCAGTGGGACTGCGATGGCATGAATCAACAGGTGCAGACATCTCTCTCACCCGCACAAAGGTGTAAAACGAAGGACTGCAGGGTAACGCTAATGAAAATATCCAACACTTTGAACCACTTCACATCATCCCTACCACCTTCATAAAACTTTCTCAAGACAGTCAAAGTAGTCTCTAATAAAGCTTTGTACAGACAAACTCTCCTTTTCACTGTTCTATCGTGATTTATACCTTAAAAACAACCACATTCCCAAAAGCAATTTACCAAATATTAGACTCAAAATTAAAAGGAAACACTCTATTCTTTATGGTGACCTGACAAAGAAGATGAACAAATACACAAAAGTTCAAAAAATACATTATAAAATTCACAACATTTATTACAGTATATTCCAATATATTATTAAATAGTTAGCCTTGCTGCTTGAAGATGTAATATACCAACTGAGAGTTCAGAAACACCTTTTTCAATAAATGAGAATACAGTTAAAACATGAGGTGAGAAACCCAAGGAAAGAAGAAACATTTATGAACATACGCATCTTGCAACAAACTCAAGCATCCAATCCTTATGTCACTCCTCCTTATCTGTTCAGTCTCACAATACCTGTAGAAAATGCAAACATTCAGTTATAAGTGAGCTGCTATGCAAAGGCAAATCCCTTGCCTCCAGTTCCAAAAGAGGCAGTAGCTTTGACAGCAAACTGTTACAAGTACTCTGGGAGGGGGGAAGCTGCTGGTGCACTTCCGCACCAACACAGAGGCCAGATAACTCCAGATACAGCCTCTGTGTGTCCCACACCACCCAAAAGTCACTTCAGTCTCCTTAATCCCCCAACAAATGATAGCCCTGGATCCTCCTAAACCAAGAGACAAAACTAGTGCATGAATTCCTAATCCAACAGTGCCTTCAATACTAGTGGTTGAGCACATTTCATTGCCTATAGACAATAAGAATACATCATATTCAATAATCCAATTATGAGCATCTGCACCATCTTCACAGTAGCACTCACGTCCACATCCTGGAAAACTGATTTTTTTACATATTCATTTAGAAATCACACCATCTTTCCTATTTTACAGCCCCATCTTTTCTATTTCACTATTCAGTATTAACCACAAGATTTGATTATCTAAGGAGCCAGACAAACAAACTTGAGCAATTTCCTTTAGAAAAAGTAATTCTATGGGGTTTTTTAAATTAATATGAGCACTGAGGGAGACTAAGTCAAGTTCCACTTGATAATTACTCATTTCTATGAACATGTGCTGACATTTTTCAGCATATGGCCATTTTTTCTAAAGCAGAATCTCAAGTTAAATTTCATGTAAGTGACTTAAACTGTTTCCCAGCACTCATGCTTTTTATTCTTATCTTTACCAGACACAGGATTGCAAGATTTCCTGATAACCACCCACTTGGAATCGAGGGATAAAGAAACCAACACAAACCCAGAGAAATTTTGCTATTCTTACTTTCCAAGCGAGCATACTTGGTGCCTAAAAGCAGCTCCACTGAATAGGCAAATCACTTTTTTTAAAGTACTAACAGGAAAGGAAGAAGATCTATGTCCAATGTTACCACAACACAATTGCACCTCCCCATCCCAGTCATAAAGGGTCCCCTTCCCTTGACAATATGTACAAGCTGTCACTTTTTGTCCTCTTTACACCTCTCTTTCCACAGCCAATGTGTTCCCATTCTGAAGAACCCCCCCACTCTAACATATGTTTCAGAAATATTTGCTAACTTCATTTTTACTTCCAGTTTCAGCCTCTCATTTCAAACCATCTGTAACAAGGATCAATCCAATAACTCACTACCATCAAATCTCTATCATAAGAAATAAGCATGAGAATATTAGATGCAATAGCATTCACAAAACTTATGAGAAAGTATGGCAATCCAAAGGTGTAAACAACTACAGGACATCCTTTCCACAAGGAAGCCAAGGCACAAACAATTTAGACAATGCATTTTACAGAAAGCAACATTTAGAGAAGGCACAATACAGTCAAGTCTTTTATGGAGTAGAGTAAGCAAAACAAAATAACAAATGGGAATATAAAGAAAGTAATGAATTTTCAAGATACAGAAAATTATGGTTTTAAAGCAATTATGATTTTGATACAATTTTTTATATCATTCTTACAGTACTTTTATTTTAATACATTCTCTCAAAAATACACTCTAATCAGTACAGGATAGAAAATCTCTTTCGTGCCGATATGCTGTGTCTACCACTAGTTTAAAATTTAGAATTTTTTTTTAACTTCAATTGCACAAGGCCTATCAGTCAATATAGCATTTTCTTGTCTTACAAATTTTTCTGTATTGAAAAATAAAATTAAAAAATAAAGCCACACCACACCACAAACCTATTGTAGTCCTGTTTTCTGGAAATAAGGACCAGATATACAAAGGAAGTCGATGCAATAAAACTGCAGAAAATTTTCAGATTGTTTTTATATAGGAGAAAAAGGAAGGAAGGAAAAGAGTTATTCAGAATTGGGAAGCTTTTCTAAACAGATTTCAGAACCCAGAAACTCACTGGGCCTAATCTTCATGTAGCTAGATTATTTTCCTGTATTAAGATGATACACAAAAGGAAATTTCTATGACATTATAAACAGTAAAATACTGACATTTCACAACTGCACTGGGACAATCCAACACTCATTGTGCTCACTGGTATATGATGCTGTGCCTCAGCCCACAACCTCAATTCTTCCTTGTGTCCCCACCAGTATGTAGTAAGCAGCAAGCTGGATCACTTCACTGCTCTGTCTGCGAAGGAAAAACAATCCAGAAAGTCAAATAATGAAGGCCCGTACAGACCCGTGAGCTGATGTGATTCACTATCTATGTGCCAATCTATCAGTACTACTGCAAGAAAGGTAAGTAGAAGGTTTCAGTAGAAAGAAATTATGTAGCAGCAGTGCAACTGAAGCCCTGGTTTACCTTCCCTGTGAAACCAAAGCTACCTAGGACATTCTCCAAGTTTGTGCACTGTGGGAGTTGCCCTTTGAACAAGATGCACATTTAAAGAACGTCTGGAATCAGTCAGTTCTGTAACCTACCACAAAGATCAAATCTCATTTTCAATAAAGGTTTTAAACTTAATTTTAGGACTCTTGGCCAAATTTTAGCTAAATTACTTTTTTGCTCGTGGTTTCAGAAAAATGCATTTCCACCAGGGAAATCAGAATCTGTATTAGACAACTATGTAGTAGGAAATGGGATATTTAATGAAAACATTATATTCTCAGACATTTAAAATCCCACTGCATTCATGGAATAACTTCTATGTTTTGTCCTTTACCCTGTCTTTTCTGCTCACAAACTGTAATTGTCACAAAACTTCAGGTCAAAGAACACAATAACTTTAATATTATTCCCTGCTGAGGTAGCAAGCCAAACCACGAGTCGCAAAGCATCTACTACCTCTAAAATTCCTTTTGAATACAGTACCCAAAGAACTTTATAGAACTAGGTAATATTCACTTTCAAAATTTCCTGCTTACTCAGAACAGTAATGAAATTCTTAAACTTGTTTTCTTTTGGAAAGAAATCACCCATAAATTTCAAAACATTTTGGAAAAAAGTATTAAGTGTCCAAATGCGAAGAAACATCACACAACTGCTGGTTTTTATTTTTCAGCATGTCTGTACTGAAAGACTAACTTATTTAAATTTTTTTTTTAAATAACAGACTCAATATTGTTGTTTTTTCCTTCCACTTTTTGTGGCTTAATCCTGGCATCAAAAAAATTCATCCAAAGGATGGCATTCATGCCGCCAACACACATAACAGTTTTTGGCAGGCTACAAAGAAGTCGGTACTCCTCACAGAGCAGCTCTGTGCTACATGGAGGCTGATGCCAGTAAAATATTAGCCCAAACTGAAGTCTATTATATAAAATATATGTAAGCATCGTAGTCCATCCTATGAAAATTCATTTCTCTTGATGAGTAACAAAATTTTTAACTAAAAATAAATAAATAAATTATGGAGTTTGTCTCACTCCACATTTCATTTTTAACAGGAAAAAAAAATCACTAAATAATATAGAAAGTACAAAAAACACACACAGAGAACACAACGAAAGACAGAAGATTCCAGTGCAAGATATTTCTCTCCCTCATGCCTTTAAGTAATTACTGCTCTTAAAGCTCTTTGTCTGTCCTTTGACATTGGAAACAGATGAGGAACTGTATCTTGAATAGAAAAATTGGTTCATATAAAGGACAAAAAGAACAGCACTAAAGGTCTGTGTATTAATTTTTTTTTTACTTATAAATTCAGTAAGCAACAGAAGTTTTTCAGTTCAGCTCATCTTTTGCAGAGTAACGCACTTAGTAGCAGGGTATAAAAACATCAAACAAAACACAGTAAGAAATGCACCATCCTCCATTCCCTGATTCCTCAAAAGCCAATTCCCTGAAGTCTGGTACTTGGACACAGTTGCAAGTTTAACTCATAACTCAAGCTATTAGATGGACTTTGCTGCTCAGATTTCTAAAAGCAGATAGTATTTTCAGGAACTAATGACCTGTTTGATGAAACAGACTCATTAAACAGACACAAGAGTAAATAATCTTTCTAGATACTGTATGCAGCAACTCTCTTTTGGAGTATGAAGACCATAAGCACCCTGAAATATGCATATACACATATATAAAATACATGGTTATATATGCTTATAATAATGTACTTGGTAATAATAATGTAGAAGCTGGTCTTAGTGGAACCATGTTCAACACATGAACAAAGTTCTCATGCTGTTTTACATTATTTGTCGTTCCTACCATTTCTTCTAGAAACTGGTAAAAAAAAAACCCACCACATCACATACTCTTTGTTAAATGAACTCTGCTGTTTTATCATAGAATATGCTGAGTTGGAAGTGAGATCCATTAGGATCATCGAGTCCAGTTCCTGATTTTTATGCACCTATAAGTTCACTGAACCTAGACCAAACTATTTGGCTCCAGAAGACCTTCGACCCCACTCTACACTGCAAAATAAAAAGCATTACTATGCAAAATATGGCACTGTGCTCCTCACAAAGACAAGGCAGGCTGTTATAAACTTGGACAATAAAGAAAAGCGCAAAGCACACATTTATGGTCAAGTGTATGACACATAAATCCAGTCTTCTGTTCATTATCCATGTAGAAGTCTCATTAAGTCAAAACTTCCTTGTGTAAATATCTGTCTATTTGCACATAATATTTGCATGCAATTATTCTGAGGCAACAAATGGACTTAAAAGGTTGTAACACTTCATGAGATCATCTTTATGCTTATGGGTTATATGTTTTTTAAAAGCAGTGAAAAGTCATTTTTTCAGAAGGCAACAATACAATAACTTATTTAGCAAAACATAAATTCAGACATTAATCAAAGCAAATGTACAATTGTAAATAAAAATCATTACAACAACTCATTCAACTATTTGAATACTCAAGAGATATATTTGAAAATTCACTCTCAGAAATAAAAAAATTTTCTGAGGTTGTTAATTACAACCATTTCAAAGTTTCCAATAAAAATTCACCACTCTTGGAACGCAAAGTCCAAAAAAAGAAACAAGTCTAAAACTGAAATTCTTGTTGCCAGCACTGATCTCTACATAATTTATTACAGACTATAACAAAAACAACAACAGAAATAACCTTTGCCAGTATAGCACCGTTCTACATTAATTGGTCATGGCAACCAAGTTTTGCTTTTAAACCCATCTGATAATGAAACCTTTCCAGAAATATGAGATTAGAATGCTGCTTTTCCTAGTAAGTTACAACGCCTTAATACAGTATGCAAATAAGATGCTGAAATATGAAAGAGTCCTGTTCCTGATTACCAGTGGATATGAGGAATCAGGTATGCTGATCAGGCTTCAAATTCTTTGATTTTTACAAGTCTGTTACTTTTGTGTAAGTGAAGTACTTCAGATAAATTTTAGGAAGAAACACTATTTTCTGTTTTATTAACTTTTCAATTTCAGAATCTTACAATTTATCTTTAACATTCAGTATGCAGTTTCAGAAGACAAAAATCCTTATTCTAAATCTTTCAACTTCACTAGACAACTGCAACTTGCCAAGGGAAGGTCAGAAATAGAACCGTTCACTAAATACACTGTTCTGGACTAGAGATCCCATAGATTCAACCCCAAAGTCAAACCCCATATGGCGTTAACTGCCATAATAACATACCTAGTGAAACTTGATCTCATACACAATTAAAATGTATATAGATTACACTGATGTGTTTTCTTGAATATGTCAGGGATGCCTCAACTTACCAAAATTAATGTTAAAATATTTTTATTTTTAAATCTGTGTAACTAACGTCTTCCTCATTCACAAAATTTCTTTACTAGTACAGTAAACTCCAAACGCTAAGAAAAGTCTTCTTTAATATAGCTTGGAAATTAAAATGTTGTTTTATTATTACAGACTATTACACACAGTGTTATGGCATACCGAGATAATATTGCTTCTGTTTTTAAAACTCAGCTTATTGCACAGTTAGAGTAGAATTGTGATTACTCACATTAAACTAATTACAAAAAAGATAAATACATTTAAATTATTCTTTTATCAGTGAAAAAATACTATACAACTACGGTTTTAATTATTTTTAATGTAGGTTAGCCATATCACACTTTCTACTTCTTCTTCCAACATTTAACAAGACATAAATATCAGAAAGTAGTACTCTATTTATAACAAAGGAGAAGGTGATGGGGTGCACATACAAAAAGACAGTAAATATTAATCCATTATAAGATCATCGCAAAATCCAGCAATAGCATATAACTTCCTACATTTTGTATTCTCCCAGATTACCCAAAGCTGCTCCATGTCAAGAAATAATTGTCAACATGTAGTTTGGAGGGACTATTTTACCTCCCAGTAACTTCCTGGTTGAAGCAGCAAGTTTGCAGATTACTTTGCCTCTTACAATAGTTAATTTACAAATTATTTTCAGTTCCTTAAAATCAGTTTGCAGTTTATGGTCAGCTTCCATTTAACGTGCCACCTCCCTATTCAAATGTTGTGATAACTATTAAGAGCAGCAGAGCAAGTCAGTGGCAAAGAATATCTTTTAAGAACCTTACAAGCATCAATTTTAAAATAAAAGAGATAGTATTTAATTATGGAAATTTACCCATAAAAGGTTTTATTTTGGTGTTTTGTTTTGGGTTTTTTTTTCAGGGTTTCTTTCACTAGTTTCATTAACTTGCAGCCTATCTCATCTATGAAAGATAAGGTAGATTCTTGGAACTACTGCTGAACTGGAGCAGAGTCCCAGGACCTAGCTGGGTATGGAATATCAAAAGCAGTAGAGGACAAGCAGTAATCAAAACACGAAGCAAGTAAACTGAAGGTAACAAAGTGCACAGAAGAACAACATTTCCAGTTAGACAGTTTCCTGTCTTCTTCAGACTTCAGACAGAACCACATCAGTCATTTTGCAGCAGTTCTACATGCTGGCCCATTTTTATGGAAACTACCATTTTGTTTTCTAGCACTTGAGCTGCCAACAAAAGAGGTTTGACTGCTCTTTTAAAAGAGCAAAGAACTTTAAAAATTAAAACGTATACTTGTTAACTATCTGCAACAATGATTTGGGATATAGGACTAGTAAAAGAAATATCATGGGAACCTACAGAACAACAGAAGAATCACTTATATTACAGAGATCTGAGAAATAATGATGTGGGGGAGCATATCTTCAGGGAACACCACTTATGTAGTTTACTTCAACAAGTCCTATTTTTTAACAATAAAGGCACCTAGAAACAAAACATTAATGCTTTGGTAGCATGCAATATAGACACTGATCAGCAAAGAAAAAAAAAAAAAATCATTCTTTGGGTACCACAAGAACAGGCCAGAAAGGAGAATGTTCTCTTTGTGGATATTAACATGAAACTTTGAAGGATTTATTTGGTTTGTCTTGTAGTCATGTGGGTTTTTTCTGCAATACAAAAGAACAGACTTATCTCAGAAGTATCACAGAGTATCACTGTGTTTTTGCAATTATTTTTCAAAAACAAAATGAACTTATGCAAACATTATAATCCATGAAACACTAACTGCATTAGGATTATCATGTGATTTTTCAGAATATAATTCTAGAACTAACATATATCACTTGAGACACTATCAGAAACAACTTTGTTCATGTAATACTTCACAAGTATATTTGGCATTTTGCAGCCCCAGAGCCCAGAGATTTACTCTCTTACAGATTATCTACAAGTCTCAGAGAAGTACTTCTAAAGGCAAACAGACTAGAATTATTCTGACCATCTTTCCCTTACTATCTGAAATGTAATATGGTGCCTCTCAGATACCCTCAAAATCTAGTGCAGACGATGATTTCACATTATTATACTGGCTTTCAAATCCTGCCTGCTCCGTACCTCTCTACATAGCACAGCTCTGACTGTCAGCTAACCACTGGAATTCTGACAGGCCTAAAACAGACCTGTGTATTTGCAGCATACTGATTTGCCCAGCCAGGGGAGGAGGCAAGGAGGGAGGTTCAGGGAAAGCAGCACCCTGGGAGACTTCCCCTCCACTCGAGTATAGAGAACAGGCACAAAGAGCCGGCCCAGCTCTATCACAGTACCTACATAGTTAAACTTAATTGATGGCGCACATTTTATTCATCAGTTTAAAGTGTTCAAACAAAAGAACCTGTTAAGTACAGCTGAGATTTACAATACTTGTTTCTTTCAAAAACGTCATTAACTCAGCTTCTTATTATGCAGCAACAATGAGGAACTGTTTACAAATCAAAAACGCACCTTCCTAAGGGTAGCAAACAAGTCAGGGTGTGGTTGCCTTGCAATTGGCAGCGAACGTGCGTCTTACAAATATTTCCAGTTCTACCGTGCAGCAGCTTGGGTTTAAGGCAGCATAATGAAACAGGTTAAAACTCATTCAAAGTTATCTCATGCCATTGCCACAACTACAAGGTGTGCCTTTTGGCTCTGCTAGAGGTACTCTTTACTATTCATCTTACTTCACTTGCCTGTTCAAAGTAAAACCATCGTCATTTCTTTACAATAAGTTATGTAGTAAAGTACCCCGATTTCCACAAAGAGAAGTCCAACCATTTAGGATTTGTTAAAGAAGACAACAAGCACACAAAAACTATTTAATGTAATACATCCAAAAAGTTCAGAAACATACATGGAACTTTAGATGAATAGCAGGATCTCTCATCAAAGGGTCTTACAGAAACAAATTTCTCATAGGATGAGAGCAACAAATTATCTGGAAATTACAACTCATCTGTAAACATGAAGTGAGAGATAAGCAGAGGCAATAAGCTTTTTCAAATGGTGACATGGGAATGAGAAAAGAAGGGAAGAAGATGATGCACTGATAACCTTCCTCAAGGATCTACACTTTGACCTACGCTTGCAAATACGGATTAAACTGACACCTGTAGAAACTTTGTAAACTTTGCCAAGCTAAAAATTTGAGATTTAGTGAGAATAACCTTGTCTGATTAGTCTGATTATTCTGATTAGCCATAGGAGGCTTGCACAGCAACAGGCTGATTGTGAAATAAAACATTAGATTAAATCTATTGCAAATAAATGCCATAGGAAGGGTAAAGTAATCTCAAGTGAATTCATGTATTAGCAAGTTTCAAATTTTAGAAGGAAAACAGAACAGAAATCATTGCCACATACAACCTACCAGGGTTTTTTTGACTACTCTTTGTCACTTGCATTGTTCAAAAAGATAGAGGGACTAGAAAAAAAGTTAAGAGGTACAGTATGGCTTCTACACAAACAAAAAAAAATGGGTAATGATGGCCTTGGAGGGACTGAAAAAAGACACAGCTAAAATCATGAACACAAGCAGGAAGTAGTTATCCATTACATACAAGGACTGGTGAAATGTCAGTAAGATAAGCAAATTTTAACAAGGAATTTAAAAGCAATTTTCTTCCCTGCAATATATAGCTCTTACCACAGGACAACATCGAGGTCAGAATTCCAGTTTGATTCAAGAAGTGAATCTATTGAAGATCAGGCACTTTTTAACAGACCACCTTAAATCTGTCATCTCCAATGCTGGCAAGTCCTTAGTACAGCACCAAAGCTAGCAGAGCACTAAAAATAACAGCTTGCAGCACCGTTTATATGACTTGTAATAACTTCTTTACCATTTTCCTCTCATATTAAAAAAAAAAAAAGGGGATGGGGCATATTAGATGCACTTTCAGCAGTGCTTAGATTTAGCAGGCTTAGATTTAAGGGTCCTCAGAACCGATACATGTAAAACAGTATTGTTTAATATGTATCTAAGTCACTCTCAAATGAACAAAAGAATTGTTGATTTCTCATTTTTCAGTACATATTATATGCATTTACTGAATGGTACTAGAACTTTCTTCTGAATGCTACCAGGACTCTCTCTTAACAAACAAAAGTTTTCTAGACATCATTTGGAGCAGGAAAGAGGATGGAATGTCACAGTCACAACTGAGTCACCTGAAACTACAGACTAGCAAAGTTGAGCAACTTGCTTCATTAGGGAGCCCCTATAAAACCTGCAACAAATCCCACACATTCCTGTATCATGAGAAGATTTATAATGGGTTGAAATATGCTCATAATGAAAAAAATAAAAATATTCTTTTTCATACACCAAATTTTCAACTGCTCAAGGCTTGTATTCAATCCATAAAAACATCTCTTATTTGTAAAGCACATAATTGAAGATTATGCAACTGTATTATGGCAGTCCCAAAATACTATGTGATGAAAGCACCAAAGCGTTTACAGACGATACTTGCCAAACAGTCATTCCATCCAAACCACGACTCAACCACTACTTGAACTAAACTTGTTTGAACCAGACTGAAATATAGATGTAAAGTATGTTCATACTGAATTGCAAAACAAATGCCAGGAAAACAAAAATAACACACCTGTTGGAATGCATTTACAAAAGCAATCTGCCATGCACAGAGCTGGCAGTAATACCCTCTAGTATAGATTTGAAAGAGGAGAGAAAAACACAGTAAGTTTCGTAACAAGAACTCACAGAAAATTCATAAATATATAAATACCTCACTGACATTGTTAGGTGGGAAATGCACTGAGAAACGAAACAAGTGACCCACTGCCAACAAGAGGGAAAAACAAAAAGAAAGAAAACCAAGGAATCTGTCACCCATAGATTTCAAGTACAGCTTAAAACATAACTAGATTATTCTCATCCAACAGCTGCACATTGTGTAAAGAAAGACCCTTTGTCTCATCCCAGTTTCTAGTGTCCAAAACAACCCACAACAGTCTCAATTAGCATCCCCATCGCAGAAGGATATAAAACCAGGAGTTACAGAAGAATTGATGTTACTGTGAATTTTCTCAGAATGAGACAGCAGCTGCACCATACCCTCCAAGGTGCATTTGTTACAACCTGTGTTCTTCTTGGTTTACAGAAAAAAGTTATGCCAGCTCTTAAAAACATATTTACTAGCTTTAGTAGCCTTCAGAGAAGGCAACATATAAACACCCAGAAACACCTAAAGTTATCACTCTACTTTTAGGATGTGATTTGATGAGCAAATCTTTCAGCACAGCTTCTTGCCTCTTTACTGCCTTCTCAATTGTGCAAGTATGTACGAGGTGGATGAGGACTGAGATAGCAAAATGACTCAATGATTTGTGCAGCAGTGACGTATCTGGGAGGGGGACCCAGACTCAAAATCTAACAGTAGAAGAGGTCAGTCATAACACAGCTTCAGGTGTAGATCTGACACATAAGGCACCCAAGTTCATTGCTAAGTATATTATGTTAAATTACAAGTCCCTTTGCTAGGCTGTCAAACCGTTTTGGGAGACATCTCTCAATACCCTCCTGCAAAGGAGAGTGAGTGAAATCCTGGCCCCCAAAACCCCAAATGCACTTAAGCACATTTCAATCTTAGGTGCTTGTATAAGCTTACAGCTTTCAAATAATAAATAAATTAAAAACAAACAAACAAAACAAAAACACCAAACAAACAAACTAAATAAAAGCCCCCTCCACACTATATTCTGTCTTAACACCACATTGCTCCTTTGGGCACATACAAATGGTTCACTAAAATTCAGAAAATGAGGGCCATTTGGCATACAATGGATTAACAAGCGATATCTCTATAGTTTAGTTTAGGTAATTATGTACGAAATTTTGAAAATTCTACCAAAAACCAGTCCAAACTGCAAATGAAGACAAAGTATAAAAGATTTTAGGGAAAAATAGCTGAAATCATTACATTAAAGAGCCTTTCTAAGTACTCCTCAAATGAAGGCACTAAGGACAAAAGTAGTTAACATTTTCAATGATTTTCTGATCTCCAAGGAGCAAACAGTACCTAAACAACTGTTAGCTTATCTGTACCACCACAGTATATTTAAACTACCTTTACTCTTCCCTCAGCTGTCCTTGCTTTAGGAAACATGAAGAAATAAAAAAAAAAGTACCTACACACAGGCAAAGAACCTTCCCTTACTCCGTTGTGTCAAGCACAGAAACTCTTCATATTTAAAAAGAAAAACTAAGCCAAATCCATGTTAGCATTGCGTTGCAGAAATTACATTTTCTTTGGTAGAAATAAAAGAGCTTCAAATGTAAAGCTGCTGTACTAACTCAATTTTGCCACAGGATGATTCTTCCTGTCCATCAAAACCCTTCTGAATCCCTATAACACATTTTTTTAAAACATCATTCTACTTCTGAGTCCATTAACAATAAGAACAAGAAGTCAGGAATTGTTACAATGAAGTCTATAGCTATGCAGATAAAGGAGTCAAGAGAAATTAACACAGAAAAATCCAGATACCGTTTAACAATACACTGTGGAACAGACCTTCAAAAGAAACAGAAGGTTTCGTTCTCAGCCCACTTCTGTTCAATCCTCTTCATAATGAGAGCTTTCTACTGCATGCCAAAAAAATCATCAGGCAAAACTTTAGTATCTGACAAGAAAAAAAGCCTTCCAAATTCAAATTAAATGCATTTTAGGCTATTTCAGAATCACTTAGAATCACATTCTGAGTTGGAAAGGACCAGAAGGATCAACAAGTCCAATCCATACAGGGATCAAACCCACAACCTTGTGTTATTAGCACTACACTCTAACTTCAAACCCAAAAGCAATTCCCAGAAGTTATTCCTGAGTAATAGTCATGACCTTGATATACTAAACCTCATTTATAAAGAAATGCTCTGCTTCCTCCAAGCTTCATAGCCAACATGGCACTTCAGTTTTTTTCCTCACATTTCAAAATAGACACCAAAAAATTAAGCTCCTCAACAAACTTAGTGTTGTGCCATCATGTATCTATACTGTGGAAAGCACTTCATGTCTGCCACTAACATTTTCCAAGGGTAGATATTCAGGATGATATTTTGCCTTATGCTGACACTGAATTTGACTGCTGTCCTTATCCTTCATAACTTTCTTTGTTCCTTCCATGTGGCAGGAAGTGCCATGTTCTGCATTACAGTAGCCAGATACCCACAAAAATAATGTTTATACAAGATGAATTCTTACCCTGCTCAGATTTCAGATAATTTCTGAACTATCAGATTTTCACTCCTGTCAGGTCGACATCTGGTCATGTCCAAAGAATAGTTTTCATCTAAAATATATCAGAAGTTGGAGATTTGATTGCAAGGCAACAGCATCATGACAGAGGTAACACACACTTAAAACAAAAAAAAAAAAAAAAAAAAAAAAAGAACAACAACAACAACACTTTTTTCTCCAAAATAAATATTCTAAAGTTGTTTTCCTCTTTTGTAAAAACCTTTTTAAGCAAAATTTTAGTTGCAGTTGCAACCATATAAGCAATTCACAGAGCAAACTGATAAACTGAGCAAGACTACGTGGAAAGTTCAATTATGGATGCACCATATGCCTCAATAATCCCTTAGGTACACAAAAGAAATCAATTTGTGCAATTTGTTCAAAACACAAAAAGCCCTTTTGGCAAGATTATCCTTCAGCTGAACCATCAGTTTGAACACTTGCCTGCTGAAAACATCACTGGTTCACTTCACACAGTAATAACAGTAACTTAAACTAGCACAGAAGTAACATGACTGAACCACTTGGTTCTGCTAAGGGAACAGATACGTTAGGATGGAAGGGGAATTTGCCAGATTCAAATGTTTATTAGCTGAAATAACCAGTGGAGTTCTGTTTGGTGGCGATTTTTATTCCCTAAATGACCTTCCTCTGAAACTTAAGGTGACCCTTATCAAAGTCTCTGAGCAATGTACAGCAGTAGCCTTAGATGTACAGATCTAATTCAAATTTTGTAACTCCATTTACTTCTTACTTTATACATGGCCAAAACTGCAAATCAGTAAATTCTAAAACTGAAACGTTTATGCCTCAGCAAATGTATACAGTAAAGATGCTTCTTACATACAATTTCACCAAAAGTCATTATTATCACAATAAATTAAAAAATTGAAAACATTTGTAATTAGCCTCAATTTAAAAATATAAGGAAATCTGATAAAAATACAAAAGGAAATCTGATTATACCTGGAACACAAGTTCAAGTATCAGCTTTTACTTCTTTCTGTAGGTTGGAGTTAAGGATCACATTTCAGGAGACACAGTGATCAATACAGTCACACTAAAATGCCAAATCAGTAGCACTTTTTCATAGTAAAGGATCTCAACCAAAATACAACCTGGTACAGGTTCAACAGCACCACACTCCTGCCGATTTTCTCTCCTCTTCCCGTGGTCATTAGCCAACTGTTCAGCTAATTACTGTTTGATCTGCTGCTTAGTATGGATGAAATTATGCAAAGTGGAGTTCAGCTTTTAAGAACAGTCTCCATTTTATCTACTAAACACAAGAAAACAAAGCCTACTCAAGTTAGTACTCAGCATTATTTATTCTCCCACCAGTGAAAAGGGAAGGAAAGACTTCTCAGAAAGATAAAACTCATTAATTGAAACAATTCTTACACAGGTTTTCAAACACATCAGCTGAGGGGAAAAAAAAAAAAAAAAAAAAAAAAAAAAAAAAAACCAGCCATGCTAACGACCTGCCCACTGAGCATTAAGTTGCCTTTGAATATAAGCACTACTGCCCCACCAATGCCTCCTTCTCTTCGGTGCTACACAAATTCTTCTATTTGCTCAAGAAAATTTAGACCAGTCTGATGAAGTCACACGCAACTAAGAATACAAATTTTATTAGCAGGTGTAAGAAACTTTAAACACAGGCATCCCTTACAGTTTCATGCATGATGCGGAGCAAAGGCATTCAGTTCAACCCAGGCCAGGTTTTATGTTTTGTGAAAGGCTATCACCACCTGGGAGCCCCTCTTCTCCAGGCACTCCCTGATTGAGCATTGCACGAGCTATCAGAGCGAGAAACACTGAACCTTCTAAAAGCACGTGGGCACGAGGAGAGCAGCACTACCACTCTGTACGATTGCCAAGATAGGAAAGGCATTTTACCAGGCATTTCTCTTTTCTTTCTATCAGCTTTTTGGGAGAGAAGGTGGTGTTTTGTGAGGCTTTTTTTAATGGCATGGAAATCAAAAACTAAAATACATTTACATATGCTAGACTATTTCTTTGAATTGATCAGTCGGGAGGACAAGGACTAAAGTGCAACAGGACTGCATTCACCTTGGCTGCAGCTGCTTTAGAGCAGGTCTAGCTTCCATAATTAAACCCCCATTTGGCATATACTGAAGGCCAAGTACAGACAGCAAAGTTCTTCGTATTCAACCTTCTTAGCAAAAGCAAAAATGAGCCAACTCAACTCAAATTCCAATCAAGACATATCCTAAATATTTATCTGGTGTAGGTAACTGTTCTAGAAGAAAACGATGACAGAAAGCAGTTTCAAAGTAATTCTCACACGTAGGCAAACCTCCCTCTCCAACTAAAGATGGGCTTAGGTGAACATTGCCAGCCATTTTAAAACTGTACTACTTAAAAGTTAGTTTTTAATAGAAAAGATGCTTAATAATGCACTTAATGGCAAAGAAAGAAAAATTATGTCAAGTTTATTATACTGCAATTTTCCTCAGCTTATCTATCCTACAAGCAATTCCACATACAGAACAGTTCACACTAAGGAAACTCAAGTCTGAGGTAACAACAGATGTATCTCCCTTCCTCTTATTTTCATTCCCAATTCCTCAGCACTTGTATTTCAAGATTGCATTTCCAGAACACCAGACAGACCTTCACTCAGAAACAATATACGCCTCTACAGCTTCCCATATATAAGTCACTCCTACTTTACTTAAGGCACAGACTCCCCACCTTAAAATACAGCCTTGCTTTCTCCTGAAATGTTCATGAATTACATGTATAAACCAAACTGCTGCTGCTACAAGTTCAGTGAGGTTTAGCTGACCTACACCTACTACAAATATTATTTCAACAGTAAGGTTGAAAAAGTTTATATCCATGAACACTGTGGATGTTTTACAAGTTGTTTTACAAAGAGCAAATAGTAGTTCAGAAAGCCCACACTTGTGACTCCAGAAAGCAAGTTGCAGGTGCATTAGGAAGTTCATCCTGTACAAGTGAAAAAAAATTTAAACCTTCTTCACAGAAATAAAATTCTAAGAGGTAGAGAACTCAAGGCAGCTGAATCTCCTTCCATGTGACAACCCACATAATTTCATGGCAGATTAAATGAATCATTTAAATAATCCAAGAAGCCACTGAAATAGGCACTGTTTACATTTTTATCTCATCTGTGTCCACTGATCAAATTAACAGAAAAAAGTAACATTGGCAAGATAGCAAGAGTGGCTCAATTAAACATAATTAGGTCTGATAAATCTTTTCCCATGAGGTGTAAGGCAAGACAGCTGTGACAAGCATAGGCTGCAAGCTGATTTGTCCTTACATCCTGAAACACCACATAGTATCTTACAAATGAAGCAAGTGATTCAACCTGCCAACAGCCCATGGCACAAGAGCTGCAGTTGCCAAAAAAACAATGCTGGGCCAGTGCCGGCAAGTTTTAGCTAAAGTTAGGCTTTGGTAAAAGTCAAAGTCATATGACTGAAAATGTTACCATAGGAGAGGTCTGACCCTAAGCCAAGGGTCCAATTTCTGGATGACCTGGACTCCTCACCAAGACAGTTCTGTGGCAGCTCACTTCTGCTCGGGCAGCACCGAGCAGCCTGTCAGACAGCACAAGCAAGGTAAAAGGAGTATCAAGGGCAAAGTGTCTTTTTTTCAGTGGTTCATGTGAAAGACTGATTTGCATAGGACAAAAATATCTTTACTGTCTCTTCTCTGTTCCCTGCCACTGCTTCACTTCCCTAGTCACTGTTTCTTAGAATGCCTGCTCTCATATTTCTCCTATAAGCATTTATTCTGGCATGACTTTTACTGACTTTGACTATGACATATTAGAATACGGTGCGAAGTCCATCACTGCATGCAGATCAAACAAACATTAGTTTATAAATTGAAAGCTAACACCAGGAATAAAGTGAGCAGAAAACTACTTTTCCACTCAAAGTCAGAAAACTACAACAGTTTGCTTGATGGTTGGTTTGAAGAAATGCTGCATAAACCAATATAATAACATGCCACACAAGGCAAAATACATCAGCAGGATAGACTAAAATGGTATGTGACTACTACCAGTTCAATTTAGATGGAAAAAAACCTTCAAAGAGCAGGGAAATATATTGATTAAATCTGCAGCTGTGTGAAACAAGTTTGGCTATGAATTAGAAAGTCTATTTCAAGCTAAATGATGTAAATAAGCCTTTCTGGAAACAGTGATATAGTAAAAAATTATTCAATCAAAGGTTCCTCATGAATCTAGGAACAAAAATAGATATTTCTGAAAATGCAAAGTCTCAGGGTCTACGTAAGATTAAGTTAAAAATATCTGCAGTGCTTGCTGGTGCTCTGTCTAAACCCAGTAAATGACATTGACTTTTACTCAGCATTAGTGAGATCTCAGCTAAATGAGCACGCCCAGTTTTAGACTGCTCAGTATAAGAAAGATGGACTAAAGAAAGTTCATCAGAGAGAGCACCAAGCAGTTTGGAGGCTGAAGTACACAAGGAACAAGGACAGGCTGAGACACCTGGCTTTGTTACTCTGGAGAAGACTTGGGGCATCATCCTGCTTTCTCATCTACCTCAAGGGAGAAAATAGCAAAGACTAAACTGAATTATCATTGTAGACTAAAACTGACACTGTTCAAGCTTTCGGGGGGGCAAGTTGCAGCAGATGACCTCCAAAGGTCACTTTCAGCCTAAATAAATTTACAACTCTGATACTACCCATGGAAATTCTCATCCCAATTTGATGCTATTTTCTGATTATTCAAGCTATTGAATTACTACAGCACAACAGGGAGAGACGTACAAAAAAAGAGCTTCATGAGGAATGAGTGAGGTTTCCAAAACTACCTGCACATGATCATATTTGATACAAAACAACCATCACCTAAAAATAAGCAGTAAATTTTGCTGTAATTCCAAGCTGTGTTTTTAGCAATGGTTACAAGTGTGGCAAATAAATAAATGAACAGCAAGGCACAAAAAATTAGCAGTTTCCCTGAAGTATAGTTCAGACTATGGTACCAAGCTTTTCTGGAGGTACAAAAATGAAGCAGTAAACTCCCTTCTATGCATTTTTCCTCAATATTCATACAAAAAAGATGCTACATTCCCAGAAAACAGAAAAACAGACCTCTAGCAGATTCACAAGTATGCATCAAAACTAACTCTTTAAATGCAAGTTTCACATCTAAAGCACGTGTCAACCTACAGAAAGACAGGACATTTCTGTGCATACCTGCAGAAGGACTATGTCACCTGCTTCTACAGGCCAGCAAAACATCAATTATATGGATAACATTCTTTAAAAGCTTTTCAGAAAGCCTGACACATGAGGTAAGAGTTGTATCTGACTAGTGGATCAAAAACTGAATTGGTCATGCTGTTCCTCATGTAACGAAGAGACACAATGAGTAGCTCTAGCTTGCAGTCTCTATGTAGCTCACAAACAAAAAGAGCTCAGAAATCAAAGAGTGAACAAATTCTGAATAGTATCCAGGACAATCTTTTCCCTTGACTCCTGACAGGTACTGCAATATGTTAATCAGAAATATCCTGTTAACATAAAATTTCACTCTAAGGGCAACTGAACACTAAAACAGGTCACACAGAAACTTTGGAGTTTCCATCCTCAGAGATGTCCAAAAATTTAACTGGACAGTGTCCCCAGCTACAGCTCCAGCTGACTCTGCTTTGAGCAGCAGGGTTGGACTAGAGTTGCTCCAGAGATCCCTGCCAACTAACACAGATCATCTGCAGTCAGTGAAAGCTAACTCCATAAAAACGAGAGGGTCTCTACACATTCATCTTCAAAATCTGAGCTATACTTGCACTGTATTTTACCCATTTTGTTTAATGCCTCTAGACATGATCATACCATAAACATCGTTACTGAAATCCAATAATCAGGCCAAGGAAAGACTCTTCAGTTGTGGCAGACATAAACAGAAGACACTTCTGTTTCGTGGCACATGAAACACTAAAAGAAAGATAAATACCTCTTCCTCTGTCTGAACATTGTGGATAAATGCCACTATTGAGGGGGAAAAAGAAAATAAAAGCATTTAAATGGAATCTCTATTGAAATAATTAGACAGTTTTAAATCCTGCCATAGTTCAAAATAAAAATAAATCATCCAAAGCCATGTCCTTAACAAATATTTTGTCAAAAGCTTCCCAGCATTATCACAGTTGAAACTCTTCACCCTGTGCTTTTGGACACCATAGGTTTACATATGTTCTGAAGTGCCCATGACACTACTTACAAACTTTATTTAAAAAAATACACTTAGTCACAAAGCCTAGAAGAGTATGTTTTCCCCTTTTCCAAAGAAAGGTCAAAAGACTTTAAGAGAGCCCAATTCATATCTTGAAACATAAATAGCTCATAATGGAATCAGGTCAAATACTGAGAACTTGGAACATGTAAATGTCTTCAGAAGGAGATTCAATTTCCAAGCAATGTCTAATAAGACACAACCAAACAGAACATTTATGATCCCATTAAAGTCTTTTCCTCTAATGGTCCCCCCCCCCTTTTTTTTTAACATTCTCCAGATAAAAAGATTTGTGGTTTCTTATCTATCAAAAAGATTAAAGAGAATTCAAGAAAGAATCTACTTCATGAAGAATGAATTATTATTTTCCTTTTACAAAAGTAGAAATAGGCTTTGAGTTTGGCATAATACTAAGAATGGATGATGAACAAAAAGATAAATGTAACAAAGACCAGTGTTTACCACTCTTAGAGCATGGTTTCATAACTTTACACAACCATGGTTCTACAGTGCATGCAAAAATCAACCCTTCTTTAACCACTCAAACACTGAATAAAAAGAGTTACTTGTTAGGTACAAATACAGTTGAAAAGTAAACTTTCTCAAATATTTGTAGAGATAAAATTGTCAGTAAATTACAAGAGACAAAATGCTGGTTTCACAAGGATTAACAGCACATCTCTGCACTATCACTGATCATGACAAATTTGATCCAAATGAGACTCGGGCACATGTAAAAATTTTATGAAGTGTGGCAGAACATGATACCAAATTGCTATCAGTGGTAGGAAAGCACATAATATTTAATCCACTATGAAATTATAGTGGTCTGAATATTAATACTTAACACAAATAAGTCATACTGCTACCTAGTAAATATTTTTGTTTTAATTAAAGTCAACAGGATAATTTATGATATTGATAATTTACATATGGCCACTGTACTTCTGACCCAGTATTGGGAATCCTAAAGCCCTGCATGCAGCATCACTGAACCAGTGTTCTAACCCTGTAGCCTTAAGATAAGTTTGGATATATATTATTACATACACTTCACATCAACTTATATGGTTTTATGTGATATTTTTCTCTCCTCTTTTTACCAATAGGAAAGTTAAAAGCACTGTGTGTTGCAGCAGCTCTACAATCCAACACCCCAGTGGTGATTGATGCTGAATGGCTGAAAAGGGTTCAGACTTTGACAGATCACTGTCACCTAAACTGCAAAACTGTGTTATGTCAGCCCAAATAAAAAGCTGTGATCCTAGAAGATTCATGAATCCTTATTACCTAATATTAGGCCTTGCAAACAGTCAGTGCAGGTAAAGAAACCAGTATCCTCCTCAACTCTGGAAGGAAAAAGGAATCAAAGATCTCCACTCTCAAAAGCAAAGGGAAGGAAGGCAAGAGCCCACCGAGCCCAGACTGCACATCATATGGCAGTTGCTGAGGGACAGGAAGGAAGAGGAGTGTGGCTCAGTTACTGCTTCACATGGTGCCACTGTCACAGACAACCAAAGTCAATGCCAGTTTATTCAAAGACCTTCCCTTCTCAGATGGATAGAAACACTTGGTTTTGTCTCTTTAAAAAGGGAAAGATCTCACATTGATTACAATGTTGTAGCTTGTAATCTGAAGTTTAAAAATACATCACTACAAATTCTGCTTTACCTGCAGCCTTACTGACCAACAGTCAAAAGCATTACAAGTGCAGAAGATTCAACCCTTTCTAGAAGTCAGGATATTCTCTTTGGGTAGTGTCAACTACCACTTGCCAAGTAAGACCCGAACAATTAGCCAGTAAAGAAAAAAACTCTGAGGGAAAAAACATGCTTAAGTTTTAACAGGTCAGACAAGCAAAAGCAAGAACAGAACCATCTGTCACAGTCATACCAACAACTCTTTTCAGTCAAGACTTACAACACACTTACTAGAAAGCACACACAGCAAGAAGGAAAGCAAGAGTGTCTGGACACAGTGAACTGGGAGGGCAGCAAAAGGGCAAGATCCCACTTGTGTTTGTGCTCCTCTGCGGGACCCCAGGTGTTCACATAAGTTTGTCAGGTGAACCTTGAAATACTGATACACCTCAGCAGCACAATGAAAGGCTTCTTCTTGAGAAAAGGTAGTATGAGAAAGCTTCTGGTAACCAATATTCCATTCTTCAACACTAACACTGGGAGGGTGGTATTTCAAAATACTCTGGAGGGAAGAAGACATTTCCCTGATGCAAAGTGATTTCTTCTACCAAAAGAAACCACAAAAGCTGCTCACACAGTGGTAGTGTTAACCATGGGGGAGAGAGGGGCAGGGAAGAGAAATCTCACAGGACACTTTAACAACAGAAACTATTAAGCAACCTAAATACAGGTATCACTACAGGTTCCCCTTACACTTTGTCTTCTGCACTTTTCTGGAAGACTTGGCAGAAACATTTTCAGAATAAGCAGTTACATGAACTAACAAAGCCTTGGTAGCCTCAAATCTCTCTCTCATATTTGACTGGATTTGGTATATAAGAATACACACGCTCCAGTTGAAGTTCCTCCCATGCAATTGCATCCATCACACAGCTCCTCTGGTATCCAATAACACTATGTGCTGCAGCTCTTGCCACTGCTGGAACTTAATCTTTCCCACTCACTGGTCTGCTTTTACAAGGTCTGTTGGACACCCCTACGTGTCCATAAGGAGCTAAAACAAATACCAAAAAAATCAAAATATTTAGGAAGCTGGGGAGAAGAAAGAAGTTTTCAGGAGAAAGACAAACTGGCAGCCACACATCGAACACAACCACACAAGCTAGTTTCCATAGTAAACTTCGAGGGCAACTTTGCCTCAAAGTTGTTATCAGAAATCTAGGATACAGTAACTGCAGTCTCAGCAGCGAGTGCCATGCAGCACAGATACCCGAGCCAGATGCTGAGCTAAAGGGCACTCTCCCCATGCTTGCTAGAACTAAACAAAAACTAAACAGAGAAACTCCAAGAGTGATGATGCAAGGCACACTGACTGACTCTCACAGGGCACAGGGGCAGCAAGGACGTTTTCTGAAGAACAGCCAGGCAGTACTTCACATGTAACTTGAACATAAGTCTTCCTGAACATGACTTGAGAGCCTACATCAGATATTAATCCAGACTTAAAGGAATACTTTAAAATACATTTTAGTGGCCTTAGATTTGGCAATTTCTATACGTTTGGTCTGCATATTTTGGATGCAATCTGTCTCATTCTTTTTGCGGTTTTATCGACCTTCTCATTCTCTATTGCTACAGGTCAAGATGCACAAGAGCTCAATAAAATAGGGATGTTTAGCAGACAATTAAAATCCAAGGCAATCTATTCTATTATTACTTTAATTTGTAGCATGTCAGCTACTATGCTGGTAAAATAGATCTTCTGACCTTTGAGCTAAAACCACTGGACTATCACGAGAATTAGAAA
This sequence comes from Myiozetetes cayanensis, assembly GCF_022539395.1. Taxonomy (NCBI): domain Eukaryota; kingdom Metazoa; phylum Chordata; class Aves; order Passeriformes; family Tyrannidae; genus Myiozetetes; species Myiozetetes cayanensis. Next base: position 34,008,354 of record NW_026087853.1, on the reverse strand, counting down.
TGCAACAGCCACATTGGCACAATACTGTCCCTTAGCTTGAAGGGGAGGCTGGTTAGCTCACATGCAGAGCTATGCTACTGCTATTAAATGCTATCCACATGCAACTACAACCTCAAGAGTGCTACACTGTGCCTGCCATGCAGGCGTTGAGAGCCAAAGCTATCACAGTAACTGAAATCAGTCCAGGGTACAGGTTTGAGCACTAATCAGTAACTGTTGTGGTTTTGTTGAAGTTTACTAAGAGCCATTGATGTACATGAGATCCCATGAGGCCAGGGATCGTTCCCAGTAAATAGCAGGAGTCTGAGCTGAGCAGACCCACTACAGAGCAGAAAGCGGGCTGCAGACAAGTGCAGATAGAGTCATTACCCTCCTCTGAGCTGGCTCAAGAGTCTCCAGCACAGCTTTACAGCTAGTTATAAATAAATTTGCCCGTAGTAGGATGAAATCTAAAGCCCAAGGCAGCTTCTGCTCTGAACACTTTACAGATTTCTCATGTGTGTGTTAAAACAACTTGCTCAAGGGCACCTGCATTTCCTTACTTCACAAAGTCAATGAGGTAAACTAATGAATGAATTCAAGACACTGATATTACAGTAATGTCACATCAAAATACAGTCTCATTAGTACCCATAAATAAATAAATGACGTAGAATACACGCACTGCAGAGCAGCACAATTATCATGCAACTATGCTGCATCACATTAGCTATGCAGATGACTCTGTATTCTTGCCTAAGATGTCCAATTAGGGCTTTAGCCCTTTCCAGTCCATGAAAGTACACACATAAGTACAAAATACTTATCTGTTGTCAATGTTTTAATTATCCTGCTTGATTCGTTTCCCATATTTTTATTTTTTTTTAATAATGTCAGGTAGAATAATCTAAAACGGGGGGGGGGGGCAGGGAGGAATGTAAGGAAACCAAACTTCATTCCAAAAGTAACTGTTTCTGTCACCAGCAGAAACCATCTACAGAACCTTCCCCACACAAACCCCCTCTGTCCCAGCAGCCTTCCTGCTCCTCACATGTAATCATGGGACTGGACAATTTGTTTGTGTTCACAAGACAAGGAAAGACAAGAGAGTACACTCAAAGTTGTATATTACTACTAAAACAGTCCCTCCCCCCGCAGCCAAGTCTCTGACCATGTAATGTTTCAGAAGAGGTGACTGAGACCAGATGATCCGTTCCCTAAGGGACAGCTACACAGCTCAAGGGGCACGCTGCAAGCCTTTCTCAATTTTTCTTCCGAGGAAGAGTTAAGCAACTATTCAGTACAACCATTATGTGAGATAATGACAATAGCTCAATTTCACAAGTAGTTTTATTAACAATGCATATGTTCATCTTAAAAAAATTCAGCACTAATTAATATCCTTATAAACTGAACACCAGAAGTACTTCAATAGTATCCTAAGTCTTTGGTTCAGAATTTTGAGCACGGGCATAATAAAACACACTGACTTGCAACCCAGGGTGCCAGTATTCCAGCAGCTAACCTGCTTGAAGTTGCCATGTATTTCAAGAGCTTTTGGCATCTCAGCTAAGTACTAAAGTGATAACAAAGAAGGGTTACAGCAAACAAGATAGCTACCACTATTAACGTTTTAAGCCAACAGAACAGTCACTCAGCACTAATGCAAGATTCAAAAAGAAAAAACCACCTTCAGAAAGACAATTTTTCTACCTGGCCAAATAGCTTTGAACCTCTGACACAAAAAGGTTTTTGTACCTCCTTTATCAGCAACAAGAAAATACTGTAATGCAGAAACCAACCACTATTTAGGGGCATTTTGCATTATACTACACATACCATTACTTCATTTTCAAAAGTACTATTAAACACTAACATTATATTACTTTTACCTGCAAGCACAACGCCCACATACTCCTGCAGAGCCAAGTTTTTATTGAAACTTGTAAAATGCTACTGAAATAAGAGCACTGTTCCGTAAGTCCTTTTCTTTCCCCATGTAAAACAGTGAATAAGAAAAAAACACACAATCAGATACACTATTTATACTATCCTCATGTAACTTCTCTGTTACAAGGAATAAAGTTCTAATTTGCAGCTAAGTTTTAAGCAAGAATTTAGCTGTCTTCTTCTGACAATACCTGGGAAAAAAGCTAAGCAGTCTGGAGGAAAGCAGGATTTAAACCTAAGAAACTAGTCAGAATTTTAAGCATTTAGCATCATTTTTATCAAGTTGTGCTGATTCTTCTCTCACCTCCATTCAAACGGATCTTCAGTTCTTTCACTTTTAGAGCCAGAAAAATCAGACATCTCTGGACCCTTCTTTTCTACATTACAACAGTCCGGAAAAAGAGGGAGGGAGGGAGGGAGGGAGGGAGGAAGGGACAGAAACACGATGTGATTCACTTGTTCATACATTTTCAGCTACAGTATTTAAACACAACTTAAAAAATTGCTTTTTCAGTACTATTCTCTACCAAAAAGTGTTAGCCGTGCTAACTCTGGATGCTTTAAAGCCATGTCAAATAGAAGCTCAGTGTTCTGCCAGAAACCTTTTAGTCTTCCACATTAGAAACACTGGCAACTCTAAGGCAAACAACATTAAAATCACTTACAATTCTTCCTCATATGAACCCAATTTTTGTCTAAACAGCCAACGATCTAACAAATTTTTATTGTTACTATCCTCTCTGGCTTCCCTAACGTTCACAACACTACCTTCCAATATGTTCCAAACAAATATGTGATCCAAGCATTACTTTAATTTAAAGCTGTCCACTAGCTCTCCATTTTACCAATTATTTTTTCAAGCTTGACCCTTGTTAATTCTAACTACTTCTTCCTATTACTTGTAACTGAAAGATTACATGATTGCATCATAGGAATATTTGGTGAGTGCTATGAATTGCTTTTGTGTTTTTTGGTTTTAAGCAAAGTGCAGGTTTACAAAAACTAAGGAACAGTAAAGGTCTCTCCTCTCACCCAGCACTTTAGACATTTTCTATCTCTGAGCACTTTGTATTTCTACAAGAAGCAATGTTTACTTCGCATATGATTATTTTTCATGTAGCCAGCCCTACACAACTGCAAAATTGTCCTGAATGAAACTGACTGTTCCCCCTGCCTCTCTTTTCAGAATGGATGCATTGCATCTCTTAGTTTAACAGCACATTCACAACATGTGTCCTCTTGTCCTTGGCAGGCACAAAGTTGTTGGCAGTTTGCGGAAGGTCATTACGCTGAAGATTCACGAACAACAAAGATACTTCAACAATGCAAGAATGGAAAAACTCAGTTTAGCTGCTCAGGTATGTAAGCATCAACTTACATACTAAAAAATTAGATTTAATGATGCCAGCAATCAGTAGATAATGACTAACTTCTGTTAAAATAACAATGATGAGCACACTTCGCACCATTTAATTACTGCTTATTATCACACCTTTGTTTTACAGGAGATGTGCTTTAAATTACCAACAAATTTGAAAGTCTTTACTGTATCAACACTACATATACAAGTGACTAAATCTGGAATATCCAGTAGACTGTTGCATGCTCACAGCCAATTCCAATACTGTTGTTTGGAGAGAGAGTAATATCTTCTGTTCTCAAATGTTATGTAGCATATTAATTAACCTCAAAAATTTTCTGGCTGAAAATAAAAGTACAATAGTACAGGATTAAAATAAAAGAAGCCCTGATGATTTTAGTACCTGATAATCCTATAAAGCTCTGCAGATCTTCTGGCTTTGCCTAGAGTGGAAGGTAATTGTATAATAAGACAAGAATGAACTTAAGGTTCTCAAATTATTCCATGGTATGTATCCCACAGTTCAAATAGCAGAGTGGAAGTGTCTGTGGCAGATAATACTCCAGTTTACCAGAACCATTCGTGTCACTGCACAGGTATGACCTAAAAACCCAAAGAACTTAAAAAAAAAAAAAAAAAGCCTTCTCAATTTCAAATGGATGGTATGTTTTAAGACTATATATTAGAATTTTCCTTTTGTTTATATTAACAGAGGGATCCTAGCAAAGACTCTCCTACTACCTGTGTACACCAATGCAACAAACAGTACCAGATTCAGGACATCATGGGAATTTCCAGAGTTATGTCAAGTACAAGTCAGATGACTACTCTGCAAGATGATACAGAAGTTGGGTAGGGGGAGTAAAAAAAAAAAAAACCAACTAAAACTGACCTTCTGTCAACACTTCCTTCTTCAAGGACTGCAAAAGAAGGGAAAAACAAGGGAAAGAGTCAAGAAAAAAAAATCTAAGGAAAGGACAAACTATGTTAACAGCTTTTACATATGTATCTCCTTTTTTCCTCACTTCTAAATGTTTGCTTTAGCAAAAGCTTGGGGAAAGCATCAGGTTTCACTGTTTATTCCAGCTAGGGTATAATCAATCCAGTACAGTCTGTTGAACTATTATATTCTGATTCATACAAAAAGCTGTTAAATACATTTGGAAAGTAGAAAATCGGTGCCAGTATCACGTGATTCATGAAGATATGTTTATTTTCAAGGCACGAGAATGCTAAACCATAACTTTCTTCAGCACAATTATACAGTTCTTCTGCATGAACTGAATGCATAAAATCCAATTTCAGCCCTTCCAATCTGAAAAGAAACAGCAGAAATCTCAACTGCGTCTAGCAGAGGCAGGGAAGGCCCTCTAGGATTTATTTGTTGGGGTCTAGTATTGTCTTCTATTTGACACATGCAACAATATTCAAAAAAAAACCACTTCAGCTTTTTAAAATTTTTTAAAAAATCAGATTGGTAGTTCAGAAAGTAAGGAGAAGAGCATTGTCCACAAAAACAGAAAGAGATCTTTAAACAGTAACATGTTCAAGCCTGCAGTTTCAGTTTCATCACCCATTGTCTTTTTTTTTCTGTAAAAACATGCAGACGAAGTTATGTTACACTTCAGAAATATGAAAAAGAAAAACATTAAGTCTTATCTTTGCCACAGTATCTTCAGCAAGAGCAAATTCATGCTCTGGCCCTGCCAAAAGACAAACTTTCAAGATGTGTATGTTTCCGCTTACATGAGCCTCTTGAAGGAAAATAAATAAGCAGTCACACACCCCAGCTGTCCCCCCCTTCTTGCGTGCCCACAGATAAAGGAAATACGGTTTCCTGTTGCAGGTTTGCAACCTGAGAGCCAGCACTAGGAAGCCACGATAAACTGACACCAGCAGTGTACTGCTACCCCTGCAAGAGATGGGAAACGAGCTGGACACCAGAGTAAAAGTGCTTCACATTACTTAAAAAGAAATTGCCACAGGGATGGTCTTCATTTTTAAAAGTTGTTTAAATTGTGCCTAGAATAGCATTTCCAAGAGCAGTGTCCCTTGAGGAGCCCTCCAGCTACCACCAGCTAGCAGCCTGCAGAGCCCATAGCTGTTTAACTCAGGAGCCCAATCTCCTGCTGGACAGGGATGGCTTCCACATTGCTCCAAGTGGCTCATGGCTTTGTCTTATCAAGCTTTAAAAGTCTCCAACGATGGAGATTCACCAGTCACTACTGGGGGGGCTATTAAATGCTTAACCACCCCCAGAACTGTTAATTTCTATAGTTGTTTTAGTGTGCATAAACTAGAATTCTCCTAGAGGAAACAAAAACCTCTCCACAGAAGTTCCCCAAATGTGGCCCAACCCTTAAGGGTCATAATGGTTCAAGGGGACAAAACACATCTGTGTTGGGAACATTTAGCAGTTAGTTTAGGAGACCAGACTAAATTCTGCCTGAAGTAAAATTACCCAAATACTAAGATGTCAGTCTGGGAGACTTGACACCCCTACATTCAGCCATAGACCCACTTCTTCTCTGTCAAATTATTTGCCAAGTGACAGTCATGCATATGAGCAGCAATTTCGCATTCAAATGAAGGAAAGAAGCACTCTTTGAAACAAAAAGGAAGAAAAAAAGGGCAGGAAATAACCTATCCTGTAAACACCAATCATCATGGATCTGCACCAACACATCATATGATAGTGTGAACTAATTCTGAGTGAGCAAATAAGAGCAGTAGCTTATAATAACACCAAATAAAAAACAGGTGATACAAAATAAAATTGCAATCATTTGAAAAAGTTCCAAGAAAAACAAAAATGTTCTAAGCTAAGCTGTGTGTTGATTAGTTGCTGTCTGGGGTTAAACCACCACAGCAACTTTTGGTCAAACAACAAATGCATGCCTCAAAAATGTCTGTAACTCTTTAGAGAGAGCTGTCTGTATTACCACCACCAAGAAAACCCAAGATATTTATCAGAGCTGCTGATGTGAACAACTAGCATACAGAAAGTTTTGCTACCACAGCAATCATTTTACAGATATTATCTGCCACTCTCAAAAAAAGTTCTGAATTAATCCTATTTCACATCAGCATACAATAAGCCTGTCATTATTTATTCAAAAGTCAGAAGACAATTGATTTAGCTGATGGTGCTGTAAAATGCATCATGACTCCAGAAATGCAGAGAACAGAGCCACACTACAAAAGCAGCCCTGGGCACGTCCTGGAACCTCACCATACACTGCACAGAGAGAGGCAGCAAGGTAGGACACACAGCAAAGGAAGATGTTTGGCAATGTCTCCCACTCTAAAAGTAAGCACTAAAATTCACCAAAATAATACCAGCCAAGTATATTAAACATAACTAAGTCTCACAAGCAGACTCAACAGGCAACTTTTCTTCAAATTATGCTTAACTTTTAACCCATACTTTCTAGTAGCCTAGAAAAAGAACTTGTTTCCCACCAATTTTGGCTGGTTGAGGTTTTTTAATCCACTGTAACATCACTAGTTAGGAAAAATAAGACGTATTTCGGGGTTAGCTTAAAAAGTTTTCACCAAGATAAAAGTCCATGTTAATGCATAAGTTCAAAGTCAACATATTTCCCAGTTTTGCAGTAACAAGGTCTACATGAGTATTTTGAGGTAAAAACATGTTACCTCAAAAGGTAAACAAATAACAAAATTAAAACAAAAACCACCAAAAGGTTTTTTATCACTGAAGGTAAACCATAAGGATTTATGAAGAACAGTCCAACTTTAAAACATGCCAGGAGTTTATTTAACTTTTGATACAATTTTATGAAGTAAAACCTGGTCTTCAAAAAGCACTCTGCTAATTTCCAAAATCCATCCGAAGAAAGTGTTCTTCTCTTTCTACAGAGCCTAAGCCAAAAGTAAAAAACATCCACAAAAAATTCAAAGCGCCTCTCAGGCCTAAGCATGAACTGCTACTCCCAGTAACAACTCTTCCTTCTGTATTATAAGCATTCAGAAAAGTTTTCTATACAGTCATGCATTTTTCAGGGACTTCATCTCTCTTTGAAAACAGACATCCATCCACTGTGCAGGAAACACGAGCTAGGACTATTGCACTCCAGCATCCAACATGGGCTCAAGTAGTATGAAGACACAGCTTTGCAAGAGAGGATCCACTTACAGACTCAGACCTTTGAAACAACCATGACAAACACTAAGTCAGCCATCGCACAATTCAACAGCTACCAAGATTACGAAAAGTGTTCTGTTGCTGCACTGAAAATAAGCGCTCTTTAAAACATGCTTCCATAATGAAAACAAAGACTTGTAAATGCTTAGTCTCACTTAACATAAAAAGACATGTGGCAGAATCTAAATCAAATAACTCACCCAGCAAACTGGTGCCACAGAATTCAAAATTAAAGAGACTGAGACAATGACATAATTTAGATTTACATATGCAAAGACAGACATCTAAAAACAGTTTATCTGCTGATTCATGTTCAAAGACAGTTAAAAATCCAAGCAGTTCTAGTCTCTGCAACTCCTAAAAGGTTTCCTAAAGTTCAGAATGCAAAACTACTACCAAAGCTAACACTGACACTGCTACAGACACCGTTAGTCTTGTGCTGCATAGGAACTAAAAATCAAAAGAAGTCAAATGCACAAAATTATTTCACTCAGCATCACCAATGGTCATGTACACCCAAAAAACACTGATTGCCCCTCATTAGAGAACACCTCAAGTCTCACAGAGCCATCAAATCCCACTTTATAAACCTTCAGCCTGAAAATCCCCATTCAAACATTAAACTGAACTCAGTAAAATATCCATCTTAGACTACTTAAAAGTTGATGTCAAGTATATCCCTCTAAATTGCAAGTCACTGAAGTCAAATCTCCCTGGAAACATAAAACAAAACAATATAACTTTTTTTTTTGCTCACAGAAAGCTATGGAACATGATTAATTTTACATGCCAAATCAACAAAAGCCTCACCCAACAGTTTCTAAAATACATGTATTTACACTGATAAAAGAAATAAGTGCACTTAGTACTGCTGTATTTCTGTCAAAACTTATTAACAAGTTAAACACATGGCTTTCAGAATAAATGAATAAAATAAAAATCTAAAATATGGATAACGAAGTAAACAAAGCAAAGATATTAAAAGATATTAAGATAATTAAATCATGTCTTACTGACTTTTTAAATATTTAAATTAGAGAGCTGCTGAGAAATAAAAAGAATCTGCCTAAAGCCAAGAAAGCCAAAGAAATGACAGATAAAACTATTTGCCAACTAGCCAACACTGAGGGTCAATGAGAATAAATTTCAACTTCTGAGAACGTCAGCATGAGGAAAACCAACTTGTGTGACTGAAATTTGAAAGGCAGCAGCTCTGCTTCTCTACCCCAGTAGGGCATCCAGGATTTCTAACCAGTAGCAGCAAGAACTAAATACCTTGCAGCAACCCCCTTGCTGAAGGGATTAAACTACTGATATGGAGAAGACTATTCCTTTTTCTTCTCTACAATAGACATGCTCTGGGAAAAACAGAGGAATAGAAAAGAAATTCAGCTGGGCCTCAGCCCCTTCTCTTACTAGCCTACCTTGCATTTGCCCAATGTATTTCCAAAATCATCCTCTTTAAACACAACCTTACTGAAATTCAAAGTAACTGGTAGGAATATTCTGAAGTTTTGTTCTCCTATTTATTAAAAAAATGCCATCATAGTAATAAAACTAGTAATTCTGGAACAGACATTTTAAAGGAAATACTTGAGACAGATTGACAAAACTGAGAGGACAGTAAGAGCTACATAAGAACAAAACACTCCCAAAGTGGCAGCAGAATGCTTTTCAGAATGATGAAAAAAAACCTCCTTCAACACCTGTGGGAGGGGGAAAAGGCCACATTTGGACATATTTTTTAAAACAGCAGCTATCCAAAAGTTAATCCCAAACCTTAAAATAATATTTCAGGCAAACATGAGACAGGGAAAAAGCTCTTCAAACTTAGACGATGCACAGGTGAAACAATGACCATACGTTTTATTACAGAAAAAACAGACTATGTATTACATGTCCCCATATTAAGTCTTCGCTCCTGGCTGCAGCTCCACCCTTTCACAGTTCTGTGTCACTGCCTACCTCTACACCTGCTAGCCTTTTTCATCAAGGTTTTGCAGCCCTAAAACAGTCAGAGCTGACGTTCCACTTCGCTTCTGACTTCACGATCTAAGAGGCTCCATGAACCACAACTGAGAGCTAAGTATGCCTATCCCAAGTAGCAATGTTGAAACTAAGCATTTTATTAACATCAGTAATACCTTCTTAATACAGCGTTGAGCAACTAAGTGCACATCCTTTAATCAACTGTCCATAAATAAACATTGTTAAAATGGTGAAAAAAAATCTTCCATCCCTAGTTACCTATCAATAAAAAGGAGACACAGTACATATATAAAACATTCAATCGTGAAAATTTTCTCTTTAGCTTTACCTAAATAGAACATATGGGGTTGTTTTTTTGAAACCATGAAAAAATTATTCTGAAGTTCCCACACTGTTTCTGCATTAATAACTGGTATGGCATCTGATGGCCTAAGGCATAAAAGCCTTGACACTGAAACACAATTTACAGATCTCTCTCTGCGATTACAACTGCCACAAACTTCTACCTTAATACTTTCACATGTCTCTCCCACCACTCCAGCTGAAGGGGAATGGAGTGTAGCCAGTAATGCATTCCAAATAAATAATAACCACACTCTCCACTAAAGAAAACAAGATTAGTGCCCAGTTAGTACTTACAGTAAAAGATTGTTTTTCCCTTTTACAAAGCTGGTTTATGCCTTAAATTAAACAAATGCTTAATTCCCATAGCTAGCAAGGAGGGAAAAAAAAAAGCCACTAAATCGAAATTCCATCATGAAAGGGCTGCTTTCTAAAGAAAACACCAATCTTGGTTCATCCATACAGATCTGGAACCTAATGAAATCTGACACCTTTACTCTGAAGACAAATTTGCATTGTATTAACAACTAAGGCTCCGAGCTCACAAATGCACTTCATTCAGCATGCAGTAACGGGTTCATTAAAGCAGCATCGCTAAAATTTTTTAAAGCGATTTTGTAGGCAAAATTTTTAAATGCAATCCGGTAAACAGTATTATCAAAAAAATGCCTCTATATTATTCTACTGGTAAAATGTGCCCCCTTGATTTAAAATATACAGATGTTGTGGCCAAGGTTATACAAGGAGATCTTCATTAAGTTGAGCAATTCCCATTTTGTATCACTGCTTTACCAGACATGAATGAATGCATTCCTCATTAAATGAAGTGAAGCTGCATCAGAGCTATCCAGTGCAAATAATACAGATATTTTTAAATATAGCATGAGAACGTTAACATCAGGACTTCATGCAATGAATAAAACCAGAAAAGAGCAAAAAAACTCAGCTTAGGACGGTTAATGCCTTCTCATCTACCTTTCCTTGCTTCTCCACCTCTTTCTCCCTCCCCATAAGATCCAGTTTAAGGCATTCCCTGTTTTCCCACTTTTCCAGGTTCCCAGTAAAGAAATCAACCATCCGCAAACGTTTTGTTCCTCCAACCCCCTCTCGTGAGCTGAGCATTCAGAACATCCCCACTGGCACTGCCTCCAAACCACATAATTGTTATCATTATTGCGTTCTCAGCATCAGCTCAGAACAAAACCAGCCCCACTACCCCCTCGCTGGCTATAAAAAGTAAAGAAGGGGGGGGGAAATACTGAAGTGCAACTTACAGCGGCGAACAAGAGCCAAGTTATCTCCCGAGCGGCGGGGGCGAGCGGCGTGTGCCGCTCGGGGCCGCGGGGGAGCGCGTCCCCCGCCGCAGGGCGCGCTCGGCGCGGCCGCCTCCGCAGGGACGGGCGGCGCGGGAGCCGCGGAGCGGAGCGGGCCGGGCCGCCGCCGCTCACCGCCGCCTCCGGCCGCGCAGCTCCCGCTCCACGCTGCCTCTCCTGCGGGGAAAGAGACACAAATCCGGAATACAGCACCCGGCACGGCTCGCTGCGGGGGGACCCGCGCCCGACCGGCCCCGGGGCTGCCGGCACTGCGGGCTCCCGCCGCCCCGGGGGCGCACGGAGCGGGCGCCCCCCACCCGGCTCCGGGCGCTGCGGCGGGAGGGAGCTCTGCGGGCCACTTTCGCCCGGGCCCCCTTGCCCTCGTCCCCGCTAACCCCGGGCTGTCGGGCTGGGGGCGGCGCAGCCCCGGGGCTGGGGGCCGCTCCCCCCTTCGCACACCCACCCAGCCGCCCGCACACCCCTCGGCCAGCGGCACGGCGGCTCCCCACGCCCGGCTCCGAGGGAGGAAGGAGAGGGCGCGGCGCTCAGCCCGTCCCGGCTCGGCGCTGCCGCTCGCAACTCACCCAACAAAGTTGCGGCGACGGCTGCCGGCGGCTCGGCTCGGCTGGGCTGAGCTCCACTCGACTCCGCTCCGCTCGCCGGGCTGGGCTGAGCCGAGCGCGGCGCTCCCGCCCGCGCCGCCCGGGATGAGCTCACCCCGCCGCGCTCCGCCCGCCGCCGCTCTCGCGAGAGGGGCCGCCCCACCGCCCGCCCGCGCGCCGGCGGCGTTCCCATGGCAACAGCCAAGCGCCGGGCCCGGCGGGCGGCGCAGGCCCTATCCCGGCTCCCTCCGATTGGATTGACTTCTTCCCGGTTTGATCTTTGCAGCGCTTTCCATCCTACTGGAGGCCTCTAGGGAGGAGGTCGCTGCAGCTGCTGCCCCAAAGTCAAAACCTTCCGGTACCGGATAGTATATCCAGAGATCTTTTGCTGACAATCAAATTAAAATGGATTCTCTCTCTAGATATCCACCACAGATAACAAATTAACAACAATTTAAAAATTAGCATACATCAACATCACCCCTTGTTCTGCATGAACATTGCTCTGTTTTCAAATGGCCAAAATTTTGAACAAAACTAGCTTTGGGTAACCCATTTTGGATACTCTGCTAGTGGCTGTTACTGTCCTTGGCTTGACAGGACATTGCCAATCTCAGTTAAACCACTGTGACTGAAGCTTTCCCTGAAATAAGGACACTCCAGAAAACACCTCTGATTTGGGCTGGCAGTGTTCCAGCAATGTGCAGCACGGTGATAGCTAGAACAGCCAAGCTGTGCTGAGCAGCTGCTCTGCCACAGAGATGGTAGCTTCACTCCCCATACACTTTCTGGGAACATTGGGACAGCAAAGACCAACAGAACTTACATACAGCTCCAAGTGGCCTAATGCCTTCTGAAGAGTCAGAACTGATGTTTAAATACCACCATGTTTACTACCGTAAAAATACCTGGATATCCAGAGAGCAATCACTCTCTTACGGTTTTCCAACTTGAAGTCACGACTCCTGCAGGTGTTAAGGGATCAGAAAAGCACTCCCAGTCTCATTTTCATGAAAAGAATAAATGTTACGGATGGACAAAGAACTGATCCCAGTGGTGCTCCAGCACGTAACAAAAACCAGAACTGACAAACAAGGAAAACAAACAGAAACATTTTCAGTAATTTAAATATATTTATCTTATATCACCCACCTACAAAGCTCAGTGGTTTTTACTTAAAAGTTTTTTATTGGCAGCTGTAGCCCCACTCTTACAAAGGCAAGTCCAAAGAGGCTCACAGTCCTCAGATACATACACATAACAGCACTGGATGTGACTGCAGTATCAGGAACTGTGGTATGCAATTACTGAATTTGCCTTCATCAGAGGAAATTAGATAGTAAGGCTTGCAAGTTCTTTTATGAGGTTAATGAGGCAAGCACATTCCCAAACTGTTTCTGTGATCTTCCTTCACACACTGCTGATGTGTCTGATCTTAAGATGAGGAAGGTATTCAGAAGGGTCGCATAGGAAGGGAGAGTCTCTGACATCAAGCACCAGCCCAGCCTACGAGCTATTTGAGATGAGACCGCAGTGAAGGCACACACCCTTGGCTGCAGTTCAGCCCGGAGCTGGCTCCTGCTCCCAGGCCCCTGTAATCTCTCCCTGAATCCCAGGTCTGAGAGGTCAACATCTGGTAGTGCAGGGGTCCCAGTGTGAGGGTTGCTGGTGTGAGATGCTGATCTCACTACATTCTCCCTATGAGTGATGTCTAGAGCTGTGTTTAGGAGTGCAACAGCACTTGGGAAAAATATGTGTTCTTACAGGTGTCAGAATATCCAGGACTCATTTATTTTCTTTTTGTGCAAGTACAAACATTTCTGTGTCTTTGTAATTAAGCAATTATTAGTTGGGTTTGAAGCAGGGCCAGAAGGAGAATTCAGAGTTTACCTCTTCTATATAAGGAAGTCATCAGAACAGCTGATCTAGAATAAGAGAGGTAAGAGGGGGTTTATTCCAGAATAGTTATCTTGCCTCAATAGTGCACAACTAATTCCAGAACAAAAGGACTCTCCTCCCTTCCACAGAGCACTCACACATCGGCATTTGTTTAAGTAGCTGTTACAGAACGCCTTCATGCACAGTTGGTTTCCCTGTGTAGACAAGCCTCAGGAACCCCAAGAATTTCTGAATGCCAACCCTTCTTTTGCCACTAATTTGCTATGTTGCCATAGGCAAGTCACTTCATTTCTGTTTTAATATTCTCCTTTAAACAGAAAAGGAAAATGATACAGTTATTTACCTCAGAAGAGCAAGGTGAATGTAAATTAATTAGCATTTATGTTGCTCTCTGAAGGTCTGGTTTTACGAAAGGATAGATAGTGGGACTGTGTCTGAGTAGATCTGACTGGAACTATTGGAAGCACAGGGAAAATGTGGCTAAGAACCTGAACTACCCTGAAACTGAGTGTGGAATTGATTCACTGATGAGCAGTGAGCATGTGAAAATTTGTATCCAGCACACCCTTCCAAGAAGCATTACGATTTAGATATACAACTCACCAGAAAAGTAGATTAAGTAATTTGCACAGTGATGATTTGATAGAGCCCAAGATCAGCGAGTTTCAGGATATGGAAAATGTCCATATTCTCATTCATGTTCTCAGGAAGTCTGTATATGTGGGGAAGGCTTTAGGGCTTTAGAGTGTTCTCTAGAATTACTGGCCTGGGGATTAGAGGACTGTCTTTCATATGGATCGCTTCAGTGATGCAGTTTATAACCCATAAACAGTTACACTGCCATAACAAAAGTTTTGCTTTGGGGCATAGGGGGCAGAAACAAGAGGCAACTTCTTTAGCCAGCTTGGGCAGAAAATGCAGCATCTTGTGAATTATAACTTCTGTGTTCTTTTTTCATTCACCAACAGACCTTTTCTGACATGAAGTAGGTATATACACTCCCCAGCTTCACCAGTCATAATTCTGTGCAACTCACAAGGTCATTTCAACTCTCTAAAGGACTTCAGAGGCATTTTAAACCCTCTCTGCAGCTTATAAGAATTCATCCTGAAGTAAATCTGTTTCATTTAATTGGCATGGGTAATTAGTAATAGGGCATAAAAGTATTTGAAGTCATTAAAACTCAACATGAGAAATACACATTAGTTAGAAGTGGAAAAAATGTATTTTTTGATAAATGCAAGGAAATGTTTCAGACTTTGGTATATTTAACTTAGCAGAAATATTGAGGGATTTCTATCAAAAAGGATTTGAAAAAAAAGAAAGTACGCAGGAGCATTTTCAACAAAGCAGCAACATGGAGAAAAGTGTGCAGATGACCCTGAAGGCTGGTAAAAAGGGATTGTCAAGTAGGAAGTACAAAATGAAATGATCAGTGTCAAGTCTGACGGGCCAGGATTGTGACTCTCAGCTGTACATGGGCTTACAGAGGCACTCATCCACACTGCAGTTTCCTCCTGCCAAGCCTGTCTGTCCTGCTTCGCAGTCAACAGGCTCTTTCTCACAATTTGCAAGGATCTGCATTATTCTTATGCATTTTGATGGACTGCCAAACCACTGGAATAGAGAAAAGAAGCCCAGAAAACGTATTAATGTGAGCCACTTAGTACCTAGACAGCTCTATAATCCTCAGAAAAGAACTGCAAAACACACGTTCAGAACATGTCTCAAGTCTGCATTTATAGAGGCACCAATGTACATAGACATTAATTTTATGAACCAAGAAAGCTTTTCAATAGCAAAGGCACAGTTAATAACCTTGGCTAATGCAAAAAAACCCCCACATTTTATTTGGACGCACATCAGAATACTTAAGAATATTATTTTGGTGTTACCTTTTGGTTTTAATTCAGTACCTGGAGCAAGACCATAGCTGGTTAGACTAATGTACGCTAATTCAGCATAGTGTGTCAAGTAGTCATAGTACTACAGGCTTAGGAAAAAATGCAAGAAAAGAGAAGGAAAATTAGAAATCTTCCTTGCCTAACAAGAAGGTAATGCAAAAGGGGCGTTTGTGGAGAGTGGGTTCTTTTGTTACAAATTTGCAAGTGATGTGGTGCAATGTCAGCCATCAAATCATACTGTTCATGTATTTAAAAACAACATAAGCAGAATTCCATTGTATACTGTATTTAATAAAAAATCCCTTCCCATGCATTAAAAGATTAGAGACGAAAATTCAAATACTCAAAAGTAACATCCCAAATGCTACCTGCTTATACCTTTATTTCAGATTTCTTTGGCGTACATAGTCTATAATATAAATTGCAATTACATGATTATATAACTTTCTCCTCAGCTTCTCTGAAGCCTGGAGAATCAGAGCACAGCTCCACACCTTCCTTTCTGCACACTGTATTCACTAGCTCTGAAAACAGGCAGATGCATTGCCAACTAGGTTGATCTGGAGCATTCATCAGAACAGAATGTTTCACAAACAGCAATAAATGCATTTTTACCCCTTTCTTGTAAGGTGATATTGTTATCCCCATTTTATAGGTTGAAGAGCTAGCATTTGCTTTTCCAGTGTGGTTAGCAAGGGACAGCTCTTCTTTTCCAGGAAGCACATCTCCCCTGGAATTCACTCGTAACTGTGAATACTCCTGCAAATCAAACCCCAGCCACCCTGATGAAGTAAGGCTTAAGCAACACTACAAGATGGCATGCACAGGCACTTCTAAAGGAAGTTTACTCCACAGTCTGCTCCCTCTCCCCCCCGGCTGCCTGTTCCTGCCCATGTGCAACCCCAACCTTTGTGCTGCATAGATGTTCTTGTGACTCTACAGTCAACTAACTCAGAGGACTGCTCCAGCTAGAAACTAACCCAGCAGAAAAAATAACTACTAGCTTTCAGCCAGATCACTTTCCTGATCCAGTTTCAAGTGTGGCCTCATAAATGCTTGATACAAGATAGGACATGATACAGAAACGGACAGACAAGAGGGCAGGTAGGTAGGATTCCTTTGCTCAACGGCAGCATCAGCTTGCTCTGGATAGAAGTGTTTGTTGAACTTTAGAATAAAAGATACAAACATATTGGTTTTGTTCAAGGACTAGACTTAAAGACAAAACTAGAAGAGAGCATGGTAGGGGTGGAAAGGACACAATTTCAGCTCAGCTGACCTTTTACCTTTTACTACTGAACTCTGCCCAACTCTTTCTTTTTTGGCTGCCTAACTCCCTTGAGTCTTCCTTCTCTGTGCTTCTGGGGGATTGTTCTTCACTGATGGGACTCATACATTGAGTTCAAATGTAATATTTAAATTGGCATCTCTTCACAGCTTTTCTGAGCACCTTGTAGAGAAGGAGGTCCATTGTATCCTGCAAATAAGTGTAAAGTTTAAGACAAGTGAGCTGGAAGGAAGAAATGTGTTTTGGTTCTTGCCCCAAGGGTTGTTTCTATGTTTTATGAAAAGCACATTCTGGCTGTTAGTTGTGTAAAGTCCAAAAACTGTCAGTCCAAGGACTGACTTTTATGCTCTGGCACCAAAAATCCTGTCTTCCTTTCTGGGAAATGGCAAAATTTCAGCAGCAACCATGGAGAACATTCCCACCAAGAACAGCTCACAACGGCAATGCTTACGACATGTGCCTGGGAAGTGGAACTTGTAGCAGGAGATTGATATGATCCAGAGAGAAACATAACCCAAGTGTTGTATTCAGGGTAAGTTTAATCTAGGCAAAAAAGAGCAGCACCCCTTCTGCTGGCAACATCTCAAAATGAAAGAGTGACCTCTCATCGCTACTTGTGATAAGCATTTATCTTCAGCAAAGGGTTCTGGGCTCTGAATACTAAGGAATGGAGGAATCTCCTCGCCTTATCTTGGACATTACTAGTAGATTCATTTAAAAGGAGAGGAAAACAAAAAACAGTATTCTTAGAAATGTCTAGAAAGTTTGAGCAGCATTCTTAAATGAACTTGAATGATTCATTCTGAAGAAAATATAAAATAAAATCCTTCAGATACATTTCATTTTTGTATGTCCATAATTCAAGGTGACTATTTTCTAAAGTATTTTATACGCAATTAGTCTGAAATATGGTTTTCTAGCTCTCAGTTTTCTGAGCAAAATATAAAATGACACAGTTATTAACCTTTGGGAAACCTCTCCTACACACAACAGAATTAAATTCTACAGAAAACTGAATAACATTGGGAGAAATTCCAAATGACTTACCACTCATTTGTTTGATGGATAGTTGGGCTAGCTATCGCTTTTTACAAAGCTGCCAATCACCGAGAGTGCTGGGAAATATTCTCTTAGAATCACAAATTGCAGTTGCAGGCTTCCATGGCTTAAATTATTATGGAAGAAACAATTACTTTGCAGAGAAAGAGATGGTACTGTTACCATGAGAGGATAATATTGTGGTATCAGTGGCTTCGACTTTTCAGCAGAGTAAGTTGCTTCTTCTAATATGACATTTAAAGAGATTATTTATTTGGAAAACTGTTCTGTCTGAGGATTTCTGTATTGATGTTGAAACAAACTAAGATCACCATATTAGATAGAGAGAGGGAAATTGTTGTATCAGTTTGTTTATTCTGCATTTGGAACTCTGAATACTCAGTTTCATTCTTTCCATAGCAAAGGGTGTTAGTCATTCTGTTGTTTGTCTGAGGATTTCATATATCAGGAAGAAGATGGAAAAAACACTTTGTGCTTTTTGAAATCCAAAAACTGACAAAAAGATTCTGGAGCATGGCTAAAACATGAAATTATTTTGCAAACTATTGAAAGAGCTAAGCCACCTATAATTACTATGCATATTATGAAAGTATATTTATACTCACAGAGCACATTAAGACAGTGAAGCCAGTTATGCAGAGTAGCTGCTACTTCTGTTTTGGTTATTCAGTTCTACATGGCTCACTCTGGGTCAACAGATTTTTCTATCGATCTCAGGTTTGAATTCTACCTTTTCTACTGGAAAAGTCCTTTCCATCCCATCTTGTGTCCATTCTGTCTAAAGAAAGACTTGAGTGAGGGGGGAAAGTGTGGAAATCAGAATTTCCTCTCCTCTGGTATCCAATCTGGTTTCCATAGAGCATGTGACTGCTCCAGCCACCATCCTTTTATCTTTAAGTTCTGGTTGGCCTTTCTGCCTCCACAGGGCCTGAAAATCTTGTTGCAGGATTTGGAGGGTACTTGTAAGAGACTGATAAATTAGTCTGATAAATAAGATCACTTTGTGCCATCCAAAACTCAGTATCCACCATCATCTTCTGATCCTGTGTCTACATCAGGTTTCAGAAGCTCTGAATTCATCTTCCAGAGCTTTTGCACTGAAAAAGGAGCATGTTAGAACTGCAACTGCCATTCAACCTACAACTGCGATTGGAATTCAACTTAAGTAGGAAACTGAAGTAGTCTTTAAAGGACAAGGCAGGGACCCGTAAAGGAAAAGTGCCAGGTATATGTTTTTGTAGTTTATATTTCCTGTGAAATCCATGAAAGAGGGAGAATTGCAGTTTTGTCTTTTGCTGTAGAACTTCTTTACCATAAAACTCTTCAACATGCTATGAAGTTACAAATATGTGTTGCAAGCTTTTTATTAACTAGTTATGTTGTAATAACACCAATACCAACCTACACCTGTAGCCAGTATAATTGCAGAAACTAAAGAGTTATTTAAAGTAAATCAATGAGGCTGTAAGCATGATGGATTAGTTTTCAGTAACGCAAGTGCACCAATAAAGATTTATTTTTGCTGCTAAGGTAGGAAACAGAACAGTCTTGCCTAGCCCAGGGTTACTCCAGCTATGTTAAATCACAGAAGCTTTAAAAGTATCCTATGGCCTGAAAACAATATTCTGTGGGAAGATGCTCTTGCTACTTGATAAACAATTTCTTCTCAAGGGTCAAATATTCAGTTTTGCATATATGTCCCTCTTCAAGTTTCTCAGCATTTTCACAAGCAGAATCAATAAAATAATTTTTATTGTAAACTGTGGTTTCAGAGTACAGAAATTTGATTGGTTGATACAAATGTTCATTCAGTGCTTAATGGTTTTTAAATTAGCTGTTTAATCACACAAAAATTATTTACAGGAACAAGCCCAATTGTATTTGCATAAACCTTAGATAGATGTGGCTACAGAGACTGTTGAGAATGAATGCCAGGCTGGGACTCTGAGAGCCTGAGTCATTTTAAGACTGTCAAATACCAGTGGTATTAGCATCTCCTGAAAAAAAAAAAAAATACACAGGAGCTTGTAAACTGGGACCTTGGATGATTATCTGGGGGAGGGAGCTGAGAGATCCCATTTTAAGAAAAATCTTTTCCAAGGGACTAATGAACTATATCTCAGAATGCCAGCCAAAGCCAAAATGTGCACTTCAATTCAGTGAAAGCAGAGAAGAAAACAATGGATTTTAAGAGTCAAAATTTTTTTTAAACTGAATAAAAGGTTAATTTTCATTCAAGAAAATATAAAAGCCCTACATAATGCCATATAAAACCTACTCAGAAATTAATGGAGCTATTTTAAATGTATGTATATATTCCCCTCAGATGAAACTCGGAGGAAGAGTTCATGATATTCTTATCAGTTCTGATCTAGAGCAGCTGACAAGCTTATACTTCAGGCTGTTGTCATAACTGGAGAATTCCCTGTCCCACTTTCTGGTGAATAAATCCTTATGTTTCTTTCTCACTTTTCTGAAAGCTCTCCTGGGACTGGATTCTAAGTCTGTCTGTCTTAATGAGACATCCTAGTGACATCATTGCACACGCACACCCAGTCTCCAGACTTACTTTACATTTCTCCTCACTTTGGGTGGTCTGAAACACTGGCTTTATAGGTATTTTGAGTTTGAACAGATTTCTTCTTTTCCAAATTTCAAACTTTTGTGTTACTAAAAAACCCCTAGGAGTTCACATGCAATTTAGCAGCATAATAGATGTTCTTTCAGTTCAGTGTCCCTTAAATCATCTAATGACCCAGATGGGTCTGCTGATCTATTTATGAGGCACATGGATTGCAGGACTTCCTATCTTGACAGAGTCTTTGCAAGTTTTATGATTTTTGCATTTTTTTCCCACAATTTCAATTTTACGTGTTTCATTTGCATACTAGGAATACACGCAGAGCTTCAATTCTTGCCCTGCTAGATAGTTAAATTTGCAGTGATCGTTCTTCTATGATATTGTTTGGTGAAGTAATTTCTTTTCTGTGAAGAAAAAAGCCCATAACCTAGTTGAATTACAGTAACTATGTCTCATTATTCTGAGACATCTGTTGATAACCCCTGAAGTCACTGTATTTCAACACTGAAACAATTTATAACCCTCTCATGAAACAAAACAGGGAACATTAATAGATTAGTAACTTTCATGTTCTGGCCTCCTGTGATCTCTAGACTCAATAGACGTGTAAGCATATTGTAAAAATGAGGCAAGTGTTAGTTGTGTAGACATCCTATGTGTGACCATTCTCTCTGGTAGTTGCCCTGGGGTAGTCATTAGAAAATCTATACTTGAACAGATTAAAGTTCCTTGTAAGTGGTGTTATGGGCAGCGCTCTCCAAATTGAACGCAATAGGTTTAAACGCACCACTGCATTTTTCCTAGCTGGTATTTCTTGCCTAAATATTTAAATGGCTTTTACTGAGATTAGACTTCCAAAATTACAAGAGATGAGTTTTGTGTACAAATACTTTTAGTTGCTTTTTCTAGTTTGCTTTCCACTCTTTATTTCATGACTGTGTCACTTCATTGTAAATTACTGACAAATAGCATAAGAATTATTATTTTTCTACTAGGTCACTGCTTGAAAATTTGCTTATATGAGTAATTCTACGCATTGATGAAACAAATACAACATTTATGTAAGGAACAAATAACACTAAACATTTTTGCAAGCAATGAAATCGTTTATGACTGTACAAGATCATTACACCTGAAGATGTACGGACAATAATTTTGCAGGTTTTCCTGCTGCAAATCCTCCAGCAGGTTTTTTTTTTCATTTATCTTCATTGCTTCTTAGAAGTGGGGAGACAAAAGCTGTTCAGTAAATCCATCACCAACATCAAATTAGATGGAGGTTTTTTAGATTTATGCTTGTTTAATAGAAATCAGATTCCTGCTCTAACATCAGAGAAATACATTTGGTTAGAAGTAAGATATGATGTAAGGTTCTCTTCTCTTTGCTTTTCATTAGGTCCCTGGTGTCCTTCTAAAAATGTAAATATGCAATTAATGCAAGCACGTATTGTAAAATATTCCTGATGTTATCTTCCAGGTGAGAGCTTTAGCACTGTAGTGTCGCATTCTGTGTGGATATTAAACTTCCCATAACACTTCTGTCTTCAGTATTTTCACTAGTGTCCTGGGCTCAAATTTCCTCTCTTACATTGCCTAATATTAGTTCCATATCGATGTATTCCCTTCATTTTGCAAGTGGCTATATTGATCTAGACCTTTCTCGTGTCAATATGCACACACTGTCACAGTTTAATGCACATCACAGCTCAGATCAGAGCAGTCACTACTCATCTGAGCGCTGGCAGCAGTGGAATCAGACCTGTACAGTGCTTTATGGCTCTTGGCACATCTTTACTATTTATAGGCTAATTTCTTATTGGCAGTAGAAGGATTTCTAGGTAACATAGTAAAGCTATATGACACAAGTAATCTCGCTGTTGAACCTACCCAGAAATCAATCTTGACTCCTTCAGGGTGTTTCACGTAAACTGTATACAACCCTTTATAGTTTAGTGTTTGCCAGACACTCTAACATCAAAGCCTGGGACTAGGCAAGAAAAAGGTGCTCTCCATCTGCTATTCTTTACAACTATTATTATCTTTAATGGTTGGTGATTTGAAAAATCACATTTTAAAAAATCATATATCATCATTAACTGTACTTTTATGGACTGGTCTCATGGTCCGCAAGTAGCATTCTGTGCAGCTACCTCAAAATTTGGCTTTGATTATTTGATTTTAAGAATGCTACCTGAAGAGCAACAACTCTGTAGCTATCTCTGTTGGCTATCTCAAATATGGGTTCTCATGACAGGATATCCCCTCCCATCTCTTTCCCCAGAGAACAAACACATGCTTAGCTTTACTCATGAGCAGTCCCACAAAATATAGTATTTGTCCTATAATTCACATGCTTGGGGTTTAAGTCACTGTACGTAGCTGAAATGGAAAGGCTTGTCTTAAGGATTGCTGATAGAGGCAAGTGAAGGAGCAACAATTCATATGATCCTCTTTCTTTGGACAGAAAAAAAAAAGAAAGCAAACTAAGAAAACTTACAAAGGTAAACCAAACAGTGCTTACAAAACCAGGTAATGCTTGCTTCAGGTGACCTTTAGAGGTCTAAGAACACTACTAACAGGAATCAGCCTCCTTTCCAATGGAAACTGCTGCAGCTATTGCCATGACAGCATCCTTTTTGCTAGCTGGCCTGGTTGATTGTATAATCTCCTCTACAGATCCTCTCAGTGCTGCTTTAGCAATCAGCTGGCTGCAGGCACTTACCGTGAAGGGCCATGTTAAATCACTTGTCTTCCCTGATGAGCCTGGCTTCTCACCACTCTGAAACTCTGTCTCCCCAACACCCTGATTTTTTCCTTTTTGCATGGCAACCCAAAGTACTGCTGTGTGACACTAGATGAGCTAATATTTGCTCATTTTGTTTAATGCTATTTCTGTTATCATACTCTTAAAAAACACAGCTGTAGCCAAGAGGATCTCATGCTTGGATTTATGGGGGCCTGATTGTTGCTTACACAAAGATGCCTCTGTGGCTCTGACAGCCTGAAAAGTGGGAATAAGTGACATTCCCAGAGTGCGTAAAAGGAGCAGTTCAGTATTTACAAGGAGTTGTGTGCATAATGTGCATCTGATACCATGGCTTAAAACAATATGGGAAAGCAGGAAAGGGAGCAGTGGGATTTGAAATTTGTGTAAGACTTAATAGGACATAAAAATCTTTGAAGGAAGAAGCAAGACTAGCGGGTGGCTGGTTATCACAATAAAAGACATCAACAAGCAAATATCCAAAGAGTATTGAAACTGTATATTACAACCTAGCGATAGTAAAATCTACCCACTGATTATTCATTTGGCATGTTTGACATCTACGACGCCACCAGCAAATGATATTTTTGTAATATCAAGTTGGATTAGGAGAAATTCTGTTCATCCTAAAGAAAGCCCCTTGTGGGCATCACATTCCTGAAGAGTGGTGCTATCAGCCACAGGGGATTGTTATAAACTATTGGAACAGGCATCTGCGTAACATATTAGTGGAGGCTCTAAATATATCTCATCAGGTTCTCTGGAGGAGAGAGCATTTCATTTCCTCTGCTGTTTGAATTGTCACAACTACTGCAAGTGAAAGTCTCTCATTAGATGTTTATGTGGGACAACTTTAAAATCTTCTGCTGCATCGTGCATTTCAGCAACAAACGAAGTACACAAGCACCTCTTTGCAGCGTGCTGCATGTTACAAACTTTAGCCACAAGTATGAAGTTACGTGGCTATCAGCTAGCTGGGAGCCCTGTTATGGAAGCCACCATCACATAAAGATATTAAAGTAGCATCTGAGCTCCACATTCTTCTACAAAGACCTGTTTACCTCTGTTCTCCACCATCTTCCACACCTGGCCTTGCTGTAGACTGCTTTACAGTATGCTATACTTTGTCATATTACAGGAACTGCAACAGAAATAGGAAACTGAAGCTCTTTGTCCAGAAACAACCTTGCCCTCATTGCAGCACACAGGAAGGAGGCAGCAATGAATGTTGCCAGTAGCTCAGCTTATTCCACAACACATCTGAAATGCTCTCTCACATGAATACCACCAAGTGAATTACTGTTGCAAAATCAACTTTTGCCAATTCTTTCTGAATACCTGCTCAATTCTCTTGAAACTTCTGCCGCTCAGTTCTACCTATCTTGCCACTGAGTATTTCTTTTACAGCAGACAGCCAGCCCCATTGATTTTGCTAGGACATCTCCTGGGACCAAACTCTTCCCAGTTTAAATAAAAACAGCAGACGCTGTCTTGAAACATCTGCTGGCTGTTGGAATGGCTCTCTGATTACAAGCAAGCAATGCCAATGAATGTAACATTACTTACAGACAGAAAAAAAAAAAAGAAAATATTTGAAGAGAGTTACACTAGGGTTAGAGGAAAGCATTTTGAAGAGATCACAAAGGCAACATTGTCAAAAAATTATTTGCCTTATTCAAAGAACTAAGATTGTGAGAAATTGCAAGATTTCAATTTCTCTATTCAGCTTAGGGTTTCTTTAGATTCTAATTACCACAGCTTGGAAAAAAAGAAAGCAATTGACAGAGGAAAAAGTGACCTTTTATAGAATCTTGGCACTTAAATCCAGTAATGTTTGAGAGTGTTATTGTAAGAGTTTATGATATAAAATAATATTAGTAGCATTTTATAGTAAATAATTAGAACAAAATTCTCTTAACTGCCTCAATGGATGTCACCACTGAACTTCCTCTGACCTATAGGGCCACTTTTGACCTTGGAAAAAATATGTGCTATCAAATGGAGAGAAGAAATACTACATTCTTACTACAGAACTGCAACATGTCCTTGGAGTTTGTGCTGAAGGTCTTGAAATGCAGGATTTAACCAACCTCATCACTACATCAATGTGCTGGATATGCGGAGCCCCTCACAAAGGTCCACCACTGTCAGATTACCTGGAACAGCTTGGTTGTAACCCAGTAGTGCTGCAAGCTTGAGCTACCTGTTCTGTGCTACGGCTGCTTCCTGTGCCCCTGTGGGCTGCTCTCCAAGGAGTGGAGATGGCAGTGATGGATCACTCAGCTGGTTGCTTCCTATATAATGTAAGGAGGTCTTACAAAAAGCAACATGGAAACCCATCTGGTTAGGCCAAAATCAGGGCAAATGCTTTTCCCACAGAACCAAGAAAAGGAACAAAGGAAGACTAGAATCATTTAGGTTTGAAAAGACCTTTAAGATCATCAAATCCAACCACTACCCTAACACTGCCAAGTCCACCACTAAACCATGTCCCTAAATGCCACATCTGCACATATTTTAAATACCTCTAGGCAAAGAGAAGGGGATTCCCCACTGCAGACTGGGCTCAGTGTGACTGATCTGCACTAAACACATCCAATCTGGTTCCCAAAGGACTGTACACTAACTGGGGCTGGTGCAAAACACAGTCAGGATGCTGTCAGGAGCACATGCATGAGCCGGTCCTCTTTTTACCACCTGCCTGGGAGGGGAAGGAAAACAGGGACAGTCTCAAGAACATCTGTATGAGTTTCCACTGCACTCTCAGAATGTTATCAGTGGTCTTGCAGATGGTTTCTCCTGCCTGTGTCCCTAAAAGGATGGGAATATGAGAAGGAATCTGACCCACGAGATTGACCTTGCAGCCTTTTCTTCAGCCCACCATTTTGTTAATACGCTGAGAAGATTTGCACCCATAACACACTGCCAGAGTAAAGGCTCCTTCAGTGCACTGAAGCTTCTGTGCCTGACAGACGGCTGTTGGGACCCAGCCCCGTGGCTGTCACACAGCAAAGGGCTCCTCAGCCCTCTCATGGCAGGGCAGACATTCAAAAGCACATTGAAGCACAGCTTGCTCCTTCGCACACAGAGGAACTAACTTGTCAAAGAGGACTTGCAGAGATGTGTTAATCCCTGGACAGAAGGCAGTTTTATTAGCTTTGAGAGGAGAGGTCTTCCCCCATTGTGTGTTACGTGGCTGGATTGCTGCCTCTGTTGCTGCACTATCTTCTCCAAAAAAGAAGGGCAGACTGTTCTGGAGACTTTGCCTCTAACACCCCAACATTTCAAACACCAGCCATATACCCATACCAGCACAGTGACATGGCATTTTTAAATGCATTTGTAATTCATATCCAGATTCTATGGCTTGAACACATCCTAAGTTATAATAGGCTAATGTGTACTGTTCTGCCTTTCCTTTGATAAAAAAAAAAAAAAAACAAAACCAACAAAAAAGTTGAGGAATGCCTGATTGAATCAGGAATGAGCTTCCCATGGGATAAAATTATCAGCATTCTGCTAGTGCTACGAAGGAAAATGCATCAGTTACCATTGCAATGATTTAATCATGCAATGTTGGAAAAAGGATCAGCAGCATGTATGCCACACAAATATTAATAGAAAACCCAAATTTTAGAAATACAGGACTTTTGGTTAAATAAAGAAGTTCATTACTTAATTCCCATTCGTATCACCTCTGTGGAGAATAACATGCTGATGACATTTCAGTTAATCATAATCTTCCCCTTCTGTGACAACCTGCCAGCAGCCTTTTTGAAAATAAACATGCAGAATGAAATTTTTAAAAAGAAGTATTTTTCTTACCCTCGTGGAGAAGGGAAATCCAACAAAATGAATACGTGAGAATATTTCACAAATGAAAAAAAATTCTTCTGGATTTATTACCATTTCTCTCTCAACACTTTATGTGCTATTTCATTGCCTGGAAAATTGTTATGGATATAACTTCACGTATTTGCCTTTATCCCCTTTAGAGTATAGGACCCCTATTGCCTCTTTAACATGTTTACCAGCAAGAAGGACAACTTAAGTTCCCATGGACTGACCTTAGTATCAGGCAGTTATACAAGTGCAAATAAAATCATGCCTGTGTGAGTGTGCATTCACAGAGAGAATCCTGTGTAAGGAAAGAAAATAGGAAATGTTAAGATTTCAAGCCATTGCTGGTAGCCATCTTATGTGTAATGCAGTCTGATAAATATGGCCATTTTAACCCTGTTAACATACCAGTAAAGGAATGGGAAACGGAAGAGTGAACTGGAAAGAACATGAGAAGGCTTGGAGGGTGTGCTCTCAGCAATGAGCTCACAGGAGCCACCACTAGCAGTTGAACTTAAATCTGGGTGGAGGCCACTGGAACCCAGAGAAAGACTATAAGCTAGAGGCAAAACCACAAGCAGGCATCACTGGCAAAGAAAAAAGTCAAAGGCAGTCTCATCCACAGTGAGGGCTTTTGTGAAAGTTCAATCAAAGTTGCACAAGTGTCAGCACCATTTGTTCAAGGCAACAAAAGACAGGATGTTGAACTACATGGAAATAGCCTATCTTGTAAACAGCTTCAATGTCATCAAGGAGAAGAAATTCAAGTTTCTATCAGCAATGGCATACTGCCAGGTTAAAGTCAGGGAGAATATCTCTAGGTAGGCAAATTGAACAGCACTTTCATTAACATGGTTATTTAAACTATGATGTCTGAGCAAAACTGATTGGTCTTCAGGAAGTAGCCCATCTGTAGTTGATCTTCTTTCCCTTACAAGTAATATAAAAGTCAGAGACAGTTAGCACTGAAATGCATTTCTTTCAGAGAACTTTGATTCCAGCTCCTTCCGCAGTGGGTGTGAAACTCACACCCACTTCACACCACCAAGTCTATCTGACTTCTTCACACAATGTACAGTATAATCACTCTGTACTTCCATTACAGAAGGTGGCCAACTGCGTGACTGGTAACCATAGCAGCTGCAAGAGCACAAGAAAATTTCCAGTGTTGAATGTATGCAGAAGTTTGTTACTCTAGCATCTCTTTATTTGCCATGAACAGCATCAATGGCTATGCCTCAAAATGCCTCAGTGTTTGATGAGGAAAGAGACGCTGTTCACTGCCACATGGAAAACAGCAGGTCTCACACAGAAGAATGTCTTCTGTCGGTTTTTTGTAATGTCTAGGGATATTTGTCTGAAGCTGTAATCTCAGGCATTCAAGCTAGGATTTCTATTTCTTCTATGGGAAAGATTGGTCCTGGAGAGTTTCCATGCTGGAATAGCCGATCTTTTTCCTGTCATGTGCTGAGTGTTGTCTGACAGGGACTGAGAAGTAATGACAGGCAATAACATCTTTCCCAGTAACCATCACAAAACACAAGATCACAATACCACTAGCTGTCTCAATGCTACTAACTTTTTCAGGTGGAATGAGTGAACTTTGCACAGGTGGACCATGTTGGCAGGGATTTTCTGTCTTTCCTCTCCTTAATGGTAACTTTCCAGATGATCTGAAGCTTTGGAGAATGTCATTCCTCAGAGAAGGCTGCAGCAAGATGGGAGTCTCCTCCTAGATGATCCTACCTTATTGGATCTGCTTCCCCAGTCCAGCCCTCTCCAGGGACCTAGACCCTTGTGGACCTGCTACATGCAGGAGCTCTTATCTGCCTGCTTCTCTCTTCTTTACTGGAGAAAGACATTATGGATGTACCAGCACACCAGTGCTGTATGGCAGAATGGAGGAGGAAGTGGAGCAAAAGCAAGATCAAAACGAAGCAAAACTGCAGGCAGCGCAGTGAGGAGATAAGGCTGTTGTTATAGATATTTTGACAGAATATCCTCTTAGTTTTAGCTAAAATTTACTACTGTGAGCACTTAGAAGCCTGGTAGTATTGTGGTGCTGGTATACCCATCCACTATCAAAAGCATTCAGTTGCCGACAGTGTCACACTTGGACATAATCCAAAGCCAGTGACAGTCTAAGACCTGTGAGTTATAAAGCCACTCTCTGCGTGCTTATTTATACTAGAAAGCTCACATTTCACCCCAAAGCCTAAAAGCAAGATATACCTTAACATTCAACAAATGACTCATGAAGTTGGAGTTCAAGTCTTTTGGACTTCAGCACAGAAAGCTACCACCTAAGCAGCTACTTGGCTGAAGATTTCCTTTTTTTCTCTGTTTCTCTAAAAAGCAACACCCTTAGAAACTCAGGAACCTCAGAAAATACAGTCCTATTATTTTCAACATATTTTATCTTAACAGAGGAAACATAGCAAGTACAGATTACTTACCAAGAAATCTAACCCAACATTTAGTACTGCAAATATTGGGAGCAGTCTTGGCAGAAATCTGGAGTGCTCAGGTAACATCTTTATAGGACAAACTTGTTTTGCTTTCTTATAAAACAGTGGAGACACATAAGGACATTTGGCCAACACAGAGAACCACTGATTCACACAACTCCATACATAAAAGCACGAGTTGCTCCAGTTACGGTCAAAGTGCTGTAGCTATTAGTTGCAATACATATTAGTTTTTGCAGACAAGCATAGGGAAAGCTTACCAGTTGCAGTCTCTGGTTTGCAGCCTCCTCCATCAGCATGAACCATAATTTGCTCTCAGGATACCCAGGCAGAAGCGATCAGGAAAATGTAAGGAGAACACAAACTGCCTCCTTTCTTCACAAAAGTAAAGGAAGGACAGGCTCCCTACAAACCTCCTTCCCTGTTAAGTAGGGCAATGCAGGCAAAAGTGAACCAGGAATACCAGGCTGAAAGAGGCTACTGGGAAAGCCCAACACACAGGTTTCACAGATACCTCATTATGCAACCCTCTTCCTGGAGTGATCAGCTGAGGAGTGGTTTCACTCACTGCTCATATTGGAGCTCCCTCAGAGCCTCACCTGAGCAACTCATCCATGAACTTTATACCCTTTGAAGGACCTCTGTTTTAGGCAGAGCACTAGCCATGCCAGAGTGTATCTAGTTAGTTAAAGCTTGGGGTGATGACAACCCACACTCCTATGGATGGAAGTTTTCATTGTGTTTTTACCATGTTTTTTCATTATTCCTGTAGCATAATAATTGAACTGTAAATATCAGCATTTTTATATCACTATAACTAGCTATACCATGAAGCTGAGTTGAAGGAGATTTAGGTTAGATATCAGGAAAAAGTTTTTCACCCAGAGGATGGTTGGGCACTGGAACAGGCTCCCAAGCTGGTCTGAGTTCGACAAGTGTTTGGACAATGCTCTCAGGCACATGGTGTGACTCTTGGGGTGTCCTGCATAGGGCCAGGAGTTGAACTTGATGATCCTTGTGGGTCCCTTCCAACTCAGTATACTCTATGATTCCCCGACAAGATTGCTTACCTTAACTTACTACATGTTTCCATGACTTTCTTGTGTAAGTGCTTCTATTTTCACAGACCAACAGCGTCTCAGTTTGTTTTTAATTTTGGGAAAACAATTAACTTAGCATACCATCTTTCCCAAGAAATTTAGCCTAACCCAAGTCCCTTACTAAAATTAGATTTCCAGTCATGAGAATTATAAATATTTCTCTTCTAGACAGACATTTTCTATTAAGGCATGTCTGCCTTTATTCTGCTGTCTTCCACCCAGAGCAATATTTATTGGGACAATAACAAAATAGCTAATGTTTTGCCTTTTATTGAGAAAGTTTATTACTGTGCTGATACCTCTTCAAAACCAAACTTATCTTCTAAAATTTAGATATTTTAAATATTTGTCTGTATAAGTGGTGTCACTAAGCAGTTTACATGTAGTTAGACAAAGCTGGTGACGGATGTGCTTACATCAGCTCAGAGAACATTCATAAATTCATTTAACATACTTCATTGTATCTACAAATTACATTCAGAAGTAATTATTTCCCTTGCAGCATTCAGTCTACCTTGCTGTTGAATATGGTCTTCATATATTAGTATATTACACATTTGGAAAGGAGTTGGTGAAGTAATTGCTACTATTGTGAGAAGTGATCATCATTCATCTTATGCTACAGCCTCGCTTTAAAAGCCTGGCTTTTAAAAACGCTAGCCAAAAAAGGTAATCTACATGTTAAAAATTGTGTGAGAGATTCAGGTATTTTATAATTTGGTTATGAATAATGAGTAGGTTTTCTGTTTGTTACACAGCATACAACAGCTATGTGAAATTATGGCACCATGCCTTCCTTTAATGTGATTTTGCTGGAAAAGTCTGTGGAAGTTGGCTTAACATCGATTTTTTAACACTCCAAAGATTCAATAGATACAGATGTGCTTTTTAGGAAAGCCACAGGAAATGCCTGACTCTTCATGTGCTTGTTACCATTTTAGAGGAAGCCTCGACAGTAAAAAGTAGAGAAGCACTGCACCTGGTAATGAGCTTGGAAGATTAGACCCTCCCTTAGTTCCTGTGATCGTTAAGCTGCTCTTTTAACTGTGCATCTCTTCTTCCCATACACGCTCTGCAATAAAATGTAGCAGGATGTTAACGATGAAGAACAATGGAAGCAATTCTTGCTCTTTCATTTGTAATTGGGATAAACCATTTGTGCCTGTAGCTCACTTGCTGATGCAGTGATTCACATGGACCATACTGGTGAGTTTGACTCAAGCACCAGCTCTGAGTAAGGCAAGGAAGCGTGAGCCCCTCTCTTCAGAGGAGAGAGCAGACACCAGGAACAAAACTTGTATCCTCTGAGCACAGAGCAACTCTGCCGTGACTCCTCTTCCGTACAGCTCATCACGGGCAGGGTGTGGAGCTTTCCATGACCTTGGCAGGATTTCAGAGGTTGCTCATTCCTTTAAATAGAGCACCACCTGGGAACAGGGAGCAAGAGGAAGCTTTACAGTGGCTGTAAGAGCATCATAGTATTTATGCTAAAAACATTTAATAAGACTTCAGAGGGCTTTTTCTTTTTTTTTTAATCTGTGAACCCTTAGGAAAATATTCAGAAATTGTTTTAGCTCTGGCTCCAGTTACCATATATGAAGGTTAGGAAGTCAAACTCTGCTCATCCTTCCTTTCACTTGAAGGATCAGGCTTCAATTACATGCTGCTAATAAGTTAACCATTACTCCATTTCTCTTTTTCTTGATTCTTAGCAACTGATTGCATTGCTTTTACAGTCTATACTCTTCAGTTCTCCAAGTCATATCTTCTTCCTTATGTGGGTGTGTTCCCCTCCCCCTCCCTTTCTTCTTGCAATGCAGGAAGATTTGCACATTGTTAATATTATTTTTATCACATTTCCCCTTGTTCCCATTTAAAAAATAATTTTTGCTGTGCAAAAACTACCTTACAAGCTGACCAGACTAAAGTCCAGTCCTTGTTCCCAGACCATTGCTCCCATTACCTTAGTCCCGTTCCCATCACCTAGACCAACAAGGGAGGTAGAGCTGTGGTGGTCAAGCAGAGGTTCCCAGACTTTTTTCATCTCTCAGCCGTGCAGAATGGTTTAGATGCCCTGAGGGTAACACATGCAGCCGCCTTCCTTGGGTCTTGTCCAGGAAGGAGCAGTACGCAGGATCCCAAACCTCTCCTGCTGCATGCCAGCAGGAAAGTAGGATGATCAGGAAGCTAAATAACCCCTCCTGAGCCAGCAAGAGGGCTCAGCTACCACCTCTCCAACAGCAGGGTGTTTAATCACAGCTCCAGCTGGCCTAGCTGCGAGGGGGTTGTAGAGATTGAAAATTTCACGCATCTTCTTCCTAACCTCCTTGCTCTCACACAGAAAGGCAGGATGGAGCCCACAGGAGGAACAAACTCCGGTTTTGCTCTACAAGGACATAACACGCTGGCCTCACGCTGGTTTGTCAGCAATCAAATATTTGCCTGGTGGGCTGCCTCCAAAGCTGTTTCCAGCAGCTGGGCTAGACAGCTTCCTGCAGCCACAGAGCTCCTCCCCTTGCCCGTCCCTCCTCTCACACAACATGCCAGAGAGTATTTAGACATCCATACAGAGCCTCGTGTTTGAGATTTCATCCAAAATACACCCTTCTACCACCCACTCAGAGGAAACTCATTTTATTTGTCTAACAAGAACAAAAGACCAAGTGAGTTAACCCTGCCAAGCTTACCACTGGGAATCCAGACTTTCACATCCCATTTATAACACCCAAACCCACCCATTCAGCTAACCCTTACAGAACCCTGATAAATCATCCCATGTCAGAGGCATCACAACTGCAATTACTTTAGTTTTACCTTCTTTTTTTTTAAAAAAAAAAAAGGGAAAGAGGGAAAAACAGACATTGAAGTGAGGCAGAGACCCCTTTTCTTTTTGCACTCTTGAAAGGCCTTTTCCAGCAGGTGCTGGAGATGTATAAAGCAAGATGTGTCAGATTAATATACTCACGTCCTCTCCATATTTTTAATTATGTAGCCAAAGCATTCCAATTTAAGCAATAAAAAGTAATAAAGGGGTGACTTCTGTGCTGTTAAATCAGGAAAAAAACCAACTTGCAGAGAGGTATTAAAGAAAATACCAGGCAAGTTAGAATTTAAGTCAGACATACAGTTATATGTGCCCTGTAATGCCATTGAAATAATTTTCCTGCAGGTTGCAAACCAGTATATCCCTGAGATGTAAATCAGGGTGTCAGAAGCACTGCAATGGAGGAAGAACTGTGGAGAGCAGACCTGCCATCAGCACGCTACCTGCTGCTCTGGGGGTGCCAGCTGTCACTCAACTCACTAAATCTCCACCTAGAAAAATCAGGTAAAGATACTGATTGTTCACCTATCTTTTTAGACACTGTGCCTACAGGTACCCCCAAATAATCTGCTGAACCTTTAATAATCTGTGACACTCACATCAGCTTACACAGCTCAGTGTTGAAAGTAGGACTCTCTAGAGTAATGGTTTCCAAATGCAAAAGGAAAAACATGTGCTTCCACAATGGATGATTTATTGCAGGTTAACAAAAACTGAAAGACTGGGGAGAGAAGTAAAATATGAATCTGGACCCAGAATAAACAGGGCCTCCATCTTGGATCAGCTCTCAGTCCCATTGCTTGGCAGACAGGCTTTTCCTTTCAAGGCTTCTACACAGAGACCATACACCATTCCCACGCAAAGATGACTAAGACCCTGACTGTTCAATTTGCCAAGCCCCTGAAATAACCCCAAGTAAATACACTGCTTTCCAGAACCCCCTGAAGGTCAAAAATTTCACAAAGCCTCCATCGTTGTCCTACTGCTAGCTGATTTCCTTCCAGAAGAAAGATCATAGCGACTTCAATAATTTTTTATCCAGCTAAACTTCAAAGGAGTTCTTTATGTGTCCTTGGGACCAGTTCCCTGACTAGTATGTTTTGGTTATGGTTTTTCCATGTGTACTGTGTTTTAAATGTTAATAATGCACAGAAATTGTTTATACAAGTAAAGTTGGTTGATAAGAAGAGAACTTGCAAATATGCTGCAATTGACAGTCTTTTCCAGACTCTTTCTTTTGTTTGGATGAGTGGGTGGGTGGCAAATATTAAGGAAAAAGAAAAACTTGAAGGTTTATGACAGCAGAATGAAGGCCAGGTCATTACAGCTGCTCTGCCACCAGCACTTGCTGTGTTTGCCTGTGCTGTGCCTGCACTTCTAATGGCACTCTAGGTATATACCCTTTCTTTATTCGCTTTGCTCTTTGCAGCAAAGTGACTTTAAATCCACATTTTTCAATTGTACACAAAAAAAGTGAGAATAGTTCTCATTCCTGTACTGCAATTGCTTCCAGCTCCCTGCCCCTCTGCTTGGTTTCTGGCCTGAGTAGGTTAGAGCACAAACTGTGCCTGTGGGCCCCTTCTTCCTCCCTTGGTGCACTCACAGTTCTTGTAGTAACAAGCCCATTTTTGTCACCATTTTCAACCATTTAGGGTCATAGAGGACCCCAGGTTCAAAGATGGGAAGCAGATCCTTATGAAGAAAGCATTACAGTATCACTTTCCCTCCATGGAATGGATGCTAGCACGGAATCATAAATTTAAATCTCCCTGAAACTTTCCTAGTGTTTAGGGTTGCTTGCATAAGGCATTTTAGCATGGTCTAGTAGGGAGACACGATGCACTTTCTAACAAAGAGGAAAATGTCCTGAGAGCCTAATCAGCAGGGGCGCAAGGCTGTCCTAAAGTTTCTGGTAAATTCATTTTGGTGCTGGAAGAAATACACAAACTCATCTCTCCTGAAGGAATGTATCTGTTAGGATTGCACATCTAGTTCTTATGCTCCCTCCCAGGGGAGGAAATGCAGTGTTTCTTTTTTCCCCTCATCCTGAGGATATCTTCATTATGTTCTACTAAGAGCTCGGCATTACATGACGACGTTGCTAATGAATGCCTCTAGGCTTCAAAGGGCTGAGTCTCAAGAGCTCTATGATTAAATATAATAATTTGCAGTTCTGCAGTACCTTCCATCTGAAGATCTCTGCTGTTTGTACAGATTCCTGTGAATTAAGCTCAGTTTCTTTCATATGAGCTATTTCTGATAAGTACCGAATACCCTGGTAGCAAGGACACTCTCCCAAGAGATCAGAGACAGTTTTGAGCACTCTGGACTGGGGTGAGAACTGACCCCAGGAGCCCAGTATTTTGCAAAAGTCCTCTCTGCAACAGTATGAGCTCCCAGCTCACCTTCTGACAGCCTGTGAAAGCAAAGACTGACCTCTTCTCAGCTCTTTAGGAGAAAGCCATACATAATGGATCCCAAAGAAATGAATATGCCTCCTGGAAGACACCCAAGAAGATGGATTTAACATATATCCTCAGCATTTCCTGGTTGGTTCTTGGCTGGTTCATCAAAGGCTGAACTTAGGAAGCTCCATCCTCTGGTTTGTTCAAGTCCCATTAGAAAGAAAATTTAACTCTGGCTTTGTGCTGTGCATGGGAAGCTGATGCCTAACACAGGGCTCTATATTTTATGTAGTCCATATGATGTCATCCTTCATGATTAAATAATGCCAGAAAAGTTACAGAATGGCCTGACAAGGCATGTTTCTTCTCTTTCTTTTTTGTCTTCCGTTTGAGTCACTGCTTCTCCACCTCCAGCAAATGTAATTATTAGCAAAATATTTCTAGACAAAAATGTACACCAGCTGATAGGTTAAAAAGAACCCAAAAACCCCATATCCACCTCTCATTATTCTATCTGCCTTTGTTTTCGAAGTCCAAATGTCTTAATTAAAGATTTAAACCCTCCTATATGAAGTAGACTTCTCATGCAAGTTTGGTTAGTGAGATGTTTTTAGTAACAGTGAGGTCATGTGTCGAGTGGATGGATGTTCCAGTCTTCTAGTTCAGATCCCTGTTTGTTCAGTATTTTAACTGTTCTAGTTTTAGCTGTTTTGAAAAGAAATCCCACTGCATTGGGTTTGAGCAGCAAGGTTGGGGCAGGGGGAAGCTGCAGTGGTGGCTCCTGTGAGATCATGCAGTTTTGGTCACTGCAATATAAGAAAGATGTTAAGAGTGACCAAAGGAAAGAAATGAAGATGCTGAAGGGCCTCAAGGGGAAGCTGTATGAGGAACAGCTGAAGCCAGCTGTCTGTTCAACCTGGAGGAGACTGAGGGGAGACCTCATTGCAGTTACAACTTCCTTGTGAGGGGAAGACGAGGGGCAGACATTGATCTCTTCTCTGTGGTGACAGTGACAGGACCTGAGGGAATGGCCTGAAGTTATGTCAGGGGAGCTTTAGGCTGGATATCAGAAAGAGGTTCTTCACCCAGAGGGTGGCTGGGCACTGGAACAGGCTCCCCAGGGAAACGGCCACAGCACCAAGCCTGACAGAGTTCAAGAAGTGTTTGGACAATAGGCACATGGTGTGACTCTTGGGGGTGGTTCTGTGCAGACCCAGGAGTTGGACTCAGTGATCCCTGTGGATCCCTTCCAACTCAGCATGTTCTGTGACTGTGTGAGTGGCTGCTAGAAGCCTCTCCCATGGCCAACAGAGCCAGTGCCAGTTGGCTCCAAGGTAGACCAGCCACTGGCCAAGCCTGAGCCCACTGGTGACGGTGGTAGCACCTCTGGGATAATGTGGTTAAGGAGGGGAAAAAGTTACCGCACAAGAGAAATTGCGGACAGGTAAGAGAAGAGTGAGAATATGGGAGAGAAACACCTCTGCAGTCACCAAGATCAGCGAAGGAGGGAGAGGAGTTGTTCTAGGTGCCAGAGCAGAAATTCCCCTGCAGCCCATGGTGAAGACCATGGTGAAGCAGGCTGTCCCTGTGCAGCCCGTGGAGGTCCACAGTGGAACAGGTGGATGCTGCAGGAGGCTGTGAGTCTGGGAAGCCTGCACTGGAGCGGGTTCCTGGCAGAACTGGTGGAATGGTTAGGAGAGAAGGCCATGCTGGAGCAGGTTTGCTGGTAGAACTTGTCACCCCCGAGAGGACCCACGCTGGAGCAGTCTGTGAAGAACTGCAGCCTGTGGAAAGGACTTATGTTGCAGAAGGTTGTTGAGGACTGTCTCCCATGAGAAGGGCCCCATGCTGGAGCAGGGCAAGAGTGTGAGGAGTCTTTCCCCTGAGGAGGATGGAGCAGCAGAGACAACATGTGATGGACTGACCACAGCCCCCATTCCCCACCCCCCTGCGCTGCTGGAGGAAGGAGGGAGGGGATTTGGAAGTAAAGTTAAGCCTAGGAAGAAGGGAGTGTTGGCAAGAAGATGTTTTTAAGATTTGGGTTATTTCTCATTATCCTGCTCTTATTTGACTGTATAATAAATTCAATTTATTTCCCAAATTTGAGTCTGTTTTGCCTATGACAGTAACTGCTAAGTGATCTCTCCATGCCCTGATCTCAAGTCATGAGCCATTTGTTATGTTCTCTCTCCCCTGTCCAGCTGAGGAGGGGGAGAGGAATGCCTTTGGTGGGCACCTGTTGTCTGTCCAGGGCCAGACCTGCACTGGTCTGCAGGTTGTGGAAAAGTCCAGAGAAGCAGAATCACAGTAATTAGCGTGTTCACATTAATTAACAGCCTGTTGTTAAATAATACAATGAATCTATAAAAGAGACATCAGTTCTGCTTTCTTTCTAGCACTGTTTTGATATGCACTAGAGGCAAAATAACAACATTTCTTTCAGCAAGATAGGAAGAGAAACACATGGTTGAGACAGGGCAGCTGATGAGATCCTGCCGGAGCAGGAGGTCTGAGACATGTGCATGTCCAGGCAGCTGGAGGGAAATGCATTCACCCAGCCAATGAGAAAGACTATCCAAAGGTCAGGGGGTAGCTAAGCAACAGAAGGGAAAAAAACCTCCATCACTTCCAGATGGAAATAAAGCAAAAAAAAAAAAAAAAAAAGATTTCTGGGATTTAATTGCAGTATTGTCCAGTGGGTAGGCAGCAAAGCTATGGGAGCAGGCGGTGTCTGCCTTTACTCTGTTTGCAGAGTTGCTCTGTGACATTAGGCAAATGAACTAATTTTTTGCCTCGGTTTCCCTATTTAAAAAAATGTTTGTAATACACCTTACCACCACAGCAGGGCAGGGAGGTCTCCACTTCTACAGTGCTTTAAGACCCTGAGGTAAAAGAAACTGTAGAAGTTCAGACTAACATAGTTATTTTCTGTTTATTTCCAATAGGTAGACACACAGTAGGAACCATTCTGACATGTGTTAGTGTAGGTGGAAATGACTCATTTGGAAATGACTGGAAGCTAGCTGCTGTAGACTGGCTGCTGCTACAGTCCTAAATAAAACCCATAAAACAGATCTTGCAAAACGACGTAAATGTTCCTGCTTTGTTACTAATTAACTTAATATTTAACATGTGTACGTCTTATATATATACACATGTAAACATACATACACTCCCTCTATTGTATCCATTCTTTACATTACTCATACAATGCACAGTTAATGCCAAAGAGGGATCCAGTGTTTATTTCCTCACTCTATTTACCAACACCATAAGATGGCCTAGAAAATGCCATACAGAAATTTCCTGAACGTTGCCTACATGCTTTTTAAGAAGACTGTTATATCCTGAAAGTGTTTTACCATCAGATGTATCATAACAGTCTGGACAAAAATGTAAGTGACAAAACTAAGGCTCAGACTAAGACCAGAAAAACTAAGGAATTAAAATTAGAGTTTTATTCCCAATTCCATCAGGGATACTCTGATTTCCTAAGGGAAAGAGAAGAGATTACTGGGCCAGGTCACAGCTGGGATGAGCTCCTGCAAATGGCAGTACCCAACATAAAGCTTATGCCAGCTGCTCCTCAGGGCATCTCCACTTCCTTACTTCTGCATGGTGCTTGTGCACACACTGTACAAAATAGTTCTCAAGCACTTTATGGCCTAAATTTATGGTCTTTAGATCTGCACCTTTCTCTTTAGGGAAGGGACTGCAAAGTGTCTCCACGGGCAGGCAAAGAAGGGGACGTAATAAATTGTACTCACCATTTCTTTCTATTGCAATGGGGATGTGCAGAACAATTCCAAAGAAGTGGATGTGAGCTACTTCTTGCAACATTTTCTTCTGGCCTTGACAGCTCTCAGCCAGCACAGCACTACAGGAGAGCCACAGCCAGCATACAGCAGTATGTGGTAAACAGGGAGGCTCTTTCACGGGACAGCAGCTCCGCTGGGCTCCATCCAGGTTCCCAGACCTGAAGCACCACGGCTGCCCGCATGGCCCTGCCTGGGAAGGGGACACAGGTGCCCAGTGGGGTTGGGGTTCCGCTGGCCCTCCAGCCGGACGAGGCGGTGGCAGCCACCCACAGCCGAGAGGAGCGAGCTGTGCACCTGCCTACCTTGGGGAACAACCAGAAAAGGGCACGTCAGCCCACTTGATTTCTGCTCACATCCCAGGCACACGTCTTCTCTCGCCCGCTCCCACATGCCACACAGTACGCAGCTATTAAAGCAACTGCTAAGAGACAGCTAGTCAGAGATCCACTGATTTATGTCACACCTAACGCTGGCAGAAGCAAACTCGGAGGTGGAGGCAAGGACGTTTCAGTGGCAGCATTTCAATACCAGATTTAAAAAATCGGGGCTTAATATTTCCGTAAA
Organism: Myiozetetes cayanensis; assembly: GCF_022539395.1. Taxonomy (NCBI): domain Eukaryota; kingdom Metazoa; phylum Chordata; class Aves; order Passeriformes; family Tyrannidae; genus Myiozetetes; species Myiozetetes cayanensis. Next base: position 33,968,140 of record NW_026087853.1, on the reverse strand, counting down.
TTGAAACAACCTAACCAGTCAATAGGTTATGAGAGTTTTCTGGCTAGGAAACAATTTTAAATGCAAAGCCCTGCTCTAAGGCCTGAGTTAGGCAGCTGACAACATAACAAATCTCCCCTTACAGGGTGTCAGTGGGTTAAAATACCGCAGAGTGTCTGCAGATAAAGCTGCTAAACTCAAAGCTAGCTCCTGCTACAGATCCCAGGGGAGTTCACTGAACAGACCTTCTGCCATTGTCCTTGCCAGGAAGGAAAATTTATTCTGTTAACTGTAAGACTACAGTTATTTTATCTGTATCACACTCACCCATTTTCATAGTCCTTCATGCCCCCATTTGAGATTAACTTGCACTGGGAAGGATCTCAGATAAACTACCAAGCTACCGAGCTGGGATTATGTTTGTATTTTGAATTTATCATGAATATTTTTGCAGTTTCAAGCCCCATAGTGTCTAGAGGTCACTTAGCATGCTTTGAAACACAGGGCATGGAGTAGCATTTTCAGAGGCACTCAATTTCCAGATAAGTCAATGGAAAGCATTAATTTCTTTAACTTTTTCTTACAATAAATCTTGCTGTAAGTTTTCAGTTCCCAAACATCTTGAGAGGAAAGGAATGGATGCACAAAACGTGGGTCTGAGATCCACCCTAAAGGCCATGTAATCACCCTAGAGGATGTAATTGCAGAAACCAGAGCCAGCCTTCGACTTTGAACACTCCCTGAACTGACGAACCACCCCACAGAAAGCCTGTGACTGACTGTTCCACATAACTACATTTCCAAATATTTTCGGTCGCCAAGAGGTCACTCCCATTTTGGCATGCGAAGTAAACTGACCCACCCAGAGCTGTGTGAGTGGGGGGCAGCTGGGCATATGATTGTGTGGCTTGCTAAAATAAGACATAAGCCCTTGAAAACAGCTTAATATAATCTCGCAGGGGGTTGGTCAAGCGTTCTAATGAGAAACTCTTATTTCTCCCTTGCATCTGGCCAGGAGTGTGCTATTACTAATGATGAAAAAATACCCTCTTCCTTCATTGATTTGTCCTTGTGGTTAAGCATCCAAACAGATGAGATTTCAGGCAGTGGTACTATTTCCCCAGCTTTTCCTTCTGCAGGAAGGTACACGAGGATGATCAGGTAGGAGAAAGCACTTTTCACTCCAGTAATCTGTGAGGGATAAAGAGAGAAATTATTTAGAAACAAAACTATCCTCAGCTGGAAAGCAAAGATTTGTCCTGAGAAAAGACAACGCAATTGCTAAACTTCTGCAGAAAATAACGAAAAACACCTGCAATGTAGCTCCCTAAGGAGATTAATTAAGTGAGAAAGATTGGTGCTTATTGAAACTTACAGACTCTCAGCAAAATTTAAAGTGTTATCTTTCACATGACTTATTTGCTTGCTATTTTAAGAAAGCATATTTTTCCTTTGTTATACTGATTAGATGACAGATTGATTGACTTTCTGTGTTACTTTGAGTGACTCACATATATATACACCCTTCTAAATAGGTATGCACCAAATTACTTACACCTTCTGCACATCAGTGCCCAAAAACCCCATTCCTGTGTTCATCTGTGTGTTCAGGCTGCCACAGGAGCAGGGGTATGAGCTCACAGATGGTTTCTTGTACAAATACAAAATACGCAATCATTGTAACCTCCTTTTTTTTTTTTTTTTAATTTAGGCCCCATGCTTTAACTTTTCTTCCATCTGAAATGGTGGTATTTACCTATCCACAGGCTGTTCAAATAATTTTGAGCACATGCAGGGTGCTTTGTAAATACAGAAAATGACAGTCTCAGCCTGGCAGACTGCAATATAGAAAGAATGAAATCACATAATGGAGAAGAGAAAAAGGACAAATGTGCAAGCAAGCAGAGTAATCCTACTGCTAATGCATACCTAACTGGCTTGTTTGCAACATTTATTTGGCAATACTTTTTTCAGTTCACTGTACTGCTTTATTAGCTGATGCTTTTCTTACCTCTGTAATCCGTGGCAATTCACCTAGAACATATGGTACGTGATGAGCGAGATGAGGGACTGGCTGGTGTCGTGCTTAGAGGTGGATGAACATCAAGCTGCACAAATAGGAACTGTCCCAGTCCAAGACACAGATTTTGTATGTGACGTTAGTTTAGTCATTCGGACTTTTCAGAGCTGGTCAGTAGTTACATGTTTATTATTTTCCAGGTGCCTGAATTGAGGCTTTCAGATTAGAGGAGGAATTGAAGAACTAAGGGCAAAGCAAGCTGGAGGTAGAGCATGCAAAGTGCTGTGAGTCACCAAGTGCTGTGGAAATGCAGTTCCACGCTAATATGGACACTCAAGTGACTCCTCTTCAGCTTCTGCTCTCCATTCCTCAGCTCTACATTCATGAAATACAACTTTGCATGCAGGAAACACAGGTAGTGCCTTGCCATCTCCAAGGGGAGGAAGAAAACAGATGAGTTAGTATTTGTGAGGCACACAGTTACTATAGCAATAAGCAGCACAGAAAAACTCAGGAGGAAAGTAATTGTCTTCAATGCAGATAGTATGCAGTCCATAAGGCACGGAGACATGCTCCAAACAATGAAGGAAAGCACTGAGCAGCTGTTCATTAAGTGAGCATCATCCATCTTGTGCGCTGGGTCCTGTGGAGTTCTGTGCGACCATAAAATTAACAGTGGTCCTTTAACACACACATACAAGCATTCTTAACCCTGCTGTTTCCAGATATTGAAAGCTTGACTTTGAAATCCTGTTAGTGAGAACGGAGTGTGCAGTGCATAATTATTCAGATTATAAAAGTAGAAGTTTCATGTTGTAGCATCAAGGTGTTACACATCATCTGTGATACTTAGGCCCCCTACACAGACCTCTGTTACTTGGATCAGTGAAATAACTGACTGTGATAACAATCCCTCACCCTTGTGATGTGGAGCAATGGGAGGGTACAGTAGTTTTGGCTTTCCTGGGGGAAGGTGATTGCTTACAGAAAAAGATCCCACACCCATTTATTTCCCCTCTGTCCCTTCTTTCCAAATCGTTCATACACTTCCTCCTCTCCCTCTCCTTAACCGGATTTCTCTGTGAATTTATGTGTATTCCTGTTGTCAGCTTCACCCATGTTTTGGCTAATGCCTAGTTTTCCATCTAGGCCACCTTGTACCATATTGTTAGTCATCCCAGCCAGTTTCTTAGTTGCCTCTCCGAAACAATGGGAAGACTGCCTCCTGACTTATTGTAAGCTCTGTCTTCCTTGCTCATAATACTTACTATCTTTGCCAAGTCAGCTTCAGATTCTTCTTCCCCATCTCCTCTGGTTCAGTTTTCATGACCACCCATTAGGTTCTATTTTCAGAAGATGGAGATTCTCCTAAGAAGTCAATTGTAGCAATTCTGGCTAACAAAAATACTTGATATAGTGAGATGAATTAAAAGTCACATGTACTGGCAGCACTGCAAACTTTGACAAACATATTTTTACATGCTAAAAATACACAAATAAGTACTGAGATTAACTCCTGTTACAGGGTATTCTTGCAAGTGCTCCATTATAGCAGTTTTCTGTGATTTTTGAGAGGATGCTTTGCATGTTCTGAGTGTGAAGACAATCTCTGCAGACACTCAAGTAGTTAGCTCTAGGTCACTTTCCTTAAAGACAGTCTCAAGGAAGAAAAGAGGAACACTTCACTAGAAACTGTAAACTACATAGCTACATTTGGGTTTATCGTTCCTGATGAAAAGTGTTTCCTAATGCTCCCTGACTTGGCTCCTAAGAGCAGGCTGTTAGTTAGATGAAAGGGGGAGAAGTGTCCCTGTGACCCAACCCTTCCTTCCACCATCAGGACAAAGCCCTAAGAAGGTGAAGGTAGCCAGGAGGGTGTCAGAAAAGGCCAGTCTCTCAGTGCCAGTAAGGGATGCTTAGCAAAGGGCAAGCACAGGGTTATTCTTCCCAGGATACTCTCTAGCAAACCGCAGCTTCAGGACTCCTTCAACTTTGCTGTACTTGCATTCACTGAACTGCCCTTTACAGACCCTTCTACCACAAATATAACCAATAAATTGTGTTTTGTTTGTTTGAGGGGTTTTACTTTTTTTACTACCATTTTTTACTACTTTTTTTTTTCTCTTTTTTTCTTTTTTTTTTTTACATGGATATTCTTTTAGCATCCAGGGCAAACCAGAACTCACAGCCACAAACTAATGTGCAATGGCAGAAACAGAAATGTTTCTCTGGACTTTTTGAATGTGCAGACTGGCTGGGCTTGAGGCATCAGGGTGCATGTTAAGTGAATACAAAACTGTGAACACTCAAGAGGATAAGGGAAAGAGGGATGCAGGGACTGTGAACTGACCTGAAGAACAATGAGAATTCCCACCATAATGACTGAGTAGTTCATTACAGAAAATAACAGAAAAAAGGGTGTTTCTGAGTACAGAAACAATCTTCTGTGAATGCTTCTGGTTTTATTTGCATCCAGCATGTCCTGATGCCCTGGTCAGGGTGTTGGAGGAGCAGCCTCCAGAGTTTCATGTAACCGTTCCAGCTGCCAAATTAATTTTTGCAGTTTACAGCTAACAATCCATCATACATACTCAGTGTTTAAGTTCTTTTGTTTAGATCATTTGGATAATTAAAGTACCACAAATTCCATGGTGTCAGCTGGTCTCAAACAGACCTCCTGCTGGCTCTGCAATCTCTTTCAGAGATCAAAAATTAAAGCAATGAATAATACTAGAAGGACTCTGAGTAACTCATATTTTATGTTTCATGCTTTCCTAATGACAAGGTCATATAGTCAGCAGTGTGATCAATGCAAATACAATATGCCTTTGGAAAAAGGCCAAATTCTGCCTGTGGAAAGGGCAATCAAGGGAACTCTTTCATAATAATGCACTTTATGGCTAGACAGCAGAGATCCCAAAGCTCTTAACCAAAAGGAACAAAAGACCGACCAGTGACTCAAGTTGCCAGGTTAAAAAATAAGTCTATGGCAAATCCCACGTGGGCATGATGTCCTATCCTTTGAACACACATCTCTCTCATGCATACTATATTCCTGTCAGCATCATTTTCTATGGCTCAGAAAGCCTATCCTCAGCAAATATCTAGAGCTAACAACTGTTCTGCATTTAGTTGACATGCACATGGCCATGGTATGCCTGGCCAATCACTGCTATCTGTGCTAAGACACAGAGAAAAAAAAAATCCACAGATGTTAAATTGTTTCAGCTTGCCTAACCATTTGAAGTAATTAATTCTGCAGACTATTTTTGCCTAAGTCTACAAAAACTACATGATTCCTTCCTATTGCTTATTCTTTGCTTATTGTATATATTGCATCTTTCAAAATCATAGCCAGTGCACAAATTCTGCAGCATGTGACACCCTCAGCAAGCAAACTCCCTGCTTTACTTAGTGTTCTCAGTGGCTTTTCATGATTCCTTGTCATCAAGAGTCTGTCCATGTGAAGAATTTTGTAAGGAGGTAAGATTCACTTTTTCAAAATATAGGTAGAGTGAAAACAGTTGATGATAAAGGTAAAGATAGGGAAGGATAAAGCAAGGCTGTAGTGAAAAGGAAAAGGCTGGAGAAAGATGGACTGCAAAGTCCAGCAGAGCTCTGAAAAGCCTCTGGAAAGCAAATTGGGAGTTTCTGATCATTTGTAAGACTGCACAAAGGAACACTGGTGGATAGCTTGGGGTGGGGGTTATGACTTTTGGATCAGTATTAATAGGAATACACCAGCTCAGTACTTGGCTCTTCTTTTCTGTCCTTATGGTACACAGGACCCACAAGGAACACAAGGAAGCCAGAGCACTGCCCCCACACTCCTGCAGGAAAGAGCTGGAGTTTAATATGCTCTGGTGACCTTAAAATAGGGATTCAATACAAAAGCATGGTAGAGTTTGCAAGTAAATGCAACTGCCCACGTAGACAATGTTTGTAATCACATCTGCACACTCCTGGCTCCACTACTGTCCACAGGCCACTAGAGTGCAATTACACATTCGCATGCTACAGCAATCAATATGGTCACTCCCTAAGGATAGGCTCAAAAGTCCAACATTTTCACAGCTTTGTTGGCTGCAGGGCCAACCAGCTGCATGCCTGTGCAACACGGGCTCCCGAGTGAGCTGATCCCACTTCCCAGCCTCAGCCACAGCTGTTACCACTGCCCTTGCTACAGGGAGCCAGCAGAAAGCAGCTGGGGCAACATCACTCACCAGATCCCCAACCATCCAGGGCTTTTGGGAAGGACTTAACTTCTCCTCTTTGCTTACTCACCTGCAAAATCAGGCATTAAGAGGCCTGGACCACTTTCACATTGCAGTTTCAAGCTGTGGGAAGGTTACTCACTGGTTGTTCAAATCTCCTCTTAGGACTTCAGTGCTGGTTGTCACAAAAAAAGGATTATGTGCTGTTTGCAGCACCTCACTAGTGCTCTCAGAAGCCACTATGCTGTGCTCTTTGGAGTTACCAAGTGATGAAATGGTTATGGACATCTACAAATAATTGGTCAGCTGTTCCAGACTTTGGAAGAAAGCTGAGGATCTGGGAGAAAACAGCCACTGGTGTTTTGGTTTGTACTGTCATTTTAAGGTGAGTTCCTGGAATCATGCGGATTTAGTTGGGTTGAACATAAAATCTGCATTCTTTGCTCTCAGATCATGAGAATAGACTACATAATGTGAATTCTGAAAACTCATACACAGAAATTAAATGCAAATAATTTCACTCCCTTTTTAAAGTATCTTTTTTTTTTTTTTTTTTTTTTAATTTTTTGATTCACCACTGCTGAAACTTCTGTTCACTGGGCTTTTCCCCAAAATATCAGAAGGTTAAAGTGACCACTTAGTAAGCTGGAAGTGGATGCAAAGGCCATAACTACTGGCCCTAAGGTAAATCATCATGACACTAGTAGTTTGTGGTGCTCAACTTGAAGAGTAAAAGAGAAGATGCAAAAAGGCTCTTCCTTTGATATGTTCTAGGTTAAAAAGCTTGGAACTAACAAAAAAGTGTTTTTAAGTATAAAAACCTGAGGTTTGCATTCAATTTCTGTTTGATTCTCTTCACTGTTTTTTCTGGAAAGCTAATTTCCAATTTTTAGTTCCAACATTACTGGCTGCCTTGTCCCACATTATATGCTCTTTCATATGATTTCTTTTTCATATGGCTATCTTCCTTCAGCTGTCTGCAAGCTTTAAAGCTGCTGAACCTGGTTCTCCCATCCCCATCCACAGTGCAAGGCTCATATGCATCTCACAAAGCGATGTTGCAAACTTGCATCGTTCACTTTAGGCAATTACAGAAAGAAGACAGGAGGAGAGTATGAGATGGACCAGACTCGTAAATAAAGTACATTTACACGTTTATAAATGTCTAAGGGAAACGTGGGAATCCTTTTGACCAGCCAACCATCAAGAGGCAGAAAAGCACCAAGGGGCAGCTTTGCATATAGAAACACGGTGTAGTCTTTGAGCACAAAGCTTAAATAGACAATGCTGATCCTTTCTGGCCAATAGAAAAACGAAGAGCTCAAAAAAAAAAATCCTTGCTCTAATAGATGTATCCGCTCCTTTATTAGCAATGGGGATATATTAGGAAAGTGAAATAGTAGAAGCTTTGAGACACACATAACTCTGCAGAATTAAAATAACAAACAAAAAAATCCTGTTTTCCTTGTGGAGCATGAAAGTCACCCTCCAAAGCCAGAGCTGTTTCATGATGTTATTGCACATTCTCACTGTGAATGATTTATGTACAGAGTATCATGTTCACCAGTCTCTAGCAGACTGCCACGCAGAGCCCAATCCAGTAGGAACTTCATCCATCCATCCATCTCTCTACCAATCAGTTTAATAGGAAAAATCCATTGTCGAGGGCCAGGAAAAATATGTGGTTTCTGCAATAGCTTTCTGTCTTACAATTTTGAATTACTCTCTCTCTCCTGAGGCTCACAAGCCAGGTTTTCAGTGGAACAGGATTGCCATGAATCCTGCTCCTGGCTGCTGCCTTTTTGGAGGATCATTTTAAGAGGAAAAATAAGGTGATATTAATTTGAAGCAGATTCCCAGCTAGTGTCCACAAACAGGAGCCCATAGTTAGGTCGCCAGTCATCACAGCTTCTTTCTTTCATTGGATGCTTTATGCTGCCCAGTGGGGGAAGGAAAAGGAAGAAGATCTGCAGGAAGGTGGCTGAAGTCCATGTCTCAGAGACTTAAAAATCCCTGATTTCAAATTGTGCCTAGAAGTTTTGCATTTATTCAGAGTTTGTACCTTTCCTGTTGAGCATTGTCTTCCCACAATGCTGAAAAAAAGATGTGTGACTATGAAGGAGCATCAGGCAGGTTTTCAAGTTTTTGTGGGAATTTTTTTTTCCTTTTACCCCATTTGAAAAACAGCAGTCACCAGAATAAACAGCCAATTCAGTCTTCAGAAACATATATCCTCTGATAGATTCTTCAGGGAATTTAGTGCTGTTTTGATAGGCAAACCACTGCAGTTTTGTGCTATTGGTCCTGATGTATACATAGCAATACAGACACCCACCATGCACCATGAAGACGCTTCTGTCTCATCACAAAGAGGACTGAGATCAAGGCCGAAGGTACAAGTTTGCTGCTGTGTAACATCCTGGTGCATCCTCAGCAGCTGAGTGCAGTTCAGGTCTCCACATCTCAGGAAGGATGTAGCAGAGTGAGAGAAGGACAACTAGAACAGCTGAGAAGATGGAGAAGCTGCCTTAAAAGAGACTAAAAAGTCTAGTGTTCCCATGTGCAGAGAAAAATCAAGGCTGAATGTAATCAAAGTTTAGAAAACTGTGGAGACAGTAGATGAAACAGGAATATGGAGATATTCACGAAACTCCACAATACAAGAAGTTAAGAGTGAGAGCACTCAAGGAATCTAATAGAAGATCTGCTTAAAACAGGCTTTTTGAAGTCCATCTTTACACAAAGAGTGGGGAAGTTCTGGACTTTCTTGCCACAGGAGGGTGTGTAGTCAGAGAGCATCAGCAGGTTCAGAAAGGTATGAGATAAATTCATGGACAACAGGTTCACACATGGATACAGGAAAGGTATATGCAGGTCTATACCCTCTAGCACCCCAAACATAACAGATGTGATTGCTAACCAAGCTCAAAGGGGAGTGAACCATAGCAAGTGGCCAGGTTCACTCATCCTCTCTGAACGGGATCTCCTGCCATTGCCAGAGACTGGGCATTAGGCTAGGTGGATCACTGATATAACCCAGTGGGACATTTTTCATGACTGATGTTTTCTTGAAAAAAAAAATATATAAACACAATATACACATATTGTGTACCACAGGCTCTCTGCAGTATCCAGCCAGTGGCCTGCCCTTGAGAGTGTCTCCAGAAATGACAAATGTCCCTCTCCAACTCTCTTGTAGCTCCCTTTAGGTAGTGGAAGGTGCTATAAGGTCTACCCAGAGCCTTCTCTTCTCCAGGCTGAACAACACCAATTTTCTCAGCCTGTCTTCATAGGAGAGGTGCTCCAGCTCTCTAATCATCTTATGGCCCTCCTCTCGACCTGCTCCTTCAGGTCCATGTCCTTCTTATGTTGGGGGCCCTAGAGCTGGACACAGTACTTACAGGGGTGGGGTACCATGAGAATGGGGTAGAGGGGGAGAATCACATCCCTTGACCTGCTGGTGACACTTCTTTTGATGCAGCCCAGGATATGGATGGCTTTTGTTTAGTTGGCACATTATTGGCTCACGTGTAGCTTCTTGTCAACCAACACCTTCAAGTCTTTCTCTTCAAGGCGGCTCTCAATCTGTTTGCCACCCAGTCTGTATTTGTCCATGTTTTAATGCCAATGTTCTTAAGGCTTTTAAGTTCCCACCTCAAATATTGGCTTTGAATTCTTTTCCAGTAAAAACAAATTAATGAATAGACTTTAGCAGATGCCTCAACTAGTCTCTGTTCTTAATGCAAAAATTACTTTAATTAAAAATAAAGGCTTTTATAGTTAGGGAAAGAGGTAAGTGATATAGGTTACTGAGTAAAAAGACATCCTTTAATGGTTGGACCTCTGCTGAAATCCTGCAATTACACAAGGTGGGCTCTTTTGAAAGGTCTCAGAGGAACACACATAATTCTCACCATGAAATCTAGCAAACAAATTAGAGCTCCTGTGCTGCTGTTGCTGCAGAGAAAGGGAAAAAAATATAGTTCTTTGGGGGTATTGGAGAGAAAAGGAAAAAAAACCCACCAAAGCAGATGCCCTTAGAGAGACTTTTAGACCAAACCCTAAAAGTTTGGTCTTCTCATTTCAAAAGTTTCATCTTTTCATTTTGCACCAGGAAAATAAAACAAAACAAAACAAACAAAAAAAACAACAACAGGAAAGAGTGAATCAGCAAGTCCCTGGGCTGTCGTGGGTTTACCGACCCAGCCCCCCCTGGAGCTGAAAATAGCTTTTTCCAGGTGAATTTCCTGGAGAAAAAGCCAATCAAAAGTTATAGTAACGCCTCTGCCAACTACGTATTTAAGAAAACGGAAGAGAAGGTTGTCACGCAGCAGAAAATGGAAGAGCCAGTGTAGCAGCTGGCCCTGTTGGGCCTGGGCATGTGCCCCCACCCCAGCCAAGTCTGGTCTGGGTGAGGGGGGCCAGGCCCCCTTCTCTCCTGTAACAGAGTAGAGAAAAAAAAAACTTTAGAGAAGAAGGACAAGACATGCTGCAGAAGGAATTCCGGCAGAGAGATAACGGAGCCTCCAAGGTCAAAGCTGGCAGCCAGAGGAGAGAGAAGAGAAGCTCAAAGTGGGGAGGAGCTGCTTCTCCCCCACCCCTCTCTCTCCCTTCAGCAGAGAAGAGACTGAAAACTAAAAATCCCTGCCACCTGTAGAAGATTGTTGGGGAGCGGAATCCCCCTTTCCGCAGCTCATAAAGGAGCCCATGCCGAAGCAGAGTGCATGAAGTAGATGTGACTCTATGGAAGGCATAAAATGAATCAGAGTCCTGCTGGAGACCTGTGGCCCACAGAGAGAGAGACCTACGCTGGAGGAAGTTGGCCCGGGTAGGATGCGTGATCTCAGTGAGGGATCCATGATGGTGCAGCTGAATTTGTGAACCCTGAGGGACAGCAGAGAATGGAAGAACTGTTGCCTGAAGGTGTAGACTCATGTTCGAGAGGTCCATCAAAGACTGTCTGTCATGAGGAGAGACCCCACAGGAAACAGGGGTGGACTCAAAAGCCATTATCCCTTGTGATCCTGTGATGAAGATCCATGGTAAGACAAGTGTCCCCTTGCAGTCCATGGAAGACTCCACAGGGCCTGGGTAAACCCCCAGCCTCTGGTCTTAGCCCAGGAGGGTGTAGGCCCAGCCCTGAGATCGACATAGAAGAGAGAGAGAAAGAGAAACAGTTCCAGCTGCGATGAATTGGAGATGTCATCCTAGAGATAATAGAAGAAGAACTTTCGAGTGCTGCAAAATTATTTAAAAGATTTATAGCTCCGGAAATGGAAAAGAGACTGCTTCTCCTCCTGAACTGATACAAGGGGGGAGGGGTATTTTTGTAAATACATAGTACTTTTATCTAATTAGAATTGTTGTATATATAGTTCTTTAGTTTTTATCTTGCTAGTAATAAATCCTAATATTATTCTCCCCAATCAGATCTCTTTTGTCTGCATAAACCTTCTCTCAACTTATAGCAATTGTGTGGGGGTGAGAGAAAATTGGCCCAGAGCAAATCCACGACATGGGCCCATTGCTCTGCTGTTAAAGCAGTATCCAACCACGTGTGCTGTATAGCTGCAGTGTATCTGCACTGATTGACACATCTCTATTCTTTATATTTATTAGAGTTTACTGCATTCTTTCTAATCAGCTTCTCAACAGAAAAGTGGGTTCTATGTTGCTCTTATTCACTTGAGGTATCTCTCTGACTTGGGAGGGTACAAACTGGCCCTACCAACTGCATGCTGCAGGGCAGGAGCTTGTCATTGTTACTTGTCTACAAAGTGTCATTCTTTGTTGTTGTCATGGTATTTTACCAGTTGCGCAAATAATTAGCTCCCCGTAGACGTGGTATTGCCAACTCCAGCAATCTTTAATGGCTTAATTAACAGATTCTTAGAACAAGAAGCATGGTGTTCTTTGCTGTCCAAGCCACGTTCAAACAAACTTGGAAACAAGCAAATTGACTAAAAAAAGGCCAGTCATTAAATGTATTGTTTCCAAGTGATATTCTGTGGCAGGTTTAATGGAAACAGAGGGAAGTGTAAACTTTTGGATCCAAATCAGAAAGAAGGATCAGTGCATCCTCTATCTTACAAACAAGCAATGCTTTCGAAAATATGGACTGCATTCAGTTCCTCATTACTATCTGTCCCTACGTAATAAAAAACTGCTTGTTTAGCAAGGCTTTACTGTGACATACCTATATGTTTTGTTGTTATAGAGACTTCTGCGAAATACTCTCCCAAAATTATTTTTAGCTTGCCATCCTCATGTTCATTACAAGCAGATTGGAACATGACCACCTCCTTCATAAACAAATCAAAATAAAGAAAGGGCAAAAAAACCCCAAACCATGAGTCATACCCTTGCCTTCCTGAAAACATCGAACCCAATGTTACACTCTACAGCCTTAAAAGGGCTAAAAGTAGTTAATCTGTCTTTGGACTAGGTAGCATGACATGGAATTGCTCGCCAGGGTATTCACAGCCCAGCAGAGTCAGTTGCAGATAAAATGAATAGACCCCTCACCTCCCTAGTAAGCTCAAATGTCTGCTATCTGTTCCAGATAATACATCTTTGTCTGCTGTAAAGTACACGTCACCTGTGTCCCACTCAGGAGCAGTGAACACTTACTCATTGTAATGAAGAGGATGGCCTCTGGCAGATTAATTGCTCTGACTCCCCTTCACCCTAAATAGAACACAGTTTCTCATTTTTTTCTGGAAATGTTATTTCAGTACTTCACCCAAACCCCTGGCATAGGGACAAGTGCCCAAGATACACTTTAAAACTCCAAGACCAAGCTCCTGAGTTTATTTAGTATTTTTGTAGGCTTGGGATAAAAAAGTGCTTTACAAAACTATGTTTTCAAGGAATCCTCTCTGTGATTTTTTTTTTTTTAAAGATTTTGCCTAATTTCCTCCTTTCTGTTTTGTTAAGCCATTACGTAACACAAACCTTTCATGAAGATATTTCTGTTCTTGGCTGCTGCATTTCTGCAAAGTTCTCTCAGTGGCCGCAATTTGAGTTACTTATGGTCATATTGCTGACCTTGAGTGGGCCCGGCACCCACAACAGCAGAAATGCTGTATGATCCATACCTGTCCTGAGCTTACTTTTGTGCAATACCAGGACTAGCATAAATCACAGACACGCAGTTAACTTTTGATAACAAGGAGAATTTTCTTGTCCTTTCTGGATGCTTGGCAGGGAATTCTGGGAAGACCATGGGCAGTCTAAGGCATTAGACTGCAGCTACTCTACAAAGCAGTGTAGTATGCCCACTTGACCATCTCAGACAACCAATCCAAGGTTTTGTATACAGATGGCAGCTAAAGTAGGGCAACACCTGTGCTCTAGATCAAGTTAACACTGCAAAGAGAAACACTTCTGAAGTAACAGATAAAGGAAGTTTGAGAAGCCATAAGGTTAAATGATGACAAAGGAACTGGATAGTAGCATTGGGATTATCTATCATCAGCTCCAAGCGGGATTGGTTCAGTGAGTTACAGGTGAGCATCCATGTGGCTTATTTTAGTGTTCTGCAGAATGGTGCTCATCTTGAGGAAGAATTAGGGAAGGCTAATACAGCAGTGAAGGATTTGTAAACTTTTTTTAAACCTTTGGGTGGAAGGTACACACGTGTAACATTTGCTTCCTATTTTCAATATTGTGAGAACATGTACATGGCTATCCTCAAGTGATGATGCTTTCTGCTCGCTCTCCAATGACAAATGTCAGTTCCACTTCATTGGGAGAGGATGCTGGCATCATCTGTAACACAAATCTTCTTCCTAGCCCATGCACACCAGAGCACGGGATGGGCTCCAACATGACAAATTCAACAACCCTTTGCCTCTGGCTCCTCCCAGCAAGGGAGTTGATTGCTAAAGCAGTTAAGAGTCTGAATGATGGAACAACACCCAAGGACACCACTCTTCCAATAGCACATGAGATCAGAAGGAGAAGCTGGTGTTTTTTTTGGTTGTTCAGACAATTCAGACAACCTCAGGGGCTGGGGTAGTGCTTTATCCCTACCCTTCTCTCTTATGCAACTGTATAACACTTGTTTTGCTATCAGCTCGTCTTTGCTACTTGCCTTTTTGTTTTCATGATGGTTTGTAGCCATGTCCTGGGGAGCTGAACTGTAACCTCTGATCTTCATATGATTCAGCAGAGCAGTTTTGTGTTCCTAGTTAATACACATCAGAAATGGACACCGGTGCAGCAAACCAGACCCCTTCCTAGGGGGTCAGACAGCAGAGAGCTGGCTCTGACAAGGAGCATATCATGCCCCTGCAGGCAGTGGAAGGATGCCTCATACATCTCTGTGCAAGGCACCTGCTGCAGAGTCCAACAGCAGTATGGTTTTTTGACAGTGATATGAAACATCACCATATAGCAACCAAAAAGATTGGTAATGATGCCTTACCGAAAGATTGATAGTTTCTGTACCTTAAAAGTATACAAGGAAATCAGCAAGTCCAATAGGAAAATATTAAACAAAGAGGCTGCTGGATGTGCAGGATGGCAGGATTCAACTCCCCTGGCTAGTCTGTACATAGCCCTGTACCACCTCTCAGTGTATGTCAGGAATGTCAGTGCAGACATTCCTCTCCTCTGGACAAGCAAACAGGTATGGCCACCAAAACAATTGTGGGAAAAGAGAATTTTTTTTTTTTTTAATATTACTTTGAGGTCTGAGGACCACAGGATCATTTTGAGAAGATTCTGTCCAAAGAGTAGCTGGCCTCTGTGGGGTCTCCTGCCAGAACTCCCCAGGACCACTCTTGGCACAGAGGGTGCAGCCCATGGCATTAATGGTGTTGTTCCCTGGGTGACCCAACTTCAAAATCTTAGTGGCAGTGTAACAACTGACAGTGTTGGCTTACAAATGCAGAGAACACCAGCTGGGGCTTCTATGCCACGGACAATGACAACTTCTGGAAGCAAGCAAGCTTCCTATGAACTCCTTAATGTTAAAATCCTCTTATAAAAACAAATAAGCTTCTGAGAAAGCCCGAGGGCATATTGCAGAACACTTTGGATTTTAGCCTATTTCAGCCTCTACTGCCAACTATCCACCTGTCCTGCTAATGTGCTTCATTATGAAGCTAGGTAATGAGCATAGAGCAACTTTACTGTTGGATTGTAATTGTGAGTTGATAATGACACAGATTTGTTATGTGGGTCACAGGGAGGAAGATCCATATGGGGGTTTTCTCATTTTTCATTCAAACACAGAGTACTTATCATTCCAGTGAATGTATCTCCAACAGTAAGAAATATGTCCCTTTTCCTCATCATGGGGAAGCTAAACTCTGGTTCAAAGGACTTGCCACAGGGGCTCTCAGAGGTGATGTTTCACTGACATGAAGTGGTGTCTCTGGATCTTGCCGTGCTGCCTCAACAGGGGAACGAGTGGACTTATCAGGGCAAGAGGAATATGCTTTTTCTGTTGTTTTCCCTGCACATTCAAAGGCAAAGACTTTAGATACAGAGCTCAGAAATGCTCCAGCAGTTATAGCTTGCCTTTTGTTCATGCCTGGAAACTATTCAGCTGGCATAGGTGGCTATTTAAGGTCCAACCACATGGAGAGGATACAGCAAGATCAAGCTTTGCCCAAGCACCGGCTCCTCCACAGTTCCCCTCACCTTCCACTGTTCCCTTGCTGCCTGAAGAGATCCCTGCAGGTCCCACTTACCTGGGTCAGTCTTTCCTAGGCTGCTTTGTGAATTTTCCCTTTTGCAAAGGAATGATAGCAGGAGACACTATCACCCTTTACCATACTCTGCAACATGTAGAAACTGATCCTTGTAGAGGTTTATGGCTTTAAAAGCTATTGTGCTTTCAGTTAATTCCTTGATTTTAGCTGCCTGAGTCATTGGTGATTTATTTTAAGTTTAGTGGCTTTTATTTTATTCCTTGGAATGGCATTGCCCAATGGTAGGCAGTTTACCATCTAAATGGGCTAATTATAAAAGGGTTTGTTATACCTTGAAGTCATGATGGAGAAAGAGGATTTGGTTGATTTTGGTGAGTAGTCTAAATATTATCACATCAGGTTTTGGCATGTCAAATACAGGAAAGGCTGCCTTTGGACTTGACTTAGCTACTTAGAAATGGCTAGCTACTTCTGATTTATGTCACCAAGGCATCATCTTCTATAGATCTGTAATAAGGTTTGGATCCAACCTACTGTGAAATCAAAATGTCAGAGCAAGTTGACTGTTTTCAAGTATGTTTCTCATGTAAGTGCTTACCTTAGTTTAAAAATAAGAGCTAAGCTGATACTTTAGTAATGTTACATTTCTATTGGATGATGAGCTTCTTGGGATTATAAAAGTCAACTGTAATATAGTCATGATAGCACAATTATACAAGGCTGGTGTAGCCAAAAATTATAAATAAATAAAATTTTAAAAATAAAAGGATTATACACATGCTCTATTTCTGGAAGCAACCAAGAATAATAGAAGCTGAAAATTGTCAGCAACTTCTACAACAGAAATCAGTCTTCAGGAGAGGCATGCAAATACTGAGAATTTCAAAATGAGAGGTTACTCAGAAAAGAGCTTGATCCCAGAGCTTTTCTCCAGGGCACATGCAGGCTGACCCCATAGGCAGCTCAGGTCTCCTGACAGTCAGCAGCACTCCAGTTTCAAGGTAAGAGGTTTCTTTCTCTTACGCTATGGTACTTTCAAATGGGATTGAGTTTCCTCTAAGCTTTATGCTTGATGGAGTGAAATAATGTTCTAATTGTTGGAAGATTGGCTATTGACCACAGCAACAGTTGTAAAAAAATTTAGAGTTTGAATCATAAAACAGACATAGCTTATACTCAGGCTGGCTTTAATGCCACCAAACAGACTTCGAGTTAGCTGTGGCTTTGCCTTTAAATATCAGCTTGTATCCAGCACCATCAAAGAAATACCGCTCTCAGAGAGTCCCGTTCTCTAGCAAGACCATTCTGCTGGAGAAATGTTGGAGAGTAATGGTCAGACAGAAATAAAAGGCCAAACTGCCTCATAAACTCATCATAAGCCCTTTGAACCTAGTTATCTCCTCATCCTTCGTACATAATAAACCTTATGTCTAATGACTATCACTTCTCAGTTAAGTATGAAATGCTAGGACATGGTGAATGGTGACACAGGCAACCACATACCCTGCATTTATACCCACCACCCATTCACCCTGGCTCGTGAAGCCTCAGAAACCAGAGACTGGTTGTTCACTTCCCTGGGAGGTACCTCACATACAGCAGCATCTCTGCTTCGCCAGGCTGGCCTGGTATCATAGAGGGCTTAGGACTCGTACCCAGCAGGACAGCAGCTCCCACGAACACTCACCCAACCCCTTTTACAGTTGCTGTGCAAATTATTTCTCACCTCACTGGGGCTTTGTGTAGGTTTTAACAAATGCCTTACAGCTTTGGTAGTCTTTGCACATGGAGAGAGAACCATCTTTGCACGGAAGGATAAAGCCCAGGGGCCCTAAGCTTTGGATTTTCTTTTACATTTTCAGGCTTACTTTTCATAGGAAGAGTGAATGAGCCCCACACTCATTTCCCCTGACTCCTCTGGGTCTTTTGCCACTCTCCCCTTAATGGCTGGGAGAGTGAGTCCCAGCAAGGGCAGGCTGGAGAGGCTGGCTGTGCTGGTGGGCTGGCTGGGAACTGCCTTTGGCACAGTCCGGGACTAAGCTATTTCTGCCCACCTGCCAGCAGAAAGATCATAAGCCGTGAGTGTGTGTGTGTGTCTTTGCCTCTCTTCTACCCACATGCCAGAGACTTATCCTTCAATGCTCTGCGGCTTCTGCTCACTCTCAGATTTGTTTAAAATTAGCATATGAATGTAAAAGCTAGGAGTGTTTGCGTGTGAGGGGCAGGGAGGGTAGGGCTGCAGAGCCGTAATTGTGTAAGCATAATTCACTTTGGAACATAGGCTAAAAATAATAAAGCTACATCATCACATTCTTTCACAATGTTTCAGAAGAACTGGAGTGGTGCTTACAGCTGCAACAAATCCCTATGAAAACCAAAGGGAAGTAGGTGAGGATGGAAAAGCAACCCCTGTGTACCACTTGCTCTACTAGGCAAAAATGGACCAGGGTGCTGGAGCCCCTCACCCCATCCCACTCCACGCAGCCCTACTTACGCATAGGCGGCAGTACTGGCGCTGAACAAAGCCCTCACCTCTCCATTCCGGATGAGCACGCAGAGACCTTATTAAAACCTTCTCTCAGCTGAAGGGCTCCCCTGCCTCCTAAACAGGTTTTTGAAGACAGCTCATCAGCAGAGATGAAGCCAGGTGTTAATCTGTGTTCCCCCCAAGCAAGCTGACTAATTAGCTGAGTTCACAGGCTGGTTCTCTGGGAGCTCTGCTTGCATTTGTATGAAGGAGGATCATTCAGGACAGGAAAGGCTTTAGGAACAGTAGGACTGTTCAGCCCAAAGCTTTGTTAAAGTTTGGGGTAGCTGAAGACAAAATCATGTGTTTATTCACCTATAGATCTGCTCTTTTAAACATTGTTACCCTAAGATGACTATCCCTGTTATTGCTAACTTTTAGCATTTTGTGGTTAGGAAGGTGGTTGACACCTACAGGGAAGGTTCCTGCTGCAAACAGCTAGCGATAAGATAGGGAGAAGAAAGATACAAACAATGCTACAATGAACTACTGAGACTGTACCTGTCAGTACAGCAGGCAGTGGCCTCAGCACACCAGAAGCGGAATCACTGCAAAACACCATGTAGTAGGGCGTAGACACAGGCTAAGAGCATCTCCTTCAGCAGAGCCTGCAGAAAGAGAAGGGAGAGGCTTTGGCCATAGGGACCTGACACAGCCTTATAGGAGAAACTACCTAGCTGAATATAGACCCAGAGGTCAACTGCTAATAGCTCTGTGGGCCGTTCAGAGGTGGGAGTTCAGCTCTCAAGAAGTGATGAGCAGGAAAGAAAGGGCACTTTTGTGTCTGCTCCCATTTTCTGACCACTTCCCACGTGTGGAACTGCACTTGCAGCATTGAAGGAGATGGGAGCAGGGCTGTGGCTGAGCAGCTCCAGCACCAGCTGTGGCACTTATGCTTCAGGATTTTGTTTTCCCTGTTGAACATTTGCTGTACCTAAGATGGCTAGACAATTTTAGGACAGTATATAGCTAATTCCTTTCCTGAAGCTATATTTTTCTGTGGAGACGCTCATTTGGTCCCATCCCCTCAGCAATAAGGGATACTGCTGTAGCAGAGGCATTCATTGATATCCATCTCCTGGGGGTGTCTTTATGGCAGGTTGGTTGGTGCAAAGGAATTGAGCATCATGCTGGGTGTCTGTGCTACATGGGACATGAAGGAAATCAGGACAGATGCTTTCTGGTAAGGAGGGGAAGAAAAGGCTGACAATTCATGTGGTACAGCGCTGTGAGGGCTGCAATAAAAAAAGGAGTCAACGCTTCTTTTTGACAGAGCCATGTTCCAATGGCTAAACAGGCTTTATAGTCAAGAAAAAGCCACATTGACACCGCAGTAGAAAATAGTGACTGTACACTTTTATTACCTCATTAACACCCTCTCCCTTCCTCCTCAGGATCATTTGGCTCCAAAACTGGCAGCAGGGTACAATAATGTTCCCAGCAGAAACAGCTGGTATGGAGATGGGATATGTTTGAAATGGCCCGAGAGGCGTCCTCACCAGGTGGCATTTATCAACTGTATGCAAACGCCGTGCTTCACTGAGGCGCTCTAAGAAAGAGTATATATCAATTAAAAAAAAAATAAAATAGAAGCAAAGTACAACTTAGCAAATGGAGGATTTGTAGCTGAAACCCCCTTTTTGGTATAGATGGAAGGGGAAGGAGTAATAAACAGCCCTGTTAAGCTAGTCCGTTGGCTTTAAACCAAGGTAATGAGGCATGTGGGTGCTTTGACAAGGAGCCAGAAACTGCATTTTGCCACCAATTTGACTTCTACCTTTTTTGTCTCTCTTAAGCTGACAGTAAATTCCTCACAGTCCACTGAGCATATCAAAATGGGGCTCAGGCTAGGTCTAATGCCTTTTAAAGTACTACTAGGAAAATAATTCACTTAATTAAATATTTCCAGTTGTGGAAACCACCTTCTAGACAAGTTGTACCATCTCTTCCCCCTTTGCACACACAAAACGTAGAATAACAATGGATAGGCTCATTTTTACCGTGTACACAACATTCCACTCACTCACTCCTTTTCAGCTGTCCTTCCTGGGGCTTCTTTGACAGCAGGGAAGATTACTCTAGTGACTGGGTCAGAAAAGTGTGAGGGTCACCTCCTGGCTTTACTGCCCATTTATTTTGCAACCCTGGATAAATATCTTAACCATGTTTGAGACAGTTTCTGCATCTATATGGCCAGGAGACGAGCTGTGTCCTTCCACCCCCACTCTTCTCATGTTAAGTGTCCACAGAGCAGTTTAGACCTCCTTTGGTAGGAGGTGTTAGACAGAAGAGGATTAAGAGTTTTTTCTGGCTGGAGCCCTATCTGTTCTTTGGACAGGATAGCTCTCAAAACCCTGCCCTGGCAGAACTGCAAGCAGCATAACCCCACCACCTGACCGAAGAGGCACAATAGTACCAGGGAGCCACTGGCAGCCTGCATGGGCAGAGTCTGTGTAGGAGGACAAAAGTCCACATGAAAATAGACTGCAGTGGGTTGACCCTGGCTGGATGCCAGGTACCCACCAAAGCCACTCCATCACTTCCCTCTGCAGTGACAGGGGAGAGAAAATACAACAAAGGGTTTGTGAGTTGAGATAAGGACTGGGAGAGATCACTCATGGAATACCATCATGGGCAAAACAGACTTGAAATGGGGATATTAATTAAAGTCATTACTAAGAGAATCAGAGTAGAATAAAGAGAAGTAAAATAAATTTTATAAACACCTTTCCCCCACCCCTCCCTCCTTCCCAAGTTTTACCTCCTCCCTCCAGCAGTGCAGGTAGACTGGGAGTGGGTGTTATGGTCGATCCATCCCAGGTTGTTTCTGCCTCTACTCAGGGAGAAGAGTCCTTCCCCTGCTCCAGTGTGGGGTCCCTCCCACAGGAGACAGTCCTTCATGAAGTTCTCCAACATGAGTCCATCCCATGGGTAACAGTTCTTCACAAACTGCTGCAGTCCTTCAGGCACAGGCTGCTCCAGTGTGGGTCCCAAACAGGACCACAAGTTCTACCAGGAAAACCTGCTCCAGCACAGGTCTCACCCCTGGGCTGCAGGTGGATCTCTGCATCCCTGTGATCCCCCATGGGCTGCAGGGGCACAGCTGCTCCACCATGGGCTGCACCACGGGCTGCAGGGCCTCAGCTCTGGTGCCTGGAGCACCTTCTCCCTCTCCTTCTGCACTGACTTTGCTCTCTGCAGACTTGTTCAGATGTTCTCACTCTGCTCTTCTCTGGCTACACTCTTCATCTGCCTAAGAACTCCAGGTCCATCCTGGAGCCGCCTGGCATTGGCTGTACCAGCCACGGGAAAGCTTCCAATAGCTTCTCACAGAAGCCACCCCTGTAGCCTCTCTACCTGGCCACACTGACCCAATACAATAGACCCAGTCCTTTTGTACAAATTTGCCTGACAATTTAGAGAATCTCACATGAAAGAAAACTTAACTTTTGTACAGAGGCAAGCCTCCCGAAAGGAGAGCATCAAATCTTAAACCCTCTTGCAGGAATACTTTTTTTAGATCCACCTGCAGTAACATTACAGCTGGACTGAAAACGTAACTACTGGGCTTCCAGATCACGGATCACTTTCACAAGATGAATGCAAAGTTTCCACTGGAGAGCAAAGCATGCTGGTGAACTTACAACAGCTACCTCTAACTAACTTGCAGTACTTGCTGTGCAGTAAGATAAGCTCCTCTAAAAGGTGCCCTGCAGTGAAAAGACTGAATCAAAACATAGTTATATCTCTGTGCACAGTAGCTGTTCAGTGTATAACCCATACCAGGTCCCCAGGCAGTTCCTAGTAGCTGTATTTGGTCCAAGGGAATGTCTACGCTAATCTGGTATCTGCTAATATATCTTATTTGTGACTGAAAAAAATTCCCCATCTCTGTGCATTTCACCTGCCTCCTGCTGAGCACCACCACCAATATTTACAAATGGTGGCTTGTAAGTGAGGAAGGCACAGCAAGTCACACATTAGATATGCTTGTACTGCTCCCAGACTTGTTAACTTGCTCTCCTGTGCAAGCCCTTCGAAGCTGGGAGATGCTGTCTCCAGCATCCCCCATCGCAGCAGCACAGCAGGTAGGTGATGTGAGCCCAGCTGGAGCTCGGGACATTACGTGCACAGCGCTGCTCTGGGGGCTGCTGCATGTCAGGTTTGAAGGTAGCACCAAAAGCACTTTGGGGCATCCTGCACTGTCAAAGGATGGTGCTCCTCAGCAGGCAGGAGGTACTCGCCTTGGAGTTTGCTCACTCCTCACGATGAGAGTAATAGCCAGCTGCAGCACAGAAACTACATGTCAAACTGCTTCCTCAAAACCAAGGCAAAAAAAGGTTGTGGTTTTGGTTTTGTTTTCTTTTTTTGGGGGGGGTGTTTTTGGTTTTTTGTTGTTGTTGTTTTGTTTTGGTTTTTTAATCTATAATGAAGACAAAGGGGAAGTGGGGGGGAAGCTATGTTTATGGCCTGAGTCATAACATAATGGGCACTTCCTGACAGGGTCTTCAGGACACCTGCTTTTCACTGCAGCACATCTCCCAGGAGTTATGGCGCTATTGCTCTCTGGTGTGTTTTGACACGGAGCTGTGCTCTTTCTGACACTATAAACTCAGAAGAGGCCAGGGTAATCTGCCCTGACTTCCTGCCTCCTGCAGGCCACAGAACAGCTCGAGTTCTTTCACATCTGAATTTATTCTACATGAATATTAGTCTGTAATAACCACTGCAGAATTTATCCTTAACAGCCCTCAGAAATAAAAAGCCCTTAGAAAGACACTGTTCTGCTCTTTAAGCTTAGCAATTTGATTACACAGGACATTTCAGATCCTTGCATATGCAGCTTTTATGACTTGTCCTACCTGTCCCTGGTTCTGAGTGAGTTTTAAGTACAGTAACTGATGGTATACTCTGCCTCCATAAGGAAAATGTGAGCCATTTGGCAGATCATGTGAAGCTAGTTGTGGGTCTTAGCCCAGGCCACAGTGAAGAGATGTCAACATCACAGGGTGCTCCCAAGTGTCCATCCCACAGCCTGAATTGCTGGGGACCCCCCACTTTAAAGCAGACCTTTGTTACAGGGGTTTATGTAACACCTGGATAGATGCCTCTGGTCTCCAGCCCTGTCACTGTGATACCTTTCACTAGCAACGACCTGAAGCTATTTTAGGATCCAATGGGGAAACAAACCTTTCAGTGGTCTCATTGCTTAATTTCTCTCTATTGCCTTAAGTACAATGGCTAATAGCAAAAATGGACTTTGGGGAGTTGCCTACAGAGGTCTGTAATGGTTTTCTGCTTTTTCTTTTTATTTGGACGCTATTTTAAGTTGTTCTACCTTTCCTGGGCTGCCCAAGAGGAGCAGTGTTGTGCACTTTCATCAGCTGATTCTGGGAAATGTCAGTTATGCTGTTCTTCTGTTAGTAATGTGTTTCTTGAACGATTTAAAAATAGCACAGTATGAAACATTTCCATCTACTCTCTTCTGGAGGAGAACTGAGGGGGAGTTAACTCTTTTCTGCTTCACTGGAGCAAGAAGTCGTACAGCGTTCAGGTGCTCTGGGGCTGGAACCAGCTACTGGTGCCAGCAGAGGCAACACGACAAGGGCACCTGGTTGGAGCCAGAGCTAAAGAAGGTCTCTGCTGTTGTTGGAGCTGCCAGCAGTGCCGGCACATGTGGCAGATGTATCAGTGCAGGACACAGCAGGACTGGGCATCCGAATATTGATCTGTCTCTCTACTGCTTTTACAGCTTGCTCAGAGGGCTTCCCAGCCAGCGACCATATGGCAGTTGATGCTGATCATGTCAGAGCTCCTCTCTGTGAACTAGACACCAAATGTAGGCTGTGAGTATCTCCCAGGCATCCACTTCAGTCCTACACTACCGTTCCATTTTTACCCCCTTGTTGGAGCACCTCGTCACTGGTCTTGGTCTGTGCCTTGTGTCCACTGGCATCTCCTTCCTCAGCTGTTCAGTTTCTTGTTAACTTCCCCTTAATTGTTTGTTTGTTTGGGTTTTTTTACCTTCCAGCATCTTTTTCCTTTCTTTTTTGGTCCTCCCCGTGGCTTGTTCCTTTTTCCTACCCCATCTCTGACATTTCCTCCAGGGACACCTTCTCCTACGCTCCCCATCTGAAGGCAGCTTGAAAGACAGTCATCTACAGTGCCGTCCCAGGGAGCTGCTTGGCAGCAGCCTGCTGTGATAAACCTGTATGTACATGTGTTAGAGGCAGCGTGAGAAGAAAGATCCTTTTATCACCCAAGCAGCAGAAGCATATATTCATCAGTCACAGCTTCCCTCACCTGTTTGCACTTGCCATGGGCTTTTCTTCTGGTCTGTGGGCCCTCTGGGACTACTCTGGTAACCACAAGGTTGGAAAATACTATTTCAACCACAAAATGCAGTTCCTCTTTCAGACAACAATTAACTTTTCCCCAGTGCCTGTGAACAGCCTAGAAACATTTAAACAACAACTGGTCTTGGCCTCCTTGTGTAAGCATGCCCACGCTGTCACTCAGATTTTGTCCTTTGTGACTCTTGCTTCCTCTAAACTTTCCCAGCTGAGGGCAGCCTCTTCCAGATTTGTCTCCCCCTCGGTGTGACCCAGGTTTTCCAGGTGCAGGTGATCAGTGCAGCCACACAGCTGCAGAGTGCCCACATCATCTGGAGCTGGAGGAACAGTGGACTTGGAGGAACAGTAGAGTTGTTAAGAGCTTACTGGCACCTGGTAGTAGTGAAGGGGTTAAGGGGAGAAAGAGTGATGCAGGTAATTACAGATGACTTGTCCTGCTTCTGGCCAAGGTTTAATGCTGCAGGAAGGGCTACACGGGAGAGCATTTGCTTCGGAGCCCACTCCACTGACATTAATACAAATATTCCCACCAGTCTCATAAGTCTGGAACTGTGGGGTGTCTCTTTTCACATAAGTATCTAGAGGCACATCAGGGCTTCAAATTGTTTCCAGAATGGTGCTCTCTCATTCTGTTTTTTTTTTCTATTCTCATGGGTATTACTTGTGGGAGGTCACCTTTGCTTTCTCTGACTCCCCATAACTGCTTAGATTAGATTGTAATAAATCACAAGGGATCTATGATGTTTTGAACAACTTCAAATTTTGGCATTATATCTGAGGTCTTGAATGCATTCTCAAGCAAATCCACTCAATACTGGTTTCTGTTGATTCAGCAGTGATGTCGTATCAAACTTCCTTGAGCACTCCGACAGAGACTTAAGTTTATTAAAAGAAGTCTGGATAGTAGAGCCAAGTTTAGCTGCAGCCAAGTTATTCAGTAAGACAGCAAGTTGAGTAGAAAAGCAGAAGGACAACTCTCACCTCTGTGCTGATGACTGGTTTGAGAGACCGCAATTTCTTGGTCTGCAAATGGTGCCATGTGCAAGGGTCTGTCCTGAGAAGGAACTATTTGCACCCACAGTGACCGAGGGTTTCAACCTTAGCTCATGTATGGAAGACACCTGTGTGCTTTATTTGTCTCCACTTGAAAATAACACTGAGCAAGATGCATCTTCCTCCAAATAAAGGCCCTACAGACATGAGTGGAAACAGTAGTGAATTTTGCAATAAAATGTTTTCCAGTGGGAAAATACTAAGTTGGTAATATCTTTCAGAAACACCTTATTTTCCATGAATTTTCAAACAACACGAAGGCAGACTTTTAAAGTTGCTTGGCAAGCAGCATTGTATCAGTATTACACACGGATTTTCCCACAAGTTTCCTGGCTCCTCAGGAACCCACCAATACTTGCCACATTTCCCCAGCCCTTCACTGAAAGAGATGTGATAGCTGGGAATTCAGGGCTTTTACACTCCCTGATGAAGTGTTTCCCGGGAGATGTGAACTCAGGAAGCCCTTGACAACTGTTGACTAAAACTGGCATCGTCCTTGTCATCTCCACCACTCTCTACAGCTGAATATCTGCACTCAGACCTCTCCAGGGTAACAGCAGAGATCGCGTCACTTCGAAGCAGCAGCTACTCCAGGTCTGTGAAATGCGTCTCACCAAAGGGAAAACAAAAAAATGTAGCTATGTCTGCCATCACATTTCCAGTGATTTCTGTTTCCTGGGCAATTCTGCAAAGAGTATTTTCATTTATGCATTGGAACAAAACCAAGAACAAGGGCTTCATACAAAGAATAAACCCCAAGCTTCCAGCAGCCCTTTCCACAGGCATGTTCCCTGCCAGGCTTGATGCCCCCTGCACAGCCAGGCAGAGAATGGGATCTCTTCAATCCAGCTGAAACACTAGCACTTCTCCAGGGGTGTGGCAGCTATATGGAAAGGGGTAAAGGCAAAATATTTTTAATGATTTTTTATAATGCATCTAAAACAAACTACCAGGACTAACTCAGCCATAACTTCCTAAGAGCACAGCTTTGTTTTCTCAGTAGCAGCAAGTTGTGCTGCTCTGGTGGGTTGAAGTATGTTTTAAAGGGCTCCATAGCTTTTTGAAATCCCTGGAGAATACCATGCACTGGTGGCCATCCCAAGCATCCTCCTCCTCCCAGGGGAGGTGACCAGTGGCTGCTGCAGGGCCAGGGCACAGCTCCTGTGCAGAGAACCCTCCTTTCGGAGGATTATTGCACAGCCTCAGCCAAAGCACTACAGTGCTGCCTGCCAGGCTCTTGGGCAGTGAATTAGCAGTGGCACAAGCCTCAGGCAGGGAAGTTGGGTGAAATTCAGTGTTTATTAAGTACGAGCAGAATGACCCTGGGCAGCATAAACTATTATCTTTTTTCCTTTATTGACACAGGAACAGTTAATACTCGGTTTGGATAGAGCTGACGACTCTGCTGTTGCTCACCGTTTATCATCTCTAGATTATTGTGGTTGCAAATCATTTGGCTGATTTCTCTTTTTTCCTGTTCCACAGATGGCAGTGTCCATGAAGCATGACACCCTTGCAGGCATCTGACTTTCTGTGAGATTGGAAGCTTGAGGACCTTTGGGGATAAAATGACCCTCAGTATTAATTGACCTCTATAATCATGAACCAGTGTGCTGTGATTTGCACGGTCCTCCCCGACTACAAACTCCCAGAGCCTGGGTCTTGGCTTGCAAACTGTGCTACTTCTGAGAGGAGCCTGTGCCCGTGAAGGGTCAGCACATCTCACAGTGTAATTTTATTGCTGTGTTACTTAATGTTCATGCTTCAGCTCCAGTTCAACCTCTTCCAGGGTAGGGCTCTAATGCCCTTAAGCTGTAGCTAGAGTAAGGAAGCTCGGAATAAACCCACCACTGTAATTTTATGCAAAAGGAAACATGCAGGAGCTGCACTTCTCCACCTGATGTCCTGGTTTTCTTCCGGCTAACAGAGCTGATCAGCTACTGCAGCTGCAAATGAGGGTGTTTCCAGTCCCAAGACACACTGAATCAATCAATGTGTTGTTCTCCTCTGCTGCCTTATTAGCGGTTAAAAACTAAGGAAACACAATGTCTTCCCCAAACACTTGCCTCATTTGCCTTCCCCTCAGCGTAGCAACAGCCCTCACCACAGAGAGCCCTCATTACGGCAGCTTGGGGGGAAGCGTAGGTCAAATTCTTTTTGCACGATGAGCTACAACTCTGTGATCTTTAATAGGATTATTCTGAGGAAAAAGGACAGGACTCAGCCTTGTGATTGCAGAGCAACTTATGATTCATGGATATTAGTGTACTGTCTGGGGACATCCTGGACTCTGCTGCTGTCTCCTCCTCCTCCTCCCATTAAGATCTCTTTGTGCAGACACATGGAGTTTGTTCAGCTGTCCCTAACCTCAGCCCCTGACCCTACATGGCCAGCACTGTCCAGCTGCCCGGGGCTGGGCCAAGTCCAGAGCAAGGATGGAGCAGCCCAGTGAACAACAGACGTGACCAGCCATGCACTCTCTGGGTCTGTGCCCTGCAGTTAACTGTCCTTTTAAGTGAATCATAGTACAATTCACTCTTATCTCCTTCTATCCCTTCAGCTTCTTTTGCCTTCCAGCTCTCCCCAGAAGATTACATCAGTGACAATATGCAAGCTGGCATGTGCTGCAGCACTGGTGACTCTCAGAGGCAACCCTGGGAACGATTTCTCCTGCGTGCAACTTTGGTGGTACTTAGAGGACCCTTGTTATTTTTGAGGCCCCTTTGTGGTTGAAATTGGCTAACAAGTTAGATCATGAGGACCAAACAGGTAATCCACAAGATACCATGAAAGTTCCATAAGAAACAGGTCTAAAAAATACCTCAAATTAGGTGAAGGAGTGTGATGTGTTAGGAAGCAGGGCAGGTTAATAAGACAGAGACAGAGCACGTGCAGAGGCACACGCCCCTCTCCCAGGGGCATCTTTCTGGACCACCCTCGCAGCCAAACAGCCTATTCCAACTCTCAGTTAAAAGCTCTTTCCACTGTTTATGATGGGCCTGTACTGAAGGATAAAGACCCAGGCACTGCTGAATCATGCATTTGACACCTCCCACTGTCACTAATGCACCATACACCACTTAGGAACGAAGGTTCAGGGTTTCTAGAAATAGAGTGAAATAAAATATCATGTCATCTGCCTGAAGATTCAGCAGCCCACATGTTCTCCCACGCATGCTGCTGCAAAGGTACCATGCCAGTGCTTTGGGCAGTCTTTGGGCTGCTCCTCAGTAGCAGATTGGATTCAAGCTCCGACTCCTGAGCAGGAATGTGCTTCACAGACAGGGGCTCACATCAGCAACATTTATCAGGGGCAGCGGTCCTTTCTGCACTGGGAGAACCCTGCATGCGTTCAGGACAGAGGAGTGTCACCAGCAGTATTATAAGTGCAGCTTCTTTTTTCTCTCGCAGCAATGGGATGATCTTGCTGCAACCAAGCCTGAATTAAAGCCCATCTTCTCAATATAGCCCACCCCTTCACTGCAAATTACAAATGCTGGTAAATAAAATTTCTAATGTACCCCAGTAGGGAGAAGAGTTTATTCAGAAAGTGTCTATTTATAAAAATCTCTGCAGCACTCAGATACCATGGAAATTAGTAAAGAATAATATCTTGGCGAGCCTGTTTCACTGCAGTTTCATGTATTGCCAAGCTGTTGCCAAGCTTAAAACTCATTCAGTGTTCTGCCCCCAGGCTTGCCCCAGTAAGTAGCCATATTTTGGAACCACATTGCATTTTCCACAAATTTCACCATATTGTTTCTAACCATCTTTCCTTTCCCTTAGCCCACAGTTCCTCCCTGCCCAGTACTCTCCAGAAACAGCAGACAGGTAATACCTATTCCCTTACCTGGCTCCTGCACAGGGATATTTCTGAATATAGATTGCAGACTATTTAACATTGCATATCTCATCATCGCTCCACAATTCCCTTGTGCTCTCCACTGATACCTCGCTCCTGGCTATCCTTTATTAGCAGCACTTTGGGCAGTTTTAAAAATGGCTAAGTCTTTGTCAAGCCAAGGCAATTTGAATGATCTTTGATGAGCCCTTTTAAAATACTTTACTGAGACCCAAATATATTCCACCTAATCACATGCTCCTTGAATCTACTAAGCTTGCAATTCTACATGGAAGATTCATTTAAAATTCATTTTGTTGAGGCATATGTATATTTGTCAGACTGCTTATCCCATATTCTGAGGAAACTGCCTTTTAGGCAGGCTTCTATTGCTGGGAAGTCTAAAGACCAAAGTCCGAAAGTGTTTAGTTCACATCCAGCCCCTGTAGTGGTTCACTCATTAGAAGCGATTTCATCTCTGTCTGCAAACTTCATGCTGCCTTCTAATGGGTCCCAGCCGTGTTAGAAACTCTCTTCTTCTGCTCATTTTATGTGATCAATCAATTGTGATTGTAAGCTCACAACCCTGATACTAACCTTGGCAGAGTCCTGCAAGAATATCTGATTTCTCCCTGGCCCTGGCAACTGCTGTGAAGCTCAAGTCAGGCAGATGGGCAGCATCCAGAGGACCTGCCTCGGGGAATAAGGACTAGGCTACAGCTTTACATGGATGGTTTACTAACATATTCATCTGATGCCAGAGAGGTCACGCATCATTTTCGTTAAGCACTTGAGATATTAGGAAAAATATTTGGACTATCTGTAAATATGTACAAAATATGAATTATTCAGCATTGCTGAAGATTTTATTTTGGTTTGATTTTCCCTCTGTTATTTTTTCCTCTGTTATTCAGGAAGCAGCCCAATTCTAAAAGCTCTCCAGATGTAAAAAGGAAAGGAATACCAGAATGGAGAGGAATAATGGGTAGCTTCAGCTTTAAACAGACACATTGCCAAAGCATGAGGCAGGTCCTAGCCCAGGGCTTGCTGGCCTGCTGGCCATGAGTACATGCATGTTGAAGTGGCAGCTGCACACCTCGCAGGGTGAGAGGGATTCATCTGCCTTGTGGTTCCCTCACCTTGCAGATTCACAACCAACACCACTGTGTTTGGTCCCTGACCCTTTTAACCTATTCCATGTGTCAGTATCCACATTTACAGACTTTCCTGAAGCAGGTATCTCCGTACCCCGCAAGGTCATAGTTTGTCAAGAATGCAGGTATCCTAGTTGAGAAGAGAGAAAGACCAAGAGGATCGCAGAAGGGAAGGACCTTGCTGATAAAGAACTGCAGATCACAACTCAGATTCCTTTTGTCGGTGACAAAAGGAATCCGCCATCACACAGACAGTGACTGTGATGTACCACAACCAGTTGTGGAAGATGACCTTTAAAATGCTCCAAGTCCTCTGTTCTTTCCTTAGAGCAGTTCAAGGGCTTCTGTTTGAATAAGCAGCTTTGTGGGTAAAGACCAAATCTCTCAGCCAGCTACTGCAGTGAGTGGTTAATAGGACAGCTGCGGGCCCGAGACCCCTGGTGCGCTTCATACCTGCCCCAAGAAAAAAGGTGCATTCAGCACTGCAGGGATGTGTCCTTCCACACATGCCAAAGGCATCCCCTCAAACTATTTACAATGATCTGCTGTGGCTTCTCATCTCAAACAATAAAAATGAAAAATAAAGCTTTCATGCTGTAGGCACCTATGAATGCTAGAGCATTTGGGCTATTGACCTTACTTTTGGATGCTGCAAACATTTAAAGATCTGCCTGGCTAAGAACACTTTCATTAGCTCATGTAGCTGCAAGTTAGTGGAGATAGGTGAACAAACTAAACATAAGGCAATGAATGACTGCAAAGAAGGTCTAGGAAAGCTGCTAAAAACAAAGTAGCTTTATTTTGCAATTTCTAATCAACCTCAACATTGATTAAATATGTTATTTCTCAAAAGTAAGCAAATTGCTCTGTTTGTGCTGACATTATTTTTCTATCTTTTTTTTTTTAATAGCAATTCAAAAAACAATTTCCACCAATCTGTCTACGAGGCAGGTTTGGAGATTTTCAGTGTTGCCTCCTAAGTCATTGGCAAAACTTAAATCACTTGCCAACAGGAGGAGACCAAGGTTCAAGGGGTTAATGCTTATAGCATAGTCAAGTGATGACAGGAAGGACCTGAGAGGTTTTAAATACTATGAAGAGCAAGGAGCCAATTAGCAGAATGGACCAGGATAGAATTAGCATTCAAGGGTAAAGATAGGAAAGGAAAATGTGGATTATCAAGAAGGACTTCCTGCCACTGAGATATGCAAAATTATCTCCCAAAAGTTAACGTGGCAGAAGCTTTACTACTTGGTACATTTAAAATTAAATTGGACAAAGCGATAGTGAGTGAATGCAAGATAACAGTTCTGTTCCAGCAGGAAGACAGGCTCAGGCTATTTTCATCTTCAATTCCTTGGAGCTGGCTGTTAGCATGATTGTTTCCACGCAGGAAACTTAAAGTCTTCACACAATACCAGGTAGCAGAGAACCGTGCCTCTACCTACTACTAGCTCTGACAATTTTAAGACAGTTTGCCAGACAGATGTATGAAAAACAGGAAAAACCATGAGGACTGAGACTGCTTTTGAACTCTATGCTAAATCAAGAAAAATCCAACACAAACCAAAATTCTGAAATAAAGAGTGTGAGAGACAGAAACTCAAAAGTAGATGCAAAGAAAAAGTAGGATATATACACACACATATAGTGAGGTAATTCAGTTTATTATGTAATAGACAGTCATTATAGTATCCTAACTAGAATTTACACCTCTAGGCTATCCATGACATTCCCCTAAATTGCCTTGTAAAAGAGATGCATCACCAATATTTTCTGGACCCAGTTTAAATGAGATACTTCTTGCAGGAGATGCTGCAAAAAAAAAAGCTGCTCTCCTGTGGCAATAGAAGGGTCAGGGCTAGGCTGTGATGAGTTCTTCCACTGATTTCCTGCAAAACCCAGGATTGCTTCCTCCACCTTCCCCAGGGTAACCCTGATAACATGACAGTTGGATGGGACTGTTTGCCAAGTGTGCTTTATCTTACATCTCCTCTCAAATTCTTCTGAAGACAAGAATCTTTCAGCTTGGGAAATATTAGTCATGCACAGAAGCAGGGACTTCAGTGAAGTGCAGTCAGCAAAGTCACAGCCTACTATGGTGAGAATTTAATAGGAGTATTTAAACTCCTAAAGGTTAAAACTGCTCCCTTGCAAGGTTTCTCAGATAGGTGCAGAGTTTTAGGCAGCCTTAACATGTTGGTGAGCCAAGAAGTTGGTTAAGAGGTGGGAGGCAGGGGTTGAGGGCAGCTTGCTGCAACCACCTGCTGCAGCACCCGATTGAAGGCACGATGTGATACATCCTGCACCTGGCTCTGTACCTGTTGCAGGCTTGGTGGAGGGGCTGTAGGATCTCTGATCCAGCATTGCAAGAGAGACAACCCTCAGGAATAAAGGAAATTGTTGAAAAAGCCTGCCATAACTCATGAAGACAGCAGGCAGCTTTGAATGGGCACAGCTCCCAAATGACAAAAGTGACCTAGTCGTTTAATGCATTTCCTTCAACAACAGCAGGGACCTACAAGGCCCAGCTGTGCAGTGCTACACACCGTCATACAGCCTAGTGGTACTTATAAATATGACTTCAGCAAATAAAGTAATCCATTTACTGCCTATTTCTGCTACTGCTGAGACGTGCACATGGGTAGTACATGATGGGAAGGAAAAGACACAGTGAGCTAGATTTGTGCTGCTGCCAATGTCTATTATCACAGCAGAGGAGCATTGTTTAGATACTAGTCTGGGTCTTGAGATCTTGGCCAGATTCATCCCAAAGCTGCAGAATAACTTTGATCAGTAGCAGCTCCCAGGGATCAGCCAGGCTGACAGCATCACTGACTTTACAGGGAAAGGACTGGCAAAATGGAAGTATATATTTTATGCTTGACAAATGTCACTATTAACAGTGATTGTCATCACTTTTTCCTCAATCCACACTTCTATATCTTAGGCTCACATTGCAATCTGGTTAATGCTCAGAAGCAAGAACCAGTCACAGGCACACACACTCCTATCTGTTTTTCTGGGAAAAAGTCACACAGTTATAACAGGAAAAATGGGTCAAAACTGAACTCAGCTACAAGCCCTGACAAGCAGGGAGAACTGTGAAGCTGTGGGACAGTTTTCACACAGAATGGACACAGCCTTGTCTCGTACTTCATTCAAAACTAGGCTTCCAAGAGCCTTGGAGAGGACACTTTAGGCAACAGTCTTGAAGGGATTTCAGAGGATAAGCAAATGGAAACACAAAAAAATAGTTATAAGCACTACTACTCACCCCTTCTCCATTTCAATTTCCTTAAGCTGCACAAAACCATGCATGAGGAAAGGTGGCTTTCTTAGTAGAGGCAGTTTTGTCTATACTATATCTGTGCCTGTTCTCCTAGAAAACCACCTGGAAGTAGCTGGTCCTATGTTCTCCACTTGGCTTTCATGGCTGAAAGATTAGAAATACCTATTAGTCACATATATTGGCATTCTTATTACCTCTACAATTAATCTCATTACTTTTCCTGGCTAAGAGATTGCTTTCTTAAGCAGCTGACTGTACCCAATTAATGAGTAATCTGTGTATATGAAATCACACAAGTTGGACTTTTCTTCCTTCTCTCAGGAAAGGTGATTTTAAACAAAAGTTTATATTAAGTGAGGTTGGAAG
Source organism: Myiozetetes cayanensis (assembly GCF_022539395.1). Classification (NCBI taxonomy): domain Eukaryota; kingdom Metazoa; phylum Chordata; class Aves; order Passeriformes; family Tyrannidae; genus Myiozetetes; species Myiozetetes cayanensis. The sequence goes on along the minus strand of NW_026087853.1, from coordinate 33,933,679 downwards.
GAAATTCATCCTGGCTTTTATCTTAATGTTTTTTTGAATGTCACCTTTCCATTTAGATCTCTTGTGATAATCAGGGGCTTCCCATTGACACATAAAGGCTTTGGCTGCTCTTTTCATAATATCTGTCCCTTCAGGCAGCGCTCTAATTCTGGGAGCTTGAGTGTCTATGGAAAGAAAAGCAGTGCTTATTAGAAAGAGCACACAAACTTCATCCACTCTGAGCCTCATACATTACCCCCTGGTGAAAAAGATTTCCAGTTCCTCTTTATGGAAGTGGAGCCTCATGAATACAGAAAACCCAGTGGATCAGTCTGTTAGTCATGCCATGTCCCCTAGCCTTCCTCTAGGATAATAGCAAGCCTCAATTAGGAGCAAAATGAATTAGTAAAACATTGGTACAAATGATCAGACATCAGATATCTATGCAAGACTTGTTAATGAAGCACAAAGAATTTCGAAATCACAGAATCACAGAATGAGTAAGGTTGGAAGCGACCTGTGGGTCACCTGGTCCAATCTCCTGCTCAAGCAGGGTCATCCTGGAGCACATTGCATAGGATCGTGTCCAGACATCTTGAATACCTCCAATGAGAGAGACTCCACAACCTCTCTGGGCAGTCTGTTCCAGTTCTTGGTCACTTGCAGAGTAAAGAAGTTTTTCCTCATATTGAGGTGGAACTTCCTGTGCATCATTTTCTGCCTGTTGCCTCTCATCCTATTGATCAGCACCACTGAGAAGAGCCTGGCTACATCCACTTAAAACTGTCCCTTCAGATATTGATAGACACTGATGAGGTCCCCTCTCAGTCATCTCTTAAGGCTGAACAGGCCCAGCTCCCTCAGCCTTTCCTCATAAGAGAGATGCTCCCTTAATTATCTTTGTTGCCCTCTGCTGGACGCACTTCAGGAACTCCATGGTTTTCTTGTACTGAGGAGCCCAGAACTGGACACAGCACTCCAGATGTAGCCTCACCACAGCTGAGTACAGTGGCAGGATCACCTCCCTCAATCTGCTGGCAATGCCCTTCTAATGCACCCCAGGATACTGTTGGCCTTCTTGGCCACAAGGACACACTGCTGGCTCAGGTACAGCTTGACTACCAAGACCACCAGGTCCTTCTCTACAGCACTGCTCTCCAGCAGGTCAGATCCCAGCCTGCACTGGTGCAGGGGGTTATTCTTCCCCAGATGCAGGACCCTGCGTTTGCCCTTGCTGAATTTCAGACAGTTCTTCTCTGCCCATCTCCAACCTGCCAAGGTCCTTCTGAATGACTGCACAGCACTCTGGGGTATCAGCCACTCCTCCCAGCTTTGTGTCACCAGTGAACTGTTTGAGGAGGCATCTGCCCCTTCATCTGAGTCATCGATGAATAAGTTAAACAATACTGGGCACAGTATTGAACCTTGGAGGACACCACTAGTGACAGGCTTCCAACCAGACTGTGCCACTGATCACAATTCCCTGAGACCTGCCATTCAGCCAGTTCTTAAACCGCCTCACTATCCATGTGTCCAGTCTGTACTTCCTGAGTTTGCCTATGAGGATGTTGTGAGAGACAGTGTCAGAAGCCTTGCTGAAGCAGACAACATCCATTACTCTTCCCTCATCCATCCAGGTAGTTGTTTCATTGTAGAAGGCAATCTGGTTGGTTAAGCATAATTTACCTTCAGTGAATCCATACAGGCTAGTCCTGCTCAACTTCTTATCTTCCATGTGGGTAGAGATGGCCACCAGAATGAGTCACTTCATCACCTTTCCAGGGACTGAGGTGGGGCTGATGGGCTAGTAGTTCCCTGGATCCTCCTTCTTGCCCTTTTTGAAGACTGGGTTGACATTTTCTTTCTCCCAGTCATTGGGCACCTCTCCTGATCACCATGACTTTTCAAAGATGACCATGAGTGGCCTCAGCTGTGGTGTCTGCCAGCTCTCTCAGCATTAGTGGATGCATCCTGTCAGGGTCTATGGACTTGTAGATGTCAGGTTTGCCTCGGTGGTCTCTAACTCAAACCTCCTCAACCAAGGAAGAGTCTTCCTTCCAACATTCCTTTAACCTCGTCTTCTGGGTCCCAGATTCCTGAGAACTGATCTTGTCAGTGAAGACCGATGCAAAGAAGGTGTTCAGTAACTCTGCCATCTCTGTGTCCTCTGTGTTATCAGGGCCGCTCCTCCATTTACCAACAGGCCCATGTTATCCTGAGTTTTCATTTTGTTTCTGACACATCTGAAAAAGCCCACCTTGTTGTCCTTGACATCCTTGGCCAGATTTAATTCCAGATGGGCCTTGGCCTTCCTTGTCTGATTTCTGCTTATTCTGACAACCTTTCTATACTCATTTCAAGTGGCCTGACCAATTTATTTTATCTACAAGAGTGTGTCCATTATGGTTACAGGACATTACTTGTCCTGAAGGAAATGACCTCTTTAGACCTTCACAAAATCTTCATTCAGGTCCTTCTTGAAGGTAATTTTCTTCCTGTTCCTCCTACAGTGAGAAAACAGCAGGTAATGCCTTTTTTTTTTTTTTTTAAATGTATGTGTCTTAATGTGCCTGCTGAAAGAACCATTTAAAAATACACCCTCACCAGTAGTAACAGAACTCTTTCTTCATCCTGTCTTAACACGCTTCTTTACCATTCACCTTCTGCTACGACTTCTGGAAAACAGAGCAAGCAAGCAATGCAGCGCAGGCAGCAAATCTTTTCACACTGCTTATCCAACTTTCTGCCATTACAAAAGCAAGTTTCCAGGGATGAATGAAAAAGGTCAGTGAATCAAAGGGATTAGTTATTCCTTCAAGCAATGGTGTGGTCATGATGGCTGCCCCCTATTTCTCTTCATAGCCTCACCTGAGAGTGATTGCTTTGATCATTGTGAGTGCTGTGGGCAATTAATCTATGGGGCTGCTTTTGGCAGTGGCTCAAAGCACACTGTGTTTGCAGGACCCCTCATTGGGCATTAACTGATGTAGCTCAGTTGCAATGTGATGGTCTGGCCTAACACACATAAAAAAGAAAGCATAGCTGCATGCTGAATGAAAAGATCAAGCTGAATGGCAACGTAATCCTCCTCTAATACTGATGTGGAGGCACAGTCATAGCTTCACAGGGTACAGACAACCTAGAGCACAGAGTTGCTGATGGAACAAATAAACCAGCTCTGATGAGCAGAGAAATGCCAAACGCTTCCATCAGCAGTTCACTTAGGCAAGCTCTCAGCACACAAATAAACAGATGCCAGGTGCCCCCCCGGAGCAGTGGAATGATATCAAGAAAAATTCAGGTGATGGGTGGATGGATATCTAAAGCGTTAAAAAGAAAAAACCAACCTATTTCCTTGCACCACTTTAGAGCAATAAAGGAAGTATATCTGACACAGAAACTGGCCAGCAACACTGGGAATGCTGCATTTCTACCTGCTTCCTGGCCATTTCACTTCATCAGCAAGATTTTCATGAAGGTCAACACATTTTAATAACGTCATTCTGGCCAGCCTCAAGCAGAGGTTACCATCCTGCTTGATCCAGCCTCAAGCAGAAGGTTACCATCCTGCCCTCAGCAGCAGTGTCTCTCTAATAGACCCACACTGAATATTCAGCCTGAAAAGTTACTCTTTGGGGTATTTGAAAGGATTTTCATATGATCTGAGACATGAACCTCATGTGGTTTCACCATTATCTCACCCACAAGTGGCATAACTGCTTCAGCTACCAGTGAGAAGAAGCACAATCTCAGTTGGCAAACCCAGGAATTTCACAGGTAGAAATAAATCATCCCTTTCAAACTCAGTTCTCAGGAGAGCACAGCTGTGAAATGCCACCTTCAGCATTTACCCACATGGAAGACATTAGCCCAGTTTTCTGAACTAGCTGTAACCTTGGAGCAAGGGAAAGAAAAAGCTCTCACATCCAGACTAGCAGACATACAGACTTACTCATTAAAAGTATTGATACCTAACATGTCAAAAAGGACTATTTTTCTTACTTACTGGTATTTTGTTTTATTACAAAGCATTACAACAGGGATAAAAGACCCTGTTTCTCCCTCATACCTGGACCAAAGACGCTTGAATAGGCTTAAATCTTCCCATCAGGTGAAACAAATGCATGCTCCCATAAGTCTCATTTACAGACCAGTCTGATGGAACAAGGGTCCCTATTCTTTTGATGTACAGCTTGCATTATGTTTACATCACGTTTGAGTTTAGTCTTACAGAGCCTAATAACTTCATTTATAAGGTATTAGACACAGTATTTAGTTTAAATCAACAAAATGTGCATAAATTATTTACAAACTTTAATACTGCAAGTCCAAACTCATGCAAATCTACTTTCTCCATTAGCAGAATGGTATAAGCATTCTCATGAACAAGAAGAACATTTTTTTTCCAACCTTTGCCTTGCAATATAAGCATTTTATGCGATATGTATGCACATATATACGTGTATACATATGTATATGCAGGTGCAGCACGTTACGGCATCGCTGACACAGGTTAGCTAACAGAGGATGCCTGCACCTGAAAATTGCACAGGGACTGACAGCTTTCTATGTTGTCATTTTTTCTCCTAGTATGTGTTTCACAGACTCTTAATGAAGCAGAGATCTAATGGGGAAAATAAAACCCAAAACATCTCTAATTATGGCGTTAAAAATGTGATGTCTCAGTGCACAAGACAACATGTCTAATCCAGTCATGACAGCTATTCAGCCTGGACTAACACCATGTGCCTTGCATGACCAGCTGTGTTACCCAATAGCTAAAAGATACTTCTCTGAGAGATGTTGGAGGATGGTCGTGGGAACCATTTTCATCTCCCTGCCTGCTGATGGCTGTCAGGATGCAGGTGGATCCCTCAAACTGGCTCATGGGGAACTGCTGAGCAAGGCTTTGACTGACAAAAGTTGCTCATCTTGACATCCTTTCTGTTCAGCATTGAGCTCATGGTGGGTTGGGGTTTGAGCTACTGGTGCTCTGCTGGTGCAGAGAGAAGAGAAAGCTTTAACAATTGCATTAGGAAGCTCCTAATTTTCCCTCCAGTCTGTACAGCCTTTGCTTTAGAGAGGATGTTTTTCTACCCTCAGGAAGCACGTTTGGTTATTGATTTTGTAGGAGACCATAATTTTTCTAAATTATGCAAAGCAAGGAAATAGTTAATAAGCTCAGTCTACCAAAGTGGAATTGTGTGGGGCAAGTGAGGGCTTGTTCATCCTTCCACAGCACAGCTGGGAGCTTCTCAAAGAGAAAAATCACAAGAGAGCTTTGTTCCGAAAGTGGAGGCACCCTGAGCAGAGAGGCTGCCATGAGACTGAACACCCATCCTCTTATACTCAGCCTTGTTAAAGCTCATTTACAAGCCATCAAATAAAAAAGTGAAATTATCTTACAGCATTACACTATGGAAATATGGAGCATATTCCAGGAATGCTAAAGGGTTGGGGCAGCAAAGCATGCAAGGTTCAGCAGACGCATATCTAACTAAATTCACTTTTGGGAAGGTAAAGAGGATGGTGCCTGGGGGGCAGGATACCATTCAGAGGAACCTGGACAAGCTCAAGAAGTGGGCTCATGTCAACAAGATTCAACAAGGTTAAGTATAAGGTCTTGCACTTGGATTGAGGCAACCCCCAGTATCAATAGAGGCTGAGGGGTTTGAGAGCAGGCCTGTAAAGGAGGGCTTGGGGGTGCCAGTGGATGAAAAGCTGGACATAATGGACAATAGTGTGGCCAGCAGGACCAAGGCAGTGATCAGCTTCCTGTACTGAGCACTGGTGAGGCCACACCTCGAATCTTTTGTCCAGTTTTGGGCCCCTCACATTAAGAAAGATACTGAGGTGCTGGAGTGTGTCCAGAGAAGGGCAATGGAGCTGGTGAAGAATCTGAAGTCATATGAAGAGTGGCTGAGGGAGCTGGGGTTGTTTAGCCTGGAGAAAAGGAGGCAAGGGAGACCTTAATGCTCTCTACAAGTACCTGAAAGGAGGTTGTAGCAAGGTCAGCCTCTTCTCCCAGGTAACAAGTGATAGGACAAGGAAATGGCCTCAAGTTGCATCAGGGGTGGTTTAGATTGGATTTTAGGGAAAATTTCTTCACTGAAAGGGTTGTCAAGCACTGTAACAGGCTGTCCAGAAAAGTGGTGGAATAGCCATCTGTGGAGGTGTTTAAAAGTCGTGTAGATGTGGCACTTAGGGATATGGTTTAGTTGGACTTGGCAGTGGTAGGTTAATGGTTGGACTTGATTTTAAAGTTCTTTTCCAACCTAAATGTTTCTATGAGCTGTCAAGGGGCACTTGCAGCCCAGAAAAGCAGGTTGAGGGAGGGGATTCTGCTCCTCTATTCTGCTCGGGTAAGACCCCAAATGGATTATTCCATGCAGCTCTGGAGTCGACACTACAGGAAAGGCATGGACCTGTTGGAGCAGGTTCAGAAGAGGGCCACAAAAATGATCAAATAGCTGGAGCACTTCTCCTACGAGGACAGCCTGGAGAAGAGAAGGCTCCAAAGAGACCTCATTGTGCTGTTCAGTACTTAAAAGGTGCTTATAAAAAAGATGGGGACACACTTTTTAGCAAAGCCTATACCAATAGGCTAAGGCATAATGGTTTTAAACTAAAGGATGGTCAATTTAAACTAGGTATAAGAAAGAAGTTTTTTACAATGAGGGTGGTGAAGCACTTGAACAGTTTGCCCACAGAGGTGGTGGATGCCCCCCATCCCTGTGAACATTCAGAGTCAGGTTGGATGGGGCTCTGAGCAATCTGATCTAGTTGAAGATGTCTCATTGAAGGGGGCTGGAATGGAACTAGATGACCTTTAAATGTCTCTTCCAGCCCAAACTATTCTATGATTCTATGACTCTGCCCTTCTTATCTCCCTCTACTGACTGCAGAGGGACCCTGCAGAACTATGGATCACTGCTTGCTGCAACAATCTAATGGCTCATGCTGAGCTTTGCTGAGTAACGAGATAAACAACTACTGCTATCAAAAAAATGGTGGTGGTGCCTGTGGTGTGTTGGGGTAGATGGGATGGTGTATCCCTCTCATGCGACTTGGGGAGAGGCACAGCCTGCACTGTGCAGTGTAGTCAGAGGATTTTCTCCAAAAGGTTGGGGTTTTGAAAGCCTTCTGTAGCTGCCCCTTGGGGGGAGGGTGTGTCCAAGGAGAAACAACCTTCTGGTGAGAAGGTTTGCCTGCTCTTCATCAGTGTCTGGCGAGTGTCTATCCTGCTGCAGCAGGGCTGCACGTGGAAGCCCTGTGGGTAAACAGTTCTCTCACACAGAACAGGCAGTGGTAAGCAGAGCAGTTCATTTTGCAGGGACTTTATTTTGTACAGAAGTGAGTTTGTGTGTTGTAGGTTGGGCAGTTAATTAAGAACTGGGGCAGTGTGCTTGTTGGGTAAAAAACTTCCTTAGAGAGGATGGTTGGCATTATTTACGGCTTGCACTGATCTAACAGCTTCCTGCCAAGAAGTTCCACTTTTCTCCCCATGCAATGACACCAGCCCTGGCAGCCCTCTGAGCTGGCTCTACTCTCTGAGTTGGCAGAGGCAACCTTTGGAAGTCCCAGGGGAGCAGAAACTGGGAGCAGGAGGACCCCTTGACTGGGAGCTGTGGCAGAGGGAAGGGAGCAGATTGCTGTTGGATCACACTGGCTGAAAGGTGCAAATTTCCCCTTGGTGCGAAACAGAGTGAGATGAAACCTGCCTGAAACACTTGGATCTGGCTTCTCAGCATACAAAAATAACAGTGAAGTTGATAACAGCACTATTCTCCCTCAGGACAGCTGCCTCATTCACTAGGTAAGTTGGGCTGTCTAAAATTCTGTTTCATTCACTGCACAACATCCAACATGTTTGGCAAGAAACATGCCTAAGAGATATAGCAATGAAGAACCATTGGAACAACTAGGCACTGAATGTCAAAGTTAAGGAAGAAAGCACAACTTTATTTCCCTAAATGTCTTAATTCGAAGTGCTTCCACTGGGAAATGTGTCCTTTTACATGTAGCTCTTAGTGTAGTCTTAGTTTTATTATGAGAAACTGCACGTAAACAGAACAATTTACCAAAACAACATCCAGCTGTGCACGAGCTTATTTGTGAGTGCATTGCTGTGGCCCCCTCTGTTGTAATGAACAGTTGGGCTCACTGATCTGGTGCTGCTAGGACCATTCTAGGGAGAAGCAGTGCTGCCAGCATGTCCTGTAGCTCTGGTTAATGGGTATGAATGTTCATCAACTCAGCATCTTGGTGTACGTTGTGAGGACTGAGACTTTGAACTGAAGCACTTGCAGTGACCAGTAGCATTTTATAAGTACTTTTGGGGACCAGATCTCAGTTGCTGTAAGTGCTTAATTAACCTATTTCCACAACCTAGAAAACCTACTTTTTGTGCATACGCAGGATTGCCGAGTCTCAAGGTTTATTGTTTCTCTCTGAATATTTGGTATTTTTCTTAAATCTCTCACCTGTGAAGAATGTGAACATTTTAAATTCCATCAAACCCAACAAAGTTTGGATTATTTCAAACCAAACTTGGTTGGGTTGTAAAGCAAAACTCATAGCCGGGGTGCAGTCTGTAGGTGCAATAGCAGAAGGCAAAACTTGCCAGGGCTGCTCAGCTGCAGGCGTCATTCCCAGCGCCTGCTCTCCCTCTTCAGCCACTTGCCTCAGTACAAAGTAACACAGAATGGTTTTAACACATCAGCACACGCTCCAGGATTGGATTCATCGGCAGGAACTCAGCCGATGACGAAGCACAGATTGGCACAGGCACATCGTGGCACGACAGCGTCAGGCAGGAAGTGGGGGTTCAGAGGGAATGGTCAGCCAGCGAGCGGTCTGGCGACAGGAAGGGAACCCAGCAAGGCACCTGTCCCACGCCCCTGCCCTGAGGACTTGTCCTTCTGGAAGGCCCCCACAGCCCCACCAGCCGGGCAGGACCTGCAGGTGCCGGGTGTGGATGAGCAGGGCACCAAACAGCTGCTACAGGCACTTGCTGGCTGCAGGCTTTGCCCTGGGGCAACATTCCATGCAGGTCCATAACTGGGGCACAGTAGGGGAGTCTGGGGTGCACTAATGCACCGGCAAACACCTTTCTCAAGGATGCTGCTGAAGCAGCTTGAGCAGCCTTCCAGCTTCATCCCATCACCACGGACTACGCTGCTGCTAGAAAGCTACTTTTAGCATAACACTATATAAAAATCCTTACAGGCATCACCTATACATTGATGCAGTTTGTATTTAGAAGAGCCAGAAATCCAAGAATCATGTTTTTGCTTGTCATCCTGGTTTCTTCCTGCAGCGATGCTGTGACTTGAGTCTGGGGGCAGCAGTCAGAGACTCTCCAAGAGTGTTGGTGCCTGTGCTGCCTGCTCCCAGAAGTCTCTGTCTACCTCCTTGGCTGTGCTGGCTTCCAACCAGCAATGACAATACATGTCACTGAGTTTTAACACAGACAGAGTATTTATAGTTTAGGGCTTTTGTACTGTCTTCCATAGCTTAATTAGCAATGTAATTTCCTGTAGATCTCCTTGTACATGTGGGAATGGAGAAGAATGGCAATTACTGTGGAAAGCCAGGGGCAGCAGGGGGAGAGGAAGAAAGAGATATACACATAGAGCCATTTCTTTGCAAGTGGTGTAACACAGAGATGGCTCTGAGCTGATGCCAGCAGAGGGGACTGTCTACGGCGGGTTTATGAGGGAGTAATGACTCATTTTGACTTCAGGAAGGTTCCCATATTGCATTGGAAGAAATCTCATACATACTGAAATCAACTTGTTTTAGTCTGCATTACCAGCACAGCCTGCACTACCAATACTTTCACATTTGAAGAAAAAGTACCATAAAGGAAATCTGAACAGCTGGCAATGCCCTAAGATAATCATGTTACAATAACGGTTCAGAGGCCATATTGTCTAAGGAGCTGTACAAACATAAAACACCAGATCTGTGCACTGAATGTAGCCTATGGCAAGGTACAGTGAGGAAGGTGAAGGGAGAAATGAGAAGAAGTGATACAGGGAAGGAAGTCCAGAGCAAAGTGTTCTTGAGATGCACTGCTCCCATGCTAAAATCAGCTTATGTAGCTCCCCTTCTCCTGAGCAGGCATTTCTCACAGGAAACCTTTTTCTTGTCTCCAGCCCTGTCACAGGCAGCCAGGCTTAGGCTGGTGCATTGCATGTTTATATCACTCCAAAGGCTTTTCTCCTGACCCCTGCAAAGTGCACGGGCTGCAGAGAACCTTCCTATCAGAGCTGAGGCTCTGCTGTTGCAGGGAAAGGGGCTGTGACTGCACAATTCAAGGCTGTGAGTTTGGAGTTCCTCCATCCCTCATCATGGCAGTGCTCATGGAGCTGTGCTGCTTTCTTGGCTGGTTTCTAGCTCAGTGTTGACTGAGTTGATTCATAAATCCTGCTTCCCCCCAAAAATGAGAAAAATCTTAAGCTCACTTCTACATCACTATGAGAAAAACCTTTATAGCACCACACATATATATATGAATTGCCACCCACAACACTCTCCTGAAGTGGATAAAACTCTTTTCTCTTATCAGAAAGCATGAAAAGGGGGGGTTGGAAATAATTAAAATTATCCAAAAATCACCATAGAAACAGTTTTGACAGCAATCATGCCCCCTGTGCCTTGCTGCTCTGCTTTAACCTCTGTACAGACAACTTCTTCCATGGCATCCCTGGCCTCTGCTACAGCAGCTGTCAGCTGAGTTAGGATTCATATTTTAAGCAGTTCTTGCTCAAGCAGTTATGTATTTTACATGCCTGTTTTGTAACTATGTGCACAACAAAGGCACAGTTACCTTCACTGTAACCCTTTGCATCCTCCCAGGCATCATTTAGAACTGGGAAGGAAAATATTCAGAGAAGAGTTTAGGAAAGGTGAACATCTGCATGTTTATGAATGAGAGAGAGAGAGAGTGTAAAGCCATGCTTGTCCCCAGGCATTGTTTGTAAAACGTTTTCAGGATGAAAATGCAAAGGCAGTTGTGACACAGGTGCGAGCACCCTGTAGCAAATCCCTGAGCTGGGCTCAGGCAGGAACACTGAGCTACAGCTACAGTTTTCTTCCAGCTTCAAGCTCATGTGACCCACATGCTTTGTGCCTAAATCTTAATGTGATGCCTGCTGTGCTGCAGACATCCCAGGCCACAGCTCTGTAAGGCAGCCCTTGTTTCATAAGTAAGTGTATGTATAGATATATATACACACACACATATACAGAATAGCGCGTCATGGGACCTCCTCAGCAAACACAGGGCTGCCCTTGCGCTACTCTCAAAAGCCACAAAGCTGAATGATTGTTCATCCTGCCCCAAATGCTCTCTGCAGGCTGGGCAAGTGAAGGCTTTCAGCCTGAATGCTTTGAATGGTGTGTGTCAACTCCCTCTCCTCTTGCTCCATTTCTGACCACAAAAAAACCTCAGCCAACAACATGCCAGAGCTAGAGGCAGCTTCCTGAGGAACAGACAGGGACTGATGCACCTCGGGTATTTGGGTGCACATCAGGCATGGAGCAGGCACTGGGGCATCTTTGAGTGGCACTTGTGCATCTTTAAGCAGCAGCCCAGAGGCTGCAAGTGCCTTTGGGAGGGCAGCCCCACACACCTGGAGGAGGGCAGGGTGTGCTGGGGATGGGAGGGGGGTGGTGTGGGCGTGTTTTTGCCTTCCTTCAAGGCACTCTTTATATAGCTGCTTACATAAAGCTGTGCAATTTGGCTCCTGTTGGGAGGGAAATGCAGGCGTAGGAGTACTGGTACACCAAACCCGACTGTAAAAGTCATCTGTGAGGTTTGGGCTTTTTCCCCATCATTCATCACTAATCTCCAGAACAGTCACTGCTGGATATTTAATAAAATAAAGAATAACTTAGCAGTAAGTCATGGCATGCCTCTAAAACCCAAGCTGGAAGCTGGAGGACAGCCACCCTGCAGTCTTCCAGCTGTGCCCATGCCAAGGCCTCCCAGGGGCAGCACTACAGCACTTAACTCCCTTCCCGCAGTGGGGGGACCAGGGGCAGCAAGAGGTGACAGTGAGCTTGGGGCAGGCCATCTGCTCCCATTCCTGAGGAGCTGCAGTGGCCAGGGGTGAGAGAGAGGAACGGTTGCTCCCCTCCCTCCTTTTTACCCCAGTGCTGGCAGCTCCTTGGCCACAGTGAAGAGTGAGCATGCATTTTTGGGCTTGGAACAGCAGTGGAAAAAGCATGTGGTGTGTTTTGTGCCCCAAGATGAAGACCAGCTCTGCCGTGCTACTGCACAGCACTGCTTCTGTCTCCTTCGGGGAATGCATTTTCCATAACGAAAATCAATTGTGTTGAAAATAGTTAGGGAGCCGTGCAGCATAACATCACGTACAGATGAACTTGTAAATTGCGGCCAGTGCCGTGCTCTGAGCCAATTACTCATTACACGGGTCACTTCCATCCATCATTATCCACGAGGGGGATTGTACAGTGCGAGGCAAGGGCGTGGAGCGGCTGGATGCTCACAGAGATTGCCTGGCACGTGTGCAGGGCTCCAACATCTGCTGCAACAGCAAGGCTGGAGTGGTGGTGAGGCTCAGGCAGAAATGTACAGGGCTTTCACTTAATCATCCCGTGGGTTGCTCCCACTTGGTTGTTTGACATTAGTTTTAGTTGGTTATCAGCTTTGTAGCAGGTAATGCTGTTTCTGATGTCTAGAGCTCCCAATTTCTCATACCCAGCAGATACCTCACCTTTCAGTGCATAAAGGGGGCTTATGAGAAAGACAGAGACATTTTACCAGGGCCTGTACAGAAAGAAGGAAGAACAGCAATTATAAGCTGATGGAGAGTATGTTTAGGATTAGGGTTATAAGGAAGAAATTCTTTGAGGGTGCTGAGGCACTGGGACAGGTTGCCCAGAGAAGCTGTGGATGCTGCACCCCTAGCAGGGTTCACTGCCAGGTTGGACGGAGCTCTAAACAACCTGGCCTTGTGGAAGGTGTCCTGCCTACAGCAGGGGACTTGGACTAGATAATCTTTGAAGGCCCCGTCCAGCCCAAGCCATCCCGTGATGCTACCCCCATGCAGGTACCCATTCAGCACATGTTATCCAGGCACAAGCTCCCAGGCAGCATCTAATCCTTACCTGGACTGGAGGGTCTGCACAGCAGATAGAAGACCTGCCTATGCAGACGGTGCCCACTTGACTCAGAGATCCTCAGCAGAGACACTTCCGTATGATGTTAGGGCTTCTCTTCTCCCAGGTGCTCGCTTTCTTGGTCTTAATGCACTCTGAATCACGCCAAACTAAAAAAACAAAAAAAAGTGGAAAAGGTAGATCTGCTCTCAGACCTCAGATGTGTCTCCCTGTGAACTGGCAGCAAGCAAACAGGCCGGGAGGCACCACTGTGGGTCTGCTGGTGGGCAGGACAAGTACAGGGGTCAACTGGGGAGGTGGATACAGCATGTGCAGCTGTGGAGTGAGACAGAAGCAGGCTCCCTAGATGGCAGTGAGTATCCTGGCTGGCCACAGGACTCTTGCCCAGGTACTTCTGTGACAGCAACAAACTAACCTACCTTGAAGTAAGAGGCATTTTACAAATACAATTAATTTTTTTAACGGAATAAGGCACCAGGAAAGCAGATCACCCAGGCCACACCCAAGAATTATTTTCAGAGATCATTTTTACAGGTTCAGTGACAAAAGACAGAGTGCTACCGAAAGCTACAGCCCAGAGATTTCCAAGCCTTAAAGAAAGGTGAGTGAAGAGCATTAAAAACAGGGTGCAGCAAGAAAGTTACAGTGTTATTCATAGGAAAGATCCTGGGAAAGCAAGAAATACAATCTCTTGGGCTCTGTTGTGGCTGGAAGAGAGAGCCAGGGAAGGACTGAGCAATAGGCTATTGCCAGCCCCACTGCACTGATGCCTTTCCAGCTCCAGGGGAGGAAACGGCCCCAATCTCACTGTTGATGTACACAATATACATTGATGGAGCAAAACTCTCCATTAATAGCAAACAGCAAGAATGACAAGAAGCAAGAAGCTGTAGTATCTAATTGCTCTTATATGCGAGTGCTGCTTCTTCCAGAGAGCACTGCTGTCTTGTAACCTGCAGAGATGAGCTGCTACCAGTTTTGCTTCCCGCACCTCTGAGTGATGGATGGGGCTTGCAAATGTGCTGGCAAGGACAGAAGATGCAAATGGCATTGGCTTTCTTCCCCAGAGGGGGTCAGGGAACACAGACGGCCAATTGCTCTAAGTGCTGGTAAATATGAACAGCACAAGACAGAAAAAGTAATGTACTGCAGCAGTGACATTGCAGGGGAGGGGGAGCTGGTGTGTTCCAAACCTCTGATGTTCTCACAGTGAAAAATGAGGAAGGCTGGAACAGTTCCTGTTGCTGGGGAACATCACTAAGGTCTCTACATCCCTGTCAGCCACTGCCAGGACGCGTAAAATGTGCTCCATCAACTAAGTGGAAATTGTTTTCTACAAAGACAGCATTGACTTCCTGGAAACAATCTCCTGCCTGCATTTTCTGGCACCCACATCAGATGGAGCAGGTAGGCTCACAGGTGAGCTTCACAAGGGCACAGGTCCAAGCATTTCTTTCCACAGAAGGAGAGAAAAAGTTGCTGAACTCTGTGCAAGTTCACAGTACACTGCTCTGAGCCATCCTGTGAGACCTGCCACACCAGCAGAAGGGATGCAGGGCCCAAACAAGCAGCAAAGACTACACAGAACCTCATGAGCCTATATTTGTACCACAAGTGCAGCATGGATACATGTTTGGGTTGCAGGAGTTAGACATGCATTTCCAAGAATGGAAACACATGGAAACAGCAGACATTACAGAGAAACAAGGACACTGTGCCCTTGAACCAAGGTTTAATCTGCAATTTTGCTTGAGCAGGACAATGTACTATACTATATACAATACACTGCAGTGAAGAAAGTGACACAATATGACCTTTTAGTAGTTTCCAAGACTGGTGTCTGCTAAATCAAAACTGTATTAAGAAGTTAATTTGCACTTTTGAGGAATTCACCTCTAGTTCACTTTGACACAGGGAGATTATTGGAAAGAGGCTGCAAAGTTATATTGGAGCTGCCCACTCCATCTCTTCCAGCTTCTGAAAAGACAAAGATGGTCATTCTCTTTCCTTGTGTGTCATTCCCCAATATTTTTGTCTTCCCTTTTCTTTCTGTTTTTCCCTCTTCTTCTTACCCCCCTGGCCATGGGATCACTGATGGTGAAAGAAAATAATTGGGTGGGTGGGTGGGTGGGTGTTTTCTTTTCTTCTTGATATCTGAAAGGCCATTATAAATAATGCAAAAAATGAAAAAAAAAAAGAAAGAAAAGAAAAGAAAAAGGATAACCAAATCAATTAAAACCCTTCATACCTGCCCTGCTCTGCAGAGGGAAGGACAGTGTCGCGCAGGGGCCCGGGACCCACCACGCTTTGCCGGCCGGCTCAGCGGGCCCTTCGGTGGGAGCGGGGATGCAAATGGCATCATTGGAGAACAACCCCAATGCAAGCCCAGAGCGGAGCAGAGCAGCGAGCGGGAATTCCGCACGCACAGGCACTGTGCTCCCGGGGCCCTCCCGCGGGGTGGCAGCGCGCCGACCGATCCCGCCTCCCCCGCTCCCGCCGGGCCCTCAGAGGCGGCCCCGGGCCCGCGCCCCCACACGGGCCGGGCCTGGGCGGGCTCTGGCGGCCCCTGCCGGCCGCGGCCGCCCCGAGCCGAGCCGAGCGCGGCCCCGCCCGCAGCCGCCAGGGGCGAAGCCTCAGCCACACGTCAGAGCCGCCGCTCGCAGGAGCGGCTCAGCCGCCTCACATCGCTCCCCCACTAACTCCGCTTGGCACGGCGGGCGGTGCCATGCCTAGGGAGACCAGAAAGAAACCCAAACCACTTTCTGATGACCAGAGGAAAATTCACGTAAGCTTATCTAACCAAGGACATCTAGAAAGTAAGCATGGCAAGGTGCGCTGGAACTCAAGTATTATCTTTCTACACAAGAAGTACTTTTTAGAGGAAGACCAGTTAAAATTATGATACAGGATCACCTTTGGCAATAGAAGGAAGGCAGGAGAGAGGCATCACATTGACACCAACCAGGTGTACGTTGTTGAAGCAAAGGCCCTGCTCCCAGTTCCCAGACATCAGCTCACAGGGATAGTCTTGGAGTCTGTAAACTGGATTTCTCTCAGGCAAAACTCAACTCAAAAATAGATTCCAAACACTGAGGCTCCAGTACCCCAATTTTTACCAGTTGCAGTCCTTCACTGACAGCAAGAAACAGTGGACTACAGCATAAATCCATCTTATCCTTTGCGACCCCTAAATCACTAGTGGAAGTGCTGCTCATCCTTTTTTTGATTGTGGCAGCTGAAAGCTCAGCTGCTTTTTGTATGCACATCAGTTACAGAACTTTTGATCTGTTCAATGAGACTTGCTTACGTTAAAGACAACTTGTTTTCCTTCAAGAACACTTGCTATATTTGTACACACCTCTCTCATTCATAAATTGAAGCCTGAAGCAGCTAAAGGTCAAGTCACCTTGTCTTGTGCAACCACACAGAAGCAAGTTGCAGATGCTTGCTCAGATTTAAAAAAACCCAAACCAACAAACAAAAAAGCCCCACAAAAAAACCCCCAAACAAACAAAAAAACCACACACAACAAAACCATTCAAGTTTTAGTTTGAAAGACACAGAGCTGTCTGACAACGATTTTTGTTACAAGTTAATTTTTCAAACTCAGAGGGACAAGATGAGAATGTAATTCCCTGTACTACTGTGAAGGGATTTGAAAGAATGGAGAGAGAGCAGCTGAGTATTTTTAAATTAGTATCACCATGTCAACAAGTGCTTCGTGTAAGCACAGTGCTCATCAGGACTTGACCCAGTGCTGCACTCAGCTATCAGATCAAGGACTGCAGAAAGTTAGAAATGACTGATTAAACCACACTAGGTAAAATATTTCCCTGGGAAGTATGAAAAATTACTGAGCATAAAGACAGTACAGTAGTGTTCTGGGCTTTGAAAAGCATTCAAGAAAAGGGAAACGAATGATAGAGAGAAAATGCTTCAACAAAGACAAACCATTTTTAACTGTAGAAGAGAAGGTATGTGGCCCTCATTTTTGTAAAAGCATGAAAACAGGGATGATGCTAGCAGTAAAATAGGAATAGTTGAGGTTATCTTTTCTACTACTATATCTACATAAGAGATAACTTTTAAACAAAAGAATCTTTCATTAAAGGGTGATTTGAATAAACTTAAAATAGTCCTTATAGGGAATTTGTGAGAACGACATCTGAAGAGAATGTAATAGTGCAATAAATGACAACAAGTGAAAAAAGGTTTTTTATTTCTCAGTGTTTCTTCACTGTCAATACTGTCCTTTTGCTGCAACATGTTGCAAAAAACTCTCTGCCTTTTCCATTTTAAACAGCTACAATATTTACAGGCTGTTTCCAATAACACACGCAGACACATACACACTCACAGACACGCAGGAACACATATCCCTATCCCTGGCAAGGTAACCGTTTGCTGGTAGAGGCAATATATATTTTCATTGTCCATTAAAATACAAAGCCATCCTCTCATTTATGCTCTACTCCCCTCTCAATTTTCTAACCAGCAGCTACTGTCAAGCTTTTGGGGGCGTCTGTAAGAAGTTATATGTCCAGCTATTTGATTGCCATCTTTCAAAGTTGTTGCCTAAGTATACCAGGATTATCTATTCAAACTGTACATACCAGAAGTCATAAAAATTGCTCATATTCAGATGTTTGTGACCAAGTGATGTAGGTATATTCCCAAAATCTTTTGGGGCAGCCATCTTAATCACCTTTTTAGAAATATGCATATCATGCTGGGGTGAAACAAGTCACATGCTTTACTTTTCCACCAAGGTGTTATGTACCCACTTTTTTACTAAGGCACCAGGAATTACCAATATAATTTCTGAAAGAGTCCAGCGTCACTGAATGTACTGCATTAGATTATCAAATAGCAAGCCAGACATGAACAGAACAGATGCCTATATAATAGGTATAAAATTCCTTAATAAAATCAAGTACATAAAACCTGTGGTGGTACAACCCCAATCCAATATAAGTTGAATAATACTGTTAATGGCAAGAAATGCAATCTACCCAGCTCCATTTTGTGAATGGAGAGTTCTAAAACTGAGAAAGATCTTTAAAGCAGTGTTTTTGTATCTATAGTCCTAGGTCGTATGGTGGTGCGCGAATTATCAGAGAAAGCTGAATCCAACTGTAAGGCATCTCTTCTCCCCCCTTGCCCAAGTCCAGGCAAAGCTTTAGGGCTGCTTGCCAAAGCACCTGTGCCACAAGTCCTCATCTGTCACCTCACCAGTTATCCAGGCTTCTCAGAGTTCTTCAGTCCCCAGGGCATTGTGAACATGAGAGATGAGGAATGCCTCATGATAACTGCACACCTGACTGGAAAACTGAGATCACCACGCAGACATGCCAGATGTCCCAGGCAAAGCGGCTGCAGCACCATTCAGCCTACATGGAATTACCTCAGAAAATAACCATCATCTTCCCAAAACTCTGAAACCATTTCCCATATGCTGAACCATGAGAGAGATCCCCAGAATCCATCACTAGTATCATACAGTGCAAGTGGCACAGAAGCTTAGATATCATCAGTGGTGTCACACAGTTTGAGGTTTTTGTTTTAATCAGAACATTTTAAAAGATTTCCCAGGGAAGTGAAATATGAAGAAGTTTTTAAAAAAACAGGTAGTAGCCATTTTTACTAATGAATATGATCTAAGTGGTGGGGTTTTCAAGAATTTTTCTGTAACTGAGTGTTTTAGGGAGAAGTAAGTCCTAACATGTACACATAGATACCACCTTTAAAGAAATCTGAGAAAAAGAAAATAGATTGGGATCTACTCGAAAGCTACAACAGTGGGACTTAAATGGAATGTTCTTATGGCAAGAAAATATCACAATGCAAATGGACAGAGTAAAACACTCACCTCTAACGGATTTTCATGAAAGAAAGATCTATAAAATACTATGCTATGGTAAACTCAATCTGGACTGACAGGACTAACTTGAGAATACCCATCTTTTCCTCAAAAGAGGAGAAAAATATTACACATCAAGACAAAAGCCAAGAAGAGAAAGCAAAAGATGAAAGTACCTCCATCTAAAATAGAGGTTTCCACAGATAGATCTATCCTGTGGGAATTAAAAGAAAACAAACATGTTTTTGTCACTGTTTGCTGGCCACATTAAAATCCGTCTCCTGAAGGCAACACACCAAAAGCCTTATTATTTAAAAAAATCCCAGAAATATCCATCAATTCTCTTTGCCCCTTAAAAAAGAGCCTCTCTCTTTCCCCATCTGCTGTTTGCTGATCTAATTCCAGGCAGTTACATATGCTCTAAAATTTCCACGTCAACAAGCCATTAATTCCTATAATGCCTATTATCAACAATGGACATTGTCCTTATCTTGCCCTAAAGAGAGTGAGTGTTCAGAGCCCAGGGTTAACATACTGAAAGTTGCTTCAGTCAAGTTTAAAAAAAACCCCAACAACCCAACTATGTATTTTGTTTTTCAGTCATTTGTTTACCTCAAGGCTTCAGTACAAGAAAAAAAAAAAAAAACAACAAAAAACACAACCATGCAACTAATATCAAATGGGGGCTTATTTTCAAACAAACTTCTCTTTCTAAAATGAAGTTCTCTATCACACTTAGAGAAAACCTGAAGGGTTAATTAATTAAAGGGATATTTACCTGAAAGGAAGGACATAGAATAAAACCTTAACTAAAACACCTTCAATTCAAAACTTACACACTTTGTTCATTCCTGATGACAGCAGTACCAGACTGCTAAAGAAGGTTCATCTACTGTACATTTTCCGATATGCAGGAGATGAATTCAACTACACTATAATGTGTACTTATGACAAATAATTTTGTTGTCCGACAGTTTTAACTGCGGCAGATCCAGAACTGTGCATTTATACCATGACTGAATGGGACTGCATATGAATAAATTGAATAGTAATATGCAACTGTAAGATGCACAGTATTTTGAGGACAAGTTTGCATAGAATACAACACAAGCAAGGTCCCAGTATCATTCACTGGGAACAGTATCTAGAATTGACTAGCTACCAGGCACACACTTACCCTTTCATGGCTAGATGGCATACAGTGACTTGAGTTGAAATACTAATGCTTCGTAGGTAGTTGTTCCTTCCTTTTTTTTTTTTTCCTCCTTATCCCATACAATTTCATTCTTACATTAGGTACGTAATGGACAATGTTTCTCTGATGTCAGAGAAATAATTACTACAACCTCTGTGGTATATCAGAAGTCTCTTCTGCTTGCAATACATATAAAGAAGTGGAGGTGGCTGGGAAGAAGATGGCTGCTCCCAAAAGCTAGGACTGTATGCAGTTTCTCCACAGAGTCCTATGTAATTACAGGTCAGAAACAGGAAACAATCACAACAGGTACATTTTTTTCTTACGGATTAAGAAAAGTGAATCACAGGAATTGCAAGTCAAGAACAAACCAGTTTCCCTCTCACACTCCCATGATAGTTCTGAGTTACTTGTTTCCCTGAATACACACTTTTAAAAAAATACAATAAAACCTAGGATATGTAACACATGAATAATTCAACTTCACAGTTATAAATACTCAAATTACACTTACATAGAATATATAACCACAGAAAATAAAATTCAAGTCATAGAAAAGAATGAAGACTAAAGGGAAAGAAAAGGCAAGGTGGTAAAAGTGATACAAGTTTAGGGCTGTGCCTTCTATAAAAGACCTTTAAAAACAGAAGTCAAGTTTTCTTGCATTCTTTTTTTGTTGTTGGAGGGAGGGAGGTTGTTGTTGTCTTTTTTCTTTTTAAATTGGATAGAATAAAAAAAACCTTCAAGCATCCATGAAGAAATCACGGACCCTGCACCTCCCCCTACACAACTGTAACAACCGTGCCTGCCAGAGAAAAGCCAATGAAACAACACAGCCAGCTCTGGGTAAAGAAGCCAAGCAGCTATGGCTAGTGAAGGGAGGACAGATGAAAGGTCATATACTGGGGCCCACGTTAAAGCTAGACGTGTTGTACAGGTTTGAGGTACCACTGCCACCACAATAAAGTCTGATGTAGTACAGGGATACTCAGGTGCTTTTCTATGTATTTGTTATTTTACCATTTATTGTGAAGAGGATGCAGCAAATGCACTTGTACGAAATACAGAACATAGAACCAAACCCATGGCACAGCCCTTACCATCAACATGTATATGGAGAGGGAGGGGATTAATCCCAAAGGCAATTTAAATAATGGTATTTTATATACTTATATTTATATATATAAATAAATGTTCTCAGCAATCTCAGGGTTGTTTTTAGTGCATTGCTGTAAAAAAATTAGTGCAGTTCTCATTAATGTTTAGCTCATAAGGAATAAGAATCTATACATCTGTTCAGTCTCTTCTTGCCACACCTGAAACCCTTACACTGTTTTACCAAACTGAAGGTTTGTAGTCAATTTCTTTAAAATAAGGTGGATGAATTCCACACACTCTGTGACAAGACATGGCAATTTTTGGCAAAACAATTAGAAAAATATGAGGTGCTCTGATCTTAGAACTGAAAAGTTTGTTGATTTAAAGCATTACGCAATGCATAACAAAATTTATAAACAAAAAGATATGTCTCAACAAATCTATCCTTCATGCAAGTGTTTCTTCAGCAGCTAACAACTTAAAAAATTTTCTTACACGTGTTTATTTGGGGAAAGGGACTTAGACAAATCTGTGTTTCAAGTCCTTTCCTACAACCGGACCAAAGTTTCAAGTCCCAGGAGCTGCTTCTTCTGGACCCTTCTCTCTTCTGAACCATTGGAGAAGGGGAAGTTTCAGTCTCAAAGAGATTTACACTTCAGCCCCAAGTTCAAGGACTCCAGTTTCAACAACAGCAACATATTTATCTTCAATTTGAACCAGCAGGATGGTTTTATCTATATGTGACCGACTACTTGGATCTCTGCTGCAAGGCACCCAGCGGTGAATCACCTAGGGGGAAAAAAAAAAAAGTATAATAAAATGTAAGCTCCATATGGAGAGCTGCCTTATCAAAGTTATGGTTGATAATTCAAGACTCTTACAGGGTAAAAGGAGCAAAAATATAAGTGCTATACTGACTTAGTCGTTCATGATTCAGTGACAGCATATCTACAGACAAGCTACTTGTTTAAGTCTTGCTGAAGATGTGCTTCTTAAAATCACAGAATCTATTAGGTTGGAAAAGATCTCTAAGAACAGTGAGGCCAACTGTGAGAACAGCTTGCTTACCTGAGAACAGCCAGTCTTTGATTTAGATTTCAGCAGGGACAAACAACTTGACCAAAAGCAGAACCAAACAGTTCATGGTAAAGTGAGTAACAATTGAAAAATGGGCACATATACAGATTTGGGATATTCTGATGCTCTAGCTGTAAGTCTTAAAATACCTTAGTGTTGTGCAGCACAGAACTCCAGTTTATCAGGAGATAGATGAAAACTACAGTCTCCTCTGAGCCTTTGCTCTAATTTTTTCCCTACTCAGTGTGAATGCAAGACTGATCTTCTGACTTAAGTTATTCAAAGATAATTTAAAACTAGAAGTATTAAGAAGAGGAAAAATTTCAGAAACAGAGCTACCAACTACTCTTTGGATCTACAGAATTCAGGTACTTCAATCTGCTGCTCCCAAGGATCCTGCCTGATATTGACCATCAAAAGGTCTCTTTTCCATACAGGTCCTTGTGTGACCTTGAATGTCTCTGCTCAGCTGCCTCCAAAAAAATATACCCTTAACTTCTGGGTGCCCCAAAGAAACCATAAGGATGCTCCAGTAACGTGGTTTGAAATATTGCCAGCTCCACAGAAACAGAATTACCTCAAATTTGCCAGCTGTGAGAAAACAACCCTTAGTTCAAGACAAGGTAAGTTAAAAAGCAAATAAAATTAATTTTTACAAAATCCAAGACAGTACAGTTTTCAAGAGTTCTAAAGATACAGGTGGGAGAAAAAAAGGCAGAAAATCACGAGTGATCTGTATCTTCCAAGATCAAATTCAAGAGATCCACTTCATCTTCATTAAACCCAGCTGATTATTTCTTGAACAGTGGGTGAAGGAGATTCAGCTTTGTCCACTGCATGAGATCTATGCTGCATTCCCAGGGAGAGCATTTCAGCCAGGGAAGCATGGCATCTTTAGCTCCCCTTTGATGCAACAGCATATGTAAGCGGTCCGTTCAAGTCTGACTTCAAAGTGTGTCCATATAAACTTCTTCGACAGCTGTATGGAATGTGGCCAGGAATATTCTATCCCCAGAACATAAAACATCGCCCAGTGAAGTCCCAGGTACTACATCCTTGTTGTCCAACTTAAAAACTGGTGCCTTTGAGATAGCTAAGGGCTGATTCCAAAGGCATCAATATCCTGGCTCCTTCGAAACTGTTTACATGCAAAAGTTGTACATAGATTAAAACTCACCACAGCCATACCCCCACACTCAGTTTTACCATCTCTTCTATCATGACTGGCATTTATGTGGTCTCTATAAATGAGTGATAACATGCAAAATGTCTCTAGATAATCAAGAAGTGATAAGAATCTCCTGGGAGGAAAAAGTTCTTCTACATGCCAGTGTCATGTGTCATAGAAAGATAATGCTGAGTGTACCTTTATCTCAAAATCTGGAAAAAGCATCTACATTATAAAGAGGACTGCTAAATTAAATTTCCTTGAAGAAACCTTATCATGTCTTTCTGCCTTATAATATACACTGTACTGCATACTTAGCAAAATAAAAAGCAAAGTTAGGAAAAATACTTTTTTCTACTTTGCAGCAAAGTTTTAAACTACTGAGTGCAGAAGTTCATACTGAGAGCACTGACATAAGGCTTCATCAGGTAAACTGCTTGATGAGCAGCATCTCAGCAGGTAAGAATCATTTCTGCCTACTTGCAGTAAGGACCACAGCTGTAGGAGCAGAAAGGTAATACTATCCTACGAGCTAAGGACTTTACTGAGGCTAGTATTTTAACCACAGGCAGTAGAAACGATGTCATCAAGTTAAATCCTCTCCTCCTAATCACACACTGGATAATCTGGTGCTTTCCCCTTTCCTCTTAGGTTAAAAGATGCTCTTCTAAAAAACCCTGCCAGTATGCTGCACCAAAAATAGATGAGAAGCATTCAGAACAGCAGCTTACTCTGACCTTTAAATCCTCTTGTTTTAATCTTTCTGTAACATCAATTACTGCACATGTCAGTGTGCTGCAGTTCACAAATTACACTCAAACTCCTGAAAAAAACTGTCCCATGATACCAGACAACAGGACATGTTTCAATATAACCCTCTACATTCCGTATCCTTGTGACATTCTTGATTTGCGATAGTATGTCTAAACCAAACATAACAGTGAATGTTTACAACAGCATTCTACTCCCAGGAGTTACCTACAAGGTAACTCTATCTTAAGAGTGGGCTGTTAACTCTGATAAATTCCTGAATAATTGTATTTTCAGGGCCCTTCCTGCACAAACACATACCAACAAGGTAAATCCAGCATACGCTCTGTTACCAGCGTATTGCCATTTCTCACCTGAAGTTTGCAAATACATCCACAGCGATGTGGACTTTCAGATGGCAAAATCCATCCCCTGAATCCAATTTATAAGTAACGCCTCCAACTGAGGTAAGCAGTCAAAGACATTCCTTCTCAACTGTCAAAACTGCCATATTCCAAATGAAAATACAGTTGTATTGATGAATGCAAACACAATATCAGTGACTCTTCCCTTTTACTATTTATCACTGAAAGAATACTCACTGAAGCATCTTTACAGACACAAACACAAAGGTTAAAAAAAAAGTCTATACCTCAGTAAAATCAAAAAGCTTCAAAGACAGATCTGGGTTTTTCCCTCATAAGAAGAGCCTAAATTGGGAGATAAGTTTTCTAACTAATGCAGTAATTTTTTATAAAATGCAGATGTAACACCCCTAAGGAAAAGAGATGGAATTTCAAGTCATAGGCTTGCACAAGTTTTAGAACAGATTTTCTTCTTAAAGGGAAGAAAATACCTATGATATTTAATAAAGAGACATCTAAAGACAATCTTTTTTGGCTCTTTTTTTGATCAGAATAATTTAGAACCAAATACTGTTAATCATTCAATTTAGGAGCCATTGGTAAACTGACCTTCTGTATTTGCTCAGGAATTTAAAGAAAATGAAAATGAAAATTGGATGAATGAGTGCAATGCCTGAGAGTTCATGACAAGAGCAGGAAGCAGGCAGGAAGGAGAGGTGGTTGACAACATTCAAAACACCATCCTGCATCTTTTGCATAAAGTTACAGAAATATCTCTTTGCTTCAAATTAGCACAGCAACAGTGACTTCAAGGACAGCTGCTGATCTAACTTACTAGTACATCTATCTTTGGCCTTGACATCTAGGCAGACTGCTGTAGAATCAAGACACTGCCTTACGGTTAGCTTGGCAACTTCTAAGCAAAACTTACATGGCCTTCCATGCCTTCCTGAGGACTCCAGTCTTTCCAGCTGTTTCTTCCAGCTTTTAGCCGTATCACCTCATCTGGCCACTGCAGCTCTTTCCTTTTTGACACGTTGATCCCTTCCAGTACTTGACTGGGATCCATTAACTATAAGTAGGAATTGAGTTTTGACTGTTAGTTCAGCCAAAATTTAAAGAAACAGATAAATTGTAACCTTTTGCATACTTCCAGATAACTGGCTTTAACCCACTGAAATTGATTTCTGACCCATTTCAATGTTGGAAACAAGCTCCAGGCTAGGAAAAAGCCTGTGCAGCACTGAATTTGGAAATGAGGCTGTGGTTTCAGACACATTTGACAACATGTCAGTTCACTGAAGCAACAGCTCTGATTCCCTTTCCCACTTCCTTCCGTTATACTGGCTCACAGCAGGGTCTGGGGAGCCAGCACAATGTAAGCATTGGCAGCACACAGCATAGTAGCGGGGAAGAGTTAAGTGATGATGAGCTGTTAAAATCGGTTCCTAACTTCTTACAGAATATAATATCTTAAGAAACATGGTCTTGGAGAATTTATTGCTAGGCAGAAAAGAATTTATCTACTAGCACTCTGTGCTGTGAAGTAAACTGGTCTTCCCCCAGGGGAAGCAGGAGAAAACTCCTGAAAACTACTTATTTAAGGACAGAGAGAACTCCATAATGTCCACGAATCAAGGGCACATGTCTACTTTGCCTTGATCCTCCTCACACAAAGTAAGCAGTTTCATAAAAGGGCCCTTGCCCGCAAAAAAAAGCTACTAAGCACAGACCTGAAAATTTACTTTGTTAACTTTGCCCACTATGATGCAGTTTACTAAAAATTACTCTAAACTGAGGTAATATCAGCAATCATGTCTATTATGATCTAGTCTATTTAATACACTTCTTGATGTTTTCCACTAATATAATGCCAAAGACATGTATGTTGAGCTAATAAAAGCTAGGAAAGCAAGAATACAAGTTGCTGGATTTTCAAAACAAGTAAGGCTGCCAGGATTAACTTAGTCAATAGTGTACTATTTGCTGCTCATTAAACCCTGACATAGCAATAACCAAGGAATAAATACACGTGAAAGTGAAAGCAAGTATATTTACACTAAGTTTGTAGAAAATCTACTTGGCTTCAAAGAAAAAAGCTAGTTGCTTTGTACCCTGCAAATGAAGCTGTTTAGCTTTACATGCTGCAATGTATAAAGGCAAACTAAGTATGAAGTGGAACTGAGTTCCGCTGACCTTCTCAATGCTGTACTACAGTAAAACATAAATAATGTAAACCAGGAGCATGCAGGAAGGCTTCTTGTCCAGAAAACTCTTCCCTTAGATTAGTTCTCCAACCATAACCTCGCAGAAACTGTATACCCAGACATTCCTGAAGGTATATGTATTTAAAAGTAATGATTTCAACAACATACAAAGTAACAACTAACAAAAGCATGTGGAAACATAGATTAACTTGTTCTTCTAGACTATTCACCTGGATTCTGTAAATAACGTCATCCTTTTTGGCTTGCATTTGATTTGCAGGGCTTGCATTGCCACCTGACTGAGTTTCAGCTGCATTACTCCCTCCTTCTGTCCCTAGAAAGCCCACAAGGGCATGCTGTTTACAGGCTGGGATGCTTTGGCTGGAGCTGCTAGAAGAGGGCAGTCCATGCTGCACGCTGACCCCAGTCTGGCCAGTAGGTTCCATTTGGTTCACCATAGATAGGCGGGACTGGATGGACGATGGGAGGTTACGAAGGGATATCTGACTGGTGGAAGAGCGCCGACAAGGCACAAAGCCTGTTGTGGATGTGCGAAGAGATGAATGACGACTGCCGTAGCAATAAGATGAATGGCTAGCTACTGAGGCACGGGCAGGGGAATGTCTGACAAGGCTGGACTGCACAGAGTGAGAGCTGTGACTGGTGCCTAAAATATAAAAGACACAGAATCAGGAAAGTTTGATAAAGCCTCCCACACACATTAGATTGCTGACACAAAAACATTTTAGTACATAGATATACAAAACTGATTGGTCTAATCAACGTCATCTGCAACAGCTGTATCACAGATCTCTGTTGCATTTCACACAGCAGAACATCTGAATACATTCTACTCATCTCGGAATTTCATATTCTGTTCAATTCACAATCCCTGTCAGACAAGTAGCTTGAAAAATGTTTCAGTCTTGCTCTTTCTGCAATTTATTCCTTAATATGAAACACTTAAGTTTCCCATACTTAAGGCAACAAGGCAGGTACAGATGTTCATGTTTCAAAATACTGAATATTCTTTCTTAATACGCTGACTACACATTCAAATTTTGGGTCAGAAAATTTGTTAGAAAAACAGTTGCTTTAAAACAAGTTCAGAAGAATTTAATGCATTTAAAGTTAAAAACAAATTGCAGTTCATGAGCATTGGTGTCACTGCTTTTCCTATAATAAGTATTTGCAAATACCTCTCCACAGAGATAGATCTAATTATGTTCATTCAGCTACATAGATGCATATTTTCTTTATGAGTAAAGGCAGTCTTTGAAAAACTTTCTCAGCTTTACTGTTTGTCACCTCCCTAACTACAGATCACTATGGACCCTTGGATAGGATTCAGCTCGAATACTACAGAAATAGAAATCATTTCACTGTATAAATAAGTAATACAAGTCATTCACAAAACCCGACAAGTTTAGCAATCGCAGACAATAGAACAGAAGTGAAAAGATCCAGTGTGCGGAGACATGTTATAAAAAGTTATTTAATCTATTTTATCAGCACAACTATACCCCTTTTGCTCAAATCTGTTTGGTAATCTTGCATTGCATAAAATAGTACTGTAGTTTGAGATTAATCCAACAACTCTTAACACTATATAAAATTACATCACTTCTGTGTGCTTTTTCTTTTAACTTAGGCCAAAAGAGCTGAAAGGTCAGTTCTGGCTATAGGATTGAACTTGTATAAAGTTGTTTCTTTGTTTTAACTTTACCCAGAGTGGAGGGATGAGTTGGTGGATGAGCTGCAGGAAAAGTTGTGGGATGAGCTGCAACAGGAGGGTGCTGTACTGCTCCAGGTCCCTGCCCTGTAGTTGCATTCCCTCCTCCTTGTGACATGCTGCTCTGTGACTCATTGATAGTTGCATTATTACTTGTGCAAGAAGCTCCACCTCCAGCATCTGAATCTTCAATATTTCCACCACTATTGCAGCCAGCTCCACAGCCTTTCCTTAGTCTGGAAATGTAATACAATTCATACATTAAGTCAGGCCTCCTAATATCAGGATTCTATGAAATGCCTCATGACAAGCAAAAAGCTTTACTCAGCACAATCCAAAGCACTCCCCATAATCAAACTTGACTCTGTTTTTTCAGAATATGCTTTGCAAATATAAATGCTGCTTTCTAAGAGATTGCAATTTTCCTCATGACAGCTATCCCATAACTTATTTATGACAAGTCAAATGTTCATAGAAAACAGCTTTTTAAAAATTATCCTACCTCTGAAGTACAGTAAAGTGATAAAATTCTAAAATGTTGGTAGAACATCCTAATTATTTTGTAACAGTTTAGTAAAATTTATGCTACTTAACACACTAGTCATGCATACTGTTATACTGCAAAATCTTCATCTACTCAGAATAGAAAGAAAAGACTGTTTGTTGGATTTTTTTTTTCTATAGAGTCTGACAAGCAGATGGTGACAGAAGACAAACACCTTGGACTGCAGTAAATGTGGCATACTCTGAGGTGAAGCAGCAATGTTCTGTTTTGATGTGCCATCGATGTCTAAGTTAAATATGACTATCAGAACAGCTACAGGACTGTTCAGACTATGGCACCAACTCCTGGAAGTGGTGAGAACTGGGATGCACATTTCTGAATGCCACACACAGCTACCACTGTTGCTTTTGGAGCCACAGTCACAGTGGCCAGAAATGCAGTAAAAGTTCCATAGCCTATGAAACACAGCACAGCAACAGTTTGTACTGAATTACCCAGGGGTCATGTGGGGAAACAATTATATTACCATTCCAGTTATTTGTTCTGGCTCTGACATTCAGGATTATTTGTAAGTACTCATGAGATTTTGAACAACAGCTTGTGTTACTATGCATATATATGAGCATACCCTAACAGCATTAATATTGACACTTTCATGCCAAATTTGTGCCAGACAGGAACCCTATCAAAAAGTCCTTATTCTATAAAGATGGTATTTTAGACTACAAAAGCAAAGGTACTGAAAAAAATAGTACAGAAGTTGAATTGTCTCTCATTATCAGACCTCATGTTAGAACTGAAGTTGTGATTCTTGTATCTAGACTTTGTCTTCTTTCCTCTGAGCTCTATTTACATACTTTGTGGTCTCAGCCCTGAAGATTCATGCTGTGCCAAAGTAGTTGCCACATGCTACTGATGTGCCCAAAATAAAACTCAACGTGAATTTATTTTTATGGGACTCACTATTATAAGGTATGTTGTGTTGGGCCTGTTGTACAGAACTAGTTAGTGGAATATGAGAGCATGAACAAATAGTAATGAGAACTCATTTCCTCAGCTCACCTGTGCCATGTAGACACTATGAAGTTTCTGATGTTTCCTAAGCTGATGGCTCCTCCAAGAATGTCCTTTAGCTGTTCATGACTGTCTGAATAAGAAGTAGTCAGAGGTGAGACATAGATTGGGTATCCAATTGGTTGGTCACAAGAGGAGTTAATCATGTTCCTCAGAGCTTGTTTAGCATTTTGGATACTTCCTCTCTCTGGATTACGATTACGCAGGAAGACAAGCTCCTGCTGTTGCCCTGCCCACAGGCCACGCACACACTCCTTATTCACCTGCAAAAGCCAAGTAGAAAGACAGTCAGAAAGTGAAGCAATGAGAACGTGTGGTGACTGCTGTGCCATATACCAAAGCCTTCATGAGCATATGCAATACTGCCCTGCAGAACTGCAAGCATGCATATGCACTTCCTTAACAGGCTGAACTTAGGGACACAGTCTGCAACAATGACAATAAAGCAAATCTAAGAATGGAATGAGAAGTAAGATATTTTAAGTCAGAAGGAACTGATTTTCTGAAACAGTATTTGCACTGTATGAGAAGAAGCAGACCTAGCAATAACAAAACAAAGATTGGAGTTCAAGTTGCAGTTTGGTACAGTTATTAAAACACACAACATACTGTCCCACTGTGAAATGTGCACAAAGCTTACCTTAATGACCCTGAAACTGAGATACCGCTTATTTAGCATGATGATTTTATATTCATTGGTGCCATCATCCATCACGTGACGCAGAGCAAGAAGGGACGGAGAATTGGAAAGAACTGCACTCCGCCAAGCAGGGTCCCCTTCATGTGCTATAACTAGATTTTCTTCATGGGTTGTTATAGCTTCATAAAGGACAGAAGGATCATCATATTCATCTGGAGAAGTGAAGTGATCCTGTTTCCAAGAATACATGTTCAATTAGGTATGATTAGCATTTCAGATGTAGCTACATATAAACACCAAACATTTCAAACTCTTGAAATGATCAGAGCATTACACAAAGTTAGCCATCAAAAATATTGAATACCTACTTTAGAACATTAAAGATAACCTCTTCCAACAGACTGGTTCTGTTCACTTGTTTGCTTCTTTTTTTAACTTAAAACCAAAATGATCGGAAGTACCTGCCTATCACTGATTCAAGTAAATTTCTAGGTTAATTTTACACTAGATTTCTATCTATTTATACTGCTTACAGAAGTATTTTAGTTTTAGCTTTTTTCTTAATCACAAGCCTCCAACTGTAAAACACACTGAAGTAAAGCACTGATTATTCACTGAGACTGCATTATATGAAAAGAGCAATAGGAAGAAAAACAATATTTACTATTAGAAAGTTCACACTGACAATTGATGACAAACTATTTCAGCATCAGATACTATCAAGACAACTTACATTACTACCAGTCAAATACAAACACAAAATCTACAAGTTCAATTCAGTGTCAGGTCACATTACTTTCTGGTTAAAAAAAGGATTGTGGTTAATAGCCAAATTTCCATATCCTGGCTGAAGCACTGCAAGCAAATAAAAACCTTTCATAGATTAATAAAATAATGCTCAAAAAAACACATTTTATTTGTTAGACTGATCTTTATTTTTCTCATTTTTCATTTCCTGACTTAATTCAAGCCCATTCTGCACAGTAACCCTCTGAGAACGCTCCAGAGATGTTGAAGTAGTACTTCTGCTGGTTTCAGCAATGATTTTGTAATTATTCTGCTTTGTTACCTGTACTCCTAACATACACATACTGCTAAATTCAGAGTTTGTGTTACATGAAAGAGTTGATTCAGTTGCTGCTAGCTTGGGGAGACTTCTGGACTCTGCAATGAAGGCAAAAAAAGAACCTTTAATAATAATTTTAAAAGTGCAATTAAGATGTGCCTTCGATTTGCCTATGATTTTCAAGCAATCTATTCTTCTAGAGTACCAATACTTTTCCATCCTTACAGAGTGCTTATCACTAAGTACATGCTTTCTTGTACTTGCTGAGATGAGTCAATACATTCACTGGACAGAATTTGAGATTGTTCATCTTCACCCTCACTTTGCTATAAAGACCAACTCTAATTTCAGCTTATTGAAAAGCAGCCTTCTCATTCCCACCTGAAACCTGTGATTACAACACTTCAAAGTAAAAAGAACAAGAAAAACAACTCCCATTGGAGGAGAGGGCTGTGCAGCTTTGAATGCACGATAACCTTTTAAGCCAATTACAGATGTGTAGAGAGGGGAGAGAGAGGGAATATATGAGAGAAGCTGTTCATAAGGGAAATATCTCTAGACAGGTATGAAACAAGGCTTGACATGTTCTCTGATCTACATTTAATGTAATTTTCAAGCTCTGAGCATAAACGACATTCCCTTTTCCTCTATATCAACTTCCACAAGAGTTGTAATAAATGAAAGGACAAGACATGATATTCCCTCGTTTTCAGCTGTCAATCTCCCTCACATGCCTTTTATTATCGTCCTCTTTTTTCTCTCTCCCAGCCACTTATTTTTAAAAGAACAAACGCACAGAAATAAAAAGAACTGGACCCATCTTTCTGTGTAATCTCTTACCTGATGTAACTTAAGTGACATCCGAATGCCAGGAACCACTACTTTCCTCAGCAATTCCATGTCAGCAAAGATCCATTCATCTCTAATTGACGATATACGGAAGTCACCCTTAAACAGGGCATGCAGGCCATACAAGAAGGATTCCAGATTACTGTTGAGGGGAAAAAATAATGAAGAAAACAGCCCAAATATGAACAGAAATACACACATATCCACAGATATCATCACTGAAAAGAACATACAATATTGAGCTGTACAGAAGGGCACACAGTTCCTCTCTATAAAGCTGCAGGATAAGGCAGGGAGAAGAGAACATGAGTAAAGAAGTGCGTGTAAGCAAAACCTGGACATCAGATGTCTATGTGCTCTGAACAGGTAATGAACAAGCCATACACAACAGGCTATTTACATGGACTAAAGTAAATGTGAACACCATAAGGACTGCCTGACTTTGTTCTGAAGATTTTTAGAGAAAACTTTTCAAGGTATATAACACATAGGAGGATATGTAACTTCAGTTGTGCATGCTTCAGGACAAAATAAAAAGGCGTTGTTTTCAATTACTAACTAAAGAGTGAAAAATCAAATATGCTCTGATCACCCTTGCAACTGCATATTTACAAGACTTTCAGGAGGCAATTGGTGGGTACTTAAAAGAATTAGTCAACAGTTGCCCTAAAAGTGAAGTAGAACGGTCAGCACCCAGCTGACCAATAGCTTCTGCATCTGATTATGCTTTTTATTTTCTTTTTAAACCACCACCTTGTGATTTCCTGAAACATTTAACTATATTTTACATTGGATTTCTAGAGCTGAAGCTGTCAGTCTGCAAGAAAGAAGGTGCCATATCACAGCAGAGTTGAGATGAAGGAGACTTGTACAAAACACAACCGCTTGCCACAGAACCAGCTAAACTGTGAAACTTATCATAACCGTCTGATCTAACATCCACCAAGATATGAGTTCTCCATTTTAAGAAACTTCCCTCTTCTTCCCCTTATTTCCACATAGGGCACCTACTTGGTGCAGGAAATGGAGCTTACTTTTAGAACTCAATCAGTTCTTGGGTTTTTTCCCCCCATCTGTTATAACTGGTCATTACCCATACCAGAATTCTCATCTTGCATTAGTTCAATAAGACAAGATGCTCAGATTCAAGTTCTCCCTTGTTTGCTTTTCTTTGGTTATGTTTCATTGGCTGTTATAATAAAGACAAGTTACATAGCAAATCTGTCCAGTTTAAGGGAAGACAACATGAATTATCCATTTCTTTTATGAAAAAGTACTCATCCTAACACCTAACCGAGGAACTCAGAAGGATTTTGAGGATGGGAAGCTTACAACAACAGTATTTTATTACCTAGACATATGATGTGAAGCTGTTCCCAATGCTCTCCGCCCCAGAACACACAGTCCATAACACAATGTCACTAGGGGTGAGTCTTTACTTGAATCCAGTGGCTTATAATAACAAAAGAGAAAATAGTAAGTCAGGTGAACGGAGTAAGGAAATCACCACTGAAAAAGTCAATTCCACCAGAAGGAGTAAAAGACCCAAACATGTCACAGTTCACAAACTCAGGTGTACATATATACCCACTAAACCAGCTACTCTTAAGAAAACAATCCTGTTTGAAACTCTGAGCAAGAGTTTTGCAAATACGTAAGGATACTTGTAAAGGCAAACACACATGTACTATTATTTGAAAGAAGACAAATCATAAACTGAATAGATGTATGGTACATTCCTCATGGATACTGTGTATCTTGTAAGCAAACTGTTGATTAGCAAAATTATGGGGTTTAGACAAAAATATTTGTAGTGAATACAGTGGATTCTAGCTGACTAGGAGTATTTAATCCTGATTTAACCAACAACTTCCCTGGACTAAGCTTTAATCTGGAGAAACTTGCCTTCAGTTCAAAGCCACTAGTAGTTGTACAGTGTATATAATGCCTTAGAAAATGGCATAATGCAATTAAATGATTAAATCTGATTTTCAATACATACATAAAATCTTTCATGATCATGACTTGGAGGGAAACAATTTCCTTTGGTTGTTGTTTGTCATTTGACCACAGGACACTAAGTCTTACACCCATTAAAATGGGCTTCTTACTCATCTTTTACCTCCAAAGCAAAACTGAACTCTTTAAGTCTTGGATCCTTCGTTAAACACGTAAATTCCAATTATATTCCTGTCCCTTTAATCTCAATCAATTTCTGCTTATTCTCAAAGGCAACACTAATTAGACTAGACCATACACAGTTATTTTGTAAACAGTAAGAAGTCAAGGCATTCCTCTACAATCATTTCCTGTTTAAAAGGTGGAAAGATTTTGGAGAGAAGAAAAGACTGAATACAGGACGATCATTTTCACAAGTCAACAATTCCAGCAGTCCAAAGGAACAGTACAGTATGATCAATGAGAAAGAAGCAGCCAGTCTTATAAGCTGGCAACAGGTATTTGGAGTTTTATGGGGTTTTGTTTCGCTTTGGTACTTTTTTGTTTAAGTTAGGCTTGATTTGTGAACAGTGATTTCTAAGCACAAAACATCAATTCTGTAAGCATACTGTTCTGTATGTAGATAAATGCCTAAGACTCAACTGATTAATTTGAGCTAGCAAATAAAATTCATTAATTAACTGGTTAAACCATAAGTTACTTACAGAATTTATTAGCTTCTCAAAAGTAGAAGATCAAAACCATTTCAATGAAAATACTTTGATTATATGTATTTATTTTAAAAATCAGCATTGAACCAGACAGTAAGTCAAACCAGTGGGAAAAAATGAGAGCATCCTAGAATAGTGAATGGTTTTCCTCACATGTCTGTACTTACCTTTTCTCTTCGAGAGCAGCAATATTCTATCCAGTTCAAATATATCATACAGAAGCTCTCTCTTGAGATCCCCGCCAGACGATGGTCATAATCCTCATCAATATTGGGGTTAAATGTTGGGTCTACATCAACATAATTGCGGTCTGTGCACAACCGCAGTCCTTCCTGCATTGTCTCGTTAGCTAACCACTCCTCTAGCTTGGGGGATGTCGTGACATAATAGATGATTCCCTGAAACAGTAGTATTTAAGAATATTGATTGTTTCAAATTATTTGCATTATTTTCCTGGGAACGAACAAAACTGATACACAGTAGTATTTATTTAGCTCACAGGTACAACATATTTGCACAGAAAGCACAGCTGGTATATAGGAGTATTATTCAAAGATTGTCAAGATTTCTGAAACCTACACTGAAGGAATAAGGAAAGAACAAAAGGATGGGACAAGACTGTCAGTGTAATTTTGGCAGAAGGCATAGAACTTTTTATCTAGTTAACATGGAGAATTAGATTAAATTTCCAAAGAATTCTAAATAAAATAGTGCTAAAACACAAAATATTTTAAGACTCTTGTGCTGGGAAACACAACTTCTGTGTGTATGAGAGGAAGTATCTTGGAAATATTTTAATCTGAAAATTTTCAGCTCTCTGACAGAGAGTAGGTTGTGAAAGATGTCAATTAGTACACTGATTATCTGAAGGGATCTGTGGTCTAGAGTCCTCTTAAAACTGCAGGCCAGGACTTTCTTCCTTTTTTAAGACTCAAAGATGGGTTTGGACAGCTTATAAGGACCAAAAGCTGGTTTTCTCTAAAAGAAACAGACTATTTAACTTTTTATTTACAACACAGCTATTATATTTGGGTTATAGTTTTCAAGTTTCTATTCCAGCTTCAGCTAGGAAGTATTCTCTCTCTGATCTAGACTACAAGGTCATTACCCTACTCATGCACCGTCTGAGTCACCATCAGTACAACAAACTCTGTCCTCCTTTAAAGAAGGTGTTCATACATCTCTAATTATCATCACATTCTATGATCCTCATATTACAGACATTAGAAGTTCAAGACATTAAGTAGTTTCCCAGTGTAATCCAGCCTATCTTCCCCTGAGGGTTGTGGTGATCTGAATCATACCTTCACATAGTAAGTAGTGAGAATTTTCCGGAGATCAAAGACTTGAAGCATGGAAGCTGCACTGTTGTCAGTGATGCTGTAACCCTCCAGAACATACTTTGTCACAAGCACTTCCCAAGCCAGCCAACGCTGCCCAAAGGCAGCATTAAAGGAAAGCATGTGAGGAAGGTGGCCTGGTTCACAGCAACAAAAACCTTCATCTTCCTCTACACCTTCAGTGATGGCCTCTACTTCTCGTTGCTGACAGTAAGTTCCTTAGAGAAAATAAGAGAAAAGAACAAAGTGTTGAAAGCTTTGTGTGATTGCTTTAATGTGAACTTGTGTTTAAGAGTTCAAAAATTTCCAATTACATTTTTTAACACAAAGTGAACCATCTGCCAATGAACACAAAAGATTTGGATAGCTTAATTTATCACTCTAGGATCCCATTTGACTTGAGTTTCTCTAAGAAGTAACTACGGCAGGCATATTGCACTAAAATGGAAAGACAGACTTCGCATCAAGTGACAGGAGCATCAAGAGGCCCTGCAGCCCATTTTCAAAGCAATTAATTTACAGGATGGAACTGAAAATTACTTTTGTTTCCAAAGCAGAAGTCAACCTTTTAGTACAGACAGTTCAGGAAATGTAAGACACTCACCTCTGAATTCAAGCCCCCTCAGCTGGAAGGTGACCAAGCCGTTTCCTATCTCTATAAGGTGTACTAGTGCATTGAGGTAGTCAGAGGCTAGGATGAAGCAGTCCCCAGTACTATAGTTTCCCCAGCGACCCAACAACAAGTCTCCACATAAGCTGTGCTGAAGGGAACGGGTTAAATGTTCATAGAAGATAGAATTCAGGTTGTTATCATCTGAACCTGCAGGAAGATTGAATTTAGGTTATCTGAATCTGTAGAAAAACATCGAGCTTGAATGTCAATTATCACTTCACACTGAACCCTACATTTTTTGAACAGCAATGCTGTTTCAAGGTCATACTTCACTCCCACTTCCCCCTTTTTTTAAGGCACAAGTACTCCAAATGAATCCTAAGTGATACTTTGAACCAAATTTTTCTTAGTTACTCCTCCATTTTCCAAGGTAATACCTCAGTTCCACTCATCCATCTCCCATAAACCCATTCAAGACAATAAAGTGCAAAAGCAAACGAGCACAGAAGTATCTCAGTAATGACTGTTTGTACTGGTCTCATCACCATGACACTGAGACATCCTAAAATAATACTTGACATCTTTTTAGTTACTCAAGAATACAAAGTAAAACAGCTTAATACGTACTAGAATTACAAATAAAAAAGTAAAGTGGGAACACAAAGGTAAAGGTGAAGTTAAAAAACTCATGGGAAAGTATAAAGAATAAAGCAAGAGAGATAATGGAAGAGAAAGTAACAGAAGACAGAGCAACAGAAAGTTTGGGCAGGGTTGTAGAAGATCAGAGGGAAAACTGAACATGAATCCTATAAAGATCCCATAAAAGCCATTTACATTTGAAGAAAATGCCACTGTAAGAAAACCTACCCCTCAAGAAAAAGAGAAACCCACCAACTCACACCCACTTCCCAAACCCCCCCCACCCCTTAAAAAACCAAGCCCCCAAAAACTCCGAATGAACCACCAAAACCAGACTAGGAAAGCTACCTGGATTCCGATCAAGCTGCGAAGCCAGTCTAGTATTTGAATGATCCACACGCTTTGTGCTGAAAAGAATAAAATAAAGCATAATTAATACAAAATATATTACTGTAAGAAAATCTAAGGGAAGAAACTACTAATATAAAACTGTTAAAGAATATTCCCATTGAAATAGTTTCAAAAAGTTATTTTTAAATAATCTTATATGCAAATTTTTTGCTCTTCTCACATGTAAAACTATTTTCTGCCTGTGATAGCATTTTGCCCATAGCAGATAGCCATAGAATAATCTTTAACTTTGGATTTAAGTGTATATATTTTCTTAGACAGATATAAAGCTTTAGAGGTGAGAAATAAACTTTTAAACAATTAAATTAACACAGTTAGCATTCCAGTAGACTTTATTGAAAGAGTAATTTTCAGACAGTTGTTTCATTGTCTGAAGTTACAACCATAACTCTTGAATCTAAGATTTGGAACATCGTATTTAAAACTGTTAGAAGGGAAATAATAAATACCGGAAATATCCCCTCATCCTGTGCTACGCTGCTACTCTATCAACAATAGTGAACTTCAGAGAAATAAAACAAAAAGAGGTATAATCTGAAATGAAGATTCTTTTACTACTGATCCCACCTTGATCAAAAAATATTTACTTTAAAAGAATCTTAATATGAGTTTAGCCAGTTTTACTAGTGAGCTAAGCAATAATGAACACAGGTAAAATACACTTATGACCTGCTCCTCCAAACCTTTTTATCCATAAATCCACTTTCTGATTACAACTGCATTTCACAGTAACATCATTTTTATTTAAAAATCATCAGGATGGCATATCTCTAAGTAGAAATGACTTTCAGCAGCTAAAGCAAATGTTCCTAGTGTAAAAAACAGTTGCTACAGTATTTCAGAAATCAGTTAACTAAAAACTTTCAGTACTATACACTAGTGTACTTTGAGGGAAAACGTAGCAGAAATTGGCTAGGAAAAAAAACAAACAACAAAACCACGAAACCAACACATTTAGACGTATTTACATTATTAGAAACAAATGTCACAAACTTTAAAGATCTGATTTCACGTACTTGTAATCTCTTTCCCAGAATTTGACAGGCCTGGCATATGAAGTGATGAATATTGCACTTCCCAGAAAAGGATTCAGTGGAGTAGAGAAGAAAGCTGACACAGCTGCTTGGACAAACAACATGGCAGAATCTGTAGGATAAGAGAATTAAGGAAAGCGAAGCAACAACTATGTTTTTTTTTAAGCTCCTGAGGTATTACCTGATACAGATAACACCACCAATTAAGAACAAAACAAGATCTCTACGAATTTCTATGCAGCAAAGTGCCTTTGCAGATCTCCACCAATTACAGGATTATTTTTGTTTTTAAAAACTGAAATAGATGAAAATGTCACTAGACACGGTAGTCATTCAAAAATGCTATCAAGAATACTAATGCAACAGTCCATTCCAACAGGTCTACAGAAGTTTAAAATGCAAAACTCAAGAATAAAACCATAGTTAGTTACTCTCATAAAAGGGAATGACTGTCAGAAGAAAAGCTGTGTCATTTTCAGAATGAATTCTGCTCCGTGTTTCTTTCATGCCAGCATTCCATTCCTACTTTATCTGCCACTGTATAATTCATAGCATTGTAACAAGGCAGAAAGTGTGCACAGTTTTTTCATAAATACTCACTAGACAAACCTGTTCCTTCAGTACGTTTACCCAATAATACATAGTCCATTATAACACATTATTCAGAAGTTATAAATACACGACTTCAGGAGAAAGCCTCCGTTTTCAAAGGATACGTGGCACAGCAAAGGGCTGAGCAAAAGCATGGAAGGCAGATCCCCAGGTGATCTGCCATGGAGCAATGTAGGTATATACAAATCTCAATTTATAAAAGAGTTCCCAAAGCTACAGGAAAAAAAAAAAGAAAAGAAAGAAAAAAGAGAAAAACAGTGATTTAGCCAAAAACCAATATGCTTTGCAGTACACAAATATCCTAAGGAATTTACTGGTCATCCTAGAGTTCTTACTGGTTCTATTAGAAGCCTTCAGTCTTAGAAAAGGGATGTAATTACAAAAGCAAGTAACATAATATGCTTCATTTTTCTCCTAACAGAAACTCAGGAGATGTTTAGAAAGTTACATATGGTTTCTCAAGCAAACAAAAATGCTTTGGGAAGGAGAAGTCTTAGCTGCCTTACAGCATATCAATTACAGTACAAGTAAGACTGAGGATCTGCAAGATTACCTATCAGTTAGGACTATCCATTTTGGATAACAAACATCTAGGAATAGAGTCAAAGTTACCTTGCTGAAGAGTATGGACATGAAGAACAGATCTAGCAGCATGGTCTCAGTAAAACTTTTGTAATCAAAAGTAAAGAAGAGCACTGTGAAAATAACAGTGACATACTGGCACGTTGGGCTACTGAATGATGAACGCAGTAACTTCAAGCCAGCTATTGTGATCATTAAAGCACCCAACCTGTGTAAGAGATTCACACAAAACAGTTACAATCTGCTGTCCAAAAGGGGTTTAAAGACCATATAAGTTGTTGCTGTCATGAAATACCAGTTTTGAAATCTCTTCAAACTCGAGGTTTAGATTTGAGTTTGAGTTTGGAACTTGGGGGTGGTTGGTTTGTCGGTTTCTTAAAAGACAGCTTTGAATTTGGACTTTTTTGAAAGAGTTTACTAAGTCTTTTTATCAGTATTCTCAAGCCCATCAATATTCAAGGATTAGCATCATTTTTAAGAGTACCACTATTTAAAAAATTTTGGAAATGAAATATCTTTGTATTCTGAAACTTGGTCCTTAATTTAGGTTATGAATACTGTAATGCAAAAATACTATATTAATCATCAAGACAATGTTAATCAACACTGGGTTATCATTTCCTGCATGACCCTACTACTAGCAGTTTTACTACTAGTAGTAAAAACTACTGCTCTAGTGTTTACTGGGGGAACTGCAATTTAATTCCTTTTCAAGATAGTAACTGACAGATCAAAGGGTTATAAAAAAAACGTTAAAGTAATGTAATGGCAATATTCCTCCCAAAGGTCTTGTAGTGACAGTGATAAGGAACCCAAGGTAAGAACTTATTAGATACAGGGATTAAAATTAAAAAAGCCATCCTCTCCACCCACCCCCAAAAAATCTAGTACCCAGCCCCCCAGTACATATTCCATTTTGTTTCAAGATTCATTTTCTCTTTTGTTCTAACTCAATAGAACTTCAAATCCAAAAAAGCCAACTCGTTACTGTTTCTTGAAGGCTAAAAATTGCAGAGCCTATTATTGAACTCTCATTTGCTGAAACAGTCAGATACAATGCTCAAGGGATTATAACAAAGGCTCAATTTAAGAAGTAGTGTGCAATTCCATCTGGATGTGGATTACACTTAGGGGCTAGAAGGCCTGAGGAATTCCTTGATGAGAGACAAAAGCTGTAGGGGGACTGCAAGCTGGCACACCAACTTGGAGAACAAGTCTGAAATTTACACCTGATAAAATACTAGCAAAAATCACGACTATCTTGAACTTGAGTCTGCATAATAATATTAAAGACTCTGAAGATAAACATGGAAACTGTTATCACACTATAAGGTAACTCTACAACCTGCAATCTTTACAGTATGTGCTATGAATTGAACAATTTATCTCTGTGGGCATTTTCAGTTTAACACTGTAATATTCCATTCAGTCTAAGTCAGCAAGGTGACTAGGCTTTAAAAGGGTTTTTACATAAAGAAAAGCTTTATTTATTCCTTGCCTTAGTCTTAAGACAATAGCATTAACTGTCTTCCTGTTGAGGCCAAAACTCACTATTTAATTTTCCACCACAGCAGACATACTCAAGATTACTTGATCTCCTTTTCTACTTACTCAGTATCCAGTTTCTTTGGACTAGCAATATTCTTAGCGCTGCTACTAAGCTCATTGAGGACTATCAGTGGATAGATAACATTCTTCTCTACAAAAAGGAGCCAAATGTGAAGTTTCTCAAACCACATAACATGTGCAGCATCTATCAAGACACATTAAACAGAAAAATCAGATAGCACTGTCAAATCAAACTCTAACAGAATGACGATTCTTGATCCAAATAATTTGTGGAGCCAAACATTAACTGTATTCTCACGCCAGATTTTCACAGTTTTAGTTAACCAAAACAAAGAGGAGAGTTTTTGCACTGTTCATACAGCAATAGAACAGTTCACAGGCAACTTGCTTACTGCATATGAAAGGAAACAAACTGGGTTGCCACCTCTTCAATAATTTCAGCATTGTTACTGATGAAGCTGTTTGACATTATTTATTTTATCTCATGTAAAAGGATGGTTTTCCAACCATATTCAATCTGAAAAACTTTTGGTTTACAACTCTACAATACAGAAGAGCCTACATATCTGCCAACACAAATATCTGTGACTTGAGAACCTTTAAACTTCTACAAGAATTGTAAAGTACGTTTCAACTTAATGCAAATTAAAATAAGAAAATGTATTCTACAATACAGTCTAGAAGAACCTATGTCAAAAGTTGTGTTAAACATTGATGCATACACTGATGCATAAATAAAGGGCTAAGGTATACTTGCAAAGAGGCTAGAAAAAGGTCCACTGCT
The DNA here is from genome assembly GCF_022539395.1 of Myiozetetes cayanensis. Taxonomy (NCBI): domain Eukaryota; kingdom Metazoa; phylum Chordata; class Aves; order Passeriformes; family Tyrannidae; genus Myiozetetes; species Myiozetetes cayanensis. The sequence continues at coordinate 33,890,709 of NW_026087853.1, read as the reverse complement.
TTGTCAGTGCTGTGAACGTGTCCTACAAGAACCCCAGCAAGAACTGAAGCTCCTTTTCTACAACAGAAGCCATAAGAACTATTAGTCAGTGACATGGCATGAATTTCCTAAGTTACAGGACCAAACTGGAAGATGTTATAAACTCATATTTAACATTAGTGGCTATCACTTCCATTTTTCCTGAAAACACTTTTACATATAGAAATTTTAAAACCATGTATCATCCAAAGGGCATCAACTATAACTTCTCTAGTTTTACAGATTAAAAATTTAAGGCATATATCACTTTTCACTTCTTCCAAATAAAGTTCAAAATCATACTACAATTGCTATTCATATTTATCTTTACATACAGTCACAGGAAAAAACCCCACAATTTAGACATCAACCAAAAGGCCACATTGCACTGATGCTACAAAGGTTGTAAGTCTGTGAATCAATTCTGACAATCCTCTTCTCCTGAAAGCAGTAGAATGCTTTCTTTTCATTATCATCTTGTCTTGACAACCAACTGAAGAGAAAAATCAAAATAGTTTCAGTTGTTGCCAAGCCCTTTTTGACAGAAATTTCTTAAGTCTTCTGCTAACAATAAAAACATTCCAACAGTAAAGTCCCCACAATCTATTGCAACAGCACAATTAACTTGATCTTTTCTGCAGCCTGTGGGGAAAGATTTCATGAAAACATAGGCTTGAATACAACCTGCAAGCACATGTCTATGAAGATCAACTCCGAAGACTGGTCCCTTGGTATCTTTATCCATTAGTGGTCACCTGCACTTGTTTTCTCTTGTTAAACATGTCAAAAATACTTTTAAAAATCAAATCTCCATAAGATGAAATCTCTACCGGCATTCACCACACCTAATCCTCTAAAACATTTGCAAACTTACCATTTTGGGGAAATACCTAATGAAATACAGTCATTCTTTATGAAAAATTCTTGAAGCAATGATAAACACAAACTTGGCCACTTAAGATTCTGAAGACTGTGCTTTAGTGGAACTGCCCTGGGATAATGTTAGCACATGTATTACCATCATCAGCTAAGAGATAGACAAAACATCATGGAATGAAACCATGAGGAACTGAGAAATTAAGACACTTATGGACTCGATATAATTAAAAACTCTGGTGGTAAGAATAATAAAGAGAAGAGATTAAATTTATTAAAAGGTCAGCAACTATAGCAAGTTTGAGAAAGTGTTATGAATGATACTTACTTCGGACTTCAAACTGATGGTATTCCTTGGTTTTCAGCAGTGGGTGAGAAAAGCAGTGCCAAGGAAGTTGCTTTCGAAGTTGAGGCAGAACATAATGGGTCACAAAGCCTACTGTACCCACCAATGCATAAAGAACATAACTTAAAATAGGCTAAAAAAAAAAAATTGAAAAAAATTAATGTTTTTTATAAACAAAATAATGCACTAACAATGTAATACTTTTTCCAGCATCTAGGCAAATGCTCCTGTAATACTAAGATGGGAATTTATTTCTTCATGAAAGATTATACCACCAACTTTAAGATAAAACAAGAAAACCTGCAAGAAAAAAACTCTGTGTCTAGCAAATTTTCACTGAGTTGAAATGTACTTTAAAGTAAAAATAGTAAACCAATCTTCCTTCATAGTCCATTGCTTCTGACCCATATGCATTTCATTTTGAAAAGGTATTATTCTCTAAAGGCTGAACCCAATTTACATTTCCATCTGCTGGATAAAAGGACGTATAAACATAAGCAAAAACAAATCATTAATTTTATATTCTCTTGAGAAAGTAAGAAGCCTCCCACAAGACCAAACTCTTCCACAGAAGTCACAAAATACTGCAATATTAACATAGTATGAAGGTTGGATTTCACAGTAATGCTTTCCATATATTAAAACTTTCTCAAAATTTCTAGATAAGTCATAGAAAAATTGGGATTGCATTGTCTTGCCATAAGCTCTTTGTGAATCCTGTGAAGCCTAAGTCTATTGAACTATACAACTGGTGAATAACATACAGCCAATTTTCTCAAACATGGGGTAATGCAACATTCTGGAGGAGTGCTGAAATCCAACCATACAAGAGAAGAGATGTTCCTTAGAAAACACTAGTACACCTGGTTAAATAGGGCACTTGACCTGAAAACATGCAGCTACCTAAACACATATGCTTTTTTAAATTAGTTTTTTACTTTAGGCAGCAGCAGGAGTACAAAACTCTTCTAAAATACATAAAAGAAATTTTCATTTGCCTGACATAAAGCAGTTCATAACCTAATCAATGGCTCCATTATAGGAATACCAAAACTCTCTAGGTAAATGCTTAATTTAAATTCAAGCACAGGATCTAGTGTCATGTCATTATGAAGTAGGAGTCACATATGACATTAGTTAGTCCTGTAAATAACCATTCCAGCAAAGAGGTACTCCCCTGTACTATATTCCAGAAACAGCCATGCTAGCATATAACTGCTGTGTCAAGGTTCACACCCTCAAACTTCAGGAATCACACCTTTTAAACTTTTTTTTTTAAGTTCCATTTTTCCTTATTCCAAAATGATCCTGACTATTTAACTGAGACAGATGAAACAAAAGAGGGTGTTTTGTGTCAGAGGCTAAAACACAAGTCCAGAATATAAGCAGAAACTAGGAAAGAACAGGGGAAGATGATTTTCTGAGCACATAACAGTGAAGAGCTACAGTCATGCACTTATCACACTATATATTTAAACACCATCTAAAACTAGTCAGGAGACTCAGTGAACTACCAAAATAAGCTTTATATCACAATGTATTTGCATACAGAAGGCAAATGGAAGAAATGAAGTAACACCTTACCTGTAAAACTGTAAATACTGTACTGACGTGAATTGCAAAATAGAGTACACCAATGACTATACACACAATCAGGTCAGACTGCAATCGTTCACTCTGCAGAGTCAAAATAAAATAACTTTAGAAAATACCAGCTTTAGTTGTCCTCTTAGAATCATTAAGGTTGGAGAAGTTATCCAAAATTTCACAGGACAAATCTTACAGCTAAGAGCATGAGTTTAACTAAGTTAGATGCATATCAATAGCAGGGAAGGACAAATCAATACACCCAATATATTCTCTCTCTCCTGGACTGTGAGTGGGTGTAACAATTGCCCCCAGTAAAGCACTGATGAAAGAGCTGGAAGGGATAATCAAAACTCCCCTTTATGATCTCAACCATGGGGTAATTAAGAGCTCTGGAAGAGTACTGCCTAGGCAGAGGTATTAATCAGGGAAAACAATGAGGTTTTAACCCTTTATCCCCTACCTTTCAGAGGGGTAAAGGATAGCTTTGGAATCACCTTGAGGAATGAGTTTGAATTTTCCATTACCTCTTAAAAACTGAAAACAAGTCGTTGATAAAGAGTAAAAAAATAACAAAACTAGTAATGCCAGAGTCGGCCACAAGGGGGCAACATGTACTTAGGGCCATGGCAATCGGATATTTACAGCCCAGAAAATCGTTGAAGGATTAACTACTCTAAAATTAAGACAAATAATTACACACAACAACTACTGCTGCAAAGTTTTAACTTCTTGCGCTACAACTTCTTTTTTTTTATTTTTTTAAATCAATTAGTCTTGATTCTAAAAACCACTGAAAAAAGACTATAATCAAAATCCTCAGCTCCCCTGGACCCTTGGAGATTAATACCAGTTTGAGAGCTAAAGAGGAGTTTGCAGCTCCTGTCACTCTCTACTGTTCAGTGTTAAAGAACTGCAGCTTCTCTGCTCTAAGTATTTATTTGCAGTTCCCACACACTGCACCTCATCACATTTGTGCCTGCTGTATTATGAGGAACCCAGTTATACTGTCCCTCACCTACAGCCAAGCCCTACACAAAGATAAGTGAATGTTCAACCCTCTTTTGTACAAATTAAACATATTAAAATTCTTAAGTCTTTTATTTATTGCTACACTGTGTGAAAAAGAATCATGTTTAAATATTACTTCTACAAATACTTATAGTGAATTGGTACTAAAATTTCAAAGTATGAGCCTAAGTAAATGGAACAGGTTACGTCTGCTCCCAAAGGAATCAAATAAAAAACAACTCAAAACATCCAAAGCAAGCCACAAAAAAACCCCACAACACTTTCCATCATTTTTATTTTCCACTTCTGGAACAGCAAGCACAAAGCTCTTCCTCACATTATTAGAAATACTGGGTTAATGTAGTTCTTGCCACAATTAACTCTTTCCCACTAACTTCTGCACAAAACCAAGTATCATTTATTACTATCAATGAGCTAGAAGAAAATCCTCAATGATACTTCACTGAATTCATACTAGGGAATTCCAATTCTCTCATGTCTACTTCGAAATAACTTAAAATTGCAATACAAGCATTATACTCTTCTTATAGCACATAAGTTCACCTGCAGACTTCAAGGAAATGCTCTGATATCCATCTAATCAGCACCATGGTGACAAGTGTGAGCTAAGCAAGACCCAGACTGATGCTATACAAACCATCATAAAGCAAATGCTTTAAATAAATTAAAGAACAACAGCAACACCACCACCACAACAACAACAACAAAAACAAAACCAAAAAACAACCAACAAAAAACAAACCAAACTAAAAAGCCTACTTACCACAGAATTTCTAAGCTTCTCAGGTAAAGGATCTTTTACTTCAGACAGAGGATCCTCAGGGTTTTTGTCTTCAGAATTAGGAAAAAATTTTGATTGCACTAAAGAGCTTAAAGAAAAACAACAAAAAAAACCACTGAAAAGCATGCATTGTTCTATGTGGTTTTAGAAGAATAATGGAGTCAGAAGTTCTATTACAAGCTGATCACAACAAAAATTAATTCTAGCATATTAATGCTTTCACATAGCTGAGTAAATTTACAGACACCTCAACTTTATAAAAGAATTAGTTCTCTCTTGCACAGAATGACTGTTGTTACAGAACAGCAGCCAGATGTTCGAACACCAGTTTCAGTAGAAGCAACAGCACTAACTGTACCAAAACTGAATTTTAAGTGAAGTTCTTAGCAGTCATGAAACAAAATTTGAATTCATAAATAACCAAACAGAAGTGTGCAAAATTTAGACCTGGTCTATTTGTCAATGCCAGTCAGAAAACCACGAATTCTTTGGTTTAATTCAAACTCCAACAGCAACAAAAAAATCTACATTACCCTGATTAATCATTCAGTTAGCCATTCTGACCAAATTACTAAATTCTCAGCAGGTCTTGATGACACTAAAATGCAAAAACCTCATAGATAAGCTTTTAGGAGACCACGTGCAGCACTACTAGCCACTACTAATTGTCCCTCAACCCCTCAATGTGATTTTTCTTACGATACAGTATGTAGTACAGAAGTATTAATTCATTTTATGGACAGGAAGATCACTACAGAACAAGCCCTAGATCTTCAAAGGAAATTACATACTGCAACCTGTTACAGTGCTTAACTGTGCCACATCTGGCTAAACAGGTGAAACCACAGGTCAAACACAAGCATCCAGAATTTAGTACTTGGAAAGAACAAAAGAACAAGTATCTAGGGACAAGGACCACAAACCAACTGAGTAAAGCCAACTGAACTAAAAGGAACAAGAGGGCAAGGTTTACTGGTCAACCCAAAGATAAGCATTTTCCTCTTGCATGAACGAATCATTAATCTCCTTGTTCACAGGAGAGTTCTCTCACTATCTAACCCAGGCTACTCTTTATCAAATTCTTCCAACATTATGACTACAATTAAGTCCAAGTTGAAGTTCTGCCTAACCCAGCCAGGTATGTGGCTGAGCTTCTATTGGCTATTCTGGGGGAGGTGTTTCTCCTACTGGAACGATTTTGATTTAGGTGCGTAATTATTAACTGAATCAGAAATACTCGCAGTATCAGATCAATACTCCAACTCAGGAACAGCAACATGAATACCTGCTTCTTGATGCTAGATGGGAATGCTAATCACCAAAACAGATCCTTATTGTTTTGCATTTGAGATGAAATTATTTGAACAAGTACTATGAGCACACATTCAATATAAGAATGCATAAACAAATTATTGAGAGAAACTGTTCAGAAAATCCTCCTGTGGACTTCAGCTTCAACCAGTGCCTTGAGCATGTCTTTAAATACAGGAAAGATACATGTTGTTCAGTACAAACCCACCAGCAGACAGATGGCATCTGACTGACATTTTGGAGAACATCAGCAGGCAGTTAAATCAGATTTTGGAATGTAAGTGACTTACTAGAAGCCACAAAGAAAGGTTGTTGTTACAGGAGGAACTAGGTGCAAAATGTGAGAATTTGTCTCTAACTACTCAACCAAGAACATACTATTTTTGATTCATGCGGGTGACTACAAGTTCAAACAGTACCAATAACTAATATTATTAGCAGTTTTTCCTTGCAGCTTGCTTGTTCCTTGGGAAAGGGATACAAATTATCACTTACAAAAGTACAGAAGGATCACTACTTTGTCTGCTGAGATGATACGATATTGCCACTAACAAACCACAAAATATGGAGAAAAGAACTGGAATATGCTGCCCATCCCAGGAATCCTGGAGACAGAAATAAAATATTAATAAAAAGCAGACAAGTATACACCACTTACCTGACATACAAGAATTCTGTATATCATAGTAAAGAGTATGGAAAATTTAACTACAATTCCACAAAAATAAACCAGGACTTTCTGTACAAAAACATTGCTCAATATTTACCTGTGTCTAACTATAGATCAGGAACTCTAACACAGTGTAGGTCCCTCAAGCCTACAGCATCTTAATCACTAAACAGTCGTCACTTTTCATACGAAGAATTTCCTGCATTCCTTGAAACCACAGTTCTTAAGAGCTGCATTTAGTCAATTCTCAATTTTGAAAGTTACAAACATTCTGACTCAGACTGTATTTTTTCCTAGTTTGCTGAATGCAGATTAAACACTGACTTTATTTTTGTTTTCATGATCTGTATTGGATCTGCAAAATGAGATAGTGATTCTTTGCTAAAGCTTGTTTATCTTTAACAGATGTGTTTACAAAAGGCTAATGAGACAAGTGTACAAATTCACAGAAAGCTAATGATGTTCTGCAGGTGATAGCATCATGGGAGTATTTCCTCTAGGACCTTTCTACTCTCTGTGACAGAGGGGAAAAAAGTCAACTCTGAGTTGGATGGTACACATGCTACAATTAATTGTAAAATAAACATATTTGATTACTGTCACACCTGAAATGAACAAACAGAACCAACACCACACTACACACTGTTTTCTAACAGAATGGCATTTCAAGAAAGGAAAACTGGGGTGGAGGTGGCGAATGTCCCCTCTGCTACCTTTCAGATAGGCACACATCTTCACTTTGACACTACAGACTATTTCCTGGTTACTTTTCAAGTAAACATTAATTTGAAAAGACTATTTCACTTTCGCAGCACCAGACAAAAATACTAACATAAGCCATTTGGAGAGTTAATAAACCAATACATGAAAACTCTGCTAGAAATAAGCAACCTTTTTTTTCCCCCAAGAATCAATGTGGAATGGAACTTAACGGCAAATATCATGTGTTTTCAACCAGGAAATAGCCTGTTACTGCAGGCACAAATCACACACCTTTTAAAAACAAAAAAATTGTTCCTGCATTGCATCTCCTCTATTGACGGCACAGTTAAGCAAGCATGGAACCCTAGCAAATCAGACTTATATTTCTAATTCAGTTTCTGCATACTTAAGTTATCTAATACAGAAGGATGCAGAGAACAAACCCCAAAATATTAATATATACTGTGCATAAAATTTTGCTCACCTTCAGGGCACCATAGCACAGTCCATACAACAATGCTACTGCCACAATACTACAGATAAAACTGTAAAGTGCTGCAAGCAGGCTTGTGGTAGCTGAATATCACAGAAAAAGAAAAAAAAAAAACAGTGTTATGTACTTAAGTCAGAATACAAAGTACTTGAGTTTGTTTAAGAAGATATCAGCCCCCTTAGCTGAAACATCCCTCTGATGAAAAAAAAAAATTAACAATCCAACCTTGAGCAACTACTTGTATTTTCCCCTACAAATGATTTTTATAAAGAGCATTTTATGTGGCTTTTTTTTACATCCTCATTTATTTAGCAACATCACCATGGTAATAAAATAGTTAACAAGTGCACCAGAAATCAGCTGAGGAAGAACATGTACTTTTTGACATAATTACTAGGACAGTAATTCTATTTGTCAATAATCAATCAGAAGACCTTGAAACTTTTTAAAAATACACTTAAGTATTCTGTGTTTAGAGGAGAGGATTACAAATAGTGTAATCAGTAAGTTTTTTAAGTAGCATATTAATCTTGGCTGTTCCAAGCCTCTTGCTTTTGCCACTGACAGATCACAACACTCACCATTGCCACCAAAGACATGAATGTCCAGCTGTTCACAGAGATACATCACAAATGTATTCACCTGAGGCAGGAGACCAATGAAGAATACTATAGGGAAACATAGTGTAAACACTACAAAAGAAAAAAATAGTTGAAAAAGTGGTGAATATTAAAAATACATCATGATAAGGTACTCTTCAGTTTAAGTTCCAGGGTAACACACACCATTTAACTCAACATCACCAAAGTATTTCTACTATAATATCTAAGGAAAATATATGTTATGTAAAGTTCTACTTCAGTGACTGAAAACTGACTGAATACACAGATTATATAGACCAACAGTCTGAAGACTTCTTGTATTTTTGTTTTAATTGCTTTAGAAATGGACATGGGCCCATTCAGGCTTTTCATTTTTATTTAACAAAGATCAGCCAGCAGTGTTTACAGACTAGATTTGTAAATTTTCACTCATTGTAAGTGAGGTTTATCTACCTTAATTGCCTTACAGGAGCAAGCTAACACCAGCCACACTGACGTAAGAGAGGCCAAGCATTCCACCTCTGGGTTTTCTGCTACTAATAACATTTGACAATTTTATTCATTTTCTCACACCACTTCTGAAATTTCTGATCCTAAATGACTTTTATTTTAATGAAAACAGGCAACTGTATGAATCATGAAAACCTCTGCAAATTATAGGACTTCAGAATGCAAAGATAAGTGAATGCCAGTTAATATTGATACAGAAAAGGGTATAAATGGTGTGTCCCAACCTGTACATACTATTTACTTTCCATTTTAAGGACTAAAAGATGCAGGAATAACAATCTTCTACACAAGTTCTGATATAATCCACATGCAGTAGCATTTCAGAAGTTCTACGTTCTGAGGGACATGAGGATCAAATAATGAAAATAACCTTGGCAGACCAAGTCTGGCAGTTTAGGGAGGACTTTCTATAATCCTATGGACTTGGAGCTTCAGTGATCAAAAGAAGAAACTGATTTTGAAGTATCCTGTAAAGCATCACAATCGTAAATTTAAGTTTCTAATTTTATATCTGCAGAATGTTTGGACAACGAAGGAATTAAAAATATCTACAGTGATAGGTGAGATAGATAACTGAGAATCTGATTTTTTTCCCTATTCAGTGGTAAAGTTAAACAATGTAATTTAAAATCATGTAGGTTCTAGGCTTGGGAGAAACACTGAATTCTGCATTTTTTTATTGATACAAACTAGGAAATAAAGGACTACAGACCAGCTCCTCAGGACCTGAAGAAAGTATTTTTTCAGAATTCAAACCAAACTTTCATCTCAAATCATTACTCAAGGAAGCCTACACAGGAGGTAAATACAACGTTTCATCATTAAAGGTTAAAAAGTTGTTTCCTAAAGGCCTGTAAATCTATCTATCTTGTGCCCATTGAAAACAAAGTTACTAGACAGACTGGGAATACACAATTTTTAAAGAGTACTCCAGCAAAAAGTCACTATTTATGAGGCTTTTTAAAGTCCATAATATTTGTTCTCTAATGGGGACCACGTGGGTGAAAACAGAAAATAATTATTATAAGTGTGCAGTACATTTAAAGCAATTGATCAAGTCCAATATTTAGGACCCAAAATATAGAATTTATGCTAGTCCTCACTTGTCTGTTGGCAAGGATACAGCAATTATGTTATTTACACACAGAGTTTGCCGTGCCCTGCACCTGTGTTGTTCTAGTAGCTATGCCTGGGAATGGGAAAAAAGGCAGCTGAGATTTTTACTTTATGCTAACAAAGAATGTTTGCTAGCAGCCAGCTTGCTCTGAGATACACACAAAGCTTTTCGAACCAGTACTTCAGCAACATTAAGAGTTTCTCCAAAGGCAAGGGTATACATGTGTGGGGGGATGTACGGTGTAGGTTTTTATTTTGGTTTGGGGTTTTTTTGCAGAGGGAGGGGTTTGAGAGGGTGAGGTGTGGGGTTTTGTTTGGTTGGTGTTTTTTAAGAAGAGTGAGTTGTTCTAGCAATCTGATTTTTTATGGGGAGAACTGCTAAGAAATATAAACCACATAAACTGCTGCAAGATAACCGAGTAGAAGAGTAAAACATAAGGATCAAAACCCACTCAGAACTCTTGAACTAGAAGTTTTAAAAGCAAATCCCAAGATGGACACGGCCTGGTGAAGATGCCACTACATCTTTTAAAACTGATAAAGACTCTTAAGTACTTTTAAAACGTAGCTCACTTTCCTAACGTGACACACCATTTACACATACATTTATGTATCATCTTATGGGGATAGGGGTATACATTATGGCAATGACTCCAGGTAGGAGGAAAGGGAAGAAAATACTTTCAAAATTGACAGAGCATAATCAAGAGAAATGAGGGTAGATTTACATTTTGAATGAGTCAAAAGTATCTTATGTCTTAACTTCTTTTTCCATCACAGACACAGAATGAAGTATGCCAGTCATTAGTAGAGCCAAAGAATCTGTTCAAAAGCACCTTTGAAAGTGTCTGGACAATACTCTTTTCATACCTATGTGGCTTATACATTTTCCCTCTGAACATTTAAATTTAAAACCAGACTTATTATCAGAAAGTTTAAGGGGAAAACACTATTGAGGCATGAAATTCAAGATATTCTTAAAATTAAGTAATAAAAACTAATACCCAAAATGCCTAAGTCCATAATTCTTATTAATCAATTAAAATTTTAAAAACTCACACAAAGCTTTCATTTTTCTTGGACAGAAAACTGTCAGCATGCAGTCATAACATTTAGCTGCTGGAGTCTTTCATGCACAGATAGCTGGACACAACTGAAGAGCAACAGAATTCAATATAGATGAATTCTTACAGATTTTCTTACCCCTCCCAAAGTAGTGATCGACAAAAGATCACCAAAATAATTTTTCTCCATCAAAGTAATGCACAAAGTTCCCGTGAGAAGATGACCTTCAAATGTTTATGCCCTCTCCTTTCTATGGGCTCTGCCTGAGATTACATAGCTGTTATCATTTTCATAATTTTTTAAGTACACAGGGGAAAGGGCTTTGGGGTTTTTTATATTGTTTGGTTTTTGCATTGGTTTTTTTGGGGGGAGGTGGGTATTAAATGCCAGCAGTATTGTGAGTGCACTGTGTTGCTCAGAACATAATGAAAGTACCTCATACTGCCCAAAATTGTATTTCTGATAGGCCTATTCTAAGAAGAGTCACATTGAATAAGATTTAATCTGTCTAAAATTTTGGTTTGGTTTTTAATTGTGTCTGTACTGTTCTACCAAATTGCTAACTACAAATAACCTCATTTACAAGATCTCCTACTTACTTGCCACAAGATACTCCAGAATAAATGAAAGAGTCCAAATCAAAATGTTTCTTTAACTACTGAGCATCTAGGTCCAAGCATGGGGTAACAGATGCAGATTAAAGTTCAGAAGAAAGTTTAGGGATGAGGGCTAAGATTCTACATAATGAAAAGTATCTGTGACACCACATTAGAGGACATCTCTGCCATTTGCTAGAGCAAATCTATAGAAAGGGGAAATGTTCCCATAAAGTTCTACTGTTGTGAAGCACATAATTCAAATCCATGAAAAAGTCACTCACCTATAACTAAGTCCCTGGCTGACAGCAGCAGTAATGGGTTGGTGAAAGCCATTCCATACAACCTGAATCTTGTTGTAGATATGTTTCTGCTGCCATAATCCAACAGCCAAATAAGACCACAACATAAACAGAAATATACAGGCCTACTATAGGCTATGATACGATTGTGACCCTGTTTAAAAAAAGACAAAACACAAAACCACCAACATTTGTTTATTATTAAAAAGTGATTTTTACTCTTCTCCTACAGACAGCTTCAGAACCAAAATTAATCACTGTTCATTAACTAATGTACTGTCACCTCAGCATAACCTAAAATTTTCTTCACAAAATCCTTAAAATCCTTGCAGTGATACTAGTCTGTCTTTTTTCTGGCTCTGATATAAGAAAGACACAACACTAAGATTAAGTTAGACTAAGCTATAATTACTCTTAGTCTCCACTGTATTTTATGCTATGTTGCTTGCAGGACTCAATGCTAGAAAAGCTCTGACTAGGTTTTGTAAGCAAGAGAGATTAAATCTATTTTAAAGAAAAAGCGATTAAAGTTTATTACTCATACTGCTCCTGCTGGGGGGTGGGGAGGGAATCTCTATTTGTGTGTTTATTAAAACACACAACTTCTTATGTAAAATAGTATGAATTCCTTGCTGCAAAGGAATAATGCTTTTACATATCATAAGACACACAGGGAATATTTTATCTTGGGAATCTAGCAGACGCGCAACAGAATATAAACATATTGTGCAACACTAGCACATGAACATTTCCATGCCCAAACATTAATGCTTACTAGAGCATGGCATACTCAGCTTATTAGCACAAAAAAAAGAGGCAGTGTGCACACTAGGACAGTTGAATGACCTACAAGACTAGAACAGAACATCAAAGCCGTGTCAGTTCTTGCCAGCAGAGCAAATTACAACATTAAGAACACTTCTCAGTATAATTGCTTGAATAATAAAGATTCATCAAAAACCTATCATGGCATGGCTCCAGAGCAAAAGGTAGGCTCGAAACCGGGAGGAAGGACATGATTTTCTAAATACAAACAGTATCGCAGGGGGGAAACCCGGTATCAGTTGCCTTCTCACACACTAAAGCAATTATAAGCCTTTCATGTCTTAGGAGAAGGCACATAAAAGAAATGCCAAAAGATCAAACCAAAATGATCAGTTCTCCGTAGGAGTTCTGCATCTGAAAGGTGAGTACAGTAGCACGTGCCCATGACTTACATGTCGAGGGGAAGAAGAATCTGGCTGAACACTCTGAAACCAAAATAGAAAGAGGAAAGTTACCCAATCTACAGATATGTTTACCTCCATACACATACACGCTTTCTTGACTGAAGTTCTTTTAACAATATCTACAATTAATTTTACAATTGTCAAGCCACACTACGGTCTCTGAATAGCAAAATGTGATAAGCCACAAAAGTACATGTTTATAGCCAAAGTTCTAGAAGACAAAAATCCCTAATTCCCTCATTTTCAGGACTTTTACTGTTTTTTCAACAGTTATGAACTCAAATTCTAAATCTAATTTCCACCCCTATAGTCTAATCATAAATATAAACAATCATTCTTAGATTACAAATATACCATTAACAATAGTCTAAAAAATTCAATAACCTCATTAAAAATTTGCTTAGATATAATTGCTTCATATGAATGCATTGAGGTATATCCACTAAAAAAAAATAAAACCTCAAAACAATGAAATTCCAAATTCTGTTTGTAGGTTGCTTTTAACCAGTGAGCATGTGTTTCTTTTTGGGAAAACAAAAAGCACATGAGAACAATAAATAACGGGTTGTTTAACAAACATACACAGAACCATTCTAGTGAAGTGACCTTGTATTACCATTTATCAAACTTTCCACCAAGCTAAAGTTGACTCATTTCTTTATAAATGATAAACATCCATTTTTCCCTTAAAGTTCTGACTAACCTGCAACACCCAACCAAAGTTATATCTATTGTTTATAGAAAGCAAAGACAGAAATTAAAATACCTTCAACAGCGAGTACTGACAACTGGCTATTACCAGGCAGAACTGGAAGACCCAAATATCCTTGAAAAAGCCCTCTATAAGAAGTACAGAGCCCAGAAATGCAACTAGAATAGCTAGGATGACAGCTAATACATTTTCAAGGATCTCACGATTCCTGTATTAGAGGGAAAAGAAAAAAAAAAAAGATAGAATTAGAAGCTAACTACGTCTAGGAAAAGCTGCAAGGGAACAGTTAGGGTCAGAAATTACAAGAGTTATGCCGCGGGTAGCAAAGTAGTTAAGAATAGATTTGAACTTCCACAGACTATACTAGCACACTGTCCTTCAGCAAAGCTAGGAGCTACCAAGCTTTCAGTGACAGCTGAAAGCAATTAGTATCTTACAGAACTGAACTTTAAAAAGTAGAAGATAACTTCAGCAGATAATTTCAGAAATAATTCAAATATTTAACCAGAATCATGGTCTGTAAGACAAGTCTATATTCAAGGTACATCCAGGATGATTACAAGCCTGTAAAAAAAACAAGCATGACAGCTTATTTTATATAATCTGTCATTCATGATTTTGTAATGAAGAAACTAAAAATACTCTCGCTTGGGTATGATATGCCAAGTGGAATAAAGATAATTCCATATGATATTGGTAGTGCTTAGGAAACAGAATTAACAGTATTCCTCTCTGGACAGAATCACTACTCTGTTGTTTATTTCAAGGAAGTTCATTACCAAAATAGAAATACTCCACATATTCCAAAAGCAGGTAATTGAAGGGTCACCTTAATTTTATTCCACTAGATAAATGCAGCAAGGACAATGAGTTACAGTATTAGATGACTTTGGAAAAATGCTTCTCTCTATTTGTTGAAACACTAAGTGCATGCCAGGTTCTAGATCCTTTCAATTAGTTTTTGAATAAAACTATTTTCTAGTTTTAAAGATTAGCAACGAATGTCTCTTTTTGACCCTCAGGCAAAGTGAGGGTTGGTTTCCTTTTTCATTCTTATATTCTTATATTCTTATATTGTTTAAGAAAAAAGGAGAGTAACCTTCACTCTTTCAGAAAAAATATATTTTGTATTATTCTTTGATCTTTAAGAGTGCAGTAAACATATACAATTCTATAAGGATAGGTTTATCTGTATTACAGTTTAGTCACCATTTTTCAATCTTTGCTCTCTGAGGTCTAGTAATATACAAGGATCTCACCTATCAAATAAAGCCAGAAGAGTTAATCTATCAAAATTGATGCTAATCCAAAGCTTAGGCAGGATCCAAAAGCGATAGTACTGCTTGACTTTTTGAGCTGCTTCCTCTTGAGGTTGCATGTGGTCCTGAAGGTCAGGGCTCAGGTCAATATCTTGCTGCTCCAGCAGATCTGTATCCATTGTTAGCAGCCTGTTCAACCTGATCTGAGGAAGAGAAAGCTAAAAGAAAGTCAGTATTAACAAAAGCTCATTTTTATTGTATCACTGTATTCTACTGAAAACTGTTTTGAAGAAAATTGTTGGAATTCTTTAATTTCACTTTTGAGAAGTTACATGTGAAGCACTGTCAGTTCACAGGCTTCTTCTTACTTTTCCTGTCCTTATCACGGCACATAAATAGCACTAGCAGCAATGATTTTTGCATACAACACAATCATTTGCCATTTTACTACATGCCTTATTTCAAACGAACAGGTCTTCCAAGTACATTATCCCATTTACTCTGAAAACTTCAAATTTGAAGACAAGTAAACTGATACATGAGCAGAAATAACATACACTACAAGAATATTCCAATTATTAATTTAAATAAATTACAACACATTTCTTATAGTCATCTAATCTGCATGCAAATCCATGCTTAATAGTTCTTTTTGCATGACAAAGCATCATATGTGAGCAGCAGTGGTCAAATTCAAACTCACTGAATCCAGAATACACTCAGAAATGAGCTTAAAAAAGCTCTACCCTAAGCAGTCAGGTACTACTTATGACTGACTACATCTCTCACTTATTTTGTAGTTTGCCACTCTAGAGTAATCCTGAAAAATCACAGCAATACTAACCACCATTAAGGACATTTAAGGAGAGTACTCAATGTTAAAAAGGTACTACAGTATGTATGTGTCATCCAATCCACTTTACGTTTCATGAACAGGCCAAGAAACATCTTAATACACTGCCCTTTATTCTTAAACAATATCATAGTTAAGATGTCATTTAATGAAAAACTTCACAATTGTTTAAGGCAAAGAGTGAAATTTCAATACTCACCTCACCCTGAAATGTCAAAACTATAGGTTTTAGGGTTTGAAGGGATCTTTTCCTACAATTATCTTTAATATTCAATTTCTCTTTTCATAAAATTTTTTTCATCATTCCTTAAATCATCAGTGTACTCTAACTCTGCTCAGCCAGTTTTTCCTTCCTAGAAAAATACTAATGAAAACAACAAGCAGGAACACTCCCTTTCTAATGGCATTTCAAAAATACAAAATATACTATTTAAGATAAGCTATGTCAGAAAATAGGTCCTTTTCTTGACAACTTCTAAAAACCTGGTTTCTTAAAAGGTAGAATCACAATAACCATATCACCATGGCACTAATAATACATTTCAGTATAATTTCCATTTAGGCACATGGGCTAAGCTTTTATAGTCATGAGTTTGCCTTAAACAGAATCATTCCCTCCACTGGGACTACACAGGCAAACCAAAAGCACAGAAGAGGTAAAGCAGCCTCTTTTCTAAAGGTTACATTCAAAGGGGATGGTGGAAAGCAAAGGAAGCTTCTCTAGCGGACACCAGGTTAGAAGAGCACATTCTTGATCAAAAGTACAGTCAGGCAAATGGAGGTCTCTTGCTCCTCTGCCAACTCCTAAAGCTGTATTTCATTTTCCTTCTTTATTAGGTCATTAGGTACTTTGATATACTTTCCTTTGTTTTGCCAACTTATGAATCAGGCACCATTTGCACTTTTTTCATGACACAGCAATATACGACTTCAGAGTACAGATATGTCTGGACTTGACAACAATATAAAAGTTTTAAGATCACAAACTACTTTCAATATGAAACATGGTAAGCTTCTGTCTTGTTTTCCCAGTCACTCCTTGCATATCAATTTAAATTCTGTACAGCAGATTCTAATGACGGATTTATAAATTCCTTTCAGGGAACTTACTGAAGTTTCTCTTGGTCAGAACACAGTATTTATTCTTTCTGCTGTTTGATAATCTTAGTAATAGACAGAAGGAAAACCTGTCTAAATTGTACACATATCTCTGGAAACCTTTAAAAGGTATCTTAGAATATCCAATTTCCATGCAATTTTTCTTAATCCCTATGCATAAAGGTTAATTTGTATGTATGTATGAAGACACTGCAACAATAAATACTTTATCTTCACTTAAATTCAGACAAAATCCCTTCTTAGGAACAAAGAACTACCATATAGAATGATTAATCAGTGCTATAAAATTGACAAGTCTTCTGATTTTTCAAATGCTTTAAAAATATATAAGAAAAACTTACTAGATCATGCGGATAAAAGCGAACTGAGGTAGAACTCGATACGTGAGAGTCCGTGTCACTATAAGAACAGGGAAAATACTTCAGATTATATACTACATTTTACTTCAACATGTCACTCTAATTTTCTAGTGTCCCAAATTAATTTTAAGTCCTTGTGAATTTTATCTAAATATCCTTAAGTTTTTCCTTCCATTACTTATTATAAATACAAGTAGCTGCTTAGTCTCATGTACTGTGGTACCTTCTGAAGCTCTACTAAATCAGGAGACTCTAATCTTACCCTTAATAAAATTTTCTCAAAACCCAGTCCCTACGTTGGACTACAATAATAGTAATTTTTCCACTTGAACAAACAAAGATGTTTTATAATCTGGTAGCTCCTGATATGTAAACACGCAACACATCTCTAAAGAAGTGCAAAGGCATCTATGTGTTCACATGCAGAGTTTCTGTTTATTCTACATTGGTTTTATCAAGGTTCCAAAACTGCCAAAATGGTACATACTTAACAGAAGTGTACTGAGTACTTCAATTGCTTGTCAAAAAAATTTACACAAACTCAAACCTCTGGTAAGAAGAGTAAAATTACTTTGCAGTTTCCATTCATTAGAGATGAGGAGAAATTTCTCTTACTGTATGAGAGTCCATATCCAACCACTGCTTTTTTCCCCCAATTTTGGATAGCTTTTGGATGTTTGTTTGTTTTCCATGTAAATCACATGGTTGTAAGAGTTGTATCAAATTTATGCAACTTTCCTTCAGTTCCTTGCCTTAAGATAAAAACATTCTTTGTTATCAATTTTACTTCACTGAAACTCAAGTACTTCTAAAGCTGAGATCTGATTATCTGATGCTTCTTCCATTAGGACATACAACTTCATAACAGCAGCCATCAGCAAAGCCATTGCAGTTGGAACATGCAAGCAGTAGAGGCAGGCACTGGCAGCTTTGTGCAAGGAATACAGAACTTTCTGCCAAAGTTCAATTTTACAAAAAGCACTTGCATACTCTCACTAGAGAGATTTGAAGATGGGAGGTTTTATACTCATTACTCCACAATTCCAAGAGCTATTCCACCTACTCATTGTGGGAATTATAGTATTCAGCATGATGCAATAGCGTCAGAGCAGTGCTACAGTGAAGTGGATTAGGGGCAGGTGGGGAGCCACAGGATGTTTTGGATTGTTTTTCTTTCTTCTGCCTCCTATCCCTTCAGACAGAAAAAGGGCATCTTTCCAACAGCAGATGAACTTTCCAGTATGTAGCTGGCTATTTCAACTACAAGTCAGATTTCAACCTCAGGCATGTTGACACTTCCATGTATTGTTTCATGCCATCTATGAACTTGAGAACTTTATCAGTTTAAATCAGAGAAATTTATCAGTTTACAGTTGCTTCACATTTGGAAGTTCAATAGCCATTATGGTCAACAGCCACCTACTTGCCCAAAAGGTGGGTTAAATCCTTTAACAAAACTTTCTATAAGCCAATCAAAAATGTGTTTTTCATGTTCTCAGTTTGGAAATGTATTGCTTAAGCTAATAGTACTCTTCGTTTTCTGCAATTTATTTAAGTGGAGAAGATTATTTATACAGTTAGTGGCACCTCTTAGTAAAAATCACTTAGGTTGCAAAAGTGTATGGACAATACTTTGTATTGATTTTTTAGCAGTCCACACTAAATAACCTTCTAAAATTAAAATCAAATATTTTGTTGCAGTAAGACAAGAACCATCACTCTTGACTGGCCTTCACACACACCAGATGTTGGATGCTCTTCTTGCAGCTGGCTCAAAGTTCACAAGTGACATGTCGCAGCCCCCTGTCTCGTAGAGCGTAGAACTGAACTTACCTATTAAAGAAAAGGTCAAAAGCAGGTCAAAATTTCCTAATGCTTTGTCCCATTGGCAGCAGTTCCTATTCATTAACTGACTACTGAGACGAATTTAGACATCTAAATTTGCAGTGTCAAAATACAAAATGTGATTACACATAAACGTATCACTAGGGCAGACAAGACATGAGCTACTCTTAACATATATACTGTAACTGCATTACTGAATTACAGAGTTTGTATTTACAAGGTGTCATCATTAACACAACAGAAGCCCAGTGTAAGTCTTTCTTTCCCCTTTAGAGAATAACCACATGAACAACTTGTGATGACCAGCTTCTTCAGTTCTTCCCCACTCCCAGTAAACAATCTGTAAATCATTAGCTATCAGCATTTAAGAACAATGACATTTAGATACAACAGAGATAATCTGAATTCTTTCAAGAAGCCCAGGTCTATTTCAAAAGAAACGCAAAGACTGAAAGAAGTGGTCAGAGATGCTTCATAAGTTATACCTCTAGAAAATAAAAAAAGGAATGTGAGGCAGAGATTTATTCTACAAGCCAGAAGCAAATGCTGCAGTGTAAGAAGAGAAGACTGCAAACTAACTTCTCAGATAAACCATTTGGACTTACTTCCAAAAGACGTAATTTTTAAAAGTAGGCAAAGACTGTAACTCAGATGATACATTACCTTATTCACAATATGATGTTTTTACAGTGCCCTTCTCCCACAATAGTCTGATCAGAGAGATAAAATAACTTCTCCTGAAGGTCAGGTTCAGTGTATTTCAGCTCTGAATATACAGAGCTGATTTTGATACTGTGAGTTCATATGAAATGTTGTGCCAACTCTTCCCTCTCTTCTAGCTTGAAACCCTTCTTAAGCCATGATGCAAAGCATGAAATATTCTAAGATCAGCTTATACAAAAGAAAAATTCCCACTCTGGAGCATCTGGAGATGCTGTATACACCTAAACTGTATACACCTCTAAGCTGTGTGTCTTGCAGCTCTTCCTTCTGCTGATAGAGGATAACAAGCAGTCCCTGGAGGAACATCTAACAAGATCAGAGCTTCTAGTCTTTACCCTCTCTGTGAGAACATAACCTGCTTCTGATACAGTAGGGTTTGACTACTATTTAACACACTCTGATTCTGCTCCTGCTTCTCTCTTCAGACCACAGACAATTAAGTTTGATTTAGAAGTGTCTGAATCTTAGCAGCTTAAAAACCTCCAACTAGATTATTAAAACCAGTGAAACTAAGAAAAAATACTGGTATATTGAATCTTCATAAAGCTTTCTAAGCTTTCTACCCTCATTGGGAGCACTTCAGAGAAAACAACAGCCATGCTCAGATCAACCATTCTGATAAGACAGTTTGCTACGTAGTTCACGAGTCACGTACAGCATGTGTCAGAGTTCAGTAACCAAGAGCTCTCTCTCAATACCCAATTACTTCTGCTATAGGCATAAGTACAAAGTTCGCTTTTTAGTGTTTTTAAGCTGAGATTTTAATCAAGTACTTTAGGTAGTTATCTTTTGGTTTTTTATGCATAGTGTAGAGAACAGTTGATATTGAAGCTTAAAATTTAAACTAGTGCAAGATATGAGTAATCTTCCCACAACTAATAAAAACTCTTGGCTACATGGGTTTATTTCTTCTTAACTGCATCAGTTAAAAAAAATTTCAACAGCAAACATGGAAATACTGGATAATACACTTCAGGTTCTACTCAGGATACTAACATGCATAAAAATATGCAAAATCCCCTGAGCAATCAGCCCTTAAATGAAACAAAGAAGTTTAGGTAATTTCTTCATGTTTTTACATTACTGAATAGATCCTGGACATTAAATTTTTTAATTTTTATGTCAATGAAATTTTGCTAACAGAACTTAGAATATACTACTTGGACATATAACTTCCCATTCTCTTGGGCTAACACATCAGACATATTTATTTAATAACAAGTTTACAGAACTGTTACGCTCATCAGTATCTACAGTTCCCTCTCATGCAACTCATTTTTGAATCTGTCAAAATTTACTGCATTTACATTGTTGCTGTAAGTACTGCATTGCTGGGGTGCGATATGACAAACCTGATTAACAGAGAGGTGCCAAACAAATAAAACACTTAATTCCAATTGTTTATATACAAACTACAAACAGACTCAAGTTATGACATACTTGCAATTCACCCACCTAGGCTTCCCTTTGAAAGTTAGCCCCTTGGCAAGCCCAGTACAACTTCTCATTAAAACAATTTGTCTGCCTGGTTTTTTCTTTTGGTTTTTGTTTTGTTGGGTTTTTTTTGTTATTTCTTTTTTTGTGTTTTGGGTTTTTTTGTTTGTTTTGTTCTGTCTTATTTTTGTTGTTGTTTGGGGTTTTTTTAAAAAGGGGCTTTTCAGAAAAGCCTCAACTCATGTGAGGCAAAACTTCACAGGTCTGTTCATCACTGCTGAGGACACAAACTATAAAGTGTGATGGAAACAATATGTCTAAGCTCCAAAGTCCTACCATGAATACTTTTTAAAAAGTTTTATGAGACAGGAATAGCTTTCTCACAATACACTCTAATGAAGAATTTCAGCACCCACAAGATTCAATACATATGGATATACCTAGCATTTTTATTTACCCTAGTGGCTTTCTCTTCCTCCCATTCCTTGGTCTCCCACAGCATTCTCTGAAATACTTTTAATAGTATCACACTGAATAAGCTTAAGAAAATATTTTCCTTATCTAAAATCTGTAGTTTTATCAAGTTCCAAAGAAATAGGAAACTCCATGTTAGTTTTACAAATCAAGAAATACTGTCAACAGCACGTCTACCCACTCAACAGAAATGTTAGTATCTTCTACACACACACACACACAAAAGGGAGAGCTCTAAGTTCTTTGCAAATCTAAGTCACTCAAAACTATTCTATTTGGACCAGGTTACAAAATAACAAAACCAAGTCACTGATACTCAAGCACACAAATCAAAAATGCATCTTGGCTCTGGCATGAAAAGATGAATGTACTTCTTTTGAAAAAAAGTTTCCATGTTCGAAAAGACAAAAATATCTCATCATCACATACAGAGACAATCATGTAACAGTTCACACGGTGCAAACTGGTGTTCCCACAGTTAAGGGCATCAGTGAAAGCAACAGGCTGATGAGCTTACACAGATGAAACCTGAAAGATTTAAGTGGCTCAGGATCCAACCAAAATGGTGTTCTGATGGTTTCCTCAGCTAAGTTATTTTCAGTTTATTTCCCAGCTTTACAACTAATAAATATTACTTTGTTTCAAATCTCTCAGGTTAGTTCAGAATGTTACAGACACTTACTGCCACATTAGATCAAGATATAGTCATCTACTTCTTCAGTCAGTCTTTTTTAAATCCTAGTCAGCAAAACCAAAGCCATCAGCATTTGAATACTTGTTAGAGTGCTAGGAGCTTTATTACCAAAAATCAAAATTTTACCTTTATCTATGATATGAAGACTTATGTGTTTTCGGTTAGAACACTTCAAAGCAGTTAATTTTTAGCTCCTATATGAAGTTTCTCAAAAGAATAACTTACCTATCATGCTGAATTCCACAGACTACAACAGGGATATTTTCCATAAGAATAATGGGAAATTAATAATTGTTTTCTACCCGTACCTTTGAAAATGCTTCCACATCCATCCCAAGTAAATGACATCTATTCCATTATAAAAAGAGTACCGAGGAACTGCTTCTAAATTGTTTTTTAATCAAGTAAGTAATCTGTATACACATTTCTCTTTAGAGAAAACTTTTAATATTCAAGACCATCCAACTGCCTTCATAAATAAGAATACTTCAATAAATATGAAAGACTATCACTTTCATATAAATATTACAACCAGAAGTCCAGCATAAAGGCATAATTGTCTTGTAAAGCTACAGGTGACCAGTTCTCTTTAAGCACAAAAGCAATATTCCCAAAGTATAAAAACAAACAAAAAAATCATCTAGCCAAGGACAAAGGGCTGTTATTTTTGTTATTTCACCCCAGTTTCAGAAACTGGGCATCTGTTCTAAACTCAGTACTTTGATTCCTACGAACTTCACAAATTCTTATTTGAATTTAACCAGCCTTCACTGCAAGGACTGAAAAATCCCACTCATCACCTACATGTCTCAAGAATCAGATATTAGTGAGAACAAAAAGCATTAGTACTGTCACACTGTGCTCTGAAAACTGTCATTCACTTAAGTCACGGCATGCATTTTGTTGCCTTCTAGATTCGTATTATATTATAATTATATTAATCCTGCCTATAATCACAGCATTTGGTTTGCCAACTTTCCTTTCTGTCCAGCATTCCTTCTATGATTTACTTCATGTTTACTGCTCCACATCAAACTCCTTTTCCATCCTTTCAAGTTCCTTACCTCTCAACCCTCAAGAAAAAACAACATAATTGATAAAAATCTTTCTCCTTTGAACCTGGAAGACTGAAGATAATAATGCCTCAAAGCATCTTTCCTTACTCTCAGGACAATGCCCAGTTAAAGACAACTGTACAGTCACCAGACCAGGTCTAGGATGGGTATAATACTGCAAGGTTAGTCCTTCATAAAATAAGCCACCAGAATTCAAGTTCACAGACAAGAAACTTTAAGGCAAACAAAAACAAAGTGTAAGTCTTGTTAAGAGCTGCAGCTTGACACCAACACATAAATGGAAAAAATGAAGAAGCAGATAATCCATTAGTAAAGAAAAACAGGAGCTCTAAATGTGAGGGCTTTTAAAGTAACTTAACACATGCCCTGCTTGCCTTTCCAAGAGAACGTGAATTAAGACAAGGAACTCATGTATGCACTGTACAGAAATATATAACCCCATCTGCTACATTTGTCACCCATATTTCCAGTTGCTATAAACCAGGTTTTGTTTCCATGTATTTCCTCAGCGTGTATTTTCAGTATTTTTTCTGCCCTGAGCAGTCACACTGATTTCCACAGTGACAAAGAACTGGTCATATCTCCTGAATTGTTTTAATTTTTATTCCTGATGATGTTCAAGGGAAAAACAAACTACAACCTTTCCCCACCCCCAAACCATACACAACCTAAAGTAAAGTAAAGTAATGGGGTCATCTTTCACTGTGAGGTAGCTTAGGATAATACAGCAAAACCTTAGTGGTAACAGAAACAGAAGTGGTGTTACCTCATCCCTGAATGACAATTAAGAACAAACCATGTACCAGTTAAAACCCTTTCCTTTCTTGTCAGGTCTGATAAAGGAATCACACACATGAAAGCTTGCACCATTCTGCCAACTATTTTACTTTTACCAAAAGATAGTACCTGTCCCACAAAGCCTGCTATACAAACTAGAAAATTTGATTTTCCTTAAATAATAAAAACAGATCCTGCCTAGAATAGTTGCTTTCCCTCAAAAGTTCCTAAGCAGATGCTCAGAGTTTCAAAACAGAGAAAAAAGTCCCTATTATACATCAGATTTTTACCTAGCAGATCCTGGAAGTCTTGTGCATCCCAAAGACAATTGTGATGTCCCATGTAAGTGTAACCACAGTACAGGCAAAGTTTCAGAAGAATTGTGCCATATAAATTTCTGAAGCCTTCAATACACACCAAGTGCGATGAATATGCCTTTTGAGAGAGCCTGAATACCATGCTGAATTTCTTAAATGGTCCACTTTGATTTCTGCTATAGCACAGGAATATAAGCTCTTAAATAACTTAGACTTATCTAGATTGTGTATTCAATCTCAAGTTCTACAAAACTTGACTATTATTTCAGGTAAGATGAGCTAAATCCTTCAAATAATGGTGGCTTCAAAAATATATTTCAATGTTAACCTTGGACAGATATAACCAGTATCCCTGAATTACAGAGTTACATTCCAATATGTTGTGAAACAAGAAATAAGAGTCCTAATCAAATAAAGAAATCTGTACTTTCATGTGATAAGCTTTCATACTTCAGACACACATACAAGCATTGATAGAAGTCTGAATTTTTTTAATCTAGTACTAGTAAAGCAAGAGAATCTAAAATGAAGTAACTAGATTGTGTGTATTTAGTACATCTGTAGTTAATTTTTATAAAACATCTCAGAAGGTCAGGGTTGTTTTTAGTTTTGTTTGCATTCAATTTTTCCTTACATTGAAGCTAAATGATGCAGAAGAATGAAGACTCAGTCAAACTCACATTTAAAAGGGTTGCCACACACTGAAAACTCCTAAAGTTTCCACACTGGTGGGGTAAGATGGCAATCCACTTATC
Organism: Myiozetetes cayanensis; assembly: GCF_022539395.1. Lineage (NCBI taxonomy): Eukaryota > Metazoa > Chordata > Aves > Passeriformes > Tyrannidae > Myiozetetes > Myiozetetes cayanensis. The sequence continues at coordinate 33,865,076 of NW_026087853.1, read as the reverse complement.
TTTTAGTAATGGATTGCAGTAAGGTCTGAAACAAGTGTTTTGTCAGTGTTCTGAGCAAACCTGTACTTTTAGGTTATTACAGCTGACAGCTCCTCAAAATTCTGTCACTAATAACTGTCAGTTCTAAAGATGCCCATTTTAATAATTCGAGGAAGAGTTACATATTAATGCTGAAGTCATAAGTAATTCAGGCCATGTACAGATAGATGCAGAGCTCCCTGACAAGAATTTTTCCGCATCTGCCCCCTGCATTACTATGTGGCAAGAGATAAGTCACTTATTAGGACCGCCCTAACTTCCTTCTCCCTAGCAATCTTCTCAGCTGTACAGAAGTTAATTAAGAAGTTAATGGTTAAGAATACCACATAAAATGGACCACGAAGAACTAAGAGGCACTATAAAGCTCTGTAAAATGATGACATTTGATATAAGAAAGAGTCCAGATTTCCTTTCAATATAAAGTTCCTACATTAAGGTGTACATGAAAAGCAAAGCATTTATTTACAAGGGTATTTCTTTTCTGAACAGCAGCTATGCAACAGTCATCTAAAAAAACTAAGATCAAGAATTCCTAGGGACCATAATAAGTACTTTTTTCAGGAACCAGAAGATCCCCAAAGTCTCAATCTCTGCTCAACTGCCTGCAACATTGCAAGAAAAGTTATTTATTATACGTTGTACATTGTTCAAGTCAAGAAAGCTCTTACACCATCATTACTTGTATCTACGCATCCTTAGAGATTTCCCATCATGCATTTCTTTGGGAAAGTGCCTGGAAAAGCAACTGACAAAGGCAAGTAACTGATGAACAATACGACCTTCCTAGAAATACACCCACAAGATTCAGAAACAAAGCTCAGGTTAACTGATTTCCACCACATTATTACCAACAAATCTGCCGTATTAAAACTTCCATGTCACCAAGGTTACATAAGGCCTGCATACCAAGTTCATCGTGCAAACTGCTACCGCCTACAGCAGATGCAGTGGCATGTGATGCTTCTAAGTGGACACTCCCATTTCTCACCAGCAAGGAGGCGCTAGCGCCGGGCACAGCTGCCTGGGAAGGGGGGCGGGACTGCACTCTGACCTGGGAGGACTGCTGGCCTTGCTGACCATCTTGAAGGCTACGAGAAAACACGCATTGGGGACACATTACCAGGAAGAAATGAAAAATAGCCAGAACTGAAGCAAAACAAGATTTTTCAGTTTAAAGAGGAAAACCTTGAAAGAGCATAGCATTAGGCAGCCAATTATTAGGGTTAAAGTAACCCATATGTCCTGAATATTTGGACACTAGTTAGAACCTAGAGACACTGTTCCTATCAACTTCTTAGAAGTAGTATTGCTTTCTAACATCTCCCCAAGTCACTCACAAGTATATTCTTATAATTCTTAAATTGCGGGCGCAAAAGTAAATTACTGGTGGTTAATCTACAATTAGGTCTCACCTGAGGTATCACCTACACATAGCAGTGACTATTTAGTCTACTCACAATAGCTGGGGTCCCTTCTGCTTACTGAGGTATGACTTGATCAGCTGTTTAACTTGCTGTTTGGGGTTTTTATTAGTCACAGTGACATCACCTTCTGCACTCTAACTAGAAAACGCCTTTAAGCACTGTTAGCAGCCATGCACTACCAAAGATTTTGTATGATAATTCAAGTTTTATGTTTGGATCCAGAATTTTTTTGAACATACTAAGACTACCAAGTTAATAATTAGTAGAAGTTTTAAGTCTATTTTGAAGTTATTTTGATGGTACAGGAAAAGCTTTATTACTCACCAAAATGCAGGTTTTAAAAGTTAACTTGGGCTTCAGAGAAATGTGTACCTTTATAATCATAAGCAGACAATGCTTGAAAACGTTAATTCTCCTCTTCACAGCCTTCTCATTGCAAAACTATTTTATCGAGCTATTTAACAGCGTCAGGTTTTTTAATTGCTTGTTTAATATTAAATATTTAATACTAGACATGGCAAAAAGAGTACAGGACATTCACAGTTGATATCCCATCTTTGCAACAGTAGTGTTTTCTTTATCCTTCATGTTGTGAACTTAAAGAAATTACATATTGCAGTCATTAGCTGTGAAATTATTTTAGACAGGAAAAAGATTTTAAAGACTGTGGAACATATCTTAAACACACTCTTTTGAAAAACAATCTGTATCACCTGTTGCTTTTAACACTTCACTGTTTAGAGTGTGATACTACAGCTGGCAAATGAGGGAACTAGAAAAATTAGATCTTACTAAGAGTTGAGGGGCTATATCTGATGTACTTGTTTTTAACAATATTTTCTAGAACATCTACTTTTCAGTTCTTTTATTAGAGCATCACTGGAAAATAAAATATAGATACAAGAAGGAGTGTCAAGAAAAGCTCATGCAAAGTAATGGAGACATGCAGACAGCTCATAAGGAGAAGAACTGCAACTTGTTATTTATGATATTCTAACATTTTAATCTGAAATTAAATTCAGTGTTTCACTGCTGTACACAAGGCTTTCAGCGAGCTATGCAGCAACAAAAGCCCTAATGAAGCTCTCGGATGTGCCAGCCTTCACTGTCTCCCTTAAGTATTATCAGTAACACCAAAACAATGCTAAACAGTACTGCTTCCCCTTGAATAGCAGGTATGTATCAGAAGGTATATACACAGCTGCTCTTTCAGTAGTTATCCACATCTGTTACAATTAAAAAATCCTACCAAAATATGGATGTCAACTGATTGTACAGATATGCAATAAATGTGTTTATTCTCTGCCTAATTAATAAGAATAAAATTCTGCTTCAGACAGTCATTTACACACATGCATACACCACTGACTGCATGGGATGCCAATGCATATTTACTTTTAAAGTGCCCAAAACACTGTTGACATTTCGGTAGGACAAAAGTGGGGGTAGATGGTGATTTTATGGTGGGCTTTGGGTTTATTTTGGTTTTTAAGTTGCCAGTACTCTTATGTCTAATTTAGCACGAAACCAGTAGAACTTACTAGACCAGGTTTTACTTGTCTATCACTGCCAAAGACACACATATATAATGCCATTGTCTCTTCTACTAAACATTCCACAGAGGCAGTGAAAAGAAATTGCAATAATGGATTGGAAATTTAAAAAAAAAAAAAAAAAAAAAAAACAGGTTTAGCTCAACAGGTTCTAGGGAACATCCCTACAACATCCAATTTTATGACAAGGTTAGAAGATTGGAGATTAAAGATTTGCTGGCAAGAATAAGAAAGAAGTAACATCAGGGCAACTAAAGATTTGCAAATCTAATACTCTTAGAAGTTTAATATCTGAAGTCATATAGATTAGCAATATCAGGAACTAGATGGAGGCAGCTCACCAACAGCATATACGAGTGACGCCAGTACAGTTGTAGCGATATTTTGAAAACATTTTGGTGGTAACTGGCTAAAAATCTCTCCGCAGTTCTTCACTTATGCAAGATTTTTTAAAAAAAAAAATCTTTCGTAGGGGTTTTCTTCTTCCAGAAACACAGAGAATTTACACTAAAATTAAGCTACTCATATAAAGTTTTTTTTCAAACTATTTATTCTAGAAATCAGACCAGTAATATATTTTTTCAGATACATTCCACAGTTGATAGCTCAAATGGAATTTTGTCAACAAATCTGAAAGCACTTCCGTGTTTGGTTGGACTAAGGCAATTTAACTCTACTCCAAGGAACAATCATTAAGTATTACAAACAATGCTTTGAGCAAAGTAACTTCACTAAGTATTAATTCTGAATATGTCTATAAAACAAGTGTTTTTGATAGTGTGTGTCATTATGTTAGAGAAAGTACACAGAGAAAGTACACAGAGTTGTTTTCTGTTTTGGTTTGGTTTTTTTCTTTAGAATGGAACAACTTTAGCTAACTGGAAGATGCGCAGAGGAAATATAAAGCTAGAATATTCAGTCTTTTTTCTGCCCTTGAACATCTTGTCTGATTGAAAAGTTACTTCCATCAACTTCAGTTTTCTCATGATCTCTCACTGAAGTTGAGCTTAAGCCATAGGAACCTTAATGACTGAACTAACATAGGAAAATGAGGCAGCTGTCAAACAAAGTCTAAAACAGAGTCCCTTATTTTCCCTGCTTTATACCTGTTTAAGAGAAAGAAAACACTGATTTCCAACTAATACACAGTTAAGGAGCTTTGATTAGTCTGCACAGCCTCTTATGAGGCAACACACAAAACTATATTGTCCTCTTTTATGAGAAAAAAGGAGAAAAAAATCAAATGCAAGTGAAGGTAACTAGGTAAAGCAAAAGTGATCTGAGAGAAAGCAAAGTTTTATCATCCTTCACTATGAAGTAAGTCACCAACCTAAAGTTGAACAAGCTACAATCAGCAAGACCAAAAGCTTAACAAAAATCCTGCAATTATGTGATTACTGCTACATACTGCGCTAGACACTGAAAACACATCTAACTGGTTTCAGTCCTTGATATGGCAGAAGTCAATCGTCCTGTTCGATTTTTAGATACCGTTCCTACCATCTCCCTGCCTGAGGAAAATTTACAGTCCTTGATTATTTTAATGGTTCAACAAAGATGGCACAATTTCTCTGCCACCTTCTCCTGTAAAGCATTCTCTTTTTATTTGCTCAGTTTCTATAGCTTTTTCTAGTTCAAAAAGTTACACAAATATTCCCAAAACACAAAAGCAGACTGCTTCTATTATTAAAAGATAGTTTATCATACAAAGAAAGATCATTAAGAACACACAACATATACAAGTATTCCTACCTACTTATCATATAACTGAAGGAAGAATTATTCTGATATGTATGGGGGGGTTCTTTCTTTTGCTCACCAGATTATCCAATACTATAGGCAACCAAGAGATTGAAAGATTTAAAAAGCAAGTTTAAAAACTTGTTGTGGTTGCTGTTTCTGCTGTTCAGGCCCACAGATCAAACAAAGCTTCTGGATGTAACAAATCACTCAGCTCAGCATTAAGCAAATGGGCCAGTGAAGGTTGGGGACTCCTGGGATACATGTATACAGTATATTTTTAAACACTGCCAAGACATGTAAACTGCCGCATAACTAGATCTAATACTAAGCAATACTGTGCGTTCTATTCACTTCATTATTTCTCTTTTGCTGTAAAAAGCTGCAGGATATTATTCAAAAGGGTTTACCTGTATTTTAGATTTAGAGCCTCTGTTTGTATGACTCAACTCTTTATAAGGTTCTGTCATTTTGCTATTATGCTTCTCTCTCACTATCTACAGATGTGAAAAGTGATCATAGTACCAGGCCCTAATGGTTACTTTCTTAAAGGAAAGAAAAACAAAATGGGGAGTGGTGAATACTATCGTTTTGGGGTTTTGTCCTTGACTGAAAGTAAAAGTTTATAAAATTTTTGATAAAAAACACTGGGTCTAAGTCTGTTAGCATTAGTTAACTTTTATATCAATCTGAAAACACCTATAACATGTTAGAGACTGGCTATCCTGACCGTTTTTTAAATAGTGCCACATATACATGCACAATTCAACAAGCCCACAGTGACATGCAGTGACAGCTCAAGGAAGTTATGGTGGGGAAGGAAGTAAGAAGTGCTTCTCTGGCAACACTGGTGGGTGTGGGGAAGTGGTCTGCTGCATGCATGCTAAATATGGTGGAACATTTAGATACCCTACCTGAGGGGTGATCCGATGAGCAATGTAGGAGGGGTAGGGTTACTCCCTGCATTGTGCCGGCGTCGTACTGCCTGACGCCTAAATGTGCTGCGCTCACGACGAAATGTGACAGTCTCCTCGCTGGCTTGTGCTGCTGCATCAAGACAGACTTTAGGTCAAATCAGAACCCATCCTAGTTATGTACACAGTAACTTAAGACTGCTTTCTTCCCTCTGACCCTCCCCAAGTTAATGAACTTGACTTGCAACAACAAATCTGGCTTATGCCCTGACTGTTCAAATAACCTGCCTTAAAACAGGATCACAACACACAGTTATCAAAAATCTGGGTGGTTGGGGGTTGTTTTTGAATATATAGATTTTTTTTATTTTTTTTTTACCCCCAGATTCAAATAGCCAGGTTGTAAAAGAAGTTGGATATCCCAAGTCTCTTCCATTTACACAGGGCAGGAAGAGACAAGATTGATCTCACCCTTTATCTCATTTAACAAATAATTAAAGAGAAGCCTAAAAGACAACCTAGCAAAGTTGCCATAATCTTCTAAATTTTATAACTTCCGCCAAACAGGTAGGTCAGAGGTTAACCTCATCACGACACTTCCAGGGGACAAAAAAAGAGACACTTTTTTCTCCTCATAAGCATCGATATATTTTGCTCGTTCTACACTAGTTACAACATAATTTGCAGAAGCAGGGGGTTGAGAATAAGTGAGAGAATAACTTTACTTTGTAAGGACTGATGGTTTTGCTATTTCAACTCCCCAAACAAAAGGTTTGGTTCCCTTATAAAGCAACATTGTAAAAAACAGTTTGTATGTACTCAAGGGATTCAAATGTTTATCCACATATTCTCCCCTAAAATCCACCTGTGTGCCTTAAGCTTCACAGTCTGAACAATTTCAGATTTGGATTGCTCCATGGTGGGTCTACAATTCACGACTCTTCCTCCTGAGCCAAGGAAGTTCCTAGTCAATTTGAATGCAAAGCACTGGAGAGTATAAATGAACAGGCCACAGAGAAAACAGGGTTTGCCACGCAAGTGAAGGAGGAGAAAAAAAAGTTGACATGAAGTCAATGCAAGAGAAGAATCACAACACTGACAGGGAATTTACAGCTTGGTAGCCAAGTTAATAGTTACTAGAGTGAGAAAACCAACAATTGTGTCAAACCAAAAAAAAACCCACAAAAACCAAAACCACAAAAAACCAACACAGAGAGCAATGCTTTTTTTGATGATGGTGAAAGATCACAGGCACAGTAGCCCATTTTCACTTCAGCACAGTTCAAGTTATAACATGGTTGTCATTAAACTTTCAAAACTTGCCAGCAAATATTCTAATGCTGGTCTCTACAGGGAGTAGCAACCTATAGCAACCTGCTGCTGCTGTGTATTACTGCCATAGCTCAGGCAATAAAGACTGCGGGGAACAAGAGTCTAAGTCCATCCATGAACGACAGGTTACTAAGAATACTATAAATGAAGCTTCAATCTGCAGCTTGCTTTAAAAGCAAAGAAGTTACATGAAGAGATATACTTTAACATCAATATTCAAGTTACAAGCATTTCATTACCAAAACACCAAAAGGGCATCCTTAATTCAGTCCTTTCTTGTATTTTTAGGAAACTGTGGGATTTGCTCATTTTCTCCTCATTCCTCCGCAACTGTTTTACAATTCTAGGCACAAATAGATTATACTTCTTTTAAAGTGGATTTTGGCAAGAAGTCAATAAATTTCTCTTGTGGTTTAATACACAGTTTCATTTTAATACACTGCCTAATTTCTTCAAGGATTTCCTTACAGCTCTCACACTTGAAGTACAAAGCAAGTAAAACACAGTAAAGAAGACAGTATGAATCCTTACATACTAGGTCAAAATTGCCCACTAATTCTGGGTGCCTATTTGTGAAACTCATTTTTTCTAATATACACATCAGCATACAAAAATTCATATTCACAACACAGCTTCCACTGACTTCAGATGCAAATGCAATTCTGGTAATCAGGCCATAGTTAAACACCACGAAATAAAGAACAGTGACTGATCTTAACTGAAATGTAAATATCTGAATTACCATTAAGATGGTAAACATCAGCATTACATCTTAATTACCATTTGCAACTACTTAGCAAAAGCAGCATTCAAGTGCAATTCTTCAAGGCAGCATACTTAACACTGACAACATCTGGTTTTCTTTTCATGTCCTTTATTCAGCAAACATAACCTTCCTCAATAAGCAAAGCCCAGATAATAGAACATCCGAAGTCCTTCCTACACAGCTCCAGTTTATCACTAAACCAATTCTACCTCAAGGACTGACAGAGGTAGTGCCCTGTGGGAAAAATACAAATATAAACATGTTGGGGAAAAAACCTCCTCATATGTACTTGGGGATTAAATTCGATGCTGCACAGGCAAATAACTTTGGCATTTTCTAACTTTTTTATTATTTCACTTTAACCTTTAAAAGTCAAAGTAGATTCTGATGTAGCTTTCTACCTAGTGTACCAAGAGATTTTTGATTTATCTTTAAACTTTTGTTCAATGCACGTCTTTATGCATTCTTCCTGAATGTAGGTGGTGACATCCAGGATCACTAAGCAAGTCTGAAAGTTCTTTTGAAAAGACTGCAGGCCTTTTCAGACCAACAACCTCCAAGACTGCTAACACCATGCAACGTCAAGAAGCTACACGTTGAAATCATGACTAAGAAAGTAAAGGAAAAAAAAAAAAAAACAAAAAAAACCAGCTGAGCAGAGATGATTAGTTTGAGGTGTGGAAAGCCAAACCAAGCAAAATTTGGGTTTGGTTGTGGTTTTGTTTTTTTTCTTGGGTGGGCTTTGTTTGATTGTTTTTGTGGAGAACTTTTTGGTGTTGTGGGGTTTTTTAACATCGTTTTAAAGAAGACACACAATTAAAAAATATATACCAGTACAGAAAGTTACCCATGTTAATTTGTATTATTTGTGTTCTTACTTGCCTTTAATAAGAAGGAACAGTGCAACTGCTTGTGAGTTCACTAGTAGAAAGTCAATAAATTTCCTAAATTACCCTCTAGCATTATCTGAGAGCAGCTTAATCATGAAGGAAATTGTTCTGGTTTAAAATAAATAAGTTTCCTTTAACATTTACAATCCGATATACACACTTGTCCAATACTGCTACTTAAAAGAACTTACTCTCGTCTCCAGAAAGATAACATCCAACATCTACACTCATGTACAAAATCTAGATGTAACAGGAAGAGATAACATAAGTTATAGTTTTAAGGTTCCTGCTTACTTAAATTATATCAGTAGAGGAAGACAAGCTTTTCAGCTTACAGTGTGTTTGTTAAAATGTACTCTATTTTTGTCTTATTCTACACTTCTGTGCTGAAACACCACACTTAATTCATGTCAAAACTTAAGTATACATTTCCTCTGCATGTTGTCATATGAATGCGAGTCCCCAGCATTATCTGTTCTCAAGAATGGAAAAATCAAGTTTGCAGATCAGGTTTGAAGTTCAAAGTGCATGAGCCTGAAATACAAACCTACATATCACAGATCAATAAAATAAGAGGTGGAGACCTAACAACTTTGGAGCAAACTTAAGCCCTCACACACCTATTCCCAACTATAGTATATCTAATTTCAAAGAGGAAATAATTTCACTTTTGTATTTGTTAATGAATATGTATTTGCATGCAAGTTGCACTAAAAAAATTAACACTTCTGACTTTTTTGGGAAAAAGTCAAATTATCAGTTACTTATTAAAACTTCATGAGGATATTGTTTTGTCATCAGCCACTTGGAACGATACTAAAGTTTCTGACTTAAACCTCTGTACTTCCTCAGAATTTTAAGCAGAAGTGAAAACTCATAGTTTTACACTACAGCTATACAACTCCTGTATAATGTAACTAGCTTTAAGAAACAAAGTACAAATATTTTCTTTCAAACGGCAACATTTATAAAAACAAGCCAAAACATTTGCAACATTTCCCTGCACCTATATACCACTGCTTCTACCCAAAACTTAGAAGATGAAAGCTGAAGAAGCAAAATATGAAAAAGGAGAACTTAGAAATTTTATTGCATCAACTAGTCCATTTCACTTTGTTACACAAAAATGCTGAACCCAGTGCCTTACATAAATTCTGAAACACAGAAAAATTCTTCACATGAAGATTCCTGGAAAGATATGGCATGGAGGTAATACAGCAGTGAAGTATCCATGTGGAAAACCACGAAGTTCTCCAAATAAAAATTGCAAACATCAGTCTAACTGGAAGGCAAGAAAAAACAACAACAACCCTAAACCAAAATACTACAATGGAAATCATGTCCCTCACGTTTCTCAGGAAAAAAGAAAAACAAGGAAAAAAAAAAAAAACACAACTAAACACACAAAAAACCAAAATCCACTCTTTTCCCCCATCACTTGATGCTTAAATGGTTTTGAACATTAGTCAGGTTAAGCATGGTTAGAGGTGTACGCGGAACCAAGCAATGCCTGGACATGCCCATTTCTCTCCCTGTCAAATGGAAAACTGTGATCTAACTATTTTCAAATCACTTTAATTACTAAGCCTACCTATTCTCAGCAAGAGCTGAAAATAATAGTTTATAGCTCATGCACTCGCATAAGCAATGAAATCTGTCTTCTGAAACAGAACATACTTCGCCAAACCAAACAGATGAAATTTTGAAGATGCTCAGTACGGAACAACATCTCATTTGTGTTCAAAAGCTGAGAAAAGACATCCTTCACATGCATTTAGGGGTTAACACAACCACTCTCCTCATGGTTGAGGCATTCGTAGTTTATTTTCATGTGCCCTAACACTATTTTAAAAACCATACTTGTAAGACACCCAAGTAGAAAGTAATCTGTGAAGACTTTATCTTCACTACGCAGTTGTTAATCACATTATCATTATGCACTATAATAAAACCTACAATTGGAGGGATTTCTTAGACTTTGCGGATGAAGCATTGAAGTACTGGCTTACAGTATTATAATAGAGTACTATGAATGTCTAGTGAAAAATATCACTAATGAGTATTTCTGAAGAACAGACATGTGGGTAGCAAGGAAGAAACAATAAAGAACAGAGGGACATCTCCAAGATATAAACTTGCTAGAAAATAGGGCAGAAGAAAACAACACACAATTTACAAAGGAAAGCAAAGCCTAAGACTTGAGTGTTGTGGTTGAATTTATGTGGAAAAAATAAAAAAGAAGAAAACCAAGTCTGAGACTAGCCTGGAGAAATATTTACAATTATATCAGAAAAACCACTACAACAATCTGAAAAGCAAAACACTGTCAAGGAGGAAACAAGCAGGACAATAAAACCACCTGGTTTGAATTCTGAACCAAACATTTTTACAGACCAGCTTGATAGTCACGTTTTTATACTAATGCCGAAGATAAAACTAGGAGTCTTAGTTATTCTACTTCACTGTACTTCCCACTTGAATTATTCTGCTTTTAAAAAGCAGGCACACAGACCTCTTGAATCTAATACGTTAATTGACTTCAGGTCAAAGAACTAAAGCTATATCTCATTTGATCCCCTGCCCAATACAGTCCCTATGTCCTGGGATTTGGATATCAATAGCTAGTATTATGCTTACGTAGCAGACAAACATTCATAGTCTACAATAATCTTTATGAAAGTTAATTCTGACTTTGGATTTAGATTTATTCACCTTAAGGAAAAGATGCTGTAAACCTTCAGAACGCAGTTCTTCCAGCATATGTGGCATACTATATTAAGTGTATCATATGCAGGAAGTCATACTTGCATTGCATGGCCTTAACTATAACACCAAAGGTAGCCAACTTTGATACATCCTGGAGTTACATTGCATAGCACCATTTGGCAACAACTTGACTTCTTCCATCCCAGTTCATAGAGCTCTTAAAACCTTCTTGGTTGTATGCATAACAGTAAACCCAGGTACATCTAAAAAGCAGCATGAAAAAAGTGGCCTACAAACCTAAGTTAGTAGATGGAGCTTCATTCTTATCTAATATCAAGAATTCCTATTCAACTCCTGCTTGAGATGAATCCTTAGCTAATTTATGAACAGCACATGTCAACAAAATTCAATCACGCTTTGTAAATCAAGTAAAAGGCATCTAATGAAAGCCTATATCCATAAATACCAGAAAGGGGACAAAACAGACAAGATGGAAACCCCACAAAATATACTGTAAGTTTGCTTTACTAGGGAGTGATTAACAATTAGTAGAAGCAAGATTAATTCTAAGTGTTATTTTATTGTTGAATTCCAAACCTGCAGAACTCCACTGTAGCCTCAAACATCATTCCTAACACTGTCTACATCTTTAAGTGTTGAATGGTAACAATCTCACCTCTTGAGATAACGAGATATCCAAGACCATAGGTAATTCTGTGAAACCCAACCTTTACACACAAAAGCTGTGACAGTAAAACATATTGTTTTGGAAGTCAGATATTGGTCATGCTGGAACAAAAATCCAGGGACATTATGACACTGCTAGTTAATAGCTAAAAAAAACAAGTAAGGGAATACAATCTTTTGGTCCCAATAAAGAACCTCATATAGAAAAGACTTGCTTAACTGGATCCAGTTACAGAAGCGGTCCTGCTGAACACACGAATAGAGATAGCTAACATACACATAAGCAATACAAGTAACTTTACACATATTTCAGTTTCATTTCTAAACTCCAATTTCTCATGCAAAACTGGTTTAGCAGTTTGACTGTGAACTGGAAGACTCACAGAAAACAGAGCAGAAGCTCCATCCTCTGTAACTATATTAATTCTACCTGCAGAAAACGTATCAAACTAAAGTCATCAGAAGCATGGAACAGCTCTACAACACAGGCAAAATAAGTCATAACTGTAGACCACCTGCAACATAAGCATAGTAGCAAAAAAAGTAATATATATTAGTAACAGCTGACATGACCATTGGTTGAATAGCAGAGAACTGAACTGCACTTTTAATTTTGGAAAGGATAGTGTGCAATTACAGGCAGATACGCTAAGCATATATGTACAAATACACACAGACTGAGAAGATGAACAGATTTCCATATGCTATAAAAAATGTTAAACTAACCCAAACTTACAAAACCTTATTTTGTCTGCCTGCAGAGATGTAATGCAGACCACAAAACATGCAGAAGAACAATATGAGCTGTTACTTCACTACTGCTATGCAATGTACAGGAGGAAAAATGCATTACATTATATGCAGCTTTATTTACAAAAGGGTGTGGAAGCATCTCCAGAACTTTAATAAACCTTAAATTACAGCAAGCTGTAAAACAGAGTACCAACTTAAAGGGGGCATCTTTGACAGTTTTACAAAACGTGACTGTGTCACAGTGTTATGCTGCTTCTTTAAACCATTACAAACAGCAATCCAGAAATAGCACACATCTCACACAGACCAGGCACAGGACAGCGCAAAGGTAGTATTTCCAAAATATCACTAGATACGTAGGAAAACTTTCAGAGCTGTAAGCAACTTCATGACTCATCAATTCACTAGCTACTTTTAGAGTCTGAGTAGCTAACAAGGATAACAATTATTGTAAGGCATCTTCCATTTTTGTTATACATCCACCACGTATTTTTAATTTCAGGATTTTCAGATACCGTTTCTTGCGTTTTAATGAACTGCAATTTCTATTCAAATGCACACACTATCTCATAGTGAGTCATTCAGCACTTCCTGACATAATAATATAGAAATGGAACTGCTAAGTTGTATCTGCAGAAGTGAAATACGTACAAGTTTGTATAGCATCCTTCTTAGCAGAAGATTAGTAAAGGCTATCTCCATTATAAAACACACTTTAGCCATCACACAAACATGTAAGAATGTACTTTTTAGTTTACTCCCTAAAGACTGAAAGATAAATCAGTAATTAGAACTTAATTTTAAGTCAAATTTAAAAAACAGGAATGAAAGCTGCTGATTGAAAAACAGAAGGTGGTATTAATATCAGTCTTTTGGTTATCCAGGGTGCATTTGTTAATTATTTGTTTCAGAAAGTTATCATAAGTAATCACAGACAATTAAAAATACTTATATAAAATTATAAAATAATCCTTTCAGCAGGAGGTTGGACCAGATTACTTCTGTAAGTCACATCCAACCAATATCCCCTAATCCTATGAAAATCTGAACAAAGTTTATTCTACAATTCACCTGCTACAAATAAATAAAATAACTTCTTAATTTTCTCAAATAATTGCTATACATATATACAAATATGATATGTATTTATATTACACATGTATGTTAAGAAACCTCCTACAGGTGAAGACAATTCAATAGTGAGAAATACTGGCTATAAAGCAATTCAATTCTAAAAAGTTATAGCATTTTCTCTCATTACTATTAGTCATAGGCAAGCCTGAAGAAGAAAGCCACAATTAAAGATGCAGACAGGTGTTGCAAAACCTGTAATATAAGCTATAAATTTGGGGGGGGGGAAACCCAACAAAACACACACAAAAGAAAAACCAGTAGAGAAGGACAACATGAATGAATTATTCAGATTGATCATGAATACATAAATTCAATGTAATTACTGGCTTAATGCTAGACAAGACTGCACAAATATTTAAGTAATGGTGAAGAAAGCTGTGTCAATTTTGTTGTTGTTCTTCAAAAAAAAAAAAAGCAGAATGACATTAATTTCTTACAATCATAAAGGAAATACTTCCTCTTGTCTTGGTAATAAGAAACATAATATACTGCAAGTGTTAGTAACCACGATGTCATTAAATCTGCAGAACCTGATTCCAGATTGCTTCTTAAAGACTGCCTGCAACCCATGGGTAAGTAACACCTGGGTGCTTGCCACTTACTTAAAATACTAACAACTTCAAAATGACCACCATGTAAAATTTTAAAGGGGAAAACAATTAGACCAGGAAGAATGACAGCAAGCCTTTCCTGCTTAAACTGGTACAGATATGTATCTTTAGCACTGCTTTGAAATATGTCAAGGCTTGTCTTCCCCACCATTTCATTTTTTAAAAGAGCAATCAATCTATTTCACAATATACAGCATCAGTTAATTAATTCTTTCAGACTACTGACAAGTAGTAAGCACATATGAAGTATGACATGTTCCGTAAAGTAAGGTATATTAATCCTCCTTCGCACATAAGCAAAGAACCTTAACAGTTTTAAACAGTAATAACACAAAAAAACTCTATGCTAAGGAAAGCATAGAGTCAAAATAGTAAATACATAAGCAGATTTTTTACTAGTCAAATTACTCTCAGTAGACAAAGAAGAGTTGACACTTTAACAAGGTATAAGAAAAATAAGTGTTAAGTGTTTGGCTTGCAGAGTTAGTACTAGAAGAGCAACCTGGACTCTTTCATTAAACCTACTGTTACTAGAAACAGTAGAAAGAGAGTAAAAAAAAAAAAAAGAAAAAGGAAAAAAATCTGTATATATTGGTAAAGTGAAAGCATCTAAATAGGTCTGAACTTACTGTTAACCATTCAGATTTGATCAGTGACCAATATACAGCTGAACTTTAGCGTGGTACATTTTTTTTCCTCCCCAGAAATTAATTGTACTTATTTTTATAGTTCTTGGGTCAATGTTGGGGAACACATACATAAAAAAAAAACCAAACACCAAAAAACAAAACACCCAAAAACCCCAAACCACACATAAAAACCCAAAACAAAACCAAAAGAAAACCGCACTATTGGTCATATCTTATCTCGCTGCCAGTTGGAAGCCTCTCCTTTTAAAATGGGAGATTTTGTTCCGGCAGTCTATATAACAAGAACAGTACATTTGCTACGATTTCTTAAAAACATTTATGTCAATCTAAAATAAAATGTTATCAAGCATTTGTGTGCTTAGCTATAGAGATCCAGATTATGTGGTAGCTACTGCCCTCCAACAATCCCAAAAGTCAGACTGAGGTAATCTTAGCAATCCCATACTGTCCTGAAAATGTATTTTAAAGCCACTTATCTTCCATGACACAAGAAGTCTTCTCAGTTAAGGCAGTCAATATAGCTAATCAAGAAAATACACTGAAATGTCGTAACGATTAAAAAAAAAAAAAAAAGCTCCAAATTTTTTTTTAAATGCTACTATTAATCTATATTAATAACAGCTACTACAGGTAAGCTTCATATTCACATTACACTAAGCAAAGCAATAGTTAGGGAAAGAGGAAACTACACTCTTCTCAAACACTGGAATGTTATTGTGTTCACATAATGAAGACAAAAAAACCCAAAAAACAAAACAAACCAAAAGCAAACACTGTCTAGCCAGCAATGGCAAAGCTAAGCAAAATCAAACCCCTACGAGAATTCAGCTTTGTAACCAGATCACTATAAGAATGCACAATTCAGGGCAGCATGGTAAGGGTTTGGGATTGGTTTTATTTTTTGATACCACCATGTCAGAGGTAGCAGTGGTTTGTACTTTTCAGTACAATGGAGCAGGTCTGGATTTAATCACAAATAGTAGTTTTAATACACAGCTCTAATTAACAAAGACGTCTGGTAACAAAACCATAACACCTCTGCCTATATATTTCCTAACAGTTGTTTGGATTCAACTCCCATTTCTATGTATCTTCCAAGAGATTACGAAGGAAATGTTTTTTCAGTTTTACTGGGCAGGAACAAAGAAACAGGAGGACATGTAAGTATAGTTTTAAGTTAAATCACACATATCAGACTCATTAACAAAATATTACAATGTACTTCTGGTAGGTCATTTACTTACCTCCACTTGCTGATTCTTGCTCTTCCCCTTCAGGAAATGTAGCCTGGTTTGGTAAGCTATTCCTAGAACGAGTGACTGACTCTAAGTGTGAAGCCCTTCCCAACAGAGATAGCTCATCTAGCACCTCTCCTTCTTTGGCTTCCAAATCAGATTTTGAAGTGGTTAACTGTTTTATGTTACCTGGTGCCATTAAACTATTTGGGTCATTCAAACAAGCTACAGTACCACTGTCCAGACTTAAAACTCTGGCACGATTCTTGGCACTGTTTGTGCTAGAAGTCCGTCGTGTAGATCTTTTTTTGCTAATTCCTTCAGAGCTTACGTGGGTTTTGTGAGCATTTTCAAGGTCTGTGCCCCCACGTTCTTTAGAAACGTATTTGGTCTTTAGAGCACTGTACTTTCCCTCAGGAGACTGGCATGAATGGGAGGTGGTGCTGGAAGAGCTATCACTGCTGAACTGGTGAGCTGACTGCATACTTGATGTCCTGCTCAAGTCACTTTGATCACTGGAGTCCTCATCGTGACAAAACACAGCACTGTGAGGCTTAGTACCAGATACACCTCGGAAGGAAACATATTCCCTGTGCCGACTTGAATCAAAGCTACTAGCCCGCTTTTTTCCTGTCCTTCTCCGGCTGGACTTGTGGGTAGAGGCTGTTCGATGTATTAAACTAGAAGATTTTGGTCGAACATCTCCTTCTTTTTGTTTTCCACTTGTTTCTTTAGAAGCTCTTGAATCTACTAACACAACTAGTTTCTCACTTTGCTCATCTCTTTGTTCAGCAGCCTTCCCAAGCGGCCTGTCAGTTTGTATAGTCAATTCATTGGCATGGGGGTTCTTATTGGCCTCTTCCGAAGCAGAGGCACCAAGACCTTTCTGGCTGTGCATCTCGTCAGATGCATTAGAACCCTTTACCTCTTGAACACCACCAATAGTGCTCACTTCAACAGCAGTCCTTTCACTACTAGTCCTTTTATCCGTAGTAGAACTACTGTCATCCTCTGAGTCAATACCACAGTCTTTTTTCTTACCACCCTTTTCCTCTTCTCTAGGAGACTCCTCCTCGTGCTCTGACAACACGCTTTCTATATGCGTTGAGCTAGTATGTTCACTTTTATAGCTACTGATGGTACTGTTAGTGTCGCGATCAGTCCCACTGCAGTAGCTTTCTGTTGAACCACTGCTTCTAGTACTCAGGCTTCTCAGACTGTCCATACTTTTGTCTGCTTTCAAGGATTTGCTCTTCCCACTCTTAGTCAATGGTTGAGGGCTGCTACTTTTCAGAATGTCATCTAATTGAAAAACTCCTGAAATGCAAGAGTTCTCACCCAAAGACTCTCTGGATCCAGAAGGGGGCTTGGAAGCTTCTAATTCACTGACAGGATCTAGTCCTCGTTTTTGCTGATAGAGAGGGAAGTCATTTAGTGAAGCATCTGGAAAAGCAACAGCAGAGCTAGAAGTCCTTGGTACACCTCGTGGTCTATGATCCTTCCTATATGAGTGAGAATGCAGAGTTACAAGCGAAGCTACTTCTGTGTCACATGCACTGGTTTTAGACTGGTCCACAAGCTGGTTGTTCGAGAGGCACACTTTGTCACTGTTGTCCCTTGGCAAATCCTGTCCAGAGGACAATGAAGGTTGGATGGAGACAAACGAGTCGTTCGATACCAGACGAAAAAGCTTCCGATCAGCTGCCAGATCTGTTTAAGTACATATTTAAAAATATTCATGTAGAATGTTCATGTAAGTTACACAATCTGCTTTAAAACTGCTTGCTTATATCAGCCAAAGTAAATGAACTGACTAGTCCATTTGCAAGTATACTATGAATACATCACACTACCATTTAAAATTATTTCCTAACACCTGGGCAAACCTGACAGGGTATTTTTAAATTAAAAAAAAGAAACCATAAATAGTAGCTTACCCTTAGCAACTAATAAAAACCAATGCACTTCTGACAAGTCCCCAACCTCCTCTACTGCTTATGTGTTTCAGACTTAATGTTGCACAGGCCTATTGGTACTATAAAAAAACTCCCTATGAAGTTACTGAGTTTGACTACCTCTAAAACTGGTGACTTTCAAGCAAATCATGAGGATTTGCTGTTAGCTTTTGATTACAACAATTGTTCCTGTTACTCATCACAAGCAGCCTCATGTAAAAGTGTCCACCTGCAGGCAGCACTGAAAGTCAGTACCTTCCCTTTTGGTATTGTCACTAAAAATAGAAGATCTGGAGGCCAAGTTAAGTTTTTATGATTGCTAAATTTTTGTAGAGTGTATTTGAACATCTGCAACTTAAGAAACTTCAAAACAGTTACATTACTTAGTTGAAAGTAGTAGAACCTTGCTCCCTATTACAACAGCATGGTCACCTATGATGCTTTATTTCAAACATACTTTCTGCACTCAAGTACATATTACTAACTGAATCATCCATGCCAGTCTAATCGTCCAATAGTGATTAGACTGGCAAAAATGAACCATAGTACTCCCAGAGTTAATTTCCTGCTAATCACCAGGTACTTTAAAATCAGCAAACAAAAGAATTCCCTGCAGTTTTATGCTCTATTTAAACTGTGCCTTTTTTAAACAGGTTTTTTCCTGACAATGAAGATAAAAGACAAATGAGATCTTCAGTTGTCCAGTTTTGTTTCAGAACACAAGCTAGCAATTTCCTTACATACTAGGAGGGAAAAAAATGAAAAAAAAGGAAACACAAAGCTGTGATAACTTGCATCTTAGAAGCAGTCTATAGCTCCAGAAACACAGAACTCTGCATAGGATTATTTACTTCATAGAAAAGCCTTCCAGATTTTAAAAAAATACATTTGTCTGTACTGGAAAGCAAAGCAGTCTACAATGAAGTCCCTGAATCCCAGGCCACTTGTAGTATGAGGGATACTGTCTAAAGACATGTAAACTAGCTATTTTTCAGCAGTAAGGTGACAATACATATTTATTACCTGCTGGAAGATGTCAGAACAAGAAACACTGAATCAAGTTAAAAGCATTCAAACTACACTTCGGAGAAACTTGAGTAATTAAGAAAGGAAACAAAGAACTTCAAGATACCTTTTCTCAGAGTCTTATCACCAAACGGCATGAATTTATTTAGCATATTAAGCAAAGGGTCTCTGGTAACAAAATACCATGTTTAACATGGAGAAGAAGAAATTTTACCTTGTTCTTCACTCCCTTCTTTACATAGGCTAGAACTCTGGCCAAGACTCAAACTGATATCATCAGAGGTCTTGGCAGTGTCAGTATCACCTGTGAATTTTAAGAAATAAGAGTACTAGTGCTCAAAGTATTAACACATACATTTACATACACTGCAGATTTCTCAGCTGTCATGAAAGACTGTTGCTTTTATTTCCTCATTTGAAGGTAAATAATAATTACAAGAAACACAAGAAACAAGAAAAGATTTATCTTTTAGAGACAAATATTATCTATCCTATTTCATTTATCTTCCATGAAAAACTAGAAAAGTATCTTCCATAGAACCCAATGGAAACAGAGATTATGTTTTTCTTAAAGATGTATCTATTTGAGTATTTCTTTTTGCATGGTTGCCCATAAAAAAAGAAGGGTAGACTGTAAGAAAATACTTGTAATGATCAAAAAAGTAAGGAAAAAATAATCAGGAAAGTGACAAAAATTCACATTCAATTTTGTCTTATTACTGGTTGGACAAATTTACAATATCACACTTTTGCATATTACAAAAAATTTATCTTTTCATCTAGAGGAGTTCACAAGGGCTACCCTGGACAATAGTTCTGCTAGATGCAAAGCAATCAGAAATAATTATGTCATTGAAATACAATACCAGAAGAGTGGTTGGTTGCAGTGACTTGAAAAATGCTAGGGAAAAGTCCAGCCAAACCAACTCCTTAGCTCTGCATTTACAAGCAAAGGAAAAACTTGTCATTACACATGAAACAGAACATGGACTCCGTAATATCCTCTCCTTGTGAGGAGTCCAAGTATTGGCAAGTCCAAGGAAGACTTCTCCCAATTAGTAAATGCTGCACTTATCTCACAAAAAAAAAAAGTTTTGAAGATAAGGTAGACAGTATTTAGAAACAACATAGTAAAGAGTAGTGATTTGAAGTGCTTCTGCAAGGTAATTTAACAAGTAGCTAAAAATCTCACCTTTGATAGTTGCTGCTGTTCCCAGACGAGATAACCCAGATCCAACCTAGAAACAGGGAATTACGTAAAAAGTTGTAAATTTTAAGAAAATAACCAACTGTTGTTTCCTAATATTTCAATGCATGCATTTGCCTATACACCTAGGAGAGATTTTTAAAGGCACAAAAGCATCCAATAGCACAGTGCTATAAAATTCTGACTCAATAAGTTTCCACTGCAAACAGATGATGACAAGGCATGTAATTATGCATCCAACTACATGACAGTATTATTCTGTTTCTCAGCCAGTGTTCTTAAGAGATTTTACTATGTTGATTTGAGAAACAGTTTTTAACCTAGGAATTTCTCTTGAAAATACTTAATGTGGCAACAAAGTACGAGTGCACTAGCACAATGACAACTACTGTTGCAAAGCCAAATGGTTAATGCAGTGATCACGGTTGTGTGAAATCACAGAATATGCTAAGTTGGAAGGGACTCACAAAGATCATCGAGTCCAAACCTTAGCTCTGCATAGGGCCATCCCCAAGAGTCAAACCAGGTACCTGAGAGTGTAGTCCAAATGCCTCAAACTCTGTCATGCTTGGTGTTGTGACCACTGCCTAAGAAGCCTGTTCGAGTGCCCAGCTACCATCTGGAGGGAGAACCTTTTTTTAATATCCAACCTAAACCTCCCTGACACAGCTTCAGGCCATTCCCTTGGTTTCTGTCACTGGTCACCACAGAGAAGAGATCAGTGCCTGCCCCTCCTCTTCGCTTCCTGAGGAAGTTGTAACTGCAATGAGGTCTCCCCTCAGTCTCCTCTTCTCCAGGCTGAACAGACCAAGTGACTTCAGCTGCTCCTCACACGGCTTCCCTTCCAGGCCCTTCACCATGTTGGTTGCCCTGCTCTGGACACTATCTAATGCTTACAGAAAACACTATCTTAGTATAAAACTTACCTGTTCAACACAGTGAACACCAAGCTTAATCCAGAAACTGCTTCCACGTGAAGAGATACATACTTTTCCAGACTAGTTTTCACATTCAGTGGTAAACCAGCAGGCATGTACCTCCTCATACGAAAAAGAGCTAGCCATTTCGGTTTGCAATCTACCTTTCTACATACATCCTATAATCCACAGTAGATTATTTTGCAGAGATGCTAAAGAGAATTTAGTCTTTTCCTTCAATAATGTTTTCAAGACCATCTCTCAAAGAGCTGCAAATAGCACAAAAAAATGCATGTGCCAAATAATTAAACTACTCAGAAATACAGAAGAGCACTTAAAAGCAAAATCTGAACCCAAGATACATAAAAATGATGGCCATTTGACTTTCAGATATATATAGACAGATAGATACAGATATACATACAAACTTACTGGGATGCTGTTTTTCAAAAATCACTAATTCAAATGACTCTGGGGCAAAGGCATAATTGTACTAATTCTTTTCTGTAAGTACAGCAATTTCAGGTAATCTGAAGACTCTGCAGCCATACCACAGAGGAACAATGGTTTTGTTATGTATAATGCAAAAAAGCAGCTAAGAGCTTGTTTAATGCATTTTCTTCACTACATTGTCACACACACTTTCAGTTAGTCGTTCTGTCATGTTTCAATGGTTTTTTTCCCATTCAGTAATATGCCTTGCTGAATGCTGTAGCTGAATGCAAATGCATCAGCACGGGAAAGCTAGTTCACACAAAAACCTGAACAGAACTCAGACGCTAACTGTTCATATTCCCTTTTGATGCTACAAATTCAATCGCAAGGGACTAGAGAATACTAATTTATTAGGACAAACACAGTGAACACTATACTTTCTTTCACAGTAGCTTGAACTTCTTCAGATGCTTTAACATTACAACTGTTATAATATGTTTGAAATAGTTTGTTTTCCAAAGACCAGTCAAAGAACTAGTCTGGGGATCATGTTTTTATCTTCCTACATGGACTACTGTTTCCCATTCCTTTGAACACTACCAAATGCCTCCTTGTTTCAAAGGAGAAAAATCTCTTAGAGTATCTATGCTGCATAACAGAGCATTATTCAGATGAAACACCAACATTAGCATACCACCACCCCTTGTTATCTCCTGACTGCTCAGAGAGCTAATTAGAAGAACATGATATTGTAATACCACACCAAGGATTTCCATGTCATTCAAAAATAAGTTCTGTATCTTTAATATGATGCTGCATTGCTCATTGTCAACAAAACCAAACAGTATGGCCAGTCAATCTACTTGTCTTCATGAAGGGTTGGTAAAAGATGCCATGACCAGTAATACATCATAAGACAAAAAGAAGGAACACATCCAACGCTATGGAAGTTGAATGCATAAACCTGGCAGACATAATAAGGAAACAGAACAACTTCCCCAGTGAAATTACAAGGCAACTAGAGCATAATAAAGTTGCATTAAAATGTAATAAAGCCACATTCTTCAGTACTTCCATCTTGCAGGAGTCTCTGTTTATTGCTTTCTTCCCACCCCTGTTGAAGAGTCAAAACAGTGCAGATTTTGAAGAGGTCATCCAAAAATAAACCGTTTTAGTCTTTCCATTTCTAGTTTATCTTGCTTTGTACTTGAGCAAACTAACATTTTTGACTGCAGAGTCTGAACTGTCAGGTATAATAACTTTCTGAAAGCCATTTACAACTGCAAGAGATAATCAGCAACGGATATGATCTAAGACAACAGAAGCCTCCTCAAATACAGCACTTAAATTTACCAAGTAAGCTTCTAAATGAAGACCAAACAAAAGTAACGAGGAAAATTAAGTTAGAAGATAAGGATGAAGATACAGCTTGAGCTCACGGATACAAAAATGACCAGGGAATCCCACCACAGTGGGTTCTGGGCCCTTATCCGACCATGCTCTGAGCCATTCTGATTTAATAAACCAGAAGAAAGTTAACAGCTACTGTCTCTCATGAGACAGTAGATTCCCTTACAAAATCCAGACATTTATAAAGTAAATACAAAACAGGATGAGAAAGACCAACACTGCTGGGAGAGTGCAGTGCTGTCCTAATAAAGCAGTTCAATACAGAAAGGTAAGTGGTTTAATCTAATACCAATTAAAAAAATGTAAAATAGTAAGAAAAGTTACTCTACAGATAGCAAAGCCAGCAGTACTAAAGCAACAACTGCAGTAGTTTTAATTCTCACCTGGTTGTTTGGATCTATCCCAGCATAAGAATTGCGTGAACTACAGCCAACAGGGGGAGTTGCTTCTCGTATGAACTCTGACATCTCAATCCCTCCACCAGGATCACTAAGAGAAACATAAAAGAAAAAAAAAATAACATTAGCCTACCAGTTAAACCTAAGTTTGTCTACCCTGAATGCAAATTCAAAACAATTTTTCCCTCTTCAAATATCAAGAGGTCCAATACATCCTAGTATCTCAGATGAATACTGCCAATCTGACACAGGAAGCTCAGCCAGAGCTGGAGCACCCCACATAGTGTCATAGAAGCTGCTGCCCTAAATCCACTGTCACCAGCCAACACAAACTGTGAAGACTTAGGAGCTACGAGGCATTCTGCAATGCTGACATACTGAATTATCTCTGTCTATACATACACACACGTAACTTTTGGATCACCTGTCCAACTATAATACCCAGAAATCCATCAATAGAAAATGTACTACACAGAGTTCTTTCAAAGACCATGGAAAAGGACTCTGGTCTTTTCCTTAGATTGAATCTAGGAGCAAACACAAGGATGGTTAATCAAGAAAGCCACACGCTGTCAGTAAAAGTTACTGGACAGGCAGAGACATACAGGGACATGGTATCTCTCTCAGGAATGCAAACTACATCTTTCTACCGAAAAATAACTTTCCCTCAGATACTTTACAGGCTCTATCAAGATATATTTTCAAGTACAACATATGTATCATTACATCCTAGTGATTTCACACTTAGGATTAATAGCTATTGGTTTGAAAGTATTTTCTAGATCAACATCACCAAATTGTAATTCAATATAATTCAGTTTGTGAAAGACAGATATCATATGAAACAAAAGCAAGTTGGATCTATCCACTAAGACAAATGAGGTGTGAAGTAAATTGAGGACTAGAACAGAGGGATACAACTTAGCACCATTTGTTGACTGCAAAGAGGAAGAAATTAGGTATCCCTTTTCCTCTCTCACTGCAGTTCTCTTCAAAGATCTTGATACAGGAAACTTCTCAACATAAGTAACTGCAGAGTAATTTGACACTGACCCTCTCTGCTTCATCCCAAAGATTAACAACTGCCTCCCAACAACGAATGATTCTGACCTGTGATAAGCCCACTCCAACATTTTGCTGGAGAAAGTACATACGCACAATACTTCTCTGGCTGGACCGAAGAAACTAAAGACGAAGCCCCTCTGGAGAAGGGGACAGAAAAGGACAGAAGCACTGCAGGGTTTACTTAATAGATAGCTAGTCTTACAAGAAAGTCTCATGCAATAAGACCAACACCTACTGGGGTGTCCTGCCCAGGGCCAGGAGTTGACTCCACGATCCTCATGGGTCCCTTCAAACTCAGCATATTCTACAATTCTAATCACTTTTGTAATATACAGCCATCAATCTAGGATATTATAAACAAACTGTCTGTAGACTAAAGAACCTGAGACATGATTCATTCTGCAGCATGACATTTCAAGTTGTTGTTATCTCAGAGAAGCAAAAAGGTACAACCTTGGGAATCATTCTAGATCATGTAAGAAGCCTGTGAATCTTCCTACATCAAAGAGATTACAAAAAAGACTGTTTGAAGTCAGGAATTTATTATTTCAGTAAAAATAAGTTAACTTAAAAGACAACCAGCTATTAGTTAGCAGAACAACTATGGTCTAACTCCAGCAAAATAAAAAAGTGAAAAGCCACCATTTTGGTACAGCTCAGCAATGAGACATAGGCATGCTCTTAATGATGGCTGTTTATAGAGTCCTCTCTGACCTGGTATTATCAATTATGCTAGAGGCAGGTAAGGAAAATGAATAAAACAAGATACAGAATTAGCTCCAATAATTACCACCAGCTTTAGCCAAAGTATTCCTTAGGTAAATATTTTAAGAATACATAAGGACATAACATGAAATTAAAGACTAAACTGAAAAATTCTCAGTGTTTAAGTTCAACATGCCTTACAACGACAACAGAAGATATAACAAAGAATGCCTTTCACAAAAAGACAAAATCCCTTTCTTGCTTGAATAATTCATTGAGAACACTGTATGTTATTAAAGTACATCCTATGAAGCAGAAAAATAAGCCATTGCAAATAAGCTCTCATGCACAGAACTGGGTAGTTAGCCAGGGCAGAAGGAAGTAATTTTGTCTCAAACTGAACCAACAGATACCAACATAAGCAACACCACAATCCAACACTGTCACTGTACTCACAGCTTCTATTTTCTGTGACACACACAAGATAATGGATTAACAAAAGTTAGTAACAAACAACAAAGAATAACGTCCACAGGAAAAAGCAGGTAATACATATTCCTAGGACTAACCATTGAATGCCTAAGTATCTGGACTATAACAGCACAAAGTCCTCTAGGAGCTATTTGATGCTACCACTGTGGCCATTCCCTTCTGCTATGAAGTTCTACAATCAGTTTCTTACAGTTTGCCAACCTCATACCTTAGAGCAAGTGCTACCATTTCTCAGCTTGCAAGTAAAATAACTGCAGTGAAGTTACCACCCAAATTGAGAAGACTGAAAAAATTATGTCCAGCTACCTGCAATAGAGACTGCTGAGCAAGAGGCATTCAAAGATCACTATATTACTAGTATTTCTAGTATTTATATATAAGTAGTATTTCTAGTTATTAGTAACTCTCCTAAATAAAATTGCTATCTGCAGGTACATTACATTAGCATGTCAGAGACTAACCAGACATCTGAAGAGGGTGTAAGTCTACATGAATTCAAGAGCTTAAAATCTTACTTAGGCTGATTGACTGAAGGAATTTGATATTCAGACCAGAACTTTGAAAGAGAATTTGGAATAAGCAATTTTGACTTCTGGACAAAGCAGAGGAAGAATTTTATTACTTTCTTTTGAACACCTTTTTCTGTCCTTAATTTCCAACTCAAATAGCAGGATAACCAGTTAGGAGGTTGCTCTCAAAACACAGAAGGACCAGAGCATGTACTGCAAATGCTAGGTCACAACAGCTTGAAGTATTAAAAGAAGTTTCCTTTCAAGTTTGAATCACTAGTCAAAAATGCAAACCAACTCCAAATTCAAAAACCAGTCTGCCAGCCACAGAAAACTGCAAGAATAAACAGCAAAGGTAGGGCAAGAGTTCTTGAGATAACATTTTTTAAATTTTATTTCTCTTGCTCATACTTGTTTAAGTAGACTGTATATATCTCAAAGACACAACATTGTCCAGCTGTCCAGAGGTACATGTGAAATTCACGTAGCATCTTGATTACAGCTCCCCCATGCTAATGGAGATCAGGAACACCAGTGTCATCAGATTAACACTTGATGGTACTTTGAACCACAGAAGTCACTGATACAAAAGAGACGCCATAATCATATACCCAAAAGTCAAGACTGATTGAAATGTTTTCAAGTATCTATGTGGGTCCACTGATACCCAACAAAGATTATGCTTGCACTGTTTCTTCCACCTTTTCTATGAAACCAGGAACCTGTATCCTCGCTACTTGCTTTCACAAAACCTCATAGAAGTATTACTAACACCTGAAGTATGAAAACAGCAAATGCACTAGAAGCTACAGAAGAAGGGAACTCATATTCCCATCTCTAAATTAAAACTAGTTTCTTCCAAAAATATCTAGAGAATTTCAGCTTTATAATGAGCACAGCCAAAAAAAAAATAAACAAGGCATTTCTAAAGGAACAGTAAGTTGTTCTTTGCTTAAACATGCTAAAGTTTCATGGAAAGATTAGAAACCTTTAGTTCAATCCTATTCACAAACCTGTGCGAACTGAAGATAAATGAGCAGTTTGAGTAAGCCTACAGATGACAACACACAAGTTGTCAAGATATGTGAAAGCACCACTTCACAGATAAACATCTTCAGAAAGAAAGAACAGCAGTTCTTAGAAGCTAACAGAATCCCAAACATGACTTTGGAACAGAAACCAGACTATTGCTTAATCCTTCAAAAATACCATTATGTGGTCTCAGGGAATGTGTGCGTGACAGGGCAAAAGCTCTAGGATGGCTTTGCAAACTATACTATATACATATTTATTTGGTATCACATGCTGTAGCCTAAACTATCAAAACAAATATTCTGATAATGTAAATACTAAAGACAGTATGTCTGCTTAGATCTCCCCTATATCCACCTTCTGCAAAGAGACTGGAGTTTAAAAAGAAAACCCTACATACACACTCTCTTCCCAGACAGGTTTGTTTTTTTATTAGTGTTCCAATTTAAACTTAAGAAGGTTACAGCTCAATATTAAACACTCACTCTACATCCCATCTACTAGTTTGAATGTTACCCCAGAGTTCTTGTAAGCTTCCAGGCAAAGATTAGTATATACTGTACATCCCACTTACCAAAAAGTAACTCCGTAATTTCTGCATTGACCTTGTTCCCAGTTCTAGTTAAGAGACCTGAAAGTGGGAACAAGGATCATATAAAAGTTAATGAAACTTTAGTTGGCAAGCAGGACACACAGCATCAAACTAACCTCTACTTCTGAGCTCACAACGCTTATAATGTAGTAACTTGTCCCATGTCAACTGCTCCCTAGACAAAACAGAACTGAAACATCCAGAAGTAATTCACAACTCTAGTAGAAATTCCCTTGCCAAGTTTGGGCTACTGTTTTGGAAGCAAAAGCTACATGGAAAAAACCCCAAGAAAAACCAAAACCCAAACCCACCAAAAACCACTCAGAGACAAAACATCTAAAGATCACACCTAAAACATGCATTAGCAACCCTGCATTGAAACAGAACAGACCACTGTTTACTTCAATGAATTTTATTAAGCACAGTAAGCATTAATATACAATTAGGGAAACAGTCTGCCAAAGTAGCTCAGCACAGTTTTGATAAGGTATATGGTGCTCTAAACAGTCACAAATTAAATCAGCAGGTTCTGTTGCCAAACACAACATGGAAAAAGGGGCAGGTTATAAAAGATTGATACAAGAAGTTACTGTATATCAACTTTAGAGGAATCTAAGACACCGTTTTTGCTAACAATACCTGAGCTGAGAGCAGACAGAGAAGAACCCAGGACCCATCTCATAAGATGCTACCCTATATGCACACATGAAGTCCTTTTGCTTCTAGGCTGAGCATTTTCAAGAGCAGTAGTTTAACACTTCCTTTCTTTAAGCATCCTAATAAACAGACTCAAGAGGTTTCTTTCAACTACATTTCCTCACAGTTCACATGTCTCCATTTAGAAGTTACAGGTTTGGTTTTTATTAGTAAGACACACACAACCTTTTAAGAGTCAGGACGGCATACTCCTCACTTTGAAAACTATTCACGGCTACTAGTACCAGAAACCCACAGACAAGAGAAAGGTCTTCCTTAAAAGCTCACAATTCAAGGTCGATTTATTTCATACAGTTTAACTTTGAAGATGGCCTCAGTTATCTGGAGGTAGGCAGAGACTTCGATAATAAAGCTCGTAACACATCCACAGTCTGATCAGACTGGTTAGGCTGGCCTTGTTGATGAGTCATCTTTTGCTCTTCTTTCTCCAAATAGTCTGGTCAGAGGAGCAAAACCTCTGGGTTTTTTTATGCTGGCAACAGCAGAGATCTGTGGAAAGGAATCACCTCCTATTGACAGAATCATTATCTTCATTACTGAGCTGAGCAATTCCAGAATTTACTAATTCATAGGACAGTGTTCTTCTGAAGAAAGACTATAGCTAGAGTCAAGCATTGTATCTGACTCCTGCTTTTTAAAAACTAAAATTGAAACCCAATCAGACACTCCTCCTAGTGATAAAAGATTAGCAAGCAGTACGTGGTCTTCGACAGTTAGATTTTTAGAACTACATCTACTGCTGAAATAAGATTACTTGTACTAGCTGTGTGAAGTTTTTAGTGACCTAATCAGCACAGATTTTCCACGCTATTGTTTCAGTGCTTCCAGCACATTCAATATTGTTCTGGAATGCCTCTGGGAGAGGAATCAGGAAATTAACAGGAATACATCATTTCAAACCTAATAAATAAATCAGTCTGCTTTTAAAGACCAGACTTAAAACAGTCTTTCAGAACTACAGAGGTCTGTATCTATATTTCTCAGTGTTCATCTCAACCACCATCCAGTTACACATCTGATGAAGGCAGGACTGTTTATCATTTGAAGCAGTACACAAACATCAGCAGACACCTTACCTGGGCCCATTGCTGTCTTTCCTCTTGGCTGAAACATTGCTTTGTTCTGTTTTTGCACCTCTATCCATATGCTCACTGGCATTCCTCTCCACAATTTCTCCCTCATCCAGTGCCCTGTGCAAACGGTAATTCACCATCTTCAAAACGATAAAGAGAGCTGCTATCACCGGGCAGTAGACAGCTACTATCATCATGGAAGAAGGAAGAGCCTTTCAAAAAAAAGTAAGAAAGAGTTAATGAACACAAGGTCAAACATCCATAAGAATACCCTAGCTAGAGTCTCACACTTTCTTTCATGGAGAAAACACTGATCATACTGAAAATTACACCATCTAGTCTGATTTTGTGTGAAGAATGTTAGAAGTCTAGCAACACAGAAAAAAGGAACAGCTTGACTTCAAGATACCAAAGTGCCACAGCAGCATCCTAAATAAACCTGTGACACTGAAGTCTGAGAACCAAGTTCAACTCTCACTCTCTTTTCACAGACTATTGGAATACAAGACCTAACTAGGAAACTCAGTGCTAGCATGATCTTTTTGCATGGCACGCAGTATTTCTGCTTAGTTGTTGTGAATAAAAAGAGATGGGAAGATTTCAAGCAACTTGGAAACTAAACCAAGCACAGGATGTGATCTTATTTCAGGGCCAGCACACAGCACCAAGTCCATTTTTGAAAAACTGTTGCAAGTCGGACAGCATGGTTGGATGGGAGAAAATCTGCTTAGATAACGAACAGAGATGTTTTGTCTTCGCTTGTCAGCTTCCAACAGCTACTCCTGCATGACAAGATACCGATCAGTCACAAAAGCCAAACTTTTTCCTAGCTGCATACAAAAAAAAAAAAAAAAAAAAGAGGCTGTTTACATTTGTGACTCACACATAGAGCAGCAGCCCTCAATAACCTGCAAGACCAAAGGCTGCAAAGATTATTTGTGTTAGATCATTACATGCCCATGGAAAAAGGCAGCCAATTCATGTTCTGAAGAGAATTTTTCAGTTGTGTCAAAGGTGGCCAGAAGCCACATAAAAAACCTCAGTCTTGAATTCAGCTTTTGAAATTCCATTCCGAGTTAAGACTTCTCATGTAGCTTTTGCTGAGGTACATAGGGATTTTACAGATCAATCCCTTCAGCAAAAGATATTGATTAAGTACAGCCTAACAGCTATTTAAAAGCAATGTTCAGAGTACTAGTTAAACTTCAGATTTCACTTCAAGGCTTTCATCCTTCTAATTTATCTTTTATCCATATTTTTAATTTTGCTATTTCACTAGGCAGTCACCAGTCACTAAACGAGATATTAACTCTTAGTATTCATCCAAAAATAGACCATTTCCCTTACAGAAGCGAAAGTGTGTGTTCATTGCATCACTATCCTTTACCCCACTGATGGTGTAGTTTGAGATATACCTTCAAAAACACACAGATATATGACAATCAGAATTAACCAACATCTGATATTCAGCATGAACAATTATTTAGTAGATGATTAGAACAAATGAACAGTCTTTTTAGACCTCCAAGCCTAAGAAGACTTCCAATCTCCCTCCCTATACAGACCATCACAAGAGAAGAGTCTTCATGGTGATCAAAGCCTCATGCACATCTTGCGGAATCAGAAGGGGAAAATTACTAGAGAACAAGACAGAGAGCCCTCTCTATTCTGCACATAAAACCAGCTTTAGTAATTTAAAAGAGATCTGATTACAATATTAATATTTCCACATATTCAAGAGCTTATTAGTCCTAGAAATACAGGGAGTGCTTGCCACACAAGCAATGAGTTTGTCAAAGAAAAATGCTTAAAGAGATCTCCAAATACAAAATACTGTACTAATAAAGGGAACAAAAGAATAAATATTTCTAAGTATTGTATTGACTGCTGACTTTAGAACAAAACCAATTCTTAATCTGGCTGCTCTCACTTTCTGGCCGTAAACAAAGCCAAATAATCAATATAACATTCCTGAAGTCAAACAAATATAAATAACTGAATCTGGAATCAATCAGGAGGCAGGTTATTTATAAGGATTCTTTTGCTAAAGAGATCAAATTAAACCTACCTTTTCCCCCAAAACAAGTTAAGTCAACACCTAATACAACATTTGAAGTAGGCCAGGCAAACTCAGCTCAGGTATGCTGACTTAGATTTTGCATGCTGAGCTGAACAACACCATATTACACGTATCACTTCCCAAGCACTACCTCAGGAGGAGGAAGAGGAAACAAAGCTACTAAAAACCAGCATCAGTAAGCAAAGAGAAGCCAAGATGATGCTTAAGGTCTCCTTACAACCCCTGGAGCAATGCTACAAGCGTTTCCTTAAAAAACGCCATGTTTCCACTTCCAAAAACTTCAGAGACAATCGGTTCCCTGCAGGCAAGGAAATATCCGTTAACTCTGGCAAAACTCATGAGCTTCCTGTACCTGCTAAGCACGTCTGCTGCCCAATCACCCACACAACTTCAACTACCCTGCTCCTTACGAGTACCTACTGTATAGAAGTCATTACCAGAAGAGTCAGTCTAACAATGGATAACAAAAAATAGAATTAGTCTATAAAAGACATGTCTGTACTTATCTGTCTAGAGAACTCTTAAATTTTGTCAGTAGTGAGGTCACACAGTGTATCCAATTTATCTTACGGAAAGCAAAATCTACACATCCTGTTCTGCAAAGGAAAGTTTTAAGAAACAAGTGGGGGGAAAAAAGGCAAAACACCTCATGTAACTTGCAGCAAACCCAATAAAGAATTAAAGGGTGTTTTTTTCCTCACATCCCATTTTCACAGGATTGCAAAAAGCTAAAAATAAGGTAAATTAACTCACTAGTTTTCATTCTTCATACTCATTAGTAGCTACTCATGTCTGGATAGGGTACATACTGTGGGAATACAAATTCTAGCATGCCTAGTTGACTCTGTTGTATGATCATACTTCACACTAAGTCTCAGGCCATGGTACAGCACTGCCACCCAGGGTACCAGTAATTTGTTTGCAGTCCAGCCTCAAAGGGAAGACTTGCTGCAACCTAACCTAAACCACTGGTGCCTTGTCCATTTTTCTTTGCCAAACTTAGAAGAGTTCAACTTCCATTTGGGGTCTTCAAACCACAAGCCAAGGCGAGCTAAAGTAAGATTAGCATTTTAAGACATGGTTAGCATTTTACCACATTTGAGGAGAGACAGGTCTCTCACCAGCATGCTGCACAATACCATCTTCAAAACTGGAATACAAACCTAGGTCCTATACATTTGCAGCTAGATTTTATTTCAGTTCTTTCCACAAGTACTAAAGCATTTTTATTGGGCACAGCAGACTAAAAAACCTCAGGTTAGAGCTTGTTAGTAGACACCAGATGGCTACAAGCCTGCAGCTGCAACAGCATTTCAGAGAACACCCCACTTTACCGCACATCTCTAGTCACTTGCATTAGCAACAAAAGAAAACATACACTCCACATCAGTAGTCACAACTAAAGCTCTTGTAGAATATAAAAAGCTAAACATGACCATACAAAAACTGACTACTTTAATTACATTCTGTTGAAAACTTTAGTCGTCTAATGGCTGAACAAACCCAAGCTTTAGATAAACTCCTAGCTGAAAGGGAAGCTAAGTAGTACTCTCAAATATGGAGGGGGAAGAGGAAGGACACTGATTTTCTACCACTTTTCCCTCAAGGGTTACTTTCCAAATTTAAACCTTTCGAGACAACTTATGAAATCCACACTATACATATGCACAAAAGTAAGAAGCAGGAAGGCACAGCTGAGGAGTAGGACTGTCCCTTCTGGAAGCTGCTGGCTGTTAAGTTAACTCAGTTTTATCACAACACATCTTTTGATACTTTGAAAGAGTAGGTAGAAAAAGCTTTAAGCACTCCTAAACTCCAACTTAGAACAGAAAATAAAGCTCAGACCACTAGTCACTGCCATAAAATATTCCCATTTGAACTACAAAAAGTCACTGTATCTTGATGCAACGTTTTAAGCATGTAAGTGCCAGGAACCGGAGGGAATTTCATTGATCGCAGGTTGTGCGACACACTTATGAAGAAATAAAGGCTATATGGATCTTACCCAATCACATGTAGCTTTACCTAGACCCCACAGATGCAATGAAGCTTCCAGATTCTTTAAAAAAAAAAAATGTGTAGGTGTTACCTATTGAGAACACTCACAGGAAAGTCTCCCAACCCAAATCAGATTGCAAATCTTTACATAGAAGTCATATTAATCAAGCATTCATTAAGAAGTAACAGGCATCTTTTAAAACGCTTACCAGTTCAAGCATTTTGAGCCCAGTATTTTATATAAACACTCATACTGGAGAACAGGAGAAATCAAGAAACAACAGATACAGTTTTGGCCCCAATTTTTGTTTATGAACAGTTAGAGCCCTTAAGAACTGCTGTTATCAAGAAGCAAGTTCAGTTACAAGTTACCTAGTTTTTGACTGAAAACTCAAAAGTGTGCAACTGAAACTTGAGTAGCCGAGAAACTAGAAGTGTCTTAGAGCAATATGGGATACCAGGGATCGTTATCACAGATCCAACCTCAATTATTTAAAATCTCAGTTTAAGAAAAAGGATGTATTTCAGAAACTCACTGGAAAAAACTTTCACGTGAAGCTACATTTATATGACCTACTTCTATAACTATGTACACAACTCAGGAAATTAAGTGAACTTGTTGTCTAAATGAGCTTGACTTCGACAGACAAGTTCTGTAGGTACATATGAGCCCATCGCCCCAAGCAAGGTACAGTCCTGGCTCCTCTTCCATCACTGGCAAAATTCCACAATTGCCAGAGCCAAGACTTCACCCGCTCCTGCGCATGTGGTGGGGCTGAAACAGCATTCCGACTGGGGGAAGTACTTGGGTAGCCTTCTCTTTCCCCTCCCCCTTGCAACACTGATGCATAACACTGGCCTCTGCATGTAGGGTATTTTTTCAACTCTACCACTATATTTTACAAGACAGTTGTACAGCTTCCCCATATAGAAAGCATATTTTCTTCTCCCAATTCCAGTTCTGGATTACAGTAAAAACAAGGATCAGCTCTTACAACAGATAGGCAGATCAACAAGCACAGTTGAGTCTATTACTGAACACAAATATGCAAACAGGATAGATTTAACTGGTCTAGAAAGCAGTATTTTTGTATGCATGCTGCCAAACCACAGCTCTAAGAATACAGACTTAAGCAGAAATTTCTCTTACTCTACAACCCAGTTCCTCCATTATCTACAATTTTCTTTTTACCACACATCCAACAGGATGGTTAAAGTGTGTAAATACAAGAGAAAAAGAAAAGTATCCGGGTCGGTAATACAGATACATTTATGTATACAGCTGTCTTCACACAGGGTACAACCTCCACTTCCATATGCTTAAGCTCAGAAGGCAGATGAGGGATCAAGGAGGAAAGGCGAGCTGAATTCTACTGGTAATTTTTTAAGTTGGCTTCCACCACACATTAAATCCATCAACCCTAACAGCACTAGCATACACACACAAAGAAAAACGCAGATTTATGGTATTACTTGCTGACCACAGTTATAACCAAATTCCATTCTGAAAATACCAGATCAATAGAAAGAATGCATAGAAAAAAGATTAGTAATGTTGGGTGCAATAAACCAAGTCTTGAAGCAATAAGCGTACCCAAATCACCATATCCCAAAGCGTTCTATTCCTTTTGGGGGTTAAATAACATTTGAAAAAAGTGATTAGCTCACTGTAAAACGCATTCAGCCTTGAGAGCCAGCTACAACCAAAGTTCTTAGGCGATACTTTTGTCTTTGTTGCTACAAAACAATTTAGGAGTAACTACAGTTATTGCTGCCTCAATGCATAAAAGTAACGTTATGATTTTGCAATTCCTTATGTGAGGAAGTTTTATAAGCAATATGAAACCTGACTGCATTTTAAGTCTTTGTACATACCTTGATTTTTTAAACACACGGGGTTGTCTGCCAGCAACAAGTCACTTGAAGCTAGCTTAGAAACTCCCTCCTACACACCAGTGAGCCATGCTCAGAATTCAGATTATGATTACCTAAGACTTTTTAAGCAAGTCCTGCTTATTTATGTATGTCCCACAGCAATGCAACACTTACTGCTTTTTATTCTGAAAAAGAGCTTAAGAGATACTAAAGAGCTAAGATGACCAACACGGTACTGCCTGTTTAGTTTATGTCTAGACAACACTTAAACTGCAGAGGGTGGAAAGAGGGAGAACAGCCAAATATGATTCAATCTGCTTTAACTTGTGACTAATCTCCTTACTTATTCTCAGGGAAGTTGGCACTTGTTGCACCTCTAACTTGTCCAGAGCTATGAAGCAAGAGAATTTCTCTGACCTCAACAAAACCTGAAGCAGCTTGCTCGTCTGCCTTCTCCCTTCGCCCAGGAAAAAAGTTTAGGTAACACTGAAGTTTAACCCATAGTACAGGTAACAGAAGATTAACTACAGCCTTCAGAGTAGCAGGAGATTCAAATGCTGGCCTAGATTTATCATTTGTTGAAATAACTACGTACAATATAAATCACTCGCCTTTCAAAAGTCTCCTATGCTTTCAGAATATAGCTCACCACATCTTTATGAACAGCTCTCTCAGCGTGACAGTACTAATTAAACAGACTATTCTGTAAAACAGAAGAACAGTACTTTTATAAAAAAACAATTAAAAAGCTACATTTGAAACCAGAAGTTCTCTCCTCTTCCTGTATTCTGATGAACTTTGAATAGATACAGATTCATAGTTTTTATAGAAAGGATCTGCTTAGTTGAAAGTTTTATCTAGCGGTTGTCATATTAACTCTGGTTTTAAAAGCAGTTGGTCTCAGCCTGCGGTTTTCATGCCAGCAGTCTAAAAGTTTTCAAACAAAAAGCCTTGGAGTTGCCTTTTCTATGACACTGTAACATGAATTAAAAACTAACCATACAGAGCTGAAACCTCCTCTTCCACATTAGTTATTTCTTAGTATTAAGTGTCTCATACCGCAATCTTACCAACTGCTTTGTAACAAAGCAAATGCCTGACCCCAGAGCTCTCAATCTCTGCAACTTCACTTGCGTAGAATTTTTCCTCCAATGTTTCATTCACTAATCCAAAAATTTTCACAAGGCAGTTTCTACTTTAGGTTGTCACAGCATCTGGACCCAGCAGGCTTGCAAATTACATTCTACCCCACGTGCACAAAACTGGTCACAACACACCTAGCATAACCACACTCTTCTACGAAAAATTCCGAAGTAAACTATTTGCATTTCATAATTTACACTCAACTTACACAAGAAGAAAACGACTGGCCAACAGGAAACCTCCCCCTTCTCTCGTAACTGATCACACCTCTCCTGCATTTGTTCCCAAGTCCAAATGTCAAGAAAGTTTGCAGGTTTAAAGGTTAGTATTTTAACAGCTCTAACTGAACTATCAGTTACAAAGATATATAGGGCAGGACTTCCCACAAACCAAGTACACTAAAATCTGGACGGAAGCGAAAAAGCCAAAGTAACTTCTCGTCAATAATACACACTCCAGATGCACTGCCAGCCATCACAGAGTACACCACACTACAGACAAATAAACTTCTAGGCTATGGACCCATATCCTTCCATCAGACTCAAAAACCAGGTGATAGCGCTGCCAGACAGAAATACCGGCTAGATCTGACAGCTTCTTTAGAAACTGTGTTTTTTAGTGGACTGCCAGTGGATCCGCAGCGGAAGCTGACAGAGTTATGCCCGATTTTGAAGGAAAGTAAACAGAAAAGCGAAGGCAAAGCGCCAGCGCCTGTAGCCCCGCCGCGCCCCGATAGCGCCCACCCACAGATTCCCGGTACCAGCTCCGTGCGCCCGAAACGCCGCAGTCCCGACCGCGGCCGCGGGGCCCTGTCCCAGGGGCGGGGGGCCCGGCCGGGGCCGTTCCCGGGGCCGCGCCGCGGGCAGGGGGCGCGCGAGCGGCGGCCCCGCGGCCCTTCCCGCCCCCCTCCCCCACGGGCCCCGCCAGGCCCGCTCGGCCCCCGGCCCGGGCCGGCCCCGCGCTCACCATGTACAGGGTGAAGGGGAAGCCGAGCAGGAAGAGCCACAGGTAGAGGTGCAGAGCGTTGACTCCCGCGCCCTGGTGCGGGTCCTGGTACCAGCCGCCGCTCAGCGCCGCCCACACACCCTGGCGCAGGATCTGCAGCACCTGGGAGCCCATGGCGGCCCCGCTCCACCGCGCCGGCCCCGCTCTATCCGCCCTGCGAGCCCGGGCAGAGCCGCGCACCGCCCGTGCTCCGCAACAGCCGCAACCGCCGCCGCCGCCGCCCCAGCAACGCCGCCGCCATCTTATGTCCGGGCCCGGGCCGGCCGCCCGCCCCCGCGCCGCCGACGGACCGGCGGGCCTTGCGGCAGGGGCCGCGCGCCGCCGCCGCCGGGGGGGGGCAGCGCTGCGCCTGCGCGCGGCGGCCCCGTGGCCCCACCCCCGCCTGCCGGGCATGGCCGCAGCAGCGCCCCCTGGCGGCGCGGGCAGGGCCGCCCTCAGCAGCGGGGGCGGCATCGAGCGGGGCGAGACTCCAGAAAACGGAGGGAGACACAACCCTCGCAGAGGGCTTTCTCCATCAAAGAATCACAGAATCAGTTATGCTGGAAAAGACCTCTGAGATCACCGAGTCCAACCTGTGGCCGACCACCACCACTCCAGTCTTCTTTTAAACACTTCCAGGGATGGTGACTCCACCACGTCCCTGGGCAGCCCGTTCCAATATCTAATCACCCTTTCTGTGAAGAAATTCTTCCTAATGTCCAATTTAAACTCCTGGTGCAGCTTAAGAAGTTACTTCGTTTTTTTTGCACACGTCCAGACTTGGTTTGTGGGAATTGCTGCTGCACAATGTCCTCCACCTCCCCCTGTTTGTTACCTATCCTGTGGACACTGTGTAGATGCACTTCAGCTACAGACTACTACAGGGCTACAGACTTTGCCCCTAACTCAGGGATACCACCCCCGTGCTCATCCCCTTCCCTCTTCAAACCTCCTTTCTTTCCCTCTCCCAGGGCCTGACTCCTGGTGAGGTGACACATCCTCTTGCAGCAGGGCAGGAGCACATTTGTCCAGCATACACTTTAATTCTCTAAAAGTAAAGCAAGACAACAACCTCATTGTTTTTGGAGTCCCGCCATTTACTATCAATAATAAATACATGGTGTTTCCAAAACCCTGGAGTGCCTGTCTCTGCCACTGGTTTTCTTGTTGGTTGCAACAGCTACAAAGCCAGAATCACTGGGCTTTGCTGGGAGAACACAACACAGCAGGCCATGAATGCACCACAAGTTCTTCAGATTTAAGTTTCAACTTCCACATTCACCTGTGTTTACAGGTCACTAATTCTCATCAAGCCACAGCTTTTCAAGCTTTTCCCTTAAACAAGCACATCCCAAAAGCCATGTTATTTAAAAAGAGACAGATTAAGGAAGGAGTTTAGAGACTGCTGTCAAGCAGTGGAAAGGGAAGCCCTCTTCCTTCCAATATTTTGAATTATTAACACTGAGGATCCCTCATTACATTACCTGATTCTCCAGTAACATTTTGGGACTTTGAGGACATTATGATACTGTCACCGCAGTGGCAGAAGGATCCCAGGCAGTTTCTATCCTGAAACCAAATTACTGTCCCACCCCAGCAGATGCTGGAAAGCGGCTCTGCAGAGAAGGACCTGGGGGTCCTGGTGGACAACAACCTCTCCCTGAGCCAGCAGTGTGCCTTTTTGGCTAGGAAGGCCAACGGAATCCTGGGGTGCAGGAAGAGCATCGCCAGTAGTCCTGCCCCTCTACTCAGCCCTGGTGAGGCCACATCTGGAGTGCCGTGTCCAATTCTGGCCTCCTCAGGATGGAGCTCCTGGTTCAAAGAACTATGAAGGCAATAGGAGACTAGAGCATCTTCTACAAGGAAAGGCTGAGGGAGCTGAGCCCGCTCAGCCTCAAAAAGAGAGGGGACCTCATCAATGTCTATATAAGTACCTGAAGGGAAGGTATCAAGAGGAAGGAGCCAGGCTTAGTAGAACCAAGCAATAGGAAAATAGGCAACAGGCAGAAAGGAAGTTTCAGAAGAACATGAGAAAGAACTTCTTTGCTGTGCAGGTGACTGTGCACTAGAATGGATTGTCCAGAGAGGTTGTGGAGTCTCCATCATTGGAGATATTCATGAACCATCTGCATGCAATCCTGTGCAATTTGCTCTAGGATGACCCTGCCTGAGCAGGGAGGTTGGACTAGATGACCCACTGAGGTCTCTTCCAACCTTACCCACTCTGTGAGTCTCTGCAGCAAAAGAATCACAGGAATTAAATAACCCTGGAGTGCCTGTCTCTGCCACAGGCTTTCTTTCAAGCACTCAGCCATGACTCACGATGAGCATGCATTTGGGCTGGTGTTTTCAAGAGGCTGCATTAATTCCTCAGTCTCCACTGTCTCCCTGACAGTTGGTGAGCCAATGGCAGCATTTGGCTATTCTTGGAAAACCAGAAGACAGAAGTTACTGACTCAAAGCAGATGTATTTCATCTATTTTTGTTTCCCCAGTTGGAAAGTAGGGAGAAGGGATGGACGCAAAATCTTAACCACAATGGCTCTCTCCTCCAGTACAAACAAACAAACCTTTTTCAAATAGTGCATTTTCAAATACAAAACTTCTAGCAGTATTTTGCAAAAGAGCATTTTTTAACTCTGCCAAACAGGATTGAGATATGAAAGGAAATAAGGATGGGGGAAGGGAAAAAAAAAACAGTGAAAATCTACAGAGGATTATAATGGATGGGGAGGGGGAATTCCCTTTATCCTTTTGAGTCAAAGCCAAGCATGACAAGGCTCACCAGTTACAGGATGCTCAGAAAAAAAATTGAACTATGAAGCCTGTTTCAACTACATAATTTGCCAAAATACCATTAAAAATTAAAATTACAAATATAGCTGTTTAAAAAAACTTTTTTATCCATAAATATACTGTGATACGTAATGATCAGGATTATAAAGCATTAGCTCTTCCAGCAGCTGTTTTATGAATTACATAAAAGCTGTTCACCTTCTCCACAAAAAGGAGGCAAGAGGGATAACATTCATTAATAACATGTCTGAAGGCTTCAGTAAATGCTTTAAAAACCTTTATGCTCCTGCTTATGAGCCACTGGACAGATTAGCCTCGGTGTCCTAGTAATGATTCGTGTTAAACAGTGCCCCTGTGTGAGAGGCTGCATTCTTACAGCTGTTTTCCCAGCCCCACTCCTAAAGTCATTGGACCATTTGACCAGCCATGAAGTGACAGAGGCTTGGGGGGATGGAAGAGGCAAAAGCAAAAAATAAACAGAGGAAACAAAACATAAATATTACAGACTGAACCCTGATCCCAAGGAGTGTAACCTAATTCCACACAGATAGCTCTGTTCAAGAGCACTTCATCAGGGGATCATCTAGTCTGCATCCAGTAGAATAAGAGAGAATATCACATGCTTGAGAGGACAATTAAATTTCATTGTTTAGCTATTTAATTGCAGACAGACTGAAAACATTAGGACACAAGATGGGGAAATAATATTATTGGAATGCGTCCATGCCCAAAGGTAAAACTGATAATAAGCCCAGTTGTAGGCATCATTAACAAAGCAAGAAAAAAGAAATCTTTATTAGCTTTTAAGAGGAAAAAAGCAAATAATCCACATCTGGATAGAAAGTAACAGCAGTAAATTTAATCTGAGCATCAAACATCTGCAATCCAACAAATAACTAGTTCATCATCTGCACTGTACTTTAGCCTTACAGTATTTCTTTAGGATGGGTACAGGAAAATAGTTTGCTCTAGAAAAAATATAGAGCATGACATCAATGAAGAATGATCAATTTAACAGATAAAATTTAAGAAAGGGGGCATTAAATCAAAGTATTGGGGACCAACAAATGTGTGCTATTACAAGAACAGAAAGTTAATCAAAACAAACCTGTCAAAAAAACACTTCAACATGTTGCCATCTCTAAGAATAATACTGCAGCATGCTTTGAACCATTAGAAGTACTTTAGTCTCTCTTCTTATTCAAGGGAATGAGGTTCTACACTTTCCCTCCACACATCTTTTGTGGGATACCCAAAATTATAATTTTTAAATTAGTTATCAAGAGAATTCCTAAATTTTATAAGAACATGACTCAGATAATTAGGACAAGAGGTGAAACAGAAAGTTAAAAAGAATATTTTGCCTAAATTGGGCAAAGTTTATGTCCAGAAACAAGCTTATGACTGCCACTGCCTTGTAACTTTTCATTACAATAAATCATCACAGTATGATACTAAACTTTAAGTAGCTAATAAAACAGTCAGCAGAAAATAAGAAAATCACCAATTTACTTGCTTTACAATTATGAGGGTTGGATACAGCATTTATTCTCAGATGAACATTGACAAACTAGGCCTTGGTGGCTCACTGCCAACTTTTACATACTTCTTCCTATCAACTTCTTGATAGAAATCAATTCCTCAGGATCTATAGTTAGACAACAGCATTTCAACCGAAATTTTTGCATCCTGCTGACACATTCTTTGTGTCATTCTCTGTGGATTGGATACAGTATCCAAAGCAGCAATTTTGGCTCGAAAAATAAAAAAAAAAGGAAGAAAAAGACAAAAGTCAATTTTCTATATAATTGATCAACCTAGGAGAGAAGTGCACCTACCTTTTTCTTTCCTGAAGAAACAATGGTAAAATATATACTTGCTACTTGGGCTTGAAGCCTTTACATAATTTTAAGTCTTGACTTTTTTATTCCCCACTGTTCCCTGTAATTGCAACATGGTTAAAAAAGGTTTTTCGGAACATTGTCATAAATAATGATAGATGTGTTTTACTCTCTCATTATCTTATAGGAGAATTTAGAAGCAGAGTTATTTACAAGGATGACAGGAAGCAGAAAGTCATTCTACAGTAACATGTGCTAGCCTAGTTTCACTGTAAGATAGCTAATTTTCTTATAAAGCCTGTCAGGAAGTTGTTCTAGATTTACTTTTAATTACAGTAGAGTAGGTTTTGGCAACTGCAGGACTCTACTTAACATGTTGCCATCACATTAGCATCTGACAGCAGTTTACCTGCTATTTGCATGGGGCTTATACAAACTACTAAGCAAGAACCAGATCTTTTTACAGATCACAATTCCTTTCTAGCAGAGAAGTCACACCAGATTCAGCTTTACACACTAAGGGATTACTATGACATTACTCCATGAAGTCAAGTCCAGTCCAGTATATTACCCCTACTCCCCACCGGAATACAGCCTTTAGAACCAAAAAAAGAAATGTGCCTATTCTCTAGTGTTTCAGACCAGGCAGGAAGGTTCCATGGCAAGAAACCTCCTCTCCATGCTATGCTGGCAGGTTCAGTACTCACAGCACATAATACAACCCCAGCTGTGGCAGGTTACTCACCTTATCACAAAGAGTTGCACCACCAAACACACTCCGAGATCCACCTGTGCTTTCAGGATACACTCTGCCCAGCAGCTTGTGGGAAAAGCCAAAGCACTTCCTCTCTCCATGTGGGACAACATAGTTCTTGCCCCCACAAACCAGGAAAGGGGAAGAAAGGTTTGGATTTGGTTTGGATTCTTTCTTTCTTTTTTTCAGCTATTGCTATGACTAATTTAGCTTTCCATAGTACCTCACAGTTCTACTGAGGAAGAGTTAATTCACTGGGTGGAGGATG
Source organism: Myiozetetes cayanensis (assembly GCF_022539395.1). NCBI lineage: Eukaryota > Metazoa > Chordata > Aves > Passeriformes > Tyrannidae > Myiozetetes > Myiozetetes cayanensis. Next base: position 33,821,371 of record NW_026087853.1, on the reverse strand, counting down.
CTAATTACTCATCTGCAAACAGCTGAACTGTGAAGCCCACAGTCCCATTATTCCTGCCCTGCCCTGCCCTTGCAGTTCGTTTCAGCTGCCTGCTCCACCTTTTGAGTATGTAAGTTCTATTCATACACTGTCTGAGCCCTGTGGTTTTCTCAAAACAAAATAAGACCAAAGCCAGATTCTCTCTGAATAAAAGCACTTACATAAGTTTCTTATTATCATGGAGTGCTGAAAGGGGAAAACCATTTAAAATAGATCCACAGAGACAAAGGAGTCCCATGACAGCTAATAAAAACAAATTCTTACCAACTTGTTGATAGCAGCTTTCTGTAAGTTGCCACATGAACAACAGCATCTTCAATTCCATCCTTTTATTTTTTATCTAGAATCTATATCTATGCATCTTTCTGATATGCACTTTTAGCAACTGTGTGGGCCACAGTCTCCCTATCCTAACCTCTTGCAGCTGCTTCAGCATGGCTGAAAAATCAATTGGAATGGCTTAATGGTCCCATTGCTAGAGAAAAAGTAGAGGTTTAGCATGGATTTTCCTCCTAAAGATAGCTCTGTCAGTGGTTCTTACAAAAAAAATTGTGAGGGCATCATGCACTTTCACACTACAGGACCTAATTGTGTGAACGTGTCCGTAGAGAAATCACAATGAAAAGCATCATCAGTGTCCCAGTGACCGCAAGGTCTCTCTGAAAAAGAGGAATTTGCTAGCATTGCTGATACATGCATTGCCTAAAAACACCATGGAGATGAAACATAATAAACAAGGCTAAAATTAGAATATCCAAACACTCAGCTGACAGTATTTTAGCAGCATTTATACCACAGTCTTTAAAGTACAGCACAGTGGTGCCTCATTTCTACCAAACAATGATTCACAATGCCACTGGGATAAATTGCAATTTAAGATCTTTGTTCACAGTTAAAACTCTCTGTCTAAAGTACAAAGCTCCCATAGCATGCTAGTGAGTCCCCAAGATCATCTTCTCAATTTTAAAGGATTTCCTCTCTCTTATGGCACTTTTTAGCCATTTTTCTGAGAAAGTTAAGCCTTTTGACTTGGTCAATCCCTGCCTAGAAAACAGTTCCAGTTTAAAGTACATTGTCAGAGGCAGAATTCCAACAAATATTAAATGCCTGTGAATTTCAGGGTAATGAAAAGAGGCCAAAATCAGAAACTGAGGAGGAAATGTAGGCAGAATTTGCAGAATTTGGACAACAGTCTTAAGACAGTTGGCTTTATCAACAGGGAACCGTGGAAACGTGCAGAATAACTACTGGTATTGCAAGGTGATAATGTTGTAGTGGATATAACTCACAACTTCATGCAGCTGGATTTCTTAGAAGTCCAAGGATTTGCTTGGGCAAATTAGTTGAGAGGTCCTGCAAGTCTTAGCAGTTTCCCTAGATCTTTCTTGGATTTTAGCTTAATTATGAATAATTGGAAAAGTAACTTTATATTTCTGTCTGATTTCAACTCCTGTGCAAACTGTGTATGTAAGAGTCCTCACTGAATACAGCCTTGTCTGAAGCAGAATATGGCAGTGACTCTGTGCTTTAGTAGGAGGTGTGAAGAATAATTTTGACATTCAAGACTATTGGAAACAGTATGAAATTCATTGCCTTGAGATGGAATGTGGCCATAGTTAACAACCTGAATTTGAGAAAAGAAAGACAGAATCTCAGTTTTAGATCCTTTTTTGAAGGTAGCCACAGGCTGCTTTAGTGCCAATATAGGTCAGCTACAGAAGAAGCAGTGCTGTTTTTTAAACAACAAAGGTTTAAATTCCCAGAGATGTTGTATGATTTATACTGGCAAGAAATATCTGCTGCCTTACAAGGTCTGCCCATTCCTATACCCTTCTTTCTGTTCTCAGGGGGGGTTTCCCAGATAAATATTGAGCAGGTTGGACCTTCTTAGTGGAGAAGATCAGATGAAATAATGCCCTGAGGTGTCATGACTACTATTTTTTGTATTTGCTTGAATTGGCAGTGCCCGAAGGTACAGTTCACAAATTTCAAAATGTGAAAATTATTAATCTGGGGGGAGTGCCATGAAACACTGCCACTTTATGGCATATCTAAAGTAATTTGGGATCCAGCAACCCTTTAAAGAGTTATTTAGAAACAAAACCCATATGAGCTACCAGTGAGTAACATCTGCTTTCCCAGAAAATCTTTCCTTGTTCTCTAGGCCATGTTTTCTCTGAGGAAGCCATCATTCTACAGCTGTACCACTCCATGAACTAAACGAAATCAGGCATAAGTACAGCAGAATGAGGGAAGCCTGAAGGAGGTGTGATGAGAGCTTTATTAAAGAGGAGATATGGCTTTTAAAGAAAGGGTCTTTGGCAGCCAGCTGGATGTGGCCAAAGTATTCATCAGGAAAACAACAGCAGCTACAAAGGTATTCTTCCCCTGCTGGCTGAAAGGATTTGTTGCAGCCATTCAGTGGGCAACTGGTTTTGACCTACTCACCAAAAATAGCATTCCATGTTAAGCTGATGTGGGAGGAAACTCTTACTGTAAAAGAAACTCATAGCTATAGAAAAACATATGCACACATTCAACCTGTCTCTCCTTGCAGCCTCTGCTTTCAGCTAGCTCTTTGCTATAGCGCAGTAAGACAGTCTCTGTGAACAAAGAACACGTGTATTGACCCATGTGTTCATGCACATATATAGATACACCCCAGGTTCTGAGAGAGCATAATTTTTCATGCAAGTATTTTTTCATTTAAATGAGCTGATAGTCTTTAGCCTGTTTTCACATCAGACTGTGTTTCATTCTTTGCATTACTCTTGTATCCATGAGGTCTGTCTTCAGAATTCTTTGTCCTCACCCATACAGGGAAGGCCTGATGATACCTGTCATGAGCAGTGTCACAATAGTACCAGATTGAATGGGAACTATATGTGGCCAAGAAAAGTAGACTTAAAAATAGATTACCTCTTTGCAACTCGGTGTTATCTGTTAAGTGGCACTGATACTAATGCATATGTTGGATATATATTTTTTTTTAATCTGGATGAAAGCAGATTGCAAAGGATGTATCCTTAATTCCTTTGCACAGGTGTTAAAACTGTTGCAAATAGAGTAATTTACTCTGGTTCATGATGTAAACCATTGGCAAAGCCAGCACTCAGATCTCCCAAGTCTTGATCCATTAAACAGAGTGATGTTTTACATGAAGAGCATCTATACAAGCTGTCACAGCTTCTGCAGAGTTGGTGCTAGACAAGTGAGTTTTTTCTTGGTTCAGAGACAAGGCAGTGCGATGACACTAAGACTATTCATTCTTCTATGCTTATTTATCATATGAGAGTGTTCCCCACTTTGTATCAAGAGCAGATACTGATCAGCACAGTAGCAGTGGAGTTCACAGATCAGAGAACTGCAGGTGGATGAATTCCAGCTCTGCAGGTGGATGAATTCCAGCTCTCAGCCAGTTTAAAGGTTTTTGTACAGACACTGCTTGTTGGTCCATCCCTCCTGTGCTAAAACCCACAGGAGGTGCTCTGAGAGGGTGCACCCTTTGAAGAGTTTCTTCCTGATCTTTTGCTAGGGAATGAAGGATTTTGCCCATTATGGAGCAGCCTGTAAGTCCCTCATGGTAGATTCTTAGGGATCTTCAGGCATCCAGAGGCACCTGTATTTCCCAAGGCCACCCTCGTGGGTGCCTTGAGCAGCTGGTATGATCTTCACTCCAGGGCACTGTCCATATCAATAGCATTTGTCTTGGTGCATTCTTTATTGTCTGCAACATGGAAAGATATGTTCAGCCCCTTGGGAAATGTTTGATGGATTAAGTAATGAAAATGATCAGGGAGAAAATTATTGTAATCAAAGGAGTTAGATGTAGGTGTATGATGCTGATGACAGTCATGTATTTCTGATCACATCTGCTGGAGGAACATATAACCTTCAGCTTTTCATAGACCTTCCCAGAACAGTGATGACTGCAAAACAGTCTGGAAACACTTTTCTGGAGATAAACAATGGAAATGATCTAACATTAAAAATAACCCAAAAGGCAAAAAAATCTGAAACCACTTTGAAACAAAGGAAGGGGTGGAGTAAGCAACTCTTTTGGAGAGACTTATACTCTGTTTTGTGCTGCTTATAGAACCCAGAAATGCTGGTGAAGGTTGCATCAGAAATCTGTAAGCTATATGCCTATAGCTGCTATATACAGTGTTATAAACATTATAGGAATCAGAGAGCCTGTTACAAAATTTGCAGCAGTTAAAATTAGTTTTGGAGTGATTTATCTCTTTGCCATTGTTTCAGCATCTGACATGACACGAAAAGAGGAGGTTTCATTGCAAACAGTATTTTAACCACAAAAAGCTATTTTGCAGCAGAAAATGTACTTCCAAGATTTAATTCAATATTGACCGTTACACAAATCATATGAAAAACAGTTTCACTGTGGTAACAGCAGAATTAAGCACAGGTGTCCAAAGTAATTTGACTCTTGGACCGAATTTTAAATTTTCTGGTACACGCTGCTGCTTCACCATTATGTTGTAGCAAAGCACCTAAATGCTTTCTTGTAAATCTTTAAATGACATATGATTGAAAACAAGCAAAACATTTTAATGTTGTTTTTTTTTTTAAGAAGTATACGTCAAAGCTTCCTGCATAATTTTGAAAGCTATAGATTGAAATGCATCTTTATTCAAAAGTATTACTTCTACTGACATTAGGAAAACTGCACTTATCTCTGCAGTTGTTTTTTAATGTAGAAAGTCTCTAGGATCTGAGTCTTAAAAGTAAACATTTCAGAGCTTATAATTATCCAGCTTTGCACTGTACTCCCTTCTGCCTCACTCTTTAGAACAGATCTAAACAACACATACTTTCTCAAAAAGACTTCTATGTTACTGGCAGGTATGGTAGGAGCTTCTGTCAGATGCTATTCTCACTAGCTGATTTCATCTCTTGTTTCTATGAACCTTATCGTCTCATAAACTTCGAGACAAGTGTTTAAACTGTCAGATTAGCTCATAAATACAACAGAGAAATTATAAGGGACTGAGCTTAATGGTGAACATCAGCTCCAGGCTAGAAGTGTTTAGAAAGAGTGGGACTGATGCCTCCAGAAAATCCATCAAATTCAGTTAGCTAGAGTGACCTTCAAGGAAATTCCTTAGGAGGTGGCTGCACAGGCAGGGTGTGTGGCCTTGTGTAGGCTTGAGGAAAAGGAGAGATTTCATTATAGAAAGCTTGTCCTTTAAAGTAACACCTCATCTTCCCACCAATAAGATAGCAATGGCCATTGTGTTTGTGACCCATCTTTCTTTCTAAGACTCCCTATACAAAATAAAGAATAGAAGTGAGTTGAGGATCAGTCAGTCTCTGAGGACACAAACCTGAAAACTGTCACATTCTCTGAGTCCACTGATATCAGAGCTGAGGAAAAAACAGAAGTCCTAGGTGTGCATATACAGTTACATTTGAATTAAGACTAATTCGAACTTCAAGTGAAAACTAGTTAACCTTCTCACCTACTGCAGAGCTTTTAACAAAAAGAAACAAGATTACATCCCAAATGCATGTGTTTCTTTTCTCTCACTCTTATTATCACCCTTTGGATCTGTAATGGCACACCTAAGTCTCACAGAAGATTAAGAAGGGTAAATTGGAGAACAAATAGGAAAAAACTGAAATCAAGCCCAGTTTCAGAGGATAAAAGAACTTGTTCTGAAGGTAAGGCTAGAGAAAAATATGGTAAGGGTAGTAAGAAGCATGGACTATAAAAAGGGATCTTCCAAGGAGGAACTGGGTGTGTAGGGGAGCTTGTGGACCTAAGTCTTCCAGACTACCTTGTGGACCTAGATGAGGCCATGTTTGGTGATGTTACTCATAATAAAATGCAAGTAAAGAGAGATGATGCTTCTACTGAGGACAACCGCGAGATGGTTTCTCATAAATGCTAGGGGATTTCTAGATACAGTTCTATTTTCAGTGCTATACCGCTGGCTAGGCTTACTGGCTGTGGGATGTAAGCAGGGCCTGGCAAACTCCCTTCTGGATGGTGATAACTTCACCAGATGAAGTGCTCATGAGCAGGATGACTCACACCACTTCATTCCTTCACTATTACGCAACTTGCTTTTTTTCCACAGTAAGGTTTTCTTCCACATTTTTTCTGTGATTTTTTTTCTCCTTGCAGTAAAAGCACCTGCTTTTATCATGACTTCACCCTGAAATGGGCAAGGGAATTCAATAATAATGCATCCTGGCAGGGTGTCAAAGGTTCATTTTCTCAAGGGGAACAGGAAAAAGGTAATAATGGTTTGAGGAACTGGAAAACAAATACGTCCCGCGTAAACTACAATTGGTCCGTCTAAGTGAATAAAAACAATGAGCTCTGAGCCCTGAGGAAACAGCGCGCGGCTCCAGCAGGGCCAAAAATAGCCGGGCTCGCATCCCTCCGTGGTTAAGCGCGGAATGGCCGAGGACGCTGCGGGCCGGCAGCGGGCGGGCAGCACCGCGGGCTCCCGGCGCCCCCCGCAGGGCTTCAGGGGCTTCACGCCGCACACCCCACAAGGGGCAAAGCTGGATACAAGAAAGATCTGAGTCTTGCTCGAGTCTCACCTGCAGACCTTCTGGGATCAAAGCTGAGACTTTCCTCTTCCCAGGGATAGAAAATTTCAGAGCCTACCAGCAATGAAGCAGGAAGAGTCATGCTTAAAGCAGTACATATGTGCAAATATTCTGTCATTCATACATTAACAAATCTTATTCTTACAGGCCCTTCTAGTGGCAAAATTTGGAGGGGAAATACCACACCATGAGAAAGAAGGAGGTACGTATCCTTCAGGAAGGTTAATTATGTTTAATTTTATCCTTTGAGAACCACTCAGGTAGCAATTAGACTCAAAGACACTGAACAGTCTGTAGTCTAGGACTGATCTGTGTAGGCTCACTCTATGAATCATCTTTCCCTCGTCCTACAAAAGCTTCAGCTGTTGAGTGAACCGTACAGTGCCTTGACGGTGTGACAGAGACCACCAATTAAGACCACCAATTAAGACCACCAATTTTTGAACAAAAAAGAATAAATAGGACATGCAAATCAATTCCAAATTGTAAAGGCAGACTCCTTGAGGATGTTACAAGCTTATAACATGAAATCTCTGCTCCATGTGTGTCTCTGGCTGTCTGTGGATCTGGTGCTGCCAGTCTGGAAAGATGGCATGATAAAAACATGATGTGTCTCACTGCCCACACTTAACTGAAAGATCAAAACAGAGTTAAGTCTATTTCCATGTAAGTACGAGGAAATCTTCTAGTTGCCTTAAGAAATATCGAATGGATACAGTATGATATCTGAGCTTAGTCACCAGGCACAGAGTAGACACTATAAGGGAAAATCAAGACAGAAAATTTTCCAGTAGTCATACATTTTTTGAAAGGGGCTCTTCTAATTCTCCTAAGGATTTAAACTGGGATTGCAAATAAAAGGAGACGGCAGGCAAATCTCATCTGTTCTCTCAAGACAACATTGAAAAAAACCAATTACTATGAAGACAGGCTGAGAGAGAAGAAAAGGCTCCAGGTAGACTTTATTGCAGCCTTCCAGAACATAAAGGGGGCTACAAGAGAGCTGAAGAGGGACAATTTACAAGGGCAAGTAGCAATAGGACAAGGGTTAATGGCTTTGAAGTGACAAAGGATAAGTTTAGATTAGATATTAGGAAGAAATTCTTTCCTGTGAGGGTGGTGAGGAACTGGAATGGGTTGCTCAGAGAAGCTCTGGATGTCCCATGCTGAAAGTGTTCGAGGGCAGGTTGGATGAAGTCCTGAGCAACTTGGTCTAGCAGAAGGTGTCCCTGACTATGGTGGGAGGTTGGAACTAGATGCTATTTAGGATCACTTCTAACCCAAACCATTATATAACTCTATGATAATTACTATTGCACTAATCTAATTTGTCTTATATTAAATTGAGGTTTATTATTCTGAATAGTAAATTAACTTCCTAAATACAAATTGGAGGAAAAAAAGACTCAACACTAGCCTCAGTGAGCAATGAAAAGGCTATCAATTCTATGTCCATAACTTTATAATGACAGATTTATCAGAGTTATGATTTGGATATGAAGCTATGATTTGCATATGAATGCTGGCGTCTGATGTTTTATGTCTCTCTGCATTGTAAAAATAAAGCTTGCATCTGTCCCCTATGGTTTGAACTCGGAGGCAGGATTCTTTGGGTTTGTGTTGATTATCTGAAGCTATTCAAAGGTGACTTGAGTGATCTGAAAACTGGCCCAAAGGCTTTGTTTGCAAACTTAAAGCCCAAACGAAATACCTTGTTTTCCTTCTTGTCTTTGTTATTTCCAAACAAAATCTCACTGCCCTCACAAACATGGGAGACTTGGTCATTCCACGGGCAGAAGGCCTTGACTGGGAGATGAGGTGCCAGGGGCAGTGCAGAACACTCTTAATGAGTGCTGCACCATATGTTGGCTGTGGCACTGAAGGTTACTGTGCTGCTGCTTCATTTTTCACATAAAACATAAAAAGGAAGATCAATGCCATCTGCACATATAAAGATTTCAGAAACCTGAAAGGTTTGCTGTAGCATCTTTGCTGAACTCCGGTGAGAGTATATGCACTGCACTAATCTCAATTCCTCTATTCAAATAAGTTACATTTTTGTTCCACACACTTGCAAAACTGTGGCACAGTGTTGCCGGTGTGGCAGCACGATTCTGATGTTCCTTTACAGGAGCAGCAACTCAGTCAATGACAAATTAAATAAGAGCTATGCATGTGGCTTGGACTGTGGTAATACACAGTATGCAAATGTTAATCATTACTAAGCCGAAGTTAAACATTATTTCTGTTAACTGTATATCTTTTAGTGCAGGCAGAAATCTCTTTTGAAAGTCTTCCTTTGTTTTCTTTTCATTACAGGGATGCAGATGTATGAATGGTTCATGTTACATGTGAAATTATACTGTGACCTATAATAATAATAATAGCTATAATAATAGCCATTGCTATATTTTGTTATCAAACCAGATTCCAACTAAATTTAAGAGCCAAGTCTGTCTGTGAAATCTACTGCAAGCTCCCAGATTTTGGCCCAGAATTCCCACTCTCCAGTGTTTTAAGTTTTTTTATTTTTCCAGGTCATCTGTTCTATGGAGAAAGGAGATATAGCCATCTGGGAGATTAGCATATATATTTTATGAAGCGCAGTAGAGCTCTCTCTTTCCTGACTCAGATGCTAAAGACCCAGATTTGCAGCCTGCTTCCTAGCTAGCACAGCACAGTTCATAAAGCTTCTGTTGCCAGTGGCTTGTCTCTCTCCCTGCATGAAGAACAAACCCACACTAAAGTGATGTTGTCAAAGCAGTACTGTCCTAAAATGGGGGAAAAAACACAGTCCAGTTTTACAGCCATGTAGGGGCAATTTTTAATGACAGAAGGATCCATTTGTCAGTAAAGTTTACATTGTTTCAGTAGGAGTTATCCGCAATTGATCAAACAAATCTGGCTTCTGGCATGAGATTCATCTCCAGAGCAGTATATATGGCTCTATCTGTGGATATAAGCACGTAAGACAGCTGAGGTACACCTTCTGAAATGTATAAAAGCCAAATGAGAACATCAGTGCTGGGTTAATTTGAGATGCAATATAAAAATACCAGAGGATGTAAAAGGAGTGAGCTGCAATAAGCAGATGTGCCAAGGGGCATCTCCTTAATCTTTTATACTTTCTTGCTGTGCTGGTAGAGACGTGCTTTCATACAGTTGGAAGTACAGTGTGTTTCTAGTACTGCAGTGCAGCTGCACTGTGCTGGTACTCTTTCTTTTTTTCCTGGACATTCCTCTTCCTTTTGTGTGTGGGTTTTTGTTTTGTTTTGGGTGGGGTGGTTTTGTTTTGTTTTCTATTTTTATTATTTTATTTTTTTTGTATCATTCTGGTTTTTTCCCCTCACAGAGCACAGATAGTAGGAACCTAGACTTGCCAACATTTTGATATCCAGTGTAGATCTATAACTATGGACTTCCAAGTGTTAACATGTTATAGAACTGCTAAGTCCAGTGAAGAGAGAGAAAAGACATTAATTGAAAGAAAGAATATTAGTTTGATAGTCTGCACAAGTCTCTAGAAAAGTCAGGACAAGAGCTGAGATCATAATCCTAAATTTATATTAATAATGGTATTGAATAAGCTGAGTACTTTCCATTGTTTCTTAAAGTAAGGATTGGGGATAGACTGGCAGTTTTGTCCATCTTCTAATAATTTGTTGGTATTTTTAAAATGTAGATGCAAAAATGAGTCTGAATTAAAAGCTTCAGTCCATAATTCCCAGTTTGGAGGAAGTTTGAACTACAGTCAGAGTATCATCTGCATTTTGCAGATTATACTCTACTTTTGAAACATATTATAACAAAATCCATGTCCAAACTTTGAGAAGCACAGGGTGTGTATTCAAACATAGATTTTAAGAACTGGGAAAAAATACATTCTTATTAGAAAACGTAAGAGAAAAAAAACTTTCAATGTAACGTTTGGGCTATTTGTTCATCAGAAAGGCATGTACCACTTCAAAAATCTTTCTGTATCTTGCAAATGCTAAAATGTCATCTTTCACAGACTGCATGCAGACAGTCTTTAATGTTCTTTTCTTTTACCTTTTGCCACCTGCTGAAATACGAGCTTCATATCCACTGACTGTTCTATTTACCTTGATGCTAAGAACAGCCTATCCAATCTGGCCAAATCTTTTCATTCAGAATCCAGTCTGGCACGGCTGGTAAAAGACGCCAAGAGAAGTCTGTGAGAGTGGGAAAATCCTATCATGGCTCCTCAGAGCATTTCCCTGGACACTCTCCCAGCTTTAGGCACTAGCTGCTCTGGGCTTCCTGAGCCAGTCACACCGTTTCTGTAGAAACAAACACATCATCGTGAAAAAAAAAAAAAAAAAAAAAAGGGTGGAGGAAGCAAGATGTCTTTTGAAAAGCAAAGCTGTGTGCTTCGATATCAAGGCATTCCACAAGATGGCAGGGTTCTGTCTTGGCAGGTCACTACAGCAAGCAACCCAAGCCTCTACAGCAGTAATTTTTCTTCTATCATAGTTCTGACAATTGGTAATACAACTCTCTACTTTAAAGCTACCAGTGCTCTGATCAAAGCAACAATCAAAATTGGTGGGAAACAGCTGAAAGACAGGAGGCCTCTATTTTCTTATCATCTCACATTTTTGTATTACAACATTTAAAGCGCAATAGTCACATAAAGCATAATAACTTCTCACTGCGTGAATTAAAGAAATATTTTTTTTTCCCTAAATAAAATTGGACAGAAAAGTATTACATGCAACTGCAGCTGTTTTAACTAGGGACATTAACATCAGTCCTTCATGTTCCATCTCAGTCGTCTATTATTTGAACTCCCAAAATTATGAATACAGCTATTTGTTATCCCCTGTCTTCATGATCAAGACAAGGTAACCTAACTATGGGATGTTGCTGAAAGACCCAGGTGTGCTGTCCCCTTCACCTGATCCGCTTCCCTGTGCTGGCTTTAATGACTGTGCATACAGTCCCAACACAAGTCATATCAACCTAAAAAGCTGATTGTAAACTAGCTGCTTTTACTCGGAGGCTTACCTTTCAGCTAGGTAAATGATCTGAAATGGCTCCACAGCCACGAAGTCGCAGTCACTACTGCTGCAATCAGTAAAGCAGGTCAAGCATGTGATGAGGGGCAAGGAAGTCCCTTTCAGCAACAGAGCAGTATTGGATAGGCCTATGCTAATTGTGAAAACACACCCTTAAATAACAAAGGAACAGTGGAGAGGATGCATCCTCTGTTCTGCCCCCACTGGCAAGAGGCAATGGAGGTAGAGGTGAAAATCTAATGCTCAATCCTTAGTTAGTTATTCAATTGAAAACCTGTGCTGCAGCAGCATCTTGCATGTGTCACAGTGAAATTTTAGTTCCAACCGCAACTAGATATATTTATATAGATATTTATATATTAATAAACCAGCTCTTTATAGGCAAGGTATTTTTGGTTTCTGTGAGAAATAAAGGCCCTGAAGTTTGTGGAAAAAAGCAAGAAACTAAAATAATTTTAGTTGCCTGTAGGGTTCTTTGCAATACTTGTTACTAGGTTTAAGCTGAGTGGGGATGTACTCCCAGAAAACAGACAAGTAAATTCAAATATTTTACAAACACTGATAAGGATTTTTAATGACCTCAGAGCATGTTACACTTAAGATCTTCGTAATTCTTTTAAAAGCCTAACCCCTGGTGATTCCTAGAAGAGCAGCAGCACAGTGCTAACACAAGGATAAATGAATACACAAAACCACAATGCACAGAATTTAAAGACTTATTATCAGTTACTCTGTACATAAAGCAAAAGAGAGGCCTCACTCAGGTATGGTGTGTTTTTTTTTTAAATTCATCTTGCAGAGAAGAATTGAGTAATTGCATTTACTAAACACTAAAGAGTAATTAAGCCCAAGATAAGTGGCAAGACATCAGGTGTGGTCAGGATATCTGGAGTTCTCATTAGGCTTCACCAGGCTTTGTTACGACGAATCATGAACAGGGACTTTTCATTTCCAGTTTTACCACTGAAAATTGAATGATGATTTTTAAAGAAAACTGTAGTGAAATAGAAACAAAATCTGCCTATAACACCATCAAGAGCAAACAGATTCCATTTGCAAGGTTTGGCTTCTCAACAAGCTGTAAAAACCTCGGTAGCAGGGAGGAGGAATTTGGATTTTCAGGACCAAGAAGCTACATGCTGATTTCAAGAATGAGAAGTAGATTCTGTTTATTTTTAACAAAGGCAAGGACGCACCCAGGTTAACCTCGTGTTGAAACCACCTGACACCTGCGCTTAAGCACAGACGGAGCATGGCGGAACACGGAATAAGTGAACACAAGTGAATACCTTGTTTTGGTTTCTGGCCCGAGCCCGCGGCCCAGACGGCTCCCCGGGGCCGTGGCGGCTCCCCGGGTGCGGGGCACACCCCTGTCGGAGGAGGGCGCTGCTGCCCTCAGGTGTGCGCCGCCTCAGCCCGGCAGGGGGCGCCCGCCCCGCCCCGCCCCGCCCTCCGGCCGCCGGCTGGAGAGGTCGCCCCGCCCATCCGACCCCGGAGCGTGTCATGCCCCTTTCCCAGCCAATGAGAAGAGGCGGGGAAGGCGGAGCTCGGAGCTCGAGGCCAATGGAAAGCGCGCGATGCCCAGGCGGGGGCCAATCGAGAGGACCCCGGGGAGTGCGCGACGCTGGGGCCGTGAGGGGGCGTGGCCAGGGGGCGCGGGCCTTCAATCAGGTGAGGGCGGTGCTGACGGGCGGCGGCGGCGGCCAATGGCGGCGCGGGGGCGGGGCCGCGCTGCCCTCCGCGGCTGCCGCCGAAGCTGCCAGAGAGTCAGGTGGCTCCGGGATGCGCGGCGCTGGCGGGAGGCGGAGGCGGGCGCGGAGGAGGCGGCGGATGGGGGGGATGCGGCGACACCTCCACGGCACACACTTCCCGCTGTCGCCCCTGCCCGCGCTGGGCTGAGGCGGCCTCGCGCCGGGATTCCCCGGCAGCGGCACCTGGTGCCGGCGGGCGCCGGGCCGCATGAACAATAGGCGGCGGTCCCGGCCCCGCCGTCCCCCGCAGTGCCCGGCTGCCGTGGGCGCCTCCCCTTATGGAGCAGCCTCGCCATGGAGCCCCTCACCGAGCTCAGCCAAGAGGGCGCGGGCGGCGGGGAGCCGCCGGGCGGCGGGCCGCTCTGGACCGCCGTCTTCGAGTACGAGGCGTGCGGCGAGGACGAGCTGAGCCTGCGGCCGGGGGACGTGGTGCAGGTGCTGTCCCGGGACTCGCACGTGTCCGGCGACGAGGGTTGGTGGACGGGCAAGATCGACCAGCGCGTCGGCATCTTCCCCAGCAACTACGTGAGCAGCGGCGTGCCGGGGGGCGGCCCGGAGCTGCGCGCCCGATACCCGCCGCCCCCCGCCATACAGCGTAAGGGGGCCCGGGCCGGGGCGGGGGGCTCGGCGGGGCTTCTCCGCCGGGACGGAAGGAGCCGGGGGAGGGGGAAGAGGCGCGGTCACGATGCTCCCCTGGGCCAGAGGGGTGTAGGTCACCGGGGCAAGGGGGACCGGGCCAGCGGGGCTACCGAGGTGGTGCGGGGGGAGCTGTGGCCCGGTCCTCCCGCGGTGCCCGGGGGAGGCGGGACCGCCGCCGACGCGTGGGGAGGCCCGGGCCGGCCCTGCGGTGGGTCCTACCGGGAGCCGGGTCCGCCTTGGAAGGGGAAGGGAAGGCCCATCCAGGTGGGGAACGGCCGTGGGAGGCCGCGGGCCCGGCCGGCGGCGGGGGAAGCTGGGCTGAGCGGGCCCTGCCATGGCCCTCAGCGAGGAGCGGAGGGGCTGCCGCGTCTCGGCCCCTCTCGCCCTGGGGCTGCCCCAGGACCCTGGTCCGTTCCCTTTCCCACCCGCGGACGCATTCCTGCTGCACCAGTGCCCTTCTGTGTTCCAGGCTAGCGCGCCGCTCCAGGGAGGCCGAGCCTCGCTCAGTGTGTTGTTGGCGTTTCACCGGCGCCAGGAGCAGTTTCCCATTGTTAAGTGTGTTTCCAGAGGCTGATAAATTTTCATCAAACGGCTGAAGCCTGGCGGCTGTGCAGTGGTGGTGTCAGTGGGGGCTCTGGTGACTCTCCCTTTAAGAATATCCTTAAGGAAGGGTTGTTGGATAGGAAGCAGTTGCCTTCTGCAGTGTTGATTCACTGCTAATACTTGTTTAGTATCTTCCTTCCTCCTAACCAAACGCTTATTATTGCTGACTGAAAAATTCCTAAGTTGACTTGTCTTACCAGGTTCCTCTACTCTCGTACAAATTTTGTCCTGAAATACCTGTGAATGAGTTCTATCTGCATTTGGGTGGCTAGGCCTGCCTGAGGGTTACTTGAGTAAGTTGTGATGCTGAAGGCATGAAGGAATTGTTTCAGTGAACTTCATGGCAGTTTGAAAGCCTTTGTTAGAGATAGAGAATAGGGCTGTTTCATCTCTACATTTTTTTAGCCACTACATACAATTGTGGAAAGAGAAACAGCATGGCATGACTGTTTCTGGATCCTGTTTATCTAACACTGTTGACAATTCAGGCAAGGATAATGCTTTTTTTTGGAGGGCAGAGAAAAATCTTCAGACTAGTAGGCTTTTCTAGAAAGTAAAAGAGTGAAAAGATGCTTTGTCCTATGTAGGTCATATCTCCAAGGAATACAACTAATAGCTTTTTTTTTTCTTATTCTGTGTTCCGCTTGAAAGTATTTAGGTAAAACTCTGTAATTTGTAGCATTGCCCTTGGGCTTGTGAAGGGACTAGGTTGGCAGTGGTGGTCCTTTCTTTCATGCTGCTACAGTATGGATAAATTATTTTTTCCCCACATGCAGAAAACACTATGAATTAATCTTACTAGGTTTTGCCTTTGAGGTGGTTAGGAGAACCATTTCCACAGAACTCTTTGAACCCTCAGCTCCCATCCTATTTTGAGTGTTCAAGTGCAGGCTTTGTAACTGTGGATTCTCCTTTCTTGCTGCATTTTCTATGGTTTGACAGTTCGAGAACAGTTGTGGAGTTGTATCTTCCCCCTTTACTCTTGTCTTTCATGCCACAACAGGGCTATGATACTTCTCTTCTGTCAAGTTATCAGCCTTGATGATCATCATCATCTGTTCATGACAGAGTAGAACTTACTGCCCTCCAATAGGTGCGTATAATGCCTAAGGAGTACATTTCTTTCTTAAAAGAAACAATGCAATTTGGACAGTCTTGTTAAAGTTGGCCGCTGTTGAAGTGGATTTTCAAGTTTAATGTTAGAAATCCTTTGCAAGGAATGATACTTCCTTTTACAGCTGGTGATGTTAGTTTGTTAGCTGTTTGGAATAACAGTCTACTCTTACTGGACAGTGAACTGTTAACGCTTTGCAGGAGTGACGCAAAGTGTCATTCCAGACATACACCTCTGCACAGAAAATATTTTTACTTGCTTTCGTAAAGTTTATCTTCGTGTTTAACGATGGATTAGGAGTATAAGTCCTTGAGATTCTGCTTTCACTGAGAGGTGAACTAGTATGGCTGGTAATTTTAGTCATCCTATTAGTGTGCCTGAATCTTACCTCAGAGAGGCAAGAATGATAAAAGTAAGTAGCTTGTAGAGGCTGTCAGCAGTGGACCAACTTGAAGGACCCTCATCTGCAGTGTGGGCTCTTATACGCTTCAAAATGAATTAAATAGCTTAATCATATGGTATAGTAAGTGCTGATTAAAAGCACCTGCTTTGCAGTTGTCAGCATGGCCACTGGTTCGTGGTGTACAGGCTCTGTAATTCTTTATCAGTCCCTAGAGGAATGATAGTGCTTTATTTCTTAAATTCTGAGGCAAAAATGCCCCTTAAACATTCCCATTGCCTGTATAGTCCAGTACAACGTGTCTGCCAAATTATGATGGAGTTTAGAGATGGGGTTAGTGTGTTTAGAAATATGGAGAAAAACAAGTATTTTGTGCCCTAATGTAGCTGTATAATTCAGTCTTTGAAAACAAGCTAATTCAGCACAAAATAGCTTTTAAAAAAAAACACAACAAAAACAAAACAAAATCCCCAAACCAAACAAAAAAACTCCAACAAAACAAAACACAAAAAACCACCCAAAACAAACAAACAAACAAAAAACCACCCCAGAATATTTTTTATTAAAATGAAGGGTTTTTCTGATGAAGCCACACATCAGGGTGAGCTGGGCAGTCTGCCTTAAAGAAACATACATTTTCAAAGTTAAAGTTAAGGCCGTACTTGCAAATAAAATAACATTCAGCGTCACTCATGACATTTCATCCGGAAGCTGAAGTCTCTCTGTTTTACGTCCCAGCCCTGTTAACTTGTGCGTCCAGCAGGCATGTGCTTTTTCTGACGGAAAATGGGTGACGGCACACAAAGGCTTCTACTTTCCATCCCTTCGGTTTCCTTTGCCCATCTCGTTCTCCTGCCTGACCCCTTCCTGCCGCGCTTCTCCCCTGCACGGCCGCGGGGCCGTCCCGTGTCCCGTCCCTCCACCCCGCCGGCATCGCTGCCGCCGGAGCTGTCCCTTCAGCACCTGCGGGACGGCTCGCTCGGCGCCTCCTTCTTGCGCTCTCGGTGCGTGGAATGCCGGAGGAGAAGAACACGGACTGGGAACAGCACCGGAATGCTGTGTGTCCCGAGGTTGCGGGGCAGGCAGTCGCCCGGTGCTGTGGCTTACGTGTTTGTTCATTTTCAGTCTTGTAACTGAGCTCGTCCCTAGGAACAGGTTAATTGAGGATTATAACAGTGCTGAAATTCTACTGACTGAAGAGATAGGACTCAACATCTGATTTCTTTTGCTCTTTTATTAGTGAGAAATGCAAGAGCAGCTCCTTTTGTGTAGTCTCAGTGACATTCTCAGTCTCTTATCTGGAGTTATTGTCATTACAACCTTGTTCTAAAATTTCAGTGTTTCAGGTCAGAGTCTTCTTCGTATTTTCTGGTAATCTCTATCTCATCAGCACCAAGGCTGCTACTGCAGGAGTGAAATCTTCTTTGTTTTGCAAATCCTTGAAGGTCAATGTTACCCAAAATATGTACTCACAGTAGCAGAAAAGTAAATTATTTTTGTGTTGTACATTGGAAGGGACCTTTTCTCCTCTTGGAAAACTTTCCTGGCCAGTTCTCTATCTTGTTTTCCATGAGTCTTTTGTTCATGGAACACCAGGAAAAGGAGCACAAGTATCCTTATTGAACTAGTTTATAGGTTTGACTGACTTAAAATAGTAAGCCAGACTTTGAAAAATCGTGTTCAGGAAAGACAGAGCTCAGGCAAAAATAGAAAAAAAGCCTACAGCTTTGGACAGAAGAGTTTGTACTAAGTCCATGCAGTTTTGTAACAAAGTCCTGTCTTCTTAGGAAAGACATTTGATTGAAATAAGGAAAATAGTTTACTTTGATGTGATCTAATCTGCTCCCTTACAGGATTAACTTCCTTTCTACTAAACAAAACAGGGGAACCATGTCAGATTTGGCATTCCAAATGCAGGAAAGTATTAAAAGTCTTGGTGACTTTCTGCTTAAATCTTGCATTATGATATTCTTCCTTTAAAACTTTTAAAAATTTCATTGACTGTAATTGTAATCAGCCAAATATCAGACAGAATAGCATTTCTACTGGACAGAATGGTATCTCTCCAGTGGCCTACCATTGCTGTAAATTCAGCTGTGTCAGCATGTTTTCGTTGGTCATTATTTGGGGCTTTCATTCTACATTAGTCAGTATTGGATGGGTTCTTTTGGCCACCCATGAGCATAAGCTGTGTTTAGTGTGCATTGTACAGGACGCATTTTCTCACTGCTTTTGCTCCAGATGCAATTTGTGTGTTGAATTAAGACACCTGCATCTGTAGATTTTTCCTATACAATGCCAAATATCCACCAGTTACTATGTCAGCCTGTAAAGTGTAGCTGTGAGTGCACAGGAGTAGGAAGTTTCTGTAATAAGAATGCAGTATGTGGTAATAAAAAAAAATTTCTTATTGCAAGCACTGCATACTCAGTGTGTGGTCTGATCCATCTGTCTGTCACACTATTGTCAGAAGCATCAGAATTGGTTGACAGATCTCTTGTGGGGGATGAATCTGCAGAGCCTGTAGAGGTATGGAAGAATAAGCTTGATTTGGGAAGGAATAGAAGATTGTTGTGGCAATTGAATAAGAGACATTTAAATGAAGGACAAATGCAGAAGCAGATGCATTTTGTGCTGAGTTTTAGATATCTCACATTAAGCACTGTATTGTGAACACAGTGAAGATTAGTTTGTGTGTTTTTCTTTTTTGGAATCTTGTACTGTCAATGCAAGTTTCGCTGTAAGTAGTGGGAGGGGGCATCAGTGTTGTAAGAGTTTAAGTGTGGCAAGAGGAGGCTATTTTATTGTCATTCGTCATTTACAGCAAGTACTTCATGCAAGTTTTATGATACTGCAAGATATATTTTACGACACTATTTGGCACTAAAAGATGGTTGGAAGGGACTACTGCTTTCATTCGTATTGTTTTGGAGTGAAAATCAGCCCTTCCTCCAAGGGTAAGGGTGAGGTTGGGCAACATGGACCTTCAGGTGATGTACAGGCTGCATTGTTGCTAAACATTTACATCTTTTTTTTTTCCTCTTTCCCTAGTCCTGGAGATTGACTTCTCAGAGCTTGTTCTGGAGGAAATCATTGGCATAGGGGGCTTCGGAAAAGTGTACCGAGCTGTGTGGATAGGAGATGAGGTTGCTGTCAAGGCAGCTCGCTATGACCCTGACGAGGACATCAGCCAGACCATTGAGAATGTCCGCCAGGAGGCCAAGCTCTTTGCGATGTTAAAACATCCCAACATCATTGCCCTCAGGGGCGTGTGTTTAAAGGAACCTAATCTTTGCCTGATCATGGAGTTTGCTCGTGGAGGATCGCTAAATAGAGTGTTGTCTGGTAAAAGGATACCTCCTGACATACTAGTGAACTGGGCAGTACAGATTGCGAGGGGAATGAACTACCTGCACGAGGAAGCGATTGTTCCCATAATTCACCGTGACCTGAAGTCCAGCAACAGTAAGTGTTACACAGTGAACAGTCAGGGTGCTGGGGTATGGGTCTGAAAAGAAATCATACAAAGAAAAAAGACGAGTAATGGTAATCTAGTGATCCTTTCTTGTGAACCACTGTATCCTCTAATTTAATCCCAGAGGGGTTTATTTTTGTATAGTATGGTGCTACAGACTGCAGGAAACATGTAAATACTTTCATTCTATATAAGAAACTTTACTGATTGGATGCAAAAGCAATTGTAATTGAAGCATGTTTCTCCAGTAGTTAATATACATACGTAAATAGCGTCCAGTTTTATTGGCATTTCAGCAGACTTCCTTGTGTTGGAAAGTCTTACTGAACTTCAAATGTGTATTCTCTTTCCACTTTCTGGAAGCGTAAATACTCCTCTGTATTATTAAGATAAATGCTCCCAAGCTTTCATTTACTTGCTAGATTTTG
Organism: Myiozetetes cayanensis; assembly: GCF_022539395.1. NCBI lineage: Eukaryota > Metazoa > Chordata > Aves > Passeriformes > Tyrannidae > Myiozetetes > Myiozetetes cayanensis. The sequence goes on along the minus strand of NW_026087853.1, from coordinate 33,801,301 downwards.
TTGTATAGGTGAGATACAAGCTTGTTTTCCTTATGGGAGATTTAACCCATCCCAGCTGAATTGAATCTTCTCTTTATCCATCATAGAGCTGGTGTTGACAGAAACATTAACTTGGGTAAATAAAATGTCCTTGTACACCCAGGATTTCAGCTGATGTTTGTGATGCTTTACATGGGATGCAGCTGAGCCATTATAGAACATGGGGATTGAACTTTGGTAGTTAGGATTGTAGGAATCGTGGTGATTTTAGGTACTCTGAAATACCAACAGCATTACTGTCTGCCACTTGGGTATTGTTCTGATAGTATGTCTCTTTTCACAGACTTGAAATTGCCTTGAATTCAAACACACATATAGAACATGAAGAGTGTGGGAGCAAATTATTGCAGTAGTTTAAAGCTCATAATTTCCTTTCCTGATGCCTTATGCAGCTGATTAGCCTTTTTCTCTGCTTGGCTATGTCTAGATGGCAAGAGCAAACACATATTTGCATGATGGCTGTGGTGGTTTAGGTTGGTGTGTTAGTATGAACTCTTTTTCATTTATGGCTTGAGTTAAAAAGGAGCACTGTGACCTGAGTGGCTGGGATGCAGGCATATGTTCCCTTTTGCTTTGAGGGCAGTGATATTAGCAAAGAGGTCTGACAGATGGGAATTTTAATATCTTAAATAGATTCAAATGAGCTAGCATTAACTATTAAAATGCTGTAAATTTCCAGGCCTTGCAGAATCTTCTCGTGTTTCTTTTGCCTCAAATGCTGTGACAGTGAATTTATATGGTTTGTTGTGAAGGTGTAAAAAAAGTATCATTAGTGAGTTTGCAGATAGGAACTATGAGAGCTTTCAAATTAGCTTCTACAATATTATTCTTATACTATTAAAGTTTCCCTTTTTGTTAGAGTAAGGCAATCTTAATGTCTATAAAGATGCCCTTATATCTAAACCCTCCCTTACAGATGGCAGTATATATGGGCATGTTGATAAATGCTGTAAAATTAAGGAATGATTTGCTTAATTAATGGATTACTGGCTGCATCTGTGAATAAGAAATAATTGCCTTTAAGTGTTGCGCCTTTCCTCCTTAGCAAAGAAAATATTTACTTGCTTATTTTACTCACAGGCCATTAAGACTTTATTGTTTAGTACTGGCTGAACATTTTTGAAGTTTAGAATGCAAGGTATTTCTAAGATGAAAAATTGCTAGCTAAGGGTATTTCACTGTTTTATTCGGACCAGAGACTGCTAGCTGTCAAAAGGGAAACATATCAACAAGAGAACCAGACCAACTGGAGGGACACCAGTGCACAATGTTGCCAGTCAAACAGATGTGGATGCTAGAAAACATCTGTACCATCAGCAGCAAGAGTAAATTGTCTCTTGTCACAATGAATCAGCAGAGCATAATGGTGTTGCACTGTAAATTGTCAGTGAGAAGCTGAGGGGTTTGCTATATATATTGCTTTAATTTCCCTCATTTGAGAGGAAACGATAGTAAAGAAAGAGGAAGAACGAGTGGGAATGCCCATGGGAGGATTCAGAGATGTCCTATGTTTGTAGGAGAAAGGTGGTCTTGACCAAAGATAGCACCAAATCTAGTACAGAAATGATGGATATATGGAAAATTCTATCCCAGCTAAGTCTGGAGCAAGCAGCATTACATTCAGGAAGGTAAACAAATAGTAGGAGCTGATACTGGAGGGAAGAACTTGAGATATTTTAGGGCAAATTGATTGTTCTGCTTCTGTCTTTTGAAATAAGATGAATTAGTAACCTTGAGTATGGGCTTGAGATATTACAACATCTATTTACTTTGTTAAACAAAATGGAGTTCCTCATTCTGGACTGTGTCGTGGAAGGAATGTTTTAAAATACATATGTTCCTTTTAGAGTGAATCTATAGAGCAAGTATCATAAATATTAGATTATGACAATGGTGGAGCTTTTTTATAGGGATAGGGGACTGTAGGCCCAAGTCATGTTTTTCTTGATTATTCTGTCACTGCATTGCTCAAATCACTATTCCATTATATGTAATAAGCATCTTGCAATTTTCTCTGCTCTGTTTTCTGTGGAAGGCTTTCTGTTAGTTTCATAAAGATTAGTGGACTAAGTATGTTATTGCATCCTGATTTTTATACAGCTTGCATTTTCTCTATTTTCCTGATGTGCTTAGTTTTCCTGATTACTCTGGGTAATCAAGAACGGGTTTTCTCCATAGCTTTGTTTCTGCAGAATTACATGAATGTAGCATTTTCTTTGTGCAGGTTACCACCCACCTACTGATAGGCAGTAATGTGTCTCTGGTGAGGGAACAGCTTCTCCTTGCAAGAACTTGGAAGTGATTCTTGCAGACACATTTCTTACAATGTACTAAACATCTATAAGAACTGTAGAGCTTTCATGGGAGCATCAGCTGTATTGATCTACTGATTGGTACTGCCGATGTTGAGTAATAGTGATTCTCATACCTCTCGTCTTGCACCAGCTGGGACCTACACTATGCACCTGAAGCTGCACGATGAGTTAGTTTGGAGTTAGGGAACCATATGGAGGAGTGCAGAAGAACAGAGTTTCCTTATTCAGAATCAAGTTTTCTACTGGAATAGAAGAAAATCAGAGAATGTCTTGTTTTCAGATGTCTGCCTATATTTCAGCAGATAGAGAATGCATAAGGACAGTGCTTTATGTTGAATCTTTTAAGGTCACATTACATTTTGAACAGTAACGTGTCAAGTGGGCACATTAATACAAGTCTGAGAAATTACCCAATTATATAAGGATTTAAAAAAAAAATCCCTTTTAATTTAAACTATGGCAGCTTTGTGGACTCAAATAGTACATACCAAAATAATAGTTGTCAATGTTTCTGATGGTGTAAATAATGAATATAGGATTTTAATTACTTTAGGAGGTAACTTCGTCTTGTACAGGGACTGAACTTAAGGGGATTTATTTGACAATTCCAGAAGATGTCTATTTCTTGAGATTCTCCTTGCCAAAAAGCATACCAAACCAAGTTTAGAGAGTAGAGAAGGTGCCCTATAAGTTTACTACCGTGTTTGTTTGAGGCAGATTTATTGTAAATCTTGGAGGTTCTGGGGGCTGCCTATTTCACTGATTTCGGGATGCTAGCAGGAAATGAGTGCATAAAGGTCTTTACAGAATAAATTGCACACCTGTGATTTATTTTTAGAGTCCCTGAAATTATTTTGTTGAATGTCAGTTCAGTCAGAGGTGAGTCTGGTGGGCAAGTGTTTCAGTGGCATTACCAACAGTCGTATAAACTACACAAGAGAAGGAAGATGATTTGGGAAAGCTCTTTGGTTCTGCTGTGTGAGGAGATAAGTATTTCTCTTTTTATTTTGGCATTTGATATAAGGGGTTCAATTTATTCTATATGAAATTTAATCTTATTAATCTGACAGAGTCCTCACTGGTTGCCTCTCCTTTCTTCATCTGGTGATATTGCCAACCTCTCCTTCTTTAGCTGCGTGTTGGTGAACCATTTGAGCGTATGTTACAGAATTGGTAATACTTTTTTTCCTGGTGTGAAGGCACCTAAATAATCTAAATGCTGAGATATAGAAAAAAAACAACTGGAAATGCCCACTGAAGTCAACATCGCTGTGTTTAGCACAGCTCTTAGGAGTTTCCCTTCCTTTTATCTCTTACCTGTGATTCGAGTCTCATTTCTGACCAGAGGAGGGTCACATAATGCTTAGGATCAAAAAGGACAGTCCTGTTGGTTTTAGTGAAGTATTGTAAATAATGAAGCTAGTTCTGTTTGTTTCTGTTTGTCTGTCAATGTCAGATATGCCAGCGTTGCTGTAGGACTAATGCCAGATAACTAATACTGCAGAGAACTAGCAAAAGCGTTATTTGCTCCTTTTTTGACTGCCTCAGCAAAACATGTTTGTTATTTACACTACATTGAAACATTTTGCTGAGGATGTTCATGCCAGTTAGCAAAGTGCTTTTTAAAAGTCACCATGGTTGTGTTCCACAAAGTGGCACAGAAAATAAGCAGCAAAGTGGCACGGCCAAGGTCAAAGAAAGAGGTTAAGGACAGAGCTCAAAATAAACCCCAGTTCTGAATCAGCCAAGTCAGTAGTTCTTCCTTTCTAGTTCTTTGAAGTCTTCACCTTTCCTACTTCTGGACCACTAAAGTGAGCTTTGGTATCCTGCCTTTCCAAGCTCTAGCTTCATAAAGAATTCCAAACTCTACCTATAGCTTTGCTTATTTAATGTAGTGCCTTTTTCTCTTCATAAAGATGCCAGTAGAGCTGACTTTCACATTGGATAGTTTTTCCTGGAACTCACAATATTCCTTGGAGTTTTTTTGTTTTGTTGGGGTTTTTTCTAAGTATAGACAGATTTTAGACACAAGTAGTTCAACTCAAGGACAGTAGGACTTCAGTGTTACATATTGGTAACATTGGATTTGTTATCTCATTCTTTGTTGCAGTGTTCACATCCCAGTCCAGTCATAGTTGGCACTCTTCTCTTGGTCTTTTCAGAGAAGGAAAAGTACTTGATGTAAACCTTTTCTTCTGTCTGGCAATGCTGTAGAGGAGAGCTCTTTCAGAGAGCACTGTTATTACTGCTGCTTCTGGTACTTGAGTGTAATTTGCTGACTAATTCTCCAATGTTGTACTTTCTATCAGAATGGATTTCCTTTGTCAGTGCAATTAAATGAGTATGAGTAATGCTTTATGTAAAGTATAGTGAAACTATTTCAATGACATCTGAGTGCTTTTCACTGGGTGAATAACTGATCTGACCTTAATTGGGTAGTCTCTTGCCCTGTAAAAATGTGATTTTTTTTTTGGGGGGGGGGAGGGATTGGTAGTAGGGAAGATAACAGCTGGGAGATGAATTTTCAGGGAGGAAAAATTTTTATATTTCTTTGAAGTTTAAAAAATGTGTACAGTAGAAATCAAGCCTTTCAAACAGCCTGGATATACTGCTAAGGATGATGAAAGATGACTTTTCAGATTCTGCCCTTAGGCAATTATCTGATTCTATGGACAAGCTATAAGATATTGCTAATGGTGCATAATTTCTAGTTCTGGTTACTCACTACTTTCTCTGTCTCCCCAGAGTATCATCCTTTGTGCTGATATTCTGATCAGTTGTATTGCGGTTAAAAACCATTTTTGAGTAACTAGAATTTTTTGCATGTGGTAATATGATGAGGAAATGCATGCCATTAATACTACAAGTTTTTATTTAAAAGAATGAAAAAATTAATCTACCATCAATTCAGAAAATGTAAATTATGCCTGAAAGTGTTGCTAATTTTTAAGATGTTGAGGTACTGGGAATTTGCAGAAGTAGGATGACAATATTGTACTTCAGCACTTTGTTGGGTTTTTTCTTCCTTAGCTTTTGTAAATTAGTTGCAGCTGTTTTCCTCTGAGAGGTTTGACAGATGCTTTCATGTTACTATTTTCATATGTTTTAGTAGATTTCTGAGAGCTTCAAAATCAAAATATGTCTCCTGTAAATGCTTTGGTTTAGTTGAGTGTGAATTGATGTCTTCACTATTAATTGTTTGTCAAAAATAGAAAGTCTTTATGAAATAAGTTTGATGTCCCCAAGAACACTTCGGTATCCTACTGCTCAGATCAAGTAGTAAACAGGCATTTTACAGATAGAATCTATTACCTTCAGTGACAACTATGGAAAGAGTACCTCTTGTTTTTAAGAAATGAAATTGTGTCTATTACTTTTGAAAACCTACCTAATATCCTTTTCAAGTCATTGGACTACTGCATTCTTTTTTTAGAGGGTTCTTTCTGCTCCTAAGAAAAAAACACCTGAGATTCTTGGCACTAAGGAATTTTTCCAAATTGTGCATATGAAACCATAGAACAGATATGAACAGACCTAAGTGCTGACATGGAGGAGGTGTGCTTAGGCATCCCATGAATTCACTGTCTGACCATCTGTGACTGGGATAAATCTGTATTCTGAAATTTCCAAGAAGCAAGGCAAGAGTGAGAACAACCTTGTGGAATTTCTGGGAAGCTAGAATAACTTTTTCAGCTCCACTTTTTTTATTTTTTATTTTTTTTACTGCTTCCACATCAGTAAACTTACTTGAATTTTGACTGACTTCTGTCAGCAGCCTCACTCTTGCTTTTCTTATCAAACAATTCCATTCAGAATTTCAATATATCTGAAACAATTTCACTCTGGAAGCATCAGATGTTAAACACAGTTTTGTTCTTTGATGTGGTGATTCATTACCCAAGATGTTTCCTTAATATTAAGTAATATGCCACTTTGAACACAGTGCATATTTCCTTATGACAGGACAAGGAAAGCCTTAAGCTGTTGGAAAGAAAACAGGGTGTAGCACATGGTTTTAAGTAGCTGCTTTTAGGTACACGTTTACTTTCTCATTCTAGGATAGTTTGTTACCTTGGTGTGATGATGTGCTAAAGTTGATTGGCATGTCTCTTAATTGCTTCTTAATTGTCTGATTGCTAGTAGAAAGGTAAATTTAGTCTTTCTCAGACCTTAACTTTTTGCAGATATGAAAAAGAAATAATAACAGAACCTCATTGATTAAGAGAAACTATTGCAATACATAATGGTTTAGAATTGTGTTGTTTGGTGTGTTGTTTGGTTTCATCAGTGTTTCTTAAGATTGGGAAGAAGAGGACTCGCTTGCAGAATAGTAAATGTTTGGGTCCCACCCTGTAGGCTAGATAGTTACAGTGGTAATGGCAGCATGGTGCAGCATCACGTAGGGTCCTCTTTGGAAGGAAGTAGCCAAAGGACAGGCAGCCTTCCTTTGAACTGTTTGTATTACTACCACACACTGCCCTTCCACTTTGCTTTCTAGAAGCACTTTTATGTTGCTCAAGCGTTTATTATAACACCATTTTTTATTAGGAATAAAAATACCCTTCCAAACCAGCAAACATTATCTAGTGCATATATGGATTCTTCACGTTATCTCTGAAGTCCTGTGTGTGCTTTGAATATTGTACTACTTAAGTTCAGGATGATTTTTACAGCTACAAGCCAAGCTTCTAGTTTGCTGTGTATCTTTCTCTGATGCTTCATCAAACAGGCTTCTGGAATTTGCTTTGGCTATTGAGAAATGTTGAGATTTGCCATTTTTATTACAAGTGGAAACATCTAAAATGCTGGCAGGGCTTCAACCTTGGTTATGTATAGACTCGTTGTGTAGATGTGAACCAAATAACCATGTGCCGGTACCTCCACTGACTAATAACAGGTAAGTACTTTTGCCCCTAAAATTTTGCTTATCGCAGTGATAGCTGGGCTTAAATTGGGGATTCCTGGGGGTTTCTTGGCATACTATAAAAAATTACTAGCATGAATAATTGCTGTAAAGATGGTGTGTTTAAGGGTGGTGGGATGTATGTGAACCCGGCCATATGTCCACCTACCAGAAAAGTATTGTGTTTCTAGTTGTTTCTCCCCTATGAGTATGGACCTATGAAAAGATGTGAGAGAGAATAGTCTTTAGTTGCTTTTGGCTTTGCATTGTTCAAGGATCCTGCAAATAAGAAAAATCCCATGACTTTGATAGAACTCGATATACCTGATTCTGGATTTATTGATTTGCTTTTTCTAGTTTGATGTAATCAGTCACATACTGTGTGATTTTGATGTGATTATGGTCATCTGGTAACCAGGGGAATATTCCTAATCTTCATCAGGTTAGTGTATAGTCAGACTCTTTGATTACAGAGTAAGATGGGTCAAAAAAACCTAGCAGAAATATAGCACATCAAAAAGTGAACAGCTTTCTGATAGCTCTACTGCATGAGCTGTTGTCTTGTGTGGACTTCCATGTGCTACAGTGCAGGGCCACTCTCTTTCTCAGCAGCTACCAACTTGTTCTGCTCAGCTTAAGGTCAAACTCTGCAGTATTTAAGAAACTCTGAATTTCACTATTGTCAGCTGTAGCTTGGCATTGATTGTGCATCTAAGAGCCTTTTACCATTTGTTCTGATGAATGTAAATAGACCTCTCTACCTTTTCCTAATTTTTTTAATTGAATCTGATTTAAAAAAAAAATCAAGCAGAAGACACAAATCATGTGGATTGTGCTACTGCTTGTGAAGCTTTTACGTCTTCCTTACCTTGTAGATTGTGGAGTATCAGTTTATTCCATTAATGAATAGTACTTGGTGTTATTTACTGTTTCATAAAGGCATCTTAATTGAAACTAAAACCAGTTCTGTGCTACTTTTTTTTTATCATGAATTTTGTGTTTCTATTTGACTGTAAACAGCTCCCACTGAAGCAGCAGTATTATTAAATCTCTTTTCAGACAGTCCCTTGAGTGACAAATGATGAGTGTCATTTTTTTTACTCTTCCCCTTCCTTTTTTTTGTTGTTGCCTTCTGGATCTGTTGCAAGCTTTCAGACTGATACGGTTTGGTGATGCCCTGTGTTGGGTACTCATGTAATTATATTTTTCCTCGGAGCATTTAACTGATTATTAAGAGTACAATAATCCATGCCTGAGCTAGAAGGTTGTTCCAATGTCAGCAGTATGGTAGGATTTAGTCTGAAACCATAGCTAAATAGCTCTACTTTTCCCAGAAACTCACCTGAGCATTCTTCAGGAGCATTCCAAGTGTTTTGTACAGATCACTAAGGTGATAAGACTTTTTTCAGCTTGGCTAGGTAAAAGGATCGATTCTAAATATATTGTGGCTCTGGAGGCCTTTCTTATCCCCTCCCCCATTATGCATGAAGCTCTTTAGCGTTACTGTACTGCACGGCTTAAAATCCAAGAACTGCTGTGCTGTCACATCCATCACCTCCTCTAGGTTGATAGAAGAGGACAGTTGGCCAGCTTTATGGATTTGCTGAACCCTCCACGTACCTAGTAATTAAAAAGCTTTGGTTCCAAGGTACATTTATGTTTTTAAATATACTGTTACTGAATGATTAATAATAAAAGAGAGAAAATATTTGCATATTACTAGAGACAATATTTGTGTTCTTTGCTTTTGCTTCTAAGATGTGAAATTTTGAGTGAGTCTTAAGTTCTGTCCTCTCCAGGATCTTGTGCAACACTTAGCCTTCTGTAGCACAAACAAATTAGAATAAAGATGCAGTCATACTGAAATAAAGAGCAGAGTACCCGACAGAAGGTACGTAAGGGCTACATGTGGAAAGCCCTAACTCACTCCATGTGCAGATCTGTTAATCACTTTAAGTACTTTGAATGCAGGATCAAGAGCAGATTGCTCATTATCTGGATACTTGCGAAGCAAAGCTGTGCCGGCTGACTGTGGAAGGTAGAGCTAAAATTGAAAATTAGGTTTTGGCAAACCACTACAATATAGAATCTCATTTTGGAGCGAATTTTTGAAATCCTTTCCCAAATGCTTTGTTCTGCCCTCAAGACAGAATGCCACTGTACTGCCAATAAGATTTAATAATTAAAAAAAAGGATTGCCTAGCAATCTCAGTCTCTTATTCCCTTTGCAATAGTGCTGCTTTTCTGACTTGTTAGGCTAATTGCAGACTTAGTAGCTATCTTCTGGCTCTCTGAGGCCATGCAGCAGCATATAGCAGTATATTAAGGCTATCTTTTTATCTAGCATGCAGTATTTCCCACCACTGCCCTCTGAGCTGAAATGTATCTTGGGAAGTTGTGTTTATTTGTGAGAAGGGAAAATAGGATTGGAACAATCATTCTAAGCTTAGTGAAACCATCTTCTGTGCCAGCATGTTTTTATTTCATCTATGAATACTTGTCTCCTTCAAATAAGGACTGTTCAAAAGCTAGAGGACAAAGGTTAATACTTGTATTACTTTAGTACCTTCTAAATAAGAACCCTGAAGATTTCAGAAAGCATTGCATTTGTTCAGAGTACAGTGGAACTTTTAATTCACTTTTCAGATAAAAGCAAGTATAAAAAGTAGTAATTGGCCCATGCAAGAGACAAAATATGCTTACTGAATTATACTTATTTTTCTGAATTAATCTTCATTTAAAAAAATTAATCCACATCTTCATGAATTTCACAGTAGTTGAAAAGTGTTTTGAGTGGAAATAGACCTAGAAGGCAGTGAAAGGGATCTGTACAAAGTGAAAATTATACATGGAATGTGGGGAGATGAGTGCAAAATATTTTGTAGGCAAAAAAAATCTGTCCCAATTGTGAAATTCCAGAATGTGTATCAGGGAACAAATTAAAATTTAAGTGTAGTATTAATGTTTCAGTGTTCAAGGACCCTCTGGCTAGGAGTAGAAGTTCTCATAAAGAGCCTTCAGAGCTCTCCTGGCTTGGATAACTTTATTCTGTGGTCTGAAAAACAAACCCTTAGAAAATGTACAGGGTTGAGTGAGGAGATTCTTTGTTCAAGACAAGGTTTCCTGTGACAGATTGGCTCAGTTTTGGACACATTTTGCCGTGGGTGGGTGAGTCTGGATCCTTGTGATATTAATCAGTCTTTTATCCTCTTTGGCAAACCCTGGACTTTGGGAAGCCTTTAACTTTCTGGTAAACTTGTGTAAAGCAATTTTTTTAATAAAGTGGGAATAGTTTGGAAGTGGAAGTGCTTTCTGTTTCCTTCAACTCTTGCACTTGAGACTTGTGCTGTATTGCTGGCAGAGAGAAGTTTAATGGTAGTAACTCTCCATACGGATCTGGACTGCTCTTAAATCATACCACAGAAAAGACTCGCATTATTTAGAACTGAAACCCTGTTCATGTTTTGCATTTAAGGGTCTTGGAATGAAAAAGCATTGGTTTTCCTAAAGGTTGTACTTTGTTCTTTTTTTTCTGGAAAGTTCTTGCACCTGAGATTTGATGGACTTGGTATCTAATATACCCCTTTACGGTACTTGAATTATCTAAATGGAGGAAGTAGATGGGCTGATGCTTATTCTATCTGACAGCTTTTGGTATTTTACATTTTGGTAAGTGAAGCCACAGTAAGCTGTTCTGTTTTTAGGATAGAGGAAGAAATAAAGTGTGTCCGGTATTTCCACTCACAGTGAGTACTCAGCTCCAGCAATGGTCTTCCATGTTCCAGCTATGACAGGGGAAGCCTTAGTTCGCCTCTTTGTAGTTTCTGTTTGACCTTGCTGATTTTGAAAACAGTGATCATACAGTAGCAGATGAGCAAAGGCCTGTGGGAAAACAAGTCTGGTACTAGGCTGTTGTATCTATTGGTGCTTGAGTTGCTCTGGAGTGATGTGCAAAAACACCTAGCTGTGGCAAAAAAATGTGCTATTATCCTGGCAAAAGATAAGTTGGGTAGAATGGTGTCATTTCATTGAGTCTGAGTTACCTTGCTGTTTTTCAGCATTTGAGATCGTAAGTAGTGGTATTCTCACCTTACTTCAATCCTAACAAAATGAGAATAGGTATGGTGAAACATTCAAAGTAAAGCAGAAACCTAGTTGAGAGTCCAGATCAAAGTAAGGGAGACTGGGGAAGAAACTTCACTGAGTCTAAGCAGCTAGTTGGATGACCACTTTACGATTTAAATATTAGAATTTAATGCTTCTACACCAAGTAAAATAACAAAGACAACATATTTATCCTGTTTACAGTCCGTCCTTTTGTCACTTCCTGCCCATCACTGTTGCTGCCATCTGCCTCTTGGACTGTGTAAGCAGCTGATGTGGCCCTAAGGAGCCAAGAGCACAGCACAAAGTAATGGGTAGTGACTCTTGGGCATGGGTGTGAGTGGGATGCATTTGCAGGCTAAATCCTTTTGCTTGGAGATTTTCCTTTATATCTTGATATGGCTGCTTTCCACATTCCTAGAATCTTGGATGGCAAAGCCTTTGACCCACAGCAGTGCTAATGGTGGTGAAGACTGAAACAAAACTACTGAAGTGCTCTGACACTTACAGGTATTCAGGTGTATCAGTCACTTTTGGGAGTTTCAGGCCTTCTTGAGTCTACATCATCAAGTTTTTTCATAGTTGTCTTTTTTATTTCTCCTTTCACTTAATGATTGGAACCATTTCCATCAGGCTTGATGATGTTCATTAGTTAATGGATTTCTGTTCTTGTGTGCCAGGTTTACCAATTAGCATCATGCACAGGTAAATGACTTGCTGTGAACTGTGAGCTGGCCCGTGCAAGAGACTGTCTTGGATTTTTTATAATTTTTTTCATGTTCCTTATACAACACACAGAGTCTCTGGACTGGGAAATGGAGCATGAAGTTGCTGATACTGCTCTTGTCATGAAATGCCGGGGGCAGGGGCATGTTGGTGGTTAACTATTGTGGTGATATTGCAAGGTAATCCTGCTTTCCCTGGTATTCTCTTGTTACCATCTGTTGCCTTTTAAGTCAAGAACTTTATTTTCTGGGTGTTCTGTGTGCTAAATAAATTGGGAATACAACAACAGAGTAGTTGTAAAAGCTGAAACCAGCTTTTGGTATGCCTGGCTGCTCATACTATTTTGTGCAGTAGACAGGGACCCCTTTCCTCTACCTTTTATGTATAAAAATGGGCTATTTTGCTGTGGAAGATCACACTGTAGTAGTTCCTCCCTGAATGTTCTGCTTCTGAAGTGATGAGTCAGCCTTTTAGCACAAAAGCAAAGCAAAGGAGTATTCTATTCAGCACCACACTATGCAGATTAACCTAATCCTTTCTCTAGGCGCAGAAACCAGGAAAAGGCAATTATATTACCACGTCTTGCTGCCTTGACACTTAATTTTGACAGTTGAGAAGCCATTTTCTACCAGGACTTTGATGTTACTAGCAACTGGATCAGCATGGGTTCAAGTGTTTATTTTGCCCTACTTGCTCTTTCCCACTACTTTGGCTTACTGGACACTAAGAACGCTGCCCTAACTGCCCAAAAGTATCGCTGAAAACTAAAATAACCTTCCAAAACAAAGAAACAAAAATCTGACAGTGTTACTACCTTCCAGGGGAAGTTTGTGTAAGAAGGCTAAAATACATTTTCTGACTCTGCTGATATAATGTGAGCGGAACTGAGAATTCAAACAGCAGCTGTAAATTTTGTTGCCAAAAATTTTTTATTAATTTCACTAGTGAAAAATTTCCTTTGGTGGATTAAATCTACCTCTTTAAACTATCTTTTTATGCATACTGGAGGTAGTATGGTACTGAATTAAAAATAGGTGTATGACTGAGGTTTTGTAAAATCATCAACTTGAAACCTAAGTAAAGCTTTTATTATGTTGCTTTTAGTGATTGAATTGAAAGATTGATTGCAGATGGTTTATCTGTTTATGTAGGATAGAGGAGTGTGTTTACAAGGAGAGTAGATGAAAATTAGAGGAAAGGGGTAGAAATGTGTATATTTTGTCAGAAGGAAAAATTCGAACTGTTTTGTGCTTCTATCATAATTGGGAAGATGAAACACACGTTGTAATACAAATCAGTTGGGTTAAGCAGAGTGAAAAATATATCCACAATGCAGTTCTTTGCATTGGAACGCTGTAATGAAGTTGAGAAGATTGCCAAAAAAAATTTTGCTCAGCAGTTTTAGAGTTCTTACAGCAATGGCCAAGAAGCAGGAATGATACTGACATATTAGATGTGGCTTACGCAGTCCTCTTACAGTTTATTAAAATATAGGTACAAGTAGATCAAAATATATATAGCTCTATACCCCTCAAAGGTTATACAGCTTTATACCCCAATGTTTCCTGTGTCTTAGTGTATTTGTATATCTGCTGTTATGACTTTCTGCTAGATGCGTGAGTAATGAAAACACAGCTGTTTAATATCTGGAAATACTACTTTGTAGTAAGGCTTTGGGTGTTTGACAGTGATGTTGACCATTGACTTTGACTGATTCAGTGATTATTAAGGTGAACGATGCAAGATGCAATGATTTGTGACCTCAAGCTGCCTTTATGGGCAAAGGGACCATTTTACTTAAGATTGATTTCACAGTAGTACCAGTTTGACTTACATTAGCTGTCCACTAATAAAGCAATATATTTCTGGCAATTTTAAAGAAATTTAGAACACTAAGTAATCTTGCAACTCTAAGTAAATTTGTTTTCACCAGATGTCTCTCTAACATGTGGTGTGTAGGGGAACTTCTGTAATTGAAATAGCTTGCTTACACCAGACCACAGAGATTCATGTGGTTTTAGTGGGCACTTAGCACAGATGTTCTAGTCAAGCAAGGCTCCTGTAGTGAGTAATTCAGAGAATGTGTATTAGACTTATGCTTGGAATCCCCTTCTGTGGAGGCTTTGTCTTTTCTCTGACTGTGTTTGGAGTCTAGGAAGATTGCCTTCTGAGATGCTGTGAGTTTGTTTCATCTAAGCCAGCTTTCATTGTAATGATCCATACAAATGGAGGAGGGGGAAGGGGAAGAAATTCACCTTTTGAACATGTGAGGTTGTGGCAGGGGCGCTTCTGCTTCATGCATGCAAGACGGAATTTCATCTCTATAGAAATGTTTATTACTTGCCTCCAGGGCAGCCCTTCTGTAGTTTTATCTGATAATTTAAGGCAGAGTTGTAACTTGGCCAGCATTTAATCCGTACACTTTTTCTTAACCTCAGCCTGTATTCCTTCAGAATTCATTTAATCCTCTGTTTTGCCTACTTAGAACTAACCTCTGGTTTTGGTACAGTACAGGATGTCTACACTAACAAAATTTTAAAGCTGCAAGTTTCCATGATTTCTGCTTCTGAAAGGCATCTCTCTTTATGATGCCTTGTGATGACGAGACAGAACTGAGGAATCCAGCATGAGGGCTGAAGGATATGATAGCATTTTAGAAGTCTTAATTGAGTTGCTTTTTGTATTGCTTTGAATCAGGTGTTTTTTGTCTTTCTAGTAAAGCATAATAATTTGGAATGGGGTGGAACAGGAGGAAGAGCTGACTCAGTGTCAGATACCATTGTGTCAGTTATACATTGGTCGATCTGTTTCTGTAGTGTCTGTTTTGGGTACAAATCCTTGTTTAAACAGCAAAAGCATCTCAGTTGACCCCGGCTCTAGAAAAAACCCCATAATTCTTCTTGATGCCACTGATATGCAACGACTCATGAAACTGATAATCCTATGTATCCGTTGGGATCTGTTAGTACTAGGATATGTGTACTTCTACAGGCTTGATGGCTTTCAGTAAGACTGACATTGAATTTTGTTAAAATATCCTGTTAGGTATTAATGTACATACAGAATGATACTTAAACTGGGGAAGATAAACTGGCCTCACCTGACCTCAGGAAGATGGTTTCCATCACTTCCAACCCTGCTGGAAAAGCTGCTACATCAAATCACAAACAAGCATAAGAGGGTTTTAGGTGCATCATCCGTTCTTTCTTCCCTGCCCTAAGAAACCATTTTTGTGTGGTACCACCAGTGACTGAGTTAACACCCCATGATTTTTGTGCAGATTGAGACTGGAATGAGAAACTCAACTTGTGTCAGGCAAGTCTCTAATGATATTTCTGTTTTAGCATCTGGTGTTACGTACTAACCAAAGAGCATTAAACCCGATGAAAGATCTGGTTAATGGCCAGCATTCAATGATCTGCAGGCTGTACTGAAGATGCTCTTTGTAAACTTTATCTGTCTGCTTTGACTCTGGCCTCTTAACTATTGCTTCAAAATTCAAAACAAGTAAATGGAACCATATATTAAGTCACTGGATTTCTTGTGGAAATGATACTCTTCCACATTACTGTGGTTCAGAAGGGATAAATACCAGGACTTGTTGACTAAGGATGATTTGCTGGTAATATGGATCTTGATTGCTCAGTTCATTCATGGCAACAAAGGCAAATTAAAGCACACAATTAAGAAAGGCTATTTAGTATCTGGGATGGTCTTGCAGGCCTGGATGCTGCACTTACTACTGTGAGCATGATGGTAATTGTTCATGAAATACCAAAGTTACAGTCACAGGGTATCCTAAATCTTCAGAGAACAGACTACAGACTGCTACCTATAGATCTGAGCTACTCAGAGATGACTGAAAATGACTGTGAAGTTAGTGATGAGAACAGGCCGTGCAATGCTGCCTTTCCTCTTTGTTACTGCAACTTGTTTGGTCCAGAGCAGAAGCCAAAGCATAACATAGATGGAAACCTGTGCTAAAAGTACTGAAAATTTAATGATAACAAGTTTTCTCATGTCTAGCAATACAATTGTTCATCTACTTGCTGTAATGTCAGACAGTATGATTAAGGACTGCACTAGACTGAGTCTTGTCAAATCTTTAAATTCTGCCTTGTACTATTTTGCTGGTTAGTCTGTCTCATTAGTATGTGTTCCTTATTGCCTTTGGTTGCCTAACCCCTTTGCTTGTAGGGTGCCTACTTCCTTCTCTGTACTTCAGGAAATTTTTTCACAAGAGTCTGGTGGGAAAATAGACTCAATGCTTCTTATAGGGCATCAAAGATGTTCTCGAAGAATAGAGGACATTTTCATTTCAAAGAACCTCAACAGACATTTTCATTTCAAAGAAAAAAGACTAGTTTTCATCATAACCTAGATAAGAGGAGGCCCAGCATTTAATTTCTACTTCTGTTTCTTTCTGTAAGTTCAGACTTTACTTGTCTTAATTGACTGTAGTCTTTTAGCGCTTGCAGTGTACCTGGCTCTCAGGAAATAAAATAGTGGAGTTGAATCGTTACCAGTAATGAATCTTGAGAGTCCTTGTGGTAACAAAATTCTTAGTGCATTCTTAATGGTTGAAATTACACACTTAAATTGTATGTATCTGCATCTGGATGACCTCCTGATCCAGGGAAAGTCTTGTTAGGAGGTACTAAGGCAAATTTGTTTGTAGTCCTTCCATGTTGGGACACCTGGAGATACGGAAGAGCTGTCTTGTTGGACAGAAATCCTGTGAGCAGTAGTTAATTTCTCACTGTCAAATGCTTATTTTCCAGAGGACAAGTTCCAAGTCCTTCAGAAATATATGGAAACATATGTGAGCACTTCTGGAGTATTACTCCTGTAAGGTCACATGTTCATGGTACACTTCACCTAAAGTTGCTGGCAATTTTTAATGCTAGTTTGAGCCACCACGCTTTGCTTCGCTCTTGCAGTTTGCAAAAAACATGGTATTGATGATTTGCTTATATAAAGTTGTTTTGCTTTAGCAGTTGAGTGCTCAAAGATGTCGAATGTGCTTGTAATACCCGATTTGCTTCACCAGTCCCCTTTGCACACTGCTGCTTGGCTCCTCATCATGCTACTTAAGATCAGCTTTTAGTCCATGCTACAGAGGAAAAAGAGGAGCAGTGGTACATAGCAGGCTTTCCTCTACAACTTGGCTGGCTCTATGCATGCACACAGGAAGAGATTTCTTGCGTGGACTCTGCTGGAACATGGAGAGACTGATCCACCCCTAACAAGCTGACACACATTCTGCATGTTCCTGCTGATAAGAATCACATTCTTTCCCAGTTCCTTGACAATTAGGCCCAGTGTCTTTGCTGCCAAACAATTTCGTTCTTTAAGGCTGGCAATGTCAAAGATTTTCTGTTAAATTTTCTACCTATTTTAAACTTAGATATCACATGCAGATCTCTAAAATCAGCAGACAAGAATGAGATTTACTGCCTTGGTAGATTAGCTGTGTTTTGGAGTAAGTGCTCTATATAGTTAGGCCAGATGATCAACATCTGGCCACTTTAGCTCAGTCCTGAGTGATCAAATCTATTCAGGGATGGAAAGGTATGTTTGTAAATGTAGGAAGTATGTTGCTTGTTTGTGTTTCATGCTTCTTGTTTGTTCTGTGATAGACTAACATGAGTGCAGAAGAAGTAGTACTTATACAAGAGGACTTGCCCTCAAGGGTATTAAACAAGATGCACTTAACTGGTCATAGATAAAACACAGAAGTAAATGAGACCGTGTTGATTAGCATAAGTAAAAAGTGCATTGGCCGTGTCCTAGCAACCTGCCTTGTGTTCTCCATAAAAGAGATTTTTAAGGAGGAAACTGAAAGGAATTAATATTTCACCTATTTAAAAATTCTTCATTGAAATTCAAGCAAATGGAAGGGGAGAGAGTCAATGTTTTTGGTTTGAAAATCTGACAGATGGGCTAGGGAAACTCCTGGCAGTTACAAGTGAGCCCGTTGATACTGAATAATATGATAATGATGAGGAGAACTGAAACAGATGCTGGAAAGAGATACCATTCTTAAAATTAATTTATAAAATTTTGGATTACAAGATTATTATCCCAAGCAGTTATTACAAAGAAATAGGAGAGACTATTTCTAGTAACTAAGCAATCAAGGGCTTGCAATAAATCCAGCTCTTTCATTGTCCTTGTCTGTGGTCTTTCGTTATGGTAACTTTCTTAATATCCTGCATCTGACAAAAGAACGAGTTTTGGATACAGAAGATGTATGTAAGTACTAATTATTTTGTTAGAACTTGGTACAAATCAAGGTAATGAGATTTAAATAACTACCTACTAGGAAGGGATGTACAAACCAACTGTAGTATATGGTGCTCTGTCCTGCTGCTGAGCTCATTCAGACAGAGTATGATGTGCCTTGTGAACAATGAATTTAGTTGTTCCTCATTGTGCTTATGAAGGGAAACAAAAAAAAACCCCACCACAAACAACAAAACCTAAACTCATTCTTTCTTGTTTCAGAGTTTTACTTTGCCTTTACAACATCACTGTGTATCTCTGTATTACTGCATTTAAATTTAAAATTAGATTTTGTTATTCTTACAGCTCTTTAGGCACAATGAGTATGTGCTAGAAGAAGAAATAATATGTATGTTCTAGTAAGCTTTTCTCTTTGGGAGCTTTTCACTTTGTAATCAATGAATCACTGGTAGGCAATTTCTCTTAGCAGTTCTTCATCTGCTAGAAAGAAGGAAAAATGGTAGGCTTACTAGAAGAAGAGGCTCAAAGGAAGATGCCTTCTGTTCCTTGGTTTCTTGTGGTGGTTCTTTTCTACATTGAAGTGGTGCTCTAAAAATGCATATGCTTTTGCCCAAATGAAGAGAATAGTAACTCTAGGCCTCAGTCTCCTATTTTTTCTGCAATTAGAAAAAACGGAGCATTCAGTCATGTTAGAAAGGGATTTTGCAAAAGAAGCAAGACCCAAAAGCTTAACCACAGGTCTAATTTATTCACAGCTTGAGTTGGCCCACAACAATCTTTGAAGTAGTATTTTTGTGAATTCTGAAGCCATGTAGAAAGAGTAACTGATTTTTTTACATTTTCAAAGAACAGACAATTTGTTTAACTTTAGTAAAAGTAAATGCAGTATTTTAACATTTAGATGTGTGCTACCAACTATGCAGATGGGTTCGAATAACACTTTTGGCTTCTATTTCATGGGAATCCCCACTTGGATTATTGTAGGGGGAAGTATGACATTGAATGCAAGATTCCTCTTCCTTCTCCTTCCTCCATCCCCTCCCTACCCCCTGCCCCTCCCCCCCCCAAAAAAAAAACCTGTGTTCGCTTGAGTCTTTTCATGGACTGATAAAACTGGTCCTGAAGATGATTTTTATATGTTCAGTAATTTTTGCAGCAGTTTTGCTTTTTGTAGGTTTTGTTATAATCCATGATTCTTTGGTTGTGGGTTGTTGGGAGTTTTCTTTTGTTTGTTTGGTTTGGTTTTTTTTTTCTAATTCCTGCATACATAGAAAAGGAAAAAAAAACACCCTCATGTTTTCTAAGAACCTGTGAGTGTAATGACATTAAAACAGAGTAGCAGCATGATGATGTGTATTACTGGCTTGATGATTTTTGATGTGACTAATAGTAATACAAATATTTATTTTACTTTGTGGTTCTTTACAAAGTAGCTGAAAATTCTTTCACAGGCTTGTGGTTGCATTAGTTATGGAAGTTTAGTGCCCTCTTATAATCTGTTGCTTGATGTTACATTGCTGGCACAACTTGTGTGGTCACTTTACACTAAGATGAAGAGGATAATGAGATGCTGCTAAAGGAGAGTGGATACTTCTGGCCTCTGGTTTACACTCATTTCCCAGTGCTGTGACAGTACAACTTTGTGGCTAAAAAGCATTCTGGAGTTCTGCCTCAAGGTGTTTTTGAAGTTCTTGTGTTTACACTCCTTTGCCACTGAAACTAGATAAAAACTTTGGCAGCTTAACCAAAAAGTACCTTAATAATGATGGGAGAGGGAATCTGTAGTGATGTATATGAAATCTGGAATTGAGTGTGTTATTACCAGTGATAAATATATTTTTTCAATGTGACTTTAAAAAAAAATTATGCATAGAGCTTCCACTCCTAACACATTTAAATGAAGGGCATATCCAGCCTGTGTGTGCATCTGGATTTAAAAAAAAAGTCCTCTAAGCAGTTTGAGAAAAAGATGCTGTTACTGGCTTGCTGAGAGAGGATTAATTAGGAAATGTCTTCCCTTATCTGGATTTCTAGAAGTTACAGTGGTTCACTTTGTCTTAGCAGAGAATTATTATACAGAACACTAGACACTTTATTAAATAATTGTTATTATGTATTTGTTCTCTGTGTCTTGGTACTTTTGTTAAATTTGAAGTTATTTGCTAGACAGCTATTCAGTTGTCAGATGAAGGGATCAGCTTGAAATAACTTGTAATAGAGTATGATGTTTGAATAACTAAAAGCCAGGGAAAAACTTGAAATTTGGGAGATCTCCATGAGAATTTTTTTGCATAAATACTAGCTTTACTCTGCATACCTTTTATTCCCCCCCTTCCCTTTTCTCCAGTACTGATACTCGAAAAGGTGGAAAATGGAGATCTGAGCAACAAGATGTTGAAGATCACGGATTTCGGCTTGGCCAGGGAATGGCATAAAACTACCAAAATGAGCGCAGCTGGAACATATGCCTGGATGGCTCCTGAGGTCATCCGCTCCTCCATGTTCTCCAAAGGCAGCGATGTTTGGAGGTATTGATTTGGCATTAAGCGATTGGATAATAAAGAGTAACTAGACCTGCCAGGAAACCTCTTTATGTTTAAGAATGAGTAATGGTGAACCAAATATTAAAATTCAGGTCTTAAGGAAACTTTATCCATCAGCTTTCCATCTGTCAGACTTATCTCAGACTTTCTGTTACTATAGAAAGTGGTGGATCAGCTACTGCATGCCTCTAAATTTTTGTTGTTCTATAAATTTGCATTCAGAAAATTTTGGGACTCATAATCCAAATCCCCTCGGCTTTATCTAAACTAAACTTTTTGTGCTTATTTGGCTATTGGCTGACATAATCAAAGGCCACAATACCATTTGAGAAGTACTTTACTGTTTTACCAATAGTAAGATAATTTTATGTTTTGGTAGTAATCTGTCACTGATGTACATATACACGAACACACTGTACTTAATTGAATTCTCCATGCAGTTTCAATCCAAATTGATGTTTTTCTCTTTAATTATTCTTATTAATTATTTCCACTCTTCTGGTCTTTCATGGGATAATAAGTCTCTTCTGTAGGTCTATCTGAGTACATAATCCATAAGTAGTAACTTTCATGTATATATTGTCTTTTCCATTCATGCACTGGGATTTTTGTGAATTAATTCATTTAGTGGGAAGGAGTGTAAGAATCAACCCATAGACTTCCAGAAGCTGAACTTGAATACTGCTATTAAGTGAATTAGTAAATAAAGAATTCATTAAATAGCTCTAGGATGGTGACTTCTCTGGATGCTGGATGACTTAGAATTAGTACTGAACATCTGAAACAGATGAATTGGCGAGAATTTTGTTTTTGTTGTGGAGATGTGTGTTGAAATGTCAGGATGACTTCATCTTCAGAGCAGTCAGGTTCTATTGCTGGCCAGTAACGCTCTTGCACAAGTGAGTGCATACTGTGAAATCAGTCAGATCAAGAAATACCCCAGCTGGCAGAATTGCCTGGCTGTTATGGCAGAGATTTGGTGTAGGGATTTTCATTTTCCATATCCAGATTTGGTGAATAGATACTGCTTTGTGATAAGTCTGTGAACTTGTATTTTGCACACTAATAGTGTGGGTAAAATTCTGAAATTCTGACTCTAATGAAATGTAGTTGCCTCTCTAGTTAACCTAAGACAAATTGAGCAAGAATCAGGCTTTCATTCTGGGTGAAGTCTGAGAGAAGTGAAAATCTCAAGGCTGTGCACCCTTCTGTGTACATGATGACAGTACTGGTTTGTACACAGCTCCAACATCAAATTGCTCTTCCCTGAAACTGTGCCAGGAATGGCCTTTAAGGGTAACCTGAGGGAAAGGGAGAAGGCCAAGGGGAAACCGTTTCCCTGTAATTGTAACTTTACTTATCCAGGCATGCTATGAACAGATCAGTAGATGTTCTGTACCACTATGAGTTCATTTTAAAAAAGGTAGGACTTAATTCAGTGGTTGATGATTTTCATGAAGGTAGCACAAGTGCCTCTATATCTGTGCAAAAGTACCAGTTTGGTCATTGACTTATGAACTGTGAATCACTTCAGGACTTAAGGATTGTACATAACTTAAATGATTTGGTCATTTTTCAGAATACTTTATTTCTACATTTAAGATTCCTTCATTGCTTTCTCTTGTTGTAGTTACCAGTCTTGCCTTGAAAACGGGTTGAGTTCCTCACAGTATTCACCCTTAAACAGAGTGTCATCACTATTAGGAGAACTTATATACTATCTCTGAATAAACCTTTTCTCCTGTGTGGCTAAAACCTCTATTCATAGTTAAATAAACTGAAAAGAACGTGATGCTTGAGGCGTGTATGCAGAGGACAAATACTTTCCAGTGCTGTCACTACCAGTGTGTCAATGATGGTAAGCACTAGATTTTACAAAAGCAGTCATGGACGTGTGTAATAAATTCTGTCCCCAGCCAAGGATGCAACCTGAAATTCTTAACAGGATGAATTCTCTTATCCTATTAGACTTGCCCCTCCTCTTGTCCAGTTCAACCTCTTAGTTAATCATTGGAGTCATCGGGAGTTTTTTTACCTGACAAACTTACAGTTGATCTGTGCAGCCTCAACAGAATTGGCTGTCTCTGTCTCTAACATTCACAAACCCTTTTATTTCAACACCTTTTCTTTAAAGCTCGTTAGAATAATAGTGCTGGCTGAATTGTTGCCCAGCCATTGAACAAGAATCTTGTTCAGCTTGCGTTGTCACTGCAAAAACAGGTGAAGAAGATGCTGAAGAAGATGCTTGCTAGGCATTTCCTGAGTCAATCTTATCACATCGTAACTAACTGCTATCCTTTCAGAACATGTATCAAGTTCAATTTAAAAAACTCAAACTTTTTTTAATGTCCCACTGTAAACCAGGGTTGACAAAAAACTTCAAAGAGTGAGGAATGGCTCCACACATTGGTATCGATCACCGGGGTCTGGGCCACTGTAAAGCCTGTTAGTAGTACCAGTACCTAGTAAAACTTGCTAGTGAACACTTGTTACTGTGAATTTTTCTGTGCTGTACCTGCAAGCTTTAGATATACAGTAGAAACCTTGTGCTTATATTGCACAGAGGACAAAGAAGCCACAGTTTTATTTAAATAAGTCAGTTCCTGTAAATCTATTTATACGTTCAGATATGCTTTGGATTTGCAGGGTTGAAGTTGAAGCCTGGATATTGCAGATTATCCAGTACTATACAGCAAACTCATGTTATTAGGCATATAAATCAAATTTCCCTGTAATTTGACTGCTTAAATGTGCAGTGAACAAGAAATACACTTCATTTTTTACTTGTGCTGCTTAAAAGACAGTCATATTGTCAGTATGATTGGTATAGGGAATATAAAGGCACCATACAACCTTCATCTGAGTTCCCTATGTTCCTCAAGTTAGATGCTTTTAAGATGTATCTGCTCTGACACCAGTGAAATAATTGGGAATTTAATTTTCGTTTGGAAATGGAATACCAGCACTAGCTAAAATCATCAGATTAGCAGATCAGGAAGTTGGAGGTATTTAGTGCTGCATGTAGAAACTTCAGTCATTAGAATATTTTGTTTTAATCAAGTGTTGGTCAAACACTTCCATCTACACCTGACTGATGGTAAGCTTTTGTAATTCCCTGTGTGTAATGAAGCACTGGCAGGACTTCAGTACCTGGCAAGGAAGTGCTGACTAGCAGTGTTAGCTGAAGTTCACCCGGGAGAAGCATATTGACTGATGTGCCATGGGCAGGAAAGGTCAGCTCTGAAACTGCCAGTTCAGTAATACACAAAATGCTAACTGCTAATAGCCATTCAAATGTAATCAGGTTTGTGGGTTTTGTTCTTAACAAAAGTGATGTTCTAGCTTCTGTTGCAACTGGGGTCTCCTTGTTGAGCTGATAATTCCTTGTGTTGAAACCCAGGGAAAGTATTGAACCTAGGGAGATGGATAAGAGAAACCTGTGGTACAAATGCATGGAACAGTATCAGTGAGAAGGAATTACTGATTTTTTTATAAGTTCATAGACTAACAAGGGAGGTGGCAAAATCACATGTGAAATCCTGCAGACTTCCAGCCTCCCTCACCCTGAAAATCCAGTGTGTAGGATTGAACCTGATGTTAAATGGCTTAAGGGATTACTGGATCACTGAAAGATGGTTAATTATTCACACAAGTGTCAGTTGACTTGGATGCATGGTCTGTATCACATGGTTCATTTTGTAATTAAAGTCCAAAAATTACTACTGGATGCTGGAAAAATAAATGAGCTTGATCAGTTTTTCTTTCTCCCTGCTGAGAATGAGTAGAGGCCCTTGTTTCTTTCTTCCTATGCCTTTTTTTTTTTTTTTTAATAAGTTTTCTGACTCTGGCTTTTTCCTTTGTACTTCCCAATTTTCTACTTGAGAGTTAGTGGAAAACACTCTGTTCAGCACCTCTCTTGCTGTTTAATCACTTGGGATTACTGTTGTTCAAGTGCCACAAAACAGTATTCCCCTAGCTCTGTGGAAGCAGTATTCTCAGCAATGTACTTGTAAGTATGTGAGGAAGAGGTGGCATTCAGTTTTATCAGAAGCAAAGTGACCTTTCCTGCAATATGCACATACAGTGTCACGTTAGAAGAAACACCCACCTGTCTATTCCTTTGTCCTTTAAAAATGACCCTGGGGAGGAAGTGCTTTGAGCACATCAGTAGTGCTTTATCCAATACTAGTGGTAAAGTAATAATACAGCTGTTTGTTAGCTTTTACCACCTCTTGCTACCACTAGTCATATTCAAACTGAAGAGTAACATGAATGATCAATTAAATTTAGGCAGTCCAAATATACATTCAGTCCAGTATTCATTTTCTTTGAGTGTTTATTAATCCTAGAAGGCCAAAAAAGAAAATGGGAACTCCTTAACTCTAGTTAGTTTTTTATAAATAAGGTTCTTGAGGTGGTAAGAAGTAATAAATTATAATATCAAGAATATGAATTACATAGAAAAAAATGCAAAATATTGTATAGGTGAAAAAATATACTTTGCTGAATAAAGTTAACTAGCAGTGTTAGCAGCAAAGGTGAAATCTTTAGTGACTCAAGTCCTACATCTAAATAGGAAAAATACTGTTAAGGCTGTCCAGTTAAAGTGGGAGGAGTTACAGTGAATGTTAAAGACTTGGTAGGTAGAGTGGGGGGGTGAGATGGCAAAAATACAGGTTGTGATAATGTACTCCCAAGTGGATAGGGCAACTGTTGGTTTGAAATAAGGAAAGCTTAATCTTTTAGCTTCAGAAATGACTGTTTCATGGAGCAGCTATTTAAGGAGCTTGTAGGAGGAGAAGTGGTTTTTCATTTGGTCTTCAGGTGTGCTTATGAAACCTTCAAGATTGTACAGTATGACATGATCCAAATTTAGGTATACTTAGATTGGATATCTTTCCAAGAGCAATGAAGAAAAATTAGTCCATTAAAGCAGTGTTTAATCTCAAGGAGATTAATGACAACATTGGGAACTTCATGTAAAAACAACAGAAGGGGAACACACAACATGAATACCTTTTAAAGACACCTGTTAAATCTCTGAATGAATGTATAGGAAAGGCTTTAAAAAATGAAGAAGTCAGTGGAGAAGAGACTTCTGAAAGACTTCCTTCTAAAAGTTGAATCTGTATCCAGTGAGGAAAAATTAGGCATGGAAGTTGAACATAAAACACTTAAGAAGATAAAAGGGTTTTGAGGAGAGTCTTCAAGCATAAAACCAAATCATTTGCTTTCAAATGCAGTACAGGTGAGAACCCTGCAGGAGAGCATATGGCCCAGAGGTGACCAACATGTAAGAAAGCAAAGAAGATAAGGCTATAACAGGAAAAAAACATTAGTGACTTGTGTCTGCCAGAATGGAGCAAAGAGAGGCTTTTTAAGCTGAAAATTTCTCTATAAGGGAGCCAAGCTAAAGGATGTATCTGACTGAAGTACAGTCCACAGAGGTGTCAAAACTGACTGATAAAATGAGCAGTAACAAATTGCTGAGATCTACAGTAACACCCAAGATTTCTACAAGAACATGAGAGTCAGATGAATTAATAGCTGTCCTGTGGAATCTCTTGCTTAAAGCTACTGTAGTACCACAGAAATGGAAGGCAACAAACATGGTGACAAGTCTTAAAGAGCTTCCTGAGGATTAGCAAGTATGATTTGCAGTTCTTCTAAATGGTAGAAACAGCACCAAAGAGCAGGGAGCTGGTGAACATCTGTGGAAGAGTCAGCTTTTATAGAAGAGAATATAATGCCTTGTGAAAATGTTTGAAGGAGTTACTGAGCGTGTGGATAAGGGTAAGATTGCTTATATTATATTTGGATTTATAAACTCTTTAAACAAAATCTTTCAGCAAAAACTTTTAAAGAAGGTAAATTAATGGACAAAAAAGAGAGCAAGTCTGTTTCCCATCACTCTAGTCAATTCTTAATTACTAAAGGAATAAATCAGTTATGTTGGTGGAGAATTCTGTGCTCAACACAATTGTAAGTGATTTGAAAAAAAACCCACCACAATAAATGGTTAGGTAGCATGGTTGATGATATCAAGTTATTCAGGATTAAGAAAACCTAATTACTGCAGAGAACTGAAGAAAAGTTTTACTATAATGAATGATAAAGAAGATGGTAATAAATACAAAGTAGTACCCATGGGAGAATTTCACAGGTGCAGTGGTAGGCTCTAAATTTTACTATGATGTGTCAGTAAAAAGATATTTGAGCTACTGTGGTAATCTAACTCATTTTGTGAAGAGTCAGAAAGGCAAGTGGCAAATTAAAATTTAAAAGGAAATTAAAACAGTACCGTTTGTGCCTCTCCCTGTATCTTTAAAACTTTGTGATGTTGCTCATTCCAACAGAAGATGTCAAGGTCAATGAAAGATATGAAATGACTTCTGTTTAGGATATTAACTAGATTAGGATTTAGCTAGATTAGGATTTGGGGGTCTGGAAAAAAGGTGATTTAGGCAGGATGCATGGGAGCCTGTGAAATCATGGATGGCATAGAAGGAGCTAATAAGGGAACATATGTTCACTCTTTCTTGTGTTGAAAGAACTACAGGGAAGCAAATGAAATTACCAAGTGACAAGCTCAAAACAAATACACAAAAGTATTTTTTGGCAATGCATCATTAAATTTGTGGAGTTCACTACCAGAGAACATAGTTGGATGGTAAATAGGGTCCTAAGAGAGTAGGACAGATAGACTGAGTGAAAAACCTGTGAGGTCACTAAGGATGAAGAATCAGTTTCTGGTTCGGGTTTCCTAGAAGTAGAGAAAATATTCTGAGGATATGTTATTCATCATATACTTGGGGGGAGAACAGTCTTGAAACCATTTCCATAACTTCATAGTTAATATTTCATAGAACATCTTAAGAACAACTTAATTCTGAAGAATTATTTTTGACTTATTTTTAAAAATAACATCCCATCAAACAACCCTCCTTCACATTTTTAAGTGTTTTGAGAGGTGCTACTCTGAAACTTGCTAAATTAGTTAGAAGATTTATGGTTTTCCATTGTTCCCAGTTTCCAGAGAAAAAATTATTTTTGTCTAAAAGGTGAAAATGGCATCTTATTTCAGACTTACTCAAAAAAGACAGTTAAAATAAGGCACATCACCAGCTTGACAATTGTGATACGCTTGCCCAGAAAACTGCAATTTCTTTAATATACCAGATTCACTTTTAAAAGTTCAGGTACCTTCTTGTTGCTTAACAAAGAATGTGTGTAAGTCAAACACCTACTCTCTTTTCTGTTTCTTCCTGGTAGTTATGGTGTGCTGCTTTGGGAACTGCTAACAGGAGAAGTGCCATTCCGAGGAATTGATGGTCTTGCAGTAGCATACGGTGTTGCCATGAATAAACTTGCCCTTCCAATCCCTTCCACGTGTCCAGAGCCTTTTGCCAAACTCATGGAAGGTAAGCCAGCTGTGATGGGAGTGTGGTTTGTGCTATTTCTAGAGTGCTGTTGAGCACTGCCTCTTTGTGTTGGTTTTGATAGCCAAGAGCACAGATTTCTCAAATGGCTTTATTCAGTGGTGCAGGTTGTTATGGGACCAGGCTTGGCTGTTAATGTGTTGTGACAGTTCCTCTATTACCAGAGTAGTGAAGGAAATTTCTCTGCCTTTTTTTATCAACTGACTTTGTAGGAAAATGGGGACTATTTCTGTCATCATCTAGCTTGTTTTCTAGTAGTGAAGGCTCACCAACACCAAAACTTCACATATTTTGGTCTGGTTTGAAGTCTTCAACTTGTTTTACAATTCATAGCTTGAACATCTTGCTAGGCAGTGATTTGAAATGAAATTTTATCCTACTGACGTTTCAGGGAGAGGGTTGAAATGTGGCTTTGACATTTTCAAAACAACCAATATTTTCAGTCAGAAAGATGTTATTTTCTGTTTTGTAGGTGGAGATAGTTCCTGCCCACGGTGGGCTACACAGACATGAAAGGACTATCTCATCTGTGCAACTGCAGTTGTTAGAAAGCATTGTGTGAGCTAGCTTTTGGGGTGTACTTATGTATCCTACTCTGCTGGCCCTTGCAGAGGGCAGATTGTTTCCTGAGCTTCAGTTGTTCCTCCTTGCCTCCCTCTCTCCTTCCCTCTCTCTCTCTTCCAATATTACCCTTAGTAATTTTGTCAGTGCCCCTATTCCCCAGGATTTCCAGGTGTTTATATGTAATAAACATTTGGATAGCTATCTGGCAGAAAGAAAAACTGAGGTAAAGAGAAATCAAACTTGGTTTATAGTCTTGGTGAGCAAAGAGTTAATGTCAACATAGACCTGATACTCTGTGGCCTCCAGTGGTGTTTTTAGCCCAAGAAAGGAATATAAGCTCTGTAAGAAAATGTTTCTGACGGATTTCTCTACTTTTAGAATAATTCTGCCTTTCTCTGGTCTTTTCTTTAGGTTACAGGCTTTAGGTAATTTAAAATAGCAAATTTCATGTTCTCTTCTGCTAAAAAGAAATATCCTACTGGGTAGTAAACAGCAGCAGAGTTGCAGGTAGAGTAACTTGGAAGCAACATAAAGCACGAAATTGCACCTGAAAGAGTTAATGGAACTACCAGCTCAGCGTTGTGCCAGGCGGTTATTTTTTGTCATGGTTCTGCAGCTGGGTTTAAAAATAACGCCCTCTATTGGGAAAGTCAGGTAGAGGCATATGGCCAGTGCTTGAACCCAGCAGCACAGGGGTGAGCACCCACTCGGCTTTGGAACGCTTGGCTTCTCCATGCGCAGGGAGAAGGCGAGAACAAAAAAAAACCAATTGCTTTCTGCCCCTTCACCAAAACTGTTTTTCAAACAGGCTGTTTCCCATCTCGAGTGAACTCTTGTTCCCCTAATGCTGCTTTTACTTTTGAATTACTGCCCTGGTGGTCTTCACTGAAACAACAAAGCTGAACTTTCGGTCTTCACAGAAAAGACTTGTATGTTACAACTGTCCTCATTAGTGCAAATAATGGCAGATCTAGGCCTGGGAAAATAAAAGCCACGGGCCACCTGCTAGTTATCCTGTTCACTCATTCATGCATTTGGCTGGCTGCAGCATTTTATTTTAGTTTGGGTCATGTTTGCTTTGCCATGTTTAAAACCTGGGGTAAAGAGACAGGGATTATGGCACTGACAGTCCAGCTGTAACACCCATAGCTACTAATTGGCCAGCAGCAGGGGACCTTCAGAGCACTCTTTAACATCCTTGGTTCTCTATTTTGATAAGAGAAGCAATTTGAAAGCCATAAACATAAACACATTCCAGCTTATGTCTCATGGAACCTGTTGATACCCACAGTTTTGAAACTAAAGCTCCCAAATGCAAAATCTCAGCGACGCTAAAATCAATTACCTGCAAGACCAAGCCTCAGCAGTTGCACAGATTTTGCGAAGTGATATTTATTTTTAATTACAGCTGCTCCTTGGTGTATTTTAGCTCACAAATCTGATGAATGAATGTCTTTGAGGACATCACCAAATATTTTTAAAAATGTTTCTTTTTTTCTCAAACTTCAAAGTCTGAAAAACTTTTAGAACCTTTTTATAACTTTTGCTTCATGCTGCAGTAATGTGTGTCTTAAATCCAGTGATCACGTAGAGCAATGATAATATGAACATACTGAGAGAGACCCACGTGTTAGTTGCTTCCATTCATGCAGAAAAGCTGTGTTCCCTAGAAATACGCTTGAATGTTAAGTTTTTCTCTGTGGTTGCTCTGAAATTTGGCATCCAGCAGTAGTAAAGAGCATAAGGGTATTTGTTGAACAAAAACCTGTGTAAATGTCAATATGAGGCAACATAGAATGAAAAAGTGATGTTTTCTGCAGGAGTAAAGGTGAGGGGGCAGTAAGAGGAAGGACTGAAGGAGTACAGACTTCCTATTCAAAAGCGTTGTTAAATCAAATGTTTTGATGTAAACACTTTTTAAAAACATATTCTTAGTGATTTTGTAGCTTGAGCAGTTACTTGGTACTGTTTTCTGTTTCTGTTTTCAATGTTCAGTTCCCATCACTGTAAAAATGTTACTTTTTGTTTTGTTGCTCATTGAGTTGCCTTATGTGATAAGATGGCTACCTTAAATTCTGCATTTTTAGAGCTCTGTAATTGGCTAAGTAATTGCTTTAGATTGTAAATGAAAAAACTTGTTTATCTGTTGTTTCTCTTAAAAGCAAAAGGTCTGATCAAACAATTTCCTCTCAAATGATAAAGAAGAACCCTTACAAATAAGAAAACTTGAGTAAAATAACGACATTAACTAGTGCATTTGGAGTTATGTCCAGTTTGCCTTGTAGGAGAGGTTTTCAGTTTTGAGAAGAGATCCATAATGATTCAGCTTAGTATTAGAGTTTGGCGTTAGAAAAAACCCTGATAGATACCCTTCTGCACTATGGCTGTTAACTCTGCGGTGTAACTGTTATAAAAGAACTGTTTACGAAAACCTTGCATAAATTTCCACTCTGTGAACACATATTTTAAAGCAAAATATTTAAGGAAATTATTTGTTATTTCTTAAAAATACTTGAAAATGTAACTTTCTGTAGAATTAATAAACCTCTATTTCACTTGACATATTATTGCAATAGAATCTGGAGACCAGTTAGTTAGGTAGTTCAGGATTTTTAAGTGATGTTGGATATTGTATAGTCATGAAAGCATGAATTTCATACTTGACAATGGTCAATGCAAGTGGGAAATGGGAAAGGTGGGGTAACACAGATAGTGTACATGCCACTCTTAGCCACTGGGGATCAGTAAAGTACTACTAATCCTCTCAAGCCTCCATACTTAGAGGTGCTTGACAGTTGCTTGTCTTTGTCCTGTTCTAGATTGTTGGAACCCTGACCCACACTCACGACCTTCCTTTGCCAGTATCCTAGACCATCTTACTGCCATAGAAGAGTCTGGTTTCTTTGAAATGCCCAAAGATTCCTTCCACTCCCTGCAGGAAGACTGGAAACAAGAGATCCAAGAGATGTTTGATCAGCTCAGAGCCAAAGAAAAGGTAAGGAGAGAACAGTGCTCCCTGCTTGTGCTCTCTGGATTATAATTTCCCCATTTTGTAATTGAAACAGGGATCATTGTATAGTGCATCCCAGATATAATTTTGACTGTGCTTTACTGGAGCCTGTATTAAGTCCCTGAATCAATGGCAGGTTATGATGCACACAAGGGTAGAATCATGAGAAAAATAAATATCTTCATCCTGAGCTGCTAATTCATTCTAATATTGTAGGGAGCTTCCATTATACACTGTGCAACTGTTATGATGAGTTGTGTTAATTGTTTAAACATCTGATAACTGTTTCACTTAACTGAGAAACCCAGTGATAAGAGGAGATTTTGGAGGGGTAGTTTCAGCATATATACTCTAGTACACACTGCAGCTTTGATTCTACCAGGTTTGTGTTTTCCGGGTTTTGAAGACAACCGAAGTGCATAGACAATGATAAACGTGAGAGCTATCAAGGGAATGGTGTAGTAACTGTTCTAATTGAAGTCCATCTGTGCAGAAAGCAGGAAACAAAAATGCGGACAGGAATAAAAGGAGTGGTGACCATCAGCCTCAAAGAGAAGTGAAAAAAAATGAAATTGTCTTTAAGCATACTTTCAACACAGCTTGCTGCATCTAAAGACAGAGACTGTCTTTACAGTCAATGGTAAAAACTGCAGCAAAATCGCTAAAGTAATATTTTTTTCAAGTTCACAATCTCTTGCCTAAAAATAAACTCATAATGAGCCCCCAACTTAATCAGGGCTCTGAGATTGGATTTAGGAGGCAGAGAGAAGAAAAAAGATGATTTTGGGTCAGAGGAGAGAAGTCCTACAACAATACTTAAAACATTTCTATTCACCTGTTATAGTAGCTTTTGGGGAAAATAGAATAGCTAATTGGCTTTTCTCTGCTGCTGTTGTCCTGTGTTGGAACAACTTTTGAAAACTAGAAACTTCAACAGACAAGGAGAAAGCCAAACAGTAGTTACTAGACTGCCCTCAGGTTGAGTATTCCTCTTTAGTGATGGGGAAATAATCTCATGTGCTGTTCATTTAGAGAGTAAACTGTACCAGATCTCCCTGGTGGTGAGACAGGTAACAATGCTGTTCTTAAAAAAATCTAAACTAAAATCTATCTGATTATCTTTTTGAAGTTTAATTTGAATTCTTCAGTTTTTACCTTCTGCACCGGAATTAGCTAGTTGGAGAGAATTATTCCGAGTTCTGAATTCTTACGTACTTGTGGGGAGAAGACAGGAGTGCAGGGAGAAGTCTTTTTGAGATTTCAAGGACAACTTCGGTTTGATTCATTTTGTCAGCAAGAGTTAGACTGAAAAGTTTGCCTTATGCATCTTCTCCAGGACCATGTCCAGATGGCTTTTGAATATCCCTAAGTAGGGAGATTCCACAGCCTCCCTGGGCAACCTATGCCCAGCGTTCAGTAACATACTCAGTAAAAAAGCATTCAGAGGTGGTCTCCTGTATTTTGGTGTGTGCCCATTGCCTCTTGTCCTGTCACTGGGCACTGCTGAAGAGAGCCTGGCTTTATATTTTTTTCTACTCTTTCCTCAGGTTTTTATGTACACTGATAAGATCCCCCTTTGGCCCACCCAAGGCTTTTTTGTGCTAGGATGAACAGTCCCATCTCTTTCAGCCCTTTCTCATAGGAGAGGTGCTCCAGTCTCTTAATCATCTTCATGGCCCTTTGTTGGACTCTGTCACCGGTATGTCCTTGTCTGTCTTGTACTGGAGAGCCTAGAACTTGAAATAGGATTTCAGGTGTGATCACACAAGTGCTGATGTCCAAACTTTAGTATTGGTATGAAGGTCCTAGAATGGCAAGCACAGAAGTCCTTGAGGATTTTTTTTGGCTTCCAGCTGAGCCTTTAAACAGTGGTGGTAGCAGTGCTGTGATCACAAGTCATTGCTGCTGTACCTTCAGATTAGGCAAGGTTAGTCTTAATGCACAGGTCACAAGGTAGCTTTTTAGTTTCACTTATCTCCCTACAGGAGCTGCGCACATGGGAAGAAGAGCTGAGTCGTGCTGCTGTTGAACAGAAGAATCATGAAGAGCTGCTGCGAAGGCGGGAACAGGAGCTGGCAGAACGCGAGATTGACATCCTGGAAAGGGAGCTCAACATCATCATTCACCAGCTGTGTCAGGAGAAGCCTCGAGTAAAGAAACGCATGGGAAAGTTCAAGAGGAACCGGCTCAAGTTAAAAGATGGCAATCATATCAGCCTACCTTCAGGTTGGTGACATGTTGTGCTGTGCCAGGTGAAATGGGAGCAACCTGCAGGCTTGGTAGCTCCTTACTACTGACACTTAAGCATTAAAAAGTATTGGATGTAATTCGGGAAAAAAACGTACCTTATGGGTTCAGTAAAATAAATGTGATGTTTTTGTGGCTAGCATTGCTCCAAGTTCCAAGATAAAGGCCAGAAATAAACTTGAGATGTTACAGGTTTGTTAATCAGTGGTTGTAAATGGTTAATGGTTAAAATGCTGGTGTTGCAGTTTAGCGTGTTAATATTCAAAGTACCAGTTTAATAAAGGATGTGCATAAAAAATGATGGAGGTTCTTGTTCTGGGAATACTTTACATAATGCTGCAGCAGAAACTGTAATGTACTGGATTTCTTGGTGTAAGAATCTAAAAATTACCAAAATAGATTTATAGCTGTGAGACTGTAGCTCTAGATTACTACTTCTTATGTAAACTTGTATTAACACACGAGTGACCTCTAATACCACCCTTCTGGAAGAAATGCTAAATATTAGTGAGGTCTTAGGGAAGTCACTCTTAAGAGCAATGATGGTGATTTTCAGAAATGATTTATTTGCTGGGAGATATTGGCTGTTCAGAAGAGCAATTATGCTAAAATGTGTATGTTAACTATGCCTTTCCTTAGGTCTGTAAATGCCTGTTTTGGTGGTGCTTAAGAAACTGAGAGATAAGATGAAAGGAATTATACAGGGATATACTTTGGCATAAATGTCAGTCAACATATGGGGCCTGTGTGTGTATGTGTGTTACACATATGCCAAGATATATCTTCAAGAGTGTGAGCACACATTTGTGTTCTGAAGTAACAGTGTGTACAAAGGGCAAATAGCAATTAGCTGTAAAACTTCATTTCTACCTTGATCCTATAAGTTGTGCTCTTTGAAAGTTACCATAAAGTATTTCTTTTTCCCTGTTTAAAAAAAAAAACTTCAACTGTTTTTCTGCTTTTGTTTTGACTTTTTTCTTTTGCTGAACAGATTTTCAGCATAAATTCACTGTGCAGGCTTCTCCAACGATGGATAAAAGGAAAAGCTTGATCAGTAGCTGCTCCAGCCCTCCTGCAAGTCCTACCATTATTCCCAGACTCAGGGCCATACAGTGTAAGGAGCTCAATGTAGTATTGAATTTGGGAAATGTGCAGTCTGTCAGCGTGGTAAGATGTCCAGATTCCATATCTAGGACAAGACTTTAAAAGAAAGTACTAAAATGTTTTCCTTGTACATTGTATGTATGCATTTAGAGAGAAAAATGGAGTGTGTTGGTGATGGGGGGAAATATCACCTCTTTTGGAGTCGAAACCATACTTAACCAAGTCTTTGAAGTATTGCTGTTTGTATAGAAAATACATTCCTGAGGTATAGAGTTAATTTTTAAAAATACTAATTTGCAGAGTAGATCTGTGAAACATTATTGAAGTGGATTAAGTTACTGTTGTAAGGAAACAGAAAAAAAATAAGGGTGCTTGTCATGCAAGTAATGTTGCCATAATAAAACAGAATTAGGCAGACATGCATGTTTTAGAATTATGGAAGTCATGTTAGCTAGTGTATAGTGTTTGCTTTGAATACCATGACACTTGTGTGTCTGGTATCAAACTGGTGGTTCTGAAGGGAGAACAGTGATGGAATAAAGCTGTAAAGGCTACCTATACTTTGAGGGATTAGGGAATACCTAATTTTGAAGGGATTTGGTTGTTAGATCTTTGTTGATAAATGGTCATTAATACAGGAAAATAATTTTCGCTACTATTCCTGTTTTGGCCTATGTTTTATTCTTCATGTTGCCATGGAAGCAATTCTTTAATTTGTCTGTCTGTTTTTCTTTCCCATTTTCCACTGTTCTTCCCACTTGTGAAGTGACTCCTGCTGAAAGCAGTAAAACGTGGGGGCGAAGCTCAGTCCTTCCAAAGGAGGAAGGAGAGGAAGAAGAGAAGAGAGGCCAGAAGAAAAAGGGACGCACCTGGGGACCAAGCTCACTTTGTCACAAGGAGCTAGGTGCAGGAGAAGATGGGTAAGAGAGGGTCTGGAGGCAGACTAATTTCCGGGTTCTAAAACTGCTTATGAGCTGGCTCTCGGGAAATTTGCCTATCCTCTTCCAAACACTTTCCTGCTCCCAGACTTACTTTCTGTACCAGATATGTTAGAGATTCAGATTACAGAACTGCATTCAATCTTTTGCTGGTGAGTGATGCTTTCACTGTTTGCTATTATGTTGTTAGGTGTGTTTCTAATCAGTAGGACTTCCTAGCTGAGCAAAACTCTTTACCTAGTAGGTTTTCTCTATTTTCAGGCTCAACTTTCTGTAGTTTCATATCATATCTGAAAATACTTCTCTCTTAAAATTCTCAGATATGCTTTTTCTTGTCTTAATTTTTAAATAATAGCATTTATCTGGTAGAGCCAGACAAATATCTTTGGTCATTTGAAAAGGACAAATATATGTCCTTGGAGTGAATACATCCTGAAAGTGATCTTTCCAGAGATACAGATTGTACTTCTTTTTCTATAGGTTATTGTTCTGTGGCTGCTCTTTTTTTGGTGTGTGTGTGAATTATTTAAAGAAGGACTCCAATGGATCATTGCTGAAATGCTGCTTTAAACATAGGAGTATTTTGATCTTCTGAGAAGTTTGAATGCTTTGTGACTTTTTTCATGGAGTTTGAAGCTTTTTCACTCTGCTAAGTTGATAGTTTGACTCTTGGCGTATTTTTAGCAGGGAAAATAAAATAACTGGTTATAATCTTTGACTATTGTGTGCTCAGGTGTGAAATGCCTGAAAACCAGATGTTTGCATAATGCATTACTATTGCAGTCCTCTGCAAGAGAACCTGGATCTGTTAGAATATGTTCTGTCTCAAATAAACTTACACATGTTGACAGGGCAATGTGGAGGAAGGTTCTTTGACTGATGTCTGTGCTTTACTTGTTCTGTAGATGAAGTATAGCATTCTACAGAATTAAAACAAATGTCAGACTTCACAATCATTAACTATATAGAAGGGCAGGAGATCACTGAAGCTGGAAAAAAATACTTCTATCTTGAAATCATGTTCTTCGAATTCTGGGAATAAAGCTCTTCAGTTTTCATTACTGTACAGTCTGAAGCACTGATGGCTTTTGGGCACAGACAGCTGGAAGGGAGTTGATTGCTAACTGTAGTTACTCATAAGACTATCCTGTTCTCTCTGCAACTGAGATGTTCTGTAGTATTCAGAGTCTTTCCTAGAGAGACTCGATACAGCTATTGCATTTTGCAGACTATTTGAAACAGGATAGTGTTGCTGAGAGGGCAGTATGGCTAGCATACAATGAACTTCTTTCTGAGGTCATGCTGGACTGCAAATTTTAATTTAAAGGGAACAAAATGGCAGTAAACATGGAAATGTTTTTGGAGGTGTTTTTCCCCTCCTCTTTTTTTTTTAAAATTTTCTTTAGTGCTTGATTTTTTACATGCAAGATTGATTGCAAAAGAAATCAAGGTGCCTTAATTTCAAGAGAAAGTGTTTAATCTCATTTTTGTAGTGGTGCTTTTTATTATTCTGCGTTCATAGCTGTTAGTTATCAGCAGAGGTCTTTTGACTGCTGTTGTGTAATAAACGATGGAGGGACCTTATGACTTTTTTTAAGGTGCTGTAAAAATGTCACAATTTCTTTTTGTGGGAGGGCTTCAAATCTGTGTAGTTAGGATGGATACGTGTATGCTGTAATAGAATGATAGAGAATATAGAAGGGGAAAATGGAAACTGCTGGTGAGCACGGTACATTTTCTCACATCCTTTTACTATTTCAGTCTGAAAGCTCTGGTAGAAGGATACAAACAGTGGTCATCCAGTGCACCGAACCTTGGAAAGATCCAGAGAACTGCACCAGCTTTTCCAGGATTCACCAGCTTAGCAGAGATGGGTAAAGGAATTCCCTGAACTTGATACTCTCATCCCCACTTTGATTCACATTTGAATAAATCTCTTTTTTTTTCTGACCTTCACCTGATACCTTACAGCAATGTCTTAATTTTTTGATACCTATTTTTCTTCTATCCCTTGTGAAATGTCTACTTCCGCCTTCTAGATTTTCTTTTTTTTCACCTCTCTGCATGTGCTTGTTGTCTGTCAAGTTAATAAGCTTCTGTTAATTCTCCTCTAGCTCCATGCTATCTCTCAGCTCCTTTCCTATATATTGATACTTAGATGTGCAGCATGGTCACACCCTCACTTGCAAGGAGCGATCCTTATAATTTTCCTGCCTTTTGCTCATCACAAACATATAAATTTACTCTAGAAGTAACTGAGGTGCAGGTTGTTTCTGAAATGCTTTTCTGCAATTAATCCCAAATAGATTAATGAGTCATTAATTTCTTCCACTTTGATAGTGCTTCCAGGTATTTGTCTCAACCTATCTGCTTTGGAGACAATAACCTGTGAGTATTTGGCAGTTGATGAATGATGCTTGTGATGAGAACAGTTGCATTTTTTGAGGAGAAGCTTGTTTTCATGTATATTTGTAAGACAGTGAAATTTGCTAGTGGAAGTGTTGCGTCAATGCAAAGTCTGTTTTCATTTGCTTTCCAGATGATGAAGACAGTGAATGTCTTAATGGAGAGGACAAAGTGCACCCTTCACCTGTGCACAATCAGTCATACCTCTGCATCCCATTTCAGAAGAATGAAGACTGGGATGGCCCTTCTAGTGATGCCAATGAGGAGTCCACCCCTGTAAACTCTGCTACGAGTACCCCACAGCTGACACCCACCAACAGCCTCAAACGTAGTGGCTCCCACCACAAGCGATGTGAGGTTGCACTGCTTGGCTGTGGAGCAGTGCTGGCTGCTGCAGGCCTGGGTTTTGATCTGTTAGAAGCAGGGAAGTGTCAGCTGCTGATTGAGGAGGAGCCGGAGGTGCCCAAGGAAGAGAAGAAGAAGCGTGACAGCATTTTTCAGCGAGCTGGACGCCCACGCAGGAGCACTAGTCCACCTTCCCGGAAGATCTTCAAGAAAGAAGATCCCATGTTATTGCTAGGCGAGCCATCCACATCCCTTACCCTTCTTTCCCTGTCTTCCATTTCCGAATGTAATTCCACCCGGTCCCTGCTGCGCTCAGACAGTGATGAGATTGTGGTGTATGAAATGCCTGTCAGCCCAGTGACAGTCAAGGCTCCTTTGCCAGCCATTACGAACCCACTGGTCAACGTCCAGATTGAGAGGTTCAAACAAGACCCCAACCAGTCCCTGACTCCCACACATGTGACAGTCTCTTCCCACACCCAGCAAAGTGGGCACAGGCGCACACCTTCTGATGGGGCCATCAAAGGGAGTGGACTCATTGTCAACGGGTGCCCAACCAGTGGATGCCCTTCCAGTAGCTGTTTAACTGGAGCACTGGGAGCAGGTAGGTTTTCAGCCATCTTCCTTTTCCTCTTCAGAATAAAGACACAAACAGTATAATTACTTGTTACTTATACAGAATCCATTGTGATGACCAGCCTGCAAGAATTG
Organism: Myiozetetes cayanensis; assembly: GCF_022539395.1. Taxonomy (NCBI): domain Eukaryota; kingdom Metazoa; phylum Chordata; class Aves; order Passeriformes; family Tyrannidae; genus Myiozetetes; species Myiozetetes cayanensis. The sequence goes on along the minus strand of NW_026087853.1, from coordinate 33,761,661 downwards.
CTTATGGATGCTATCTTTACACAAATAGTTAACAGAATAATGCAGTAATGGTTTCTGTTCCAGCATCTCTGCACTAAGGAACTCCTTGCTCCCCCTGTGCTGTAAGGCAGAGCACAGTATTGTTTCTTAGACAAAAATGGTGCCAAAGTACAAATACTGCACGTTTTTAACAGTTCCTTGGGGTTCCATCTTCAATGCCTTTATATACTTGTTTGTAGTTCAAAGTGAGTTCTGATCTTTAAGGCAGTAAAAACGGGATCTCTAGAACAGTTGGTGCTTGTGCCACTGTTGCTCTTATTCCTTTGCAAATAAGAGGGGTCTTCACAAATAGGTAGTGTTCTCACTGTTGCAGTCTTTAAAAGTGGATGTGACTTCATAACTTAAAAAATGTTTTCCTGTGTTCTTGCTCTAGTAATTCAGAGGAAAAAAAAAGGACTAGAATAATAAATTAAAATTTGATTTAATTAGATCTTTTCCCAATGGTAAAACAAAATGTGAGGTTGTATTTTGAATGGAAGTCTGCAGTAAAATGTGGGTTAATGCAGTTGAGAATTCTCATTAAAATGGTAAAAGTTATGTTGTGTTTGTAAAAAAAAAAAAAATCAAGCAAACACCATCCCCCACTCCTAAACAAAAACAAACCAGGAAGCATCTGCAGTAGGTAGTGTTAAGTGGCTCTTCCAGGAAGTTGGTCCTGCTTGTGACAAACAGGTGTTGTGTATCACGCTCTGTCTCCCTGATCCATTCAAGCTATTAGTGGGTAATGTGCCCTCTGAAGGATTTGGAGATCCCTCCCCTCTGGTAGGAGGTCAAATCCATGGTCTCCAGTCAGAAAATTGAAGAAAGCAAATGAGGAGATGAACAAAACTTGGTGCATGCGCTAGGTCAGTGAAACAAGTGTCTTGCAATGTGTTGAGAACAGCGTAGGGTTAAAGAAGCAAGTTACTTCAGGTTTGCATCATCTTGAAGATACGGAGTTTGTAGATTCTGAACGGAGGCCTTCTGCTTTGAAAATGTTTTTGCACTGTACATACAATAAGCCAAGATCTGTTGGAACAGTGACATCTAACATGTTTCCCTCTTCTCTTACATTGTCTGGTTTGGATAGGTGTATTAAAAACACCTAGTCCAAGTAGAGATCCCACTGAGGTCCCTCGCCTGCCAGACCCCAACCTTGTTTTTCCTCCAACCCCAAGACGATGGAATGCACAGCAGGATCCCACACTGGAAAGACCCAAGACATTGGAGTTCCTGCCCCGACCACGTCCTGCAGCCAGTCGGCAGCGGCTTGATCCCTGGTGGTTTGTGTCACCCAGCAATGCCAAGGGAGAATCTTCTGCCAACAGTTCAAGTACTGATACTCCAAGCAATCTGGACTCTTGTTTTGCTAGTAGCAGTAGCACTGTAGAAGAGAGACCTGGACTGCCTGCACTGCTTCCTTTCCAGGTGGGTCCTCCTGTAGAGGAGCGGACACTGTTGGACATGGATGCTGAGGGGCAGAGCCAGGACAGCACCATTCCGCTATGCAGAAGTGAACTTAACACACACAAAGCTGCAGCATATGAACTCAAGCAAGAATTCTGGTCTTAATATGAAACCAATGGGGACAGTGAGTCCCTCTAAATTCAATCCTACTTTTTGCACTGAGAATGCACTTTGAAGACAGATGAGATGGAGGGATGCTACAGAGATCATATGGTGCTGCCTCTGCTGAAGATGTATTGTTGACTGCCTAATTTTTTGTCTGCAGTTGGGTGAAACTTGGCAACTCTGAGCTGCTGACTTTTGCTGTGGGGTTTTTCTGTAGTCTTCCCTGTCCTCTTATTGCAGTTTGAATCTGCAATGAGCTAAAATTATCATATCAAAGCCTTTTGTTACTGACCTTGTAGGATTTGGCACTTGCAGTAAGTATATTGGTATCTATGCTGGTATTAATCAGTATTTTCAAAACTCAGATATTATACAATAGCAGACATCAGTGTTTGATGTTTTCCCAAGGAATCCAGGACAGAAACAATTAATTGTCTAGAGACTACCTTCTCTGAAATATATTCAAATCATTAGACAGGCCTGGGAATCATCGTACCCCCACTGAAAGAGCAAAAGTAGCTATCTTAAGGCTTGTTTGTCCTCTTTTGCTTAACTGATAGTGTAAGGTGGAACAGATTGCAGGGGAAGGGCATGGCATCTCCACTGATGGAGGTCTTTGAGAGCAGGTGAACCAGATGAAACAAGTAGGTGTAGTTGATCTTGGCTTCAAGGTAGGTTGAATGAACTTCAGTGGTATCTTGAGGTCCCTCTCAGCCCTATTTTTCTATGACCTGGTGCTTTCAAGAAGATGAAGTCTTATGGTATGGCTGTTTATCTTGCTTTTTTGTTTCAAACTTTGGTTCCATCTGTCCCTTTTTTCCTACCGCCTGTTTCTCAGGCTGTAGTGAAATTGCCTCAGCTTTGGGAAGGGAATTAGCAGGAACTCTTTCTTTAAAGCTGTGTTGACTTGCAGAAGTAAATTACATGTTCCCAAATTTATCTTCTGTTTTTTCTCCTTTCTTACACTTTTTAGGAGTGACCCATGAAACCCGAGACTGTTCTTATGCACACTGGTACTTGTTTAAGGCTATTTTGAAAATGAGGCTTGTTAGTAGTTGGATTGTGCAAACAGGAATTGGAACATCTGGATTCTGTTTCATTTTGTCTCTGATTCACTGTGTGACCCTGGGCAAATAATGTAACCTCTGTGCCTGAATTTCCCCATCTGTAAATAATAGGAATAATACCTACCTCACAAGGGGAGGGGTTGGGACATATGTAATGGTCCTTTGAGATCTTTAAGTGAAAGGCCCTATAGACATATAAATTCTTCATTCTTGTTCAAATATTAAAAAACTAAATCAGGAGCAAGAACAGACCCCTGTCTTGAATGAGGAAGTCACATAAATAGGTTGTGCCTATGCTCACAGTTTTCTGTACAGGGACTTCCAAGTGTGTCTGTGCCACTACAGGTATAACTTAGTGGCTGTAATGAAAGCTTCACGCTTCCCTAGGTTCAACACTATAAATAAGAGATGTAGCCTTTAAATGAGTGTAATAGGGTAGTCTGCTTTGTTGCAGGTTAAGCATATCTGTTCACTCTTTTTGTACAGGTCTGCGCTCATTTTGCTGATCTACTGACCATTTGGTTGCAAATATCTCATTTGACAGTGCCGCCAATGCAGTGCTCAGCCTGTTGGGGCAGTCCAGTCCTGGTGTGAAAGCAGTGTAGCCAAATACTTCCTGCAGCTGTCAGCACAGAGAACCTGTGTGTTTACGTGCATGTAACTGGACTTTAAAAACCAGCATGTGAGGAAGAACTGTACATAAGGTTTTTTAGTTCTGTTTGAGGACTGAAACTAGCATGTTGCCATTAGTCAAGTGCACCTTTTTTCCAAGCAATTACAGTATGTTTTTGTGTAGAAAGGTCACATATTTCTTATTTATCACATTCCATGAAAAATTTTTAATGGCAGAATTACTTTCTGCCACGGTCCCCATTAAATGCTCCAGAGCTAGCTTTAATTGTGCTATACTAGGTGCTGAAGTTGGATAGACTGTGTAGACAAGGTGTTGTGATGTGGGACTAAGACATTTAAAAAAGAAAACTTACATTTCTGACTGTTTTGTTAAATGTAGAACTTAGCATTGTTGATTTCTTAAGCATTCATAGTTTTACTTTCCATTTCTGAAAAATTAATCTGTGATCCCGAGACTAGCAAAAAGACAAAACCCATCCAACAGATGATTGATTTTAATTGTGCTATAAATCAAGCTCAAGGAAGTCAAAGGGACTAAAAAGAAAGGGATTAAAACAGTCTGTTATTCAAAGTCTGCCTTACCATTTTAAAAAGACTGAAACAAAACAGGATCAGCTGTTCTTAAATGTAATGTTTTCTATCCAAAAAATATCGTTATAAATGTCATGGGGAGTATCATGTGCTCTGCAAAGGTGTCACCTGGAATAGCCCCATTTGAACAGAAATCTTTAAAATCCATTTACTTGCACGAAATGGAAGGCTACCTGTTTAGGTCACATTGTTTTAACTCAACCTGCTAAAGTTTCTGTAAGTTCACCAAGTAAACTCTAGGTTTCTGTCTAGTTCCCATCAGTCAAGACAGCTGGAAGAACAAGTCGTTCTGTCACCTCTTTTGCTTAAGAAAGTTGAGGATGACATATCAAACCCTCCTTGCCACTCTCTCTCTTTTAGATAATCACTTGGTGAAAGTGGTTATGTAGCTGAACAGTAAGAGCATCTTCACTAATACGGAATGGACGTTGCTCCATCAAATGGGTAGGACAGGTGACAAGGAGTCAAGTCAGGGTTTTCAAACTAGATACTGTTATTACAAAGCTGCTAGAAAGATTAGGTAGAAGCATAATGTTTGGGGTGTGTTTGTTTGTTTGTTGGTTTTTTTTAAACCCTCACTTGATGCAATTATCTTCATTGAATCTAGAACATGAATTAACCCGAGGCAGTCTTTGAGCATCAACCCATAACTGTCCTCCGGTGACTAACCTGAGGTATCAGGCAAGAGAAGACTGTTGTGGAACCAAGACTATTGACTTTAGTAGGTGGTAGGGTATTCTCTGACAGGCAGAGGGGGCTCTCAAGGCAAAGAGCTGTTTTACCTTAGGAATTCCCAAACCTCTCCCTATATCCATCTGTGCCATCCTGGCTTGAATTTGCTTCTTTCTTAATCTGTTGGTGTTTTTCCTTCCCACTTGTGTGAGGTGAGGTGTTCCACATCTCCAAAGGAATGCTCCACTGTAGTCCACTAGATAGTGAGAAGATGTGAGCCCGTCAGCTCACAAATCTTTTTTTCCTACTGACCACTATTATTCCCATTTTTCAGGGAGATAAAAGTTTCAGAATATTGTTCATTAACATACTTTTCTAGTAGTATTCTTGAGGGAAATAGTGAAAACATTATTTAAAAAAATTCCAATAAATGCATTGCTTCCTAAGTATCTGAATAAGTTGCACTTTTTTTTTTCTGAGAAAATTAGAAAAAGATAACATGAGAGCACAAAATCACTGAGCAGTCTGAAACGTAATGACAAAAGAATGGAGTAAAGTGTATCTAATTACAGGAGGATGGGGCAGTTTTTTAACTGATAGTAGTAATGAGATTGTAGCTGAGAGAAATGTTTGTGGTCTAGAAATATGCTTGTGCTTTTGTTTAGTCAGCTACCAGTATGGATCACTATGTAATTGATATGCTGATTTAGGAAATACAAAAAAGTTTGTTGACCCTTCAAAATATGCTGTTCTTGTAGCCTGTTTGGTTTTCCTGTGAAACTGGGGGGAAAGCACAGACATAGCAACCAGTGCAAAAAAATTATGATTTTATTTTATAAATTTCTACTGGTTTCACAGAAATTGAGTGTGGGACAAGTAGAAAGAAGAAAGCTTTTGTGTCAAAACTAAGGTGATTAAGTAGTTCTGGATTTTTTTTGCTGATACCGTTGCTTCTTACGGACTGCACAATGCTCTGTTTTACCAGCAAGCAGGTCTTGATCTCCTTTCAGTCCTTTTCAGAGGTGCAAATGTAACCTTTTGTAGGTATTTTCTCTCCAGATGAGTATTGCAGTGGATTGATATTCATTATGAGTCAGGAAACCTCAGTGAAAATACTCTTTTTGTAAAGGTTTTCTAAAAAAAGGAGTATTTTTAAAGTGAATATTTTGCTGTTGACGTAGAAAGACCTATTCTGGCTTGACATGTTTTTATGATGAAGTATTTTTCTGTACCTCTAGGAATGGGAGTAGTTGCCTTCCTCTTCATAGCATGCTGTTATCTTAAGACTTTGTGGACAATACTGCGTAGAGATGTTGCTTCGATATGTCACGAAACTGGATACCTCTCATTCTGTCGAAGGTGAGGCAGTAATGGTCGAGTAAAGAAAGGTCTTTGCCACCTGGAGTGTTCTGTTAAATAGAACATGACAGGAAACCTCTCATCTTGAGTCACCTTTCTAGCTTGAGCTTAACTTTTATTTGGAATTTAATTAATCTCTGTGGGATTAATGTGGGAGCTGGAGTCCCTTTAGATGTATGGAACCAAACCTAATACTGTATCCCAAAATTCAGTGACAGCCTGTTACTTTTGTAAGTAATTTTAAACCAATTATAATGGGCTTGTTTCTTTTGGATTTTTTTTTTTTAAATCTTTCTTCTTGGAAAAAGTGCTTATTGCTTTCTAACCTTTTTCATTATTTTGGAAATGTTCTCAAGAACTCTTACCAATTCTGTGTTGAATAAGGAGGTTTGTATCTTTCACAGTGATTTAGGCCCTCCTTTTGGCTTTGCTTTTTTTGGTATGAAACAAGAACATCTATATTTGGAAACTAAGATTTCTGATCCTTATCCTGTCACTGCAGATCAGTTTCTTAGCTTCCATGCTTTTAAATCACTTAAGACTACAATTTGGATAAAACTGGACAGTAAGAGTGAGGGGATAAACATGTTTTAAAATGTGTTTGCGAACAAGCAATAAGAACACCAAATATGGGAACCAAAATATACTCATGCTGTCACAGAGCATAACTTTCAGACTTCATAAACATTTGGTTGATTATGTAATTAGGGTACCTTTAGGAAAGAATGCCTTCCAATGTTTTTCTGTTACGTTTACTATTTTAAGATTAGACTGTGATTAAGATTAGAATATGGTGGTTTTCACAGTATGGTAGCTAGCTGGACAGAAAGGATTTTTACCCAAATTTGTCTCTCTGATTTTTTCCTCTATTTTCAGTCAAGTTTGTGGTTTAATTTTTTTTTATTATTTTATTTTTTTTTGGTGTGTGTGTGTGTTTAACAAACAATACAGTCTTCTTAAGAAGAACTTAGGTTTTATTGGTTCCTTAGCCTTACTTTCGTGGTTTCACAAGGCAGTATGGAAATGAATTCATGGCTTATTCTGCTGCTCCCTCTATTGAACACACTAGTAGAAAGTCATATGCTGCAGTTAAGATGTGCATTTGCTTTTGGTTTTTCCCATGCTGAGTTTTTTTTCAGCAGCTCTGCTATTGGTCAGAGATGGACACAACTTCTGAAATTACCTATATCAACTTTATTTTTGTATGTCGAAAGTAGTCACTGCCAGGCTAATGAGGTATGTGTGCTTGATTAAAAAGTAGTTTGTCACTGGTGACTGGGTGGTGGATCTGATGTAGCTACCAGGATTATTATTATTCCTCTCTAACAAGGATCTCTCTTTTTGCTACTGGAAAGTCTCCAGCACTTCATCAGTGTTTGTACACAAGAAATACATTTTATCTCCTTCTGTACATGTGTGAAAAACCTCTTACTTTTTCTGACCAGGAACATAATTTTCCTACTAAGAATGGCTTCTTGGACTCTGTGTTTTTGTTCGTTTTCTGTTTGTTTGGGGATGTTGATTATTTTTGGTTTGTATTTTAAGCCTATGAAATATATATATGTCTGAGGTGCATCCTGTATTCCTAGGTGCCTTCCATCTCACGTGTTTCCTTGCTAGGAGCTGAGTTTTTTGGAGGAAACTCCTGGTTGTAGCTTTCAGTACTGTTCTTCATCACACACCAGGCCAAATACCAGAACAGTGCTCATGTGCTCCCAGTTAGAGATGTGCCCACACCCCTCTGTGAAGACATGTGCTATCACTGGCTCTCAGTGTCTCTGTTAGAATTTTGCCCCTGCCCCATCTTTATTGGTTATTTATTCTTGTTACCAAAGTAACAAGCCTAAGACAGAAAACAATACATATTTTAGGTGTGCTTTGACCTAAAAGGTTTCCAAGCTAGAAGCATAAGATACAACTGGGTGAAGTGAAAGTGGAGGTTGGCAGGAAATAACAAATAAGAATGAAGTTATCCTTCTTAATGTAAGTCAGAGAACAGAGCTGCTTGGTAATCTGTTGGCATCATTGGTCATTTGGGTCCCAAAGAAGAATTTGAGGAATGTGTAGTCACTTAATGTGTAGTTACTTAATTTCATAGAATGGTTTGGGTTGGAAAGGACCTTAGAGATCATCTAGTTCCAGTCCCTCTGCTATGGCCAGGGACACCTTCAACTAGACCAGTTGCTCAAAGTCCCATCCAACTCATCCAGTTTCTGGTTGGTTTGTTGTATTTTACCCTGAGCTACCTCATTTATAGAGATAGAATGGGAAGAAAGTTCAAGTTTTGGTAAGAATTGCACTAAGTAAGCAATTGAGGCTGGAATGAGATGGGAGAGCAGAGGCAAACACTGCGTTTGGCTCTTTGATGTGCAAATTCCTGATGGAGAAATAAAACCAACCGTTTGGTTTATTAAGATTATACTTTCTTTATAGATTGGTGTCTCCAAAATAAACAATAAAGGACAAGGCAGGGCATTTTTCATGATGATTTCTGATCTGTGGAAGAGTTGATTGTCCACAGACCAAAAGGTGGTGATTTCATATTGGTCACTACTGTTTTTACAAGCAACAGTCTGTTTTTTTCAGAACAGATTTTTTTTTTTTTTAATTATCTCATGTGCTCTTAAAATGGATGTACACATGATCCTGATTGTTTTCCTGTATTTGCAGTCCTGTTTTCCTAATGTATCAGCTCCTAATAACAGTCCTTACTGTGTCTGAATGCTACTAATGTGCAGACAATATAGCTGATATTAAGAAACTATGACACATTTTTAGTGTGCAGTGTAGTGGATTCATAAGCTCAGCTTGAAGTGGACTACTGTGAGATCTGTAGCTGGTGGGTCAGATGGATGCACAGCTAGCAAAAAAGGGCTTAGAACAAATCTGCAGGAGGAATGCCAAAGTTTTATTTGCTTAAAATAAGCAATTTGAAAAGTAATCATGGTGGGGAAAAAGGCCTTTCATTATTCAGAAATACTTTTCTAGGATCTTGTCCATGCTCTAAATTTTAGCAGCCAGGATAGCTAGAGAAACTACATTGTGTTCAAAAGTTTTTGGCTGAAACATAAGACTAGAATAATGCATTTTAAATATGCTATTTCAGAGTGATTGATGCTGTCTCCCTGTTCTATCTTTGTTTCACTTCAGATTTTTCTCAAGAACAGATGTTGAGGTTGGATAAAACTAACCTCCTTGTCTGGGGAGACATATTTGTCTGAAAAAAAGAAACATTGTTCTAGGCGTGTGCTGATGCTTTTGTGTCTCGCAGTCTTAGCAGGAGAGATTATAATGGAGCAGGAAGACATGCTGGTGTTTTTCCAAGCTTTGTTGATAAGATGCTGCTAACAGCAGTTAAGTTTCAGAACAAACATGGCCTCTGATTGCTGTGTGGCATAGCTCCGTTGCACACTGAGCTTCTTGAGGTTTTTCTATTCCTTAGGTTTTTCTGGAATTTGTGAATGTGGCCACTTCTCAGCTCGGGTAATGTCTTTGCTCCCAGGCCTAGTCAGTGTCTCAAAATGAGTTGTTACTGTCGGCTGCCCAAATATTCACATTAGGCTTGTTGTAGTAGGAAGAGTTCATATTTAGGGTAATTACTTTTCAAGTTAAAAGGGAAGAGACCTCAATTCAGAAAACTCTTCATCACATACTTAAACATCACTGAAGTCAGTGGAATGTGTCTGTGGGTCAAAATGCACAAGACCTCGGTTCAGCAAAGCTCTTTAAGTTGGGGGATTGTCCTATAGAGACCAGTGGTGAAGGACCAGGCTCTTTACTTGGATTGCCAGAGAAAAGAGTCAGTTAACCTGAGGAAAGAGTTCCTCAACAAGCTTCTGGGTAAATGCTGGTTTGACTGCTGACTCTTGTGGCCTTTCCATGACTGCACATGCCATGCCTATTTGACTGCTAATTCTTACCATAAGCAGGGTAAGCATTGAGAATGTTTTCTGACATAGGATGAAAGAGCAACAACTTCTGCATTAGCAGATTGATATCTGTAAAGGGGCAGTTAAGTGGTGACTGGAGATTGTGTGTGCAAATGGCAGTTTAACCTGGGGCCATTTCTCTGGTGTTTGTTCTCATTTTCAAAATGCATCCCTCCAGGCTGGTGGACAGACATGACAAGGTTCAGCAGTGATCAACATCCACCACTTCACTAGAGTTCTAGGGTTCTTGTCTGTCAGCTGTTGGCACAGCACTTTGTGCTGCTGTATGTGAATCCTTTCTTGTAAATTCACAACAAGCTAGAAATATCTGAGATATTTTGCCTCACTCAAGTTGAGAGGCTTAAATGGAGTGGCAGGCAGCAGTGGTGGAAAAATCAGGGAAAATACCTGTGCTTTTAACAATGTCTTTTCTGTGGCTTTGAAAGTTCAAGAATTTCTCAGCCAGAGAATGTATTTCCTCCCTCTTTTTATAAGCTACTTCTTTCTTTTGCCTTATTATTTGTGGATCTTCTCCTGCTTCTGTTTAAAGCCAGATGCAAAAAGCAGTGACCTGACTTTCCTAGGTACAATGTTGTAAATCTGAAGAACCAGGTGAGTAGATCTCTTTAGTATAAGATCATGCCCCATGTTTGATCCTTTGAGATATGAGGTAGTTCCTACTTGTGTTGAAATCACTGTGTAGAGGATGTTGGGTACTTCATAAAGAACTCCAAACTCTGTAGGACTGAGATTCATCTTACAACTCCAGTATTTCAGTCTGGTTTTGGAGACCTCTCTGTGTCTTCTCTTCTGTTTATGGTGTTGAAAAGTTTGTTGCTATGGAAGTAGCACCTGAAGGTATATTTTGCCTGAAGAACCTGCAGTGAAGCAGTTGCATTAGCAAATGGCAATGTACCCCAGAGTTGAGTAAAATAACAGAGGCCACCAAGTTTTTCTTGTTTGTGTGATGAAATGTTGTCAAATTAAGTGATTCGTTGGAGCCTTCCTTTAACTTCTGTACAGCAGTAAGCTTAGAGGAAAAGAGGATTGCATTATTTTTTAAAAAGCTTTATTTGTGACCTGGACTTGTTGCCTCTGACCCTCTTGGGCTTAAATAGTTAAATTATATTAATGTCCGGTTTGTTTCACTGTAGGTAACACATCAACTGAATACTCTTGTGCATAATCTACTGTATCTTTCCTCTGTTCCGTGTCAATGTATTATGTGTATTTGGATTACAGTTCTTTTTGTATTAAATTATTTTATGTTATAGAACAATATTTAAGCGAAGCAAAGAGCTATTGGAAGTTGTTGGCGTTTTGGGATTTCTTTTCTCTTTGCTCTTTTTTTGGATGTACTGTAAATTGTAAACCAAGGATGCCAAGCAGGCTTGGTTCAATGGCTAAAATTATTGTATTACAGTGTAATGCTGATCTAGGCCTTGTCTCAACACTAGAGCACACAGACTTGAATAAAACTGTTATAAAAGTGATTGTCTTTAGGCCTTGAGTTCTTGGGTTTGTGCTTCAAACAATTTCAAGCAGATATTTAGAATAGCAGTGGCATTACCTTGCTCTGAGGATTTGAGAATTTTGCCCAGTGCAATAAGAAGCTTATTTTTCTTTGCTAGGTATCTCAATCCTGATCAACTGTTCCAGCTCTGGGTCCTCCATAGGGCTTTTGAAATGTTTCTGGAAAACCCCTGACAGTTTAGTACAAGTCTTGGCACACGGTAACTGTCTGCTAAACTCCCTTCTGGCTTTTCTCTGAACCGGGTAATTAATTGCATACCATTTTTATTAAGGCTAATATTTCTGTTCTGTTAGCTTGAGATTTTTCTACTCTTTATTTAGTATTCCAGCCAAAATGTGAATCTTAATGCCTGAATCTGAAGCTAATGCAGTAACATGTTTTGTGCATGTTGACATTTAACAGATGGTTTAGATTCGCTTCTATTGCTGTGCCTTTGTCCCTGCCACGTCATTCAGTGAGACACATTTGCAGGAACAAGGATCTTTCCAAGCTGTCTTTCATCTGCTGTAGGTGTGCAAGCCAAAATAACATGGTTTTGATTCCTAGGTCATGTGTTTGATTCCCAGGTTGTACCTTTGCTCTTCTCTGCCACCAAGCCATCATTTCATGTTTCTCTGCTTAAAGAAATGTACCTGTACTGATGAACGACTATGCACTACAAGAACTTAGGTTTCATAATTTCCTTTGAAAAAAGATTTTTTCTAATGCAGGTATGTGCAAGAAATCCCAACAGCCTTCCAACAGATACAGAGACTGAACAATGCATAGGTAGGTACCTTCAGTCATATATTCCATTCAAACTGCTGTAGTGTTGCTTTGTGATAAACTGGGAGGAAAGTGGACAGGCAGTCAATTTAGTTAGAAATAATAGCATGCAAAATGAGTCGCTTTTTCACTTGTTACAACAAAAGGTATCTTGCAGTGTTTTGTCTTTCAAACTGTTTTCCCACTCCTTCCCAAATCCTGCCCATCTGAAACTGAGTATTTCTGCCTTCTGTAATGTTCTGCAGAGTAGGATTCTCTCCTAAAAGAAGCAGATTTTCTAGCTGAATTCATTCCCCTGTCACAACCACAAGGTTACCATAGTGTTCAAGCTGCCCTCAGCAACAAAAATCTACATGCATCATGGCAGATACCTTTCTGCCAGCAACTGCAGCATCTGCAGACCATGGCAGAAACACAAAGCACTGGGACAGAGTAGAAAAATAAAATAGTTTTCTAAGCAGTGGAATCTAACCACTTCTAGCAGAGAGGGAACATCTTAAATGAAAGCTGGCAGGGTCAGCATGGATGCAGAATGAACACACCAGCAGATGCTTTAGGCTGAGTAGCTTCAGTTTTTCATTGGTTGATGTGTGGGCAAGTGTTGGGCATAAAAGTTCTACAGTGATCTACAATTTGTATGTAGGCCTTTAGCTATGAATGCGCTCAAGTGAGGAAATCATGGATTACATTATGTTCCTCAGATGGTACGTGCTGAAATAATAGATTTAAGTGGTGCTACTTTGATGAAACTTGCAATAACCTTCCAAGGCTATGCAAAGGGAAAAGAGGGCAGGCTTTTCTATAGTATGCAGCTCATATGATGAATTAGTCTGCTGTTTCTAGTGAAATTTTGATATTCTTGGCCCTTCTGACAAGCAAGGAAAGGGAGAGGATGTCCTGCTAAAGCTAGGCTTAACAATTGTAATTAATTGTAAGATGCAAAGTATGTAGGCATATTGGTATCAGACTCAAGAAGACTAAGCTTTAGCAAAAATTCTGGAGTGAATACGGCAGCAACAAACGTCAGTATCTTAACAAGGGTTAACAAGCTTTGTCTTCGTGCTTGGGTACAATGGACACTGCAGTTTCCTTTGGCAGTGAAAGAGGAAATAATTGTGACTAAGGATTGGACAAAGCTCTGGAGCTTTCAAGTAGACTTCAGCATGCTTTGTGGCTCTTTGCTACTTCATCTGAAATCTTATTAAATGGCATGTGATTTACTTCTGTGAAGTCCTCATTAATTTAAAAATGAACTAATCTGAGTGGAATGAAAAGAGGCAGGATCAACTGATGGCATTCCAACACAAAGTACAACAAAACCATAATCGCTTTACTAAATATAACCGAAGTGCATACACTTCATGCTTGCAAAATTTGCTCTGAAATTTATTCCTTTCTCCCCAAATCATGCTCTAGTATCTTAACTTTATAACAATTCATGGGTTTGAAATTTAAAAAAAAAAAAAAAAAAGGCATGCATGGGGTTATCTGTCACAGATTGCAGCCCGTATTTAAAGAATCGACTCTCATGGATGTGAATATCATCCTCTCCTACAGGGACCCTGAGGCAGCAGTTGGACAACTGGACATTGTACATTGAGCTTACTATTTTTGCAGCAGTTTGGCATTTTTGCTTTTGGTGATCTTCCTGCAATTGTATCTGGCCATTTACTTCTTCTACAGATACCTCCAGATCTTGCAGGTCTTAGTTGGAGGTAAAAAGATCTTCTAAGCTGGTGTGCATTATGAAGGAGAATTGCTTCTTGATGATGACTTGTGACTGGAGAAGCTGGGGCAAAGGAAGAGGTCTCAGACTTAGGGGGAAGGAAGAAGTCAAGAGGTGAAAGGTTTCTTTATTCTTGTCTGCCTTCAGTAGGGAAAGGATGGCTGGAACAGGAACCAGCACTGAGGAGAATGGGTTGGGCCCTGTTGGGATGCTACAGGAAATAAGGAGAAACCAGCAGTTTCTACAGAAGAGGAAATACTCTGGCTGGTACCTGATCATGCAACTGGTTTCCAACAGCAAAAGAGAACATGGGGTCCCTGAAATACTGATCTGCTCACAGTGATTTTGAAGCCAGAGGGAGGATGTTTCCAAGAAAGACCAAACCTACACTTTTCACACCCTATCTGGTGTGAAAGAGAGGTAGAATTTGCATCTCTCTCTGTTTTTGAGGGTAGAAAGGGTCAATTCCTAGAGTGACAAGAAGCAAGTATGGCAGGAGAGAGATGTCCCATCATCAGCTTCAGGTCTTAATCCCTGTTGAACTCAGAACCTTGTCTCTGTAGGCCTGGTTATCTCACTGCATCTTCCAAACAAACAAATGTCAGTGATGTCTCTGGGCAGGCAGAACCTTTTAGGCCAGCTCTGTAGCATACCTGTAATTTCTGCTACTTCTACATTTGTTGTTTCTATGCTGGTGTCAGGACAATCAAGTCAGCTCTGAAATGATTTTAAATTTGGACCTGTCCAAGAAAAAAACTAAATAAATCCCCTCCTTATTGCATCAGTAACATTGCAAACTCATGAGCAGAACTTCCAGGTATGCTTCCAGCAATACTAGTTTAAAAATTTTATTCTACTCATCTAGTCAACCCATTTGTATAGTTGACAAGAAGTGAAGGTTTTCTAAACAACCTGGTGGCAGTTATTGGTGGTATCAAGGTTATACCTGTAGTGTTTGGGTTTCCTTAATTAGGTTTTTGTGTCAGTGTGCAGCAGTGTCAGGTACTGCTCTGTAAGAAAAGGTGAGCTGGAGCAAAGGGTGGCAGCAGGGCTGTGGCCGCATGGGTACAGTCCCAGGGTACCTGAGCAAGGTGAACAGAGCAGATCAAGTGACAGTAACCAGGGCCAGCCACTGTCCAGTGATTCAGGCAAGTCTGTAGGGATAAGACAGGTCCAAGGTCAAGCTAGGAAGGCAGAGAGGTAGAATTTGCATCTGGGTGAGCAAGGTATCTCGGCAGGATCATAATTTAGCTGAGGCAAGGACTGTGGGCAAGAAAACGTGCCTGCTTGGTGAAGGTGGGGAGTCTGTGATGAAATTTCTCAGAGCTCTTGTCCCAGCCAAAGACACACAGCTCTATCTGAGCTGAGTGGGAGCCCAAGCAGCCAAACTTGTAGAAGGAGAAAAGACGTTACAGAGGCTGTTGGGCACCCAAGGGGGGCAGATACCTATTCAATGACAAAATGCATTAAAGTTCATAATTATCTTGGGGTTTTTTGTTCTATTTCTGCAGTTCATCATTGTAATCACGTGCAGTTAGAGGATGAGAAGGAGGACCAGGACTCAGGGCCTTTTACTACCACTGGGGATTTCAGAACCTCAGCTTTTGCCAAGTCTGGTGGAATTAGTAGTGCTTAGTATCTGTAGTACAAACAGCTGAGATTCTCTGCTGACCACCTTCTTCTCTGTGCAATCTTCCATCTTTATACTCCAAGCTCCTTTTCTGCAGTCACGTAGCTTTCTCTGGAGCAGTCCATCATAACTGAGTTTGTCAACTGTTTGTCTCACCTGGTAGCAATTCTGACATTAGGACCACTTCTTGCAGTCACGTATCATCTCTTCTGGGTTAGCCTGAAGTATTTTTCCCTTCACAAATTATGTGCATTGTAGGACACACTTTTTCTCACAAATTGTACACATACCTCCAAACAGTACTATTTCAAGCCATATTCTTCGCTCTCCTCCTGCCTGGAGACATGGACAAGGAATCAATATTATCTATTCTTAATTCTGAAATGGCATCACAAAAACTTAGTCTTCAGGGTTCTTCAACTTAAACAGCTATCAGAAAAACAGATGTCTAACTCTCAATCACAAATTATTTTCCATCCAACTAAGCGTGGAACAGATTTTTTAAAAAATGTTGTTGGGCAGTGCAAAACGGAAAGTGTGTATGGAAATTAGGAATTTGCTGTAATAATCTGCTTAATAATTAAGTCTTTTCTGGACTTTTTTAAATGCAGTTTTCAAGATGTAAATGCTAGCTAATACCTCTCAAGAACAGTTTTGCTTTCCTCATCTAAACCATTCAGTGATTGGATAACAGTTGGCAAGCTTTCACATAAGCCAGGGGCAGAGTTTTGGGACCATGTGGCAAAGGGAATCTGGGGGCCTGGCCAGCTCTGTGCAACTCCTGTCTCATCCCACAAGAGATTCCCCTCAGGCTGTATGGCACATCCAAACAGCCTTATTTTGATGCAGTTCTTCTGACCTTGGGATCCGTCTCAGACTGGCAGTCTTAGCCTTGTGGGAGACCCTTTGTAAAGTTACTCTTCTCCAAAGGTTTGGAATGCCTGTACATAATCTAAATAAAACCAGCTGAGAAGAAGGTCTGTCACTCAGCAACATCCCCATCAACCTTTCTTTTGTGACTGAAGCGCTGTGCCAACCAAGTGCCAGTGGCCTAATCCTGTAACTCAAACAGCCATTTTCTTTGCCAATGGGTCCGCTTCAGTTTGCTGGTATTGGCTGCTGTGATCCACCACAGGAAAGCAGACTGAACTTGGGAGACCTTGGAGCTGGCTGAGCACTTGGATTCATCTTCCCAATGTGTTTCCTTCATGGCTCATTACACCCCTCCTTTAACCACTTCTAGAATGGGGATGTTTATTATATATATACTTCTCTGTAGGCTATGGTGCACAATATACAGGATTTTTTTTCTTTGTGTGTGGGAGTAAATGTGGTTTAGATTATGCAAGGCTCTCACCTTCAGTTTTGTTTTATCTAAAGCAAACCTTTGCTAAATTGACTGAGATCATAGTTAAGTGTTTCTCTTGATGGGTAGTTAAAACAGAAGTGTGTGTCCTGGGAAGACTATGCATATGGGGAGGCAAACCTCTCTGCTGGCAGCTGAGAAGGTTCTGTGGGTGCTGCCTGCATTCACCCTTATACCCAGGTATCTGGTGGATGTGGCTAAACTTCAATTCTGGCAGGGGAGCAGAAAAGCAGCAGGACTTGTCCAGAAGTGCTTGGTGACCCTGGAGCAGAACGCATGTCTTAATTACCCTTCTCAAGCTTGCAGGCAGTGCAGAGCCCTCAGTTAAGTGCAGCACAGCCGTGTGTCCCCTCTGCCTCAGACAGCATGTATGTGCACACAGCGCTCTCTGCGTGGGCTGTGCTCCTGGGGTGTCGCTGCTCAACAGTTTGACCCCATGCTCGTCAACGTTCTCTCTCTGAGTCTGGAACTCTCTGAAGCCCACTCCTGGGTCTGTCTTAGTGTGCAGGGAGGCTGGCTACCTAGCCAGAGGTGAGTCAGAAGTGCACAAATTCTTCTTGTCATTCTCCTCTGTGTCACTCGGACACCAACCTTCTGTCCTTCAAAGACCTCATTCATCCTCACTTACATGTAGGTCCCTACCTTTGGCTTTTAATGCAGCTCAGCAGCTGTGCCGTATACTTGTTCAGTGATTGTTAGAAACAAAGCATTCATCTAGGCCTTTTGAGGAACATGTGTTTAATTCAGAATTAAAAAGACAGACAAAATACACAGGTTTGAACATGCAAAGGTGTACAGTATTCCTCACCGCTTAAAGCATGGATTAATTTTATCCTCATGACATGCTGAGAAAAGTCAACACTTGGTCTCCCTGAAAGCCACCATATGGTCTGGCTAGTTTTCTTCCTTTCTAGAAGGATTTTGGCGAACACAGTGCTGCTGCAGCTGGGAACAGGGCTTAAAATAACACTGAGGCTCCAGCTCAGATTGGTAGCCTCTGGCAGCTGCACTATGGATTGCCAGGAAGAAACTGTTTGCATCCTCAAACTGTAGGGGATGTTCCTACCGGTGCAGAAATATTATTCATTGCTAAATGCTTTATGCTGTGACAGGCGGGTAAGGAGGTGGATTTACTGTAAAAAGGCAACCCAGGGTATAGACAACAAGTTTGTGCTGCTCTGAGGCTGGATGACTCACAATGTGATGGTCTGTGTCCTGCTTTAAGAACTTGAAGGACAAAATTTGCTGCAATGACCATTTAATTTCAGCACTTTAATGCCTGAGAAAATTTACCACATCTGCGTCTCAGTGCTATGCTCTGTCAGTGACAGGCCAAAAATAAAACATTTTCTCTTGTTGCACAAGCACTGGACAATGTGGTAAAGAAGCCTCACTCAGAGAGATCACTGGATTTGATTTGCTTCAGGTCCTGTGGTCGCCAGCAGCCACTGCTGGCACCGAGTGCTGTGGAGCCCTATACTCTGTAGACATTTTTGTTCCCCCTGCTCAGTCACAGCACAGAAGCCACTACCCCATTCAAGACCTGTTGTACACTTGAAGGATGTATTTTCTGGGCTTTACAAGCAGGACATTGCATAGACCTGCTCCCAGCCCAGCCATGCAATAGCTTGGCAACCTTTAGTTAGCATGTGCACCCCTCAGTTTCCTCCCTACAAGAAAAGGGCTCCTGCTCCTTCTCAGAAAGGTCATGAGGACAGAGACCTCTCTGTGGGAGTAGGAGACATTTTGTATGAAGCCCTTCCTGTTGCTCATAGGTGGAATGGTGGTGGTGGTTTTTAATTACATCTCATTACATGCTCTTTTTACTGCTCTCTCCTGGGCAGAACAGAAGGACACTGCCCAGAGAAGCTGAGGGCATCTATCTCAGGGCTGAAAGCTCCTTATCTCCAGGACTAGGCAGCAGCTCCAAACAGCAGCAGAAAGTGGATGTGAATACCATCTTGCTTAACCTTTCTTGGAGCTTGTATTGGAAGACACTGGGAACATGTGTGTATTTTCTTTCTCATTTTATTTTTTTAGTTATATTCTTTGGCCCAGTCACTCATCTTTCAGAGTACTCAACCTTTATTTAAAAATAGATTACAAGTTTCTTGTATGATTATTAAGCAAGAAGCAGTCTCTGATGTTGTACACTTGGTGCCAGTTCAGAGCAGATGAAGTGGGAAGAATCACAATAGCAGGTGACAAGTCACAAGGGTTCCCATGGTTGTTACACAACTCCCTTTCTGTTCAACACCCCTTGTCACTCACCTGAGATAGCTGCTAAAAGGGCAGGGGCTTTTCCCAGGGTGTTAGGCCAGGCAGCTCACAGTGGATCTGGGCAGGTCAATGATCCTGGACATTGAGCAGGGTGAGGGAGCAGTTCAGACTCTTCAAAGGACCTGACAGTTGCATAGAGTCAGATAAGGGCTGGGAATGGGAGTGAGGCTTAAACACGCCTGTTTCCCTGATGTCTCTGGCTGATAGACTTGCTGCTTGTTTTCCTGTCAGGATCCACATGCCTCTTTGACAGTGGAAAGATAAAAGGGCTTCTGTGGATAGAAAGGAAAACATTCAGAACTCCCATCTGAGTTCTGCAGCCTGAACCACACTGGTGGAGGAGGGCCCTGCAGAGAAGAGATGATGCTATAAAGGATCTGTGGGATAGATTGGCTGGGCTCTGGCAGGCAAGGTGGGGAGCCGTGGGGCAGTGGGGAGCAGGTGTGTGCCATGTTCCTGCCCCTTGCTGCCCTCCCCTCATGCAGCATGCTGCTTGTGCAGAAACTGCATTTCACCAAGAAACTTTTGAATTTTACAGCAGACGTTCAGTGACTTGCCAGCATGCAGCTAGTGCCTTCAGAAGCTGCAAAATGCCGGCTTTCTCAGGAGTCCCTGGGTTTTCAGTGGTTTTTGCCAAGCACCCTTATACCTAAGTCAAGAGTGAGTCATCAGACACAAGGATGCCTACACATCCCTCTCTGCTGGCTGAACACCATGAAACCTTATCTCCTATTGCTAACCCTGGGAGCCATGACCTCCTGTGTACCCTTCCTCACCTCCTCTTGCTGCTGTGTGTACCCATTCTGTCTCCCAATTCTCACCTGACCTTCTCGGATGTGTTTCTGGAGCCTCATCTACCAGCACTGTTTTGAGGCTTATGTAGCTGTGCCTTTTTGTGTCTTTTTGAGCAGATGAGGTACTGATTGGTATAGATCACATCTATTTCTAGCTGAGCTGACTTTTTCTGCATTAATAGGTGCAAATCACAGGCTAGTAATGAGGTACAAAATAATAACCAAGGTGAGCATATGACCGTCACAGAACTGGGCTTTGCTCTGGCAGCTGCTTGCATTTGATTCTGTAACAGCTTTTCAGATTTTTTTTCTTCTTTTTTTCTCTCTCAAGGCTCATCAACCTTTTGTCATTTTTGTCCCAGTCACAGGCTAAGGCTTGTGCTGATTTTGTCTGGCAGTGAACATCATGATTCAAATGCAAAATTGTGTGCAAATTATGTGCTTCCACCTCCCCAAAGTTTCTTCCTAGCCCTTCTGGTTTTTGTAAGTGGTTCAGTGGCTAAATTTCCTTGGTGAGCTGTGAATTGTGTTTTGGCTACCCTTACACGTCTTGTGGGCGGTTGGAGCCATAGCACATCTCAAAATCAACAACTTTTACTTTCTCTAGATTCAAGGAGGGAGCCAGATAAGTGAAGATTGCTGAAATGAGTTGTGCTCCTCCAAGGAAGGGAACTGCACGTACACATCAACACGAGGATGGAGCCTCTGACTCATCAAGGCCGGGCAGCGTGTCCTTGTTCCTGGCCTCGGGTGCAGGAGCTTGTGGAGGCAAAGCAAAGCCACTTACTGAAGGACGAGAGGTAAACTGGGATGCTGCAGGCAGGATGGCTGAGAGACAGCAGCAAAGCCACTCTGGCAGTAAGGACATGAAACCACGGCACTGCACTGCTGTGACCTCCTTTCCAGCCATGTGGCCTGAGGATCAACAATACTTGGCAGCTGCACAGAGTAATTGTGGGGCAGGCATTTCCACATGCTCATTTCCTTTCTTTTAAATACATTATGGGGGAAATGATCATCACCTTGCTATCTTTCCTGTTAGAATTGCTTTCCTAACATCCACTACAGATGTTTCTGTCTGGCAATTTAAATAATGCACAGAATAACCAAATATGGAGGGAAAACTTATAAGTAGAAAAAGTTGAGGATGGAGTGTGGGAAAAGAAAATGAGTAGAGCGTCACCATTTTTGGATGTAAGTGGTGTAGTTAAGGGGGACGGAAGTGCAGACTGACTTTTTTGTGAGTGCGCTTAGTATCTTAAATCCGAGACCTTTTCAAACACTTTTTAATATTCTAAGCTAACCTCTTCCATGGATCATTCTACAGTTTAGAAACTGAGGCAATAGTAGGTAAAAAGAACTCTTTCCCAAGGTGCAAGCTCTAAGGGGAACTGAAAGTAGAGCCTGAGAGTCCTGCTTCTTAATTCCCTTCTCTGGCCCCAGTGCTCTTCTTCGATTTTCCACAAATGTTTTTCACTTGAGGTGTACATTAGCTTGCTCTCTTGGACAATTGCATTCAGCTATTAGCAGGGATAATAATATTAAAACAAAATGGCTGGATGTCTCTAGAGGTCTACAGGGAAGCATGAAATGCTCTAATAAGAGCAGCACTACCAGGAAAGAGAGAAGTGCTGTAGCTAGGTACTGATTAATGTAGCACAAGAACGAGCCTTTTAATGGCCCATTAAGAAGAAAAATTACATAAAAAATTTGAGGATATTTTTTGGTTTTGATCATTGTTTCCTACGAAAATGTTGCATTCTACTCAGGGGATCAGTCAAACATTTTGTTGTGAGTTTTGCAGGCTTTAGCTAATAAAGAAAGGTTACTGATAGATGTGTGAGTGCTGAATGATAAAGCATTTCTCTTGGTTGAAACTTAAAATACACAGTAAGTATGAGCGTTCCTTAGCAGTGCTGTATGTCAGTCAAAGCACCTCTGAACTGCAGTGCTTAGACCACATAGTCCAAGCTGTGGGTTCCCTTATGTGCACCACCAGAGGTGATCTCTGTGTTGTGTTTCTGTGCCCTGATGTGCTGGGGTTGGCAGTCTCCCAGCCCTTCGGAGAAGCGCATGGAGCTTCCTGAGCCTACCAGATCCAGGGATTCAGCCAGATGCTGGCAACTGGTGGTTATCTGCCAGACAATCTAGTGGGCAGGGCTAACCACCCATCCTTAACATCAGTGAGTCCCAGGAGGAACCAAATTATTTTGGGATCAAAGTACATGGGTCTTTGCTGTTCCTAGTTTTCACTGCATGTGCTAATACTTTTTAATCCCTGTTCCCGTGGTCTATAGTCATATAAAAACAACCAAATCTTAATGCCAGAGGCTCTTCTTCCCATTTTGTCCTCTATTTTGCTCACATTTCAGGGGGACAATCCTAAGCATACAGGAAATACCTCTGGAAAAGTCAGTATTGGTACCCCTGTATCAGTGGGATTGCAGAGAGGGAGACAGGGGCTGGGAGGTAGTCACAGGGATAGGATATAGAGGGTCTGAAGCTTTGCTGGGGAAGAACTATCATTTTCCCTTTTAGTGCTCTCCCCCAGGAGATCACCAAGGTACCTTTCATCCTCTTCTTACTACAGAGTGGCCGTTTGCCTGATGTTACTGACTTGAGACCTTGACAAGTCTGGGCTTAAAGTGTCCTTGTCAGGGCAGGTACTCGTCCTTCAGTGTATGCTTCTGGTATCTCTTACAGTAGCATGTTACACATGGGTGCTGATATTCTGGGGCCAACACTCAGAACCTCTTCTGAATAAGCAATACTTTAGATAAATTAGGTAGAACTAATGAGATTGGATATACTGGGAGGTAGGGAGCTGTCTACCTTAGCATATCAAATCCCCATTGCAAGTATAGGCTGGGCACATATTTTAATTGAGAACATCTCCCTTTCTGAGGACTTCATGCTGCTGTAATCAGACCCTCATAAAGGACAAAGCTGGGCAATACCAGCAATTGAGGGGAGAGGAAAAGTATGCAGATATGAAATCTATGAGCTGCAGAAAAGGTAAAGAATCAATAACATGAGGTTTGCTGAAACAAATAAAGTGTTTCCAAATAAAGTGTGAAATGTTTTCACACCCTGCAATATTTGCTACTTGCAGTACTTTGTCCCAGATGCAGGCCATGATCCGGTGTTATTCACAGGCATTTGAGAATACAGTTTCTATGAAAGATGCCATCCTAAATAAAGCAGTATTGATTCAAATAAAAGGAATAAGATTTACCAGAATGAAAGGAGCAGGGAAATGCTGGTTGAGAAGCAGAACCTCAGAAAAGAATCTGAGGCTGGAAATAGTTTCCTGTGGAATAATGTGAAATGCTATCATAAAAATAAAAACTGGCAAAATACCTTTTGGTGGAGAAAGGAACAGGGCTGTCCTCATAATCTAAGGAAGAAAATCCAGTTCTTTACACTACTTAGGACCCAGCATAGCAGCTAAAGGAGGTCAATGGTACAGGAGAGATGGACTTAAGCCCCAAGCTGTCGTTATATGTTACTGTTATCCACTGATGGGGAAATGAGTGAGGGGACAGGAGCCCAGTGAACTAAAGCTGCTTTTGCATTTGTGCAGGGTATGTCCTGGAACTGCCTTTATCCTGGAAGCTTGTCTTTGATGCTCTTCTGCACATTTCACTTTGTGGAGTACCAGGTGTTTCTAACAGCTACTCAGTGCTGATTTCTAAGTCTTGATCTCATTTAATGACCCTCTGATTGGCATTATGGACTGCATGCACCTTTCTCACACCAGGTAGGTGTGATAGATAACATATTCTCCTGCATAGGTAAGAGAGAGAGAGAGAGAGAGACAAGTCCAGACCTTGACACAACTTTAAATGCCTTCTCTCCTTATGCCCTTGCCCTCTCTTATGCCCCTCTATGTGTGTTCAACAAAGACAGATGATATTCTGGGCATTGCTCCAATAAACCACCTCTTTGTACCAAAGAACAACGAAAGGTAAAAGGTCTGGCATGCCAGTCCTATTGCCCAGGGGTGAGACCAAGGGCAGAATGGGAGTAGCAGAACTGGTGAGTAGCCAAGGAGAGAGAGAGGTGCTTCTCTGAGCTGGAGAGCAGGGACCATGGTGGAGACGGGGTATCAGTTGGTGTCATTGGGTCACCCATGTCAAAACAAAAATGGATGAAGTTAATCTGAATGAGGGGAAGTCTGATGTAGATTTAGAATTAAAATCAGTTTCAGTGAGGGAGCAAATAGGTAGGGAAAGGCTGGAATAGCTACGCACTGAGATTCCGAGGCCATTATTCAACAGGTGGGATAAGGTTGAGGGAAATATAAAATACCTCTGAAGTGTGTATGTGCCTGTGCATTCATGTCCTTCCTCACACGTGCACCCAAGCCTGTGTGAGTTAGGGGAGGCACCCACACCCAGCTCACAATAGCACATTCATTCCTTACGGTTTCCAGGAGGGCGTTACAGCTGGCATTGCAGCAGCCACTGGAGTACAACACAGAACTGTGGTACGCTTCTCAGCATCACAAAATCGTGATTTTAAAACCAAAACAAAATTGTCTCCTCACTCCTAATGATATTAACAATCCTAGTAATACTTGCTTATTATAGAATACAGTTCTAAATAAGGCAGTTTCCTTGTTCTGAATTATCTGCACTTCTGAGGAATATCTGGTTTTGGACTGTAAGACTTGATTTAGATTAAATGTGATGACAAATGAAAAAAATTAGAAGTAAAGCTGTCTGGATCACGCTGCAGTAAATTGCTTTCATAAAATGGCAGGTCCTCCTACAGATACAAAGGCGCAGTACAGAGAGGACACAATACAAGCTAAGATGAATTCACCACATCTCCCCTGCTCCTGCCAAGTCAGTAGGGTTCAGAGTGAACTCTGGAAATAAAAGCTGCCATCTATTTTTGTGATCAACTGTGGATATAATACAGAGCATGAAATCTGGGAAGGAGGTTACAAACCTGATAGAAAGCCCAAGGTACCCCTCCCTGTAAAAATATTCCAACGGTGGAAGGAGAGCTCAAAGGCTTTTGCTTTAGGAAGGATAGGGCTCTGGCACTGGAAGCAAAATGTCCAAGGGGCCCAAAATGTTTCTGTATGAATGAGGGGTGCTCTGAGAAGGATTGTGTCAGGCTTTCTGCCCTCAAGGCTGTGGACTGCAGCATTTCACTGAGCACAACCAAGCTACGATCAAACATATTCCTTTTATTACAACAGATCACAAGACAGTTTTTCAGCAGACATTCAATCATTGCACAAAATAGATGGTTGAGCTTAAAGGAAAAGTTCTCTTTTTAGACAAAGCTGCTCTTCCTTTGGAATTCCTGTAATCAGAAAATGTATTTGTAGCAGCTGGCTACTCCTGCCTCTGCAAGCTTTTTGAATCTACACCAGAATTTCAATGGTTTCTTAAAATGTCTCTGAGATACTGGATTCTAATGTCAGACCAAACTATGTAACGTACTGCAGCCTAGGTAAATAAATAAATAGCACCTTTCCACTGCTGTCACCTTCTTAATAGGAACACTAAAAAAATGGTGTTCCTTTTCTGCTAAATTTATCATCTGCCAGTGACTGCCAGGTGAAATCCACTGGTTATACAAGAGTGAGAATTTACACTCCCACTACCCCTTCCCCCTCACCCTGTGCCTCCCCAGCCATCCCTGCCAGCCTGCATCTTTGCCCTGGGAGCAGCCGCCAGCCTGGGGACATTTCTCCAGCGCCAGAGCTGCTGTGGCAGAACAGCGCTCCCTCTGCTGCTCTCCGCCACTTTGGCACAGGCTGTGGGCTTGTCAGTTGCATTCAGGCTTCTCAAAATTTGGCAGTGGCTCTTCTTGCCATGCTGAAACTGTCTCTGATTCATAGAGCAATGTTCCTGTGCTTTGGGGACATTGGGATTGCCTGCCTGAGCTGTTCCAAGCAGATATTCTGCTCACATGCTAACCCATCTCTCCCCTGGAAGAAGGTTTCTTATGGTTAGAGAAATGAAAGAAGTAACCCTTTGTTGGTCATTTGGTTTTATGTGTCTTCCTTTCCTCACATATGTAGTGGGGACATCAGGGATGTCCAAAACTTTCATGTCCCAAATAACGTTCCATTAACTTCACTACAAACCTGCCAGGGATATGGCAAACCCAAAACTAAATGCAAGTGTAGATCAGGATGAATAAGAACAATGGCTGATCTGCCTTGCTCAGCACTATGTTGATCCAAAAAAGTAAGCCACCTGCAAGCTTCCTATTTTAAACAGCGAGGTGTTTTAAGTAAAAGTCTACAAAAAGAAGTACCTGAAATAGAACTAATGTGAAATCTTTCCTGCAATGGAAAATACAGAGGTTCTTGAATTCTCTCTGTTGTTTGTGGAATTCAGTAGTAGAAACTGGTGTAGAGTTTGCATGGAATTGGATTAGCTGTTTAAAGTATCTCCTGCAAGCCAAATCAAACCAAATTATTCATCGTCATTATCATGCAAGTATATATACGTGTGTGTGTGTGTGCCTACCCCAGAATCTACTGCTTATTTCTGAGACATTCACAAGAAAAATTCTCACTGCAAAAGAAATCTCACTGCAGCGTCACTGTTTGTGTTCAACCTGAAATATTTCGCTCTGCTGGTAGACCCAACTCCTGCTGAGTAACCAATCAACAGCTGCTACAATTGGGAAGTTATGGCTTTAAGTATCAAGGAAAGTAAAGTATCACAGTGTTTCCTGAGGCAGGGGCATTATGGGCAATGGTGTGATAAGACAATTTTCTTTTGTCTCAGAGGTGACTGTAAAAATGTCATTAGAGGGTGTCTGATTTATTCTTTCTCAGTATTGCTTCCCAGTCAGATGTGTTCAGCCTGCAAGTAAACAGCGCTTTGTATCTAAGTGGTAGGATGGCACTTCAGAAGGTGAAAACTTGCTCAGTCTGTCTCTGACTGTCACCAACAATACAATTTCTACCATCAATGCTTATGTGACCAGATTATGGAGCTAAATCAGGGTGCTGTTCTTCTGAGTCTAGGCAGAGTCTCATGGAGAGTTGTTTGGATTCTTTCCTTTTTAAATAGGTATGCAGTAAAATTAAACGGATGAATTTTCATCCTGCAGAGCAAACCCATTCCTGGAGAAGGCCCTTTTCTTTCTCTGATATCTAATCCTTTCCTTTGGCAAAATAAATAATGAGACACTTCTAACAGATCTGATTAAGCTCTGAGTCCCTTCTTAAATGACAGAAGATCAATACTATTACTAAATCCATTAAACAGTTCTTCACACTTCAGTTGTGCTCTATCTAGGATATTTGAGAAAGAACAGAAGGGTATTTTGGCTATTATAAAGGAATTGCTGATAAAGCCTCTTCTCATGTTGCCCTTTCTCTCCCTGGCTCCAAGCCATCCATATCTTCCAGACTCCCACATACCTTGAATCTGGCTCACAGGCCAGAAAGAGCCAGAGACCTGGGATGCAGAGGGACCTTTCAGTCTCTTATGCCAGGCTTGAATCTGTCAGTAGTATCTGGGAGTTCTGGGTTTTTGTTTAACTCTGATGACAAGTTGCCTGAAGTATATCTCAGTTTAGTTTTTGATTCAGTGCCTGTTTTTTTACTGGTACAATGAAGGCTTTCAGTGTCCCTGAAGAAGGATGAGGGCACCACAGCTCTGTGCACATAAATGACAGTACAGTTTTGCAACAGATTTTGAGGTTTTGTATTCACTTTCAAGCTGATGATTGTGATCAAGTATGAACAAAGGACATAGCCTTAGGGACAGGAATTATAGAATCATAGAATGGTTTGGGTTTGAAAGGGACCTTAAAGATCATCTAGTTCCAATCCCCTGCCCTGGGCAGGGAGACCTTCTACTAGACCAGGTTGCTCAAAGCTCCATCCAACCTTGTCCTGAATGCTTCCAAGGATGGGGCACCCACAGCTTCTCTGAGCAACAAGTTCCAGTACCTCACCACCCTCACAGTAAGGAGTTTCTTCCTTATATCTAATATAAACCTGTCCCCTTTCAGTTTAAAGCCATTCCTCCTTGTCCTATCACTACATACCCTTGTGAAAACTCCTTCTTCAGATTTCTTGAAGTCCCCTGTATATACTAGAAGGTGCTATAAGGTTTCCCTAAGCTTTCTCTTTTCCAGGATGAACAACCTCAGCTCTCTCAGCCTGACTCATAGGAAAGATGCTCCAGCCCTCTGATCACCTTCATGACCTCCTCTGGACTTGCTCCAAGAGGTCCACATCTTTCTTATATTGGGGGTCCCAGGGCTGGACTTAGTACTTCAAGTGGTGGCTCACGAGAGCGGAGTAGAGGAATCAGTTTTCTCTGCAAGCCAAGGCATTTTCCTGTGTGATTTGATTAGGAACAGAGACAGCTCTAAGGCTCCCACACTGCAGGCTGGGCTGTGTGAATGCTGGTATCTTTTTTCAACAGCAATCTGAGATAGAGAATTCCCTTCCCATTTTTAAAAACTGCTGAGGAAAGTTTTGGTGTCCACAACATGACACATCTGTGTGGAATGAGCAGCTCTGCCCATTCCTCCTTTCAAGACATCCAGTATTGATGTGACAGGACAATGCCTCCCGGTCAGCAATAGTTACCACCTTACCAGAAAGGTCAAGTACCAAAAAGGCTGGGAACACCAAATCCTCTTTCTCCACCAGAAATGGTCCCTTCAAATGAGATAAACCTTGGGTATCTCAAAGATTAAAGGCACAGTGTTACAGTAATTCAGAAAATGAAGTATGCAACCTGACACACATCCTTGCTTGTCCATGGTCTGATGTCACCATCGGCCAACCTGAGAGCTCCATCTGCATCCTGCTCCCTATAACCACTCTGTAGTTATGTAGCATTTTTGTTCAACAACTCGCTGGCTGTTTTTCACATCAGATGAATTATTCAGCAGCAGACTATGTTCTTGATTCTAACAACAGCAGTAATAATATTTCATGCTCATAGAGTCCCTTCAAAAGTGTGCTGGAAACATTATTTGTTGAACTCTTCCATACTCAGCAACAGAAGGTGGGGCTAGTTCAGTGAAGTGAGAAATGGGTCTCAGCACAGGTCTCTGACATGGGCCAAATGAGAGTGCAGAGCTAGGAGAGAAGTCCAGCTTCTACTACCTTACGCAACTTTTCTTCCCCTCTGAGCTGTTTTTCATCCCTGTACCCATCTATCAGATCCTCAGTCATTTTAATCACCATTACTTCCTTCAACAGCTTGGGGAAATGCTGATATTTGTCTGGATCCAGCCCACATTCTCAGACTAAATTCCCATGGATTTCCCATGGATACTCAGCGTTTTTTTAAGATGTCTTTAGCTCACTGCTCCCATCGAGAATGGTGAGCATTTGGATTATTTCCTCTCTGGGCAGAAGCTGAACCCCACCAGGTTGGGCTGTGAGCACAGGCTGAGTTTGTACGTGCAACAAAGGATTTAGTGAAGGTGGATGATGGATGTTTGTATCGGGCTCCTTCAGCTGCGCTTCAGGGGCACACTTGGAACCTGTGCTTGCCTGAAGGTCTGGCATGGCAGCACACATCACAGGCGTTATGCCTTCACTGATAGTCTTGGAGAATCAGGGACCTACCTGCCCCTCAAGCAATGGTCTGGTCTCAGCAATTAACACCTTCAACATGAACCTGGACATGGAGCCCACAATGGGTAGGGAGTTCTAGCAGTATCCTACAGCCTGGTTCAGTATACCCAAGCAGCTACGGATTTGACTCTGCTCTTGCCACACGGAGGAGCAGATCCAACTCAAAGCTGGCTTTGCCCTGGAATTAGATGCTCAGTAATGTTAGGAGATCACTGACACCACTTCAAGGTTTTCAGAAACCTCACACTGCTTGCAACTAATGTGGGGCATGTTCCTTAGGTCTTGATTAAAGACAGAAACGCTGAATGTGTGGATTCAAACCTCATGACCTACCAAATCAAGTCCTCTGTTGCACACACAGCAAGTCAAATACCCAGAATGTTTTTCTGGATGACACTGAACTACTCACTACCTGTGAGTATGGGATAAAAATCTAGGAACAGAAGCCAAGCCATAATCTTCACTGGAATCTGGGAAAACTTCAATTAACATTTCCCCTCCTCTTCCCCCTCTTCCCCCCATCTCTTCTCCTTAATTTTAGTTTCTGCTGAGCATCATCTGATTTTCTGTTCATGGTCAGGTGCATGAGCCACTGAAAATACAAGACACTCAGGAGATAGGGTAATTCAAATCCATGGGCTGCAGTGCCTGTGAACTTTGCTTAGAAGGTTTTGAAAGAAACATATATCTTCTGTCTGACTGGGGGATGTTGGGGAAAGACCTTTCAAGGTTTGGTGACCAAGACTTGATTTTGTGCTGTCCCTCTTCAGTGTTGCTGTGTTGCTCAGGCATTATTACTCCTGCTCATTTTGGATGATCTGAGTGGGCCTGACTCTGCAAGGCAATCTAAAAGAGCAGAAGTTGCTTTGCATGATGAAACACAACTGTGAGTGATGCTCCCTACAGACTGTGCCTCTCAGCTGTCAGTGTTTTTCTTAACTGCTAAAGCACTGAAGAGCTTGAGCAGCTGTAGAATTTGTTAACAATATTACAAAAGTGGAACATGTATATTGATTTTTCCCCACCCAAAACCTGGTACTTTATGCTTGAATCTTACTTTTGCTGCTGCTTAAAATTTGGCCACATGCATCCTTTAAAAAGTAGAGAGACGGAGATCTGTTCTTTCTGTGGAAAAAGAATTGTCATGTCTGCTTTTGTGGAATCTGTTTCTCAGTCATATGGGATGCATCTCAGTAAGGAGTGTTGACTGCACAGATACAAAAGGACCTAATGACGACAGAGCAAAAGAAAAACTGGGATGAGTCAAAGCAGTCTGGGGTGAAACTTGAACTTGAGTCAACAATGTCTTGCTAGTGCAGCAAATATGTAAGAAGGCCTATCTTATATAGTACCTCTGAAATAATGCTGCTGCTCTGTCTTGTGCTGGAAGGCCATAGCTGGAGAACTGTCCTGCCTTCAGCATTGCACTGAGGTAAACCACCTGGAAGAAATCCAGAGGATAATGAGAACAAGCAAGAAGCCAGAAAACTTGCTGAGTTGCAGAAACGTTGATGGAAGCTGCAAGATCAGTCCTAGAGAAGAGCCTTTCACAAAAATCATGAATTGCTGCAAAGAGAGAGACTAACTTTGTGGTCGTATCTGCTGTAGCTGAAAAGAGAAGCAGTTGGTCTAAATTACTGGAAAGGAGATTTAGTTTAAGCTTTAGTAAAAAGTCTCTTAACTTTCCATCTAAAAAGGCAGTGGTATTTTGTCACAGGAGGCTTTTAAGAACAGGTTAGATAAATATCTCTCAGGAGTAGTTTAACTTGATCTGACGCAATTGCCTTAAGGTAATGGGTGATGTGCATGCTCTCCTGAGGATCTTTTCAGTCCTATTTTCAGAGTTGATACTTCCTCAGATTTATGGTATGAGATGATATGGCTTGGCTTGGCTTGCTCATCATGAACAGAGCTGTGAAGTCCCTGCAGGGATTTTGTGTTTATACTGATAATGAGTGGAAAGGAGAGATCTCATCTTTTATTAGACAGCCATCTTTCATTAGTGATATGTGAGTCCATCTGACATCACAGAGATATAAACATCTGGGATCCCTAGAGCTCCACAGCAGTCTCTGGACTAATAACAGGTGGAGTGGGAAATGGCTGTCCCAGAAGACTGAAAATAACAGGGATGTCTCTCAACAGCAGCATATGTCATAGGAGAAGATGCATTGCTTGAGAAGAAAAATGGAGCTCATTTTATAATGGGAACCAGTACTAATGACACTGTGGGATTCCTTATTTTTCTATTGCTTTGAATTTTGACTGTGTATGCTCTAAATAACAGGATTTTCCTAACTGATGGTGTTGTATTTCCAACCACAGATCTGAGAGTCATGCTATACAATTACCTGTAATCTGCAGATTCAGACCTTATTCCTGTGTACATCTTCTCTCATATGGAAAGAATTTTCCAGACATCAATCAAATCTTCCAGACTGACAGCCTGTTGAACAGCAACTTGACCTTGCCAGGTTGAGGTGAAAACTTAAGTCTGGGTTGGTGCTGTGACATGTTGTTTTGGTGATGCTCAAGGCAGGCTTTTCTCTTACTCAACCTTTCCATTTTGCTGGGCCAATGACTAGATAACTATTTTTCTGTGCTTATATGGAAGCCCAGGCCTGTGTGATACAGTCCCAGCAGTGTTGTTAGCAATGTGGATTTGCCAGTCAGAGTCAGCCCTGGCTTTGTGACCCGCCCCTGCAGTTTGCAGAGCTGATGTGAAAGCCTGGCCTCTGGACTACGAAAGGGTCACACATCTGTTTTGCTCAGCTGATGCCGAGACCTGGCTTTTTGGGAGCATGCTGGCTGAGCCCCCATATCTTGCTCAGCCAGAGGCCATCTAAAGGACCCCATGAAAGGATTTCCATCTTGGCTTGTGTCCTTGGGCTTATGTGGTCTCCCTGAGTCAATGCTCAGAGCTTGCCAGGAGGCAGCTGAGCTTCGAAGACAACCTGTTGAATTCAGCAAGCTGTTGGTTGGATCTAATTCAGCCCCAGCAAGATGCTGGAGACCACCTCTGAGTGAGGAATATGCCATTTGCATGTGGCCATTTCTCTAACCAGAAGTTTGTAGGAAGTAACATGGAACAGCTGGGATTTTATCTGCTGCCAAGAGATCTGCTGTAACCCAGTACTGCTGCTGTGTAAAGTGGAGGAAGTCTGCAGAGTCTGTAGCTCTATCATCAGCTCTTTTCAGGGAGCTGATAACACAGTCCACCCAGCACATGACTTTCCCCTGAGGCTGTTCCAGGCCATGCTAAGATGCTTTCTTTGGGCTGCTATCATGAAATGAGAATAACACAGGCAGCCAGACTGGCTGCAAAGCATCCATTGTTGATTAAGAAGTGAAAATCCTTTGTTCCCAACTGTAAATTCCCCAGCTGTCTTTGCTAAGCAAAATCAGAGAAATGCTTAGTCCATCTGTTTCAATCTGGGTAATCTGAATATTGGCCTCATTTTACCAGTGGCCACTAAAATACATTTTAATTTTAGTATCACATGCTCAGCAACAGTTTCTGTCTAGAACATGAATTAAAGATGCTGCTGCAGGAGGAAACAGGTGCAACTACATCTGAGTTTGGACCACTGCTGAAGGAGAGGCATTGAAGCAAAAGCTCCCCCCACCAAACTGGAATAGCAGCCTGCTTTATGGACAACTTTGGCAGAAGAGCTGGAATCTGAAAGTCATCAAGAAAATATCAGCTTGGAAAAAAGCTCTCATTTGCTTTGTTTCAGGTCTCAAAATAACTCTGTCCCCAAAATACATACCGAAGGTGACTTACCCCTACCAGCTAGTGTAGGTCTTAAAACAATGACCCTAGGCACGATGTCCCTGTCCCCTCAGCCCTGATGCTGCTGTCTTGTGTTAAAAAATACATCAGGACAAGGCATTTGGTTTGTCTCTTGGTTCAGCACATTGGAAGCAATACAAAGGCAAAAGAAAGGGATCAGCATTTAAAGGTCCAGCAGATAGCCATTGCCTGAGATCTCCTTCTGTCCTCAGGATGATATCAGTTTCACTATTCCTTGCTCTGTCCTCAGAGTCAGTGCTGTGGTAGAATCTGGTCATCCAGATGACCAAGTCCTACTGGGATTGGAAGACTGGTTATCAGCTCTATATTTTGATTATTTTTTACCATATTCCATTTCTCTATTTCCTCTTTCTCTTGTGTTTCACTCTTTTTTGTGTCACTCCAAAACCCCTCCTCTGCCCTGCAGTCAGAGCTCCTGCCAGGCCCTTTTGACTTTCAGCTATGGGTATCTTTGGTGTCTGGTATCTGGTGTCTCTTTTTCCTGTGTTCCTTTTCCCACCTAAATTAGTCTTTCCTTTCTTGCTCAAACAGGATCCCAGATTCTGAATTGCATCTGATTTGATTGATTGGTTCGCCATGAGTACTCAGGCTGGTTTTCACATTCAATGAAGCTCTCGCTTCCCTTGGAATATCTCCTCCCTCCTCTCTCTCCCTGGGGAAAATGTTACCTTCACTGCAGATTCATGGCCAGATAAAAGCCTGCAGAAATGGGAACTGTAACAATATAATATATAATAGTAGCAATAATGGGTAACCAAACATTTGCCCTGCTCTCATTTCAGGAGTCAACCAGTCAGTAAGAACATACCAGGACTGGCTGAGCTGGAGCAGGTCCTGCTGTGGGATGGACTGGGCAGCAGGATGTGGTCTGGTCCAGCTCTGTCTTGTACATTTTTGCCCTCAGGGCTGCACCTCACAACCCCCTCGTGTGCCCACCCACCCACACATTCACATATGCATAGATGAGGAATGCCTCCTTAAGTGATGGAAAAAAAGTCACCGGTCGAGATGATTTAATATTAAATCTTGTTTCTGTTACTAGTAACCAGATCTTTTTCCTTTTCTTGCAAAGTGATATTTTTCTCTTGGCAGAGTTCGTTATAGAAAGCTGTTCTGTCATCTTCAGTGCTCAAATTTTGCATTTTGGATGCCAATATTACACAATAGTTAACAGCAAACCTTTACAGTACTGAGGTTAGCTGGGGTCTAATACATAAAATGTACGGTTTCACATTAATCACAGTTTTGATTTGCAGCTCTGACAATAGACAAGAGAACATATGCTTATGTGCTTCTGTTAGCTCATCTGTAGGGAGAAAATAGTCCAACGAGAGTACACCAGTGATTCACCCTTTCTCTGAGCTAATCTGCCACATCCTCTCTGGGCTTGGTGGGCAATAGGGAGCAGATCTCGTGAGTGCCATGTGTACACATACACAGTGTTCCTGTATACATGTATACAGGAGCCTGGGCATGTGGAATCACTGAAAATCTGGTGGCACTGCTTGTATGAGAATCCATGTTGGCCCCAAAACCCCAGTCAAATTCTTATTTAGTGATGCCCTTGCCAGTTCCACCTGGCTGCATTACAAACTATTTCCTCACCAGTGACAGGAGTTGCCAGAGGTGTAGCTACCAGCTGGCACAGGTTCACACTCCCCTCAGGCAAAAGGGGAGCCCTCTGGAAGGAAATAAAAGTTGTGGAAGTTGGTTTTGCAGAGCTGCTGCTATTTATAAAACCTGGGTGTCAATAAAGGAAGGAAGGAGGCTGTGGGTAGGGCCTGTGAAGCCTCTCTTGGAGAGCAGCTTCATTCACCATGGCCATTGTTGAATAGTGCCATGTGTCCCCTTACCTATTCATGTAACAACAGGTGCTTTCCATAGGATAAGGAGAGAGCAGGTGAAAGTAGAGTAACAACATAGTTTGCTGGGCACTACACAGTCTGTTTCTTTGCTGATTCCTAACCACATCTGGAAACAGTTGCTGTAGGCACAGTTCTCTGGGCTGAAGAGAGTTTGAGCTGCTCCCTTTCTGTGAGAGACAGAGCATCTGTCTCTGGGAAGCAAAGGAGAGGGTTTTTTTCCCCCTCTCTACATCCTTGTGCCTTCTACCTCACAAGCTGCTAACTGCCTCAAAGTCACATATTGGCACAGGTTTCCTCTCATGTTCTCATCAAGTATCCATGAATTTACCTTCCTTCAATTGCAGGTGTGAGAGAAGCCAGGAGGGTGTCTTGTCTTTTCATCACCTTTGCTGAAGCAGCATCGAGGCTGTTGCTGGTGTGCCTGCAGCACTTAGTAACCAAGGAACTCCTAAGAAGATCAACTCAGAACAGCCTCTGGAATCCAGCACTTACCAACTGCAGTGATACAAAGTCCTACTAATCGGTTATGCAAACACATGGATAGTATTAAGAAACCTGATAATGTACTGCATCCTCCCAAGCATCCTTTCTGGGTGACATGACACACTGGCCCACCACTGTTTCTCCTTATTTAAGTAGCCCCTGCCCAAGCCTCTAAACTACTGTGCAGATCAAGAAGTTTTGTCATAGAAACTTGGGAGGAACATCAGTGAAAGGTGAACAAACAAGCAGAGAAGAGATAGTCAGCAGGTCTTGTGTGAATTTGGTTTGATTTCCCCTTTGCCCAGTGCATACCCTCCCCCTTCCCCTCTCATGCCCCTCCAAAAAAAGTGAGAAGAAAGATTATCATCAAGGGACGGAGCATAAAGAAAACCATGCAGACAAAACCTCTGGAGATCTCATGTGAAACATGAGGAGAACACAGCCACTCCTGGGCCTGCTGGCTGTACTTTGGGGAGAACATTTACAAAGATGAAACTTGCAGAGAAATTCTGTGGAAGCTAAATGGAGATGCATTGCTAAGGGGGTTGCTCCACACTTAAGACCCTCCTCTTCATCTTTTAGGCTCCTGGATTTCACTAGCAAGCAAAAATAGCTGGATATTTGCCTTCCCATCAGTTCCATATACCAGTCATACCCTCTTCCTAGTTTAAACAAAGACATTTTCACCCTATTCAGGCCACTTCCACCAACAGCAACTGTTAACATATATTTGGAAAAATTCTGTAGCCAGCATCTGTTTGTCTTCGCCTCACACTACCGAAAATGATTGTGCTGGAGGAAGGAAGCCTCCCCCTCTTTTGTCCCATCCAGCTGGAAAAATCACATCTAATCTTGCTGCCTTTTTTTTCTGCTGTGTATCCTGCCAAAACTGGGTGTTGTTAAGAACTGGAAATAGTGTGGCTAAGCCTTTGGTCAGTTGGGTTTTTATTATTTCAATTCTCATTCTGCCCATGAACCTGGGTTTGGCTCATATTTTGCATCCCATGATCATTTCATCCCTCTCTCCTTTCAGTCTCAGTTCCTGCTTGCTGTTATAGTGCTGTGCCTGGCACCTGTCATTTGTTTTCACATGATGGATGAATAGGCTCATTTCTCATTGCACTGGAGAGATTTTAGCCCTGCTGGGTACATGTAGGGACCTGTGTTCATTCCCCTCTGTACCGCATGTTGATGACATACGGATATACCACCTGGCTGAGCTAAAGCCTTGTTTGCTTTTTTGGACTTCTAGGATATGTATCTTCACATTGCCATTTGACTGCTCCACAGAAGCATACCACCAACTTGTAGTGGACATGACTACCTCCAACAGAGACAGGTCCTTTTCTGTCTCTCCAGCTCCCTGTAACAATGCTTGGATAACTTGGGGGGGATTGGGTGCCCTCTGCCCACACCTCCACATCTGGATGTTAAGGACTACTCAGTGGAAAAGATGTGTAACTCTATTTAAACTATGGACTCTAGAGGGTCTTACTGTATATGCAGATCTTTTTCTTGGAGGCTTGGTACTAGGTTCTCCCCTTTACAGCCAACCCTTATTTCACTTTTCTGTTTCCTGTTAAGACAGTTCTTGGAAAAAAACACAAGTTTCTCCCTTAGGTATTCTTAAATTCAGGAGTTGCCATGGGATAAATTTGCCCATGGTCTTTTAGGGCCTTGCTTCTCTAGAGCTGAAGAGCCCCTTGATGTGTCAGATGTCAAATATGCCTTCTCTTTCTTTTGCAGAAGACAAAGCATTTTAGAAGGTTTCAAAGGCTCCTTCTTACTCTCCTGACATACACAGTAGAGGTGATATGTCTGCACATTTTTCTAATTAGACTGCAAGGCAGAAGTGGCTACTGTTGGGAGAGTAGAGCCCAAAGGAGTTTTGGGGGCTTTAGTGGCATTGCTGCCATGTCTCTCCTTGCATGTGGAGGGCCCCCAGTACGGAGTTTTGTCCACTTTCTCTCAGGCTCAGTGTTACTGTGGAAACAGACAAATGCTACGTAGTGTCAAAACAGTCCCTGACTCTTTTCTTTGGTGACTTCCTTCTTCAGCTTCTGTTGTGAGTGTGCACTGCTTGCAGGTGCTCTGGGTGTCAAGGTATGTAGGGACAACAGTTTTCTGCAGAAAATAGGTTGTTGTGTAGTCCCTGAAGGCTCTCTGAGATCTTTTTCTTATGCACATTCACAAACTTCCCTCTTTCTCCCACCCTTCGTAGTGCTCCCAGAGGGAAAAATGCTGAAAACTGAGGAGACTGGAGCCTGCTGTGCCCTTTTTATACTAATATATACACGAGACTGATGCAGTGACAGTATGTCAGTGAAGCCATTGTGAGGTCTAAAATTATTTTCAGACAAAATGACAGTCATGGATCTACATCTCCAGTGGCTGGAGAATGCCCTTTCTCTTACATTAAGGTCATGAGTAACAAGCCTGCCTCTGCTTGTCTGAGCTTTCCTGGGGCAGAGACTGTTTGCGTAGGTGGTGTCCTTTCCTCCTGCATGGCCTGCAGGATGAATCCTCATTTCACTCCCAGTGAAGAGACACATGTGGCTGAGGGATGAACTGTCATGAGCAATATGAAGTAGGGGAGAGTCACCTCTATTTGAATTTTTTATGTGCTGTGATATATTTAGGATATAGAGGACTGCATGCATCTGACAACCAGAATCTTATTAACTCTGTTTTATGCAGTACCAGGTACACCTTACATGCAGCCAAGCACATCTCTACCTAACCTTTATTTTCTGGTCTGGTTAAAACCACTTACAGAATTTCCCTCATTTGTCCTCTTTGCCTTGAAATCAATTATTTTCCTAGCAGCAGGAAAAGTGTAGTGCCATTTATTGCTTAGACATCTGTAGTGATGGGCAGGGGTGCTTGCTGTTTCTGGTCCAGATGTATGAACAATGGGCCATCTGAAGACGGTGACTCTGCTGCCTCCAGCATGCAGCCCTTTCCTTCACAGTCACTGCACAGTGTGTTCCCAGTTTTGGGAAGCAGCTGCCTTCCACCACCCACCAGAGGAACATGAACTTCTGGTGCCATCTCAGCTG
Organism: Myiozetetes cayanensis; assembly: GCF_022539395.1. Classification (NCBI taxonomy): domain Eukaryota; kingdom Metazoa; phylum Chordata; class Aves; order Passeriformes; family Tyrannidae; genus Myiozetetes; species Myiozetetes cayanensis. The sequence continues at coordinate 33,722,918 of NW_026087853.1, read as the reverse complement.
ATATAAGTTTCACACAGTTTATGTAGGTCTGCATTATTTCAGAGACTTATATGCCACTTAAACATGGTCTCTTCCCCACCTCTAATGTGACCTGGATATGATTGGATATGAAAGAATATGACTTAACTTTTTTCAGAGACGATAGAGATTTCATAAAATCATAGAATCGTACAATATCCTGAGCTGGAAGGGACTGACAAGGATCATTACAGTTTGACTCCTGGCCGTGCACAGGACAACCCCAAAAATCACACCATGTGCCTAAGAGCATTGTCCAAACACTTCTCGAACTCAGACAGGCTTGGTGCCCTGACCACTTCCTGGGGGGGCCCTGTTCCAGTGCCCAGCAACCCTCTGGTGAAAAATCTTTTCTTAATATGCAATTTAAACCTCTCCTGACACAGCTTTACACCATTCCTTCATTTCCTGTCTCTTCACCGCAGAGAAGAGATCGGTGCCTGCCCTTCTACTTCCGCTCACAAGGAAGTAGGAGACTGCAATGAGGTTTCTCCTCAGTCTCCTCCAGGCTGAACAGACCAAGTGACCTCAGCTGCTCCTCGTACAGCTTCCCCTCAGGGTCCTTCACTATCTTTGCAGTCCTCCTTTGGACACTCTCTAAGAGCTTTGTATCCTTCTTATATTGTGGCACCCAAAACTGCACACAATATTCAAGGTGAGGCCACACCACTGCAGAGCAGAGCGGGACGATCACCTCTGTCGACCGCCTGATGCCCCCGAGGGCACACTGTTGGCTTATATTCAATTTGCCTTTTCTCTTGATATTTCTTTAACACCACCTTCAAATTTTGGCTGGAGAAAAGTGTGGCTAGATACCACAGCTGGAACGTGGAATGTCATAACCAACTGTCTGCAGACACGACATCCACTGGGACTAAAGCACACAGCACTTGGCTGAACTCTGTTCAGCTCCCTGTTTCAGTTTCCATGTTTCAGCTGAGGGCTGAGTGAAGTAACTCTGGGTATACTCACTCGACAGTGACCGCCATGGGATGAAACCACTCATGTACATCCTGCAACTGTAAAAACAGGTCTCTCTGGGCCACTGCTGCGGCAAGTCACACTGCAAGTGTATTTGTGGCACTTACTGATCCCATTACTGGCAGTTTCAGAAAAGGACCTTTGAGCCAAGGAGCCTGAGCTCTTGGAAACAATCAAACTGCTGGAGGAGGTCTAAACAGGCCCTATGGGTTGCTGAAATAGGCTCCAAAGCTGTTGGTCCTTCCCTGTTTGTCGGCACCGTGTTCTCCTACAAGAGAAAAAAACAGGACACAGGAAGCACCAACACAAGGTGGCAGAATCAAGACCTCAATCCAATGTACTGATAATACTTAGCACTGTACATCACTGTACTGTTACTTACAAACATTAACTAATACATCCTCACAACACCCCTGCGAGGTAGGGAAGTATTATTTATCCCTAGTGTACAGATAGGGAAACCGAGGCACCAAGAGGCTAAGTGACTTGCCCAGGATCACACATCAAGGCATTGGCAGAGCCAAGGTAAGAATGGAGACATCCCTTCTTCCCCACCCCATGCTGCCCCAACACTAGGCAATGTTGTCTGTCTGGACATGGGGAACCCAACAGGCCCCTTTGAAAAGCAATGCCTGGACTTGTTGCCTATGAATAATTTTTATTTGCCTTTAATGAATTATTTCACAGTTTTTCCCTCACACTGTACACCATGCTTTCACAGTCCGTTCAGCGCTCTGTGGTAGCCCACAGCCTTCTCCTCCAGCACCGGGACAGCTCTGCAGGGGGTTCATAGGGTGCTCTGTGCTTTCATTAAGAGGATGTTTAGAAACAGTTTTCACTGACATTAGACTGGGAGCATGTGAGCTCTCACTGGAGACCAATAACACACACTGGAGAAGCAGGCAGAGGGAACTGATGGTAAAAAGGCATTTACTGTCCCCTGTGAAATGACCAGCGGCCCTCTTGGTTTCTTAGCTCTTCCAAGCTCCAGTGCTCACTCAGATCAGAAACTCTTTGTCTCCAACCTGCCTGGTCAGGAAGTCGTTGCTCTTGGGGTTGCTTCCCTAATAGGTAATAGGCAGTCAGTTCCAGACCGGAACAGGTCCCCCAGCATTGCCTACTCCAGGTGTGTGACACTGTCTGGGAACAAGGCTGGCTGTAGTTGTTGTGCTCTTTTGCCACGGGGAAGGGGTATTACCATGGTTGGCAAGCAGCCATATCCAGCGTCTAAGTCTCTTTTTTTTCAAAACTGGTATTCAATGAAGAGCAAGGGAGAGTGGATGGATGAGGAGATGAGGATGAGGCAGAGCAAACAGGAAAATCCACCAAATGAGCTTCTAGGAAGGAAATGTTCCCCCTTGGGCACTTCAACTGAAGCGGCTTCATTTTCACAAAGCTTCCTTCTCTCTCTGGGAACATCTGCTGAGCTTCATCTCTGTCAGCTGGATGTATCGTATGACATTGGTATCTGCAGGGAAAGAATGCACACATACAGGTACAGTGGTTACACAACTCCCTGTGGCAGACAGACAGGATGCATCTTCATCCTTGGTACATCACCTGGGGAGCAGCACAGCTCCAGCGCTGTGTGCTGGAACAGTATCAGCTGAAAGGGGCTCTGAACCAAACCCTAAAGCTTTGGTTTTGGAGAACCTGCTCTGAGTTGTGCTCATCATTCCTGTTGGTCACAGTCTTGCCTCACTACTTTTTACCTTCTCTCTGATTAGTCTTGGTCAGCACAATCGAACTTGCACAGTTGAAATTATCCAGGTAGTCCTTCCCTGTACTTGGGGAACAGCACCTCTATTGGCTTCCCTTCCTGCAGTGCCTGCAAGCAAGCCCCTAAAGGCATTCTGTGTACATTCATGCTCTGCCTTTTCACTCTCCTATTCCATTTACAGTCTATTTCACTCCTTTCACATTATTCCATGATGAGTAGAATTGGGAAGAGCATGCTTCATGTTCTCTTGGTATCCTTGCTTTCCTTAATTTTTCTATTTGGAAATATAAAAATGACATGACACAATCTGACACCACAACGCTATCTGCATTTTTGTCATATGCTGTATGCTGCATACTGTCTTGTGTGTGTCCTGTCTAATGAAAGTTCCTAGGGGCAGAGAAACACTGACTCATCCCTGCAGAGAACTATGAGATCCCAGCACTGTGCAGGTGATAAGCTGAGCCCTCTTTTTCCTTCCAGCATTTCAGAGCATCAACACACCACACAGAACATGTGAGTTTTGTTTTACCTCCTGGCCTCAGCTATAAAGGAACCTGTTCATCCTGAATCACAGGTTGATCTAAATGGGGTTTGTGCCTCCAGACAGAGCCAATGATTCTGCAATCATGGTCAATCCCTTATCAAATCATGTTTATTTCTATCATGAGGGTGACCTCCCACACATGCAGCACCCACATAGTGCAAAAGCCATGTGGGACCAGAAGCAAGCAAACAAAAACACAGCCACTTTCACTTCAGTATTGGTTGAAAAATGGTTCTTTGCTCAGAGCCTTGCTCAGACATACAAACAGGACCAGCTTGGTCCATGTATTAGATCCTCAGAAACCAATCTGAACTGCACTGCAGTCCAATCAGAGGGAAATCTTGTCTCCTCCTCATCCAAACAATGATATGCTCCACACCAGCTAGAGAAAAGAGAAGTGCTTGAGCTTTCAAAGCAATGAACAAATTACTGTGAACATGTCCAGCACCAGCACCAAAGCAGTTGTGGTTGCAAAGCTTCCTTCAGATATGAGAAAGTGACATCTCTGTTGAGCCCTCTGCTAGTGCTGAAAGAGTGGGAGATGGATTGGTTTCTTTTCATACAGAGCTATCCACAAACATGCCATGGGGCATCAGTGGGCTGTGGCACTGTGGTGCTGTTGTGACTTCTCAAGCTGTCTCTGGTGAGATGGGTATCCTTGAGTCTTCTTTAGGTTCAACTGCATCATCCTAGGTACTCCAGAGGCTGGGATTCGATGACTAAGCTACTTGCCCCATTTGGGGCATTCATAATGAGATAAGAAGTTCTGCTGTTGCTTGTGTCAAACAAGGTGCACCAGCATCCTGGGCTGTTCATGCATTAGCATTTCTTACCAGCCCAGCAAATTTTAAAGCATCTTTTTTAAAAACCAAATTGATTTTAGTTGTGTAGCCTCCTGGAATGAACAAATTCAGTTGAGGGGGTAGTCCTGAATTTTAGACTTGAAATAAAATGGGTGCAGGTGGCAGGTGGCTGACTCACTCCCAGTGGTGTAAAGTCAGGGCACGCAGCCTGGCCAGGGTCCTGCTGTGCTGCCCACACCTCACTGCAACCTCTCTGCTCCGTGCCCTCCTAGGCTCTCAGGGCTGCACTCTGGGTACACATCCCTGCCACCAAGGTCCACGCTCTAAATGCCTGCCCGGTGCAGGTGAAAAGGAAAGGTGTAACTGCGTGGGCATGGCAGGAAATCCCACCTGCCTGGGCGCACAGGGACTTGGCATCTAGCTGAGGGGCCAGAAGTGGGATCAGTGCATAATTGGGAAAGGCTGCCAGCCTCCTTTAGCTTTCAGATAAGGTAGTGACTGCTGATGGCACAGCTTCACTCACCTGGGAGACTTCCACATGCCTGGAAAGCCAGGGGCAAAATAAGGTATAGCCTGATAGAGGGCAGGAGATGCTCCTGTTGTGAGCTACTTATAAATCTCTCCAGCAGGTTTTGGCATGTTTTGCTTCATTTTTGAGGGCCACTAGTTTACCAAGAAGAAATAATGAGATCAGCGCACTCTGTTTATAGAAACGGAGCCCAGTCTTTGTCAAGTTTTTTCTACCAAATAGTATTGCACCATACTAGCTCTGCCCATGGAAGTATTTCAAAGTGTAAATGTTAATGAGAAGGCTCTCATCTCTCAGTGAGGAAGTGATCCCCTACGGCTGATGTGGAAATAACAGGACAACTCAGTTGAGGGGTTGGACCCATGCAAAGACATACTGACAAAGCTGCAATGGGAACGTCTCCTGGCTCTTAGGACTGTGCCTGTGTCCCTCAGCAGTGTGGCCTAATGCCATTTTAAAGGTAATTTCTGTTTCTGCTGTAGCTACAAGGCCCAGTTGCGTATCTTCTGTGCAGACACCATGGGCTGGGTTTTGTTCCCAGGACTTCTGATTTGCAGGAGTCCAGGAAAGCAGAACCCCAGTGCAACCACAAGCCTGTCCCACACAGCACAGGAAACATCTTGTACAGGCAGCCCATGGGATGTCTGAAGGTGGCTCTCAGCACAGGGCCAGCAGAGACCTGTGTTTGATATTATCAGGCCATTAGCAGCTAATAGTCTGGTCCCAATCCCATTCAGTACCTGCTTTGACAATCCACCCCAGTGCAACAGGGCTGAGAAAGGCTTGCAGCCATGTCTGGCTGCCCATCTTTCAGCAGCCTCTGCACACAAAGATCATGGAGGGCTCCAGCCACGCTTTCCATGACTTAGCAACAGCTTCCCTCTCCCTGAGTAAGGAGGGTTATACAATTATCTCGTGTTAGTTCCATCTGCTTTTGTGATTTTTGTTTAGAGGTAGAACAAGAATTCAAGCCAAACCCAACCTTCCTTCGCCTTGGATAGATAGTAAATAGCCATAAGGGATCTGCTGCACTGACAGCCTTTTAGAACAGTAAAACCCTCTGCTAACTAATTCCTCTTTACCATTCAAAATCTCTTGCACCAAAGAGAATAACTGCCAGTGATTTTTACCAAAAACATTCCTTATTAGAAAAAAAAAGAACACACAGAACATGTCTGTAATAATAAACGAGCGCTTTTACCAGTGAGCCTAGTGAAACCTCAGAAAAAGGAAAGCAGTCACACTTGGCAGATGGAGACACTACAAGTGGAGACACTGACTTACTGCTGGTCACATAATAATTCTTGATAATGTTACCTGATTCCTACTGCTGTGTTTTAGCAGCCACATCCTTTCTTACTGTACATGCTCAATTCTTTCCCCCTGAATACCCTCCAAGTTTTCCATAATCATAAATAAAACAGTGAAACAACAGCCTTGAATGGCCTACAAATAACAGGAAAGAGCCTCTGATGCAGAGCTGAAGGCCAGAACTGGTTTTGTATACATAAAGGGCCTTTAGGGACATTGTAGCAAGCTATGGTATTTGAAGTTGTTGCTGTTGAATAAATTAGTATTTATTTCAAGGAGCAATGAGGAATACCAAATAAATAGTATCACGAGGGGGGGTGGGTAAAGGAGCACAGAAACATATATTTTAAAAAATGGAAGCAAAGTGGTTCAGCTAAAAGTAATTTTTCACATCTGAGCTTAGTCAAAACCTCAAGGTTAGGATAACTTATTTTCCACTGACTATTTTTCTCTTGCATATGCTTCTCCATTTCCTGGTTCTGGCACGGGCTGAACGCAGAAGGGCACACTGTAAACTAAAATAGGCTAAACTGAGCTTTTAAACATATTTGCTCTGGGAGTGTGGGGTGCACAGCTGTGCTGTCAGACTGCCCAGAGCCCATGGCCAAGTGCAGCAGATGGGACCAAGCACCCTTATGGGAAGTGGAAAAGGAAGGAGATCCCAGCACACTCCCAAGCACACCCTCCCTGATGCTCCTCCAGGGCACAGCCACTGCAGGAGCCCTGCAGGGCCAATGCCTGTAGGACATGGAGCACAGCCGGCTCTGACAGCCTCCCCTCCCTCCTCTAGTTCAATGAATATCAGCTCCACCGGGCTCTGCCAGGACCCAGGCTCGCTCCTGTTTCACACCCAGTTCTCCCTCTTTCCTCTCAGGTTCAGCTGAAGAGCTGCTCTGTGTGGTTTTCTTTGCACATTTTGCTTTCTTGTGATCCTTTAATTTTCCATAGTGCTGTTTTATCTCCCTATTACTATATAAAAATGAAAGCATCACCTCTGCCTCATGGCCTGCCACCTGCCTTCTGAGGCTGGGCAGGTTAGAATAACGATGATTGCTCTAGCAAGGCTAAGTTGTTTGGATATACAGTTTCATTGCTGTCCCCAAATGAACTGTATGGTTTTGACAGATGGATGACAGATACTTAGCAGGCAATTGGCTGATTTCATGGCAAAAGTTGAAGCATCCTAATGAATGCTTTGTGGGTAAATGTCTGTCTCCTTGATCAAAGTATCTTTACTGAGATGGTGGAAGGCACAGCTATTGAGGATTACAAATAGTCTCCTGGCATTGCTAAGGGGAAAAAGCTTTTTCTCAGATTCAGAAAATATAATGGTCAGGGTACACCCTTCCTCCATTCTGCTTTCTTCTTCAAAAATAAACCCTGTAGAGAAAGAGAGGACGGACGGATCCCCTCCATACCGATGGCATTCCAGCAATGCTGTCATCTTCCAGGTCATGCTGCAGCCTTGGCAATGGTTAATCTTTGGGCACTGCAACCTTGCTGCACTACCCGAGAATGCTGGAAGGGGAGTACAATAAAGGATACACAGTGAGTCATGCTCATCCCTGTGGAAATCAACGCAATCAAGTGAGGGACAGACTAAGTCTCATGAAAAGAAATACAAAAGCACTCGGTGCAAAGCCACATCCCTGCTCCCCTCCCCATACCTGTCGGCTGGCGGGATCTTGCCTCTTTCAGGTAGTAGAGGGCCTTGTTGAAGTCACCCAGGTGGTAAAATGCCACTCCCGATCGATAGAGCGCCTTGAAGTTCTCGCCCTCCTTCTGAAGCACTTTGAGGCAGTACTCCTTGACCCTCTCGTAATTCACCAGCTCGGCCTGGAGCAGGCAGGCTGCAGGGGACGGGTATGACAGGGAGACAGACAGACAGACAGACAGGAGAACATTAGTGCCTTATTTGTCCCTGCTCCTGCAATCTGTAGGAGAAGAGAGCAGCTTAGGTGAGGGAAATGACTCAGCCCCGTGATTCAGAAAGGGTGCAGTCATATGGATTGTTTGCCAAACCCTGCGATTGTTCGCAATTTAAATACCAATGCTTCTATTTTTGGCATTGCAAAGCAAAGGGATTGTGTTTACTCTTGGGACACACGTACACACAGTGCACTCACGGACACACCACTGGGGCAGAGAGGAGAACATAAATGCCCCTCTGCAGCTTTGGAATGCCACACAGTCTCGTGGCAGTGGCTGGCATCATTTGTAGTGACATTGCTTCTCAGACTGATGGCTGCAGCTCCAAAAAATACAGAAAGGCAGTCTAATCGTTACGTGACAAGAAAAAGGGGGATAAATTAGATCAAATTTTGTATATGGCTTAATCCAAGGCTGTTAGTTTTAAAAATAGCATGTAATTGCCTTTTATCTAGGAGATCCTGTGGGGAGTTTTGCTATAGAAAACAAGGGGCTCTGCCCTGTTGGAATGTGTTGCCGCCAAAAATAAGCCCATCTAGAGCTGCATTCCAAGGCAACTTTGGGAATGACACAATTTGGGGAAGGAAGGCAGAATGCCACTACAAGGATCGGTTCAGAGACTGGCAGTTTCAAGTGCCAGGGCATGGAGAGAAATTTCCCATGGCAGGTGGTGTTACTCAGTGTGTCTCTGGCAAGAAGAAGACTCACTGCTCCTGGAAATCCAAGTCATCACAGTTCAGGTGTCACAAATTAACAGCCAGATTTCATTTTTTCCATGGTAACTGCAGGTGAGAGGATATGATGCTGGGTCAAGAATATGATGCAGTTCTTGATCCTCTTCCCCTGCACCCCTAATGTAAGCCCCACACCCTCTCTCTATCCCACTTTACATTTCATGGGCAGGAGGTTGCCTAGATGACCTCCAAAAATTCCTTCCAATATAAATTAGTCCAAGACTATGATCACTTAACGTGGACAGAACACATTCCTAACCCAATTACACATTTAAAGCTTAAAGAGCTTACTGGGAACAATCATAAACAGGCTTTTACCAGCAGAGCACTGATGGTGCAGATGTGCTGAACAAGGACTGCAGAACTAGCCCTGCTGCTGGTACATTTGTTTGAGTGACGCAGCCATTAGTAACCAGAGCTTTGTCCCATTTGCTTTAATAATGGAAAGTCAATATATTTTAACAGTTCCTGCCATTAATGTGCACAGGTATTTCAAAAGATTCTGGTTGCTTGCTATTTGATTGCCAGTTAAAAAAACATGTATGTTTTTAAAAGCTTAGCAGCATTTCCTTATCCAAAGTTTGTCCCTTCCTATTTGTCACACATTGATTTTTCTTACTCTGTTTCTAATGGAGCTTGAAATGACTGTGCCTTGTTTTCCTTTATTTTTCAAAGCTATTAAAAAGATGGCTGTGTAAATTTACTACTGGCTTTACCACCCTGGAAACAGGATTGCTTTGTTTATCTGCTGACCAGTAGCATGTACAGCAGTGGCAGTAGCTTTCTGCATACTGCCAATCTGAGCCAGCCTTTCACGTTCTGTGAAACTGCCTTTCAGAGCAACTAGGGGACGGATTTCAGTCTCTCTGTTCATTTGTTACTTGCCATTTCCAGTTAGAGTCATAGAAATACCTCTGTGAAAAATGACAGGCAGTTTCATATATTAACTAATATATATAATACAAGCAGTACTGATATATTTTAACTCAGTAATTCCATATTGGACTTGCTTCATGGACTGGTTTAAAAGAAAAGAAACTCTCTCCCATGTCCTGCTAATTCACAAACCAAAATGGGTTTCCAGATATCCAGCTGGGTTCTTTCTGTGACTCATACTCACAGTAAAGCTTCTGCAGGGCATCCCCACTAACCAGGCATGCAGTGAAGAGAAGTCAGTACCACATGGCTAGCAGGAGAGACGTGTGTTTATCTGAACAGAGCGAGCAGATGGATGTGCAGGAAACAGTTCTGCTGGAAGAGTTGGCCATTTGGAGACCCAGCATTGGAAGCGGCTGTTGAAAACGAACCTGGAGGGAGTATCTCCCTTATAAATATTTAGACATGCGTGTTTTCAGTTCTTGGTGGACTAAAATGATCTTAATCAACTGTGATCCAATGCAAATATTGAGGCTGTTAGTAATTCAGCTTTCAGAAATGGAAGAGACATTGAATTCTTGTACTTCCTACCTAATTCAGTCAGGGGAGAATTGTTTCGAAAATGTATTTTTTTCCTAAACAGACATGTGCAGCTCTGGCTGGGAATGTTTGTTTACCACATCAAACACTTTATCACCCTCCTTCTGTGTTCATAATAAACCCCCAGTGAATCCCTCTGAGGAATAGAGCTCACTGAGAAAGACCAAATCTAGAGGTTTATCCAGATCCTCCTTCTACTTTCTCAAAACTCTGTGGGCTTGATTGTGCTCAGCATCAGCTCTAGTAGCTCTTTGGTGATTAGAAGGCTGCCCTTTACTTGCAGATGCAAGCCTACAGTCATCCGTTCCCTGTGAGTCTCACGGTCATTGTAATACAGCACCTGGTGGCTACATCTCCCCAGCTCAGAAATGTTGCTTGTCCTGCTTCCTGCACCATATTTGGTTATGTTTCTTGGTTTGGCAGCTAATTTATTGTGTCAGGTTAAGCAATAAGTAACTCTTAACTTTAAAACCATGTATGTCACATAGTGCTGAAGAGTCTCCATCTGCTGTAAAATAAAATAAAATAGCCATCTTGAAACTACTGGGTGAAATGTGCCATGGGAACAGGGAGAAGGTTAATGATATTAGTCCCACAGGAGGGGCCCTGTCCATCACAATTCCAACTGATGTTTAAGCAAGGAAACAGGAAATTTGGCTGTTTTTCTTCACAAGAGGAACGTTAAGCCTAGATTTGTACATTTTAATTTGTGGATTCAAATCTATGCCAGCCAGCTCCATGAGCTGCAACAATTTGGGAGGTGCAGTACCGATCTGGTACCAGTAGATAACTGAGATAGTTTGTATTATATCTGTGCTCAGCACAAGGCTGGGCAAAACAAAGATTAAAGCACTTGCAGAGCCAAAATACATCTACACCTTTAACCTTTACTACCAGCTGTGGTTAGCAATGGTGGGAAGTTGTAACTAAAATCTTGGCAGTTGAGGGGTTTGGATTCTATTTTATTCCACCCTGAAGTAATTTTGAATTCTAGAATATCTTTCAGGAAGCTATCTAGCCTTGACTGGTGCCAATGAGAAAAGATCCATGACCACCCTTTTCTCTCAAAGGCTAATTACTTAAATTGTTTAAGAAACATCACTGACATTTCTATTCTGATTTTTTTGTTTAGCTGCAGTTGACTATCCACACCTTTGCTACCCTGAAAGGCTTGTGTTTCCTTGTTGCATTGGTACTCTGAGATTATGATCAAGGATCAAGTCACTCCATCTTCTCTTTCTTAGCCCCTATAAAGAGGTAACTAGAGTCTCTTACTAAAAAAATATCCTTAGTTTTCATCTTTCCTCACTTTTACAGCTGTTCTCTGAACCTGCAAAATGAAGTTCAACTGAAAGTGCTGTCATTTAGCATCTTATCACAGAAACCTCTTCTGTGTGAATACCTCTGCAGGTTACACAAATAGCTCAGTTTGGCCTGAACTTTTGGCTTCTAATTTTGGCTGAGCTAAGAACTAAGTCTGGGAGTAGCATGTCCAGGTTCTAACACAGAGTTTTTCAACAACAATATCAAGAGAGCCTTGCTCACCTGGCAATTTTCACTGAAGGGTAAATCTGCATGCCAGAACAGTCATCCAGACTTTTTATACCAGTGGCTAAATCCCCATTATAGGCAAGGCTCGAGACCCATCCATATTACAGAACACTTAAGTGAGTGGGACAAATTGCTGTGCAAGCAGCATTAGCATATCCCTACCCTGTGGCATGTTCCTTGGGCTCAGCACACTGTGTTAGTCATAACAGCAATCCATTTGCTGTTGTTCTGGGAGATGGAAATGCCTTTGCCTTACAGGAGAATCCTGGGTTGCAAGTTAATGTTTCCCAAACTCCTGTCTTGTTTGCTGTTTGCTATCACTCAGGTAAGCTGGTCACACTGCCTATTTTTAAGATTGCCTTGTGCCTTCCACTATAGGATAGGGTAACTTGTAACTTTGTTGTTTTTTAAGTTTATGGACTAAAATATTCCATGTGCGATATCTGCCTTTGATGTCTGCTTTTGGAAAATGTCAGCCAAGACAGTTCAGGTATTTTTTAAAAACAGGCTAGGGAAACATATCTTATTTTTCCCTTGTTAAAGATCTCTGGTGATTGTCTCTTTAGATGCATCTCGTTTCCTCACCATTTGGCTTTGCAAATGGAAATCTGGCAGATAAAATTTGTGTCAAGCAGGTGCCTTCTGTTATGCCTGCAGTAATCTATAGCTGGCCAACTGATAACCTTCTGAAAATAAAACCCAGTATGGTACTGCACACTGTAGAGATATGCTTTAGAATTTGGTACCCAAATCCTTTGAATATTTCAGTCCACCCAGGTCACAATTTGATCTAGAAAAAGTGGGGATTTGGAAACTTTGAGCACAAAAATCCTCTTATTGGCTCACCGGTCACAGGAATAAAGGAGAGCAGAAAGTGGAAATCAAGTTTCACATATGACAGAAAGACAGGGAGGCAGATGCAAGGCGAAGAGACTGCAGCTGAGAGTAGTGTGGGGACAGAGGCACAGAAAAGGGGGATGGTGAAAGGGAGTTAGGAGCTGAGGTGTGTTGAGGAGGCAAAGTCTGGGCAGAGAAGTGGAATTAAGACTTTGGGACAAGGTGCTAAGGAGACACAGTGCAGCCAGCCTGGAGACCAAGAGAAGCATTTATAGCCCTGAAATCTGTGCAGAGGAAACCAGCCTCCCTAGCTGTGTATGGCAGTAGCTTCTTTGGCAGATCACTTAACCCCAATCACATTCCTGCTGTAATCACCTTTTTCTCTGCTGGCTATACTCACCAAGGGATAGTAACCTGCAGTGCTGCAAGCCAGCCCTTGCAAATATTCCCTGGAGACTGGAGCAGGTGTTCTATACAAGAGCTAATGGCAAGTCACGTGGCTGAACCACTCTCATATACCGGTGCAAAAGGGTCTGAATCCAAATGACCTTAGTTTTTTCCCACTCTTTAGAATGAAAAAACCAGCCTGTATTGATTTGTTTGGTTGCAATGCAGAGAGAAGTAGCTAAACCTATTACTGCTTAAACCTGAAGTAGATCTTTCCTCTTTACTGTATTTACTCTTGACACGATCGCTGAAGTTTAACAACCTATGTGGATTATTACTCTTTAGCAAGTGCTAGGTACTCCAACCACTACAAACTCAACCTGTATTTCACAAACTGACAGTGTCATTCCTAAAAATAACCACAGTTAAACTCTGTAAAATACTTTGCTTTCAGATATGCTCTCACCTTAAGTATAGCAGCCATCAGCTCACTTAAAATATTTAAATTGCAGGAAGACGGTGAATATTCTTCCTCTGGTTCTACTTTGGGAACATGATTAATACTTTGATATTACGGCTTCAGGTTTTTATTCAGATATTTCATTAAGACCTTTATATATCATTGAACAGGCTTTTTTCTCATATCTAAGACTCAAATTAATAGGGCAGACTAGGAAAGTCCTGTACTTCAGAAGGCTTGGCATCCTTCATGGTGATGCTCTTCCTCAGAAAAGAGAAACGATGGTAGAGATAAGTTCTGGTTTAAGCATTTGGGAAGAGAAATTATTGGAATATAACAACAACAAAAACAACAAATCAGGAGGGGAAAAAAAAAGAAAAAATATTTGTCTTGGAATAGACAGCAACCTTCTAACAATGCTACTAATGGATGTATCATTAATCTTCGTGTGCTGCAGACTGTGTAAATGGTGTTTACAAAAAGCACATGGAGCTTGCAGTGTACACTGGAAGAAGGAATACCATTACTACATGAGACTAAAAATGTCAGTCATGTGTTTGTAATTTGAATATAATTAGCTTCTAAAATAAATCTTCTAAATAAAGCTGCTAAAATAAATCAGGTAACATGACTCATAAGATGATGCTGAAAATGTAAAGGGTTATCTTTAAAAGTCACCTTGGACTTAAACTATTGTAATTTTAATGCACAGCATAAAAAGAACTAGCTATTTAAATATTTATTGAAATTTCTCCAAAGTTGAAGTTACTGATCCTGAGTCTGCAAACTGCACAGGCTACATGTAGAAGGCACAGCCCAATTTTTAACCTATGTTTTATTTTGTATTAAATTTTCAATAGATTGGCCTAAAAGGAGCCATATTACATGCTGACTGTAAGAAGCTTTGCCAAAGGAATAGAGTAAAGCATCCATGGCTGCACAGAGCTCCACGTGTGCTGTGCCTTTCAAGAATGCAACCCAGCATTCCTCAAAAGAAGATGCTTAAAATATCTTTTTTTTTTTTTCAGAGAAATGCTGCATGTAGTTTCACTACTAGACTGAGACACTAATTAGGATCTACAGTTTCCAAACAATCTCTTCCATTAAATATTTTTCTTCTTTCTCTATAGTCCAAGCTTGCAAACAAAGAGGATTTTCTGGCTCCTCACCAATAAAAAGCTAATTATAGACAGCTTGATAATGTCTGGCAATAATCTGATCAGCTGACTCCTAGTTCCCAGACAACCTTAATGGGATGAAAAGGGAATATCACAATGATGGTACAACTTTCCAGCCAGTGGCTCTCATTTATTCCTCTCCAGGTACCAAAAAAGCCTAAACATGCCCGTATGTTTCTGCTTGCGAGGAAACGTGTGGAAAATTAAAATCCAAACTATATGACAGGTTGTTTCTCCCCATAGGGAGGGCTTAATGCTAAATGAAGTGTGGATCCACAAATGTTTGGAGAGCCCAAAGTAAGCCACCTCTTCCAAACCACCTTCCCGTTCTTCTCATCCTGCCTCTCAATTTGTAAACAGATACCAACTGTTCCTCCCCATCCCGCCAGCCTGGCCATGCTTTCCTTACAATAGGTAGCACAGTCTCTCTCAGTCCTCTGCTGCTCCCGAGTCCTTCATACCTCTTCCAGAAGAAGGACCCTGAGTTCACCATTCCAATTAGCTTCTCTGTGAGAGAGAGAGGCAATGGTAGTGACTGAAGTATGCTGATGCTTCCACCATGGTACACATTAAAAGGTGTTCAGTAGTTCTCAAAGAAGCTGCTGAGCCTGTGTGTCAGGCTTTCTGTGGTGGGCAGCCCACACTAGGGCTCTGCCTATTGCTTCCCCTTGGAATGCAAAGAGCTGATAACAAGAAGATAAGTGACAGCTAATATGAGCTGTCAGAACAGATCAGTTTAACTTCAGTCTGTGATAGGGTGATCAATCTTGAAGATAAAAGAGAAACAGTGGATATCTTGGCTTTTACACTAGCCAAATGACAAATTTTAGTGACATTTTCTTAAGCAAGTCGAAGGAGCACAGTCTCAATGAATAGACTTAACTTTGTTAACAAAACGAAAGGCAACATTAAGTAGGGTTCTGCACTGATCTGTCCTAGGCCCCATGGTATTTGATATTGTCAATAAAGACCCAAATGACAGACTGCAGACTGTCTTGTCAATTTGCGGATAACACCCAGACGTGTGGAGCCGGTGTCTGGTGGAAGATACGGGTAAAATTCCAAAGGATCCCCACAAACTGGTGCTGTCCTGATAAAAATAGGATGCAATTCCACAGGGGAAAGTTAAAAGTCCTACAGTTAGGCAGGAAAGCCCCCCACTGTGTAAGTACAGCAGGGGAACAGTTGGTTGGAGAACAATTCTGCTGAAAATCCACAGGAGAACCCTGACAAAAACAAATGGTCCAGAGAGGACAGAATATAAGCCCTCAAGGAGACAGTGAGGGAAGAGAGGCTAACTCTGATCATCTATGTAAAAAGAAAAAACCCCAACTCTAATGCAAAGAAGGGCATAACCAGGATACCATCTGTTCTTCTTGTACTCAGGAAGTAAGAGGGCTTACATTTCAGATAGGGAAAACTTTATAGCAGTAAAGAGAGAGAAGCTCTGAAAGAGATTGCTTGGGAAAGTTGTTAAGATTCCTACATTTCCAAGTGTTTAAGAACAGCTTAAGCAAAAGTTATCTGGGATATTGTCTTATCTGTACACTTGTGCCACACATGGGTACGGATAGAAGGCTCTTGGCAGCTCTTCAGTCCCATTCTTGACTGTCCTGTAACACTCAGAGCATAAAAAATCCTGAGTTGTCCTTGCCAGCTACCATTTAATGCTAATTCCTATCAGAAGGTCCTGCTGGAGGACGTCAGAGCAACATACTAGCAGGACACGTGAACAGGTGAGCATTTAAATAAGAGCTGGCATGACTGCTGGCTTTTGCAATGTGTTTATACTCCCATATTTCAGACTTTTTTAGTTTTGAAGAGCACAGTTATTTAAAAGTGTTCATTATTTCTAAATTATGTTTCTTAAGCTACTTTAAGGTAAGTTTGTGGTGATTTGTGCTTCTTTTTTGTCACAAATCCAGTGATATAATACTGCAGTTTTCCTTCAAAGGGACAAAGCTTTGAGAAGCAAAGAATTTCAGCCAACTTTTCATCTGATCCCCATAGCTTCTGTTTCAAAAGAGTATTTTGAGCTACCACTTTCTGTAGTTACTGGTCCTTCAAAATTAAACCAGAGGCTTACTGAAAATTCTTAGCTGTGGTGATATTAAAGCAGTAGTTGAAACCTAGATGTCATGCAAACAAGAATTGTTGTCTAAAGCCAAAATCTGCCTCCAGCTGTGTACCAGAAAATCTTTATTCTACCAAAATAAAGAGCTTCACTTGGAGATGATCTTCATATTGCATCTTCTAACATGCATGCCTTTGTTTTTTTCCCAGAGGTAGGAGCAAAGTCCTATCAAAGCACTGGTGGAACAAGAGCTTCAGTCAGCTTTTAACTAGTAGATAATTTTGATTCTACAAACACTAGCTACTACTGTAGCTACATTAGATGAGATGGAAGTTCCTTGTGTTTGTTTTTGCCAAGGCTGCTATTGTTGATTTCTCAGGTTAAACACCCTGGAGGTTTCCTCCTCTCTGACTTATCTAGTAATCTTTGACCTGTCTTTACCTTTTAAAATCATCTAGTCTAGTCTAGTCCAGTCAATTGCATATGCTTAGCCTTCGGATCTGTTCCAGTTTCTATTTTTTCCAGTGCCTCTTCCTTGCTGTTTGCTTTTACTCACCTCATGTTGCTTTACTCCCTCACTGTGGTACCTTCTCTACATCATATCTTTTCCTCCTTTGGCCTCCTGTTGCTATTGTTATCCACTGAAGGAATCTTGTCTCTTGAGTTGTTTTCAAAAGGGAAAAGTACACAGAATTTTATCAGTGATCAGCAACACCAGACAACCATCTAGTAAATGTCTGGCATTCAACAGCAGTCCAACTCCAACAAGTGCCATCAAATATTCTATGATTCTTACCGGAATATATTAAACAGTGAAATCAAGGTCTTAATGGAAGAATGGTGGTATTTTAAAACCCATCTGAGACAAGGAGGGAATTTCTGTAAACAGGGAGGCACTTTGGAAGAAGTGGTGGATTTCAAGCTGCCTTCTCTACTGAAGAGAAAAGCATCCTTTGCTCACAATGGTTCAAACAACTGACAACAGTACTGTGAAATGCAGCTGGAACAGCTTGAAGACTCTCAAATGAAGTCACAGACAGTTGTGCGTGCCATGATTGCCTCAAGGCTTGCTTACTGCAGCATGCTCAATCTGGGATGAAAGCTAGTTCTTTAGCCTGTACTACAAGCCATGATGACGTGGCTGCATAACATCTGTGTGCTGTGCCCTGTGGTGGCTCACAGTTCACCTCCCAGGACACATGAAAGAGCTGACCATTGCAGAGTCTGATAAGGGGTGTAGAGCAGGCTTGCCCTGGGGCCACCTCCTTGTATATTCGTACCATGTATAATTGATAGGGACTGAAACGCTTTTAGTTTTGCCTGGAACGCTCCCTAGCTGAAAAGAATCATCTGGCAACATCGAGATGTCAAATGAGGAGGAGCATTTCCTTCATTAAATTAATTACTCATTTACATGTTTTATCCAGGTCCAGTGTAGCCCAAAGCCTTTTCCTTTTAATGATGTTTTGAAACAGAGAGAAACCTTTATGGCCTCTGTGGGAGGGATGGAGAGAACAACTGACAGAATCAAAAAGGCAAGGATGGTCAAGTCAACTGTTTTCTAAATAATGGAAGAGGGAGAGGTGTAAAACAAAAGTCTCAAACTTATTTTCCTTAAAAATGCATGAAACAAACAAACAGAGAAGAGTGGCTTGTCAGTAACAGCGAACTAACCCTGGCTGTCCAGGCTGTCATTTGCCTGAGCTTTGACAGACCGTGTAAAGGGAGTTTAAATATCACCCTTTCATGTAGTTGGGCCTCTAGTGTCCTTACCACTTCCCTGTCCTCCATTTATATCATACAAACTTAGTATCATTGATACATCAAATCTAGTTGGCCAACAGGTTTGAAAATTATTGAGAGGGTACTGACAGGCAGACTGCAGAAAACATACATGCTCATGACTCATTGCCTTTAGAAGTCAGGCTGAAAATGAATAAACTAAAGACCAGAGGGATGATTCAATATATTATTTGCTTGAAAAAGTCAGGTTTTGAACTGTGAAGGAGCATAAGCCAGAACTCTAGTAAGATGCCTGCTCTTACTAAGCTGTGGCAAAGTGCTTCAGGTAAAGATCTCAGATCACTCCCAAAGTGTTCACGAACCACGTCTGTGCAACGCATTGCTGGCAGTGGAAGAAGGAGGTAGGAGCGTGTGTCTGACTTGGGGTAACTTCCACCCCAAATAGAGAGGCTGTTTTCAGGCACTATGAACACCAGAATTGTTATACTGAATCAGTAGAATTCTCTGTGTTGACTGTACCTTTTTGGTTAAGCTAAGGAAGGTGAAAATACAGTATAAGAATTATATGATGGCTGAAGGGACTGAAACGGGTTCTGTGGACAAGCATATTGGTCTGCAAAGAGATCACCAGTAGAATACCTCAGAAATTAATTTCAGAATGGAGCTTGTTTAGTGTTTTATTAATGCCCCTGTGTAAAAGTCAGAGTGACCTACTGACTGTCAAGTTCAAAGACACTGTCAAAAGGGATGAGGATGAAAATGTGATATAAAAAGAACTACATGACCTAGTACACAGCAATAAATTCATTTGGGATGGAATTTGGTGATACAAAATTTAAGACTGTGCTCTTTGGGGCTACTAAGAATTTTTGCTAGAATTTGTGAGAAACCAATCAAAGAGGAAAAGGATGTGAATATGCTATTGGATCACAGAATGAGTCACTTATGTGACATGGCTGTGGACAGGGAAATGAAAATCTCGGAGAAGTTTATTCAAAAACTCAAACCAGTTAGCAGTGCTTCTCAACCATGAAAATGTAATATTTGCTTTACAGTTTTTATCCTATTTAATAGAGCAGTGAGTGTTCTGATTAGTTATATGCCTAAGCCTTCTTTTCTAACCTTATTAGGTTCTTTAACTCCATGATACCTTCTGGCACTGTACTCCCAAGTTAATCAGACTTGGGGTTTAAAAATTATTTTGTATTAATCTATTAATTGAATTTACCACCCCACCCCACGAGCAAAGCTCCTAAGCTGCCTCAGTTTGAGTTCCATCACAGTTGTTAGAGAATGTAAAAAGGACAATGAATCCATTTGCTTTGTATTTCCAGTATAGGTGAGGATCTTATGCTGCTCTGGTTTCCTTGCAACATGAACACACTACTGTGTCTTAAGCAATTAATCACTGAAAAGCATTTAAGAGGATAGCAATCTGGGATTTAAATTATCCTAGTATTAAAAATATATGGTGACTTAAAGGAATCGAGGCTTAACTTTGCACCACAGTGTTTAATGAGAGAATCATTGCTATAGGCATGGTGCAGAGATCCTGATTTGATTCTTTTTGAATCACTAGACAAGAAAAAAAGTGCCTTTGCAGAACAACAGCTAGGGCTGACTTATGGTTTTCCAGAGCATCCTAACAGACTCCTTCTCTCATTCTCTGATCTCTGCTTCTGTAAGATCAACTGGGTGGGGTGATGCCTCCGTGGGCAGCTCCTGTTTGGGAGAGGCTGTGGCCATTGTGTGGATTTATTCTCTGAAAGTGTGGATGAAACACAATCTTTCTGTCCTCTCCCTCTCTGGGAGCAAAACTGGAGCAGAGGAATGTGTATTCTCACAGCTTCTTCCCTGCAGATGATTGAAAGATCATTCTTTATATCATAAAGATGCATTTCATTTCAGGGTGAATTTCTGGATTATGTGGTGACTGCAGGGATAACACAGCACAGCGGAGGTAGATGTTTGTTAGTCACACAGGTCCAGGAATAGACAAAGGAAGCACTAAAAGTCTGACGTAAATTTTCCAGTCCCAGACACTTTCTCTGCTTTTAATTTGCTTCCGGGAGTAAATTTCCTCTCCCATACACTACAGTGGGGAATATGCAGGGCAAGGATACCCCACTGCTTGTTTCGTATTCTCCTGTCCTCCTTCTTCAAGTTGCAGTAAACAGCTCTGCTGTCTGGGGTTAAGTTTTCAAGTTGGAAAAGGCCAAAGATAAGCAGCATCCAATCAGACGGATCTGAAATCAGTCTTTACATTTTAGGCTAAGCCTCACAGACACATCAGATGGGCAATGAATTTCCACCATTGCCTGATTAGGTTCTACCAAGAGGGCCCTGAACTCTCTTGCTTTACGGAATAAGGTGACTTACAGCAAGAATAAGGTGCCTTATACTCAAGGTACCTCACTTGAGTTTCATCGGGTAGGAAATGAGCTCTTTAGATATCTCTGATGTGGCCAGGCCAAAGCAACGTCAGAGGCGTGGAAAAGGACAGTTGTAATCAGGGCATCAAAGGAGCTTTGGAATCAAAATTTGAGAAACATAATTTGCTGGATCAACAGAGTTTTGCTGTCTGCCACTCTGATATGAAAGAAGATGCTGTTGCCACCGATGCAGAACAATCTATATGACAGCCCCTTAAACTGGCAGCAACTAAATGCAGTGGGCAGTGCTCCTACTAAAGAAAGAAAGGGAATACTGAGCAGTGGCTATAAAGGTATTCGCTTAATAGGGCAGAGATTTGACCTGTCAAGCATGGATGTGTTGGAGAAGGAAAAGTGCTGTAGTCTTGCAAGCAACAATCAGTATCTTGCTTCCTGAAAAGCTTATGCAGCAATGTAAGGATGGTTGTTCTCTGCCCCTGGGGACATGTAAAGGGTTGCAGTTCCTGCCTTTTTGATGCTACATGTGAGTGAACAGGACTGAGATGTCACGACAGTCAGGAGCTTGGGACACAGGACTTGTCAGGCAATTATGGTTTTATTGGCAAACATCCACAACTACTAGAGGTGCAAACAGCATCAGGGTTTTTTTGCCCCCAAAACTCCTGTTGGGAGGTTGTTGCAGAACCGTTCAGCGGTGGTGACTTACATTTGCTAAGGCTTTCCAGATAAGTACGTGCTAATCTGGTGGGCAAAGTTGTGATCATGGATACACAGGACAAGCATGTGTTAAAATTCATACCCTGATTGGAGAATTGGTAATTTTATCAAGGTGAATGTCAAAACGTGTAAATATAAAGAATAGAGTCTCACACTTGCACACATGCACTCTGTTGTAGAGAGGTGCTCCTCCTTGTTATACATAAACAGGTAACCAGCACCAGGTGACTGCCTTACTGCAAGCGTCACAGCACCCACAGAGGGATGAGAGGACCTCACTGGCAGAGCAGAGATGGGGGCATCTGGGAAAGGGACAAAGCTTTGTGTGGGAGATCATAACGTCTGACAAAGCTGTGTTGCAACCAGGAGAGCGATAAACAGAATTCAAAGGGTAGAGGCATGGACTGTGTAAGCAGCCCCAGCTCCTGTGCCGAGAAATAAGATGGGAGAACTGGGTACACAGGGCAAAGACAAGGAGAAGCAGATGGTGCTATCCGGCCTATGAGCCTCAGGGCAGTGGCATGTCAAGAATTTTGGAAAATGGGAAAAATGGAGCGGATTTTGAAGGAAAGATCACGACATTAGCTACTGCATATGCACAGTAACAGATGAGCTCTGGAATGTCAAGCTATGACGGCTAAAGATCATTGCTCCCAGCTGTCACTTGGGCCACAGGTTATCAGAGAGAAAATGGGACTGTGCCTAATTCACTGCCATGAACTGTCTTTGTACTGTTTCTAGCAGTGTCCTAAAGTCCGAATGGCTATACTGAGACTGATTTTGCTGCTCCAGCCCCCCTTGGAGATCCATCCATGGATCTTTAATGGATGCCATTTGCAGCTGCCTAGGCAAGTGTTTAAGAACACTACCACCTACCAGCCTCACATAAGCAAGTGTACCTTCAGCAATTCCAGCAAAGCTTTCAGAAACTGCACTGACTACAATCTTTGTTAAAAGGAACAGAATAGCAACACTCCATGCCACCACAAGATTTACCTGCATTCATCCATCAATGTCCTAAGCTTACTGTTTCCCATCCAAGATGCAGTGCAGAACTGAACAAAAGGAGACAGATTCCTGAGCAGCCATTAGTAACAACTTCCTAGTTAATGATAGTTAATATTGACTGTTTTTCAAAGCATTTTGACCCTCTGTATTAGTCACTGGTATGGTCATCTGAGTAAGCTGAAACCAGAATTAAACACTTGTCCTCCTTCTGTATCAGTTTCTCACCCATGAAGTGAGAGAAGAAAGAAGAAAGAAGAAAATAAAGAAGAAAATAAAGTTTATTATGTATTTTCTCCCTTTCTTCATTTTGTTCCCTCAGTTTCATAGTCCTTTGTATGTTATTTTCTGCGAGATGGCACAATGTCAGGAACAAACTGGCATCATTTAGACCTCCCCTTTTATTTATACTGTTTACTTTTACAGTTCCTTTCTTCATAGTAACTCCTTAATCATCCTAAAATCCTAATGTGAGAACTTCTGGTGATTCTCCCTTCTTGGAGCATCAGTTGCAATGCTAGAGGACACTGATGAGGAACTTGGGATGTGCTGCTGAACTGATAAGCTGTTCTAGGAGAAAGGCTGGAGAAAGAGGTTTGGAGTTGGGTTAGAAATTTCTGGGCCTGAGGCCAAGTGAAGAGCAAGAAGAGAAGGATGTTCCACCTGCTGAACCACGCAGAGGTGGCCCAGCTCTCAGGAAAGGTGGTAACCATGGAGCTCATGAGTGTATTTAGCAACAGACTGGGACCCAGCTTTGATTTTAACCCTAGGTTTTATTGAACCAGCTGAAACATCTTCAGCACAGCACTGATGAAAACGTGTGGAGGTCTAAGAGGCTGTGACTCTGAATAACTTTTGCTGGAGGAAACTCTAGGACA
This sequence comes from Myiozetetes cayanensis, assembly GCF_022539395.1. Lineage (NCBI taxonomy): Eukaryota > Metazoa > Chordata > Aves > Passeriformes > Tyrannidae > Myiozetetes > Myiozetetes cayanensis. The sequence goes on along the minus strand of NW_026087853.1, from coordinate 33,699,647 downwards.
GCATTTCAGAAGATGTAGTAAAGCTAGAACGATGTGCTACTACAGAACTCTGAGAAAACAGCAGTGTTCTCAAGGTGGAGAACAACCAGTACTCTTAGGTAAACAAATTAACCACTGCTGCTGTTCTTGGAGAAGCTTTGGGGATTTTGATATCTCCTGCTTCATCTCCCACAGTAAGGTGTAGCTAGACTTTGAGGGATCTCAGCTTACCAAGACTGCAGCTCCTCTGGACAGTCTGGCCAGGGAATCTGTACCTTCTCAGTACTCTGTTTCAGGCAAATGGTGACAAGATCAGCTGGGACAAGTTTCTCCTCATGCAAAGGGAATTCAGCATGTGGTAGAAGTGGCTGCAAAAATCCAAACCAATCCACAAAGCCTCAAGTTTTGAAAAGGCTTAGGATGAATAGTTACATATATAGAGGAAAACGCATCTGCCTCAGTAAGAGATGCTGTCAGACATGTATCATTTAAACCAAGTTTGGTGGCAGCTTGCTATCCTTTCTTGTCCTCCCTCCCTCCCCCCGGCATCTGGATGTATTTCCATCCCATCCTTTCAATGCACAAGAAACTCCCTTAACAGGGAGAATTTTGTTATCCTAAATACAAGGGTAAAGGTAAATACTGAGTATTTATAAACAGTAATTAATGATAATAGCTTGAAAACCCATACCTTTCTTAAATACATGTCAGAGTTTGGGCCTATCACTAAAACCAATACACAGTGATCCGTGTTTATTCTCTGCTGCAGTTGCACCTACCTGGAGCAGTAATTGCATCAATCCTGTGAAACAAGATGTTTCCATGCATTCTGGGCTGGGCAGATATATCTAAACCAAGAGTGTCAGGAAACACCCCCACAGCAATCAGTGAAAACGCAGACCACATCCGGCTGCTCTGTTTGCTGCTGTTCCTTTCTCCCACTGCATGGCATCCTTACAGAGGGTGTTTTTTGTTGATGCAGCACATTAAAAAAAAAAAAAATCACATCAAGCAACAATCCAAGACTGCTTTAACACCCACAGCACCATGTGTCCTGGTAGAGTCTGTACTTGCTAGCGGCTATATGCTGGAATGGGCTTTTAGCAGAGACTCCTTGTGACGTGTCCTAGTGGGTGGTCAGTGGAAAGTTTTACCAGTTTTTCTCATGTTTAGTTACATTTTTACTTGGATTAAGTATTATAAGTATTTTTACTTGAAGCACTCACCAAAAGTCCATGCAACTGGTGACAATTGGAAGTAGTACCTACACCCCAGGCCGAGGGCACTTGAAGGTTCCTATGCTGATGGAAGTGCCATGTTTTGTGTGACTGTCCCTATGACCTTCACATAGTCATATGATTGGTACTAGTGCATGTTTCTGCCAGTGTAGGAAGCCAAACCTCATTATCGAGGCTGACGTGTATCTTGGAGGGCTACATTTTTAATACTCTGCAGGTATGTGTACCCTCTTGCCAAGACTCCTATAGTAAACTAAGGATACCTGAATGAGAATATAAACATGCTGCATTTAATTTACATTCATGTAATTAGCAAAGCCTGACAGTACTCCCAGGAGGTCATTAATGCAGATGGATAAACTGAAGTTTAGGGAAGATTTGGTGAAGATAATACAATTGGTTAGTGCAGAGGGGAAGGATTAAAAACCAGAGCCCCTGTGCAACTCATCATCCCCAGATCTCTCTCTGATTCCATTTCTCCTGCCAGGATTAGCTTAGCATTTCTGCATGCTTAGGAAAATCAGCAAAGGTTTGCTTATCACACTGCAACATTCCCTCACCACCAGAAAAGCTTAAAACTGTGCTTACCCCTAGCATTTTGCTGCTTTGGAATGACTAGGACTTGTTTCTCTCTGCAGAGCAGACATTGTCCTTTTGATCCTGTAGAATTTTAGGCAGTAATGGTGGAATAAAACAATCATTGTGTTGCATGGTTGCATTTGTAGTTGGCAAATTATCCCCATCTGCATGCAATACATAAAGCATTTAAGCTTCTTCTACATCAAAGATGCTGCAGAAGTAGAAAGGAGACCAAGACCTGAGGTGTATTTGGCCAGTTTGCTTTTCTGCAAGCATTCTTTGTATATCCCTCTGTTTTTCAAAAGAACATAAACCACTAACTTGAGAAAACTCAGTTGAATGCGCCATCAGGATGAAATTGTGGTCTCCATTCTTTATTTTTCAACCAGGCTGAGAGAGGCAGAAAGAGGTCGAGTGACTCCCTCAAGGTCAGAGACCATCAGTGAGTCATAAAGAAAGGACTGTTTGCCTTACAAGCCTGCATTCATTCTGCAAAGCTCTGTGCTGCTGGTGGGGTTTTTCTTTGCCTACCCTAGCAATTTCTGGGAGCCTTGACCATGCTGCTGCTCTTGCCTCTGGTGACATTCATCAGAATGACTTGTGGTAAAATTATTGGCAGGCCTGTGTAAGAATGCAGCAGCGCTGGATTTTGCAGATGTGGAGTCCCTTTAAGGCCAAACTCTTGGAGCTTAAACTGAAGTCCAGGTACTAGCTTAGTGAAAGAAACATGAGGAGCTCTGCCAATAGCATGGCATGAAAATCCTAGGCTGATTTAAAATAATACTTTTTTAAAATCACACGAATTTAAAACCCAGCAGATCTGAGATCCTTTGAAATGGGCTAAATAGTTTAGGCTGTGGGGGTGCCACACAACTCCACAACAGTGTACTTTAGAAAACACACCAAATACTGTGGGGCTCTGATTAAATATGAGAGCTGGCCATGCCACCACATCTTACAACAGAATTGCCTGTTGAAGGTGCTCTGCTAAAGAAGCAGAGCTAAACAAGAGTCTGTGTGCACGTTTGTGCCTACATTTACCTTCTGCAGGAAATGACAGGCACTGACAACAATTTAGTATTTGCCCACATGTTCCTACTCATGTAATCGATCAGATTAAAAAAACAAACAAACAAAGAACCCCAGCCCTCATCCATGAGATCGCCCCAAATCCCCTCGGGGTGTATTTCTCACCTACGTGCATATTTACTTGTAGTTGATGCTCTCCTCTTACTCTTTTCCTGCATCTAAACAAGTAAATGTGTGTGTGTGTGCATCTATAGTTGTGAAGCAAAGCATCTCTGACAGGTGGATGTGTGGGGGCCACATGAAAAACGACAGTGCAAAAGCAAGGTGGACTTGTCAAATGCCAAGCCTGGAGAGTAAGCGGAGGTGCTAAAAGAACTTGGTAATAAGGACAGTGAGATGACAGCTGCTAATGCTACCAGGTATACTTCAGAGCTAAGTGAAAAACTGCCTTCTCTAGAGTTAATATCAACTGCTGTTATGCTTTCTGCACTACACAGATTTATATATTTTAGAAAAAGCTCTAGACACCCAGCAGTGCTTGAAAGCAAAACTCCCTGCATCTCCTCTCCTTCCCAGGTCAAGTAACACTGACTTCAACTCTAAGAGTATGTGCTGGTGCCTCTGCTAGAGACCACTGTGTAAAGAAACTGGTGCCGTCTGCAATAAAGTTGGCAAATAAAGTCCCACTGCTGCACCTCTTGAAGTAGTTATTAGAAAGGTATACTAATTATTGTTACAGTTCTGGGGAAATTTCCACTCCCCTCTTCCCTTCACCTCAGACATGAATTCACAGATTCTCCTGCTGGAATGGGAGCTCTGGAATGGGCTAGGAGTAACTGCAATTCCAGTTTAACTGCACACTGCCCTCTCCAACATGCAGGGCATTTCTTTAAAGTTGCTTGCGGACAGCCCAGCAGACCCATGTGAAGTTATGCATTTCCAAGACAAATGCTGTTCTCTGCTCTGTGCATGCCATCTACTGAAAACATGTGACAACCGTCTGTGCAAAATGACAGCTTGACCTGCTGTGAGGTTATCCCAGGAAAAGTGCTGCTTGTAACTCCAGGGTTAATTATACTCATCTCCTCCTGCGTTCATACTGGTTAAATTTAGGAAAAAATCTGTTCATATCTAGGTTAAAGATGGAGCATGATTCTCTCACCAGTTGCTACTGATGACAAGATCAAATACAACCAAAAAAGACAAAAATTCCTTGCACAAACCTGAAATGGGAAATAAATGGGCTGGACAATGACCATTACACAGGACAACTCTGTCAGCAGGAGCTGACAAGTTTCTAGCAAGTGGAACTTGTGTACTCTGCAGAAAGTGCCACAGAAGCAAATTCTATCCTTCCCTCCCACTCCATTTACCTTCTATCTACCATGTCTCATTTGTATCTAGTAGAGATATTGTGAGCCCTTTTCAAGCCCAGGAACTCACCAAGCTATATTGTTCAGAGTATTACAGGTTCTTTGTATAACCCTGCCAATCTAAATGATCCTTGCCAAATACAATGGATTTTAATAAACCTGTGAACAGAAATTTGTAGAGAGACAAAATTACAGCTGTGCAATTATGGTATCGCTCTGAAATCTCACTTGCCTTTCCCTCTATGCGATTTCAATAGGCTTTTGAAGGAAGAGTATTTGGAAACATGATGAAAGGGAGTTAAATTGTGCTCCCCATTACATCCCAAAAGGCATGTGGAATATAAGAGACTGGCATGCATTAAGACAAGAGAGAATGCTGGCTTGGTGTTTCAAACTACTCATTTCATTCTGCATCTTTTTTAGAACTAAAGAACAGAAAACAAAGCTAACCAACTCTGCCTAGGAAGCCAAAAGCTAATGCCCTGATTTTTTCCGTTTTTTAGCCCCAAGGATATAAAGGGTAATGAGCAACTCTTCATTCTTCTGGAAAACAGCAGAGCTTTATTAATGTTGTTATTTTGTGCACCTTGTCCAGATTATGAATGCTTTCTTCTCTGTTCGTACCTAGGTACGAGTTTTTGTTTCAGAGATGCTTTCAGGCTTGGAAAGAAAAAAAAAACCACATACGCTGCTGCAGACCAAAAATAACCTCTGATCCTGCAGGTCTTGTTTGAAGTCAACAGGAGTTCTGTTTCTGTTAGGACTTCAGAATCAGACTACAAAGTGGTTAAACCCTCCACTCGTCCCCTCCATCTTCTGCAGCACTTCTAAACAGATGGCAGGGAGCAAAGGGAGGGATGATCAAACGTCTACTGACCACAGTGGTAACTGGCAGCTAGCGAAAACCCAGGGCTGTATTTTCTTTCAGCTTTAAGTGCTAAGAGGCAAAAAAATTCTTTTTATATCTAGTAGAACTATTTGGAGCTACTGCAGCAGAGCCCAAACCCTTCCCCTTCCTTACATCAAATGTGGTAGAAGGAGCCTGTTTCTCTGTAATACCGTTAATTACAGGCACCAAAGCGGAGCTGTGGTTGAAGGGACTGAAGGACATCTCGGGCTGAGGACACAGCGCAGCATGCAATCTTGGCCACTTGACGAGCCACGATTTCTGTCAGCCGGAGCGCCCCACGCACGCACCACCGCCTTGCCACCTGTCTCCCGGGGGAGGAGGGCACGGGATTCATCGCTGGCGGATGGAGCCGCCCGGGGGAAGAGCTGGGGGCCGCGGGCGAGCCCGACGAGCAGGAGCGGCGCGGCCGTGCGCCCCCTCCCCAGAGCTGCCCGAGGCTCCCGGCCGTGCGCCGACAGCACCGCTGTGCCCGGCGTGAGCGCGAACGTGAAAATGGAAGGCAGCGGGAGGGAAGGAGATGCAGCGAGCGGAGCAGCGCGGCAGCGCTGCTTTGCGGAGGAGAAGGGAGGTGTGCGCGGCGCAGGTGTGGACCCCCCGCCCGCGGCCCCGCTGACCTGCCAGGCTGTTGTAGCAGTCGACCTCGATGGCCTCCACCGCCTGCCGCTGCTCCTCGCTCAGCCCCGCCGCGGCGGCAGCGGCGGGAGGGCGCTGGCCGGCCGGCTCCTGGCTCAGCAGCAGCAGCAGCGCCTTCAGCTCCAGCAGGGCGCGGTGGTACTTGCCGATGGCCTCCCGGAATTTCTTGTCCTTGTAGCACTGCGCCCCTTCGGTCTTGAAATCCAGCGCCCGCCCGATGAGCTCGCCCGGCTCCGCGCTGCCCGCCGCCGCCGCCCGCGGCTGGGCACCCCCGGCGGGGCCGTGCCCATCGCCCGCCCCGCGGCCGCCGGCGTTCAGCTTCCCCGCCGCCGGGCTCGCCCTCTCCATGGCCGCGGCGCCGCCCGGCTCCCGCGCCGCCCTACGCGGGCGATGCCGCGGCGCCCGCCGCCGCGCTCCCGGCCTTACCCCCGCGCCGCTCCCCGGCTCCGCCACTCGCTCCCATCCTCCGGCGGCCGCCGCTCCTCCTCCTCGCCCCGCCGCCCGCGAGGCGCCCGCCTCCGCCCGCCCCTCGCCACCAGCCGCCCGCCGCGGGCACCGCTGCCCCCCGCACCGCTGCGACCCCCGCCCGGCGCAGCGCGGGGAGGCGAGGGCGAGCCCGGGGCGTGGGGATGCGCCGGCCCCACTCCCCGCTCTCCGCGCTGGCCCGGCAAGGGGCGAGCGTACGCCCGATCCCCGGGCTGGCCGATTCCACAGACCCCCTGCCCACCCTCCCGCTCTCCCTCAGACTTGGCTCCCCCCAGACCCCACAGCCGAGTCCCTTCTGCACCCTGTGCCTTGCCTGCCTGTACCTGAAGGTCTCGCCTCCCTGTCTGCGGGTTGGCATCCCACCTCTTCCTTTCTTCTCACCCCCGTTCCCCATCTCTCTTGCCTCTCCCAGATCCCACTAGTGGCCACCCACCACCACCATCTGCTCATGGTCCCTCAAGGTGTTTTGGTGTGTGTACTCCATATCGCCGGGCAAACAAATGCCAGGCAATGAAATTTCCTGTGTCCTCCACATCAGTGAGGCAAAAGCCAAGGCCCAGTAACTGCCCTGGCACCAGCCACTCAGAGCTTTTGATTTTCCTGAAGCAGATTTCCCCATGTGTTGCTGAAAAATGGGGCGATGCTCGCTGAAGCCAGGAACATCTCGCGGTTGGGTGGTACCAGTGGGGAGTGGCTCTCCTCCTGCAGACAAACAGCAGAAGAACTGTGCTCAGCACCAGGCATTGCTTTGTTAGGCCAAACACCATGTCTGCATTGAATATGAGAGCAGTTTGATGTAATTGAATGCGTTGTTGTGCCAAGATATTTTGTAGGTCATACCTCTTGCTTAAAAATTATAGGCTGGATGAAAACACAGATTTTTTTTTTCTAAATAATATATTGGGAGGCATCTTTTCATTACCCATGCAACTCTTACATGGTAAAGAGCTGTGGTGCAATGTATTCAAGCTCTCTCAGCAACTAGGATGCCATTTTAAAATGGGACTTGAGTTTCTCTTTAAATATGACCAGCCTACTGTGATGGCACATGGTGTTGCAGTGCTGGGCAAAGTGTGATAGCTGTGTAGCACAACTTCATGTAAAGGTATTACTGCAGGTCTGGGACTGGTGCCTGTATAATTCCTTTTTAGCAGGGCAAATAAATTGCTTACCAATTTGCTTACCTGTTATTTTTATTACAAGTGCTTTATGCATTGGTCCCTGCTGCTAGGTTTTTGGACCTTATTGAAGTTGTGGTCACAGTGTGGGACAGACATACATCTACTCACTTAAATCTAAAAATCGGAGCCTCAAGGAGAAGCAAATAGCATCATACTTAGTGTGATAGATGTACAATGTTGTAAATACTTGCATGAGAGAAATTAGAGTTAAGATATTCAGCAATGATAAAATGATTTCAAGTGCTTTACTAGACATCTTCAAGAAATCTTACTTTATGGAAATGAGTGCTCAGTATTTTCAGGTACCTCAAGCCAAGAATGAGATAAATTACTTACAAATCTTGCTCAAAGTGCATCTGATCTAAAATCAGGAAATCCTGGGGGGTGGGTGTGGTGGTGGTGGATATTAGTCACAGTAGCTAGAGTGGAATTTGTGTGTGGAACCTAAATATTAAGGAAGGAAAATTCCTGTTGGGACATTTTTTAATCTGTCTGCTAGTCATATTGCACGAGGTAAGTTTAAGTAATTTCAGAGGTTTCATTGTACCATTATTGATTGCTGCTTGGGAGAATTCACAAGGACAATGTACATCTCTTGTGCTGGAACGCTGACTTTGCCAGAGGAAAGGGGATTGCCACAGAGGATTAATTACTCAGATCTGAGCAGCTGCAGAAGCTATTGAAGAAGGAACTGTTTTCTTGGAGGGCAGTGTAGCAAAGTGACATTGGGAGTTAATGTTGCTTCCCTCTTTCAGAGTTTGCCTGAGCCCATAGATACACATGGTATAGGGGGCACTGAGACATAAGTGATGTTTCCTACTCTTCCCCTCACCTGTGCTTAAGGAATTTTTGAGTTGTCTTCCCCTGGTTATTGGTCAACAGCAGAGGTCTGAAACAAGCAATGAAAACTGGAAGTTTTCTTACAGAAAAGTCTGTCAGTAGCCATTGCCAATATGGGTGCAGAAGTGGTCAGAAACAGTCACAAAATATTGACAAAACTGGGTGCTCCTCACATTATGAACTATACTGAATATACCAAACTGTGACTTAGTCCTGAATGTTGCCTAACCACCCAAATGGGTTTTCCATCTTGTAGTTCTTCAAGAAATGTCCAAACTGTCTTCCTGATATTGTGGGTGCACGTGAAGAGAAATGTCACAACTGTCAATCCCAAAACAGACCATAACAGAAGTGTATGAATGATTGCTTTTGCTGGCCAACTTAGACTTGTTGATAGTAAACAGTATCCCTCACCTGAGAGCTGGATCTCTCAGCCAGAGAACTTGCTCTAAGATGTGTAGGATGACTGGTAAAGGTCAGTTTAGCCCATCAGTTCTTTCCTTCAGGAGCTGAGTTAAGTAGTGTGTTGGCAGCACTAAAATATTTAAGAAACATCACACCAGTCATATGGCCACCCCATTGACTCTTCATGTAGGGGACCCCTTGTGTTTGTTTCTTTTTCAAGGGGAACATAGTACTTAGGGGAAAACAAGAGAAGCTATCACCTTCCTGAGTCAGACAAGATTTGTACTCGAGAGATACATCACATTTCATTTAACATATGACGTGATATTCAGGTCTAGATTTCAGCTGCCTGGAGCCCAGTAGACTCACCGTACAAGCTTGCCATGGTCAACAACTCTAGTGATATCCAGCTTGAAGACAAGACAGGAACCTGAAAGCATCAGAAAAAGTAAGCTTATATATCAAATCGATACACTGAACTGTGAAATAAGGCATACATACGTTCAGATAAAATTAGGCCAGTTTGGAGTCATTATCTGTATGCCATGAGATGAGGTCATGGTATTAGTCAGTATTAGCTGTTGTGCCTGACTTCTGTCCAATGGTGATGGGGTTTCGTCCATAGAAGCAGAATGTGCTTATCTGTCTCACACTGTAATAGATGGGGTGTGCCTGTCTGTCTGGATGTCCCCAGGTGCTGTGTGTCTAAAACTGCCTGGATGTGCCGTCTTTCCTCCTCCACACTGAGATTTCCTTAGCATGTTCCAAAAGCATACACTTGCATCACTCAATTATTATTAATAGTAGTGTTATGCAGGGGTCACATGCTTCATAGGGATATTTTAGGATCTGTGACTCATTAAACCATAATTTCCTGTTCACAGGTTACCTGAAGAAAATTGTCTTTTTGGAGTCATGTTCATGGTTGGGAGATGTGTTCTTAGGTGAAATGGTAAATATTGAGAAAAATACTGGATCTCACACAGCTGTGAGCTCTTCCAGCCTTCCTTTAGCTGCAATTGTTTCTGCCTGCCCATAGGATGATTAATTTACAGGCATATGGGACAGATTCCCTGCATTTCAGGATACTGCTATAAGGACACTGGAAAGGCTTCCAAGACAGCTGAGGAGGCTGGGCACTTGGGCTCTGGTTGGGCACTGGAGGGCTAGAGAAACTTCCCTATGAAGATGAGCTGAGAGACTGGGGTTGTTCAGTCTGGAGAAGAGAAGGCTCTGGAGAGACCTTATTGCAGCCTTCCAGTACCTAAAGGGGGCCTACAAGACAGCTGAAGAGGGACTTTTTATAAGAGCATGTAGTGATAGGACAAGGGGGATTGGCTTTAAACTGAAAGGGGGTAGGTTTATTGGACATAAAGAGGACATTTGTTTATGATGAGGGTGGTGGAACTGGAACAAGTTGCCCAGAAAAGCTTCTAGAGAAAACATTCCTGGAAGCGTTCAAGGCCAAGCTGTGTGGGGCTTTGAGCAGCCTGGTCTAGTGGAAGGTGTCCTTGTCCATGGCAGCAGGGTTGGAACTGGATGATCTTTAAGATCCCTTCCAAGCCTAACCATTCTATGATTCTTCTAGATGGATGTGAATCCATTGTAGCATTTATGCTGTGAGGTGAGCTTTTTATAAACTGGAACTTTAAGGGCTACTATGAGGATGCAAGTCTATATACATGCAAAACCAGATATCCATTTGGAAAGCAGTACAGCATGTAAGGCCTCAGTCCAGTTCTTGTTCATTCATTCATGTTGATGGGACTGTTGGCCGTGTGAGAGTTGTTTCATCAAGTCCTTCATGCCAAAGCGCAAGCCTCATCCATTTCTGATTGTGATGAAAATGGTGGAAAAGAGATCCCTCGTTGACTCCATTCAGCTGCAGAATTCCCAAGCAGCAGTGAGCTTCCAGCATACACAGCTGCTGCTGCTACAGTCTGTCACCAGCTTAGTCAATCATCCATTATTTATTTCCAAATTGTATGTAAAGCTCTGCACCATAGCCTTTCATCCATATACAGGGAAAAGAAGAGAAAGAGCTTCTGAAAGGCCTAGAAACACAAAACCAGAGAAGCCTCTGAAATCCATTGCTTGGGAGATCATCTTATGTAGTTATACCCAAGGAAGAGAGGAAAAGGAAATAAAATCACATGCAACAGAAGATGCCACCTTAGTACAAATTCCTTTGATCTCCCCATGTCACTTTTTGCAGTCAACAAGTCCTTTTTATCACAGAAGATCCTCAGTTTATAAGTGTTCATCAAATGCAACAAACCACTTAAAGGGTATTGTGCCTGTGTTTTCTTCCATGGTCTGCGTTCTTTGATTGGTCAGTTGATCCTGCTGGGCTGTTTGATGCCTGCTGATTGCCTAGTTGAGAATGGTTAATTAGGACTACAATGAAACTCTGAGGAATAGTATACAATCAAGGAAAAAGGGTCAACAGAAATGTTTGCAGGCAAATGAGAGTATCTATGACAAGCCATTCCTTGGGCGTGTATATAACCACCACCTTTGTCACAGAAATGTTTGCTGACAATACTAAGGGGCAAATGTTTAAACAGATGAGCTGTTCAGAATTAAAACAACTGTTTCAAATTATGTTTTTAGCATTCTGAATTCTTTCTTTTTCATGAAGGCGATAACAAATTGCTAACTAAGAGGCTTAACCAGGGACCCAGAACAGGTAAAATCAAAACTATTTAACATCACTCCCACTGTTTCTTCTTGCACTTTAATTAAAAATGAGTGCTTTGATTTACAGGACAATCATACTGGAAGGGAATGCTGCCAACAAAGTTTGAGAAACACTTTTAATCTCTTAAAATCAGTTGTTGACAGCTTATCTGCAAGCTGCAGTTATAATCTCTCAAGTGAATCCCAGTGCTCTGGGTAAATCTTGCACTTTATTCAGGCTGGAATAAAGACCAGGAAGGTTGATTCTTACGTTGTGTGTGAAGAGAGTAGATTTGGAAAAACCACACCCACATCTCGCTTATCAGACAGATATTTAGAATTGTTAAGTAAGCACTCCCCTATCTTTCAATCCTTATTTTTCCTCTATCTTACCTTCCAGAATCCAAGGCTGTCCTAATTCTGAAGACACTTCTACACCAGACAAACAAGCCTGGTGTGAGGCTTTTGAGTTAGCAGTGACCTAGATCTGACTTGAAAACAATGCTTTTACTGAGACCCTAAGGAAGCAGACCCTCTCTCCACTGTCACAGTTACTACTGCCCCAGGGAGACCTTCAGAACTGCCTAATGCTGTCACAGCAGTTTGGGCTCAAGTTACTGTGCATCAGCTGTTCCACTGTGACTGGCAGGGTGCCTGTTCTGATCCTCCATGAAGGTGAAGACACTCATTCTCGTAATGCTGGGAGGCTGCATATTGTGCAGCATTAGTGGGGAATGAGGCTGCATAGAAGCACTTACTGCGGGTCTGCTCCTGTCTGGCATCTTCTTACTGCCCAGGTAAATGCCAAGTAGTTCAAGGTTAGTAAGGGTCACTTACGTCCAAGAGTGACCAGGTGACACTTTGCATTTAGATCTGTACAAGAGTATGGAGTAAGTCAGTTGGGTTTGAGTCTAATGAGACAGTATGTGAGTGTAACTAGAAATTGAATTACTGAACAACATAAAAAGAATCCTAAAGTGCACTGACTGCCCATGAACTTTGGATTGTTGGCAGTCAGAACAGAAACGCATCCAGTCACCACCAGCAGTAAAGCCTGTTCAGTTTGTGTGTCCACATTAGAACTGTTGCCTAGTCTTTACACCAGGATGAGAGCATATTTATCATTACTTGTCCATTATCTCTATAGCTAACACCAGCACCCTTGGATTGAACTTACACATATGGCTGTTACTCTCATTCAGCTGACTTCTTCTGTGGTAACATATAGACACACATCAAATATGCATCTAACTACCTCTAAACTTGAGAAAACATCTCTCTCGGTTTCATGTCTTAGTCTCTGTTTATGAGATTAGAAATGACACAAGGGAGCAAATGGGGATGCTTGTGCTTCTAATTGCTTGCTTTGTGCCACTGCCAGATAGTGTGAGGCGCAGCTCTTCCCAACCCCTCTTACAGCTGAACTGCAAGAGGAAAACTATGAGCGCTCATTTTACAGAGCAAGCAGATCTGCTAGAGAAGTGTCTGCCCTTTTAATACCTGTTCTGGCAATGTGTGAAGGAGTTAAGATCTCACAACAAGCAAAGTTGTCTGGAAAGTTTCTAGTTTGGCAATGTCCTTGAAAACTGTGGCTTACATTAATTGTCTTACACATCTCATCCGTTTTCATTGTCTTGTGTCATGGCATCTTTGCTATGCCAACTTATTTTGTCATACCTGAGGGGTACCAAACCCTGGCCTCTGGGAAGGATCTTGCTATGCTAGACATACCTGACTGGGCTGATGTCAAAGAGAAGTTTGTACTGTTTCCCTGTCTGGTCTCTAAAGTCCCTGTAAGTTGTTGATGGTGATCAGATGAGTGGCCTCTGAGGAGAAACAGGCTATTTCAAGAAGTGTGGCTGACGAAACAGTAAATGGTACTCCCCTAAGAGAGCACTTAGCCACCGTGTTGGCAGACTGCAGGCCCTGCAGCTCAGTTGGTTATGCTATCTTTGGAAGAGAGGTGAGATGAAGGTGTTTTATGCTCCTGACCTTTAATACGCTTGTGCTGTTATTGAGTTTGAAGTGTAAACTGCAGGACCTGGGTCAAATTTCAGTGTAAATGCATTTGCAGTTGCTTTTCCAGTTGGATGTAGTTATTCTGCTTGCTTTTCTCTTTCCTAACATGCTGAGGGTGCTGCAGTGCACAGCTAAGCAGATGTCTCACTTCATCCTAGAGACAGATCCATTTCTGAGAATAGGGATTCTTGTATATAAAGAAGTGCTCAAGTGAAACCACTTGGGTGAAAGCTGCAGTGGAAACCGGACATCTTTAAGCTCATTTACCACATGTATGAGTGATCTGCTCGCAGAAAAGCAGAAAAAGGAAGAAAACCTCTGAAAGAGGCATATGTAATGGTGCAACCCCAATATTTATCATCGTGCAACATGTGAGGTTTTCCTGAGAACATGCATTCCCAGATTTGCTTCAAAGAAACTTGTGAGGTCTGATGGGCACAAAGCCCCAAGCAGCATACCGTGTCCCAGTAGCATCAGCCCTGCAGTTCACATGTAAGGTTCTCAGCTTTCTTCTTTTGCTGCAAAAATGGTTCTGTTCCTTATCTGGACAGCTTTCCAGGCCAGACCTCATCTCCTAGGACACTGCACTGGTGGAAGGTAGCCATTATGGTGTGGTATCAGTATAACTCTGTGTATTCTGGAAGCTTAAATGAACTTTAAGTGAAGAAACATCATTGCTTCATACTGCAAAGAGCACAGAAATTCTAATGGCCCTTGATCTATGAAAGCCTTTTAAACCCATTTAGTTGGTCCACGTGATATTGTAAATGTAAGGTCCCAGTGTGGACATGTAGAGATTAGCACTACCACTATTTAATCGAAGCTCACTGAGGATTTCACTGCGGAAAATTTATTTTGTGGTTCCTGCAACACACTGTTGTTGCATTGGTACACTCTTTGCAAAAGGTATTTCCCCATAGCTACCATGCACAGCTTATATTAACAAAATTGCCCTGAGGAGAGTCAGGTGAGCAGTCTTTATGGACCTACTTGTCTGTGCACAGCTGTCACAATAATTTCTTAGCCCTGAGTATGAGTGTCCTGGCAGCTCAGGAAAGGAAGGCTTCCTGGTGTTGAAGAGACTGAACAGAAAGAAAATGGACTATTTTCCTCCAAAATTAAAATATCTGTATTAATATAGATTTATTAAATTGCTCATTGACCATGCCTCTGCTTACTTCTCTGCTTGCATGTCCTGTCAACCACCCACTGACTTTGGTATCCAGACTTCATTTAATTCTTAGCCAGTTTGGTTTTCAGTTAAGGATGGTTTGCTCATGAGGGTCCGCCTAGATAAATCTCTCCTTGAGCTGTTTCCTTCCTTCATGGGGTTGTACAATTATTTGACTGTTTTCATCACAGTGCTAGGCTTAGAAATACCAGTGCTAAAAAATGCAGAGCAGTTAGAAGAATAAGCTATGCTTGACCTTATTAGCAAGATCACTCATTCTGTACTGAGAGGCTTTGGGAATGGTGGGAATTCAGCCACTCTGCTTGGAGAAATGGGGTATGTTGCAATCATCCTCGTGTTGTTTGCTTGCTCACCCACTTAGTATTCAGTTTAGTTTATTGATTATTCTTTTTTCTTCATTGTCTTTAAGGGTTCTTCCTACAGAAATCATACATATAGCTTATGTTAATAAATATGAAGAGCTTCTTGAAGTCATACAGTTTACTCAGATTACTCTTTGATAATGCCCTCTGTAGAAAGGTACCCATGTGAACAGGGGATACTGCCACAAACCCATCAGCTGATAACACAAAATGGGCGATCACATGCTCATGAGCAGCATAGGGGTCTCAAAGCTTCTGATTTCAAGAACTGACCCCTGTGGCATGCCAGGGCATTAACCTTTGGGAATATGATCCAGGATAGGTGGTCCAACTTCTTAACAACATCTTCGAGCATCTCAGCCGAATTACCTTCCCACCTCTATCCTATGAGTCCCACGTCTCCCAGTGACCCAGGCCCCTGCCGTGTCCTGCAGCACCTCCTGGTGGGATGAGGCTTCTCAGCTACAACTCTTCTAGGAGGTTGGTGATTAGGACCCGTATCAGTGTAAATGTAAATGTAAACACATCTTGTAAATGTATGATGTGTTTTTAGCATTTTCCTATTGAATGAGGGAATGAAGAGAAGACAGGCGTGGACACAGTACTTAGAAATTTGCTTTTAATTGTTTACCATATGCCTTAAGAGTGCTTTACAATTAATATAAATGCTGAAATGAGATATTTGAGCTGCATTGAGGAACACAAAAATTTGTATAATCACCTAGTGTCATGTTCATGTTACAAATCATTGTATGACACCACAGTCATCTACAGATTGTAAGCAAACAGGTCACTTTTATATAATAGCAAATATTTTATATAAAGGTTTATATGTGTGGACTGGATAAGTAGGAACATCTTTGTAGTTTCACTGATAATTTTTTTCTTCGTTTGAGAGGTGATTTTCTGACATACACTTGCACTCATAAATCCAGTCTTTATCTGTTCAGCTGACTGAGGCCTCAGGGTTACAGAAATGAGAAACTGCTTCTAAAGAGGAGTAGATTCTGGAGTCATTGAGACAAGCTGTTGCACTGAAAATGGGTATGGGAGATGAGTTACAATCTGGAAAACAAATGCCATATATAGTCACTTCAGCACTTCAGCACTGAAAGGCAGTCAGGCTTTGGAAACTTGGTATTCACAAACGGGAACGTCAATGTGTCCTAACTTGCATTACCTGAGATTATTGTGGTGAGACCCAAGAATTTGCAACATTTAATATATTCTGTGTTATGTAAAATTTATTGATTAATTTGTTTAAAAGGACTGTAAACAGATAAACATATGCATTTTAACAAATGAGATTCATACAGAAAAAGAAATACAAGATGAATACAGCTTTCCATGTCCACTTATGTAAATGTTCAACAGAGGAGACATTTGATCTGCCATAAAAGCAAGTATGGATGAGAAAGTAGAAAACCCATGAGCAATACAAAAATTCAAGATACTGCTTCTCAATCCTTGATACTCACCTGAGAATCAGTTTGAAATTATCAATTATTCTGCCCAGAATAGAGTCCAAAGTTTCATCTCAAAGGCTAGTAAGTCATAAGCCACATAATGTTCCTCTCTGCTCAACCTTCCCTTTTAGGAAGGAACAACAGTGAGTTGAATAGATAATAAAGACGGAAAATATACTACAGTCATCCTGGAACTAAAGTCTGAAGGATATTGATTTTACCACAGGCCTGATAGTGAATTTACAAAGACAAGGAAACTTAACCTACCCTCCTTAAATCCAAATCTTGTTATAACTTGGAATAATAATAATAAAAAAAATTAACATGATTGAGAGATCTGATAAAGTATCAGACACTAAACAAGGATTATTTTGGGGCTGTATGGTTGTATCAGACTGTATAGCTCATTAAGGTTCATGATGTCCTTTACCAGTGCAGAGCCCAAGCTGATTGAGGACATTTCCTACTAGGCAGAAATGCAGTTTCTTACAGATGCAGTGCTCTATATGTGAATGAAACACTTTGCTGTTGATTTGTCCCATCCTGAAGAAACAGCTCTATTGGCCCACATTACCATTTTTTCCCACAAACAACAGTCTACACTTCATGGCACTGAATCAAGCTATGAAGGTCATGTGGTGGATGCTAATGGTAAATGTTAATAATTTTTGACAGATTTGTAGCACATACAGCTTGTCTGTATTCATCTCCTGATGTTCCTATTATCATTATTTATCACTGCATCATGATAGCTTCTGAGTCCCAGTGGAGCCCCACTCTGCTAAGTACTATAGAAACACATGCCTGACTTTGCTGGTGTGGCTACACTCCAGTAGGTCAGATATATTCATATATCTCCTGCCTAGCTATTCTAATTTTTTCCTGTTCAACAAAAGGGATATTTAAAACACTGGGGAGATGAGAGTGGGGGGAATGATCAAATAAAATAATTTGCTTGATAATCTGTGAGTGTCCTGGCTGCACTTTCCATTGCACTGATAGAAAAACACGACTAGTTCTTTGCTGGATATGCGACTATCCCAGCATGTTCTGTATCTACTGACTTCAGTATGATCTGCAAAGCAGAGGGGTGCTGTGATGCTTTCCATTATGCAGATGAAGCTCTGGTATCAGTGCAGGTTCGTTTTTGTTTGGAGCAGACACTGAATCTCTCTGATGTGAGCCTAATTAATTTAATCTACTCTTTCCTATCAAAGTCTGGTGTAAAATATTTCCAACTGGCCCATTCTTGGCTGATGTGGTTGAGAGAATATCCAAACGGAGGGTTCTCTCATGTGCAAAAATGTCCTGGACAGTGTCCTCCTGCAAAGCTACATTGTTTCCAGCTTTGTACACTGTGAGTTCAGGGTCACAAATGCAGTCTCTCTAAGTTTCTGTGAAGTGGCACAGCAAGACTCTTTTCAGTCTCTGATGACGCAGAGTGCAGCACCAACATGATGGGCTGATAGTGTTCTGATACACAAGGGATCGACCTTCTTTAGGACCATACTGAAGCCAAGTATAAGATAATCTGTATTCGGGTAGGAAAACCCATAATATTTTTTTAATGCAATCTGTGATAAGAATTCTGTTAATCCTGCAGGAGAAGCAAGGGATAGTCCTGAGATTTCTCTATAAAGTGCAGAACCCAGAGCCCATGCTGAACACTGATTCACTAGTAGATTCCTACCCCATAGAGGACTTTGCAGTTTAAAGGCTATACAGCAAGAAGGTGAAGCCTATAATGACACTCTCTGCAGCCACTTCTGAATGGAAAGGAAGAGGAACCCATACCTTCTCAGCCACATTTGCAGTGACTGAGGAAATCCCCCCTCTGAAAATACCTTGTTCAGACTAAGCAGTCAAGAGCTGTTGAGATGAAAGGCCCTCATAAACTTAGGTCACCTCTACCAAACTCGACCTTTCCTCTGTCAAAACAGTGCCAATTACCTTGCAAATAACCTTTGATAATGCAGTATTACCCAGCACAGAAGGAACACTTTGAATAGATCATTTTTCACAGGCCCAGCAAATAGGCCAGGTTCCCCACCTTAGCTTAGCTCAGATGATTAGCACTAATTCCTGCTTGCTCTGGTCCCAGGGATGAGTGGCCCTGGCTATGCAGCTATTTCCTGGGGTCAGCACTTGGGCAACTTGTCTGACTTCAACTTTGCATAGTGTGGAGGCACAGATGAAAAAGGAAATAGCAGCCAGGATGGAAAAAATGTGGGTTTTTTCAGTACCTGTTGGAGCAGGGGCATATAAAATTCCTCTGAAGGAAGCAAAGGTGTTAGAGTTACCAGGCAACAAACACTAGTAAAAAATAATGTAAAAGGAGAGCAGGGAAAAAGGGCTCCAATCAAGGACCTGCCTGGCCCATTAGGTACCTGAGACAGTGACGAAGTGTGTACCATAAGATCTCATAGTAGGTGAGGATATCTGTTTTAGGTAGACAGAAGGTGCAGGGGAAAAACGTATGTGACTAAATGGATGGAGTAGACATGAAAATTCTTCCCTGAAGAGAAATAGAATCCTTTTAACATTATGAGGCCTGAGGCTGTTGAAGCAGAGAAAATGCTAAAGGGTTCATTAATGTTCTGCCACCAGTGCTGCTTGCAGGATTTTGTAGCTCTCTGCAATCTTGAAGCATTGAAATTGTTTCTTTCAGCTTCCTGATCTGGTCAGCCTGCCCATGTTTTGCATCCTCCCACTGGGAGGGATCAAAGCTTACTGAGAGGTGTCCTTCAAATACTAAATCTGTAGTGCAGTTCAGAGGTTGGGAATATTAAATTATTAGACTTGTGCAATAAAGAGGGTGCATGGTGAGAAGATTGCTTTGCTCTTCTCCCCCTCTCTGTCCTGAGCAAGCCTGGGCTGTCAGCAGGCACTGTTTGCTCATTGGCAGTGGGGCCAGGGCTCTGCTCCAGGGCTCTGATCTGCCCTTCAGAAACTGGGAGCAAATAAAACATTGGTTTGATTCCCAATCCATCAAACAAATGCAGACAAGTAGAGCCGTATGGGATGGAGGCCATACTCCAAGGTTGTCTGGCAGCTCGATTGGCCTCTCACTGGACATTGGCCTGTGTCTAACCTGTGCAGCTCTTGGGACATGGGGCAGCTTCTGTTTCTCCCACCAGTCCCCTCTGGATTATGCAACAC
This sequence comes from Myiozetetes cayanensis, assembly GCF_022539395.1. Lineage (NCBI taxonomy): Eukaryota > Metazoa > Chordata > Aves > Passeriformes > Tyrannidae > Myiozetetes > Myiozetetes cayanensis. The sequence goes on along the minus strand of NW_026087853.1, from coordinate 33,680,117 downwards.
CTGCAGATTGTACTTCCTGCATCCCTCTTTGTCATGGGCTTTTGTGCTGCTAATGCCAATGCAGCAGCAGAGTTGCTAAGATCAGAGATGTCCGCAGAGACACAAAATCAGCATCTGAAGTTTCAGTGTGGTTTTAATACATGATCATATGCAGGATGACATAGCTGGTGCTTCTTTGCTTGGAAGCTCATTTCCCCTCCTGCCTGCAGTTGCTAGCAGCCATGTGGCATCCTGACATTTCATCTTTATTAACTTCTTGACAGATAGCCTTTTGGGGTTTATTGGGAGATTAATTGTTTTCAGGAAGCTTTTAGACTGTTAGCAGGGTTTCATCTTTTCTTTCTCCATCCCTTCAAACAGGAGACTTGAATAAAGCACTGAGATGTATTAAAATGATCTGAGGATGCCAGTAGCATCACTCTTTTCAGTGCCCCCCCGCTTTTCTACTCTTTGCAGCCCAGAGCCAAGAGCAATGAGGGGAGATCCAGTTTTGAGAAGAGCACCAGCTGCAGCCATCATTGCAGCCACTTTAGTTAGATCTTCCCAGTGGCATTTTTCCAGGAGAAAAAAAAAAAAGAGCTTACAAGCCTGGCTATTTTTTTTATAGTCAATGCATGTGATTAGCAGTATTTATAAAAACTGTGCAGAAAACAGCATCTCAGGAAAAGGAAAAGTACACGCAGATGCACTGAGCGAACGGAGAAATTAACAGACTTTGAAGTCAGCAAAAGTGCCTGATTAAGGATTTAGAAACCAGAATTTTGCAATTTGGCTGTGCTATGGGTTTCTAAAGCACAATTCAATGATGGCTTTTGAGGCCTACTGGAAGCTGTTCTGTAAATTACTTCATATGCAATGCCATCTGAAGACACTGGCCATGTGATTGTTTTCAGGGTGGAAAGAAAGAAACTTCACCAGCAAAAATTTTAAAACAAAATGGGGGGGGATGAACTTATGTAGCCCCCTCAAACATTTCCTTTCCCCCCCTTCAAATTCTGTGATTTCAGCATTTTCCTATGGGCTTTGCCCATAAGTTTCTATCACTGGTTTGTTTATTTTTTGATGTCTTTCCTTATAAGATAAGGATTTAAAAGAATATTTTTCCATTCCTATTTACTATAAAAAAACAGTAGCAAATTGCTCATTTCATAACTAATTCAAGCCCAGCAATTTTTCATTAGCATAGGAATTTAAATTTCCCTTGTGCTTCACTGCAGAACTAGATTAACTAGAACACAGAATGGGACTTGGAGCTTTTTACTACTAATCTGTGAGTTCAAATGCAGGTTGGCAGAATCCAAAGTGCTGTGATGATCTTCTTCAGCAGCCTCTAATATGTTTTGGAAACTGCACAGAGTATAATGATAAGGATACACACACAATACGTTTCACCTGATGGCATATAGCTAGATTATTGTTCAGTCCCTGCAGACTGATAGAGATGTGCACAGAGATGGTTTTCCATCCTTTTTAAGATGTAATCTTCTCAATTTAGCTGTGTTTATTTGAGACTATAAAGGGACTCCTTGGTAGTCTCCCCGCTGTACCCATAATGTGGTTTGGAGCACACAGAATTACCAATCCTGCATCCACTGGAGATAACAAACATTGTAAAATTAAGGATAGTCTCTTCTGTTATATATATGTGTAGAGGGGAGCACAGTAGGATGAGATTCCTCATTAACTCTGACCAGAGAAATACACAGAATAATTCCACTGGGGGAGGGTGACACTAAATGACATCCAAATACCAAGCCATGAAAAGGTGCCAGTTTTTATCCAAGTATTTTATGCATTCTTAAGTACACAAGTGGAATGAATATGTCTAAATATTCATTGCCTAAGGTGCCTTTCTTTGACATCAAAATCAGTGTGCATAAATTCCTCATTTTACCTGATAGCTTTCATTAGCTCTCCATCTGTAATCCATGCCTCCCGCTGAGAAGGACAGAGCCACAATGCTCATTAGGACTCTCCCTTTAGAGGAAGTCGAGTGAAAAAGCCTTAGCCTTTTATGCTATAGCAGAAGGTGAAAATGTTACCAGATGAACAATTCTTTCCAGCAGTGCTTTGGCTAGTCTCACCATGTAATTGAAAATGTATTGTAAGCCATCAAACCCCATTATTTCCCATCCAGGAATCTTTACTTTTCATCCCCTCACTCATCCAAAGACATACTCGCTCAGGAGAGGTGCAGAGTCAGCAGGAAAGATGGATAACATGAATAATTAAAATAGAGGTTGAGTTCCCATTTGCTACTGAAGAGAAATGGTTTGCACAAAAATAGAATGAGACAGGGAGTCAGAGATTCTCCAGAAGGGTGGCTGTTATGTCTGTTGGCATTTTTTGCCTTTCAGGAGGATTGTTCATGACAGAGATATTAAAGTATTTGGTTTAGAATGGCAACCTATCATAATATTATTTGGAAACACTCTGGTGAGGATAACACCAGAGAGATGTGTTTGGCAAAGGTAAAAACTGCTGACAAGTAGCACCTACCTAATGCATGGGGATGTGCAGTGTACGTGCATGTGAATTACCCCATGGAAAAGTATATTTCACAGAATACTATCTTGGTAACAAAAATGAGCACTCAGGAATCATAAAATTGAAAAATTAAGGTTAGATTCAATTTTTACTGTATTTGTGCCAATAAAGACTACCAAGTGCTGTGTTTTCATATCTTTCTTCTGAATTCAGTGCTACAATTGAAAAGTGCTCTTCTGTTCAGTAGTTTGTTTTCACTGCTCAATCTTTTTTACTTATTTTTTTGCACAATAAGCAAATTTTTTTTTTGAAGAGAAGATAATTTTTCTCAGAATACTTACCACCCCAGCCTCACATTTTTGCAGACATTATTAAATTTATTTTCATGAACCACTTAGAGCTAAGGGGCATGTCATCACCCCCCCTTTTAGAGATACAGCCTTGAGGTACTGAGATTACAAAAATCTTGTTTTGGGTGATTAAAGTGTGAGAGATTTCAGAGAACTTAACTTCTCAGTGTGCAGAAGACTTACAGAACAGACAAAGCATGATGACCATTACTGCATTTGCAACAGAGGCTCAGCACATCTATGCATGTTAGGTTGAAGAAAGCTTCATTAATGTAATGTATGACTGTATCACTGGCATGACTAAAGTCCAGTTTTCCAAAGCAGCATTATTCTGCCTGATCTTGTCACTTTCTGCAGCCTTCACTTGGTACCTTCACATCTTTCATCACCTGAAACACACAAAGCAAGTGCTCTGCAGGCACCTCTCCTTCACAGAAAATAAGCCCAGACTATTTGGAAGTGACTCTTACATATTGAACGAAACAGGAAACCTTGGGCGGGGAGAGGCGGGAGGAAGAGTATGTGTTTTTGCAACATAATGTGTGTCTCCTAACGCATTGGTATGAGAGGACTGAATAAAGAGCAAATAAGGAGCAGCAGCTTGGGTTTGGTCCAACTTTTTTTGACTGCTCTTCTACAATAATAATATCTCTTTCCTGTACTTTATTCACACAGGTCTCTAACAGAAGAGGAAGAAATTCCATCACTAACTACCATGATGCGCCATCAGCGAGCTGATAATCTCCAGACTCAGACCTTGCTGCTGCCAGCGAGGGAAGGGCTGATCTCGGCAGCCTCTGCAAAGGCCCGGGCAAGATGAGTGCCTGGAGCTACGCTAGCGTGACACAAGGGTATTGGACACTGTACAGCAGATTGGTAGATTGCAGTTGTCAATCTAAATAAAAAGCACGTAAATCTTTAGTGCATGTATATTCTTTCACCCACTGAACATTGTTCTGTTCTTCACCCTGTAAATGACCGATGGTATCACTTCAGAGCCAAAATGCAAAGGACCAAACCTCAGGACAGGAGCCATGCAGTATTCTGATAGCGTGATCTCGAACATCCCATATTATTCCCACATGGCAAACTAAATCAGAGACACCCCAGCCAGCTCAGCCAGGCTGAGTGTGACGCTGAGCAGCAAACCTGCGGCCCGCCTCTTTTTTGCTCTGAAAGTGACCGGCAACTCCCAGAGAGTCAAGATCAGGTGAAAACGACCGCGCTTCAAGCACTTCAAGGTGCTTCTCTGTCCAGCAGCTCCGCGCTGGAAGGAGGAGACTCCTCCCCACACCGCCGGTCCCGCCCCGCTGGCGCCGCCTCCCCTCTCCGAAGGCGCTTCCCGCGGCCCGCCCCGCCCCGCCCCGGACGTGCTTGGCGCGGCCATGGCTGCTGTGGACATCAGAGGTAGGCCCGGCCCGGGGCGGCCGCTCGGGGCTCGCTCCCTGCGGCTCCGGGGGGCTCTGCCCGCCGCCCGCGGGCGGGGAGCGCCCTCCGTGGGGCACAGCGGAGCCCCTCTGTGGGGCACAGCACGGCGGGGCGACTTGAGGAGGCGGTCGGTGTGACGCTGTGACGGTCCTTGGAAACTGTGCATAAATAGCGTTGCTAATGAACCCGTGCGGTGAGATGAAAAGCTGCTAAAAAAACCCTGCCAGTTTTCTTGGATATGCAGCAGGTTAGGAGGGTGTGCTGAGGGCCAGCAGGGCAAAACAAGCCTCCTTCTGGTAGGCTCTGCCTTTTCAGGTGGGATCTGACCCACCATCCCCTTGGGTGAGATGGTGCCATAAGGGAATAACTAAAAAAAGAGAGTTTCAGCTCTGAAGTCTGGAGGAAAGTGGGAAACACGGGCACGTGTGTGGGACTTGCATGAGACCAGAGCAGCGAGTGAGGCTGGTAATCTTAAAAGCATTTCAGGTGGATGTTATGAGGGAGGCCACGTTTTAGGAAGACCAGAAAGCAAGCTGAAGTAACTGAGAACAAGAAACATTTGTGTGAGAATTCAGGACTATGAAAAAAAAGAGATAATATTTTGAAGAAGGGGTGATATTTGAATAAAGTATTGAAGAAGGTTTATGTTGTAATCAGAATATAAGTTAAATTACTGTGAATAATTTGAACTTTGAGAGAGGAATTGGGGGTTGAGAAGGCAAGAGAAAGGAAATTATTTTTCTTCATAAGGGTGCCTGCTGACGTCCTCTTCCCTAAACCAGCTCTCTAAGTAGGACTTTTTCGGTCCTAATGGAATCACATCAGAAGCCTCTGTGGTGGAGTCTCAGTGATCAAGAGCAGATATTTAGGGAAAGCTTGTGAAGAATCAATTTTGATAATGCCACAGAAGTTTTCTTCTTTTTTCTTTAAATTCTTAATGATATGCGTAGTCCTGTGTGTTTTTCTGACTGCCTTATTTGAGATTACAGGAAGGAATTATTGGGACATTTAATGGAGAAGCACTGTGGTAAATTATTAACTGGTGTGAGGACCTTCTGTCTTAATCCAGGTCATTTAAGCTCCTTCAGAGTCTTTTATCTGACATGATTCAATAGATTAAGTAGATTTGGAGGCATACGTCTGTTTTTAAGCTGTCTGCTGTGGGTTAGCCCTTGCTGGATGGCAGGTGCCCACCAAAGCCACTCTATCACTCTCATCCTCAACAGGGCAGGCAAATATAATGAAAGGCTTGTGGGTTGAGAGCAGGACAGGGAGAGATCACTCACCTGTCATGAGTTACTGTCATGGGCATACCTGACTTAATGTGGGAAAATTAATTGAATCAGATTAATTAAATCAGAGGAGGATAATGAGAAATAAAACAAAATCTCCCCTCTATTGTCCCTTCTTCCTGAGCTTAACTTTACTCCCAAATTCTCTACCTCCTCTCCCCTGAGCAGCAAGGGGGAACAGGGAACGGGGTTGTGATCAGTTCAGACATGCTGTCACTGCTGCTTCATCCTCCTCAGTGGGAGGACTCTTTACACTCTTCCCCTGCTCCATTGTGGGGTCCCTCCCATGGGGGACTGTTCTCCATGAACTTTTCCAGTGTTGTCACGAAATGGGCTCTTTTACCCATTGTGCAGGAAGCCCATCCACACGCAGAGTTGAGGTATTTGATTTATTGCTCTTAAATATAGGCTCTGTACCAGCCTATGCTCCTGAGAATGAGGCTTCTTTACTGGTGTTAAATTCAGATTGACAGTCTCTGAGCAGCCTTCAGTACTGCATCCAGGGTGACATTTTTGGGTTCCTCTGAAGCCTGGTTCATGCTAAAAAGATTTGAGCTTTCCATGCCTTTTCCTGTGAGATGTGTAGCTGTACAGAGTTCTCAAAAAAAGTTATTTGACTAGTTAACAACAGTGGAAGAGGACTTTCTGTATGTAGAAACTTGTGAGTCAGTTTAGTCCAGTTGGGCACTCCATGAGTGTCAAGAATGGCAGTAAATCTCTTTTTCTCAATTGTTCCAACAATCAGTATCGTAACTTTACTTAGCAGGCCCTTGCAGCTAGTTATTACTGAATGTGTGGCTCTGCTGTCGAAGAAATCTATTGCTCCATTCCCTGGTTGTACTGGAACTGGGAGATCTGGGGATGCCCTGGTGTTTTCCCCCAGTCCCCTTTCCTCATTGTCAAAAATTCTCTAGCACCCTAAGGTTAACATCAGGCCAAAGGTGGGAGCCCTTTTAGAGCCCACCACCCCTGCCTGTTGCTCTCCTTTCACCGGCCTTAATACAGTTCTCTTTTCTTTCACAGTAAAAAGATATTTCACATAGCCTTCATAACTCCCCAGTTAGGATTATCAGTCAGCTTGACAATTCCAAAAGTTGGTACATTCCAGTAAACCAGATTTAAGCCTAGCCACTTTGGTTATATATTTGAAAAATGAATGGGGCTCAGGTAAGGTTGAAGCTGATAATAATATTCCCTGAATTCAAGAAGGGTTAGAAATTAAAGTAGGATGGTGGATGATCAATGGGTTTACCTATAAAAAGGCATCCCAGTTTTCTGTGCATCATACAGCAAAACCAGCAGTGAAAAATCCAAAATTTTACACCTCTGAAAAATGGAATTGTTGGTATAATTTTACCTTATGCCTTTGGGCCCACAATAATGTGGGAGAACCATTTAAATTCAAAGTAGATATTGCTGACACTAAAACAACTATGTTTTCAGGAATCAAAGAAGATGAGAAAATTTTATCTCCACAAATTTTTGAAAATGACCATGTGTGATCTAAAATACAGGTCAGCAATGAATTTTGTTTAATCCATCTTGGTCTCCTAAACTGATGGAATTAATAATGCAGATGAATATTTTGCACTTAAACCAACCTGCTTACAGTTTTTAAGTAGTTCCTACGCAGGATGGGTAGCTTGGTTACATGTGTGATCCCTCATTTTTCCAAAATGACCAAGCCCCAGGGCTGGGTCAGGATGGACATCACCCCCCAAGGGACTGTGCTCTCTCACAGAGAGCATGGCCTCTGACCTGCCCTGTCCTCTGGGCCAGCTTTGAGAGGTAGACAGGACCTGGCAGCTCTGCAGGGCCTGGCAACTCGTGGGGCTGCTTGGCATGGCTTGTATTGCACTTGGCATTGGGAGAAATGTGAACGAGGTGCTCCAGTGTGGGTCCTCCAGGGTCACAAGTCCTTCCAGCAAACCTCCAGTCTTGGGCTCCTCTCTCCATGGGACTGCAGGTCCTGCCAGGAGCCTGCTCCAATGATGGCTTCCCTGGGGTTTCAGCCTCTTTTGGACATCTACCTGCTCTGTTGTGGGATCCTTCAGGGGCTGCAAGTGGATCTCCATGGGGACAGCCTACTTCTCCATTGTCTGCACCCCGTGCTGCAGGAGAATCTCTGCTCTGGTACCTGGAGAACCTCCTTCCCCTCATTCTTCACTGACTGCAGAGTTGTTTCTCTCTCCTTTCTCCAGCAGAAATTGCTGTTGTGCAGCTTTTTTCCCTTTTCTTAAATACATTATTGCAAAGGTGGAACTGACACTGCTGATGGGTTCAGCCTTGACCAGTGACAGGTCTGTCTTTGAGCCAACTGGCATTGGCTCTGTGGGACATAGGAGAAGCTTCTGGCAGCTTCTCACAGAAGCCACCCCTGTAGCAGCCCCACTACCAAAACCTGGTCATGCAAACCCAATACCTTATCAGGCTATTTTAGTGTTCACCTGGTTTGTCAAAGCCTAACGTTGGGCTATCCAGCCGTCAAGGCCAGGAACAACTCATTGTGTGAATTACTCTTCTTTTTTGCTGTGGTTTGCTGGCTTGTCTCCCAAATTGTCTTGAAATTCATGACAGATTGGCAGTATTGTCACAAGCACTTTACTTTTGCATCTGTGATGCAAATTTCACAAGAAATGCTTTGAACAAGATGTCCTATTTTTGAAAGGAAGAGGGAGGCGGGAACACCATCCCTTCTTTCTCATACCCAAAATAAACAGTACTCCTTTTGTATAACAGGCATGTCAGGTTCATGGTCGGTTTTATTCTTCCTTCCCTTTTCCAAGAATAGTGTAAGAGAACAATCTTGCTAATTATAAAGGCAATTGTAAATACTGGTGCTAAGCATCTGTGGATAATTGAGCCTTAGAGTCCAACTTTATATTCCATTTTACAATGCATTTATCAGTCTATATACAACATTATAGCTATAGATATATAGATCTAAAGCTTGCCTGACATTCCTCTGAGAAATGAAGTTATTATTAAACATACAAAAAAGATAAGTTTGTATTTGAAATATAATGTGAGAATTTATTATGACAATAATGCAAGCACTTCAGATTTTGTGTGTTTTTTTGAAAGGAAAGCTTTTTTGGCTTTGAAAGGCATTTGGAATAATCAGTGTTGCCATGACTTAAGTGCTTAATAATGGATCTTAGTGCTGTGTTACTGAGATTTCCTTTTTTATAGTGAAGAGAGAGAATAGTGTATGTGAAATAACATGAATGCTGCTAGACTTCCTGCTCCCCACCCAAGAAGAATTAGGCTGGCAATTCTGAGATTAACAAGGTTTATGTGTAGCTATTTATGCTGCATTTTTCCTGGTTAGCTGAGCAGGTAGTGTTACCTAATTAACTGTTCCTCAGAGAAGCTGCTAATAGTGTATGAGCTGACATTTTTGGGACTGATCCAGTCATCCTTGAGCATGCTGAGTTGTCACAGAATTGCACAGAAGTAAAATATTCTTAGCAGAATGATAGTGGGAGTTCTGGGTAAGTATATAATGTGTGAACTTTAGGGAGTGGTTCCTGTGCAGAGGGAATTTCAGTTCTTCAGTCAGTCTTCAGTGACTTCTCATCACTTACATTTTTTTGAATCTAAACAATGCATGTCTTTTCCTGCTTTCTTGCTGCTTCTGCAATTTAAAATGGATGAGTTTGAATGTCTTTTTTAAGGAGCCTCATGGACGTCCAATGTTATCAGATTTGTTGACTATGAAAGTGATTGTTGACACTGGCTTTTTGGTCTGCTTGATGAATATGGTTTTGCTGCAGTGTGATAATAAAATCCAGAGATATTAATGCAATTTTCCCTAAATCTGTAGGAATTTAACTGGCATGTAATGACTGGTAGGTTATCGAGTATGTTTCATTTTAAAAGCTTCCTTTTTATATAATTTATATAATGTTCTGTATTTTGATTTCTGTAATACCCACTGAGTTATGGAATCATAATATAATATAAATCATTTTCTGCAGGCAATTTGTCAGATTAATTACATAGCCAGGAATAGAATCTCTTGTTCAAGACTAATGGGAAACATCTGCCCAAAGATAGCATCTCTGTATCTGCTGTTATTTCTTGGGATTTTTTTTTGGTGTAATAACAATCTTTGAAACATCATGGTGATACATATTTTAGTAACAGAATATATGAGAAATGTTACTAGTAGCACTATTTTGTTTCACTCAGTGTAGTTTACTCCTTGGCTTTAGCAATGGAAAATTTTTGGTTTAATCTGTAGAATTCTACCTGTTTTTCAGTATCATAGTTTACAGCTTGGAAACAATTTTTGTAAGAAATAAATTGTGTTAAACATGACCAGGTTCATATTTAGTGTGGACTATATAACTTCCACTCCACTCCCACCTCCATAACTGATTCTAACTTAGCTGAGTAAATTCATCTTATTTAACCAGCCTTAGTTTTCAAAAGGAAGCATGCACTGTACTGGCTTTCTACTCAGCTGATGCTGTGTTGAGAAAGTAAACTTGTATATAATGCTGCTGAGTAGATGTGGTATGATAGCATTATTACATACAGTGTCAGAGCCAATTAACTCCCAGCAGCACAGAGCACATATATTTGCACACAGACCCTGCTCACATTCTTGAGACACAAAGGTATATCAGCAACTAGTGGTCAAGGAAAGAAAAGTGCAGTCATAAAAAGAGACTGTTTATTTTGTGTACCTCCAAGAGAACTGCAGCAGGTTAAAAGTTATCAATTATTATTTGAACTCTGTGAAACACTTTTAATTATAACTGCTTTGTGTGAGGCTGTGTTCCATCTCCTTTCTCTGCTATAATCACTAACTGGTGGCAATTTACTCTGGGATGTATTTGTATGTTTATGACTGCTTTGGTACTCAGTGTAGATTTATCTTCCCAGACAACCTTTTAGGAATTTCCTGGGTTGACAGCTCCTGGATTCCAATATTAAACAATGGGAGTGTGTTGGACTATTTCTCAGAGAGAAGTAACCCATTCTATGACCGAACGTGTAACAATGAAGTCGTCAAAATGCAGCGGATGACCTTGGACCATTTGAAGTAAGTTGTAATTTGCAACTGCTTCCTGTGCAGTGTCCCTTGTCCCTCCATCCAAAGACTTTGATGATTGAATGGAAGGATGCTGGAAACCTCCTTCTGTTCTGTGCTTTTTAGTCCCACCACTAGCCAGGGAATCCAGCTTCTTTTGTATTTGGATGTCTTCTATTTTCTCTTGTGCTATTTCAAGGAGGTGTTAAGCATGAAGTATTCTGTGTATCTTTTGAGATTCCAGTAAATCACCTTTTAGATATTTCTCTGAAATAGAAAAGTTATCTTCTCTCATCATTCCAGCTCAACAGAACCTGATTAACGGTAATGTAGTTAAACATTTTTCTGTTGTGAATAGGGTTTATGTTAGGGGATACTTGGAGTTTGTAAATAGTTTGTGTTTCCATATCCTTCTGGCTATGTGCCATAATCAGTACATAATTCCTCCGAATAGCTGGCTTTTTAGTATGGATAATAGGAGTAGTGAGTGTTGTAAATAAACTGATCACATATGGTGGTGTAATGAGATTGCAGGATGTGCAAGTTAACTTTCTTTGCAGTTCCCCATCTGTTACGCTGAGCACAAGTGAGTTGTTTGAGAACTATTTAAAGACTCCACAATGTGATTGGGAGTGTGGAAGCAGAGCTAGAGGTTCATTTTGGTTGCAGAGAGGATTTTACACCAGCCATGCAGATGGTCACATCGTACACGGATTCTTAGTTGCTGTGTTTAAATGAGATCTCGATGATGATAGATAGTTATCTTTCTTGACATTGATTTGTTGCTAATATGTTCAACTTAGATGTTGTGTCAGGTTGTTATAACTCCCTTTATATATGCACCTAGGGTTTGATAGGTAACTCAGTGCCTTTATTTACTGCACATTATACAGAAGAGCTTCCAAAGCATCAGAACTGTATTAGTTTACTGCTGGGCCTTTTGGTTGCTCTTCGCATGCTACAGATTTTACTTTGAGGAAGATACTTATTCTGGTTGCTTGTTTTTCAGCCAGATGGTTGGAGTGGAGTACATCCTTCTCCATGCCCAAGAGCCCATTCTCTTCATTATCCGAAAGCAGCAAAGGCAATCTCCAACACAAGGTATGGTCACCCAGTTCTTCCCACTGTTGAGAAGTCCAATCAGTTAATAATTTTTATCAGTTCCTAATTTGTGTCTAAGCACTTCTGTTTCCCCTTTTCTGTCTTTACCTTAAATCCATCGGGAAGGGTCTGTGGCTTTGTGGTGGGGCAGGGGTATTTCTCCAGCAGTGACCTGCAGTGCCAGCAGCAGGGACTGCCATCTTGTGGCGAAACGGGAAGAGCAAATGAGAAAGTGCTGCCCCGTGGTACATTTTGCCACGGGAAATTGGTAATAGCACTCATTCCACGTCCCATTTATCTGTCAAGCTATGCAAGAGTGTTTTCTTATCGTGATGGAATCATGTGACAACAGCACCACTCCTTACAGTGTCACTGATGACCTTTCCAAGATTTTAATCCAATACCTTAGGTTTTTTTCCCCATCTGCTTGCAACTGGCATAATTATTCCTTTTTAACCTTTAATTTGTTTGTGTGTGTGTGTGATTAATCAGATAAGTAGTCACATTTCAGTAGTTATTGGACTATCTTCTCTGTTTACTGCACGCTTATATAAAATAATTTAGATTATTACAGAGTAAACTTTATAGAAAAGAAAGGCATTTTTAGTGCTAGTTATTCTTCCTTTTTTTTAGGGATTTAAGCTCTGCATATGCATTTTGGTCTTGTACAGGACTTTGCCTTGTCTTGCAGTGCTTCTTATTTGCTTATATTAGGAAATGGCCTCTTTATATTGCAGTTCCATATTGAAAAAGAACATACATGATTGATTCTTTTGGTAGATTTGACTTATTTCCTTATTAAAGTTTTGAATCTAGCTTCCAAAAGGTGAGTATGGAAATATCATGCAGCCCTTAATTTCTGATTTCGACACTTTTTAGATCAAGATTGGATTTCCACAATATGTGTGTTCAGGCTTGTGCTGTAAGGCAAATGTGTGTTTGGTGGATCTTAGCTGGGACTTGTTTGGTAACATTTTTTCTCCCTGTGACTGTACAGTTTGTGCTGGGTACCTTGATTGAGTCACATAGTTCCCTAGCTCAGATGTTACCCATGTGTTTCATTTCGTAATGGTACAAATATTAGTGTATTTAAGTCATGGGAATGGGGAAGGAAAACTAAAATTTAATGAGTTCACAGCTAGTGTAGGGTACTCAAATACAACAGGTGCAGGCCTGTCTTATGACTTCTGTGTGTTTTAAAAAAAGATGTATTTATATTTCAAATTCTTTAAGACAAGTTTTTGCCTATTTGAAGTGATTTTAGAAAAATCTTTAGATCCAATGATTAGGGAGAGTAACCTGTCTAGGAAAGTAGGATGCTCTGGTACCAGAGCTCTGAGGCAGTAAAGCTGCTGTTCTGTATTTTGCTCCACTTGTAAGGAAGTGCTGAGAATCTTTTTGTTTTTTTGAGGGTAAGTGGGTACTGGCTGTACTATGCACCCAGCTGTGTTGAACTGTTAATTTAAGCAGGGGTCCAAGCTTCATTAAATGCAAGTACTGGATGAATTGTTAATACAGATGGAGGAACTGCAACAAAGGTGTGCACAGGTAAAGTCCTTAGGAATGCAAAGCTGATAGCATTGTGATTGTTGCTCAGTCGAAGAATGTTTGGCAGATTTTTACAGAGGCAATTGTGATGTTCCTCTGCACTGCAGTTCTAATGAACAAGAATTTTGGAAGGGTCAGTAGAGGTTCCAAATCTGATTTAGCAAATGCCTTTGGAAGGTAGTCTTTTTTTTTGCAAAATGTTATTAATTTAGAAAGTGTGCTTAATACTATTTGGTTTGAGAAGTCTAGCTGAGAGAACTGTCAGAGTTGGAGAAAGCTGAGTCCTGAAGAATGATATCTTACATTGTTGTGGGTTTATACTGGTAGCCAAGGCAAGTGGAATTACTTCCAGTGCAGTTCACTGGACTCTACTAGTGTAGCTCTGAAAACCCCAGCTCTTGTTAGGCCAGTAATTTGTTTGAAGTCTTAAAGCTGATTCTTTTCGATTTATAAAACAGACTTTGGGATTTTTTGTTCTTATCAGTCTATGACTAAGCTGCAAATAAAGCATCTTGAAGGAAAAGGTTAAGAAGAGAAAATTTTGTGATAAATATTGCAACTTCTGCTGTTACTACTGAAATTCAGCAATAAATACACAGTCTTAAGCCAGAGCTTTAAATTGATCCTGCCTTTTTTTTTCCCCCTACAGTTATTCCATTGGCTGACTACTATATTATTGCTGGAGTGATTTATCAAGCACCTGATTTAGGCTCTGTCATTAACTCCAGAGTTGTAAGTGTTCTGTGCATTTGATGTATACTGGTTTGTGTCTGTTTTTACTTTTGGTTGTTCTCCAGGCTGTTTAAATCTTTCCTTCACTTTTTTGAGGAAAGATCATGTAGTAACAGTGTATATAACTTAAAACAAACCTCACTGGTTAATATTGTGTGCATACCACATGAAAATGAAAGATCCTGTGACAGTGCAGTATTGCCCAAAAAGTGATATACATTGCTTAAGGATGAAGGATCAGAGTAACTGAAGCTACACAATTGCTAAAACAGCATGAGGTTTGAATAATCAAAAGAAAAATTACTTGACAAATACTTATGAAATAGTAACTAAATACATATTCAGAGAAGCTTGCTTTGAAATGTGAATGTTAATGTTATATGCTAATGCTAATATTTATTTTTAAATGAGGCTTACTTTTCTAAGCTGATATGATGGTACTTCTTTTCAAATTGCATGCTTGGGTTTGCTTTGATTCCTTCTCTATTGTAAACTACTGTTTTTGCAAGTTTTTCTCTGCCAGTTTAGAAGAGCACTTCAGAAAATGCCTTGTGAGAACCTGTTAAATTATATTCCTGGTCCAAAGCTAGATGTCCCAAGTTCCCTTCCCAGAATAAAAATGAATACAGAATACTAATTTTAGAAACTCTGCCTTCAAAAGTTTATGTTGTATTTTCTCCTTAAATTCTAACACTGCCATATGTTCCTGTCCTGAAAGCTCACTGCAGTGCATGGAATTCAGTCTGCTTTTGAAGAAGCTATGTCTTACTGTCGCTACCACCCATCCAAAGGCTACTGGTGGCATTTTAAAGATCAAGAAGAAAGAGGTACGATTCCTAGCTGCTCCTGCATACTTAGGAAGAGGAAAGGTAATGCAGGGAAAAGCTTGAGGCAATGCACAGTGATGGTTTAGAGGTGAGGTAAAGTGTCTAAAGGGTGAGAGCTCCCTAGGTGAGGAAACGCATCTTGTTCTTCTGTGCTGGTGGGGATGAACATCAAGGCATAGGTCAGAGATGAAAATGGTGAGCTGAGTGTCAACAAAGTGGGCAACTGGAGACCAGTGTACATTTTCATAAGTCAAACAAGTTTGTCAAGTGTAAGATTAGAGGAGAGTCAAATACCAACTTGTTGTACAACAAAGAGATGCTAAAAGAATTTTTAATACCTCTTTCTCTAATGTTTCTGTGATTTGTAGAGAAAGCTAAACCAAAAGCCAAGAAGAAAGAAGAACCAAGTTCCATTTTCCAAAGGCAACGGGTAGACGCTTTGCTTTTAGACCTAAGACAGAAGTTTCCACCCAAATTTGTTCAGGTATGACACTTAAAAGCTGCAATATTGCTGTAGCTTACTTAGAAATTAAAAGACAGTCATAAGTACTTGAATAGTTGAAACTGAATGGGAATTTTGTGTATTTTTGCAGTGGTAACGTGGATTAGATAATAAATGTAAAATGGAAGGCTCTGATTGGCATGCAGGATTCCCCTTTGTAATTGCAGGAGTCATTAAGACTTTGGCAAAACTATGAGAGTGAATTTTATTATACAAACTCCCTATCTAATCACAGAGGGCCTCAGCTATCAGATTTTACTGCTGCTTCCATTTTCCTGCTTTGTGAGCTCAATCAAGTCACCACAATATTTTGTTTTATTTGCTCCATTGTTCTGAAGACTCATTAATTAGTGTGGAATTCTTGGCATTCTGTGAAGTTGTTGTGATTACCTCTGATTATTTTTAGTACCCATTTGTTCCACCAGGTGGTCTGCTTGGGAGCAAAGGAAATTATGTTTACAGCATCTCACAAAATCATTTGCTTCTCAGATGTGGTAAAGACTGGCTAACTACATATTTTTGCTTTAATGTTCTTCAGTTGTAAGAGGAAAATCTTGACGTTATAAAATGTTAATTGGATTTTGTTTGAAGTGTATTTAGTGATCCATTCTGCCCTCAATTCATATGTATAAGAGTGCATTGCCTGGATTTTATTCCTAAATGAATAGTTGGAAGGGTAAAGAATTATGAGTTTGGTTCCCCTGACATACTGGTTTATTTTTTCTTCTTCTTCCCCTACAGCAAAAGCCTGGAGAAAAGCCTATCCCAGGTAAAACTCTAATATTATCACAAGACATAAAAAATAGCTTCTATATGGCAGTATTTTCCAGTTGCCATGTAAGCTTCTTGCTGCTGCTACTGAAGTGGTTTGGAATTCTGGCATTGCCTAATTGTGCAAAATACTGGATAAGAGTTCTCTGTGAGAGCTAGAATGAAAATGAAAAAAATGTGTATTCTACTCCTGCTCTCACTGTAAAACTGAATTGCTTGAAGGTCCTAATGCAGGAAATGGTCTTTGAAAGTAGGAGGGTGAAAGGGTGAATGAGGAACAGTTTAGTCAGTCCAGCATCTTAGTGATTTCTCATGGTACTACAAGCTCTAGAAAGCCTCTGAAGACTTTGAGTTGATCGTAAGCAACCTCAAAACAGGAAACAGATGAACTCTATCTCTTCAATCTATCCACTTTTTAACACACATAAACATGAATTTACTCCCTGCTTATTCTTACGCCTTTGAAATTTGTTTTGCCCCTTTGACAGCAATAATATTTTCTATGTACTCTGAATAGTATTTTAGCAATAAAAATCAGAGGTTTGACTTTCTTTTGCTGTTACATCTTTAGTGGATCAAATCAAGAAGGAACCAGAACCAGCCCCTGAAGCTGTCAAGCCAGAGGAAAAAGAGACTGTAAAGAATGCTCAGCAGACTGCTGCTGCTAAAGGACCACCCGAAAAACGAATGAGACTCCAGTGAAGGGAGAAGTTGTTGCACTTCTGGATTAGTCATTACCTGGAAAACATGAGATTCTTGCTCCCCTTTCTTTATATTTAAGCTCTTCCACTGAGACTGACAACTCAGGAACTGAAGTTCCTGTAACAGCTTTTTCTGTAGAAACCTTTCATGCAAATATTAATGTCAGGATGTGAGCTGCCTCAAAGAAGGTGTTTTCATTCTTCATGGGTTTTTTTTATGTTGGCTTCTGAGAGTGGTTTTTAGATGGACATATTTAGCAGCCTCCTGAAAACTTTACAAACTCTTGCATCCTTTGTGTCTAGGTTTTCTACGTAAAAAGAAAAAAACTTTATATATATATATAAAAATCGGAATTCTTGGCAAATAAAACTCCTGGTTCATGGAATGCCTTTCTTAAATGCATACTTTGTTAGTAGCAAGTATACCATATATGCTGGCAGCATTTTTTTTGCTTGGCTATTGGAATATATTGTGTTCTATTTTGAGGAGGAAAAGTTCAACTAAAGGATTTAGGCTGCCTGCTATAAATTGTTGTGCCTTTAGTATGCTTGGGATAAAGATAAAAGATTTGATAACTGGAGCCTCAAATCTGTGTAATTAGATGTCAGACTGCTCTCAGTCTCTAAATGTTCTTGGGTACTCATTTTAATTAAAGGCTAAACTGATACTTTATTATAAAAGCTAGTATTCTGTGAGAGAGATTTGTTACAAAACTGGATAAAATTTCTTGCTGTGGCACACTCAGTGAAGCTGTTTATATTTTTATTTTTTCACTGTAACTCAAATATATCAATTACATCTCTTCCTCTGTGCTCATAGCACTTCCTTGCTCCTTGATTAGACATCATGCTTTTAGACCTGAGGAGGCAGGGCAGTGGAAGAGAAACACCACTGACAGCTTATTGAACTTTTTTTTTTTAATGGAAGTAATGGAGCAATCCTCAAAATAGCTTGCTTGCTTTCCACAACTGATAACCTTCTTTCTTGTACTGAACTGTAGTAAGAAAGAAAAAGGTATGTACATAGCAATCAAAATGTAGATAGGAAGGAAGACTAAGACATGCTTGGATGGCTGTGCCAAATTTATTTTCAGGTTACAAGATACACTTTTTCTGTTTCAGTAACTTAGCTACCCAAACAGAACTATTTATTACTGAATGATAGAACGACCTGTCAGAACTATTTATTATTGAATGATAGAAAGACTCATGTCATTTTTGTCACATAATCCAAAGCTGTAATATTAAAGATGTAGATATAGCCAATAGCTGTTCTCTTCTGAAGCAGATACGGATCTGAAATTCATATATTGGTATACTTAAGTGTGTATTAGGTTTATATCATACCTGGGTCAGGTTTGAACAGCTGTTTCTCCAAATGTTGATAGAAGTAGATAATAAGCTGGTGTGAACTATTAGGTCAAGTGAAAATACAGAAAGCAGTTATTCTGGGATGCTTAAAACAAGATAGAGCTAATTATTCAGCATTGAATTGTGACCAGGTGGTGTGAATATCCTTAGAACACAAGGGTATTGATTCCTTCTTTATTATTAAAGAAATTCCTCTGAAAGCAAGTAGCTGAAGAAGCACCAAAGCCATCGTTTAATCTACCCCAATGATGGAAAGGAGGGATCTCCAGAAATAAGACCTGAATGGTGAGGAACCTCAGGAGTCCAGAAATGAGATATGAATGGTAAGGAGCCTCAGGGGTCCTTCCTGTTGATGTTCAGAATAAAGTCCTTGGAAATGTCCATTTGAGGAGCTGAAGCAAGAAGGATAACTAGACTGCATTGTAATGAAGATCTAGGGTGTTAGGCTTCGGTTTTGTGGGGTTTTGTTTTGTTTTTGTTTTGTTTGTTTTGTTTTGGGTTGTTTTGTGTGGTGGTGTTGGTTTTTTGTGGGTTTTTTTTTTTTTTTTTTAATTTGTTTTAATGGAAAAAAATTATGTATTTGTACACCAAGGAAATATTTACCACTACTAGCAGAAGAAAGGTATCTTGAGAGATGTACAGCTGTGGTAAAAAATGGATGCTAGAGCATAGTATGAGCAAATTATTCTATCAGTCATTGGACTTCACCTGAAATAAAGTGTATTGTACAGCTCAGTGTCTGAAAAAGAATTCCTCTAATGTAGGGGAGTTTGAAGAAGGGCAATAAAATCAGTAGGGGAGAGTTTCTCCTGTGATGGCACTGGGAGGGCCAAGACTTCAATTCCTTAGGAAAGAAAAGACAAATACCAAGTGTTTGTAAAACTGAGTGTTGAAGCAAGTAGGAAAGTAGAGAACTCTTGTTCTGTCTTGTAGTACAATAATAGAGAGACAATGAAGCAGAATTGAAGTTACATTTAGACTGAATCATATTCCATGCTCAGAATTTGAGCCAATTCAGAGATAAAGGTGAAGCCTGAAGGGGCAGACTGTCCTCATCTCTGCATCTCTTTGCAGCCTCTTTGCTTTCTGCAGAAATATCACCAGATATTGGCTGGTGTCAATGGGTGTTACAAAGAATGGACTTCTGGTCTGATCCCATCTGAGGTAAAGTGCCAGCATCTAAACTATTGAGAGGGCAGAAAATGGCTTCCATTCATGAAACAATGCATTTGAATGTGATAAGCCGCTTCTAGGGGAATGATCTTTTCCTGAGAGAATTAAATTATAAAGCAGTAAGGGATGTTACCAATGAGTGTGCCCATTTCTTAGTAGCTGTCTAGTGCTGAACGTTTGCCATACGAGGGACTGAAATACCTTCTGATCCTGTTACTTGCTGACCAGATATTCTAAAATAATTTTATCAGTTAAGTGAGCTATGATATTAACTTACTGAAGTGACAATATGTCTGATATTACTGTTAAACTCCAAGTAATTTACTGTCAAAAAGAAGTTGAGCAGCTATGTTGTAGTCAGTAATGTTTTTTATTGTGTAAGAGTCTAAGCCTTTTCTCTGTGGTATTTATATGCTGTCTCTTAGTTTAGAGCCTGACTGCCAAGCTCCAAAGTCCTTCCAAAGGACCTCCAGTATTTGTAAAGCTTATAGATGAAAGGGAGATAACCCAGCAGTTCTGAAATTTGCCTGTGCTCCTTTTGCATAAAGGAGAGATTTGGTTGTACAAGAGAATTTCCGTACTTTTTGCTCTTAGATAACAACCATTCAGACTTCAAAAGGGCTTTTCTAAGTCACAGGGTAGCAGGAGCTAAAAATTACCTAGAACTCTAATTCAAACAATTCTTCTCATAGTCTGAAAATACATATAAATGAATGGTTATACATGTATTGTATATATGTGTGTCTATATGCACATACATGTAAAAATCCAGCCAGACTGTAGGAAGAGGGTCAGTCTAGCTACCTCAATTTACTGTGTAAAGCTAATGGTGTCTCAGGTGCAGCAGAAATACTGTCTTTTTCAACTTTTCACTAAGTAAGATCTGACCAGGCTATGTCTTGCTCTTGCCCATTCCTCTTTGCCACTCTACCCCCATACTTCATATTTTAGTAACTCTTTCCCAGCAAAGAAAGTTCAATGCCATCTGGACAGTCAGTACGTGTTGTTTGCCAAAGCAGGCTGTAGTTGGAGCAAGGCTAGAAGGGTATAGGCAATAGGAGGGACAAGGCAAAGGAGATAGAATAGCTTTATTTTGAGACATAGAGGTTCCCTTTGAGGAAAATGGTGAAGATAAGTTACGCAAATAGATTGTGGTTTCACTGAACCAACAGATGGTTTTGAAACAAAAGCTGATGTGATACACTTTTTCAGGGTTGTTTTCAATATTTTTTTCAATAGCAAAGCAAATGATAACTAGGCATTCAAGGTTCAAGATAATTTTTCTGTTTTTTTCTTGTAGAGGAAGGTCTTGTAATCATGCACAGAACAAACAAATGGTCACTTAGGTGACAAGTGTCCTTCCACAGCCTAATGTGAATCACAGATAAACGGGTGGTGGGGAGAAGTTTTGCCAGTGGGATGAGTTATGATGTATTACTGATTTCTCAGCAATCAGAAGGTTTAATTTCTTTCTGGCAGGACTGTGGATTTTAACCTGTGGTCCACAAGGCTCCTGAGGTTTTGTGACCTGTTCCTAAAGACTCAACAGAAGGTAAGTGAGAGAAGGAAATTTCTCACTTGTAGGATTCAATTCCATAGGAGCTTGCACCTTAATTGGAAATTTTAGGGGCCTCCAAGATTGAAAAATGTTTGGAAAACACTCATGAGAAAGCCAATTACACCTGCCAAACAAATGTTTCTGCAGTTGAAGTAGTAAAGATTGCTATGGTATTTTTTTCCTGCTCTACTATAAGGCCAGTCATTTTTTCTTTCCAACCTGTTCATTGTCATGCAACGGGAATCTTTCCCTCCCTGCTCTTTGACTTTACCTGGTCAATACAGAAGTGCAAGAGTCTGGTAACCTGAACATAACAGTGTGATCGATCCCTATATAAAAATTACGTAACCTCAATGCTGAAGAACTGGCTTAGTTGCTGAATGCAGTGTCACAAAGTGACATTGACACTACCCCAAAAGAATAATCTGCCGTGAGTTCAACAGTGGAACCAGAGTATTTTCTAGTCCTAACGATAATTGAAAGAGAAAGTAATGGGCAACTTCAGGTCAGGGGGTCGTACAGGTAGCAAGGGATGTCTCTAGCAAATTGGCAGAGTGATTTAGTAGGGCCTTTTCTATAACTTAAGGAGTGATCTCATATCAGAAGTATGTATTTAAAAATAGCACTACAGACATTGCATACAGATTATATAAGAGGATTTTTCTGTTATTGTAGTCTGAGTTATATATATTTCAAAAGACATAATCTGACATAGTTCACAGCCCTGGAATGCAAAACTAATAATTGAAAAATAGTGGACCATTATTCAGCAAGTAGCTGCATATAAAAGACCTCACAAAAAAACCCCAGTTCCTATAACTTTAAAAGTAATAAGAAAATAAATCTAAGGCTAACACACATCATGAATTTGGACGTATATCTAGAAATATCCTTCTACATAGATCCTCATAGAAGCAGGCATCCTGTTTACTTTACTTTAATCTGAGATACTGTATTACAAAATATATGCTACTAATGCTGGCCACACTGGCAAGGAGCGAGCAAGGTGTCAATTTGCAGAATCTGAAGTTCCTTTGGACAACTGCTGGTAACCTCCACAGCTGTTGGTTAGGCCTACTATGTGACCAGCTTAGAATATCACCCCACTCAGGACCCTGGGGTATGAGGCAGCAGAAGGAGGCTCTGAGCATTCTGCCAGCTACTTCTCTCACTGCTCAGCCTCCTGAGGGGCAGTTCCTGTCTCAGAGAGTTTGAAATGTTAAATGTTGCTGCCTGTCCCAGAGTGATGGTCAGCACACAGAAACTGGTGCCAAAAAGCAGGATTCCTGAAATGGATGTGGGCTGGTGGGAGGGTGCACCTCCTGCAGCCGAGGAAGATGATGTCCACAGCAGGTTGGACTTCATCCCAGCTGTGCTTTCAGTGCTAAAATTAAAGTTGTGAAGAATTCCCAAAAGATAACAGCTGTGGCTGTGTTGAATCCCAGCACTGTGTGCCAGAAAACCGGTGTGCAAAGCTGTGTTGCACAGGACATCCTGTCTTACCACAATCCAGATCACTGTGCTGTAGCTGTGTCTTGATGTAGCTGTACCCCAAGATGGGAATGGCAGCCAAGTGGTAGATGTACCTGTAAGCATTCTTTTTCCAGTGCTGTGCAAGCACAAGCCCTTAGAAAGGCCATGATGAGGGAAAATTGCTGCTGCATCAGTTATGTCTGTAATCAAAGCATAATGTTGTAGGTATGTTGCATCTGTGGTGGAAATAGGCTTGAGGTTTTATATTTGGTGCTATTAGTTTGCCTCTGTGTTATTGAATGTAGCGGAAGTGAATTACCCCTTGTTCTTTTTTCTTGGAGGGTTGTGTGTATAGCTGTAAGTAGCTATAGTAAGGCACACACTAAGAAATGGTACCACGAGGAGTATTTCTGTGCTTTCTCATTTCAGACTCTAAACTTTTTCAGATATTCTTTTGAGCTGAAAATAGTCTGTTTCTGATGTCCACTCAAAATTATCCTTTAGTAGAAAAGAGTGAAAAAAGCAAAAGCCATCCTTTTAGATTTTAAAACAGATTTTCCCACTTCTAGCCTACCCAGAAATGATCCCCTTGCTCAACACAAACATCTGTGACAAGGAGTGTGAAACTGAGCTGGGGGCCTGCCTCGCTGTGCCTGCTCAGAAGGAGAAGCACTCATTAATTTGAAATTAAGATTATAAAAAGATGGGAACGTGCTTGTGGAAAGCTTATTTACTCCTTCCTGCCCACAAGAGCCTCTGTCCGTGTTGAAGGGGCAGGCTCGGTGGTCTGGAGGCAGCGATGTGCTCCCGGCCGCAGGTGCCGTTTCCCGTGGAGCGGGCGCTGCCCGCCCGGGCCGGGCAGTTGGAGCCTCGGGGCGGTTCCGCCCGGGCTGGGCCTGCCCAGGTTCCATCCCCGGTCGGGGCGGGGGGCGGCCGGTGCAGGGCGGCAGGGATGGGGGCGCTGCCGGGGCTCCTGGTGCTGCTGCTGGGGCTGGCGGCGTGCCCCGGTGCGCGGGGGGCCCGGCCCGCCGAGCCCCTGGCCGCGTGGGTGACGGTGCCGCGGCAGCTGAGCCCGCGGGCCGGCAGCGACGCCCCGGCCGTCACCTACTGGCTGAAGGTGGCGGGGCGGCCGCGGGTGCTGCGCCTGCAGCCCCGGCGGGGCCTGATCTCCCGGCCCTTCACACTGGTCACCTACGCCAAGAATGGGGTCCGCCGGGAGGAGCACCCCTTCGTGCGGGACAACTGCTTCTACCAGGGCGAGGTGCTGGGGAGCCCTGGCTCCCTGGTGGCCCTCAGCACTTGTGACAGGGGCCTCCACGGCGTGCTCTGGGTGGAGGATGATACCTTCCAGATCGAGCCCATCCCCCACGATCCAGCCTTTCGGCACATCATCTACCGCATGGAGGCCAACAACCCCATGGGCCCCACCTGCGGACTGACCCCTGAGATGCTGCAGCACCAAAAGGCTGTGCTGCCCTGGTTCAAGGCTCCAAAGGCAAACGAGGAGAACGAGGAACTGAAGGACTGGTGGACGCACACCAGATATGTCAAGATGGCAGTGGTTGTGGACAATGTGCGCTTTGTGAAGTCAGGCAGGAATGAATCTGAAGTCTTGAGGCAAGTCATGGAAGTCATCAACATTGGGGACATTCTGTATAAGCAGCTTTCTGTCCGGCTGTTTCTAATAGGATTGGAGATATGGACCGAAAGGAACTTGATAAATATTACTAAATCTCTTGGCAAGGTACTTAGTGACTTTAACAATTGGCGAAAGTCAAATCTGTCACAACGGATGCGCCATGATGTTGCTCACTTATTTGCATTTCAGAGCTTTGGAAGCACCTTGGGATTGGCATTTATAGGGACAGTATGTGATAACCACTGGTCATCAGCTGTTGCTTCCTTCACAGAGAAAAAGTTGTCCACCTTTTTTATCACATTTGTCCATGAGCTGGGCCATAATCTTGGGATGAGCCATGATAAACCAGACTGTAAATGCAAACGAGATAAATGCATTATGTACGAAAGCAACGCTGACACTGATGCGTTCAGTGACTGCAGTTACAAATACTACTTTGACCTGCTTGTACGTGGCGCCGACTGCCTTCGTCAACCACCAGAACCTGGCACTTTCTACACCTCAAAGCATGAATACTGTGGGAATAAGATATTAGAAAGCGGAGAGCAATGTGACTGTGGTTCAGAATCAGCCTGCAGAAAGGATCCTTGTTGCCACCCGAACTGTACGCTTACTGTAGGTTCAGTCTGTGCATCTGGAAAATGCTGCAAGAACTGTAAGGTCCTTCCAGCGGGAACAGAGTGCAGAGAAAGTACTGGCAGCTGTGACCTGCCAGAGTATTGCAATGGGATTTCCCCTCAGTGTCCACTGGATGTCTACCTACAAGATGGAACCCCTTGCAAAGGTGATGCTTACTGCTATCAAGGAAAATGTTCTTCCCACAGTAAACAGTGCCAGGATCTCTTTGGCAAACAAGCCAGGGCTGCTTCTTTAGATTGCTTCAAAGCAGTGAATACTCAAGGTGACCGGTTCGGTAATTGTGGTATTCGCAACAATATCCATTTTACAAAATGCACTACTGAGAATGTCTTATGTGGTAGGATTCAGTGTGAAAACATAGTCAAATTACCTCCCTTGCAGAACCATGTAACACTACTCCAAACTCCTGTTGGAGATAAAAATTGCTGGGGTCTTGACTATCACGTAGGGATGCCAGGAGCTGATGTGGGAGCTGTGGAAGAAGGCACACCGTGTGGTAGTGATATGCTTTGTATCAACAGGACATGTGTTAGTGTATTACTGCTGAACTACGACTGTAACCTGACAAAGTGTCATGACAGAGGATTGTGTAACAATCGTAAGAACTGTCACTGCGAGTATGGCTGGGCTCCTCCATACTGTGAATTGGAAGGATTTGGAGGTAGCATTGACAGTGGACCCCCTCCAGCCACGAAGATTTCTCACAGAGCAAAAGTAAGACTAATACTACTTACTTTTCTTTGTCTCTGTTTCCTTGGAGTAAACCTTACCATGCATTATAGACAGGAAGTAGTGGGATGGCTTAGGAGAATAAAGGCCCAATTCCACAGAATACTGCAGTTATTTCAAAGACTGAAAAAAACAGAAGTACCTAAAGAAGACTCACCTAATGATGAGTCAAAATCCACTGAAGACCAACAAGCAGTAGCTTTGGATGCTCCTGGGAAATCTCACTTTAGCAAAACCATCTGATAATATCATCAAAATAATTCAACACATTCTGAATAGCTCTCATCTCATGTGATATCATTAAATGCAGAGTAAAAGTTATCTTTGTTTATTTTAAATTAATAAATGCAGGCAGTAAGGCCTGCTGTTCTTTTTACGCTGAGCTCTTAAATTGCCGTAGTTAGCTAAACTGTAGGTATAGTGTTTATGCTTCATATCAACAGTTTAAAAATGCAAACTTCTTAAGAAGATAACATAAATTATCTGTAGATAAATTATTTGCTTCCATTTACTCCTTCATCTAATGTTTTCTTCGATTCAGGGAGAGAGTGTTTGTGATCATTTGGCTTCTGTCATTCGTTAAGAACCAAAGAGAAAAAATTGCTCTTTCAGTCTCCACTGGGTTCCTTGCAACACAAACCATTCTATGATTCTATGATTTAATTCACATCTGTGACACACAAACAGGCAAGATACAGGTATTGCAGTGAGATGCAGGTGTCTGTTTCATAAGTGTTTCCAACTGTTTAAGGGAGCAGCCCTTCAGGAGGGAGGTAGATCATAGGAAACGGGTTCTTCATTTTTTGAGAGAGTAGAGAAGCATTATCCAGGTCACACCAGTAAGCATTACATTTTTGAACCATCAGAGGTATACATCAGCAGTGCAGTGGCACCAAATCTGACATTTCACAAGAACAAATTGTCTTTATTTTCTGGAAATTTTCCAGTGCCTTGAGTGATGGCTTCTTCTGAGAAGTGTTGTGTATTTTATAGTCACTAAGAGGAGCTGGTTGTGGGGTTGCACAAGTTAAATGAATTTCTAAAGTATTTGGAACTATTCTGCAAGTTTTCCCCATGCAGAATTCCTGCAATATTTGATTGATGTTTTATCTGATTTTCTCGGGAAGTTTCTCTTGGTTTATGATGTGTTTCTTAATGCTATAACTGAATGGGTCCCTGCAGCTCTACAGAGTGCCACACAGAAGTACTGTGGTTTTCATTTTTTTTTAACACAAGATAAAATGTGTCTTAACTTGTGAAAAAATATGAGGGACATGGAAATACCGTTCAATAACTTTAAATTTTATTATTTGTATTATAGCAGTGACTAGATTTTTCTATCAGATCAGCAGGAAGAGGATTCTGTAGTCCAGATTACAGTGAAAACTTTTTTCTAAAGGTCTGGTGTTTCTGGATTAAGGGCTATAATGCATTTGTCTGCTAACAAAAGAATATTTGTATTTAGAAAGCAAAGAGGACATTTTTAGCAAACTTTCTATAAAGGCAGGATTAGTAGCCCAATACTTGCAACATTTGGGAAGAAATATGTTTATGACTCTACAAATGATGATGGTCAACTATAGATGCCTTCCAAATATGAAATTTATGTTTTTAGAATACACATTTTCCTGTAATACTTTTTTTTTCCTCCATAATCATGTCCTGTATCCAAAAAGGGCTGGTTAAATTATGATTGGATGTGAAATACAAAGGATGTGATTCACAGTTTTTCATGGCTTTTTGTCTACAGCAAATAGATCTTTACATAATTATCTATATTTGGGGAAATGAGGTAACACATTGTTTGTTCAGCAGGCTATGCTAATTGTCTTGATAAAACATGGATAGTTTTGATTAGGTGAAGAAAACTTAATCCTGTGTTTATGTCAAATGACAGAATAACTGCCCTTTGACTAACACCCCAAATTTATTCCTTATAACCAGAGACCTTTTTCTGGGGAGCGTGGGGGGAGTGTTCTCTGAGAAATAACAATAGTAATGCAGGTGTTGCTAACAAGGGATACTTGACAAACAAGGGGGATGTGGAATAGTCAAAAGACAGAGATAAAAAGTAACACAAGCACTACACCCATCACCTTCCAACCAGCTATACGCAACTGGTAAGTACTGGCAGACTTTTTTTAATTTTGCTTTTTAAATAGATAAAGAGTGGCAGAAATTCCAGACTGCCATCTTGATGGCTGCCTATTGCTGATTGATACTGTACCATAAATTGCCAAGTATAGATCTGTGCTGAGACCAGAAAAAAGTTAGAGAGTAGGGGAGTTTTTATTTACAGACCTGCATGCTGAAGAGACAGAGGTGTAAAAGAAAGCACAATTTAGGATATTTGCAAATGTAGTTTTGGAAAGGACAAAGCAATAAAATGCTGTAGTTTCCATTTTTCTCTATGCTTAAAGATTGATCTAAGAAAACCATGACTTAACTGGGAGGAGGCTTTCAGGGAGCTTTGGATAGGAGTATTTCTGTACAGTTTTCTTCTATTTTTGCTTAGGCCATATAAGCAAGACAAACACGTATCCCAACAAACCCAGTTGGTGTTTTATAAAAAGTGTGAGCTGCCTTGCTAAGGTTTTCTCTTTGAAAATATTGTTGTTTCTGATTTTACCATAGCTATTTGATTCTTGTGGTAGTTTGTTAGAAATGTCCCACTACTCTGAAGATGCTGCTCTGAAGGTGCTAGGAAGGTTCAATTCTAAGTTTAGTCCTAATCTTTCTGGTTTCCCCTTTTTTTTCGGTCATAGTTTTAATTACCTTTTAAAATGCTTTAAGTGGATGCTAGAACTTGGTTAATGTATAAGTCACTTGAATATGGAAGAGGCAGCCTGCAAATGCTGCTGCACCATCTCCCAAGGGATGAGGGTCAGTGAAGTACTTGAAATGGTGCTGGAGGAAATAAGAAGACACAGTCTGGTCTAGTGGAAGGTGTCCCTGCCTGTGGCAGGGGGTTTAGAACTCTGCTCTTTAAGATCCCTTCCAACCCAGGGCATTCTGTGATTCTGTGAAATGGCCTGTGCCAGTACAGTAAGGTGTAAAGTCTTAGGTAGCTGTTAACACGTGGCAGGCCACTTAGTGATAGGTGAAGCCTGGAGCTGCCTAAGAGTAAGTTACAGCAATAATATACAACAGATATATAAAATATACAACATATATTCATGTTTCTTGTTTGAAATCTCTTCCTAGCTAAAGCAGACTTATAACAACAGTTAATATCATAGTTATCAGATCAAGATAAAATTGGGTTTGTTATAAACCAAGATTGTCATCTCTAAAATACATTAAACTGCTGCTAACAAACAGTATGTATCTTCAAGGAGTTTGCCAATTACCTCACAGTTGCTCACTCACTCTTCTCCCACCCCTCCCCAGTGAGAAGGAGATTTGGAAAAGAAAAGGTAAACCTCATGGGTTGAGATAAAACCAGTTTAATAACTGAAAGAAAACAAACCAACCAACCAAATAAAAACAGAACCCAAGAGAAACAAGGGATGCACAGTAAAATTGCTCACCACCCACTGGCCGATACCCATTCCATCACAGAATGTGTTTTGCCCCCCTTCCAGGTAACTCCCCCACTTTATATACTGAACACGTATATGTGTAGAACTAGACTGTTCTATCGTATGGAATATCCCTTTGTCCAATTTAGGTTACCTGTTCTGGCTATGCTCCCTCCCAGGCTTTTGTGCACCTTCTCACTGGCAGAGCATGAGACACTGAAAAGTCTTCATCTCCTCCACTTAAGGTTAACACTACTTAGCAACAAGAAAAACATCATTGTGTTATTAACGTTATTCTTATACTAAATCCAAACAACAGAGCACAGTACCAGTTACCAAGGAGAAAATGAACTCTATTCCAGCCGAAACAAAGACAGGGGGAAAAATAATGGATGGTTGCTGTGCAAGTTTTATCGTGCAGTGTTCCTATTTAATGGCCACAAAAGGTATAGATATCCAGGACAACATAACTCTGTGAACTGGACTGAAGCAGGTGTGAAACTGAATGCTGTGCTCAACCATTTTAAGAAGTCTTCCTGTGATGGACAAATCATGGTTTTGCTCATCATCGCAGATGTAATTGGACCTTGAATACCTGTCTCCCACCTCTGAGGCAGGGGTTCTAACACCCAGCTTAGCACTAAGCATTAATGTTGTAGCATTAAGGCACGTAGCACACTCTAATTCAGAGATCCATCACCCAGATTACCTCTCCCTATTAAATTCAGGAATCCAAAAGTGCAGATCATCTGGGAATGATTGCAGTAAAAAATATTTGTTCTCTATACTGTAATACCAAACAAACCATTTGATAGTGTAACACTGAGGACCAGAGCAGCTGATCCTCATTTTCATCAGAGAGGTTCCTGCAACATGTAGATGTGGCTGTCCTTGTAGTGCCAAGCAATCAGGCAGTTTAATTGGATCAGGCCTGTTCATTGTTCCCTGTTGCCATGTCTGTATTGACATACTTGTAGCATGTGCTGAAATAGATAAGGATACAGTTTAATAAGGAAATAAGTAATGATAAATTTTGCCTCGCTGTTTATTTCCGAATAATCTGTTGGTTCAAGAAATCCCTGTCATACAGAGTGCCAGGTTCAAGTGGCTCCTCTGTTAGACAGCAAGTTGAACTACTTTGCCCTTTATTGCTAGGTAATTATCTGTAGAGTTTTGAGGAAATTTCTCATATCCTTAAACCAAATGCCTTGTACAGGGCATAGTTAGGTATTTATTGTTGCAGCAGTGGCAGTCAGCATGTACCATTTGTGTTTCTTAATCTAGAGCATCACTTTATTGCATCGCAGGATATGTAGGCAATGGTACAGGCTTTTGCTCCTGCCCATCACTGTCTGATCTGCTTTTTAGTTTGCTGTGAGGCCAGTTAAAAGGGTTGGGAACAGGTCAGACATCTCTCTCTGCTACGCTCCCCCTAGACAACAGTCACACCTTAACCTTCCTGAGGAAGCCAGCTCCAGCCTGGGGAGCAAAGCACGGCCAGTCACAGATGCCGCGCAGGATCCGGGGAAGGTGCGGGGGCAGGAGAACGCTGTGCTGGGTTCCCCTGGGCCCGCTCCTCTCCCTCCCCTGCGGTGAGCGCCCGGGGCCGTCCGTCGCAGGACGCGCTGGCACCGCTCCCCCGGCGGGACTACAACTCCCAGCGCTCCGCGGCGCGGCCCGGCGGCGGCGGCCGAGGAGACGGCAGCGGCTGCCCCGGGAGTCGAGTTCTTCAGGCCGCAGCATGAACGGCAGCGTGGCGGGCGGCGGCTACGCCGAGGAGATCATCAGCTTCACCCGCAGACCTTCAGGTAAGGCGGGGGGGCCCGCCCCGCGCCGGGCCCGGGCGCCTCCCGGGCCGGGGCAGCCGCGCCGAGGCCTGCGGAGCCCCCGGGGAGGCCGGAGCGGGAGGCGCGGTGGTGGCGGGGGCTGGCGGGGCTGCCCTGGTGGGTTACTGGGACGGCGGGAGGGCCCGGCGGCGAGTTGTCGGCGAGTTGTCGGCGAGGTGCCGGCGAGGACGGGAGGGAGGGCGGGCAGCCATGCGGTGAGGGAGAGCTGGCTGGGTCAGGCTCGGTCCTCTGCGGGAGCCCCGGCCGGTGTCCCGGTGAACAACTCGCCCCTGGTTTTCCCAGGAAGTTGCTATCTCCGGTGGAGCTCCTGTTGCTTCCAAGTAAGGTGGCAGGCGTTGAGCGCCCAGCCGCGTTGGATACCCTGAGTCAGGGGCCATTTGAAAATCGTGTGTCCCAGTGACCATGCCCTGTAGTGTCGGCTTGGCGGTCATTGTACAGGGTAGCGTGAGGGGCTTCTGGGTGGTGAGAGAGAGGAGCACAGGCTGGAGGGGAGAGGGAACGGGGCAGTCCTTGGGGCATTGCTTTGGCTTTGCTGTTCAGGATTTATGATGTCATTCAAATCACACTTTCAGAAGTGAGGCAAGTTGGCACCAAATGTACGACTCTGGAGCAGAATCCTGGCTCTAAAGAACCTGGCTCTAAAGAACCTCTGGAGTGAAATCCTGGCTCCAGGGAGGCTTCGGAGCTACAGTTTTGTGCTTGAGGCCTTGTCTTTAATTGAAACAGGCGCAAAAGAAAACGTGGCAGCCCTTCTGTCTGCCTGCACAACTGCTGGGTGCAGCTGCTGGCCGGCCTTGGCTCCATGGGCCCCCAGGGACTGCAGCACCCACAGCGTTGGCCTGTGTGCCGTTTTCCGTTCTCTGGGGTGAAGGTAGTTCCTGGTAGGTCCTGGCCTCTGTGCTGGCAATCAGAACCCAGAGGATGGGCCCGGGGTGCAGTCCTCTGCCTCCCCTGCTCATCAGAACAGCCACTGGTCTCAAAGCTGCTAGCCCTGCCTGCAACCTGCAACCCTACAACCATGAGCTCAAGCTAATGAAGCCGTGCTTGTCAGTGAAAGCTGTTTGCTAGACAAAGCCGGTTCTGATGGGAAAGCTGTTTCCATACATTTGGGAATCTAAAATTTTGAGGGAGGTGGAAGGGAATGTTGAAGTGCAGAGTTGAGAATGGTCTTGAATGTGGCCACTGTGATTTAAGTCTGGTTGTTAAGATGGGCTGTGCATTTTTAGTTAGGCTTCTAACTATGTTACTTGATTTGAAGGTTCTACAGCCCCTTATGGCCTTGATGTACTTACCATATGAATTATTATTCATTTCTGTGGAAGGAACAAAACATTATTATTTGTGAAGCACAATGTAATAACATAGTCTCCCGAATCAGAGTTTTGACTGCAACTTGTTAAAATAGGTCTGATGCTAAACACCTCTGGCAAAAGTTTGCTGAGGTGTTGAATGTATTTGCAGTGGCAAAATGGTGTGTATACACCTCTTTTTCAACTTTCCTTGTATTTAGTTTCTTTTCCTAATCATGGCAATCATATTTTTTTCATGTCTCTTTGAGGGAATTTTTTAGTTTCAGGGAGGGTAAATGAGGCATAGTGAGTCTGCAGCCTCAGGGAGGATGAGAAGTTTAGCCCAGAGCCTGCTTTTAAAGCTTTGCCATTCTGCTTCTGGTCCCTTTTAAACTAGAGACTTAGTGCCATGTGCTCCCTTCCTCCCCTTGCTCCTTTTCTTCTGGCTGTACTGTGTCTCTTTTTATGGCTGCATGAACTGTAAGGAGTAGAACAGTAGAGAGCTCAAGGAATTATAGGGAAGATATTTTTAGCCAGAGTGGCAGTTTAAGTGCTGGAAAGGCACAGTGAAAAAGTCCTGTGAATACTGAACTTGATCTAGCATGAATTGCTGCTTCTTCATCAAAAAGATTTGCCTCTGCTGATGAAAGCTGTGACTTAGGATTATTTTTCCAATTGCGGATGAAAAGTTGCAAAATATATATTTTTTTCATATATATATATATATCAGTGAGGGTTTTTATGTATATGAAAGAGAATCAATGTCAGAGAAACTCTGACTCCTTCTTTCTGGCTTTTTAATAAGTGCTGATTAAACCTTATACTTTCCGTAGTATTGATTTCCCCTGTTCCCAGGGTGTTGGCTTTGTGGCAAATAATTTTCAGGTTTGTGGATTTTTAGGTTTTTTTCTTTTTAATTTCCATTGAAGGGTGTGTTATTATCCACGATTGCCCCTTCTTGGAACAGGTATGAGTCTAGTTGAAATGTCAGGGTTTGTTCAATTTACTCTCGCTTTCATTTTCTTCCTCACTTGTCTGAAGCTGCCAGGAAGGGAAGTATTAAAAAAAAAAACAACAAAGTGTGGCAAGATTGCAGTTAATATTTCTTTACTTCCCAACTGTAGATGCCCACTTGAAATAACATGACTCATTTTATAAATCCTTTGATCTCCTATGACTGATTTAAAATGCTGCTTCCCAGCAGGCATAAGGTGGTTTTACTTTCATTTGCAACTCCCCTTCTCAAGGTTTCTAGCCACAGCTTTGAGTGAAGAGAAGAAAGAAAGTGAAAACAAGTAAATCGGCCTGGCTGAACATTGGCAAAATTTACCTTCAGCTGTTCTTGACTATAACTTTTGGATGACTGGTCTGTGTCAGGAAAAAAAAGTTGTTTTTTTTTCATTTGCTTTGATTGTGTATTTGATTTTTGTTTTTTTTTCTTTTTTTCTTAGCTTTTCTTTCCCTTTTTTCTTTGTAAGCCTCTTCTTAGGCAATTTTTCCTGTCCCTTGTCATGTATTCTTATTTATAGACCAACTTAGCTGCATGAGCAGTGGGGAATGTGCTCTTGTAACCTGTAGTTTTCTGGATTCTGAATTCAATTTGTTCTTCTGGGTTTCAATGAAGCAAGAAATTTTAACTTTAATCTAGAAGCTGAATCCAGCTAGATATCTGTAACTGAGGCTTACTTTAAAGAACAATAAAAAATGGCAAAAATATAAAGTGGACATCAGTTCTGTTTAATGTATAAATATTCTTTTTTTGTTTTGCTTTAAATCTGTGAACTTTGTCTTTATTTCCTGTCACATTTTGAATTCATGAAACAGAACAAAATGATTACATGCAATTTGAAGTAGGTTCATGTAGGCTAGTCTTATTCTTGGAGGCAAAGCACACCAATTCCAGCTCCTGGGATATGGATGGGTAGCCTTCTGAGCCCTAGTAGAGTTCTGTTTGCCTGTTTCCTCATCATCTCTAGACAGGTTCTGATGTTTCTTGCCTTTCCTCACTCTGTTTCCCCGCTCACAAAATGCTTGTCAGGCATGATTTCTTGTTGCTCAAAGGTAATGATTTACTATAGCCCCATGCAAAAGGCAAAATGATTTAATTTTCTTTCATGCTGTGCTGAAGAAGTGTGTTCCCGCTGAGGGCTGAATTGGCATCTCAGAAATCATAGCATGGCCCTCAGTATTCCCCAACACCCTAAATACAGCTCACCGTATTTTGTGGAATGAAGCATCTGGTTCCTCAGGCCTTTAGTGTCTCTCCTCTGCTTTCAAGACTGGTTTCATGAGAATAACATTTCTAGACAGTGATAGTTTAAAAGGATGATGTAGATTTGTGCGCTGTGAGTTGTAGTCTGGTGGAGAAAGGGCAATGGGCAATTCCCAACAAGCAAGACAGCAAGAATGTCTGAAGCTTTGAGCTT
The DNA here is from genome assembly GCF_022539395.1 of Myiozetetes cayanensis. Lineage (NCBI taxonomy): Eukaryota > Metazoa > Chordata > Aves > Passeriformes > Tyrannidae > Myiozetetes > Myiozetetes cayanensis. Next base: position 33,645,672 of record NW_026087853.1, on the reverse strand, counting down.
TTTCTCATCGATTTTCTCTTTGGCTTACTTTAGGGCTGGGCTTCAACATTGTTGGTGGGACAGATCAGCCATACATTTGCAATGACAGCAGCTTCTATGTCAGCCGGATCAAAAAGAATGGGGCAGCTTACCTTGATGGCCGATTACAAGAAGGAGATAAAATTTTAGCGGTAAGCCCTGTCCTCTGTCGCCCCGTGTGTTCTTGAAGTGCTGTTATCAGTGATGTGATACAAGAGGCAGGTTTGCCATCGCAGTGCACAGAGAGGAATGATGTGGTCAATGCAATTAGGTGATGCTGAACAGTCTCCATGGAGGAGCTATCTTGGGGGTCTGGGGAGAGCTTTGAGTGCTGCCTCCATACATGTGCTCATCTCTTTTGCCTTCTTGATTTGTCTCAGAAGCACTCCTTGGTGCTGCATTTGTGTTTCCTCTGTGACTTGCCTTCCTAAGGTTATAGAATCCATCAGAATTTGTCTTGTTCACAATGGATTGTCATTAATACACGTGTAAATAAAGGTTTTCGATTTTTTGACTTGTAATCCATGATTACTGATCCTTTTGCTCATGGGGATTTTTTAACTATAAAACCTCTAGGCCAAAAAATTCTTGTCTTCATTTCAGCTCCTGAGGAATAATACAGGCTGCTTCTCCTTTTAGAAAAATGTTTTAAGATGACTGATGTTCAGTCCCACTGGTTCTTCAGTCAGTTGGTAATCATACAAGACAATATGCTTTACCAAGTGATGGGTGAAGAAGTAGCATCTTCTAGTGTGATACACAATCTTTAAATACTCCCTAATTTTATTTTACACTTGATTATTATGTTCCACATGCAATATTTTTAGCCTCTATAGACTGCCTTGCACTAGTTGGAGCCTATTACTGATCCATAAAACAATCCTATGTTAAACAGAGAATATTATCCTATCTTTTCTTGACAGTTTAATATTTATGTACTTGTGTTTGGGGTATCTAAATATGAAAGAGAAGGGAGGTGCTGGATGTGATCTTGGGGGATACAGTTATGGGTAATGGGGATGAAAATAAAAAATTAGGATGAATATAATCACTTAGTGAATGAAATCAAGTAGGCTATAAAGCCTTCTACCATGATGTATTATTTTAATTTAAGAAAAATCCTACCACTTTCAGGGGGATGCCAATAGGTATATAAGTGTTTTTGTTTTGTTTTGTTACATCAGTGTGCTTTTAAATGTGTGTTTACAACATATTCTCAAGCAGTGGGATTTCAAAGATGCACCCATAGAGGGAACAATGTGGGAAAGAGACTCATAATAATAATTTTGCTGTGGCTGCTCTTTTGTTTTCATTAGCTGTCAGAATCACACCTTTGATTTGTTTCCAGTAAAGCAACAGCATCAGAAGTTGCTATTGACACAACTGTGGTCTTATATTCTGATTTTGCTTCTAGGTAGTTTTTTTAAGTATCCTCAGTGTTTTGGCTTGAAGTTTCTCATGTTCTGCCTCATCATATAAAAATTCATCTATAATATGAGGGGATGAATATGGATATTGCTGATTATAGTATCATGCCCCAAATGCAGAATTTTGTGAAAGATGAAGATTTTTATCTCCTTCCTATGTTAGGCTGCATCATTAAAAATTTGCTTTTTTTTGTCTTCAGCATCTGGTTCTCCTTTTCCTTTTTTGCTAGGTCAATGGCAAAGACTTGAAGGATTTGCGGCACCAGGATGCTGTGGAACTGTTCAGGAACACAGGCTATGATGTGTCTCTGAAAATTCAGCGCAGGGTATGTTTTACCTGTTTCTTAGGGTTATTTCTGGCTCAGCTTAGACTGGTTTTTATGATTGGTAGCTGTCTGTTTCATAAGGAAGAAGAGTACTGTGTCCAGGTGCTCAGTGTGACATGTGCATATAAAAATCTTGTTTGACATAAGGCCTTCTCTAGTTGCCATGGCTGTAATTGTCTGTGTATTGCTTTGTAACAGTATCAGTGAAGAGATGAGTTTGGAGAAGTCTCCAGATTTTTGTTTTGGTGGAGTATGGTGTGTTTGCTCACAGATCTCCTTTCTCAGAGGTAAAGGTTTGTCTGCGAAGACAGAATCTCAAGTTCTCCAGTTTTGTTTCAATGGCCAAAATCTTACTGGACACAGAATTCCTCTGTTGTTTTCAGAGGTCATCACTCATGTTAGTGTAGAGGTGTGTGTGTGGCCACCACTACAAGAAAGACACTGAGGTGCTGGAGTGTGTCCAGAGAAGGGCAGTGAGCTGGTGAGGAGTCTGGAGTACAAGTCTTATGAGGAGCAGCTGAGGGAACTGGTGTTGTTTAGTCTGGAGAAAAGGAGACTCAGGGGAGACCTTATCGCTCTCTACAACTGCCTGAAAGGAGGTTGTAGGGAGGTGGGTGTCAGTCCCTTCTTCTGAGTAAGAAGCAATAGGACAAGAGATGTCCTTAAGTTACACCAGGGAAAGTTTAGGTTGGCTATTAGGAAGAATTTTTTCACTGATTGTCAAATGTTGGAACAGGCTGTTGAGGGAAGTGATTGAATCACCATCCCTGGAGGCATTTAAAAAATGTGTAGATGTGGGGCTTAATTTAATGGTGGACTTGGCAGTGCTGGGTTAATGGTTGGATGTGATGATCTTAGAGGTCTTTTCCAACCTAAAGGATTTTACAGTTATACAAAATGTTGACTGCTATAGTTTGAATGTACTGGCACTATTTGAGATATAAGCAGAGAGGAATCGTTAATCCTCTGTTAGCATTGAATCCTTAATTCCAGGGTAGCATTGAAATTGACAAAGGAAATGCTGATCAACCTCAAGCATGCTGGTGGGGAGAGGGGGGTTGAGATCCCTTTTCTACTCTCTTAGCAAAGGAGTAAGTCTTCTGGACCAGCGTACAGGGTAGGTAAGAAAAACAGAGATAACTAGTGATGTCCTTTTCCTCGTAATGGGCAGAAAGTGGTGTGGTGGGAAGTGATCAGTGGATGACTGGGTATGTGTGTGTTATTGCTTCTGCTGTATCCTGCTACAGTATGTTAGAGTCCTAGTTTACACGAATATGACTGCTAGTGACTGGTACTCTGCAGTTAAGCTCAGTCCATCTAAAGCTGTTTTAACCTTCCCGTGTGTGGAGTTCACAGATAGTGGGGAAACTATCTTGAACATCCTTATGGAAACACCTGGTCCAGACACCAAACTGGAGGGTCTCCTGTGATGGGTTCTGACACAAATAACTTTTTTTTTCCTTGTAGTTGCAGCCACAAAATGGCCCTGTGGGTCATCAAAGCGATGGAGAATCAGGTGGGCTTCCTCTAGCAGCCATTCTTGTGCCAGGCTTGGCGCTTGCCGCAACAGCAGTCTGGATCTTGCTGAGGTATCGACAGCGGATGTGAAGAGTTCACGTTTGGGATATCACTGCGTATTTTACACAGCTATGATGTAATTTAAACGTAGAGAATCAACAATCGTATCACAGACTGATGTCAAAAAGGATCATTGCCTATCATCAAAGCTGCTGCTGATGTTCTTATATATTGATTTTGTTACAGGGTTGATGGAAACAGAGAGAAAAAGGGGAAGGGAGAAGACTATTTATGTGAAGAGTGGGATAGTTGTTTTTTTGACAAATCTGAGGAGTTTTTGCCACCCTCCTCTATTTTGCACCACGAACTTTCAAACACACTCATCTATTCCACATTTTAAGATGTAACTGTTGGTTAAAGGGTGAGGGAGTTGGGTGGTTTTAAATCAAAAATATTTTCTAGAGGCTTTGCCCTTGTTTCCACAGAATTTTTCCTTGAAACTAATGATCCCTGTCTGAAGCATGAATAATAAAAGGCAATACAGAGGGTATATTATTTTTTCCATTGAATTTTTGTTGGTTGTTGCTAAATAAGTACCTTAAGAAAAATGTGTAAAATCTTATATGTGGTTTTGCAGGTAAAATCATCGGCATAACTGCTGATTTAACAGTGATATGCAGTATTGGTGAGGTATTTTGCCAGTTGTGGAAAGACAGAAGATAGCCTGCCACTAGAAAAAGGTTTTGTTTGTCAAAATGTCTGCTCCTTCTTGAGTCAGGGTTGTAAGAGAAAGCTTTCCACAAAATGGTAGCATACTGGAGAGAGACAGACAGACAACTGATTCACAAGGGTAAGTGGAGGCAAGAGATTTGAGCATACTGAAGCTGCAGAAGAGCCTTTAAATAGTAATAAAGTCCCTCCATTCATCAACTGGATTAAGTCTGCATCTCTCAGGTTAAAGGTCTGGTTTGGGGGTTATTTTTTTCATGGGGAATACTTCAGATTAAAACATGATGTTCAGTTAGAACATCTCATGATGATTGAAAGAGAGAAGCTGAGAGCAGGCTGGGATCATCCTGGCTATTGCTTGCTTGTGTTGTATGATGTTCAGGAGATAGACTGGCAGCTTTAAGTCAGGGTAAACCTTCGCAAGTAAAACCAGAGGGAGAGACCATTGCTATGGAAAGCACATGCTGAATTTACCTGCGGGGTCTCATTGTCGTTACTGTGATTTGAATAGTTTTAAATGCCCCGGCTGATATGAGCTCTGTGGGGTAAGACCTGTTTCTCTTGTCTCCAAGAAATCAATATGTTTTGGTTTTTTTGTAAAAGAAAAGCAGAATGCATGGTCTGGTCTGTATGATGCCAAAAAAAAAAGTCACCTATGCAATATATGTATTCAAACAAAGAAAAACTGGTGTCTTGGTGCTTTACTTATCTTCGTTCTTTATTATTCTAGAAGGATATTGCTGATGTGTTTGAAATTGTGGTGTTTGCTCAGGGCTTGTCCTGCTGTCTACCAGAGATAGAAGTGGTATGCTGTTATACATGGCATTCCTAAATCATCGTGGAGTCTCAGAGCACTTGGACCTTATGAAATACTGCTGTGGCCTATAAACTGCTCCAGTGTAATGGGAAGAGGAAATGGGAGGAATTTTGCTCCATGTTCTTAGGGGACTTTAGGAACAGACTTGAGGTTTGTTGAATATATATTGGTGTCAAATGGCCTGGGCTGATGCATGCAGGGACTTGCCTCGGCCTGCAAACCAGTTATGCCTGATAGCAGCAGGGCTGCTGTTCAGACAGATCATTGCAGGTACAGCATGAACCAGCTTGTTTGTCTGTGACCTTCTCTGAATATTTGTCTGTGATGTCCATGTGGAGCACATGTGTGTATTAAGAAGGATGATTAGCAGTCAATGGTGTTGTATCACAGCCTTCAGAATAAAGATGCAGACAGTAAGGAAACGGCCCATCTGGAACAAACTTCGTGTTAGCCCTTGCCTGAGCTATGTTTTTGTGATGAGAAGGAGTATGTGGAAAAGGCTAGGAGGATGAGGATTTGCAGAAGGGAATTGATAGTTTCACTCATTTCTCATTGAAGTAAGAGAAAGCAAAGCCTTTGGGTTTTTTTGTTCATTTGTTTGTTTTTTTAACCTTTCTGCTTTGGGACTTTGATACTGTTCAGACATGATTGCCATCTGTGTTGCAGCCGTTTATTATAGGGAGAGGGTTACATCCAATGCCCAGATAATGGTGTGACTTATTGACCAAGAAAGGCTCTTCTGGTGCATAGTGTTCCTTTGGATTTCTTTTCACAATTACAGAATAATTTTAGTACCACAGCATTCAGTCAGTAGCTTTTCCAGAAATTTGAGTAGTAGTTTTTACTCAGAATTTAAACCATCCAGTCTAGCAGTCAGGAACACCTTTCTGTGTCTGCCTCCTTCAAACCAGTGCCTAAGGAGTACCCTTTTCCCAGCCCTTCTTGTCCCATTTATTGGCAAAATCCGAGGGGAAAATACCTCAGCCCCAAACTCTCCTGCAAACTGTGTCTCATATTACTTTCTCTCAGCAGCTTAACTGTCTCATCTAAACTTTCTGGTTTGTCCAGTCTTTTCCACTGTGTGGTTTCTGTAGCCTTGAGTTTAATCTTTGCACAAAATGCTGTATATACATTTTCTATCATTGTGGAAGAAGTGGATTAAAAAAAAAAATCTAGTGAGAACAGCTTGTAAGTACAAGTGATCAGAGAGAGTTTTAGCTTTTGTAACAACTTAAATCTCTAAGATTTAGAAAAAAGGTAAGTTGAAATCTTTAAGATAAACATAAAAACTGTTCATTTGTTTGTTTTTTTTAAGAGCTCATTTGCCCTTAATACTGAGGGCAGCTGAAACTTTTAAATCCCCATGTTTCTCTCCCATTCTCCTCTGGGTCCCTCAAATGTATTGTGAAGTTACTCGTCTGCTGAAGACTAGATTTTCATATTCATAGTTTAAAGACAAATCTGTCTAGCTTGACTTCCTGTATATTCTAGGCATTCGTGTCTCAGAGTCTTCAGAACTGTGTGTGCTAGTAATACATATTTTACTAGGGCATAACAGTGAGAAAAAGCAGCCAGACTTGATCTGAAGATTGGTAGGTGCATTACTTCAGAGACTTTTTAATTAACACAAACTAGAAGGGAGTGTGTGGGAGTGACAGGTGTGTTGCTTTCAGTTTGCCTTTAGGTTCCAGCAACTGGTTTGTTAGGTGGTTCTGTGCTAGATTAAAGAGGCCTCTAGTAACTGATAGTCCCTCCCTTTGAGGAGATTTGTGTGCTGTAGTTGCCTTACCTTACACATTATTTTTAAGAAAAGAAGTCAACTGAGCCCTTTAATATTCTCAGTGTAGGGTACTTTCTCTCTTTGAGTAGTTTCTGTGGCTCTGTACTATTTCCAGTTTCCGTAATGCTTTGTATAATCCAGACACCCCAACCACATGGGATTCTCACTATTGACAGTGCTCATACCCTATAGTAGGAGTTTTTAATATAATTTTACCTTTAAAATTTTTTTGTTAAGGTACAGATAGGTGCAAAACAAATTTAAGCAATTCCTAAGAGCTTGCTTTTCTTAAATAACTTTTACAAGTATCTTAGGAGTGGCATAGAGCTTTCCCCTTCTTCAGTTGCAGCCTCAGGTGCCCTAAGGAATCTGTAAACCATAGAAAAAACAACATTGCCACAGGAGGGGTAAATTCTCTTAATTCCATTTTGTAGGTCAAAAGAGCAATTCTGCTTGGTCGTAGTGTGACACCAGAAATGAGTGTTAAGTATTCCAGCTTCTAAATCCTTGTTCGTACCTGATGTGACCTGCGTAGTGTGGGGGAAGGTGTCTGACTTAGCATTCTGTTGAATGATTGCACCTCCTGTTTGCACTGTGGAGTGCTGTGTGCACTGACCAGCCCAGATTACTCTATGTGTCTTGTCTGCTGTGTTATTTTCCAGCCCACTACCTTTAGCAGTACAGGTTTTGAATTCTGCTTGATCATCAACAAAAATACCGAATGGAGTTTGGTATGGGGACAACTTCCCTCCATGGTTATGATTTTTCAGTAACTGTTGGTATCTCTGGATTATTTGATTCTTTGTCTGTTTAATGGATGCATTTTGATGATGGATGGCGTTGATTTTTTAACAATACATGTATTGGCATGTTGAGTAGTACTAAGTAGATTATATCTGAGTGGTCAGTAAACTTCATCTGTTCTCTTGCTGACAGAAGCTGATACCAGGGTAAGAATCAGGTCAGGTGAGCTTTATGAGCCAGTCTTTTTCCTGTCCTCTTTCCTAATTTATTGATGTGGGTTTTACCTGTGGAAGTAATTTTCCTGTACTCAGGATGAAGGAAAGAGCAGATAACTTGCTAATGGGACAGTGTCCCACAGGCTGGGGGCCCAAGGGAAGGCTTATGTGGTGAAATCTGAAGGAGGGCCTTAACTATACCCTCGTCCGTGCCGAAGTGCTTGGTGCGTGTCATCCCCGGAGCTCTGCTCGCTCTCTGCATGTGCAGCTGAGACCTGAGGGGGACTCCAGGTCTTTCAATGCTTCTTTCAAGACAGAGCCATATATGATGAGAACATATACAGTTTTAAATGAAGAGCAATGCTGTACAGGCTCAGAATATCTTTCCTTGTCAAATTTGAAAGCTTTTGCACTTGCTGCTGTAGCTTTAACTGGTGACAGGCAAACATCGCTGTAGAGTGACCGTATCTGTCTTACCTGGCTACCAAAACAAACTTTCCTAGATTGAAGCTCTTAGTAAAGAAGAGTAACTGTGCTGAGTATGGAGAGTAGTTATTCAAAGTGGTATGTGAATTATTTGAGATAATTCATGGAGCTTTCATGTTTGTTTTTGTGTCCCAAGTCTTCCAGCCTGGTTTGGTTTGGTGATGTTCTCTTCCCTGTCATCTCTCTTCACCACCTCTCAACATCCTTAAAGATGTTTTTTTAAGTTTTAAAAGTTGTTAACATGGGGATTCCCAGGAGGAACTGGACACTATATGAAAGAATTATTTGCTTAAGTAGTGAAATATTTGCTGTCCCACTTAAGTACATAGGCTATGTGGGAGTCCAGATGCAGTATATGAAATAGGGGATCCAGTTACCTCAAATGATCTTTCGCATTCATCATTCCTCAGCATGTTTTAGTAAACTTCTAAATCACTGAAACATAAAACAGGATAGGAAAGAGGATAAAAGGATCACAGTATTTAAGGCTTCTTTCACGTCCTTCTTTTTAAATATAGCAAGTTAGTACAAAGTTTGGGAATACGGTTCAGAAATTTAATTTTTAAAGGTGCGTAGTAATCCATGGATGTTTTTCTTCTTTCATTGTGTAAATAATACTCTTCAGAAAGGGTTCTAAGGAGTGTAGATAAGACTTTGTGCAGTTCTGCTTATGCTCCTTCACAGACTACTATCAGCTGATGCACAAAAATGCTGGTCACGCACTGTGACGGCAAAGATAATACTTTTGTCTGTAAAGTGCTCCTATACAAGGGAAGTATGTACATATTCTTGGCTTTGCCACGTTGAGGTTGCATAGGAAAGGATTGCTTACATCAGATAGGAAGTAAGGCCAGAAAAAGCACAGAAGCAGAGTCGATATCGGTGGAGCACACTACAGGAAAAAACCCTCTTGACCCCTTAATCCAAGTCCCTGTGGCTGTGTGGGCCTTCTAGTTCCCAGACGAATTGTCACCTGCCACATGGCTGAAGTGCGGCAGGACTGCCACAAAAAGCCAGTTTTTCTGCCAGGCCAGCACTTGAAGATGACAGTTCTGCAGGGAAATGTCAGTGCTGAGTCCTTTTCCTTAAATTACTTGATTTTCTTTTTCCCCCCTAGCAGCGGTCCCAGCTTGTCCAGTTAACTATAAACAACTGATGAAGTGCCATGTAGGTCAAGGATATGATCAAGGAATCTGACCAAACTCCTAATTTTCTTCTAATGGTAATTAGAAGGGAGGTTTGAATCTGTATTGAAACTACCCAGTTCAGTGGTTTATGGGCTCCACTGCATTTTGCTCAGAGGTTGAAACACGACTTCAGATGTTCTTGTGTTAACATTTAGACATGCTGGGATGAGGAGGAAAAACCCTTCTTCATTCTGTATTCAAGTTGTCCCTGCTTGGCAAGCTTTAATTAATCTTTCCTTGAACTGCTGGTATGTCCCATTTTCGGAACTGAATTTGTTTGTATTGCATAAATACTTATAAAAATCCTAAACAGAGGGTATATGAGCACTGATCAGATGAATGGGAACACATGGTTCTGAAGTTGTGGTATAAAGGTGGAAAATAAAACCAAACACAATCCAGCACACAGACTTCTGTGGCTGTGGTTAAAAAAAAAATAAGTAAGCTTAGTCAAAATGCTGCTTCAGAGCAAGCACTTTACTACTGCCATCTCTAAGTGCTGTTTTAAATGCTGGTGTCAGAACGTGTGCTATTGTTCAAGGTGAACAGCACAGCATGGAGATGTGGGCTGCGTGTGAAAAGCATTGATTACAAAAGACTGGCTGGAGAGGTAGTAAGGTTTGGATAACCCCAAGGACTCAACGGTTGCTGCTAAAGGACAGGGTTTGTGCCTTGCCCAATGTCTTGGAAATATCTGTGCTGATTCTCTGCAAAGCAGGCTCTACTTGACCAAAATGCAGACATATTTTTGCATAAAGCCAACATGCCCTTGATTTTGAAGTGGTTAAAATTAAAATGATTTGTTCTCAAAGGCTTCAACCAACTGAAATAGGTTCTGACAGTTGTGATATTTTATAGGTGATATTGTAGGCTGCCCTTTAATAGGGGCAACAATTGCTGATGCAGAGCTTAACAACAGAAGATACAAAGGTTCAACATCTAGCATTGAATAAAGGAAAGCAACGTTAAGCTGGTGTTCCCACCATAATTGCCCTGTAAGTGGGGGCAGGTGGGAGCAAAAGGAGGGTTACAGATAGTTGTCTCCATTACTTATCAAATGTTGATCTATTTTAAGAGCACCAAACTAGAAACAGTTCTCTAACACTTTACTTTGCTATGGCCTTCTAGTGATTTTTTTCAATGTCTGAAATATATTGCTTTTTTTGCTGGATTGTGAGCAAAACCTATGTGACCTTTCTCCACCTATTTTGAAAGTTTTCTTGTTACTAGCTCCTCAGCTCACTGCTCTGGAAGAGTTGCTGTTCCTAATAAGGCTGCATGTTTTTACTGTGTATCTAGTCACTTCAAAGTTCAACATTTTGGCCTCATCATTTGCTGCACACAGTCCAAATCCCTTTGGATTGTTTATACTAAAGAAAGTGATGATACAAGTAGGAATCTTTAATCTTACCTTCCAATCTAAAAAAAATTATTCAAGGTCCTCTTCTCATCTAGTACAGCAGGTAGTGTCTGTGCTTTCTCCTTGTCTCATTCAAGGAGCCATTCAGATCTCACCCCAAAACTCCCTCCCTGAATTGCTCTCCAAGCCAGCTCTGCTTGTTCTGTCAGGTTGTTTGCTTTCTTCTACTCTGTACTGGTTCCTGTGGTGTTTCTCCTGACTGTCTCACTCTCCTGCAGCTGTGTATGTGCAGCTCTCTACCAAAAGCAATGTACACCTTAGTCCCTTTTCTAGAATCCCTGGGCAACCCCAGAAATGCCTTTGTTTTGGACAGTGACGTATGCTCATGTTTGGAGTGAAGACTGCTAAACTCTTTCAGATAGCATGTTGAATAGTGAGGCCTAGGTTTTCTACTAGTTTCAGTGTGTATTATGTTGATTATGATAGATTCTTATCCTTATTATCAAACTTCAAGTCAGCTAACCTTCGACACGAGATAGACTTCAGGGTGCTGATGTGGCTGATGATGTGTCACTGAATGCTAAGACTTCCTGAAGAGAGAGCTCCAGTCTCCTTCTGCAGGTGAGCACTGGGTAGAGACTTCTATTTGCTTCACTCCTCCATGAACGTCAGTATTTCCTATTCTTTCAGCACTCAAATTTACCAGAAGGAAAAGTGATATTCTTTCTGCTTAGAGTTCTCCAGATCACTTCCTGTGCCTTTTTGGAACATCAATACAGTGTGTTATGCTCCTCCAGAGCAGAAGCTGATCTTAAGAGATAGTATGATTTTTAGTTGAGATACCAAAGGAAAACAGACTTAACTCTCTAGTCTTTTTGCTGGTATTTTGCAGGTCAGAAGAGTGCCAACCAGAAAGACTCAGTTTGGAAGCAGTTTCTCTTTAAGGGACTCTTCTGGGCAGCTACCAGTGCTCAGCATACTAAAGAGTCACTGACTGGGTTTTTGTGACTCCCACAAGCTCTGAAGCTGTATAGTGGTGGGATCCAATGCTTTACAGACAATAGCACCGAGAAAGATTCAGGAAGGTGTGATCTAATGATATTGCAGTGAAGCAAGTGGAAGATCTCCCAACAGGTAGTGCGCTGTTTTCTGGGACAAATTAATAAAGCTATAGTGACCCTATAGTGTTGGGGGAGTAATGCATCCATCCCTTAGAGGTAGTTATCTTTTCTCTGTGAAGAACCACATAATTAATGGTGTTCTAACAGCTCTTTTCCATTTCCAGGTTGTTCCAGTCTTGTATGTTGTTCAGAATTGGAGATCACTTAAGAATATCAGCAGATAAGTTTCTTTTACGCACAAAATGCCCTTTCCATTCCTTGTCTTCATCTTTCCCTCTTTCAAACATCAACAGTTATGGCAACAGGAAAATCGGAGGCAAATAAGCAGCTGGCAGTCTTCCTAATGGGCAGAAACACAGGCTGGAGTCTCTCCTGAATTCAGCAGCACAGTGGTAGAACTGCAGCAGCATTGTGCTAACAGTGGCACAGAGTGCATTTTGAGCTTGCAGGGTAGCTGGATTTTAATGAGGTGACAGATTGCTCATGCTAAACCTTCTACCAACAGCTGCACAATGTGACGCATACAAATGCAGAAAATATAGTTTAAGGTTTTAAAATGGCCTCCCGTATTTATTTATTTTCCAGAACAAAATGGTAAAATGTGATTTGGGTTGCCAAACCAATTTGAATTTCAAGGAATGGAAGCATCAGGAGGTAGACAGGAGGAAAGCCAGTGGGGTTCCCTAACTACTAGCAGTGTTTTAATTAAGTGGAGTAGAGCTAGACAAGTTTGATAATCTGAGTTCCTCTTTAGACTTAATGCTGTCTATTAGGAGATACTTGCACTGAAGTGGTTCTTTCTCATAGTACCACAGTTGTGAGAGCCATTTTATCCTGCCATATTTAATTGAAGTTAGACCAGGACTGATAGTATTTGAAGGCTGTCACTTCTGGCTGACATCTTCTACTTCATCTGCTTTTTCATGCACTCAGCTTGACGTTTGTAAACATTCCCTGCAAAGGTAGAGCTTAAATATCCAGACTTCTGCCTGCCTGTATTGTATATGAGCTACCTACAAAATCCATTTGTTTGAGAACTATTCAAAAGGCAATGTTTACATATGCACGGTGTGAGAGTGTGTGTCCGTGTCTGTGTTTGGTGGCAGACTTTGGATTTAATCCTAAAATACCTTCCAGGATGCAGCTATAACACAAGTGTTACAAGTGAGTATGACCAGCTCAGCATGTGTCAAATTATATGGTGGCACATGTCAACAAAACAGCTCTTCTACAGTCACAACTTTTTTAGTGCTGGGACATCCCGGAATACTGCAGCTGCTGCCTCTTGCACTGAGATGCTAAAAGCTTTATTTTGGCCCCTTCTGCCTTCTGCTCCTGGGATCTCTTATTCCTCCCCTGCAATGGAATGGCCATGCAATGCTGATGACAGCTGGGGCCCCTGGGTCTTGGTATCCAACCATCTAGAAGCAAAGCAGAAGGAATTGGAGCCATTACAGCACTCTGGGGTTGGAAGGGCAGAGGAAGCAGAGCCTGGGGCTCTCTGGAACCACATGCCAGTGAAAATGTACTGAATGAATTTTCTGCAGTGCTCAGAGCAAGCTGTCACTGTGCTCCAGCTTTTCAGGACATGAAAAGGAATTACAGTCTTTACGAACTCATCTAGAAAGTGTAGTAGTGCTGCTCATATAGAGCCTGGCAATCAAAGCCTCATGGGAAGCAGATTTGCAGCTTGGGGATCATTAGAGGCAGAATAGGGATCTCTTGTATGGAGCAGCATGTGCAGTGATGCAGTCCTTGTTGCATGACAGGGGGCTGTTGCCCAGGGCCTATTCATCCAGACTTTGCTACTGTCTATAAACAGCATGGTGAGTTCACCTAGGCGAAGTGGGCATCAGCCAGTGGGCATATGCTGAAAACTGCAAGAAGCCAAATAGCAGGGAGATTAGGGGTATTCTTTCTTTTTTTTTTTAGGATGAATCATTGGCAATTCTTTTTTAAGAGCATTATATTACAAGGATGTTTAGGCTTCAGTGACCAGAGACTTGGCACCACAGGAAGTTGTCATCACTGTCAAGAGGTCCTCAGCAGAATTGGACTGCACCTCATCATCCATATTGGACTGGCACATGGGCCCCTCCTTCTTTCCCTACACCTTGTTTTGCTCTCCAGGTGTGGTAGGACACTTCCTCTTTCCGCTATGCCACGATTCCCAAACCTGTGACGTTGCCCATTTCTTAGCACTGAAATCTGGTCTACTTCCTCTGTCTTTTGGGTCTGATTTTGCTTCTGAATTCAGTGAGGCTTTTCTCCATAGTTTCAATATATTGGGAGAGGGACATTGTTTAGAAAGCAAAGCAAACAACATGAATTCTGAGCAGGAAAGCCCTTTTAAAGCTTGTCACGTGAAAAGGGGGATGTCCTCAGCCACTAGTGTTGATTTGTCTGTCAGTGCCCCAGGAGAGCTGAGACCCTTGTTCCTGACCAATCTGTCAGCATGCTGTTATGGGGACCCTTCACTGAACAGTCCTGATGGATCGGAGGTGATTTCACTGCCCTTTTCAGGGAACTGCCAACAGCGTAAGGGAGACTCTTCAGCGGGTATTCCCAGTTTATTCAAGTGTGTTACTCACTGCCAGCAAATGCTAGCAGCTGGGAAGGACGATCACTAACAGTTTACAGAACAACATGCTTTATTAATACAAAATTGTGACAGGTTAAGGTTTGAGGATTACTAGTGATAGTATTTGACTGCAGAAGCATATTTAAAGCAATATACAGACAAGCTCTAATCCCAATAAAAGTATTGAGCATGCATAGAGTACGACTCTTACCCAATAGGCATCCCTATGGGGGAGGAGACAGGTTCAACCCATCAACTAATCCCAGCAGTTACGATGGAGTCTTCCCTCACTTTTCCCACATTTTCGACTTACTTTTGTACTAATTTGTTGCAGACTGGTGTAAAATTCTCTTGCTTTGCTTTTAAAGAGACAGTAAAAAAAAATACAGAGCACATGCCCAGTGGGGGGTGATCGTGCCTTGGAGGTGGGTAACTTTGGGATAGAGATGTGCATTAATATTACAATTAGGCTTTAATGAACCAAGTTCATCCGAGGAGAGAGATTTTGTCACAGTTGTTGGCTCAGCAGCAGGACGTCTTCTCCATCTTGGCTGACAGGTGCTGTGCTGTTTTATCTGAAAAAGTACCACTTAGTTCCTCTCCCTGCAAGGGTTTCCACAGAGCCTGATGTCTCCACTCTGCTCCATCCTCTGTTCCATCCCCCTTAGCAGGAGCTTACTGTTTTATGGGGAATCATCGTGGAGTTGCCATCCATGTTCCATCCAGGGAGTAGCAGCTGCATTTTACCCTGCAATTTCTGTACTGTTTTAACTTCTATTAGGATGTGAATATAACTTCTCAGTTTCCTCTAATTTTTACCCCCAGCTGTCTTCCCACAAAAGTGTAATTAATTTTATGGCAAAGTGCTTTCAAAAACAAATTAAGAAAAATAAAATAAAAAAATAATTCTTCAACTATAAATTTGCAAAACAAATTTGCAAAACAAATTTGGCACATTATATAACATGTTAATAAGCATGTATAAAATTGATGATGGTTTTGATCTGATTTATTTTTCAGTCCTTTGGAGACAGCTGATGAATTATACATGGTTGTGGCACTTGTGAATTGTAAGTCTCCTCATGACTGAAGGTAAATGTCAAAGACACCATGTGTTAGAACAAGATATTTTGCTTGGCAGGTATGGCTTATTCAGGAAATAGGCTTCTGTTTTATACATATTCTACATTGCTCAATTGAGTGTATCAGTTCTTTGAAAACCCATCCTGTAGCTGTCTTGTGTGGCTGAATACCTCCTCATTTAGGTAAATAGCATTTTCTTTGATAGTGGAAGAGGGTATGATCAGTGAAACCTTTCTCTTTGGCACTCTTCTGGTAAGTAGTAAGTAGAACACATCTGTCAGCTCTGTGGTTTGGAGGCACAATGTAAGCTGGGTTAGAACTGAGTTGGCCATAAGGCGAAACATTTGTGACCGTGTCCTCTCCTTTGGCTGACTTTGTCTTCCTGCCTGAGTGGGAGTAGGTTTCTCCCACCAGTGCTCAGAGCTCTGGCCTGGCCTTTTTCTGGCAAACAGGAGAGGCTTCAGACATTCAGGCTGAGCAAAGGACATCTGATGCAAAGCTTATTTCTCCTAACGTTTCAAGGCTTCTCTGAGAGAGGCAAAAGCTTTCCTAGAAGACCTGGCTCTGAAATGGTTCCCTGGAGAGCTTTCACATCTGATCTCTTTTAGCTTCTCACTGCTATCAACACAGAGCTTATTCTAGGGATGAATCTAATTGCTCTGGTGCTGACTTTTAAGAGAGGAACAAAGTGCCCCCCTCTCTACTTTTGGGCAACAACAGTTGCATTCTGCCAGCTTTGCTCAAAAGTGAGTGCTGTTCTTCTCAGGCAGTGTCTGTGTGAATGTGAGCCAGCTAAAGGGGAAATGGGAAGACGATGGAAAACAGCATCATGCTTACAGCACTGATAGTGGAGAAGCTTCCAGGGAAAATGCTGTATGCACCAAAAACACAACACAATGTTTCCTACTGACCCTACGCATGTTCTCCCTTCACCTGAGAAACTAGTGTAACTCAGTGAGATTGGAAGACTCCAGATACAAGGATCATCATAACTATAAGATCTGTGTGATGCTAGTGTTTTACTGACTCTATGTGAAAGACATGTTATGCTTTGGGCTAGCATGATGGAAGGACAGGGTTGGTATGAATGAGAGTGAAGGTACTGATCTCCTTATAGCTTGTCCTGAGCAACTCAGACATTGGATAGGGTATGACCCTTGTTGATTATATCTAAAGATGAGACTATCGAAGTATTTTAACTCTGTAACTGTTCCAGTAGAACACACATCAAGGAAAAGTGGAGCTTCAGGGTGTGGCAAGGACCTCTACAAAGATGTGTCCCTAACAGTCCTGAATGGTTGGAGGCACCATAGTGCACATGTGAAACATGCCTCTGATGCCTGCATCTTGATTCCTGTAGCTCCAAATTTGGTCTCTTTCTCTTAGATCCTCACCTCTTGCCTATCTGTTCTACTTAACAGCCATTCATTGCCACTCCTCTGCTGTTGTGTACCACAATGAAGTTGTGGTCCTGAGCCAATCTCTGTAAACTCAGGCATTCTTCTGTATGGTGGTTTTGAACTATCCTGCTTTCTTCTTTCTGGATGCTGCCTCATTCAGATATTCCTAGAACTGTGCAGTTTACAGGGAACTGTTCAGATTACATTCAGTTGTGAGTCTTTAGTTCCTACAGAAATGATTCATCCCTTCTTGCAGGGAGATAAACTCATCTTTGACCAGTGATGAGTAGTAGATTAAGTACAAGGGAGATGGGGATGTAGCCCTGATGAAAACCTAACTGGAGTGGAAGATAGGGTTATTTCTGTGCTGTTACATACCCTGTGCATGTCTAAAAAGACCTCACCTGTAACAGTTTCCTTTCTCCTAGCAGTGAGTTCCATGGATGGAAAATTCAGATGTTCTGAGTTGTTACAGAAATTTACCTGAACTGGTGCAAAGTATATTGTTGACTGTCCCTCGGCTGCTGGGATCAGAATACATTTTTGGGTTGAATGAGTTTAACTGAGCAGCAGAGACAGAGGATGCCACTAAGCAGATTTTAAGAAATTTCATTTAAACCAACATTTTTTTGAATCTGGTGTCTGAATTTCTCTTCTTATACTAGGTACAAGGGATGTGATTAGCAGAGAGATTTCAAAAGCAATGCACTTCAACACCTGACATGTATCTGATTCCATTTGTGATCTCAGTAACAGCTGCAAATGAATTCCATCAGCATAGCAAGAATTTCAAGAGCCCCTCTGGAGTATGCCCAGAATACAAAATACAGCCAACACCCTTGCATTTATTAGCATGATATCTCCCTGAGTGGGTGATTTGAATGTGTGTGACTTGGTGGCTAAAGGTGGAGTTGCACTGCTTAAATTTCTAAGGATTAATTCATTGAGGTCTTGATTCTTGATGAGGCTGGGATGCTTTTAAGCTGGGTAAGAAGAAAGGTTGAGCTCCTACTGGGATTCCATTTTGCAAGCAGTTCCTTTCTTTATGTTGACAGGGGTGGTTCTACTGCAATGTATTTTTAGTAAAACTGTCTTTTTATCCAAAAAGCTAGTTGTTTGTGGGTTTTTTACTTGTTTGTTAGCTTTTCTTTTTCCAGGAAACATTGTTTTCCCATTCAGTTTCAGTGGGATTTACCAAAAGAAGCTAATACCCTTCTCCATTTTCTAGGAAGAGACTCAGGGGAGTGAGCATAGGGATTTTAGCAAAGTGAGAATAATAATGCACTGAACTCTTGCCTCTGAAAATCACACAGATGTGTGCCAGGACTCTGATAGGATGGGTTGAAAAAGGATCAGTTTATAGCAGCTGCCTCCCCCTTTTCCCCCTCTTCTTCCCCTTTTCCCATCAGCTTCTGTGTAAATCATCTCCCTCTTCTGGCTGTTTTAGGGTTACAGAAGCAGAGGGCCCTCTGGCCTTGCAGAGGAAATGCTGAGATCATCATGTCAGCATGAGCTCTCTGGCCAGTATTTCCTCTTAGACTCAAAGACATCTTCTATGGCAAGAGGAACCTGGGAGTAAAATGGATAAGACTAGAAAACATAAGATATTGTCTTGTCCTCTTGATGAGAAAGGGCAGTGGTGCTGCTTGGGGATAGGGGTGATATGTAGAGGCTGTTTCTTCCTGCACGCTTTTGTCTTAGGACTCTGTTACAGACCCTGTGGGAGTCACATCAGCCTGTCTCCTGCTCAGCCAATTTTGTACATGAAGGGATTTTGTTCATCACCTTTTACCTGCCACAGCACTGTCACTGTTTTTCTGCCATTCCTGACATCTGGTGGGTGGGATTAGGAGTTAAAAATGTGCTGGTCTGGGAATTCACAGCCCCCTGGTAGGAGAAAGGGAGAGGGCTGAGGACCAGATTAGTACCCTTCTGCTCCAGTAAAACATATGAAGTACATGAGTGCAGTCTGGGTATAACTGCTTTCTTTGGAGCCTTAGCATAAGGACAACCTTTTTGTCCCTTGAGTTAAGTGCAGTGATTCTAAGTTTTTGCTATATATTCTTGAGTGCTGGTGTCACTGCAACAAAAGTGCATATGAAATCAAGGTAGCAGGTGTGATGTGCTTTAAGGATCATGGCATTATCCTGCTGGAGCAGATGAAAGAGCAGATGGCGTAATTTAAGTCCCCAGGTTCTTTAGACAAGGTCTGTTGGAGACTTGTAAAATCTTCATATCATTGTAAGGCATGTCATAATGTTAGATTTAACATGTGACAATCAAAATGTTAGTCATAAAGCAGAGAAGAAAAATTACACTGTAGAAGTGTCAAATTTGAGAAGCTGGAAGATTCTTTCTATCTCCGCCTATTGTTGTCCTCAAATGCTGTGTCTTGTACTTACCCTGCCTCTGTTAGAACACTGCTAAGGGTGTTGTGGCTGTAGGTGGGAATGTGTGTGCTTTAGTGTTCTTGTACCTATGTGAGGAACTGGCAGAACAGGCAAACTGATAAAGGTCTGAAGCAACACTGAGATTTTTATATACTTATTCCATTATTTCAAGCGAAGTTATGAGAATGAGCAGTGGGTTTGCTCCCATTGGCTATTCATTCGAGGACTGACCTTGCAAAATTATGTACTTAGGCCCACTGCCTTTGAATTTTTCAGTGGTTGAAGGTTGAAGAAATATATATTAGGTATGGAGCTTGTTGAGAAGATCACCAAATTCACTTAATTAATTCCTATAATAATAAGCTAGTCCATTAGCCTGCAGTGCCACCTAGCCTCTTCATCTTTTGGAGAGCAGGGAGTATGGTATGAATATTTAGAAAGATAAAAACTACTTGGAAAGCATACATGTAATGATCTTTTCCTCCCTTCATTTAAAGATACGATAATTCAATCTTATCAGAAGATTTTAATCAGCAGTCTGAAAGTTGTCCTGATATTAGCCAGTAAGGGAAAAAAAAAAAACAAACAGGGAGAATTAGAGTTTATTTTTCTTCAAAATGTTAGTTCCTTGTTCAATGCAAGTATTACTCATAATTTGTAAGCTTTGAGCTTGGTAAGGAAGCAGAAAGCTGCTGCATGACTATTAAATTTTTTAGCAGTCTGATTCATCTCAAAATGATTCAGAGACTATTGATAGTAGTCCTGTCAGGACTTGCCGTCTCTGTGGTGAAGTTGGAGTGGTTAGTGACATACCACTAGTGCTTTGTGACATTTCATAGGATTCACGAGTTAAAAGTATGCGGGGTAATAAAGGCAGCAAATGGAGTTCTACTGGAATGCTGATATTAGCATCTCTGCTACCTGAAGAAGTTGTGCAGGGTTGGCTTCTGTCCTTGGGTGGGTCACAGGGCAGACTGCTGAGGAGAAAAATGGCCCTGGAAAAGGGAACCAAGGCTCTGCTGCCCAACCTTCCCATGCCTGCCTCAGGGAGCCAGGGCTGCTGCTTTCCCATTCCTGTTTTTTCCCTGATTCTTTACTGGGTGAGGGGAAATTGGTGTGCTTCGATTTGGAGAGTGGCTACTGCAGAACAACCATTTGGCTTTGTTTCATGGGGAGCTATTGTCCTGGAACCGGCAGAAGAGACTGAACCGGCAGAAGAGACTGAGACATTAGCAAGGATGCAGGGTGGGAGCAGCATCCCAAAATCTGGTTGGATAAAGTAGGTTAGTGAAGGGTAAGAAACATGTCCTTACGTCCCTGAATTCCACCAACTTTGCAATAGGCCTTTGTGTCTCTCCCAGCCTCTGAAGAGAGCTGAACCTTCTCCATCACTGTTACAAGACAGAATTGTTTTCTTCTTACCCTGTGGGTAGCTGGGTTCACATTTTTTTGCTTGCTGTTCAGATGATGATTTGAATTCTGTGTTACAGGATTGTTAATAAATGTAAGATGGGAAAAAATATTAAAGTAATCCATTTCTGACCAATACACTTCCAAGACATCTGTGATAGCTTCTGCCTTCCTAAATAACAAATGTATTTAATCTGAAGCTTTGGGTTTCAGTAACTCTGTAGAAACAAACACAGCTTTTTGCTTTGGCACAGTTAAACAGAATCTCCCTTCATTTAGACTTGAAAAAGATTAGCAGATACATCCTTTGTGAAAATCTGCAAATGGTGACTAAACATGGGGCTGTTCTCGTGATGACAACAAAAATAGGCAGAAAATGGAAAACATGCACTGCCACTGTCTGCCTTTGTGCAGTGGGCTTATTTGTCACTGCCAAGAACGACCGCAAACTAAGCTCAACGAATGTAGGCGGGATGGGATGCTGCTGTTGGTTTTCTTTGGTATAGATTTCAGCTTACATTTTAACAGTATTCAAAAACATTGGTAGCCAGATTATGCCATGTGTAGCACAGAAGGCTTCTGATGATTGAGGGCAGGTGTAATGAGAGGGAAAAAAAAATTGAGTTTCATCTCCCAATCCTGCTATATTTTCATTTTTATCAGCAGACTTTCCTTCACTGTTTGAATATCCTTTTAGATATGAACAGTTTTGTTTGAGAAGGCACCATGGTGGGTTTTGGCTTGACTGAAAGAGTTGTTTGAGCAGTGTACACATGTCTAATGGTTAGGCACAGCCTCTTTGCTTAAACAGATTATATGAAGGGGACTTAGAGCCCTCTGGGTATGTCTTACAGAATATATTGGGTTAAACAAAACCCATCACTAAGCCTTGTAAAGCTGTAAAAAGCTATCCAGATTCAGAGATCCAATGAATCAACTTAACCTTCTTGTTGTTACCCTCTTGTTGTTCTGAGGGAACGAACTTCCCAGTTTCTGTATCTAACCAAACGAGGGGCGAGGTACTCCTGGTGAGTTAGAGAGCTACCATCTTTGCTTAGTCGTAGATCGATAGCTCACTCTTTAAAATTAACAGAGGTTTTTGAGTGAAGGGTTAAAACTAGTAAAAAATGAACTAGCTAAGGCTGGCATGGTGGTACCTATGGTGGTCAAAGCCTTGAGGTTATCAAAAGGCACTTGTGGATGCACCTGCCATCAGGTGTGGTGTTTGGTGTGTTGTTCTAGAAGCTAAAAGGTTCCTTGTGTTGTTTAGAATGCTATAATAGCCCTAGAGAATTGCAGCATGCTCTTGTATCTGCTGGCTGATCATGCGACACGAATGGCAAATAAAATAAGAAAAGGGAATTAAATGTTAGTATTCTGGAAAAACAAAAAGTAACCAACCGCAGTGACTTGTAAAGGAAATTCATACAATCAAAGAAGACAGTGGAGCACCTGTAATTACCAACCACTATCAAGCTGTAAAGACTAGCTTGCAAATTGCCTTTTATCCTGCTTTGAACATACAGTTTTAAAAAATGGTGGAAAAGTTAAAAATTAGGACCAGTTTTGAAATACCTTTCAACACTTTTTGTGATTTTTTTTTTATTTATTTCCTATATGTTCAGGTTCTATGAAAGGACTGTAAAGAGAGGTTTAGATATAGGATGAGGAATATCTAAATTCTGTGAATAAGTTGTGATGAGTATATGCATCTCTTTAACCAATATCCTGTACCACCACCTTTGATCTTTTTTCTAGAATGACTGGAATGCAGCTAAGATGCAGCTGCAGAATATGATACTCAGCTTGACTGAGAAGGAGACCCTGAACGCTAATCAACTGGCAGTGTGAGAGTGCTGGAAAAGTGTACCTTAGCAGCTAGGGAACATGTTTAGGAGCAAGTGCTGGAGCTCTTGTCTCCTGTTCTGTGGATTGCCTTCATCCTCACTGGTCTCTCTGAGACTGCAACAGGAGTGAAGAACCCCAGTGCCCTGGCTGGGGTAGTTTTGGGCATGTTCAGCAGCAGGATAAATACTGCCCTGGTCCAAGAGGGAGGCAGCTTAGACACCTTCAGGATTATGCAGCATCTGGCTTTTTGGATCCCATCTTATGATGTCAGTTTCTATCTTTTCTACAAGTGTGGCATTGCACCTCACTTCAGTTCTCTTTGGTCCTGATTGTACAGCAGATATACTGTTTGGCTGAAGTCTGGTCACTTTGCTTCCCCATACCTCTGTGACATGGGGTTAATGATGCATCTTTTCTCTTGCTGTTTACCTGTCACATCTCTTAAATTACCACCTTTCATTGATTAACTGTACTCGCCTCCTATGTGTTCATATAGGGTCCAATACAAGTGTCCCTGCCCTGCAACTTCTGAATATTATTATAATACAATGCAAATAAATAATTGGAAGATGTTGCTGGTGGAAGAACCCTCTGAAACAAAGCCTGCTTTACTCCTCAGGTATACAACACAAATTCCTATTACTGTGTTCTGTCCCTTTTAACTGCATCCATTGACTGGTTTTGATCCATGATTGATTGTGCTGTGAATTTTTAATAGCAATAATAACAACAACTACTTGCCTAATCCTTAGCATAAGAATGAGCAGGAATGTTCAGCTTTTTCATCTCAGTTTCCAGGTTGAAAGTCTCTATGTACATTGCTTGCCTCTCAGTTGACAGTGTTGCTTTATGTAAACAGAGGGGGTGGTCCTGTACTCCCCTGGGGCCTCTCTATGGCCCAAGAGCACCATTCAGCCCAGCCTGGGGTCAAAAGTCCCTGTCCTGGTGACGTAGGTAGGATGCTGGTCTCTGGCTCTGCCTGGCTGATGTCTGGGCATGACCTTAGACCTGCCTTATCATTATGAACTTGCCTGGTGATCTGGACTCTTGGCTGAATGTGTGTGACTATCTCCAGGCCTGCCCTGCATGCCTTGCTCATGGGCTGTAGGCCAGAGCCCTGGACACTGAAGTCCCTGCCCTGCCAGCCATGCTAGGAGCTGTCAGCCTTTATTGCTTCCTGACAAACGGCTTAATAGTAGAAAGTTGCAAAGTGTTGGTGCAATGAGAAGGGAGACAAAATGCAAAATCAGGATTCACTCAATGAGGAATTCCATGTAAATGTCCATTATTCTCCCATCTACCAACACATGCCTAGCTTTCAGCTACAAATCCTCAGAATCCTGGATGAAATATTTTAAATTATTGAGGTCGTCCAATTTGGCTGTTGTTCTTTCTCTTTTTGGTGCAATACAAAGTTAAATATTTTATGTGTTGCCTTACATAGGGCAAAGCACATTACTGGCATCCTGTGTTGATTTTCTTTCCCCATTTTTTCCCATAGCTCACACTCAAGTCAACTCCTTGATATATGCAAGTGTCTTGGATAGAAGTGAGATAAAATTCTTTCAATCAAAATACCTCCTCTCACATTCTTGGAATGAGGCTACAAAGCTCCAGCACCTGTCCAGGTGATGATTTATTGCTGTAGATGGAAGAAGGACACTGCAACTCCCTTTACATTCTCGAATACCCTCCACCATTCTCAAAGACCTGAAAAAATACTGTGCCTAGTTTTTAAAAGGTGATTTTATACCTCTTTTAAAAAGGATAGTTTTGACTAATATACTCAGAATGGGATAATAATGACAACTTGACATGGGTAGAAGCACTTAATACAATTCAAAACTACAAGCTGTCAAGAAAATACAATGGACACCAAGGGGTGGTGTACCTAATGTGGAGACACGACCATTTAGTGTCTTGAAGTTTAAACTGGGTGGCCCCACTGTGAAATGTGCTTGAAGGTCCCATTGTCTGCTGGGTGGCTACTGAGGTTCTGAAAGGGCAGAAGGGTGAATTAAGGAAACGTGTTTATTTAAACTAGAATTCCTGAATAGCAACACCGGTAGATAAACTTGAACATAGACCACCACCTTTAATCTAGCCATTGTTTCTCTCTTGCACTGCTGTTCTTTTGTTCTTGCCCTCAGTGGAATGTCACAGCTCTGTTTACAGTGCCTTGATGCCACTTTTGTGACTGGGACCTGGAGGAGGTGGCTGAAGTTCTCAGCTACTGACTGCCTTGGTTAATGTAGCAGGTAATTCCTGAAGGTTGTATCTGATTCTTGTTTTTTTAGTCCATGTTGGGTGGTAGCACTATTTTCCTTTTAACCCTTTTCACCTCTTTCTTAATCAAAGAACTCATGTAAGATCACACTGTCTCCTTTAGACACTGGTCCTTGAAGATGCACACATACTTATGCCATGAATAGTAAGTGGGGATGACCACAATTAAGCTCAAATACATGAATCCCTTTTAAGGGAGTGCTAAGAATGTGGAGAATCTGAGAAAATTCAGGCTTGCAACAGGCTGCTTAACTGTGAATGAAGGTCTTGTCTAGCTTTAGGGATGTGTATGGAAAAAATGTATGTGTCTGCTATGTCCTAAAAGAAGTGGTTAAAAGAAGTCAAAACAGAACCCAAAGTGCTTGTTCCAGCTGCTTTAATCAGTAGTAAGAAGAATCTCCCTTTTCCTCTGTATTTGCAATTAATTTAAATGTTTTTATAGGGCAAGATATGGACTCTGGTGCCTGTAGGCAGTGTGGCAATCTGCAGGATTGTACTTATGCACCTGAAATAGAGCAGCTCACTTTCTTGACTGGTATCAGCCTGAGCTGTTGATGAAACACTTCAACACAGCCCAAAGCAAACCAAGCCTTGTGAAGAGTTTATGTGACTGTTAAACATCTCATATTAATGAGCTTTTGTATTCAGACTGATCCCTTCTATCTGGAGTTAGAATAAGTCACCTAGAATAGAATGGGGTAAAAAAGGAACTTTCAAGGGATCACTGAAACACTGATGAGGCTAAGTCACCATGTGGAACAACTTCTTTCTGTGAAGGAGAAGAAAAGGGAGCCTGGAGCAATGACGTTTGTAATGTAGCTCTCCCAGTTGTTTCAAGTTAGAAGGAGTGAATCCAGATCTTAATGTGCAAGTGACATTTACTGTCTCTCCTACAGCAAAAGTCCTTAAATAACAAATGTCTACAGGCAAAACATCTAAGCTTGTGGCTGCCTGTCATCTTTCCCAAATCCTAAGTATTTATAGATGTCTGTCTCTGGCAGGTGTATCTGGTTTAAGTCTCTAATTTGTTTTAGTGAACTCTGGGCACAGGAGTCATTGGAGTTAATTTAGCAAGTAAGCATGTGGACAAGTGTGGAAAGAGCTTGTAATGCTGCTTTTCCGGTTACATTGGTTGGTCTAGTATCAACTCTTCACTCTCCTTTCAAGTCTCCTTAAAATGTCACCATCACCAGAGCAGGACACATACAAAAGTGACAATCTCAGGGTATCTGTGACAGTTTAGTAGGAACCCTCTGGGATTCAGTAGGAGGTTTGTCTTACAAGTTATGGCATGAGTGATTGCAGAGGGAGCTTTTCATTGCTCCATAGCCTTTAAAATGAAATGGGGGCTCAGTCTGTCCTCTGAGGAATATCTGGACTCTGAGATGGTAGGGAGGAGGAAGCACCTTTTCTCATCTGCACAAACAGTTCATTCAGCCCCAGCCTGCTGAGACAGATGGTTAATGGCACCCAACAGTTTGAGTTGGTGGGCTGGAGAACTGTGGGGGGAGGGAAGTCAGGCTGCTAGTTAAGCCCCTGTTCCATGTGTGTGGAATTGCCTTAGCCCACCCATGGAATTACTAGTCCAGATGAAATGACTGTGCTAGTGTCCCTGCCAAATTATTGCATACCTTCATGCCCAGGCCTGAGCTGTGGCTTTGCTCTTTCAAAATGCAAATCCATACAGTTAGGGAAAGTAGTTCTGGTTCTCCTTTGGCACTGCCCGGAAGAAAAGTTTTATGTCTGACTCTGTTGGGCTGGCACTCAACTATGCAGGACATGGATTCACTTCCCTTTCATGCTGCCTGCCTTCACAAGAAATCCTCCTGCATGCCATATAACAAGTCTTTTACAAGACTGCAGCTCTGTGGTTTTGTCCTTCCGGTCCTGACAAAGGAAGGTGAGCACTTCTGCGGGACGGGATGCAGCTGAAGACAGAGCTGAGGCATGCTGGGCTTTGCTGATGTAACGGGCTTCCTGCAATTTTCATTCAGATCTGGTTGGCTGGGAGCTGGCAGAGAGCCTCAGCCTCAGATACGCCTTCAACTCAGATGAGGTCATCCCTGCCTTTTTTTTTTCTCCCCCTCATTTCAGAAGTCTGTGGTGTATGAACATGTAAGGTCAGAATGCTAATTGCCACACCACTGCAAATCTCTGGATGCAGAAACCCTCTTTCTGCCTCTCAGCTGCACCCTCTCCCAGCACCATCTCAAACCCTGCTCTCCCTTTAAAGAGAGAGGAGGAGCAAACTGAAGATGAATTTACCGCAGTGCATTTTATAATTGATTCTCGCATCCAGGACAGAGGGGAGTGTTTACTGGCAAGACATTGCAGAGCTGCCCGGTTCTAGCACGAGTGTAAAGTGGCTCCAGGACGGAAGAAACTCCAGACCTTGCTGCTGCCAGAAGTGAAACTACTCGCCCTGCCCAGTCGTTTCGTCCCTTCCCCGCCCTCCCACCGTGTGCCATGCAGCGATGCATCCAGCCAGCAGAGGACGGGGTAGGTCCCCTCGGCTGTCAGTCAGTAGAGGCTGCCCGGCTCGGGACGAGCTGATCGTGAAATAAGGACTGGCCCTGTGGAGAGCAGAGCACACAGAGCTGGGGTACCCAGCCCTGGCCTCGCACCCCGCCTGGAAGCATCGCCCGCTCGGCATCTTCCTTCCTCCAGCCTCAGCGCCGGGTAATCCCGCGTCATCTCCCGCGGAGAACTGCCTACTAACTTCGGCGCCGACGCCAGGTCTGCCTGCACGCCGTGGGCAGGATGGGGGTTGCGGCATCCCCCCTGTGCCCCGGGGGCAGCCAGCCCCCTCCTCTGCCCCCTCCCACCGCCAAGCCCCGCGCTGGAGCCCTTTTGGCACAGCCTCTTCACCATGTCCTGCCGGCGGCGGAGAGACCGCAACGGAGAGTCTGATTAGGGATCAACCTCAGCACCGCGGACAGATCCCGGCTCTGGACGGACCTATTCCAGTAACGCGGACAGATTCCGGCTCCGGGAGGATCGACCCCAGCACCACGGACAGATCCCGTCTCGGACGGACCGATCCCAGCACCGCGGACAGATCCCGGCGTGGCTCCGGGCTCCGCCGGCGGGAGGAGGGACCTCGGCCCCGCTCCGTGCCTTGGAGCCCCGGGCTATTGCGTCGTGCTGGCAGCCCGCTGCAGTAGCAGCCCGCCGCTCTGCCGAGAAATCCCCCCGCACACGCTGCCCCCCGCCTTGCTCACGGTGCCAGAAGAGGGCTTATATTTGGGCTCAATCTGTCTTCTTTGGATCGGGATTTACAAGCTTGGACGGTGCCTGGTTACAGTGGTGTATGAGTCTACAGACCCCCAGGTGCGCTACAGAGTTAGAAACCCTGGATCTGTCACGCCGTGGAGGGCTAAAATAAACCCTATGCAACCAGCAAACCCAACCCTACCCTTACTGCCTCCCTGCAACCAACTTTACTCACACACACCAGTGAGAATTCTCTCCTTTCCTCATCCCTCCACACTCCTTCCTTCTGCACGACTGTAGGATGAGGCATTTCCCTCTATCTGCCTCAGGGTAGAAGCATACCCTTGGGGAATCAACACACATCTGGCAGGGACTGAAAGGTTTTAATCCAGCCTCTGCTGCAGTCAACAATGGCAAATGAACCAGTGATTCTGAATGTTTATGACATGGTGAGTATGAAACTGTACTGATTGAGGGGACAGTGGGGCTAGGTGGGTGTTCATGCTTGGAGGCAGGCATTGTACAAAAAGTAGCCAAGCACAGATCCCCAGAGAGGCTGATTCCCTGCCCCACCTTCCCCTCCCCTGGCCCAAACTCCTCATCCAAGCATATTGTATCGGAGATGATGCTGACCCCAGTTTTTCTGGTTGTTTTAAATGTTTAGCATATTGGGCCAGATTACAGGTATTATGCCCAATTTTCTGCAGGATCTTTCAGGAGCAGCACTGGGTGAGGAGAGGACTTTTTAATTTCCAGTGTCCCAGTTTAGGAAGGAAATGTGATCACCTCTGTCTTTGCTGGAGATAATTGTTCTGTAATTTTGAGTGAGCAAGCACTACCAGGCTGTGGGGAAGGGGCCAGGATTTCATCTAGGGAGGAGAAACAGCTGTAGAATTGCAGTAAGGACATAGTTTCTAGGCTAATAATCTGGATCAGTCCATCACATGTGTGAGAATGTAGTTAATAATTTTCTCTGAAGGTTAATTGCAACAACGGGACTAAGAAATTGTCTTGTGAAGTTTCAGCACAGAGAGGAACACAGGCGCATGCTGCTGGGCAATATTTCCTGAAAGTTCACAGGGTAGCAAGTTGTTTTCCTTGGCCTTTTCTTGCAAGGGGGAATGTAAGTGGGTGTTATCTGTGCTAACAAATCAGAAGGTCCAAATCTTGGCACAGGCCTCCAAAGAGAAGCTTGGCACAACCTATTTGCTTGCTGGTCTGACAGAAGTTCAGGAGAGGTATGTTCAGATGAAGAGCATTTTGATCATCATATACTTTATCTTTGTTTTTTGTTTACAAACTAATCATTAAAAAAAAAAAGAGAGAAAAAAAGTAGTTTTCAGACCTTCCACAAATTTAGAGAACTTTTCTGGGGAAAATACAGCCTTATAATGCCCAGGTGCTGACTGAGCTCTAAATATCCTGCTCTAGACCTTTAAGATTACAGCATATATTTGCTTTTTATCATCAGGTGTGACAGCTTTTATCAGGAAGCCCACAAAATAGTGTGGGTTTCCCTGTAGGGGGGATAGACACCAAAGAGATTAGGAGTGGGTTGCTGTAAAAGTCAAACCTCTTCTTATCACAAAGATTAAGGGATCTTTTGAGGACTAAAACAGGTGGGTTGTTTTCTGAGGGAAGAGTGAGTGCTAAGGCCTGTTCAGGTAGGACTGTGTCTGCTCTGATGGACAGTCCAAAGAGCACAAGTACAGTGGACTGAAGCCACCTCTTTCAGTGCTACTATTGGTAAAATTGAGCAAGCTGGCGTAAAATCCTTCCCCAGACTTTGGTCTTGAGTGTTTAAAGATCAGTTGCTTGGCAGCCTGAACTGTGACCTCCTCCAAGCTGTTCTTCAACCAACAGGTCTGGTAACCGAAGTAAGTGGTAGCTAGTGAGTGATAACAGGAGACTGGCATTGCAAATGCACACACAAAAGTTTATCATTAATACTTTGAGGAAAATAAAGGAGTTGTGTTGTCCTTTTATAATATCCCCTCTCTTCCTTGCGATTTTTTAGTTTGTTCTGCAACAAACAATGGTCTGAACTTTCCTCTCTCAGCCAAGGTTAATCCATCCCAAATCAGTGCATATTTCACCACTGAAGTAGATCCAAATACTGGATGGATATAATCTTTACCTTTTTATGTTTGATTGAAGCCCAAAGGAATTATGGAAGAAAGGGCTTGCTGTTCATGGTAACTGTGTTCCGAGATGGAACACAGTGAACTGAATTGCAGTCATTTTAATTCAGACTAAGTACTTTTTGCTGCTTAGTGAACCATGAAAGCCTTCATGTGTGAGTACTAACTCCATGAGTTAACCAGTCTGTACACAGAAACTGTTCTATTTTCATATAGACTACCTGGTTTGACTACCATTGAGTCACCTGTAGCTTATGTCCTACATTATGACTGTCGAGGCAACATGCTTTTCCATTGCTGCTATGATTTTAACACCATGAAGTCTGGAATGTAGCCATACAAAATCTACACTTTATTACACTGTGGTGGGGAATCATGGGGGAACTGGGAAATGAGCACATTTGCTTGAATAACTTTTGGAAAATTGGCTTCAGTGGAAAAAACCCACCACCAACAAAAAAGACAGCTGGGGACAACAATTAACTGGATGTAAAGCTCTGCTTTCCTGACAAAGAACATGACCTGAGTATGGCATCTGGAAGCACTTACACTGCAGGAAAACTTATCCTTAGGGCAGAAGTTCAATTATGGGCTTTGTGCAGCTATGAAATACCCACTCTATGTAGTCTTGTGTATTCAAAGATTATAGCCATTTATCCTTTTACCCATTGGATATGTACCAGGCTTCTTTAGGAAAAAAAGTGCTGCTATTTAATGAGATGTTTTGCACAAAGAGCTGAAGCAGGTAGATCTATTTGTAAACTTATTTTCTTCAGCATAAAATAATGGAGCAAAAATCACTGGGTATTCCTAGTGTTCAGAATATTCTCATCAAAAGCAAATTTTCCTCACCCTCAGCACACTGTTCTATCCCTTGCCAAAGACCTTGTACAAGCTTGCATGGACTTGTGCACTTGCAAAACAGACAGGGCAGGAGAACTTTGCTGATAAACTAGGACATTTTAAAGACTAGATATGCAGGATATTGAACTCTTGAGTTAACGTGTAAGTGTGAATACAGAATATGGATTGATCATGGATGTATCTCTTTCCCAGCCTGAATCTCAGTCCAGCTCTTGCATGCACTCTAAACCATCCTCTGGTTGGAGGCCTGCAAGAAATAACTGGATCTATAAAATCTGTGGCAGAATTTGCTCTGATAAGTCAGTTATCACTTTTATTTCAGAAGGACAAATCAAATTCCCTTTCATAACTTGTAATTCTCTTCCCTCTGGTCTGCATCAACAAACTGTTTTTCATGGAACAGATCTTAGAATACAGGGTTGACTTTCTTTAGTCAGGGTATCATCCTATTTCCTTATCACTTTAAGTCTTTGTGGCTTACTTTGGAATAGTTGGCTTAATCACTGTACATTAATAAATGTTGCCTATTTAAATCAGGCAGAAGAGTAACTGCAATTATTGCCTGGGATTTAATCTTTAACAAGCAAGCTAAACACATTCCACTAAAAATAGTTTGCTTGGCAGAGATTCAAGTTGGGGACTCTCATAATATTTTCAGCTTATTGCATAGCACATTTATGCTATTGTATTAAAAGCAAAGATATTCATATCACTATTGTCCCTCTTTTATTACAGCTAAAGTTGTCCTGAATTTCCACTGTCTTTGCAGCTGATAATATATAAAACTGTCATTTTGATCTACTGGCTTTTTTTTTTTTGCTTACTTTTTCTGCTGGGGAAAATGAGCCCCTGAGATGTGCTATAGATGAGAATGAGAGCCCTGGTCAGCACAGAGCTAGGAAGCAATGATGTAGGGTCTATTTGAAAGAGGGGTGTGTATCTCTTTCTCAGCCTTGTCCCACTGTTATTCCATTGATTCTATTGACATTACATGTCATCCTATCTGGAGTTAATGAGAGGAAAATAAGATTCAGGTCACTGTAGTTGGACCGACTCTGAGATTTTCCCCTGTGACTTCAATTTCAGAAAGGTAACAAAAATGTAAATATTTATAATGGTCCTCCCACGTTCTTTCAGCTCTTTATATAATTTATATCATTTGCCAGCTAAATGGCCAAAGGCGGATGGTGATGGCAAAGGATGGCCCTGCAGCTGACTGACTGGTGTCTCTCTTGCTTCATTGATCAGTGGATGATAATGCCATTGATTTGATTTCTCCATCACATCACTGAGTGGATCATTCAAGTGGCCCTGAAAGAAAAACAAACACAATAGCATTCTTGAATCCACAGCAATGATAAATGCCTCTGTTTTGTTTTTGTGATATTATGGCAAGCAGCCTGTGTTTGAAGAACGGGTGGCATTTTGGGTTGAGGATGTAAAAGCTAAAAGTTATGCATATCGTTTCTAAGAGTCCCTGCAGAGGAGAGGACACACCAGCTATCTGTGAGGAAAGGCATAAAGCTAGAAGGTCTGTATGGCCATAGAATAATTGCATAAAACTTTAGTACTTTAAGCCAGCTTCTCTGATACAAAATTGTAGTATGGAGGGGAGAGTTACTTTTCCTTTTGCACTTTTCTGCCCTGTCATTTTCAGCAATTTGCTCATATGTGATTTGGAGGTGATGACCTGTCTGTACCATTGAAAACCAGCACAGACTTACCATCCTAGCATCCCTTTTGGGCTTCCTATGCAATGGAAAAAAGAGAGTGAGACTTGGCCTCCTCAGCAGAATGCTTTGGGACTGAAGGAATAGATATGCTTTTTACCTCTAGCTTCAGTATATAAGGAACCTTTGAGTCTGTTATAGAAGCAGCAACAGAATTCCAAGCAATAGCACTTCATTCTGTGAAATGATTGTTTTAAGCACTGACTAGATCATGGAGCATGTTATTATCTCTCTGGAGCAAAGAATAAGTCTAGTTACTCAGAAAAATGTCAACATGTTTGTGATTACTGTAGGTAAAGGTCTCAGATGCTCTCAGCTTGCTTAGTCAGAAGAGTGAAAAATCCTAGTGCAGGTGGTGGCCCCACCTCTGCACTACTTGTTAGTTTTTTGTGAGCTGCTGTGTGTGGAGAAGCACAGCATCACCTGACTCTTTTTGGTATTCCAGGAAGTCACATGGAAAGCAAGGGGACTTTTTTGTCAAGTAGGTTGATAGCTGTGAAGTTTCTTCCTGTGATGAGCTGAAGAGATGCTCTAAGTCAATTGAAGAACTTGTGGTCCTGAAAGATTAGGTGATGGAGAGTCACTAGGGCTTCTTCTTTCTTTTTCTTCCTTCATATGTTGGCCAAAGTGAATGATTTTAACAATTAGAGAGCAAAAGCCAAAATATTGCCTTTGGGAGATTAACAACACACACACACACACACACATATCTATACATACACATTAAATGAAATGCTTTGACTCTCCTTAAAATATTTACCAGTCATCTCTGTCAAAAATTATTTGCCAAATCTGAATCATTTTATTTCTCCAAAACACACTGTTCACTCAAAAGTTTGTCATGTTCTTGGAAGAGCTTGGTAGGCGTATCATAATCTTATTTATTCTGTGGCCAGTCACAAAACTCAAGATTTTCCTCTTCTATAAATAAGAACTGGCTAAGGAAGATCTGGGGTGTCTTAATCTTCTTCACAGGCTTGTTGTGGGGGTAAGCTCAAAGATAAATCCTTAAATTCCTGAAGGAAAAGGGGAAGATTTTATCCTTGGAACTTTATTTTATCACTGACTCTTCATTTATCCACAGCCTTATTCATTCTGCTGTCTTCAAGCCATATCAAGTACAGGCTACTGGACAACAAACCAAAATGGTGAGATAACAGGTGCCCAGTGCATGGAAATGAGTTCCCCACAGTGCTATAGCATGTCCGACATGAGTGCTAAACAATCTTTTTTTGTAAGAGTAGTCAAGCATAGTACTACTCAAAGGTGGTAATGTGAGGGATCAGGTAGACCTCAGATGCTTGTTTTATGCACCTTCCTAGCTTTGAGTTGACCTTCTGTGCTGTTTTTTGGGTTTGCTTAGTTGTGTTTGTTTGTTTGAAGGGCTGAGTTTAGACTATTAAACTATGTGTATGCTATACAATAGGTTCAGGATTCATAATCACTCAGGTATCATAATTTCTATTATGGGCCCAAAAACTCTCTGGGAAGACTGTTGATTAAAGGGCAGAGAGACTATATAGACCACTGCTGCAAATGAGAGAGGAGGCAGAGAAAGCTGCTCTCACTGGATGTCAACAGAGTCCTGGGCCCAAGATATGAGAGGTCTGTCCAGACTGCTTCAGTTTTCTTGGATGCAGCATTTCCCAGTGCAAACGCTCTTGACTTTTGAAAAAAATATGAATAATTTTTTTAAAAAAGGTGTTATGGCAAGTCTAATGGCAGTACATTAGAGGTTTCAAATAAATCAGGCTGAGATGCCTGGCAGTGTGTGCCAGTGAGGAAAACTAGGCTTTGTTTATATTCCTCATTTCCTCCTAGACTGCATCAATTTAATTTTGAATGACAACAGGCTGACCTCAGGCAGGCTAGTCATAGACTGGGATTGCTTCCTTGCCCTGCTTGAACTCAGGAACAGAGGGAAAAGGAAAGCAGTTTGGTGATTCTGAGCACTGTGGTATAGTCAGTGCCCGCTTCAAGCCTGTGACAAGACAGTGAAATGCAACTAGACATCTCTCTTGTGTCTTTGGACAGAGGAAATCAATTGGAGGAAGAAAAGATTAAAAAAAAAATAATACACTGAGCTGCAGTTGAGTCCATTCCTTCAAGAAGAAGGAATCCAAACATGTCAACTGATTTAAATCAACTAAGAAGGTAAAGAGTAAGTGGCATGGCCTGGGTTAATAAGTCCTGCAATGAAGTGTGCCCATTTATGCATAATAAGTGGATTTTTGTTGTCTTAGCAACAGCCTGGAGATGTGTTATCCATCGGGGGAACAGTCTGTTTTGATGTTGTCAGGGTGACAAGCTGGCTACCTGTCCATGTTACTGCAGATCTTCTCCAGCACTGCAGTCTTGTAGCTGGCTACTGTATGCTTATGCATGAGATGCTCTAAGAGCTGTCTCTTGACTGTACATGGGTCATTGCTATCTCTGGGTTCAGCATTTATCCTATCAGCAAGCTCACTGAACCACTGCTCTGTTGCCCAGTGGACTGAGTTGAACTGACTCATCCAGGGCAACACAGAAGTTGTCACTTCTGCTTGTCCTGCATACCTTAGCAAAACTGCTCCACAACATGCTCTCCTCTACATCAGCAAATACAAGAAACTCATATGAATGAAGAGAACCTAGGAAAGCTAACACAATGTAAAAAAGTGTGCGAACTCTGCTTCTGGAGCAAAGCTTCACAGATCCTGTCATTAGCTTACAGTTCCCACATCAGTACTCTTGAGTCGGTTCTTGCAGATGACAATCTGACTTGGTGTCTCTAAAGCACTCATTTCAAGGCAGCCTGAGCTCTTGAGGAGTCAGGATTCTTATGGCCAGGATTTCAGATGTAAGCCTAGGGGCTCAAAGTAAGGTCACCTCTAAGAGACAGAGAAGATACAGAGGCACTTTTGCTGCTACCCCATCTACAGGCAAAGTCACAATCCCCTGGCCTGGCTCTGAGCAGCTCTGAGAGAAATGATTGTTTCCTCTTGAAAGCATATGGAAGCTGGTTTCCGTGATTTTTCTCTGGTGCTTTTTGGGCTTTCCCCTTGTAGCAAGGCAGATTTCTTTTAGAACATGACGCTTCTGTCAGCAAGGTTTAGCCTCTGGCTCACTTGGCTGTCAAGGTTCCTAATGTTACTTGGCTATTCTTTAAAACAAACAAAAAAACAAGCCCCTAAACCAAACAAACCCCTCTTGGTATTGATGAAAGCTGATGTATTGATAGTACTGAAGACTGTCACTCTCATAACAAATAATTTTATGCTAGCAGTAGCAAAACAGACCCTTCTGGCTTTTGTACCTCATCCCTGGTGTATAGGTTGAGCTGCTCTGGTGTCGTGGCTCAGCTGGTCATCTGGCTTCCTACTCAGACAGCCCAGAGGGATTAAGTTATGCATGCAGTGGGAGCTTCTGCAGGGGAGAGCTGAGCGGTGGTAGAAGCAAAGCTTCTAAGTTGGAACAAATGTCAGATCCATTTCTAAGTGTGATGATAGGCAGGTATATAGTTGTGCATTAGTGCAATGAACTGAATTTAAATGGGTGTCTTAGAGCTGAAAGCTATGTTGGTGACCTGAGCTGCCGTTATTCTAATTCTCTGTTTGTTTCAGTCTCTCTTGTTCCTGTCATTATGCCAAGATGATGTAGCTGAAGCTGGGGAGGGAGGCAGAGACCAATCAATACATAAAATCTATATTTCTGCTGGGGAAGAAAAGAAACAAAATTCACAAGTCTAATGATTCTTTCTTTAACAAATGGACTCAAACTGTTAAGAAAGAAAAAAACACTGATATTCTTGAGTGTGAAAGATCCAGAGCAGAGAAAGTAGGTATCTCCTCACTTCAGAGCTTTATCTATCAGCATATGAATCTGTGAGACTTGTTATCTCAGAGAAAAATATGAGGCTACATCCTAAGATTGGAACATGGTTTTAATTGGTAACTTAATTTTTAAGCAATTAATCTTAAGGTGTCTGGAAACATAATGAGAAGGGAAGAAAAAATGCTGGGAGTTACAAATGATCTCTGATAGGTAAGAATGGTGATCTACAGAAGCAAGTGTCTGATGCTAGAAATGCCAAAAGCATTTCAGCCTGTTTAGTGCCTTCATTGAGCGTGTCAACAATGGATCGAGTGCCATGTGACTCCTGACAGATCCGCATCTCTGGGAAAGGAAAGATCTGACACAGTGTAAGCTCTGTTGATAACATGGTTTGTTGAACTTTCAACTGTGGATCTGTTACTGTGCTTTCCATGTGGTCATACTTAAACCCATGAGGAACTATCAACTCCTTTGCCGTTCTCTTCAATATCTTCTACTAGTGATTTATTTATACCGGATACTGATGCAAGAAAAAAGGCTTCCAAATGCTGATTGCTGCCTCAGGGTTTAGAATGCATGAGGAGCCCAGTGTAGCCTTCCGGAGTGAATTATAGGCTTTGCCATAGGTTAGATTTCTCTAGGTACAAAATGTTCTAGACATCTGTTCTTGGTTCATGTTTGTCTTGCTCTGTTTGGGACTACTTGGAGCTGATGATTTTATAATTGTCCCATATTTGTAATTTCCCCCAGCCCTGAATTAGCCTAGTGAATGTGTGAAGTGACAGAAAGAGAGGACCAAGAGGTTAAGCACAGGACTAATCTGATAAATCATCACCTTTGTCATTAACCTGTACTCTTGGGCAGCACCTGGAGCATGAGCCTCAGCAGTATGCTTCTAGTTGCATAGGAGGCCTAGGTTGTAGGTATTTTCAGGCAAGGCTGAGGTGCTTTCTTAGCAAATCACTTATCTGAAAAATGAAAGGCTCTACTAGCTGCCTAAGCACAGATATCAAAAGACATTTTAGAATATCCATCTGATCTCTGTATTCCTCTCAGGAAAGGTCAAACTATTTTCCCGCATTGATCCTCTTTCATAGCTATCAACTCTGTAGAGATGTCTTGACTATTTTAGGTCATTTGAGATGGCATGACATACGCAGAGGTTCTGACATGAGCGCTGCTTATGGGCTGGGGGAGTAACAGTACTAGTTCTGCATTTGACTTCTACCACTTAGTGTGCTGATGCATTTGGAGTGACAGAAGCCAGGTTAAAATCCCTGAGGGATTCAGACACAAGTGCCGCTTCACACAGGTCTGCCAGAGAAGCAGACAGCGGGATTTGGTTGTTCTGAGTCTCTTGTGTGAAAACATTTAGGTTTTGTTTGAAATACTCAGCAGAAGAGTGGATGTTTCCAGCGGATCCTGGCTGTTCCAGGAGGTTGGAGCCAAGCAATAGTGCTACTCACACTTGTTCTCTGGCTCACTGAACATATATTTTATATGAAAGAAATCTATTATTTACTTTATATGATTCTAAAACTGCTTCACCAGGTAAGAATGAGAAGGCCTGACTCCAAATACACTATGATGGGGTGGCCAGGCTGCTTTCCTCTGAGGCAGGTGGAGAGTCAAATCCCCTCTGGCAGGCTGAGGTGGTCAGAAGGTTGGTCTGTACCCTCCCAGAGAAGTGTCTAGGCTCCTGGTTATCAGGTACAAGCAGGAAGCAATTGTTCCTCCTGGGAAATAGAGGCCAACCTTACTCTTCCCTCCTCCTATAGGTTTGTTTTCAATCAGGGAATTTTTAGACAGATGTCAGGCTTTGTTGCCCTGAGAAGATTCTCTTTTGCCCTTTCCTCCTTTCCTGTCTACCTAATCTGGAGAGTCAGTTACTTGTGCAGCTTTTTTTCTGAGTCTATCCCAGCACTAATACAAGGGCTAGTGTGTCAACCCTAGGATGGCGACATTGTGGAAAGGTGGGAAGGCAGTGCTGGAGATTTTCGTATCTGTGGAGGCCGGAGCTAAAAATGCACGTCCCAGGCTGAAATCCACCCACCATCTGTCTCCAGTTCTAGCATTCATTGTTCTTGATTGCAGTGCCATTTGCTGTACTTTTGTTCACTCTAATTTTTATGGCTGCTCATTTTCCAAGACAGCTGGCTATCTTCTCTTTGACAGTTCTTTGGGATGTGGAATAGACTTATTTTCTGCTGCTGGAGCACTATGCCTCTTGTGCTTACTACTGGGAGAAAATTCAGGGCCAGGACATTGAAAAATGGATTGTATTGAACTGAAAGAGAACAGATTAAATCCAGTGTAAGCTTAGAAGAAACAGGGGCAAATTAAATAAATCCATTTCAAGCTCAGGTGTTCTTGGGACCATTAAAAAGGAAGTACTACAAATCCTTTTTTCTCCCTATGTGTCTCATAATATAAGCAAAAGTTTTGGAAGGATAAAAGAATGCAAAGCACATGGATCTGTGAAAATTTCAGTTGTTTTTATTGTCGAGGTCAAATTCTGTCCCCTCCCCTGGGCAGAATGCTGCTGGCAGGGGAGGCTCTGCACCACGGTAGCTAGAGGCCTTGGCAAGCAGGCAGGACATCCCTTGGGGGGCAAGGCAGGACAGAAAGGTGTTCATCCCAGTACCCTGTTAATTGGATTGGTCATACATCCCCCTGAATGCTGAGTGTGTGCTCTTCTGTCCCTTGTACTCAGGCAGAGCTAATAGGAAGGAACGTGTTCCCTGAGAGCTGAACTGGGAGGTAAGAGAAAAGGGGGATGGGAAGGGAGGGACTCCTTTTACATCACTCTTTCACAGTTTTCAACGCCACACACAAAGCTTTTCCAGTGCTCTTTGAAACACCCTCTGACAGAAAGGCAAGGGAGCAGGAAGCAAGTAAAAGTGCCATCCTACCTTCCGAATCCATCTCTGCAGTGAAGTTATGCTAGGAGGCTCACACGTCCATCTGTGGCTTTTTAAGTGTTGTTTGTAATATGGCATGTTATTGAAATGCTTCAAGGATTCCCTTTGTAATGTGTAATTACTCTGAGATATGCAGTTCAGTGCCTATTGCAGCTGCTCTTCTAGCTAATTTTAATACAGTTAAAGCCGTTGGTGGATCAAAGAAATTTATGCAGATGAAATTTTAAAGCTAGTGTAATGAACAAAAATTAATAGTCTCTAACACATCAGGTACTTAAAAATCCTGTACTTGGTACCTCTGAACTTGAATTCTGCTTCTCATACCCACAGGACTTTGAAGCATGTTTCTAACTGTCTGTTACCTCTCCCAAGATCTCAGAGGTGTCTCATTAAAGCTGATGTTCAAACCTATTAAATATACGAATGTAACTTCTAATGATGCATCTCATTTGGGTGAGTTGGCACCAGGAACTGGCAGGGATCATCACTGCTCTGGTCCCCCAGTGGCTGGGATAGTGAAAGCCACCTGGAGAAGTGCAGGATAATACCTTCTGTTTTGAGATATAAAAGGCAAAGCGTCTTGAAAAGGCTGCTGAGTTCCAGGGGCACACCAACCTTGTCACCTTCTCACCCTACCAGCTTCCCTCCCTCCTTCCTGAAAAGTGCAGCCTCAGCTCCTGGGGGTTGCAGATGGGAGGCATCTGTCCTTGAGCTCTCAGTCTCTCCAGCCGGTTAATTATTAATCATCACAATATCCCTTATGTCAAGCATCTGCACTGCCCATGAAACATGGAGAACTGTTTTATCAGTCGAGTCAGGAAGGTTTTAGTGTTCTGCCACTCATTATTGTAAAGCTTTTGTTCTGTCAAAGAACTTAAGCACCCAGAATTACCTTACCTGACTCCCACACTAGACAACCTGGTACTAGCAGGGGCAATGGATGTGCAAATTGGAAAACCATAAGAGAAAGTTAAGCTTGTATCATGGATCCTGCAACAGAACTGGTGCTTTACCATTCGATATATTTAGAACTATAATGCTACTGCAGTTATAGGTATATTGCCCATTATGAGCACCTACTTGCTAGGAAAAATACCTCAGTATTTAGTTCCCTTGAAAGATACCTGCTGAGCTATTAAATTCTGAGGGTCACAACTAATTTTCTGTGACTGTTGGCTGGCTGATGTGACTCTCTTTGGTATGCTGGTGCTTACCATTGCCCTAGAAACAGAGAGACACAAGGCTGTGTAGAGCTCTAGGCCTTGCCTGCTCTCTGATTCAGCTTATATGCTATCCTAAAAGAAAGATTGAGAGGAGGAAGACCAAAGAGTAGGCATGAAAGAAGAACATCACTCAACTTGTCTCAAGGCTCTTCTTACTGTTGGGAATATTCAGACATGAGAACCTGATGCCTGACTCCTTCTAGCTGGGACAATTCTAGTGGAGATGGAATGGCACTGGCACTGTATTTCTGGTTTAGACAAAATGATGCTTTCCTGCCACCATTTAAAATCATACTGTGGGAAGCCTTGGGTATTGCAGGTAAGTGAACCCATTAAGACAGGATGATACATGACTTAAATTGTGCACTTTAGGATCCCTAGGATGTGATTAGGTCCTCAGGTATTTGTGTGTTCTCTTCCACCCTTCCTTCTATCCCAGGATGTCTTCACACAGGGTGAAACAAATGATGATGGATCTGACAGGATGTTTTTTTGTCTCAACAGATTCATGGCAGATTGTCACTAATTAGCACAGCAAGGGTCAAACTCACTCTTACTTCATTCTCTACTAAGCTATCAAGATTGTAGAAGACCAACTCTTATTTACATGTAATAATAGATGAAGATATTTTTTCCTCCTTTCAGTTCAAACGTAGCACTGTGTTCAATGACACCACAATGTTTTGAGGTAAGTACAAGTGCTTTGAACATGTGGGAATCAAAAAGCTCTAAACAGATTGTGTCATGCTGCCAACAAAGCATGTCCTTGGACCCTAGCCGAGAACAACCAAACCTTCATTTTGAGTGAAGCACTGGATGTTGAGAAAGAGAAATACAAAAGCTTTAGTCCTTGTTCCCATCTCAGTTGCATTTCTAGCAAGTCACTTCAATCTCGTCTTGAGTCATCTCACCTGTAAGATGCTCTTGTTGGGGCAGGAGGAAATACTTGTGGGATGTTTGGGAGGTTAAAACCCTAACTGCTTTTTGACATTGGGATGTAGCTGCCTGGGTTGATGTGACTCCTGTAGGAATGGGAGGCAGCAGCAGGGTTTCTGCACGGTGGGCTGAGGGGCAGCAGCCCTGCATCCTGCTGGCTGGCTGCCTGACATGTGTCCAGGTAAGCACATGCTCTGTTGCCACCTTACTCCTGCTTACCCTGGCTACTGCTCCTAGCCTTCCTGTCAGTAAGGGGATCAGAGCCTGCCTGGTACAAATGGAGATTTTCTGCCAGTAGTCAGCCACTACACCTGCTCCTGGCCTTGGCCTTTACTGCTCTTTGATCACAGATAGCAGATGAAGTATTTAGAGACAGCTGCTATTTCTATCATTAGCATCCAGACTTCCTAGGAGAAAACTGCTGAAATCTGTGACAGCTGAAACCTGAGTCAGAGGAAGCTTTTTACTTCAGCATGTACAAAAGCAAAGGGAGGGTGAAGTAAGGGGGAGGGAAAGACAGTGCTCAACTTGCTATTCATTTAGTTCAGGAAAGCCCAAGCAACTCAAGATGATGGTGTGCAAATTGCAGACATGCATGTTGCAGGGTGGTGAATATTATTCAAGGGAAGAAGATGCAGAAACAGTGGGTAAGAAAACAGTGCAGCATGAGGGAGCTGTGTGCTGTGCTTTGTGACAGGACACATTAGCTCCCACTGAGCAGTTCTGTGCTCTGGACCCTGCTGATGGTACTTGACAGTTTAAAGCAAATATAATTATCTCCATGTTGTGGTGCCACTGCAGGTGCTGGAACAGGAGAATACCCAAAGGATCTGCTTAGCCTTCACTACTCCAGCACATGATCCTTTCTCAGTCTTTTCTAGTGTATTTCCCAGTATTTCCCTGGAGAAGGAAAAGGCTGTCATTCCCACTCTGCACCTGAGGCACTGGCATGCAGAGAGGCTGACTTGTCTGATTCTAGGAAATGAGGAAATGGAATGAAGCTGTGTCAGGGCAAGTTTGGATTAAACATTGAAAGAAGTTTTTTACTGAGAGGGTGGTTGGTCACTGGAACAGGCTCCCCAGGGAAGTGATCACAGCATGAACCTGACACAGTTCAAGGACTGTCTTGGACAACATTTTTAGTCATTATCATTTGGTTTTAGGTAGTCCTGGGAGAAGCAGGGAGTTGGACTTAATGATCTTTACGGGTTCCATCCAACTTGAGATATTCTATGACTCTATGATTAGGTAACTTGTTGCTGTGCAATTTCTTGAGTTTTGATGTGGAGTTCTGATTGTGAGACTGTTCTTACTCTTCTCCAGCTGGAGCTGCTGAAAAATGCTCTGATTTCCTTTTAAGGACTGTGATAGATGTTTCGAAGCAAAGTGCTTACATGAGGCTTCCCAGTTTACCTGTGCTCTCCTTTGATGGAGTTCAGATAACTTCCAGCACTGAAAGGAACAGTGGGTCAGAAGCACTCTTCCAACACTCAGGCTTTTCAAAATGAAAGTGCAGGCCTTCTGTTGCTATCATGATTTCCAGTTTGAAAGAAAACTCCTAGGATCAGAGATGGTTATTCCCAAACCAATTTATTTACAGGGCACCTCTGGTAATGTAATTCAAGAGGCTTTCTGAAAACATGTCACTTAGTAAACAGGGGAATAAACAGGGGCAGATGAGTCAGAGCACGAACTATTAATGCCTCTGTTGATTCTCATGACTCTGTATAAGCTTTGGACAGAGACAGGAGGTAAAGGAGAAACAGTCAGTCCTAGTTCTGCCTAGTGACTCAACAACAGGATTACATATATGTTAATCCACCAAAATTTATCCTCTGCTTTAGAAATAAGAACAATTGCTCTGGACCAGCCTGAAGTCTTTATGCTGACCAGTTTACACAGGTTGTCATTTAATTTGATGGCCAATAGATTTGAAAATATTCTTGTATTTTACTTGGTACTTGTCAAAATAAAACACTACCTAGGATTCTGGGGTGGGGATAGGAACACGTTACACACCGAGGTTACAGGAGGTGATGTGGTTAAACACTGCATGCACATATGTGCTCTGGGGACAGCTTGCCAGACTGGCGGCTTTTGGAAATAACTAGTCTAGCAAAGGGCGGGGGGGCTGTGCAGAGGGGAGAAAGCATCTGCCAGTGAATAGACAGATAAAGATTCTCTGTGCTGCTTTTAAGAAGCACCAATCATCTTTGTAACTTTGACAGGTGGCAATGGGGCAGGAGAGGAGGAAGAGATTCAGAGAATTGTGTGGGTGGGGAAGAAATTAATCCTAATGAATTGGAAGAGCAAATCCACAGTGGGCAGAAAGCTTTGGACTTATGCCCTGCTGGATATGGATAAATGCAAGAGAATCCCTTTTGCACGCAAGAGCTAATTGGGCAATTACAGCATAATCTGAAAACCTTTGCCTAAAGTGTATCCTGACTATCAAAGCGTGAAGCAGATTCTCTTCCAGGGGTTCATAAGGCTTGCCCAGAGTCTTTCAGATGGGTGAAAGCTCATCTTTGAAACAGCTCCCCTCTTTATATTTGGAAGGTTTCCTTTCTATGTTTTCATTCTTATTTACAGAAAAGAACACACAAGCATAAAAATGGCCGAACTGGTTGAGACCAAGGATCCATCCAGTCCAATTGGATTATTCTTCCCTCAGTGCCTGCTTGTGGAGATGGAGCAGCACAAGCATATATGACGCCTCCTTCTAACATGGTCACATATTTTTTTGCTCTGAGGCTTCTCTGAGCTTGACCTCTGCCTCTTTACTAGTCCTCTATGGCTCTTTTTTTCATTCAGTTTTCCTGAACGAATGTAACCTTTTGTATTAATAGCCCTCGCAGGGAGTTTGCAAGTAGGTGTACTACATAGTAGTGAAAAAGCTAAGTAAAAGCTAAGTACTCTTCTTTTTTTCTCTCTTTTTTTTTTTTTTTTTTTTAAATAATGGCTTCATTTTGATAGGTTTTATATCAGACAGAATAGTTAGTTCTTATCTACTTTTTCTCACTACCTGCAGAACCTCACTGTATCTCTAGTTCAATCCTTGCAGACATTTTCTGGAAAATGTAATGAAAACCATTTTTGAAATGAGTTAACTATGTCAATGAAATCACTGCTT
This sequence comes from Myiozetetes cayanensis, assembly GCF_022539395.1. Taxonomy (NCBI): domain Eukaryota; kingdom Metazoa; phylum Chordata; class Aves; order Passeriformes; family Tyrannidae; genus Myiozetetes; species Myiozetetes cayanensis. The sequence continues at coordinate 33,600,972 of NW_026087853.1, read as the reverse complement.
TCTCCAAAGAATATCAAGAGGTGAGTGTCATAGGACATCCCTTTGCAGAATTCATGTTGATCCTTACCTGAAATATCAAATTTATTGCTCATTAGTGCTATATTTTGTTATTGTTTCTACTAATGAATCCAGTTTGGATTCCAGGCTTGCAGAGTTTTTTTTTCCCTGGCTCTCTTGTGGACCTCTGAAGATTAGCATTACACTCGCTACATTCTGGTCTTCAGGTCCCAGAGACATTTTACACAAAAGGCTGCCCAAAATCATTAGCAATTCAGCTGTTCTGTCCCTGTGGTTCCTCTGTTACTCTTGGGTATGTGTGTGTTGTTCTGCCCCTGGAATCCTCCAGGGCCAGTTCTGTCTGTGTTGTACACCCATCCGTGTCAATGTTTAACAGAGCCTCTTCTAATTTCCTCACTCTTCCTACTCCTTCTACAAAAATAAAAATGGGAGGTTCAGGCATGGGAATCTCACCAGTTTTATTTTTGTGGAAACAAGAAAGCTCTGATGGAATGGTTGAATTTATTTTCTCTGCAACAGTGGGTATCAGGTTTGAGTTCTTCTACAGCTTTGCTATCACTTGCCCCTAAAGACTTTTCTTTTGACATGTTGGAGGAAGAATTGAAGAAATAAATGTTACTTGAGAGGCTATTCTTATATTTTTTAGGTCTATCTAGAAGCTAAAAGTGACAATGTTTTTGTCTGCTTTTGAAAGCAGAGGGTCCTGAGACAATTTGAATGAGGACTGATCAGTGAGAGTGCTCTCTGTCTGCAGTGCTCTCTGCTGGATACCTTGTGGTTTTCCCACCCCTAATTTGTGTATTCATGTTTGTCTAAATCTTATGACTGCATTTGAGCTAAGATTTGAGTGCCATACTCCAGGAAACAGAGCATCTGGATGCTTCTAAAATCTTGGCTGTTCTTAAGGCTTTAAGACTTAAGACTAGTTCCTGTTTACTTCAACCATCTTCCAAAAGCTCAGTTGTGACATGAAGCATGTTATTCTCCATCCCATCTCTCTGCTGAACCTGTTCGGTGTTCTTTCTCTCAGGGAGTGTTTTTCTTTAGAACTGGCATCAACACAGAAATGCAGCATCAGGCTGGTCTTGCTCACATCCGTTGTGTATTGCCGTTTGACTAAATGGATAAAATGGAGCATGTGCCTTGCTAGGACTGAGTTGGAAGGGAAAGCAAAGAATTATCTGCAAACATGGATGCACAAACCCCAATGGTATTAGTGTTCAAGTGAGGTAGAAACCATGACTACACAATTATACAAAATAGGAATGAAGCTCATGTCACAGTGGGTGGTCTTTTTTTACAAAGACAGAGAAAAAAAGATGCATTGGTGGCTAGTATTTCTCTACCCGGCACTGTTTTCATGCTTGGTTACCTGAATATTGCTACTGCAGGGTACCAAACCAAGCTGTGTATTTACTTGCGTTGTTCACAATGTACAAATACACCTTAGAGGATAAAGTAAGCTGAGAGTTAAAATATTTGCATCTTCTGTAGTTTACTTGCTGAAGAAGATTCTCTTCTGAGCAGACTATTGCCGCAGAAAGCAAAGGCATTCCTAGGAATTCAGCAGCACACCCGTGCAAGTGACCATATTCTGGGAGAGGATGATTAGGAGAAAATTGTTCTTATAAGGACTTTTGCCAAAGACCAATCTGTAGTGCTGCACCTTTGATGCCATAGTGGGGTTGTGTCTAGGCTAGGTTACTAAAATATGTGAAAGGAGGCTGATTGTCAGTCTATACGGGATTGGCTTTGTACATGCTCTTGGGCATGTTTGCTTATTGCTAGCAAGCCACCTGGATGGAAACCAGAGAGTTAAAATGTTGCTGTTCTCTAAGCCATCGTTATATACATACAGAGTGTATTTATGCTTGCACATGTGATTCATGAGCAAACACGTCCTGTTTGCTTGTGCAAGTTTTATCCATGTTCTCCTGTGGAAGGAGGTGATGCTCTTGTGCTCATAGCATGCTGGTGTTTGTCTTGTCCTGCTGTGAATGCTTTATTTGTGATATCAGCTATGAGCCTCAGTCATGAAGACACTTTATAAATGGGAACCAGAGGAAGACTGCTGGCTCCAAAGAGATTATGAGCTACTTTTCATCTAGATCTGATAGGAAGCATGCAAAGAGTCTGGCTTATGGGCTCTATCTGGTGACACTAACACCTCCCAAGATGAGATCTCCCCGTCATGCAAGCATTCCTTCGGTCATGATGCCCAGTTTAATATTGACTATTTTGGGGTTTTTATCCCTTTTTGGTCTCTTCCAATGAGACAGGCTAAGCAAGATTATCGTGGTGCTAAAGGGAAGCACAGTAAAATGAATTATATAAATCCTACTGAAGTCGTATTTTATAGAGTAAATGGAACTTTCACATAAGATGAAATATATCAGGCTGGGCTGCTGATCTTATTTGTTTGATGAATCTGTTTACCTCTTGCATGCATCCATCTAACTCAGGAGAAGGCAGATATATGGAGTGGGAACTGAATGGTCTCAGACCTATCCATTCATCACTTGCATGATGCATCGCTTTCGAGGCTAGAGTGTCAAGATTACTTCCCTGTTATATAGGAATAGAAATCTTTATTTTTGTCTTGGTTTACTAGTTAATTAGCTTAATTTATAGGTTTATGACCACTTGTATTCCCTAGGTTGCATTTGTGAACTTAGAGAAAAGCAGCTCAGGAGAACTGGAAATCCCCATCTGTTGTACAATACCCTTCATGTCTTCTGTGAGTCGTGTCCATATCTAAGCTAAACCCAACTGTATTGGGTTTTACCCTTGTTCTCCTGCCCTTTGGATCACTCTGAAAAGAGTGTGGTGATTTTTTTAGCTCTTTGGTTGTCTGGGAAATATTTTTGGGTCAATATGGAATATGGGTCATGTACAGTATCCTATTAAGAGCATGGGCTCTTATTTCAGGTACTAATCAAAATGGGTGTGTGCTTGGATTGTGCTTCTTCACTCCTACAAATGAGTTACAATCTGCTTTTAAGAAAGGTGGTGGGATATTGTTGACTAATGCTGAATAAGGCTTTGTTTTTCTACAATAGGTATCTGGACATCTAGAAGCTTCTTACAAGGGCCAGTCTAGGGAGATAGTTTAATTTGAGAGCGGATGTCTTTGATACTAGAGGATGCTGTGAGCTAGATGAGACATTACAGTGCTTACCTCTTTTTCTTACGTCACAGTTCAGCCTGGCCACAGTTCAGATTAGGTGTCTGCTCTGCATGCTGGAGAGTTTTTTGGCAGCTCTCTGAAGGATCTGGCAGACAGTACCATTTGCACACCATGGTACAAATATACAACCCTTTCTCTTTTCACTAAAATACATAGGAGCCAAGATGTAGTTGCAGTATCTAATGGATTTTTATAGAAAGAAATGCAAATGGAGGTGGGAGGGGGGAAGGGAAAGGGAGGAATATTCCCAGGGAAACCTGCTACATAAGGCAAAATCTTCTCCTTGGTTTTACTGAATTATTTCCTTATCTTCCCTCTTCCCCTTCAGTCCCTGATCTTATTGGGTACATTTCAGATGTGGAGATACCATAAGATGCAAGTCTGTGAAGGAAGCACTTGTCTTAATCACTGGGGTCATTTCAGGTCTGTTTCTACACATATACAACACACAACAGACTAGCACAGATTTGCTTTAGCACAAGCGTACAATTATTATTGTGCCCAGAAGAAAGGGAATATTTAGGGCATCCTGAAAACTAGTCTAACTCATGCTGTGCTGTTTAGGAGGTGGGGGCAAGGAGAAGAAAGAAAGAAAGGATAAAAGTGTTTTCCAAAGAATCTTCACTGGCATGTTTGTGCCTCTCCCTTTGCAATGGTCTGTGTGTGTGTGTGACTCTTGGGAGAAGCAAGCACAGAGGCTGTCCCTTTGAAGAGATGAACATCCACACTTGAATCTGAAATTATTTTCACCCAAAACAGTATCTTCATAGTACTAAACACTGATGATTTGTTGCCAGGCACTGCTGCTAACAGCCATCTCTGTCTTTCAGTAAGGGATGGCCATTAAATGCTTTTAGAGCTGCACATCAAACCTGCTCATTAAATAAAGACAGAGGGAATCCTTGGAAAAAAAAAAATCCCTGTATCCCCCAGACTAACCAAAGAAAAGCATATTACATCAGAGTTGTTAAGATATTCCCGCAGCTTTTTAGGTTTTTTTTTGTCAGCCACAGTGGCATACTGCATGTATTAATCACTCTGTTGCATCTTCATTTAGAGAGGGGGGAAAGTACCTTACAGCACTTTGTCAGCATCAAATAGGTAAATGTCAACAACAGAAAATGGTTACTCACTTCCAAAACAATTAATATTTAGTATCTTTTGTCATTTTAAACAGTACTATAATTGCTCAGCATAGAAGCCCTTGGATCATGGGTTATAAACAAGTTTCTATCTGAACTTCCCTGATTGCTGTTTCTGTATCAGTTTTATGCTTCGTAGAAGACTCCAAAAACCCAGTTTGGCATTGGACTAGATTATAGAGCTACCCCTTCTTGAGACAGTTCCCTTCTCAAGGAAATGTTCCTTGCTTTACTATTTTATTTTTTTCCTTCTTCATACCAGCAGAAACTGGAGTTTTGAGGGAAGATGTATTTGAATCTCCATGGCACAACAGCATTTTATCATTGCCATATTCAAGTTCCTTACTTTCTGTTTATCCCTTAAATCTAATCTGGAGATATCACTGCAATGCGATTCTTCAGTAGTTATACTGGAACAGCAGAGAGAGTGTACAATTATAGCAAAAATGCACACTTTTATCCTTTTACTTGTAGGAAGAGATAATGCAGAGAGATGATACACTGTATGAAATTGGCACTGTATCTGAAGGCATGGCCCCTGGAATCTCTCCAGAAAAACAAAGCTCAACTCACATTGTGAAAGGGTTTCCCCCATCTATGCTGCAGAATAGATTCCTTTCTCAGAAGCTTAGAGATAAATATTGATTTTTTTGCAATAGCAAACTAATGTTAGTGGCACACACTCAATTTCTATCATAGGCACTATGAGGTGTTTCGAACACCACCAAAGAGCCCAACTCTTTTCTGATCTTTTCTGATCTTCTGTTGGCTCACAGGACAGGCACAACTGTTTTTGGTAAGTGAATGGGAATGATAAAACATATAATTTTGACCTTATATAGCCCTTGCATGGAGAAGAGATCTGGAGAGTATTACATTATTTTTTTATTTTTCTCTAAGGATCCAGATTCACCTGTGGGTAGGTATAACTCCTGTCTATGTGGTGCTAATGCTGCCATTAGGAAACCCAGGGTGAGGCCTAAGTTTGTGGACTTCGAGCAGAAAACAGTGTGTTTGAAAGGAGAGCTGGGATCTCCCTCTCTATTTGGGATCCTTTTTATCTGAGTATCTGAGTATGGAGCTCGCACTGGAGTGGAGTGGGAAGGTCTTCCGTTCAGATTGCTGATAATGATGGTGTTAAACACTTCAGGGTATATGGGGATTTGAAGAGGAATTTGGACGATCACAGTTATGAATTTGAATCTAGTATCCTGCTGATGGTATTTTAGTTTTGAACTAGTCTGGAGTAAATCTGGAGTAACTCCATAGTAGATCAGGGAATATGAACCTCACAAGGTCCTTGTTGGACATTCTAGCTATGGGACTATCCTTCATCAGTTTTTCTGTAGAGGTTCAAATATGCTTTCACCTCTTGCTGGAACACAAGATTTTTTTCTCTCCTTTCTTTTGGGCAATAAATTTATTTCCTTTAATGTCTGTGTGCCTCTCATTTTTATTTTATTTTTTTCTATTGAAGATATCAACTTCTGTCTAACAAATGTAACCCTGCCAGCCTGCAGATTCCTTTGAAGTCGTTTGCTGTCTCCCTTGGGTCTCTACACAACAGGTTGAAAACAATATGTTACTGTGCTTTGCATTAATGAAATGGAACAAAAGAAACTATTTATTCCATTGCCTGTGGTGTTCATGGTCCTTCTATGATATCATAAAGGGACTTCTTATCGCTTTCTGACGGCTGTAGTTGCAATTACTTTGTTGTTACCTCAGTCTTCTCCAAGTAGTTATCCACATAGAAACTTGGCAGAAGTCAGAAATTGTTTTAACCAGATTTTTTTATACTTTCTTGGTATAAAGAGAGTAGATGTTTTCTGCCTTGTGTATCTAAGAGACTGTTGTCCTTGGTGAAAGTATTAATGAATTGGATTGCAATGCAAATATGGGTATTCCTTCCACTTGGTAGTCATCTCTGAGAGTTTTCCTCCCCACTCCTACCTTAGCACAGTATGCCTTCAGACAGTATCCCTGTTATGATCCAGTTATTAAAATTATTAGAGATGCCTCTGCCTAAATATAAGGTACAAATGAGACCAGATGCCAAAGTCAATAGTACGGGTTTTATTTAACAATAAATGTGAGGCAGAGAGAGAGAGAGAGAGAGGGAAAGAAATGGGAAGAAGGAGGGGCAGGAAAGAAAGAGAGTGACAGAGATTAAATAGAACATATATCACCACTCTGTGGAACCTCACGAAGTCCCATAAGTCCTCTTCTGCTGGTCTTCTTGGTGGCAAGGGTCCCGCAAAGCAGGCAGTCCAGTGGATTAATATACATTCAGGAGATGCCCAGGCACCTTCCCTGGAAGGGGGAAGCTTTGCCAGTCTCTTGTGGCAGACTAAGGATTTGTTGCCTCACCTGGATCACGTGTAGTCCTCTGGTGGTAGAAGACCTCAGGAATGAGTCTGGGGGGCGCTTTGGGAGTCTTTGATGGATTATGACCCTTCTCAGCTGCCTCTCACGTGAATGTCCTGTGTGTATGTGGTCTTCCAGGAGATCGGGGATTACTCCTTTTGTTTTGTGTGGAGAGATTTTACCATCACACAGCCAAAACCCTTCTCCTCTTTCACCTAAGGCTGATTCTTAGCACAGCTGCTGAGTTTGGCTTTCTTTGTGGATAAATTCTTCTTCCCCAAGGCTTGTTTATGTCTCTTAGACCTGAGATAATTGGACAATAGTCTTATCTCATGTTCTGGTCACAGTCCAAATTCCAGTTAGGAGGCATATTTGGGGTGGGAGAGGTGGGGTGTGCTTTGGTGGTTCTTTGCAGTTTAACAAAAAGTCTTTCTATGATTCTGACAATGTTTAAGACAATAACAACATTTCAGTCTATCACAGTCACGTAAGGAATATTCCTGCCAAAAGAAAGTTGAAAGTGGCCTGTGTGCAGCTTGTCAAAATTTTCAAGGTTGTATGTCTGACAAGGGAGGTTTTATCATTAGTCTGTTGCATCCCTTCAGAATGGTGACAGCCTGGAAATTTTGGAGATGATCCTCCCTTCCCCTGCCATTTGCCTAGATGATATCTAAAGTGATATGTAGACTGGAGTGCATTTTCAAAGGATGCACTGAATGTCTGTTTTCTCTCTGTAATGCTGGACATCAGGATGGGGCTTATCTCTTCTTTGGAGAGAAAGACCAGTAGAGGTCTACAGAAGTCAGCAAAATATCCTTACCAACAAGAAAAAAGACATGTTAATGTTTCTTGGTCCAAGCAGGGCCTAGCCACAGCATTATTCCCCATCTGAGAAATCATTTAATAGCCCTATTCATTATTACAGTTCTAAGTTACATCCATTCTACAAAATGAAGGACAGAGACCCTGAGGTCATATTGCTGACCCCACCAGTTTATGTCAGGGCCAAGGCAGTTCCAGAGCCAAAGCATCTGCACTGTGCTTCAGATACCTCCTGGTGAACCAAGCTGTAGGGTATTTATCTCCCTATGGTTTGTTTTTCTTTTTCCAAATCACATGAATTCCCTTTGGTGGAAAGCCTACTTCTTGACACACTGTGAAGCCTGGGCTGAGGGCTCACAATGCAGATAGGTGTGCAGGGTCTGAAATATGCTCAGCTGAGATGTTAACAGCCTCACTGACATTAGCAGAGGAAAACATTTCAGATCATTCAATACTCTGTCGTGCACAGGCATACTAAGGCTTTCTCGATATCTGGCTTTCAGTCATACAAAAGTTTTCTTTTTCTTTTTTCTGCCAGGAAACTCCTAAGCACTTCATCAAAGTCCCTCCTCTTTTTAAGCTATGTTGCTCCTACTTGAGTCTTTTGTATTGTTCTTAAGAAGTTTTCTCCCATAATTCATGTCAGCCCTTCAAATGTTTGCAAATTTGTCATCTGCAGTCATCGCTTTGCCAATCTATTAGCTCTTCTGAATTAATTCTTTTATGTCAGTCTCGTCATTTCTGTGATAATTTTGCTGCTGTTCTTTCTGCATACCTCTCAATTTGTCATTCTGAATGTATCTAAGGCAAAGGTATTATATTTTCCTAAGTTTCTAACAACACATATGAGTATCTCAGGTACATTCTATGAGGTTTCTCAGGTACATTTCAGTGTAAACCCACAATGGATGTGTTTTTTTCAGGCTTCATATACTTGAGATTAGGACTGTACATGAAAGTTGTCAAAATTAAGGAGATACAGCATGTGAAGTGGTGTGCAATAGCGTGGATAGTCCTTCTGCAGGGCTGCTTATGAGACCACTGTGTGTGACAGGCTCTTGGCACTGGCATATGCTCCAGCAACATCCCCTCAGTGATTTTTGTTTGATGTCCCCAGTCCTACCTTGGCCCCTTCAGCTGAATCCTTCAGGCACAGTCAATAATGAGGTTACGGGAAGCAGGTGGAGGTGTGAAAAATGTCATATTCCTTCTTGTATGCTGTAAACAGTTTACTATAAATATCATGTTGTGTACACAGACAGCCAAGATGGGCCATTAGTCATGACTGGTGTGACAAACCCTTGGGATGGTGGATTCCCTTCTGCTGGTTTTGTGTGAACCTTTGAACAGAAGAGACAGGGATGGTCATTCTGCAGGGACAGAAAATAGCTGTTTAATTTAGCCAGCTAGTTGCCCTGTCTCTATTGGTAAGGCAGGTTCCCACTCAAGCAGCAAAACATAAATTGGATGAGTGTTCACTGTCCTCAGCAAGAGTTAACTGTATTTAATGAAGAGCACACTGGGTCAGCTATCTTCTGAATAGCAGCTACAAATGTGCATGGCTTGAGGCCAAACATACACAGTGGTAAATGTGTAAACTTCCTCACAGAGGTAGCTGCAGGAAGGAAGCTCTGCTCAGGACAATGCCTACCATCAGTGTAACAAGGTAGAAAGTGGAACAGTAATGCAAAAAGCAGAAAATTGTAAGAGACTTAAAGTAATACCAGTATATAGAGCCAGAACTGTGCCTGTCCATTTATAGAATGAGGCTGTAAGTGGAAACACTGGAGGTATTTCAATCTCACAGCTAAATCTTGTTTCGTGGTTTTTTAATTTAAAATATTCTGAATACACCCAAAAGTTAACTGCTGAAACGCTTACTGTTTCCTTTCCACAGTGAGATTAATACTTTCTTCTGTCCTGCTATTCTTCCAGTAAAATCTAATTGCGTCACAACTTTGAAGCATAAGTAGATTTCCAGTCTCTCTCAGCAGCAGCATCAGTTTTTAATCCACATACAGCATTTTAGAAGCCTCTGAAATAAGCTCTTTACGCTTCATGATTGTAAAGATTTTAGTGTTGGCTTGTGCATCAGGCAATTCAGAAGCATATTATAATGTCTGAAAAGCCACAGTAAACTCCAAAGAAATTCCTCCTGAAAAGACAGCTAAGGAATGTGTTTAGCCCAACCTGAGAGGAAAAGAAAAGAACAGAACCTGTCTGAAATAGAAGAGCTGCTGAGACAGGGTTGGTTGTCACAGTCCCACAGAGGGTTGGCCTGTCATTCCTTTAAAGGGTGCAATTGAGCATCTTGCCTTGTGTCTCTTCTCTTAGAATCTGTGGGTTTGCATGAGGGAATATGTTTAGCAGTGTAAGCTTTAAATATCAGGCTGTCATTTCGCAGGAAATTCCTGTTCTATGAGAGTGTATTAACCTGAGGGATGGAGAACTGTCCTCGGCAGAAGCTCCTTTTGTTGAAAATACAGCAGAGAAGAGGTAGTTGCATGCCAGAGGATGCCTTGTCTTTTTCCTCTTTCTCTAATATGACTTCGCTTATTCTTCAGCCAATTGTCCTGTCGCAGTCCAAGAGTGAAGTGGGGTCTTTGTGTGGGGTCCTTGTGTAGCCCTGTATCCTTGCTTCTTCAGAGCTACGTCAAGCTCTCTGGCTGCACTGAAGCTGCAGGATTTCTCAGTACTTGAATGCTATCCTGGAAGAAAACCTGTAGTTCCAAGCTTTGATCAGTTCTGCCAGTTGGGTTATTTGCAAACAGGCCAATGCCTACACTCTGGGAACTGTTTTTCTTGAGACTTGAAAGTTATTGCCTATTGCAGCTGGAGGATGAGCCTGTTTGTAAATATAGACCTGCTTACTACAGTGTTTTGTTTCTTTAGCACTGTGTGGCATTTTAAGTGAAAGTTAGCATACCTGACTAAAGCAGTCCTTTTGGCTAGCTGGATTTGGAGTGACCTGATGGCCTGTCACACCCTGGTCCATGACTTGCAGATTGATAGCTTTTGCCAACAGTGATGGGGACCTGACGGAGGAGGTGATCCTCCAGGCGGGAAGAGTCGTGTCCTGCGTGTGCTGGAGTGAGAACCCACCCAGGTATTTTTTCCCAGGTATGAAGTACCAAAGACAGGTCTGTGTCATTACTCCTCTCCTCAATACTCTGTTAAGCTTCTTTATTTTGTTGTTGTTCTGCCCATATGCATTTAAATCTTTACCTGGTTAATCTGTATTCACAGTATATTAGAAAACTAGCATTTTAGACTTGGTGAATGTACAAGCCTTGGACCTCTGGAGAATGAAATGTAAGAGACACAGGTCACACTGAAGTGAGCTTGGGTCTCATCCAATTGCTAAGGCAAACTTCCTAATAGTAGCCATGCTGTATAATTTGATGTCATCCCACATGATAGTGTGCATACCTGGGGCCATGGAACAGAAGTGAGCACTGCTGCAGTGTGGCTGAGGTGCCTTGGCAAAGATCTGCAGGAAGCTCCGTCCTGCAAGTCTGTAGTTGAAGTAATGCTTCCTTCACCCCTGCAAGCCTTAATTGGGGAATATGTGATCTGTTTTGGGCTCTCTCGTTCCACCTCTATGGGTCCAAGATTCTGGATCTCCTTTTAGAAAGATGTATTGGGTGAAACTGAAACTCTTCTGAAGTTGCTAACCATATAAAGCTGGGATTTTACTCACTGGTTTCCTAAAATGCTGTTCTCTAGCTTTCCCCTCTAGTTTTGTCTTTTGTGCTCTCAAATTTCACATGTAAAATACAGTATCATTATATAATGAGATACTGCTTTAATGTTCCCTGGCTGGTCTCCTGCATCAATCTGATGTTGCCTTTAAAAGACTTGCTTTTGTATTGAGCTTTAACATTGCAGAGAATTCTCTTGGTGTTTGAGATGTGACTGATCAGTGCATTTATTAGTGCACACACTCCTTTGCATGTTTTCATGAGGCCACTTACGTATGTTGACTGCAGGGGCCAAGCACTGCCCTGGGTGTCCTCCACTTGGATTTGTTGAGCCAAGGGTCTCTTCTGCAGTGAGCCAGCTCCCCTATCCTACAGAGAGGAGACATCTTTGCAAAGGAGATCTTGGTGCTACAGTGTGTGACTTGGCCCTCAAAGAGCAAAGGATTAAAATCAATCCCAGGTAGTAGGATAGACAGTCTGTTATTTGACCTGTGTTGACAGGAGTCCCTTAAAATGCTCCTTGCTTACTAGCAATGTCAAAATATCATCTGTATCTCATCCACCCTTGCTGTTGGTTTTTTTTTGTTGTTGTTTTTTCCTCATAGAAGCAAGGCTCTGCCAGTGAACTCACAGGGAAAAGGAAGTAATTCTGTTGAATTATATGCAGACAATGCTTTGAGAAGAGATACAGTTAAGTTAGTTACTGGTTCATCATCTGCACCCAACCTTGGTAAAGGTGTCTTGGTCATAGTAGTGCGTGGTCATATATGGGTATCAGAGAACCAGACTAGGTCAGAGCAAAGCTCTCTCTAGCCTGGTGTCCTTGCTCAGACAATCATTGTATGCAACATCTAGTAAAGAGCAGAAACTCACAGCAAGGATCTTACGCCGCTGAGTACTCTGAGTTTGTAGCTATTTGCTGAAATCAGATTTATTTAGCAACTCCCGATGGATTTCTTTTCTGTGTGTTCATACAGATCAAAAGAAAGGATGGCCTAGCATCTGTTCAGTAGTAGATGGATCAGGTGGAGTGGAATATCCCATCTACTGGGGTGATAAATATAATATTGCTTAGTGTGTTGGCTGCTCAGAGTAAGTAATATCTGACATACTCACAGAAATAGTCTTATCTCCAGCATCCAGGAAGCTGTTTAGTTAAACTGCTCAGCACACTGATGCAGGAAAGATTTTGGTGACACACCGTGGAAAATAATGGTCTGAAGTAGGGAAGCAAAGAGAAGCTTAGTGACAGAAACTTCAGTGTTATAGTATGATATTAATTGCTGGTAGAAGTTAGTGGTTACATGGATGGGCCTCTTCTATCTGGAAACCCATGTTTCTGGTAAGAGTCCCTAGAAACTCCTGCTCTGAAAAGTTCCAGGATGATATAATCTACTTCACATCATCTGCTTCTCCATCCTAGACTTAGCAGAAGCATACCAGTACAATAAAGCTTTTTAGTTTCTTTCCTTTTTGGAAAGTTAGGGCACGGTTCACTGTTCTAGTAAGACTTTCACTTTTACTCTGTGTGATGGATAAATGAAGTGAATAACACAAGAACTGACTCAGAGTATCTCCCAGAATCTAAACCATCTCACCAGTTATTCTGATCTCTGAACAGGAAATCAGAGAAGACTTGAAAAAAATTTCAAATTCTGCTTCATCAGAGACCTTCATTAAAAGCTATTAACTGATACACTACAAACTGCAAATGCAGAGGTTCCTCTCCAGGTTTCAGTTTTGAGTTCTGGGCTATCTGCTGCCTTTATGAAGCTATTACAGTGGTTAGCTTTCCTTGCTGCCTTTCTTGTCTTCTGAGCAGTTCTCTGTCTCTGTTGAAGATGAAAATGAGACAGAATGCTCTAAGTCCCTCTGAGTAGGGTTCAGGGGCACGATTTTCCAGGCAGTATGCAATGCAGACATGAATCATAACTCCCTTTAAGATACTATTGTATTCAATTCCCTGGCTCTTTTCATCTGACTGAACAGGCTACAGATATTTGTTTTTAATCTAAGCAATAACCAGTTTACTCCAGAGATAGGCATTTGCTGATTGTTGCTGCTGTTCTCATGCTCGGAATTGCAAACCCCTTGGAAAATGAGGTCAGCTTGTGCAGGAGTGTACAAATCTGGTTTCAAATCTGGCTTAGATTCTCTCTTCCAGCTCAGCAAGTGACTGACATGTTCACTTCGGCATAGCTTCCTCCCGAGACGAGCCGTGGGTTGTGCCAAAGTGCTGTGAGGCATTCTCTGTGTGTTCAGTCACACACCGGAGGCAGATTCTACAGCACCCTGGAGACACGGGTGAGGTGAGGACAGTACAGTCATGATTCAGAGCTGCCTTGCTCTTTGGTCTTGCTAGCAGGTCATATCAGTATCACATCAATAGAACCACGATATAAGTCAGACCCCACTTCAATTACACCCTTGTGTTACTGAAATTATTTGAAAGAAAGTGCTAAATCAGAGTAGCTTCTGTTCAGTTCAAATTTGGGTGTAGCTGAGGTTGTTGCAATTCCATAATAATTCATTAAAGGAATTAATAATGAAAAATACACTATTTAAATACAGAAATGTCCATGTGATGGTTGTAATCTTGCAACACCTGCCATCAGCCAGTGAAACACTCTAACTCTGGTGGAACCTCCTCATCACCTGTGCTTCCAGAGCTGTCCCACAGCCTGGCTCTCTGCTCCTGGAGTGGGGCAGGGTGGGTTCCAAGGGCTGAAGTTCTGTGCTGGGAACAAGAGTAGTCGAGGCACAGGATGGGCTTGTGATCTAACAGTGCTCTGTACCTATGAGGTGATCAGGTCTCAGCACATTACCCTATGAAATACTCAGTCAAGGAGAGGTTTTTCATTTTTTCCTGTCTGATTTTTTATTAGTTGTTTGGACCCAACATAAACTTTAACATGGAAGAAGAAAATGGTATAGCTGCAAGTGGCTTTCAGTTTAACTTTCTTCTTTGAAATGTAAAGTGTGATGCAGATGAGGCTCTGCAGATAGCCCTGATTTTGATAACTGGCAAGAGCATTTCTAATTTAAAATGTCTCCCTTCTCTTCCTATTAGTTACCTCTCTAAGCAAAGCAGCTGGCGTGACCTGGGCATGTTTTGCTTGTATTGTTGCTGTGAGACAATAGCTCAGCCTGAGGGAAGAAGACAACCTACTTACCATATCATCTGGGAGTTGTTGTAGTAGGACTTGAGAAACCAGTGTTTCTCTGAAGCTTGCTGAGACTACCTGGCACTATCTGAGGAGTTAACCCAGATAGTTAAAACTGCACCTTCAGTCAGTTTGCAGACCACACCAAGCTGGGCAGGAGTGTTGATCTGCATGAGGGTAGGAAAGCTCTGCAGAGGGATCTGGACATGCTGGATCGATGGGCTGAGGTGAATTTTATAAGGTGCAGTAGAGTGAAATGCCAGGTCCTGTAGTTGTGTCACAATGACCCAATGCAGCACTACGGGCTGGGGGCAGAGTGGCTGGAAAGTTGCCCGGCGGAACAGTTGTTGTGTTGGTCAACAGCAGCTGAACACGAGCCAGCAGTGCCCAAGATGCCACGAAAGCCAATGGCATCCTGGCTTGGATCAAAAATAGTATGGGACCAGGGAAGTAATTATTCCCCTGTACTTTGCTGCTGGGGAGGTGGCACGTCAAATCCTGTGTCAAGTTTTGGGCCCCTCACTACAAAAAAGACATTGAGATGCTGGAGTGTGTCCAGAGAAGGGCAACAGAGCTGGTGAAGGGTCTGGAGCACAAGTCTTATGAGAAGAAGCTGAGGGAACTGGGATTGTTTAGCCTGGAGAAAAGGAGGCTGAGGGGAGACCTCACTGCTCTCTACAACTACCTGAAAGTAGGTTGTAGTGAGGTGAGAATTGATCTCTTCTCCCAAGTAACAAGTGACAGGACAAGAGGAAATGGCCTCAAGTTCTGTCAAAGGAGGTTTAGAATATAGAATATATATCGAAAAATATCCTCATGGAAAGGGTTGTCAAGCATTGGTACAAGCTCACAAGAAAGTCGTGGAGTCACCATCCCTGGAAATATTCAAAAAATGTGTGGATATGCCACTTTAGAATGTGGTTTGTGGTGAACATGGTGGGGTCCCATGGCTGGACTTGAACCCAGGTTGATGGCTGGACTTGATGATCTTAGAGGTATTTTCCAGCCTTAATGATTCTATGATTCTACAAGATTTGGGAGATCAAAGAACTGAACTGAGAGTTATGTGTCCAGGGAAGACAGACTTTTGTCCCCTGGTGTCATATGTGGCCTCCACCTCTGTATCTTCTTTCCCATTTAGAGTAGGGATGTTCCTGGTGCAGAGGACAGGGCAACAGAGAACTGTGGAGAAGGGCAGTAGAAGGCAAGGGCACCTAAATACTAGGCCTGGTGTTCACCAGAGGGTTCACTGCTAACATGCTGTCCCAGCTGGCAGAGGTTGAGAGCTACCTGACCCAGCTCTGATGTATCCTAAAAAACAAGAGTTTGCACAATTCAAGTGAAGAGGTAAATGGAGGTTACACAAGGTTTGCAGAGAGCAGTGGGCAGGGCTCCAGCTGGGGTCAGCTAGTTGGCTGCCCTCCAGCAGCAGTACATCATTTGTGATAAGAAAACTCGCAAAGAACAAGTAGCATTACAGCATTTTCTGGAGGGAAATGGAACTGCTGTACTGCCAGAGGCAAGCATTTTTGGGGACATGGTTTAAGGTATAAAGATTGGCCATGCACTTTTCATATCAGAGTTACTGTGTTTTTTCACAGTAGCAGTGGTCTTGCAGAAAACATTTTCAGGTGATTTACAGAACTACTGCAGTTGTCATATATACATAAGCAAGCAGTGTGAGTACAGTAGTTGGAGTGCCAGACCTCTGGTTGCCTGACAGCAGAGGGGTTCTTATTCATACCATGGCAGCTCAGTGACACCAGACACAGGGAAGGTGCAGCTTACTCTGCCTTCGCAAGAAGCTCCCACCAGACTCAAAAGAGAATTTTAGTTTAATGAACCTGTTATGTCCTTGTACAGGAACAAGTGAACAACACTCACTTTCCTTGCAGTGCTTGATTAAAACAAGAATTTAGTTGCTCTGAGTTACCAGAGGTGTCTCTTCACTGCACAGCAGCTGTGAATTGTAAATATACCAGGCATGTGCAGTTTGCTCAGTGCCTGAAAACAATTTCTGCAGCAGCACAGCTCTGCAACTGACCTAATAAATACTGGTGCTGGGCAGGGCTAATTATCTCCAATGCAGCACTGCCCTGGCATAGCTGTACGGCTCTCCACTTCAGAATTAGCTTAGCTGGGACTTGTTTGGGTGTCTGTGCTGTCCTTCACGGTATGGTGGAAATGGTGGAAGAGCATCACATGCATACACCAGACTGCGGCATTACTCTGCTCTAAATGTAATGGGGAAGTGCTGGGCTACAGAGCACCAAACTCACTTAACAGCTCCTCTTAAAAATTTGTCTAACTTGGGTGAAGGTTTGTCCATCTTGGGCCTAATTTTCTCTTCTGAAATCAGTGCTTGATAGTATATAGTGTCTCTGAACAAAATGCTGACTATCTCTGAGTTCCTTTTTATTCTGTAAAGCAGTTACCATTGTTAGATAGATAATTACTAAATAGTGACCCTCTGACCTATCAGGGTAACAGACCTCTGTCTCTATGATCTTTTTTCCTAAAACCAAAATATTAATAAGCAGATGTTGGCAGGTGATGTAAAAAGGTGTGCGGAAAATAATTGGGGATTCTCTTACTCCAGATTTTTAGATCGCATAAGGCAAGTGAATTGATAAAACTGGCTCAGTGTCAGGTATTTAAGTGAGAAGATAGATAAATAATCACACATCCTGTAGCAGCTGGGTTTATGCAGGTTTAGGTTGTTATATCTTAATAGAGGTTAGTACCTTCTGTGGAAAGGATTAGATGAGCATTTTTGGAGGCCTAATGCCAGCCAGCTGTATAAACACAGTGCCCACTTCTGTTGGTCTGTAAGGAGTCTCAATTTGTTTGTCTCTAGATCATTTCAAAATCACTCTTCTTAAGAGGAGTTGGGGAGATAGGGGATATATCCTAGACCAAGATCATGTGTTTCTTTTCCACTAATGCTTCCCAATGTGGCTTTTCTCTTACTGTAGTACTGGATAAACGAATACACCTCCACCTTGGGGATTGGTGTCTTCCACTCTGGCATCGAGATCTACGGCAGAGGTATGAAGTGTTTCCTTTTCCCTACCTGCAGAACATGGGGACGATGTATGGCTAGTCTGATATGGAAAAGTATCCCAAATTTACAGCTTTTGGCAAGGAATGTTTTGAGGAATGAAAAACTCAACCAGTTCTCTTTTTAGAGTCCATTGTGCAGTCCAGGAGTAACTTGTGCAGTTCTGTCATGAACCATGTAGCCCTTCTTATTTTCGGCAGTAACTGCAGCCTCTATAGCTTGTGCAGGTGTGTAGCAGGATGGCAGATAGAGGAGCAATGTTGGAAAGCCATTCCAAGGGCAGTGAAGGAGGAGGATAGAGAATAGGAGAAATGAAGGAGGGGGAAGATAGGCAGATCAGTAGTGTTTTGAGATCAGTGGTGTTTTAAGACCCGCATATGTGTTTGTGCGAATTCCCTGTCACGGCTAAATCTGTTTTCCAGTCATTCTTTATGAATGCCTATGGTCTAGAAATCTTGGAATCTGGGTTTCCAGATTTTGGAACCCATTCATTTGAAACAGCAGAGTTATAGATAAAAGAAAATGCCTTGTAAGACTTCTGAAATTGGTGGAGCCTGGATGGGGCTAAAGCTGATTAGAGCCACCCATTGCAAAATGCGCAGTCAGGGGATCTGGGGAAACAGCTGTAGTACAGTGAAGGATGGGCTAACATCACTGACTTTCTGTTGCCTTCTTCAGCATTAAATGGGAATGACTTGGGCTACTCATTCATGGTATTTTTACTCAGTGTGATGCAGTAGACAGAGCCCTTGGGGTGCCATTTCCATCTTGAGCACTGAGGCTTTCACAGGCCCTGCGAGATGGCCTGTATGACACCCTGAGGACCACAGGCTGTGTTTCACAGACCATGCAGGCTGGCCTGTATTATATGGAGGGACTGTGTGCTGAGGCAGCAGAATGCAATTAGCCTGGCTTTCTGCAAAGACTTCCTAATCTCTGCCTGTAAATACCTCTGAAAGATTTGATTTCTCCCTACTCTGGAAAAGACTTCTTAAAGCTCAGTAGCACCAATGGCAGCCTCTCACAGTTTATGCAGATGCCCTCAATGCAGAATTTTCCACTGAGAGGAAGCTACTTGGATGGGCATAGAGGCACACTCAGAGAGTTTTCCTGGTGCTGCAGGAAAACAGTAGTGTTAGCAAGGATGGAGACTGTAAGGGCACTCTCAGTCTGATAGGTAACCAGAGAGTGAAAACGGCTTTCAGAGTCTGGTTGAAAGAGATTTTGGCAATAGCCCAGCCCCTGGTGCTGATGTTGAGCTGTGCAGACAGCTGCCATAGACTTTTTCCTGACATGGCGTTAATTCAATTACTCACAGTCTGTTTCTTTCCTTGTCAGAGTTTGCCTATGGAGGGCATCCCTACCCTTTCAGTGGGATTTTCGAGATCACACCTGGCAGTGCGGTAGAACTTGGCGAGACCTTTAAATTCAAGTAAGGGCCCTTTTCTATATCTTCTCCCCTGCCCCTGGTAGCCATCAGTTTTGGAGGAGTAGGGAAGTCCTCTCCTCATAATTGCCCTCACTGCATCCTTTACATGATCCTAATTCAAAGGCAGCCCTGCAGGGATTTTGGAGATAGATAAAAGAGCATGTACACCAAACAGGGAATAGTGCTGAACTGTGTCAGGGATTAAAAGAATGCTTATAAATGAGTGCAGTTCTCTTTTCCTATATTTTTGTTTTCTGTTCTCCCCATTTCACTTGTTACACAGAGCCAATGCACAGGGGGAAAAAATAAAACTTCTCTTTTTTATGACTAACTTCTGTTTGTGGATACTGCAAAGAGTACCTGAAGTCATCTCCTGTGTTTATTGTTGCTCTGTCACAAGGGACAGACTGGCTGCTAGAGGAGCCTGGGAGGATGCTGCATTCATGTGATTTTCAGGGTGCTCAGACTGTGGGACTGTGGGTCAAGGAAATGCCCATGGCAGGAGGGGCATGACAATCCCAGACTACCTGTTCATGTTGAAGGTTTTTGGAGATTTTTAGAACAAGTGCTATGGAGTGAATATTGGGAGAAGCAATAGGATTTTGCATGTTTTCAGTCTGCTTCTTCCTGGCCCACCCCATGGGAACCCTCTCAATTGGGAAAAAAAGGCATCTCCTCTGTCACAATGGAAATTTCTGCTCCGGAATGATGGGCAGAGTGGGAGAAGACCCCAGAGCTGAGACTGCCCTGGTGGTGAGCAGGAAGTTCTTGGGACTGTTGCCTGTGCAGTAACCTGCTTTGTGGAAAAGCTGGGGATATTATTGTGCCATTCTGTTAGTGAGAGTCTCTGATGGCCTCAGATATGATGTCCATAATGTTTAAGCCTGTCCTTCTTGCCAATGTCTGATCATTTTCTTCTCCCTTAGTATATATCATGCTCTTCACTGTACCTTTCCATGTTTCCTGTTGTGTGTTTTGCTTTTAACTAGAGAATCCATTGCCTTGGGCACCACAGACTTCACAGAAGAGGATGTGGATAAGATTATGGAAGAGCTGGGCAAGGAGTACAAAGGAAATGCGTACCACTTGATGCACAAGAACTGTAATCACTTTTCTGCTGCTTTGGCTGAGGTGGGAACAGATTTTTTATTTTTTATTTATTTTTTACTTCTTCAGATATGTAGTAGTGCTCACAGAAAGGGAACTGGGGTCAGCACAGCCTGCCAGGTTGGAGCCCATAGCCAAATCTCCTGTCTCTGCCCTTATATGTTTGGAAGCCTTTTGCTGTTGAAAGGGATGGGATCAGGAGGTGGAGATGTGGTAGGTTTATCACGTGTTTGGTCTAAACTTCGTGGGAAATTAGGCGTGCCTGTAATTTGTTTCACTGCAGTGAGCAGGAATTGGAAGGACAGACCTGGTTAGTATACAAATATGCATTTTAAAAACAAACATAAATAACCCTACATGATCTCCAAAGGCATAAAAATGGTTTATCAGTGTTCTGAAAACAAAAATTTGCAGTATTCAGGAAATGGGTGTTCTTTTTCCTCATTTAATGTGCACCATCCAAAATACATTAAAAAATAAATTATTTTCTCATAGACATCATTTCTATGTTCTCAAACCCACTGTTAATTATAACAAAGCTGTTATTTTTCTTCAGAGACAATTGAAGCACAGAGACAAATTTATCCCAGCTATCTGCTGATTTGGGATATCTGACTTTTTTTATTCCCAAAGTTCTGATTATTTTGGGGGGAAGCTGCCTTCCTCCTCACCCCCCAGATGGGATGTTTAAAGTGTGTTTCAATTAGTGTGCGAGTATTCAGCATTTGTGTAAATCTGAATTCTGGATCTTGACCCAGTGCCAGAAAAAGATGGGAAAACCATAAGATGGAAGTGACCTTCCATAAAAACTGTTTCTGTGCTTTCCATAGTTGTTTTATGGCAAACGCAAGGAGAGAATATCATTCATCACAATAGAGTATGACTGCTGTAACAGCAAAATTTTTGTATCTCCTTCTGGAGTCCCCATTCTCATTCATTACACACCTCTTGCCTTTCTTCATCATATGGGGCAAGAGTCCTATGCCAATAACTTCTTTTGCCACAAGTGTCCTTTCAGCTCCAAACAAGCCCATCATGGATCCCACCTGAGATGTGTAGAAAAAGTACTACATGATTTCATAAGAAATTCCCAGGTGAATCTGAGAATCAGCAATTAATTTATAAGTGACCTCCTTAGGCTCTTAGGGACACCAATTCTCTACTGGTTTCATCCTTACTAATTATATATAGAGAAAATGATTTAGTCCTTTCTGTAAATGTTAGCGAATTAAAACAAACAGGAGGGAATTGAATTGGTACAAACAGAGAATGAAGTTTCAAGCAGTACAGAGCAAATCAGTGTTAGCCACACTACTAATCTGGAGTCAAGTAATCAAATTGCTACAACAGAAAATGGAAACTTTAAAAATTATGAAGGAAAGCTATGTGATTATTAGGAAAAGGTAAAGAAAATGCTTTACCTGCAGCAGTGAAATAAAGCCATTGCTTGTTATGTACTTTGATAGGTAAAACTTCCTCATGAGGGGAAGAGGAGTGAACAGTGGTGAACAGTGACAGGACCCAAGGGAATGGCCTGAAGTTGTGTCAGGGGAAGTTTAGGTTGGATATTAGAAAAAGGCTCTTCACCCAGAGGGTGGTTGGGCACTGGAACAGGCTCCTCAGGGAAGTGTTCACAGCACCAAGCCTGGCAGAGTTAAGAAGCGTTTGGATAACGCTCTCAGACACATGGTGTGACTCTTGGGGATGGTCCTGTGCAGGGCTAAGAGTTGGACTCAATGATCCTTGTGGGTCCCTTCCAACTCAGCATATTCTGGGTCCCAACCATAAGCTCAGAGCTACTTTTCCTTGATTCTACTGCAACGTATCAGCGAGTCTCTCACTGCCTCCTCCTTGTCCAGCCTTCTAAACACAAGTCAATTAAGAGATCTTATAAAAAAAAATTAGTGGGTATTTTAAATTTTGCTTTCAACATGCCTTCAGCAAGCATCTTTATAGGAGTGGAATTTAGGGTTAAGTTTTCCTGCAAGAGCTTTCTTGGTGGATTCTGAGTGCTCATTCATTGCTCCGTAACCTGTCTAGATAATAAAGCAACAGCTTGAATGGCTAGTTCTGACACTTCTGCTCCCAGGAGCAGAATTTGCTCAGGATTTACATCAGTTTAAATAAACCCTTCGTAGGCAAGCAGGATTTTTTTGTTGCTGTTGCTCTTCACATATGCCTGTGTTTATCAACCCTCTCTAAAGCATTACAAATGCAAACCCAGAGGAGCTGAACAGCAGGCCCAGGAGCAGAATGTCCTAGATAGTCTCTAGCATGGGAATATAGAAAATTAAATTATTATAAAAATTGCTGGTAGTAAGACACTAAACAAAAGTCCTAGCCATCCAATGTGCCTCAGTCAGCATGAGGAATATGTGTGGCTGCCTTACAATGGATATCTTCATCTGTTTTGGTAAACACAGTAATTTGGCAATCACTGTGTTTCAAAGCTGGGTGAGAAGTAGCACAACTTACCTTGGGATACTTCTGACCTCTTGAAGGAAGGACTACTTGAAATCTGTTGAGACAGATCCTGCTTGAACTGAAAGCAGTGGAAGTTTCTATTCTCATTTCTCAACATCTGATTGCTTGCTCAACTTTACAACTTAAGTGATTTTTTTTTCTTCTTCTTGCTGTAGTTTACATTAAACCTAAACAAACAAAAATCACCCCAGTGGGAAGCTCCAGTCCATTCCACATAGAGCTATAAGATGCCTCACTGTGCACAGAACATGTTGTCCAGATGATGTTTGGCTCACAAACCTGTGTAGATATGTGTTATCGCAGAGGGCAGAAAACAAGAAATTATACTTATGCCCTAAAATCAATTCCAAGATGAATCTCTTTAGTGTTTGTTTTGCTCTTCAGGCCCTTCACCTGTGAAGGAGCAATAATAATAATAATAATTAGCATCTATTTATGCATAATTGTGTTATGTGGCAGTTAAAGACAGTAAACTTGAAAAAGTATTCAAAGAATTAAAAGAAAAGATGTAGAAATTTTACTCAACAGAATAAAATTGTGCGTTAGAACTGGGATTCAGTTCCAGCCACAAGTAAAAGCAGCCAAAGATTTTAAGTAAGTGTAAATCCTTGGTGTCTCTGTTGCTGTAGCCCCAGGAAAGGTGATGCTATCTGTCCTGCAATGCTCTTTCATGCCAGAGAGGGGTCAGGGTGGAGAATACTTTTTAGTTTGAAAGAGAGAATAATAACCAGCTGTGCTTCCAAACAGCCTTTTAGGCTTTTCTGCTCATGGGCATAAGCAGTAATGGACAGTCAAGGAGATGGTTGTTCTGAGTCTTGTGGCTGATGCCAGGCAGGTCAGTTCCCTGCTCTGTGCCTAAGTATCCTCCCCTTGTATACGGGGTTATTTCCTTCCTTCGAGAAGGGCCCTGAAATACTTTGATGACAGCTCTCTCATCTGCCAATGTTAATTATCTGGTTTATGGCTTTAATCGCTCTGTTTCAGCATGGAAAGCCAGACACAGAGCTTTATAGCCAAGTGGTGATGTATGAGTCAACGCATGTTTACACAAATGCGCCTGGCAGGCCTTGAGATTTGCTTGTAGGCCTGTGATAGGTAGCTGTGCTCAGTAGCCTTAATTTCCTCATCTCCCTTTGGGCTTGTTTATTAGTGTCTATACAGATGTTGCCCTGGTGGAAGGGCCATGGGCTGGGAGGATAATAGCATCTGGTCATACCGACTGAGGGCAAATGTAGCCATGTGTCCTGCTGGCTGAGGTCACAGTTCTGCAGGGGGAAGGGAAAGGAAGTGTAAGATTGGCTCTACTTCCCATATTGGCTTCCTCAGGATCATACTGTGAGACAACAGTCACATGTCCAATTGCCACGACCTGTAGGACAGGTTCCTCGTTCTTGGAAGGACTGCTAAACCACAGGAGTCAGGCTTTATTTTCAGATTTTTTGTTTTCTTTTCCTTTACCACTGTTCTCTCAGCAAGTAAGACATCCATTCAGAAATCTTCTGTCTACGTTTGTTAAAGAAAGACTTTTCTGTTGAATTCCCATTTAATACAATGATGCCTTGGATTCCACCTTAATAACTGGTATCTGTAGTCTTCAACAGTTACATGCAGGCTGACTGCCAATGGTTAGGGCCATGTCTGGACCTATGATCATGACTCTGCCATTTGGCCACGCATCTTGAAAAATCCCTGGACTATAGGAAGTTCAGCACAGGCAAATAAGCTCTGCTTAACCACTGGACATGCCTTTGACCTACTATCTACCTCTGGAAAAACTTACTTTGCAGTGCAGCCTCACTGTGTGCTGCTGTGGCATTTAGCCTCTCCCTGCAATGCCATGCATCGCTGAGTCTTCTGATATTCCTGCCCACATTCACTTGTAAGCTGCAAAGGGCTTTGTTACTCTCTAATTGCCACTTAGCTCTGAATTTTCCCTCCTCCTCCCTACTGCAGACTGCCAAGCATATTCACCTTGCTCAAGACTTAGTTCTCTCCCTCCTTTGCCAGTTCCCTATGGACTTTTAATGAGCAATGACTGGATCAAAGAAGCATGGCTGGGTCTCCTCATAAAGCAGCTCCTCTGGAAAGAAAACATAGAATGCCCCAGTTTCAGCTGCAGCAGTTCAGATTTCCATCTTCTCCAATGCCATTCCATGGCAGTCTTATCAGTAAGTGATTCCGTGAACGTGTTGCATGATCAGGAGTCTCTTCCTGTGGATTCTTCTTCATCAAGGACTTTGGGTTTTTTAAGAAGTGAAGAACTACCAGAAAGCATAAGTGTCTGCCTAATAAACATCTTAATTAGTTTTGAAGGATGTTCTGATGTGAAGCAGGGCAGAATTTCCTAGTGGATAATCATGAGAAAATGAGAAAGAAATCAGATGCACTCCCTGTGCATTTGCCCAGCTTTAACTTAAGGTCATTGGTACACACACCACTTAATACCCCGTTGCAGTTTCCCTTTACCCTCACCATTTACATCAGTGTAGGAAGGCGAGAGGAGCTTGATTTAACTCAGCGCTCTGACTCCTGCAACATGGTGTCATGATACCTGTATTTATAAATCACTTAAGCTAATTGTTTGTGGGTTAAAATGAAGAGGTTCATCAAACTGCAGTTAGCAATTTGCCTACAAGAAACTTACTCCTTTCATGTTGCTTATGCTGACAGTCCTGAAAATCAAGTAGTATCCATACCATACTCTCTAAAGAAACTGTCCAAGAGGATGGACAATCCTTATGGAGGACTTACACTTGCTATTTCTGCAAAGAAATATCAGTCAAGCCATCAGCAGCAGATCCCAAACTTCCCATCCTCTTCTGAGCTTATGTACCTTTCTGTGTTTCAGTACTCCAGTGGGGTTTCATTCTGATGAAGTTATGCATGTATGGGGAACTCAGTTAGGACTATGTCAATATTGGATAAAGCCCTTCTGTTTGATCATCTGTTTTAAGTCACTTCGTTCCAAACAATCCCTCATGTATACTTACAGCAATATGTTCAAAAGGCCCTTCAAGGAATTGCAAAATATTTATGTTCTTTTTGAGTTGTCCTGGCTGATGAAAAAGGCTATTTAAGCTCTGCCAGATGGAAAGAAACATTGGCTTTTGAACATTAAAAAAGCATTTTAAAACAAAAAGCAAGGCTAAAACAATTAGTTCTTTCCATAATGTGAATTGTTGAGTTTCCTGATTCTTTCAGAACATGGAGATGTGAGATAGCAAAAGGACAGAAGTTACAAATTGCTGTAAAGCAGACATAAAAGAAGAGGAATACATTTGTGGTTCCAGAAAAAAGCCAAACTCAAAGAAATTCCTGGACTCTAAGTTCCCCTGCAAGGACCTGCAGGTCTGAGGTCCCAGTCTTGCCACTGCTTTGCAGAAGCACTTGTCACTGCAGCAGTGGCCACAAGGAAGTATGATGTGAGGTGCCAAGAAAGATTTGCAGATACATACTTTGTCATGAAAACTGTTCTTTGAGTATAGATAAGGGTAGGAGCACGCAGACAGAGGGAATCATGAAATTGCTGTCAGAGGGCTTTTTCAGTGCAAGATTTCCCTGCAAGTCTACTTGGACTTGTGGAAGGCAGATACTAGGTGAGGCAAAAGCATACTTGGCACAGCTTGTACTTCCAAACACACATAAATGTGAAAGGTTGATTGACAGGGTTCAAATATGGGCGTATGATATCAAGATCCAAGCCCTGCTGATGTGTGGGCATATGGTGAGTGTACACTGCCTGAGGACAGGTTCTTTAGAGAAGACAGCAGTAACTAGAGGATCAGAGGGAGGATGAAGCTTTTCTGCTGTGAAGTTCTTCTCCAGCCTGGCAATTTTCCTCAGCTGAGCGTAAGGATCACATCACGTCACTGAATCTTAGATTTTAAAAAAGGTTTTGCTGCTTAGCCCATTCACAAACAGAAGACAACTCATTTGACTTCCCACCAGCAATTTCCTATGCTTCTGAAGTTTCCTGAGTAAGCCACAGAGCTGTGTTCTTACCAGAGTGATGACAGTTGCTACAGCACATCTCAGAAAAGGACATACCACCATGGGAAAGGAGAAAAACACCTCTGAATCAGCACCATAACTGGAAGATAAGTGGAATGACTCAAGGACACCACCCCTTCTCCTTTCATTAATGTGATTAATGCCAAGAAACTGGAATGATCCTTATTTAAGGAAACTCTTCAGCACCTTGCTATAGCACATATGGTACATAATTATCAAAGTGTGGCTTCTGAGCACCAGGGAAGGGAGCCCTTTTTAGTCCCCAACAGCCTTACTGTAGTGGAATAGCAATAAAGTCAGTGGGTCTTATGGGCTCTTTTGCTAAAACATGAAGTTGATGCTTACCATAATTAGGAAATTAATTGTGAGGCAGTGGTTTCATTCACCTAAGAAACTGCTGATGTTGGAACTTTACCTGAGAACATCAGTGGCAGAAGGTTTTGTTCTTATATCATGTCTTTTCTCCATCTTCTTGAAAGAGGAATGATATGCTTTTGATTTTTATCAGTAATTTCTCTTAAGTACTGGAAAAGATCAAACTCCTCTGTATACTCTGAGAAACCCCTAAGTGGTCTGGTGTAAATCCCTTCAGAGTCAGTGACAGCAGAATCTCACCACATCACTGAGGGATGATGAAGCACAGTTAAAAATCCCTATTTGCTTCCAAAATTATCTCATCTTTCTCTTATACCCAGAGAAATCTCTTCAGAAAAAAAACACAAACCAGTCCTAACTGTAAAGTTAGTGTCCACATTTCATCGTTCTTCATAAAGCTCTTTAAGGTCTTTTGGATTTGAGGCATTAAAAACTCTTCAGGAAAACAGATTGGTATCTCATTATCCAGCTTCCTTTTGTACCCACTGATCCTTTTCACCCCTTTATTCCTTTGAATATTAAAGGATCTGTTTCCTTATTGCTCATAATTTCTTGATCCAAATGACTGGATCTAGGGGACAGGGGGTCAGAGACGCCCTCTGGGTAAATGGCTAAAATCTGAACTAATTATTAGAGTTGATCTGGGATTTTTGGAGCAAACCAAAAGAGGAGCCTTTTAGAAGAATCTGATAGTTTTAATAAAACTTTTGCTGGGATGCTTGTGGGTTCAAACAGGACTTTTAGCTGATAAGACATACTCATTCACAAGTAACTGAGAGAGAGAAGCTTGCTGAGGTGCATGAGAGCAAAATGGATTAAAGATTTATTTACTTTTCTCTTATATTTCTGCAAAAGTTCTGAATATCAGCCACAAGATGTCCTGAAGCGGAGAGTCCCTCAGCCTCTCTTGTGGGAACTGTCCTACTTTAATTATTTACATAAACAGGGAGATAACACATTTCAGCAGGAGAGGAGAAAGGCCTGAATCAGAATTTTTGTGCTTATTTGTGCCTGTCTTAGACCTACAGCACTTCAATACTCAATCTGGGAGGTAAATAGCTTCCAGTCTCCTGAAGTCAGTAACCTCAATCAGGCTAGAAGGATGGTCTCCAACAGGAAATACCCTGAAGATTCACAAATGGAGTCTGCACAGTGGATCCTGCAACCTGATGGTTACAGAGGACTGCAGCAGGCATCTAGCATACCCACTGTTGATGACAACACAGTGATATTATTATATCACTGCATGCCAGATGGGATGGAAATGCTTGGTGAAGCTACACATCTGAATCTCCTTGGGAGGCGGGGGATGATCTTGGTGCAATCAAGCTTGCTTGCTTGATCACTGGATCTAAGATGGATGCTAGGGCTTCTTTACCCCTTCCTTTGTATTATTGGTAAATATCTGCCCTATTGATAGAATTAGAATTAATCATAGAATTAACTGGGTTGGAAGAGACCTTCGAGATCATCAAGTCCAACCCTAGAAGCAGATAGTAGCAGAGAGAGGCATTGTCATTGCATATCAGTCTGCTAGCAGGAAATACACATCTCCTGTGACTGCAGTGCAGCGGGAGCTATCTTTGTGATTAGCTTTACAGCTGTCTGGTGTACACTTACTTCCCTGATGGTGTGGCTGTCTCAGCAGTGCTTTGCCAATGTGGTTGGAGCTTTGGTAGAACAGAGGGACTGTATTTTACTGGTAGAGAGTGTGGAGCTGTGCTGAAGTGATAGGAGATAGCGGTCAGTACATATTAATTTTTTTCTGGATGTTCACCTGTCTTTTTTCAGCCACAGCAAAACTGACAGCATATAACAATCCTACATCAGAATGCTGCTTTCCTCAGAGAAGCTAATTTTCAGCAAATTCTCTGAAAGCAGATAGATTTGCTGAATCAGGGACCAAATGAGGACAGTTTTTAATCATCAGTTAATAATTCAAGACTAAAGCTTTTCAGGTCCATCCCCAGGCACATGTGAGTTTTCATCATAAAGTTATTAAAAACTAGGAAGCTCTCCTTACCCTGAAAGCTATGAGAGAGAAAGGATTAAACATGAAAGAAGGGGGGTTCAGGTGGCATTTGAGTCACAGTCAAAAGCAGCAGAAGCTTTTATGAACCAATCTTCAGCAAATCCTAATAGACAAGTAATACTCATGTTTTCTTTAGCCAGCAATTGCTTTTCAGTTGCCTCTGTTGCAGAGGAGGTTGATGTTTTGTTGAGGAAAAATCTACATGCGATTCTGTTAATGGCAGGGGAGAAAATGCTCCCAACAGACATAAAGGACAGAAGGAAGTGAACGAACAAACAAACAAATAGCCACAGGACAAGAAAGAACATTAGGAAAGCTTTATTTCCTGGTGCTTGAGCCAGTCCTCACTGAAGCTGATGGAAAGCCTTGCTTCATTGCAGCAGCCTTTGAACGTTATTAGATCTATGGAGAACAGGCTATGTTTGGTTTCTGGTTTTTAGCTGCCATGTATGTTTAGAATTAGCTTATTTATAGAGATGTCCTGCACCCATAAATTTATCCTCATGGTTTCAGATTTTTCCTTTTGTTTCTTCCTGTATGTATGTTCAATCTTGACTGCATGCAGTTAATTAACTGCTGTATTTCATTCCCAGTGTGGTGTCTCCGTGAAGTGAAATGAAATTTCTAGGTATAGTTTGTCTATCAGATGAGATTTTTGAAGTCTTTTGGAATTTCTTAGAATGAAGGCTGCTATAAAACCACATTTTTTTCACTCTCATTAACCTTTCTAGCCTTGCTGTCAGGAATGAATCCATAGGCCAACAAAAATTATTACTAGGACAAGTCTTATATGCACCTTTCAGCTCTCAGTCAATCTTCTTTCCCCTCTCTCTCTACTTGTGCATGGGAATAATATGAGGAGGCAAGAAATTGGAAACAGAAATCAACACTCCCTAAGTGGAAAGTTTTTAGCACATCATTTCAATTTTTTTAAAAAGGGGTCATTTTGCCACATATACTTCTGCAGTCACTTTAGGTTTTCCCTTTAATGTCATCTATCTAGCAAAAGAAGATTAAAACTGAAGATATTTTAAGAAGAAATTAAAAAAACCCATAAAATCGTGAGCTCTCTGGGGTTGGTGTAAATGTGGGTGGTTTTATCCATATAATTTATTTTTTTCTGCTTTTTGCATCTGCCTTATCAAAATGAAATCCCTGTTTCCTTATCTGTTATAAGTAAGCACGATTCCTTTGAGCTAAGTTAGTTCACACTATCTGGGGAGTTCATCTCTAGTCACACCATCAGGGAACCTTTGAGTCTCTGTGTGCAAATGCCTGAAAAACGTGCCTCATTTCCACAAATGAACATGGTAAGAAAAATCCCTGCCCTTTAAACCACTGCCTGCTGATAAATGAAAAGTTTCAGGAGTGAAAATTAACTGCCTGAGTGTGTTGATAGGCTTTTGAGACTGGTACCTTTTGCTTCGGAGTCCTTCCAACACTGTCAGACAGCAGGTCTTTCCCTGTTCCCATGAGTTCTCGTATTCTCCCTTCTCATTGTATGTCCATCTGCAGAAACCTGCCTCTCCCTAATATTAGGAAACACAGCTTGAGACTGAAACACAGGACTTTTCTGGTTAGCTGTGCAGAAAAAATAGATGTTCTTGATGTTCACCCCTATATGCATATGGATTGGCCTGGTCATGTTCAGCATGTCCATAACACTTGAAAGGATGACCCCGTTAGGCAACAGCTGTTCTCAGCCACTGGTCTTGAAACAGCAGCTGCTAGGAGAATGCAATTCCTCTTCATGACATCATGATAATAAGAATGAATTGCAGTTGTTAATTCATTTGGCGGGAGATTCTTTATTTTAAATGCCATTAACAAACCCAGACTTAATAATACTCAGCCTTCCCCAAATGGTCATCTGTTATGAGGCCACTTGCTGCCTGTCCTATCACCCTGCAGCTGTTGGCTGTACTTGTAAGCGCTTGTTACAAGGACCTTCATGCTCAAGAGGTTATTGCCATCCCCCAATGTTGGTACAAGACTAATCAGTGATGCCACTTGGAATTCAACTCTAAATATGGTTCAACAAGATGTCACATTTGCAGCCACTGTGTCTCTCCACTGGTGGCCTGGCTAGTGAAGCTGAAACAGTGCTGTAAGTGCTGAGGTGCTATAAGCCAGGTGTCTCATTTGACCCAGAGCTATCCACTCCATCGTCTCTGCTTGCAGACTCCTGCAAAAAGACAACTTTATCCTTCTACCACAGGTCCACAGAAATGACTAACATGTTCCAACTAGCATCATAAGGGGAGCAAGACTGTAGATATTAGTCCCTCTTTTCAAGGTGTTCCTTTTTTTCTTCACTCCTGGCTAGTCTCTCAGGCAGATGGTGCAGATGCTACCTCTGCTTTACAACACCCACAGTCCTGGGGAAGACCCACAGGAGTTGCAGTGCCCTGCCTGCTGTGGAACAAAACAAGATTGCACAGGAGAATGGGGGCATTTCAGGCAGTTGCTGAACGTAATTTAAAATTCCTCTGCCTTCTACCTTTGGCTTGCATTGCTACCTCCCAGAACACATTACTGAGGTCATTTATCCTCATCTACAGTCTCTCAGATATACCCCTTCCTGTCTAAGTCAGAGGCCATTCCTGGCTCTGCTGAATGTGAGCTGCATGCAGCCTCATGGCCCAGTGCCACCTCATCTATTCTGTTGATCCCCACAGGCTAGTTATATTCCCTAGAGTAGAAATTGTCATTTTAAAACATTAACTATACAATATATCTGTTTCAAGCAACTGAATTTAGCATGCCAACTCCACCAAGGTGAGACTGTGCTTTCAGATGTTTTGTGAAGGCTGTATGTCCATTCTCCTTCAGAAATCTTATTTTCAGCACACACACTATGTACAGCAGCCGATCAGGAGTGCAGAGCTAGAGGTATGTTCTCTGTTGATGCACCCAAATTCCCTTAGCCTTTCCAGCACCGAGCAGTTATGCTACCAGGTGGCAAGATGGCAAAAAAGATGTCTCTCATCATTGGGTTAGTGGTTTATTCTGGATATGTCCAAGAACTAGTTTAATCAAATTGCCACACTTCTCTTTCCACATAGGGGTTTTGGCTGCCCTAACATAGCCTGAAGGCTTTGCCTGGGCAGACGTGCTCATTTGTATTAATGGCCTTATTCTGAAATTCTGATAGGCAGCATCTATGCTATATTGTGTAAGCCTTGTAGGAGCCAGCTCATGCAAACACTGTAATGATTCCCCTTGGGCTCTAAAGTAGTTTCTCTCAGAGTGCTCTGGGGTGTGTGTTAGACTTCTCAGATGCCAGTAAAAGCCCTTTGCATTCTCTAAGACATACCAAGGGGAATATTGTACAGTAGCTCAAATGGATACATGTCCCATGTGGACACCACCTCATTTTTAGCAATGCTGCTAAATCAAAAAGGTAGTGGGTGGTTCAGCAGGTGTTCAGTGCTGAACTCTCCAAGCCTCAGTCTGATGACAAGAATTGAAGTAATTAGCTTGTATTGTTTGAGGAATGCTATGTTGCCTCTGTTCACATTGATTTTCATGGACTAGAGCACTACGCAGTGCCTTTGGGAGGGCTCGCTTAAAAAAAATCCTCAGTGCCTTCTATACATGGCCTGAATCACCCCAATTGCATCATCCAGCACAGCACATAACCTATCACATTTGAGAGATTGCTCTTAGGATCTACACCTGATCAGCCCTTCTCTTTGTTTTGAACGGGGCTCAGCCTGTTACACTCAGATAATGTATAGAATATGCCCATAGACTCAAAGCCCTCTCAAAATGCAGCACATTGGTAACACTGTCTTCTAGAAGGCAGGAGACTCATCATCTTCCATTGCTGGATGGCATTTCATGTTTCCCAGCTGCGAGGCTGTTTGCCTGCCCACGGCAAAGCTTTTCAGGGAAATGTTTAGGCTTGCCAAGCAGGGACCTAGCTCTTAGGACACTTAGGAGAGGGAAGAGGGGTGCAGGGCAATTTGTACATTTTAGGCAATGACTGTTTAGTGCAAAATGATACAGCTTAAGATACTTAGAAAATATTTTTGTATCCCAAATTAGTTGTTTCTTGATGAGTTGAAATCCTGGTGTGGATTTGACAGCTGCCTACAAATAGCACCAAAACTGTCAGGTCCCATTGCTCCCGCCCATTGGGCTTCAGCCACGCATGTCTGAACGGCTGTTCCTGCAGCTGCCAGCTGGGTCATTCCCAGTTCTTACAGAGTCCCCAGAAGAAGCTGCAGCGATGGGGACTTATTTGGCTTTCTGTCACCAGGTGCCGCTCAGTGGAAGCTGCAAGTACGTGCAGCCTTCTCCCAGCTTTCTGCCTGAAGTCAGGACTGGTGTCGGTGGGCAATCAGAAGTTGGGCTCGCTGTCCCACATGGTGGAATTCAGTCTGTGATAGGGACTGGGTGCCTCTGAGGGTTGAGAATAACTCACACCTTTATGACCTGAGAGTGAGAAAAGGATGAGAAAGAGCTCTGATCAGCAATGAGAGCTGCACGCTGTTCACAGGAGGTTTGCAAAGCTTAGGGAAGCCCTACATGAGCTGAGGTGTTCCAGGCATTGCTGCCAGTTGTCCAGCCTCTCATGTACTCCACGGGGTTTCCCATCCCAAACACTTTTATGCCTCAGACAAGTGAGCTTATATGTCATGTACCTTTAGCCCTTCTGGAACTGTATGTTTCTTAGCCCCTTCTCTAGTGAGCTACATATCAAAAGGCTCAGCTACTTTCTTGTCCAATGTCAAGCTTAGGGTCCACTACAGGTATGTTAAGTTTCCTAAATGAAGGTAGCAGAACAATTTGTATAATGGTCAGGACCAGCAATTTCTGACCTGTAACAGTTTATTATTTATTTACAATTCCTCTCAGAGCTAGCACATGATCTATCACAGAGAAGTTTACCCCCTTCAAAAAAGAAAACCTCACTTGTTTGGCAAAGAAATAAAAACACCATATGAAATCTTAAACGCTAAAAACATCTGAAAAAGGGTTCTGTTGATGGTAATAATGGAAGGTAACAGGGTTCCGTGAGTTTATTGCAGTGTGTGTTTTCAGTGGAGAACTGATCTGCAGTAGGTAGATTTTTCTGTAACTTTATATGCAATTGGAAAACATCCACTACATCTTGCTTGTGCTGGTTTTTTTCAAACTCAATTGGCTTAATCCCACGGCAGCCAGGTTTATTTGATGTTTCTCCATTAGCTAAGCACTGCTGGATGCTCCAGCACAATATGCTTTATGGCAAGGAGTGAGAAACACAGAAGCAGACTGTAGTGTTGGTGGCATTCCCTGCCATTGCCCTTTTGCTCCTATTGAACATCGTGTTCTACTGTGGAATATAATGAGGCTACACTGACAAGAGGTGACTTGACAAGCATGACTGAGGAAAGGGAAACCACTTTGACTTCATCATTATCCTTAAGCTCCACAAACTGCCCTTTGTTGCTTGATGGCCTGATGCCCACACATCTCCATTCTTTTTCTGGCTCTTCCTTGCCTCACTGATTCATTCTGGGTGAAGAAGCTCCCATAAACAAAAGGGGAACATCTCAGCTTTGCTTCCACATTGGGAAGTGCTATTTCAGTTGCTAGGGAATCTGCTTAGAAAATACAGCCAACTCTTAAAAACAGTATTTCTATTTCCAGGCATCTTACCTTATGCTGTTCTGTTGTTTCAGCTAATTTTCTGAAGAATCATACCCTTGTTTAGTTCTTTTGTTAATATCTGTGAGAAAATCTTTATTAGAACTTAAAACTGCTTCAGAACTAAACTCACATGCATGCATACATCACAAGAAGCCTAAACTGAGTCGCTTTCTACACTGGCAATATGTTGCCTAAGTTCCTGGAGAGGAAGAAAGAGAAATGCTACAAAATCTAGAGGCAACTGTACTCCAGTTTGTGACTTTGGCTCAGGGTCAAAGTAGTGTAGGGTAAGTCAAAGTGTTCAAGTAGAACACATTGAATACAGTTTTAAAAATTCAACAGTATTCTTGTGAAAATTGTCAGATATGTCTGGCGAGACAGTGAAATGGATCAGCAAATTTTCTATGAATGAGTCTTAAGCACATGTGGAGAGGTCATCCACTTACAAGCTCAGGCAATAGCTCTAGTAATGTAAACCAGGGAATCTGGATGGAGATAAAAAAATGTTAATAAAGTAATTGTCCCCAGATTAAAAATTTAAAAATACAGATTCATATAACTGTATCTGAGGTTAAGTGGAATGCATCACTGGTAAGAACTGAAGTAAAAGTCCTTGGAGTGTATTAGGTAAAGAACAATCTATGCTTGCAAGTAATTTTAGCAACTAAATGGCTCTGTCCATTCTCTGATTCCTAATGATAATGTCTCCAATTTCACACATTGATTTTTAAACAATGCGTTTCAAAATAAAGTGAGTTCCGTAGTCCAATTAGCAAAGTCACAGGTTTGCTGCCTTCTCCACACCTCATTGGAAACTCCATGCTGTTGAAGCAAGCAATTCCCTTATGCTCAAGGGAACTATTGGAATGGGGCTTAGATCGTTCTGCCCAGGCCTTACACATAAAGAACTAACTGCTCATCAGCCATAACAACTGTAGTTGGCACAGCCCGTCCCTAGAAAATGTTTCAGTCATTCTCCCTGAAAATTTCTTGGAAACTCTAAGCACTCCATTTCTCTTGTCAATAGAATCACAGAATATGCAGAGTTGGAAGGGGCCCATCAGGATCCTTGAGTCCAATTCTTGGCCCTGCACAGGACATCCCAAGAGTCACACCATGTGCCTGAGAGTGTTGTCCAAATGCTCCTTGAACTCAGACAGACTTGGTGCTGTGACCATGTCCCTGAGGAGCCTGTTCCAGTGCCCAACCACCCTCTGGGTGAAAAACCTTTTCCTGATATCCAAACTAAACCTCCCCTGACCCATCTTTATGCTGTTTCCTCTAGTCTTGTCACTGGTAAAGAAATGGTAAAGTCCTGTCACGAGTAAAGAAATCGGTACCTGCTCCTCCACTTCCCCTAGTGAGGATGCTGAAAACCACAATGAGGTCTCCCCTCAGGAGAGGGGAGGTTTCCTCTCCTCCAGGTTGAACAAGCCAAGTGACCTCAGCCGCTTTTCTTAAGACTTCCCCTCCTGACCCTTCACCATCCTTGTGGCCCTCCTTTGGATACCCTCTAATAGCTTAATGCCTTTTTCATATTGTGGTTCCCAAAACTGCACACCATATTCAAGGTGAGGTTGCCCCAGTGCAGAGCAGAGCAGGACAATCCCCTCCCTCGACCAGCTGGCAATGCTTTGCCTGACCAGGATACAGTTGTCCCTCCCAGCTGCCAGAGCTCTGCTGACTGATATTCAACTTGTCATCGACCAGGACCCCCAGGTCTTCCTCCACAGTGCTGCTCTCCAGCCACTCGTTCCCCAGCCTATACATACAACCAGGGTTGTCCTGTCCCAGGTACGGAATCCAGCACTTGCCCTTTTTAAACTCCATATGATTACCTCTCACCAAATAATCTCCTTAGTGGACTACAGACAATCACCCTCTTAGTTTTTCCAGTAATTAGTATTAAATTAAATGTCATTTTAGTCAGAAAGAGGGTGGAAGGAAGAGCAGAGGAATTTACTATTGGCAAAAGGTGCTGTATGGACAACCCTGGAATCACTAATCCATGTAAATTGTGGAATAAAGTCTGTAGAGTGGAGTTTCCTCTCTGTCTTGCTCCATGGGAGACAACAAAGGAAGGGAAGGAGAATTCAGGTATTGTGGCTACTGAACTGCTACAGACTTCAGGCTCTAGTAGGGCCACACAGGCAGTATATTTATTTACTAGACAGGCTCTCAAGTCATGCCTGCTGATCAGTTCCATGTGCCTCTTCTGTGTCTGGTACAGGATATGGTAAAATGTAAAGGGAAACAGTCTTTATGGGGTCTAAGCCAGATACAGCTATCAAAATCTGGCACTTGTATGTATGTGTGGTCATATGCTGCAGAAGAAATGGTCTGCTGCATGCAGAAAGTTGTTTCATTATGCTGAACTTGATATGACCTTGAAAAACAATATCTGTGCTAGCAGAGTGTAACCCAAATCAGTGCCAGGAACATCTATGATGGAACAGGCCTAGTGAGAACCTAGTATTTTACAGTTTCTCAGGCATCTCCATCCGCCTAGTCAGATTCAGCTTCTGGGGTCCTCAAGGTCTGTCCAGCCACAGCCTAAATATTTTTCCAAACTTTCTGAGCTACTTGGAAAATGAATGCCATTGTCTTGGTTGAGAAGCACCAGCAGGCCTGTCCTTTTATCCATGGACTGCTGGGAGAATACAGTTGCCAAAGCCACTGAGAGCCATGAACTGTTTTCCCTGGTCTCTGCTGTGATGCTGACAAGAGCTATGGCCAGCAGGGCTCCCTGTGCGTGTTGAGCAGTTGTATAGACATTTGCAGTTACAGCTGCTTCTGACTGCAGAAGACACTTCTTTCTCTTCTGAGCAACAGGGAACTCACTGTGCTATGGCGGTGGTGAGGATGGGGATGACATAGCCTCTATGCATGTGTTTTAGTACTATTAACCATGTTCCTTTTTGGTTTGCTCCACAGATATTATGTGGGAGAGAGATACCCCGCTGGGTGAACCGCCTGGCCTACTTCAGCTCATGCATCCCCTTCCTCCAGAGCTGCCTCCCCAAGGAATGGCTGACCCCAGCAGCCTTGCAGAGCCACATCAGCCTCGGCCTCCACAAGGAGGAGCAAGGGGACACAACAGATGAGGAGTCACCCTCCACCTCCGCAGCTCCCTCAGCCTCAGGCACATCGCGAACCTGTAGACATACTCGGGTCTAAACTGTGCCGAGCTTGCCCCCAAAATAACATCCATGCTCTCTTGTTCTATTTATTTCTCACACCCTTTCGCACACATTGGTTTCTTTCTTCTTCAGTGGACAACACAGGGGAGGAAAGACTTTCTACTTCAGTCCCTTTTCCAAGGGCTGCCCCTACAGTTGCTTGGCAAAATGACTGTGAACCCCAACACAGAACTGAGGAGTGTGGTGACTAAACTAGATACTCCTCACAGGGCCTCCACATGACCCTCAATCCACAGAGAACTGCTAAGTCTCTCAGGCATGAGAGCATGCATATGGGCAGAGTGCAAATACTGTGATGTTCCTTCTCTGGAACTGTTTTATCTTTTTATCTCTTCTACTCACCCATGTAAGCCCAGCAGTCTCTTCTCCATTTTGGCTGGGTTTCCCCTTCCCCTATGACAAATCTCCTGCTCCTACCCAGTGAAGGAACCAGAGCCAGAACTCAACCTTCTCATCTCTTAGACCAGCAACAAATTCCAGTTAGCCCCACCCCTTTTGTAATTATCAGGTTTCTAACTCATGTGAAGGACAAATGAAAGGTGCTCCTATTCTACAACCACTGATTTTCAGTTCTCAAATTTAAGAGCTCAAATGACTGTCCTGCTCTTGAAAATAATAACAAAGAACCTAGAAAATGAATGTGTTACTATGGCTTTTCTTTGGGGTCAAAAAGAGGATAGGGCTGTGGTGTTTAAAGGCAGCTGCTAAGTAGATGCAGAAATGACTATTGACCATATTCATGCTTTTCGGCTCAGACCTCTCTCAGTTGTCCTAATTCTAGGTAATGTTCCTGGTTTCCTTTTTTCCCCATATTCTCTGGGGAATCTCTCTCCTAGCTGACATTTGCTGGCTATATTTCGAGGAATGGCCCTTCTGAGCCCAATGAAAAGGAGAGTAAATCTGTTGGGAGGGTCAGTATTTCCTTCAGATTTTCCTCCTGCACCTCTCCACAGACCTAAAATACGGCCATCCTTCCCTGGCCTATTTTTGAGCCAACCCAAAAGGTAAAACATAAGTGGTGAACCCAAAGAAAGTCAACCTGTTCCTTTCTCCTCTCTTTTTGGAGGTGGAGGGGAAACTTAGGGCCACATCTGGAAAGCGCAGATAACCCTTCCAATGCATGGGCCACCATGGTGCCTTCCATTGTGTGCCCTATTTCAGTGGCATGAAAAATGGGCACAGCTGGCTACTGGCCTCTCCAGGCTGGCTCCTGACAAGAATCTTTGGATGTATTTATGGATGTATTTATGCTAATTCTGACAGCTAATAAGAAAGCAATGGAGGAGGAGAGGACAAGTACACTAACTCTTCTACTCAATTACCTCACTAGGAATTCTAGACAGGAGATGCAGGAAAAAATCAAAAGGGAAATCCAGGACCCCTCTCTCCCTTGCAACTCCTCTTGGCTATACAAAGGAGGACAAAAAATGAACAGGCACCATGTTGAGAGGGGGTTGCCATTTTAGAAATGCTGTTCTCAACAGCTGCTGCCAAGTCAGGACTTCTACCCTTCACTCAGAAAAAAAACTACAGGCCCTTTTTTTGGTCACAACAGCATGTTAAATCCAACCAGCTGTTTCTTTAGCTCAGGTATATAGAAGCGTGTGCTTTCAGGGCTGAAGGTCTTGGCTATGATGTACATCATGTCTGCACAGACAGTGCTTAATGGTTTGTTACATGTGCATGGCCTTAGTGAATCAGGAGGCTCTGGAGAGATCTGCTGGATGGAAGTGTAGCTCACAGGATGGCCTCACACCACTGCCTCCTGAAGTGATGCATGTTTGGGCAACAAAACCATTATAACATGCCTCTCTTTTTCATCCTCTGTACAGATTGCTGCAAGTTCTGTACTGAACTAAAGTCATGTTCCTTATTAACCTTGGCTGCTGACAGCTAGTGCTGCACTGTGAACAATTCTGCAGCTCCTAGTAACCACTCCAACACCAATCTGACTACTGTGGTTTGTCCAGGAATGTTTAATAAGATTTCCATCCCGATCTCCATGCCACTGCCCAGAAACCGTGTTATGCAATGTACTGTTTCACTCTATTCCCCTGCAGTCGTGGTCATTGCAGCCTAAACCGGCAGTGCAAGCTTCATTTGTCTGAAATTTCCAGGGTTTCTGCCAATAGCCAGCAGCACATTATGTGCAGTGAATTTTAAAGGTCCTTCTCCAGGGAAAAGTGAGAAGAGGCTTTCCCAGAGCTTTTGTCTAGGCCAGGGAAACTGCAGTCAGAAACACCTAGTTCCTGTTGTTGTGACAAAAGCCAGCCAGCCAGCCGTCACCCTTGTGCTTCTGCTCTGCACCTGAGCCCCAGATAAAGCATCATGCACACATCTAGGAGAGAACTAGGGCTCCAGAGGCACATTTCACACAGAAAACCCTCTTGCAGTATTTCACAAAGGAAAAAATACTTAACTGGCTGTATGGCAACCTGGAGAAGAAAACTGCATTCAGCCTCCTTGGGGACATGGATATGTGCTTTAAGTATTGGCAACAACACTTGAGGAGAGCTGTAAACATCATAAAAAACCCCGTATGTTTGTTTACCTACTTTTATGTTTGTCTGTCTGTTTATGACAGTAGGGGTCACATCAAGGAGTTATCAAACCTCTGCTGTAAATCAAAACCAGAATCTATTCCAATCTTCAGAAGTATTTCTCCCCACCCCTCTGTGTTCAAGGTGATCAACCAAACAACAATGACAAGAACAAAGAGACACTGTGGAAATAAATTATATATTGATGATAGTTTTACCTCTGTAATTTAACAGCATTTGAGATTATTAAACATGAAGACATTTTAAAATCCTAATTTACTCTTCCCATTATTACAAAAGAATTGTTGTTACTATATAATTATGTCATATTTGTACTTAGTTACACATTTGCTTTCTCTTGCTGCTTTTTCTGCATAACAACATGGGAGAATTTTAGATACCAACAGTTTTCAATGAAAACAAAAAAACAACTTACAAATCTTAACTGCCAGGACTTTTGGTGCCCTTTTAAAAGTTGGGTTGAAAGGGCACCAATTTCGCAAATGGGCACCAGCAGCTGTGGGTTATGTCTCTAACAGTATTCAGGTGGGACGGTAATACTGAAGGTGGGGTTACTCTAACACTGGAATATTAGAGGTACAAAACTGCTTCTAGGGAAAGTAAGAGAAGAGGAAAGTAAGTAATAACCTCTTTTCTCAGCATGTCTTTTTCTATAGTAGCAACTCTCTTAGTTTCAGGATATTATTTTTACTGATTTCTTTTTGGCCTTCCTCTTCCCAAGTCTGTGATTTGAGGCCTATATCTCTCAAACTGTTACAAAGTGTTAGAAGGAACAGTTATGCTTTCAGAGGCCCCGAGTGAACTGGTTACCCAGCACTGAACTGTGCTCTGTGATAAGTTCATCCCAGGCTCAGCGCAACATGAGGATGGACATAAATCTGTTCTCTTGCTCTCATTGCTCCCAGCTGACAGTTTGCATCTCTGGAATTCAGACTCATGCTGCCTTTGTGTTACTGAGGTACTCAGTAGAACTAGTCATTTCCTGCTATATTATTTTTTTTATTCTTCAGTTCTGTTTATTTGTCTCTAGGCTGGTAAGGCTCTCAGAACAAGTTAGTGGACACAGGATTGCAATAATATTAGCTCATCTTCTTATTATATGTGTTTGATTTTCTTCTCATTTTAGTTCCTGTATATGTGCTGGCTTATTATCATGTTCAGAAAAGTATCGCTGCCAGTTCCTTGATGTGATTAATGGGCAAGACCAAAGGAAGTGATCATCAGTGTTTAATTTTCAAATGTTTTTAAATTACTCTTTGAGTTGAGGCAGCAGGTGCCCTGTTCCACTCTGTCCCGGCTCTGCTTGCCATCAAGCAATGACTTGGATTGTGAAAAGCCTGTGCAGTGTGACTCGGGAAGTACGCAAAAGAGGAGCTGTCATTCTTCTGTCTCCATTCTGCCATTGCCACAGGCTACCAGAACATGGCAAAACCTCAGGCTATGGTAATATAGGAAAACATTGCAGCCTGTGCCTGGAGAATATTTGCTC
Organism: Myiozetetes cayanensis; assembly: GCF_022539395.1. Classification (NCBI taxonomy): domain Eukaryota; kingdom Metazoa; phylum Chordata; class Aves; order Passeriformes; family Tyrannidae; genus Myiozetetes; species Myiozetetes cayanensis. The sequence continues at coordinate 33,559,182 of NW_026087853.1, read as the reverse complement.
TTGTCTCTAACAGGTCAGCGCTCCACCATTGTGAATGGGGCTGTAGCTGAGAGGTGTTAGATGCCGTGGCGGATGGCACGGCACATTTAATTCCTATCAGGTATGAGTAACTATAGACTCTAAATCTCAGAGTAAGGCTGTCTGTTGATGCCGTTGTAGCCAACTTTACTCTGAAACATAACCCCTATAAAGGGGTTTTTTTGTTCATTTTGACTGGGATAAGGGATAACACAGACAGTGTGATCACGGCTCCCACGGCTCAGGCTGCGCAGCGGAACCAGCGTTGGTGGCCGCGGCGGAGCGGCCGCTGTGCCGGCGGATCCGCGCCGCGCCGGAAGCGGCGGGGCCAGGCCGGAGGCGGCGGGGCCGGGCCGGAGGCGGCAGGGCGGTGCCGGGGCCGCGGGGCGGGAGCGGGGCATGGAGCGGCTGCGGAGGCTGTGGAGGGGCCGCACCATGACCTTCGGGGTGCCCCTGCTGGTGAGCGCCGCGGGGCGGGCAGCGCGGGCCGGCACAGCGCAGGGAGCGCGCTGCTGGTCGTGGGGGGACGGCGGCAGGAGGAGTTCTGCGGGAAGGAGGAGGGGCACGCGTGTGGCTGGTGGGCGCTGCTGCTGTCCCCCACCTTGTGCCCGGAGAGGGGATGAGCCGTGGGTCCGCTCTGCCCGGAGCTCAGGGACAGGGTTTTAAAATATACCCCTAAAGGTATTCCCAACTGGAAGATGAGGAGAATGCATCTTGGTGTTGGTTTGTTTTTGTTATTTATTTATTTATTTTAATTTATGGTTTCTTTATTTACAACACCATTTACATTTTTTTTTTTCTTACTTGCTTTAGCTTTTCAATGGATTTTGAACTGCAGCGGCACTGTTTGTCTGATAATTTGTACATCTAAATAAATGGAAAGAACTGGAGTGAAATGAGTTGATGGGTTATAGTTACAGTTGTGCTCGAAGGGGTAAGTGAGGCACAACTTTGTAGAGAGCAGTCGAACTTAGAAAAAAATCAGTATTGTCAAAGAAATAAAACAAAATCATAAGACTCTCTCATACACATTACCTCTGTAATTAGTGCATGATAGGTTGGCCTTTCCGCTCCCAAGTATCTGTGTTCATTAAAGGAAAAATGAAGCTGTTCACATTGCTTATAGATAAAAATTCAAGAAGGAAGACAAAAGCATCACCAAGGCGAGCATGGTTTCTGTTTATGCAAGTCATGTCTCATTTTCCAAATATACAATTGATTTGCAAAAATTAAAGACATTTTAAGGGGGATAAAGAATAAGGCAAAGGATAACTCCAAAACTCTTATAATACTGCTAGAGAAATTTATGTTATCTTTCTCAAATATTCAGCAGCATGCCTTAGAAAAATGGAGTGGTCCAGAGAAGGACAGTAACACTTGTTAGAGTTATAAAAGTTTAAGACCTATTATTTTCAAGGGATTTTACACAGGTTCTAGAGTAAGGATTTTCAGTGGAAATTACTAATGCAGTTGAATACACTAAAGTATCTTTTCTGAAAATACTGATGAAGGCATTTGTAAGAAATGGAAACGGTTAAGCCAAACAGAACAACAAAGTAGTGTGGTAATACCACAAGTGTGAATCATGGGCATCCGCAACTCCACTCCCTGTTATTGCAGACAACTTCTTCCTATAACACCTACGTTAAAGTGACCAAGCACAGTATTACAGCTGTTTAGATATCCTGCTGCATTGATGTAAACCTAAAAGGCTGGAGATGTTGAAGATGAACTTTAAAGACTAGAGGAGAGCAAGCTAAAAGGTAAAGCAGACATTCCACCTTTAAGGAATGCTTGAAGGAATTGACTTAATTTATTTTAGAAAAGTTTGAGCAGTTCTTACATATTGGCAGTGGTGATTGGTTTTCATAATTTGGGAAATTACCAAATGTTAGGGAAATAGTACTCTTTGTTAAGAAAGAGCACTTGTGATACATGCATTGGGTTCTTAAGAAGAGGTTGAACAACCATCTGGCTGCAGTTCTGCTTCAGTGCTGGAGCCAGGACTTCAGCTTTCCAGGCCGAGATAGGCCTGTGTTTGTCCTTTTGGCCATCCTAGTGTTTTTGCATGATTTGCCATAGGTCATAGCAGAAATTTTTAAGACTGATTTCTCTGACTTTTACTGCCTAATTTCATTCCATTCCTGTTACCAGAGCTCCTTCCTCCAGACACAGTATTACATAGAAAAATATCCTATTATATTTCTTTCTAGGGTTTCATGTCTCCCTGCCTTAAAATTATTCTCCCATGTGAATACTTCAGAATGTTTCTATATTGCTGCCCAAAGGCTTCCCACGGAATAAGAAAAAGGAAAATTCATGCAATTCGTGTCAGTTCTCCAGCTGTCTCGTGAACTCTGAAGGCATTTCTGAAGCTGAACAGAATTGTGCTAAAAGATCAATTACAGCAAAAAAGACAGTGAATCTAGGCACAGAATCAGGAGCATGCCTTTGCAGCCCTTTAAGTCCTGCTGAATTTGTTAATAATACTGAAACCAAAGGTTTCTGTTAGATTCTTGCATTCTGTATGTAATTTCTTTTTCACTACACAGGAACAGTACTATTCTTCAATACTGCTGGACTTTTCATAAGTACCATATTTGCTTTTTTGATGGAAAAAATAATCAAATGGCTGTCATATCTTGCCTCTTTACACTGCATTTTTGAATGAAGAATCCCTGTACCAGTTTTTCTGAAGGCTTCAAGGTTAAAGAGATCCTCATTCAATGGTAGATGAGTGTCTCAATATACAACCCCCCAAGATATATGTTTAAAATAGTCTTACTTTTTAGTGTAAATTATCTTGATGTTTTTTTCTGTGGTGTTTTGGGCTCAGGGCTGTTATGGTATTTCAGTGGAGAAGGAATTTTCTTGGCTGATCTTTAAACCTCATACTGACAGCAACTTTCAGAGTAAGATGTGTAAATCACAGTTTTCAGTCATACTTTCTCAGTAGCTAAGAGTGTTTCTTTGTGAGCACCAGCAAGACTCTAGGAGGTAGGACTTCAGCCTTCTGGAAACCTCGATTTGTGAATTTTCCTTTAATTCTGTCAACTTTGCAGATAAAATATCTCTGCATGGCATAAAACAGTAAACACGCAGGAGAGAGTGATGTAACCTGGTATGGAATATCTTAACAGCTTAAATGCTACTGAGTGAGTAGTCCCAAAGCATTTCCGAAGGTGGTAACATTTCTGTAGATGTTGAGAGGAACTCTAGTGACCTTATCAGGTGTGTCTAAAATTTGCTGTTATGATGATGGAGGACTGTTCCACCTCTGTGGTAACTTAAGACTCTTTGACAGCTATATTTTCATCTGTTTTCTATCATGATAATGGGAACTCTTTCCTTGTCATATGAAGCTTAATTTACAAGTCTTCAGCATGGTTGTATTACAGAAGAAGATGATCAGTCTCTGCTGCTTTAGATTCCACAACCAGCTCTACCTGACCAAAAAGGATGTGTCTATCAATGTCATGTTGCTGCAGTGATGCTTCTGTAGGATCCTGGGAGAGCATGGCTCTTTGGTCTTGCAGCTATTAGATCGGGTGTCAGACCTTTCTCGTGAGACACCAAACATGTAAGGTTACTTCTCCAGTGCAGTTAGGACATTTGAAGGTTGTTAAAAGTTATTTTTTCTGACAAGTATAAATGGTTGCTCTGTATTATTGTGAAAACAGGTTTAAATTTCAAAATTGCAAAGCAGTAACAAGTGTAAAACACATATTAAAAAAACCATTATTTTGCATGATCACGCCACTTTCCAAAACTTGCCTTTGTGATTCTGCCTCTGATTCTAGGCAAGGATTTTTCAAGTTCTTTAAGTTCATTTGGTGATTTTTATTGCACACCTAAAATAAGTATATTGCATTATGTATGTAGTAAGGCACATTTTCAGATTTGCACTATGTTTCAACATTCTCTGTATTTAGAGCTGTATGTTCTGACTTCATATTTCTGTTTCAGTTCCACCCCCACTCCCCCATCCTGTAATAACTACTTTTACAAGTACTTTGCTTCTCCTTCTGGATCTTGTCTTTGGTGTTTTACGTGGTGTGCCTGGTGTTGCCAAAGGAGAAGATGGGGAGGCTTGGAACACTGAAAGATTTTTTCTATGAATAAATATGTTTCTAAAATCTACTTCCATCAATGTTGATGAATACAGACTACAATGCTATCAACATTGCTGCCTTGAATAGTGCAAGTTTACTTTGATAAACACTTTGTCAAGAGACACCAAGAATGCTTGTCACACAGGACAAGAAAAAAGGTCAGACTTGAACGAGTCCCTAACAATTCTGCAGCAGTATGGTCAGTGCTTCCAAACACCAGTAGAGAAGGTCAGTGGCACCTCAGGCTCTTGTTAATGAGCCAGTTGTTTTGACAAAACAAACACCTCTTGCAGATAGCAGAACATGAAATTACATGACTATGGATTAGTTTTGTTCACTGGTGAAGTCAGGGTCATCTGGGAGCAAGGACTGATGCCCAGAAATGTTTTGCAAATATTCTGAAATGATACTATGCTGTGCTGTGAATCGTTGAATGTGAAAGTTTTACAGGGTTAATGGGCTGCTTTTCCCCCACAGATTCTGGAGGATGTCCCCATAGAAAGATGATATGAACGCTGAGAATATGGAAGTAATCATGTTTGAGATCTATTGCTGCTATTGGTGTCTATGAGTAGCAACTATTACTACATTATCTTCTGATATTGTTTGAAGAAGGATTACTGCAATCAGCATTTTTCACTTTTAGATATGTCAGTGTTATTGTTAACATCTTTCAAAATATTATTGCCTTGAACAATTCATAATACTGAATTGCAGGACTTTTATTGATATCTATTACTTCACATAACTTTACAATAAAATTTAACATACACAGAACAGTTGATTTAAATGTTAATGCACTTCTGAGAGATGAATAGAAGTTAACATTTACCCATGAGAAGATAATTCTGATTTCTAATATCTGTAGATAAATTGTGATTGCCTGTAAAAGTTTCAAGTATTACATTTGCAGCCTAGAAAAGCAATAAATACAAAACTGGTTTTAGAATTTTAAAGCGGTTGCCCCCAATCAGTGAATAACAAAATGTTGCCTCTATGCTTCAGTGACTCATATTGTAAATATTGGGTCTCTAAGCCTTATGATGAGGTATGCCTTCAACTTCTACTGTGCTTCTGCTTTGCGTCTCCTGTTCATCTGTGTGTGTTTGAATCCACAGTGTGGAGCTGTTTGAGACAAAACCACCCCCTGGAACTGTTTGTGCTGGTGTGGAAGCCAGTGTTCAAGCTGAATGGGCTTCTGTGGACTGCAGTTTGTGCAGTCTTGAATGAGTTGACTTCCATCTTTCAGTTGACTGCCAGCTCTTAAAACTTCTGGGTTCACCTTTTGAATCAACAGCTTAAACTTTTTCATTTTTAATCTTAGAGAACTGTTTTCTAGATATACGTGACAAACAAATAGGCACTCTTTAGTACTTGAGATTTCCCCTCTGTTTCATTTTAAAACAGAGTGTGTATTTGCGTTGTTTAATGCTGTTAGAATGGACACTGTTAGATCTGCCACTTGGGGGAACTGAGGTTCTCTTCTGAACCTCAGAACAGAAACAGAAGTACAGACTTGCCTATTTAAACTGTGTGTGTTTAGTCCTGCTCTAAGTCTCCAACATTTTCAAGGCTGTTGATGGTAAAAATGTAAGATTAAATGTTCTATAGAGTAAAAGTTAATCTTCATTCCATGTCCAGGATTGTCAACAGGGAAATATTACTAGTTGTGATTTTTTATGTTCTTTAGTGTGGATTTCAGTTCACTGCTGTTTTGAGCTGGGCCTAATACATCACAGGAGCACCAGCTTGCCACTAGATGTAAACAGTTTCTCACTGTACTTCATTACTTTGGCTAGATTTGAACCTGTGAGTAGTGGGAATGATGATTTTAATAGGGAATTGAAATTTTGGCCTTTAGAAGCTTATGGAGAAAATGAAGGTGGTGTTTAGAAACTGCAGCTTGACCACCAGGGCAGACTTGGTTTCAAACAGCTGCAGAGTGAAATTCCCTTGTCTGACCAGCCCAAGAAATCTGTGTAACTCAAACAATAATGCTGGGGCTGAAAAAGCCCTTTTTTGTTCATGCTCAGGTTGAGGAACATACAGGTTTCTATCTCTTTTGCATTGTTCTTAAATTGGTTTCTATTACATGCATTTTCTGTGTTTTAAAACCTGTTATGAATCAGACATTCTAATAAACAAAGGTTTTGTTTTCTCCTGAGACATTGAATAGTAACACTGAAAGGTTATGGGCAGTTTTTTTGGTTTTGTACTCTGGCCTATAGCCACTCATATTTGCAATCTTTAAAATCATTGCTTTGAACATGATCTTACACAGAGCCAATTAACCTGATACCTTGGGCCAAGTTTAATATTCTGCACATGTTCTGCATGCTGTGAAAACTACACTTTTCTGCTTTATCAGTCAGTTACAATTGGCTGCAGTTTATACCAGCTGCTGTCCCGGGTTGCCAGCATGGGTATCCATCTACTGGCATATTTCATTCTTTTTTGAATGTAATGCAGTTCTGCCTTTCTACAGTTTGTCAATCCTAGTACATGCATTAAGTCAGAGCATTTCCTTACTTGATGTGCTTTTGAATGAAATAACTACAAATGGATGCTTGGTTTTGGTTTCTTTTTTTCCCCAAAGGAGGCCTCCGATGTGAACTAAAAATTAATTCAGTTTTTTGCAGACAAGAAGTAAAGATAGACGCACTTCTACTTCTGTCGAGGCTGGGAGAGGATTTAGTAAGTTTCTGAGAATTTGCACTGTTTTTCTCTCTTTGCAGTTTCAGCGTCAGAGCCAAGTGTAGGAATGGCTGTGGGAAATAAACTCTAGAGAGTTAGAGCTGGCAGAGGGGGGCGCTTCAGGTTTAGAGGACTTGCCTGGGTCTTTTCTGGAACTGGCAAGTTGCCCTTTTACTTTATTTAGGGAACAGAAAAGAGACTTCAGTCTTCTGGACTGCCAAATTGCCATCTTTCACCAGTCTTGCACTGCACATATGACAGTTCTTTAAAAAGGAAACCCCAAAACTCTTTGCTGTGATCACTGCAAAGAAAATAATTTATGACTGCTCTAGTTCTGAAGCTCCTGATGAATAGCTGGAGAGTTTTGCAGCAGCAGTCTTGAAGAAGAGGGTAGAAAATTACGGTGTTCCTTCTCCAGTGATATGTATCATAACATTTTCTACTACTTCATGATCTGTGTTGCCAGCACTAAACATTGTGATTTGGTTAATTTAGGGATTTATGACTTTGTAATAATCTGGCCTTCACAATTGGTATTGTAGTAGGAATGGCTTTCTCTAACAACAGGGATGCCTGTAACGTGGCAAATTGCTGGTGCTGTCAAAGAAATAAATTCTTGTTGTTTAGTTAACCCAGTGAAGTGAAGTTGGCCGCTTTAGATTATGCAGGAAACTAAAAAAGTAGGGATCTGTTGTAAGTCTTAAGTTCTGCTGTTATGAGCCCTCACTGACCATCTATTGTAGTTGGTGACAAATACAAGTATTTCCCATTCTAAGATGTGGTTCAAGGGATCAGTCTGATGCCATCCATAACTGATTGCATAACATACTTCCCAATGGAGAAGTGAACAAATAGAATTTTTAAAAGAATGTTATTAAAGATAATTTTATGTCATTTTTTTACATAAAATGTTTATTGAGGTTGCTGAGTGTATGTGACAGATGGTGCTCTTATGTCACATCTTATCTTTCATTTTGTTTTGGAACATACAGGTCTTCCATGCATGCATAATTGCATTACAACATTGTGGGATTTTTTTTGTGTACTCACTGAAACATAAAGGATTAATCCAATGTGGGATCTTTACTGGGGGGTAGTGCTAGCAGTGCAGTTAAGCTGTTTGCTTTGGTGTTAAGTGCTGGCTAACTAGTATGGTTTATGATTTTTGCCTTCCTAAATTCAACTTCAGGTATAAAGGAAAAAGTGAGAAGTTATCATCATTTCATCAATCTGCTGAAAACATTCAAGTAACCAGACAGATGATGTTCACTATAAAATTATGGTTTTTTCTCTGCATTGTGAAGCAAATAAAAGGAATAGTTCCTTCACAATAGAAGAATGCAGGTATATATGAACTTTCCAGCTTGAATATCCTTCAGCTGCCAGTGCCTTAATATTTGATGATGTACATGAAGTATCTGTATGATTCTAAAATTGCAATGAAGAAAAATATATATTAATTTTCGTTATATGGCATTTTTCTGTTTCAGTTAACTGGAGAGTGAACTTGAGCCTGACTTAACTAGAATGTTGCCAACCTAACTGTTTTATTTATATGGTGCCCTGAATAGCTTCTCATGTCTCTTTATGCCTGGACTGATAGAACTGGATGGAACATGCTGGACTTTGCCCTTGGCTTACATTGAACAAATTTGCCCAATGTTGTGCTTTTTACCTGAAGAGTGTTTTGCAAGGAATGTACAGATTGTCTCTGTTTCACAGGTTGGAAAACTTGAAAAATATGTAAGACACATAGAATATTCAAAGCCAACAAGCTGATAATGTTGTTGGAAATTTTAACTTGAGTCTTGTCCCAGTTCTGATTATTTTGACTGGATACACTTGCAGTATTATTATTATTTGTCGGTAAATACAGTTAACTGAAATAAAAGTAGTGAGGACATCTTCCTTCATAATACAACAAAAGAGAAAGGAAACAGTTAAAACCAAGACTAGTATTTCTACTCAATGCATTGTCAATCACTGAGTCCTTTGCTACCTTTAATGGCATTACAATTGCATAAATTAATTTATACCTTCTTTTCTTGGCTTTTGAATACAGTTTTCACAAATGTAATTGAATAGCTGTCCACTGCTGCTCTGGCTTGTGTAGATGAATGTGATTCATGCTGTGATTCAGGGCTGTCAGCTGACTATATTGACATGCTGTTGGTTGATTAAGTGCTGAATATGACTGATTCTGGTCTGGTTTTGCAATGAAGTCAGACACCATGTTTGGTTCTTTAGAGCATTGGTCAAGTAAACTTGCAAACATTTATATTTTTTGTATGAATTCTGTGGTTTGGAAAATTATTTAAATCTTAATAACCTTCCAGCATTACAGTGTGTAATATTTCAGCATCATTTGTACTTTCTAACAGCATCAATGTGCTTTGTCTCAGCTTAACTAATGTTTCATTGTAAGATTCATCAACCATTGCAGTATTGGAAACGTAAGAGCGACTATACTGGTACTGCCTGACACGTGAAATGTGCCAACTTGCCAGGCTAGTTACACTGCTTGTGCTGTATGAAGAGCAAAGGACATCAGAAACCAAGTGGGTTTTTTCCCCTTAGTAGTATAAAGGTGGTGTGAGTAAAACTGCAGTGTCAGGTCAAAACCTGTCTACAGGAATTGAGAGGTGTGTGTATGTATCAACTTCTTTATTGTGTATAGCTGCAAATGTAAGATGCACTGTGTAATGGATGGTTGCTGTCAAACAAGTGATGGGCTGTGATGAGGCAAAAGGAGCAGTACGTGACTTACTTCATGCAAAAACCTTCTACTTGACTTCCCTTAGTTGCAGTGTCCATTACATAGTTTTAAATGATCAAAGCTGAAGAATATAATATTTCTTTTTTAGCTTGCAGCATGTCTTTGTAAGCCATGGGGCACCTTTTCCTTATGTTAAATAATAGTTGGGTTATGAGGAACAGGCCACTTTTTCATATTGCATCTCATAATGGTATATACTCTATGCAAGTTTATTGTTGGGGAAATTAATTTTTAATTGATGTCACAAGCAATTGCTACTTTCTGCATGGTTTAACGACTGAACCGTTTCTAGTGCAGTTGCTTTTGCCCTGCCATAGGCTCTCTTTGATAACATGCTCATATACAAAAAGGCTATAAGTTGTGGTTTTTAATAGCCATAAACTTGTCTATACCATTTCTGATTTCTGTTTATTAGGACTGAAAGTCTGTTAGCTCATTGGCTGTTAATTAATGTAATACTTGTTAGGACATTACATTATTACATTATTACAATGTCCTAACAAGTTTTAGGACTGGAGCCCCTGGTGGTCTAGTGGTAAAGGCGCCGCGCTATCACCGCGGAGACCCGGGTTCGATTCCCGGTCAGGGCCACTCCCGGGCAGGTGGGGCTCGTTAGCCCTTAAAGGCAACCCACCTACGTCCTGAGGACCTCGCTGCCACCGTCCAAGCTCGCTTGGCCCCGGCAGATGAACCTTAGGATTAAAGGGTGGGCTCAGTTCCGCGCACACTGTGTCTCACCTAAAAAATCCAATGTGCAGGCTGGAAGGTGTAAAGACCTTCCCCGGATCTTCGCTCGCGAAGACTGGCCATTATTATTACTTGTTAGGAATTAAAGAAGATGGGCTAATGAAAATTTATGCTGAGGCGTCAGCCATGTTAAAATTCTATTATAGTCTGATCCTTAAGACTTTCAGCATTATGTGTTACCATATCTTCAGCTGACAAATCTTCTGATTTGATTCAGTAAATATTGAATAATGTTCATATTCTTTTTAACCATTTTGAACAATTTATTTTCTGCTTCCTCACTTATTCTTTCTTACCAAGTACTGACACATGAGGAAGACGTTTTTTCTCCCTTGTTTTCTGTTGAGTATTTTGATGATCCAGTATTTGCAAGATCATCATTAATTCTTTGAAACAGTTATGACACAAGTATACTGCCATGCAGTTTTTAGTCATTTATATTTCTAATTGCTGGAAGCTAACTTGCTACTATATGATGATTTTCTGATTGGCTTTCTGAAATCAGAGTTCTGTGGCCTTGCAGCTGGGTCGTCCTATCGCCAAATTTTTGTCTCTTTGTTGTTGTTTAGACTTATCGAAAGGGCCAGAAAGAGGCTCTGGAGCCTTTAACTTCTGGCTATTGGTGAAAGGTACCTTCTTCTATGAACAGAGTACATTAATTCCTGGATACCACTGTAACTTACCGGCATCTGAATGTGTGTGGAGAGTGTTCACGTGGTTGTGAGTTGTTCTGCCTGCTTGATGGGAAATCATGCACTGTGCGACTTCGAGAATGAATAAATGTAGGTGGCTTTTTGTTTGTTTATTTCTATTTTAAATTGAATGAATATGGCTTTGTGGCCACAGTTACAAAACATGCATTTTGACTACCTGTGCAGCATAATTTTACTTCCACCTTCCTTAGAAGTGTATCTATGGCTGTGTAGCCTTTTGGCCTCCTGTGCGTCTGCCTTGAACAGAGAACAGCAGACAGACCGTCAGGTTAGAGCAGTAGCAAGAGGCCCAATTCTACAGAGTAGCTAGATTTCTTAGCTGATTTTCAAGTTTGGGTTTTGTTTTGGTTTTTTTTTAACAATGCTTGATCATTGTTTGGTCTATCCATTTCTAATGGTAAAAATACATAGTTTTGTGATAGCGCTCTGTCATAAGAAAGAATAATTTAGTGATTTCTTATGTGGATATGATGCTCCTCCCATTTCTCCCTTTATTATTTTTATTCATAAGCTTCACAGGTGTGGAGGGAATAGCAGGACAACTAAGGAAGCAGTAATAAAGGGGCAGGTGTGCTGGAAGTGATTTCTTAGCCTGTGTGATAATATATGATTGAACTTCAGCTACAGTCATGCTCTGTTCAGAAGCTTAATTAGATCTCTCAGCCTCAGACATCAGAGTAAGTCAATGTGACATTGTTACTTCTCTGTAGAGTTTGAAGATTTACAAGAATAAATCCTATGGCAGTGAGGTAGAGGTTCCTTTGGTGCAGTTATGTCAGGAAACCACATGGAGAGGGGAAGGAAGGAGTAGAAGGAGAGTAAGTCCCTAAAAAGTGTGAGTCATGTAGTAGCTGTCTTTGTATCAAGAAGGAAATCTGTGATATCCAGGCCCAGAGAATGGAAGAAGGCTCCTATACTTATCTTCCAGTATATTATTTTCTTCAGCTTCTGGTGTTTCTGTTGGAAGTAGGGTTCCTTGGTAAATCAGTTGGGCCAGTATGCAAAGTGTTCTTTTTCATGATAGTCCTAACACACCTATTTTTCTTTTTGTTTTCAGCTGTATCTCATTGGAGGATCTTTTGGACTCCGTGAATTTGCTCAAATAAGATATGATGTCCACAAACTACATGGCAAGGTAGTTGAAATGGTTTTATATACTTTATATTTCATTTTGCCCACGTACTGTTTTCTAAAGAATTGCTAGGACAAGCAAACTTGGTATAGGGGATTTGCCTTTGACTGCTGGGCCCTGGGGTACCAGCTGAAGCTCTTAAGCAGTGGGCAGAATAGGTAGAATAAAGGGGCTCACATGATGATGAAAATCCTTTTACTGTCTGTGATAAGGATCAACATAAATAATAGAAACATTTTGTTCCTTTGGTTGATTATAAGTGGCAATTCTGAATCCTCAGAAGGAAGTGTAGCACATCTAGAAGGAGGCTATTACAACGATACTGTGTGCAATTTAGACTAAGAAAACTGATATTTTAAAAGGTTCAGTTTTCAAACAGTACTTGGCAGTCAGTATATAATGTTAGATGATTTCTGGGGCTTGGCTCTGTGTTCACTGAGACAAGCAGATACCTTTGACATTGTGCTACATCCTGCTCTTTAAGCTCTGTGAGAGAAACAGGAGCTAGCATTTACCCAGTATGTCAGAATATACTAGATAGAAGAACCCTTTCTTTAAGCAAGCCTGAAACCTTCTGTCTGAGAAAAATAGTGTGTTTATTGGTGCTACTTACACCTCCAAGTGTAACACTAGTTTCAAATTGCGTATGAAATGATCTGAAAGGAGCATATTAGTTCAGCAGAAAGGAATATTGGCTTGCTTTCCATAGCTTGATAGCATGCAGCTCTACCTTTGCAATGCAGAGAGACTTTTTGGTCTCAGTGCTGCTGACTTTCAGGTTGCATTAAGCTTTTTTAAAGATTGTATGGCACTTTATATAAAAAAAAATTTCAGGACTCTGGTTGCTGTGGCTTTCTACTGTAGCCAAATCTTTGAGATCCTGAGATGTTGAGAGTTCGGAGAGTGCCTTGTTTTGTCTTAGACTCTTGTTGTGGGCTATCTAAATCACTTTAATAATTCCTTATTGATCCTTGTGTTGCATACTTCACAACCTGTGGTCTTTCATGCACCATGTGGCCCACTCCTGTTAAGTTCTGTATATGACATAGGCTGTAGACAGGGGAGAGTAATCTTACAAGTCTTTTCTCCAATGCTGTCTACTGGGTAACTATTTTCTATCAGTCCTAGTCTTATAGGACTAGTTGGAGCCTTTAAGTTTTTCTCCAACCAGATGAGGATCACAACAGGGGCAAGAATTTACCCATTCTGTTTCTGTCAGTTTTTTGGTCAGATTCATACTCAGTGAATTGCATTTGACTCCATGATTTGCGCTGCAGCTGGAAGCTGGGGAAAAACACTGTTGATAGTTGTGATCGTTCAGATCTATGAGGCTTTTTGTCCCAGCATTTATACTCAAGGGAAACATCACTGAATTAGTCAGTAGTACATGGAAGCTCTCAGTGGAATCTACTTCACCCTGGAAGCTAAAAGAGGACATCTGAGTTCTGCTCTAATCGGTATTACTTAAGGCTGCAACATCACCCCTTTGTTTTCTTTTTCTTTTCATTGTGATTTTATTTAGGAGTAGATGAAATGTAAATAAAGAACAGTACAGTATTGACTGAGAACTAGCAACAACTCTGGGCTTGTTTGTACATGGATAAATCAAAGCAATGTGTTCCATTAATTTCTATGTCCAAAAAAAGATTTTAAAGCTATTCTAATTCATTAAATAAGACAGCAAAAGAGATTAGAATGTATTTTAACAGAGAAACGAATCTAGTTTAAATTCCACATGAAACTCAGGAAAAGAATGTTAAGTAATTTGAAAATGCTGTTAAAATCCTGATAGTCGTAACATCTGGGTTTTTCTGTCGCTGGTGAAAATGTTTTTGTGTTGAACTAGAATATGCTTTTCTAATATAACACACTGACTACTGTAAGTGCTTATTGGAACAGGGACAAATGGTGAAGTGCTCCTTTTAGGGGACTGGACAATTATGTGCAAATGGAAAGAAGTAATAAAATAAATAAGATTTTTTGTCACATCTGCTCCTTTGGAATAATAAGAATATTTAATTAAATAAAACTGTCCATACAAGGAGCTCAAAAGACTTTCATGGAATTTAAATGAATTAAGCTTCATAGTCCTACTGTCTGAAAACATAGGATTATTATTTACATTTTACTGCTGAAAAAATTGAGGTTGCAGAAATTTAAGCAACTTGTCCAGAAGTAGGCTAGGATTCTTAAAACCCAAGTGCTTATCTCTTTTGATTATATTTTAAGGCTGTGCAAACTCCAGTACGTCCCCTATTGTAAGTATGAATTCCGAACTTGTTTTCTTGCTAATTCAACTGCTAAAAAGACAGAACTTAGACAATCCTTTTGTGGTAAATCTCTAATACGTTTCAGATGCTAAACTATGATCTTTCCCTTCAAAAGTATTTGTCCTTTTCCTTTTTCACTCTAACTTCTCATTGTGCTGAGAGGGAAAACACATTAGTAAGCCAGTTCTCTATCAACAGTGATATTTCAAAGGCAGCATTATAGTAGAACTGCTGTTATGTAGTCATGTTTCAGTGACTGAGGGGTTAACTGCCACGTTGTGTTCTTGTGGCTTAATCAGCAAAAGCTGCATTAGTAATAATGACTATGTTATTAACGTCAAACTGGCTTTTGAAGAACATTCCCTGATAAAGGAATTAAAATTCATGAGAAAATGGTGGTTTGGACTTTGAGGGAGTATGGTTTGGTGGTGATGCATAGAGCTGGGGCTGGCATTACGGTAGGGAGAGAGATAGAGCCTAGAACTGTAGCTGGAGTGGGGCTGGGAAGAGGCTGCAAAAGGAATTATGTCCTCCTGTTCGTTTGGGCTTTATCTTGGACTGCGTCACAGCCCACGTATAGGATAGAGAGACAGAGCCTAGACCTGCAGTCGAAGAGGGGCCATTAGCATCTAAAGACCAGGTATTTCATTCCTTTAGTATAATATCTTTGGATATCAAGCCTTGGATATGCTCGTCCCTTGCAAAAGCAAAAAAAAAAAAACCCATTTTGCCTACACTTCTGTCTTCTCAGAACATCTAGATCACTCCTAGTCCCTCAGCACGCTGAATGTCCTACATTGAAAGGAAGTTTGCACTAAGGCTTTTCCTGATGTAATGCCTGTTTATGCTGGTCAGAATTCTCCTGAAACTAATCAAGGATTCTCCATTATTTGTTGTTGCCAGTATGTCCATTAATGGAGAAATCATTAGATAGGTTAGATAATGGTTCCTTTTCTGGGAAGAATTTATGCAAATCAAAATTGGTTACAGAAAACCAGGTATGCTTACGGGAAAATCATGTGGAATTAAAAGAGAAGTAATTAGGAGGGTTGTATAGGCATTGTTCCAAATGCCTTTATTCTCAAATGGAAAACTGGGCCCTTTCTTTGTCTGACTTCCTGTTGTGTATGTTATTGAAGATGCTTATTTAAGTTCTTTTTACAGAAAATGTGACTTCTATTAAATATACAGGAAATGTGACTTTTATTAAATATACAGAAAATGTTTTTTTTCAACTGAAGAATAATAGATTATTTTTATTTACTGTGTGCCTATTGCCATTCAAGGTGTAGTAGAGACTTGCTGATTCAGATTTAGTTGTGGATATAAGAATCTTGGAATGTGTGGTATGGTTTGTACTGTTGGCTATTAGCTACTGTAGAGAGTTGAAGGGAAGCAACGTATGAACTACCTGGAAAAATCTAGGGTTTCCCCCATCAGCAAACCTTTTATAGTAACAGAGTTTTTAAGCTCCAGAATGCATCTTTTGAAGTACTGTTGAGAGGTAGGTACTCAAACTGTTGGAATGGGATAAGACTGAGTTCCTCCTCAGAACAGCAGAAGCACTTCTAGGAAAGCTGGAATCCCTATGCCGTTTTGTTAGAAACAAACTGTCAATTAGAAGTGAGTGTACCCCAAAAGTAGAATGCTAGGAAAATAATAATACTGTTTTCTGTCTTACTGAGGCAGAAAGTAGAGGTAGTAAAGAGTCAAAATGACAGAATTTCAATCGCTTCTATTCCATGAGTTTCACTCATGATTCAATTGTTGTGCCTTAAAATATGTATGGCTGTTGTGTGGCATTCCAAGAGTTAAAATCCAGATGAAAATGAAAATACCTGACCTGTTCTTTCACCATCCTCTCTGAGCAATAGAACTGTAAACCCAGAAAGAGTATTAAAGGAGTGGTGGTGGTTGTTGGAAGCAGAATCATTAGTAAGCGTGCAAGGAGTGTAAAGCCTGCTTTATGCAGACCAAATAGGTTGCCTTTAAAAATGCTTTAAAGGGAGTGGCAAGGTTTTGAGCTCCTTAGCTAATGTTTTTGACCAACTGCCTGGCATGTAATTACCCGCGAGACGTTGCTTATAGACACCTGCAGGGTGTTAGTGTTGCCATTGTCAATTCTGATTTATTGCATTTAAATGGTGTCTTGAGGTCCTAACTCATGAAATTATATAACTCTCGGGATCTCAGCTTTCATTTTATAATTCTAGACCTTGGAACTGGGGAGAAGAGCACATGTGGTGTGTAGAGGATTATTCTGGAAACAGTGCTGTCCTTTGAAAGAATGAGGAGTGGAAGAGAAAAGAAGGCTAACAGGACCACTTCTGACACTCTGACTTTTACTGGTTTACAGTGGTTCTCATAATTGGGTTTGATAGTGATTTAAGTGCATTACTGTCTGCTTGGTTATACTCATTATTACAGTTTTAGGATATTGTTGGTTGGTCCCTACTGTTCTTTAACATCATGTCTTGAAGCCCATGAGTGGGTGTCAGGAGACCCACAGCAGTATGTGATTTAAATAACACCCACTGATCTCATTGGAAATCTTATTTCCATCTTGTTTAGGTTCTTGCACCTGTTACCTCCTCTACCACAGAGCTCCTCTCTGCCTATCTTTCTTAGTCTGTAAAAGGTAGGTAACTAATGCTGCTCTACTTTACATAGGAAATAGGAAACTTAAATAACTCAAACAAAAAGAATTATTTAAATTTATAGGGGTATTAAAAAAAAGTCCTCAGGTGAGATGCATTAATTCAAGTATTCTGGGTCAGGATGAAATAGCTAGGAAGAAATAGGGGCAGAGAACTGACCTTTATATTAAGGAAGAATGTATCTGATATTTGTCTCAGAAAGGTCTAGGAAATCAGTCCAGCATTTTCTTGTTGTTTTAAGTGGATAGTTGAGAAGTAAGTGGTATCTGCTTATTAGAATGCTTTTGTGTTGCTGTCAAAACATTTCTCTGGTTTGCACACACACTGCAACATGTTTCAAACAATTGAGTTGAGATGGTTGCAACTGCAGCAGCAGAATGTTTTAATGAGGTTCAGCATCCACCCAGAAAGGGAGTACATCTGTGAGTGACTGAACAAGACTGTGCCTTGTTGCTGACTGGCACATTCGTGTTGCTGTCCTCGTGTAAGCTAGCTCAGGTATGTCTGCAGGAGGTGCACACATGGGCACATCCTGAAGTATTGCGGCAAAATTGTCTGTTGGATATTGCTTCTATTTTACCTGCCTATAAACTCCACATGGATGGGATTTCTGTGCCCTAGCAGAAGTTTGGTTTGTTTCTTTGGTTTGTTCTGTTGTTTGGGTTGTTTTTTCCAAAAAAGAAGCATTACAGAAGCAAATGTAATTTAAAAGGTTAGTGTAGTGTTAATATAGTTTATGAATAATCTGTTGTGTTTCTATATGTCCCATCATTTTTTCCCTTCAAACAATGTATTTCATATGAGGTTATTTTAAAACAAAATCACTTAAACCTCTGAATATATCTGTAGCATTTAAAATTACACAAATAATGTGATTTTTTATCTAGAGTTGTGGAATGTCAGCAGATTGTCCCCATCACTAAACATACTGCAAGCTACTAGATAGAGCTGGTTTACTGCAAGGTGACTTGATCTTATTTGAGAACCTGCATCTGCGTTAGAAAGCAGTATTTTCTCTATTTGTAAAGCTATAAAAGATACCAAGAGTTTAACTGAGATAGGTAGCAGGATGGAAAGATGTGTTTTTCATTTTCTTCCACAAACTGTTCAATTGACTGAAAACTGCTAGGTGTTTTTATTACAGTTTTTAGGGGATAAGCATCCGTGCTTGAAATCATATTACACCTTGGTGTTCCCAGAGATCTTAAGTCTGACCAAAACTTGACTGACTTCATCATTTCAAGGCATAATCTTTATAGGCCAAGTCACTGTGATTGGACTGGACTGGCAAAGTCCACAGTGATGTAGTTTGTTCTAATGACAACTAATGGACCTAACACTACTGCTGCCAGCCAGGTTGTTCCACGCACTCAGTTAGCTTCTGTGTTCTGCATGCTTTCTGCTTTATTTTATTCCAAATGGATTTAGATGGATTTAGACTCATCCTCTAGACTTCCTGTTGTGCCCCCTACCAATGCTAAGTTCAGTTTAACTTAACACTGTTAAACCTCAAAAGGCTCTAAATGGGTTATTGGTATGATTAAAGCTATGGAAGTGAAATTTCAGTATCTGCTCAGCTAAATCTAAATGTATGTTTGAGCAAGACAAAATGCTGACTTAGTGGACAGCACCACATTTTTCCATTATCTTAAATGCCTAGTTTGAGATAGCCATCCAGGTAGTCCATAAAGGCGGTTTGAGAGGAAATACCCCCATAATAGATTTAATTCAATTTTAAAATAAATGCTTGAGAAACATGTTGTTTCTTTTGATGGATTGAAAAGTAGAGAGATTGAGCTCAACATTTTATTATTACTCCATTTCAGTGAGATGATTAGCTTCCTTACTGTATGAATATGTTTATATTTATTTTGACCATTGAATGATAGGTGAGATAAACCTCTGCTTAACTTCAAGGTAGATGAGTTAGGTTTTTGGATATATATCTTGAAGTGGGATATATTTTCTTAAGGAATGCCCATCTACAGCTGACTGTAGGAAGTGCCTAAATACAGAATTTATGCTTCAAGTCAAAAGTTTAGATGGATAAAATTAGGTGAGATGAAACCTGCCCTAAATATTCTTTCCCTGGAGCTTCATTGGCAAACTAGCAGATGGCTTGAAGGTAGAGGAACTCTTATTTAATCTGTTGTTTTTGCCTGAGGTATTCTTGTATTCTGGAGAATCTGATTTCATGGGAGTTTGTATTAAAAAAATCCTGCTTGATTTGAGTGTGAGCATATTCCACCAGACAGCAACTAAACATATTCTGAGTATTTTGAATTGGAAAGGTATCCTTTCTAAACCTGTCAGCCAAGGGAATGTGGAATCATTTTAGTGTCTGTCACTGAACTTGGCAGAATAATTAAGTCTTCTCATCTAGCATTTTAGCATTTATTTATTTATAAATGCATCTTCATGTGTTTAATTGGTTTTAGTAAGCTAATTACACAAGTGCAGCATGGCAAGGAATTGATGTTGGTGATTATTGTTTTCTTTCATTTATTTTCCTTAAGCAGGTCGGATTGGTCTGAGTCTCAAGTCTAATGACAAACTTTGGCTAATTTCCTTGTCTAAGTAGATGTAGTTGATTTTCAAAGACTAAATTAATTAGTGAGCTTGGCTGTAGATCCTCCAAAAATTTAAGAAAATAATACACTGAAATGTTTGATGCTTAAGAGAATGTAAGAGCCATACATTTATGATTGCTTAGAGGAGAAAAAAAAAATCTTTGTCAGTCAATTTGCTTTGTGTCATGAAATATGTTTTACTAAATTAAAGCACACCTTGCTTTCAAGCATAGCCTGTGGAGAGTTTTAGAACTGTATGTTCAGTGAGGCAGTTTGGCTCCTGATTGATGGATAAAGTACCCTTACCAGTGTCTTTGTTTCTGTTAGCACAGGGGATTTGAACTTGTTGCGTCTTTTGACCGTGGTTCAGAACTATCCCAGGTAGTAATTTCAGTCCTACAGTGTGCCACAGAAATGAAAGGGTAGCAAGAGCTTTTCATACTCTGTATTTGTGGTGGTACCAGCTGTTCAGATGTCAGTTTTCTTTCTTGTTTCAATTTAGTCCAGAGGGATTGTATGGGAATGAGTTCTTTATCCATGCTACTCTTGAAGATTTTGAGGTTCAGCTGGTAGTGTCTGGTTCATGTTTTTGCATTGATTTTTGGCAAAAACTAATCCATTTTACTTGAGCTTAGATGACTTCTCCACTTTGTCTGTGAAGAGCTGCTTACTGAATTTGCTATGATACCAGACAGAGCTGTATGTTTTTCTTTTCTAGACATTCTTTCAGTTTAGCATACAAACCACCATTTTTATGTAAAAGGCAAATATACAGTCAGTCTGGGATTCAGTAAGATTGTTGTTCTGTTCTGAGGCTGAGACTGTGGGCTTTTGGCTTGTATACTTTTGGTTTACGGTGATTGATCCACCTAGACCCACTGCTTATTGTCACCACAAACAGCATAAAGCACTGTAGGACGAATTGGAGTTAAGGAATTGCCTTATGTGCCCTTTCATACCATCTTGTATCAAGCTCAAAAAAAATGAGACCAAGGCCATCTAACCTGTTGTGATGAAATCAGGAGACTTGTCAATGGCAAAAGTCCTCTGTTAACAATCGGAAACAGGTTTGGGCTCTCAGAATCACAATATGGTTGTTAAAAGTTGGGACAGTCTCATGAAATCAGGATGCGATGATGTTATTACCAGAGATTAGTTTGGTAATATATATGTTCCATGATGAAGGATTAAAGCTATACTAGTTTTTAACTTTGCAGTATCTGGTTTTTAAATGAATCTTGAGTTTCAATCTTGCAATATTGTGCAATATTTTTGGCAGTAGATATGAAAATGTATTGTTAATGATGCTAGGTTTGGCCAGACAGTATTCAGGGTTTCCATGTGTAAGTATTTCACTGAATCGCAGTGAAGCTTTTTAAATAAGTTTGGGTTTTCCATGAAGAAAAGCCCTTACCTATCAGTTTCCATGTATGCAGTGGTTACAAATACTGTAGAAATCACAGGGGTTTTCTGCCATCCATACTGGGATGTCATGTTATCTCCTGTGTAAGGATGCATTAATAAACATAGTCAAAAATGTCATGTCTCTGAGAGGTAGAGAGATTTTGTGCCTTTTATAAAGATTGGAAAAAATGACTTAAAGTTTCATGAGCTTAATATCTGACTAGATTCAGTTTTCAGTCTTAAAACTTTTGTTCTGCAGCTACCTGATGTGTATTGCTTTTGGACTGGAAGTCTGTTTTGTACCTAAAATTCTGCATTTGGCCAAGTTCTCTAATACCATAGTGTTCATAGCTTGGCATCTGTTAAATATATGAAAATCTTTTAGGCCTCTTGAAATAGGTGTTCCTCAGTTTGTGTTAGCTGAGATGTATGTGCTGCCAAGTGAACTGCTGAGTACAACTTGTAAGGCTTTTATATAAAAACTGGCTTCAGGAGTAGGGATGCTGCTTCCTATGACCTGCTGGTTCAGCCAGAGGGCAAGTACCCAGGATGTGGATGAGACTTTAAAGACACATCTCCTTTCTTTGAAAAAAACCCAGTAACCATAAATTTGTAGATTGCCTGGAGCTGCAGGCATTATCAGCTTTCCTTTTAAAACTCATCTCTGTAAGGAATAGTTAAGAAATCAGAAGAATGAGGGAGAAAAAGTGATTGTGACTTAGTGGTTAGATTACATATGTGAAGTAGAGGAAACAGGGTTCTTAATTTCTGTGCCATTTGGAATTTCTGTATTTTTATCAAATAAGTATTCAATATTAAACATCTTGAAGCTAGGCCCCCTCTTTTCAGGATATTGTTCTTTCTCTGAAATGAGGGACTTGTTCTTTAAAATAAACAAACAAAACTTGGTCCACCTCCCTCTGAGCTGGCTAAAGACTGTGAATCCTAAATGGTGGATATACATTGTCCAGAATTTCCAAGCATCAAGCAGCCACATGAGAGCTATCACCTGACTATGTTGCCCAGCATCTGTAAATTCCAGGCAAATGGCCAAATTTGTCCCTTTTTTGTTTGTTTGGTTGGTTGGTTTTTGTTTGTTTGTTTTTGTTTTTCCAGGACAGAATATTGAGGGGGGTAGGAGGAGTGTAGGGAGTAAATAGGGCTGTGTCTGGAGAAACCTGAACATCTGGCAGCTTTACCTCAGATTATGGAGCTTCTCTGTGATGAAATACAAAACACAGTTAAGAGTTCCTTATTTTAAACAGAAGCCATTTTCCCATTTTTTTAATTCTTGATGGTGTTTCTGTTGCCAAGATTAGATTCAGATGAAGAGAAGGTTATTTACTGGAGAATCTCATTCTGATGCCATTGCAAGTGGAACTAATTTCAGTACATGAAATGTTGATAGCTTTCAGATATTTACATTTTTTATACTACCAAGATTTTTGTTTGGTTTATTTAAATCCTGTCACATTGCCACAATTAATTACTGGTATTTTTGCCTTGCAATTGAAGTGATCACAAGTGTATAACTTAGCTTCAAGCAGCTTTTAGCCAAAACATAATTTAATATCCAGCTGCTTTTCCCAACACCTCCCTCAAACACCAGTAAACATTTAGCTTTCCAGATTCATCTTTTGAAGCCCATAGCCATGGTGTCAGCAGATTGAAGCGCAAACATAAGTTTTGGGACCCCACTCCCCAGATCAGGATTTTTTGCACTTCTGAACTTCTAGATCACTAGCGTTTTTACCAAGAAAATGTTGAAAACCCTTTGCCCAGAAATGTTTCCATTTGAAGTGCAATCTCTGTCTAAATGGACCTTCCCTTTCTTCTTTTTGTTTTGAAGCTTGAAGGACTCAAGTCAACTGGTGCTGTTGCAAAATACAGCTATGTGGCAGTCTGGAAAAGCAGAGCCAAAACTCATACTTGGAATACAATCATAATGAGAGGGGGAACAGTCAATATCTGTCTCTCTTCAAATATCTGTCATTTGCAGGAAGCATTTGTAGGTTTGCTTGTCATTCAATAGGTGATGCATTTTCCCCGAGTCAGCACGGAACCTCCTGTACGTTGTGTCAGACAGTGCTTAACTGCCTTTTTTTGATGAGGCATAAAAATGAGACTTTGGCTTTAGAACCTTAATGAGTTCTGAAGTTAATGTTGTAGCTGGTACATCATGTCTTGCCCCCCTGGAGCACAGCTCAAGGAGGGTGGAAGGTATAAGGTATCTGGTGTTGTATGTTGTCCCTGTGCGAGGAGATGGGGAGCTATGGGGTCAAGAAATTCACCTGCTCTCCTGAACAGTCCCTCCTCTTGTGCACCTCAAAGTCTGTGTGCTATCCGTACAGCCTATCAAGCATAACCTCTGGAAAGATTCAGAGCAGGAGGCTAATTAAGTATTCCCAGAGGAACCTTTCTTTCTTCATTGATTACAGAGAGAATATAGGAATATAAGCTTTCAGGATACTGCATAGAGAAGAGAGATAACTTGTCTTATTAATATCTAAAATGTATGAATTAAAATATTTTGCATTCATAATTCCCACTGAGTGTATTAGAATTGTTTTGTTAATGTTGGATGTTTAGCCCTCATAAGGAAAACAGTAACTTTGCTATTCATGTTTTAAACTTAATTACACCAGATCTTGCCATTGTAAATTTCTCTAATATACCCATCAAAATGTCTGATCCTTTGGCAGGTAAATACATTCTTTATTAAGAATAGTGGCAAAATAGCTTTCAAAAGAAAGTCGTGCATGATGTACAAGTGTGTTGCAAATTCTAGTAATTTAAAATACAAGTAGTTTGGAATATTAAAAGCTTTCTCTAGGTGCAAAGTATTAGAATAGCCTTTTTCTTCTTACTATAAAACTTCACTAGATGTCAGTGTGGAAAGTATTTTTGCTTAAATGCATTTTGTGATGTAGAATGAAAAGTGTTAATTCATTTAACAAATGCAGATTTAGGGTGACACATACTAGAATTTGGTAGTAATGTATTTGTAGAAATGCAGTTTCAGAGCACTGAAAACCATTTTCATAAGTTCACACTGAATTCTAAAAATTGTTTCTGTTCAAAAAGACATTACAGAATCAAAATTTGTTTCAGTATTCAATAAATTTCTGAGGTATGTGCTGTAAATCAAACCAAAATTTTTAAACATAATTTAAATAATTTTTAGGGTTAAAACCAGCAGACTTTTGGTATTGTTTTATATTCTTAATTATTTTCAATGAGAAAAAATGTTAACATTTATTTTCTTGCTTTTGGGTTGTGAAGACTGAAGTTGTTTGTATGAGAGTAGCAAATATATCTTCACATGGCTCAAGACAGGGCTTAGGCATTAACTTATATACTTAGAGAAGAAAAAAAGCATATATATTTATACATATTTAACTTTGATTAAGAAAAGTATTCCTAATTTGTAAGTGTGCTTGTGCATTCTTTTAACTGTATTATGTGTTTATATTACATTTGAGGAATCAGACTATTCTGTGCCTACATGAGAAAGTTGATTGTTTTGGGGTTTTGTGAGCATTTTTCGGTGTTATTTTATTGGATCATCAGTGCTTTTATTGAAGGTTTACTCTCCTGTGAGATAGTCAGACTTTCCCCTTTAAATGAATTCCTTCTGTTTCTGAACTGATACACCAAGGGAAAGATATTGGTTTAGGTACTGTATGTGCCTTTGGTTTCACTATATTGTTAAAGTGGGGTTGAGGCCAGGAATAGTTTACAGATGAGACTAATTAAACAGTCAGTGAGCATCTGAACACAGGTATTTCTGCTGAAGTACAGAACAAAAGAGGACACCCTCTCCAATGCTATGCTCTTTGCTAGTACAGCAGTGAAAAGATTAGGACTGAGAGGAACACAGACTGCTTGCATGCTGGCTTCAACTGCCAATTCACGATTTCTCTCTTGAAGTTACTTACTTTGAACAGACATTTAAGTGACCTTTCTGTTTTTCAGAGTTAACACAAAGAGGATGATTCTGTGCAAAGCTTGGATGTGCCTAAGGAAGCCATAAGGAAAATCTTAAACTATACTTGCACTAATATTCCAGCTTTAACATGCATAGTTGGTACATAGCCATTAAAAAGCAGTATTTGAAAAATATGATAAAAAAATGCAACTCTACTTGAGTTGCATTTTGGATTATTTCAATGTATTAAGTATCTTCTTTTTAGAGGCCAAAAGATTTTTGGCCCCCTTTTTTTTTTTTTTTTTAGTACAAAAAGGAACATTTTTTTGTACTGAATTTTACTGTGAAATTAAATCTATGCTAGCATATTCAGAACCAAGGTTTATGGAACTAATTTATGTTTTACAAATCAAATAAATAAATGTGTACCTTTTCACCTGGATGTGAAAGCATTGATTAAATAATTGAGTATTTTCTTCTTAAAACTGAAAATTCTAGAATCCTTGTTAGTTTTGATGACGTTATATGTGAGAAATCTAGATATGCTTTAATGCTTGCTGAAGTATGGGATGGTTAGGTCATCATATTAGCCTTAAACTTAATTGCATTTCCCATGGTATTATCACATGAAAAAGGATGGTCCAGAGTTTGGGATTGTAGGTCTTTTTTTGATCAATCTGGAAGCAAGTAGAAGATTTGGATTTTGAGAGATCACTGGTGCACTGTGTACTGTAACTCTGGAAGCTGCTGCTGTAACAACATTTTATATTGCTCCTTTGGAAATGTCTGCATCGATTTCTGTCAGAGACTGGACGAGATTTTTTTTTAACTGTCTGTATTCTATGCAGATCATAGGAAAGAGTCAAAGGACACAAAGCTAGGGTTTACATCTAGTCTCAACTGTCTCCCCACTCTTCATAAGTATTCCTATCCAGGTGATGTCCTTGGATCCTACCCTATGCAGTACAGAATCACAGAGTCATAGAATTGTTTGGGTTGGAAGGGACATTAAAGATCGTTCTGTTCCACCTCCCAGGCATGGGCAGGAACAGTTTCAATTAGACCAGGTTTGTAAAAGTCCCATCCAACCTGGCTTTGAACACTTACAGGAATGGGGCATCCACAGCTTCTCTGGGCAGCCTGTTCCAGTGCCTCACCACCCTCACAGGGAAGAAAGTAGCCTTACGTAAGTGTTGTTTGTGTATTAAATATTTTAAGTAATGTAGTTAAAGGATTGTTGTGAATGAAGTTGCACGAAAATGGTATGTTTTACCTTGCCCTTCTCTGTTACCTAAGACTGTATGCCAGAGAGTTTGGCATAAGTATAGTCTTCATTATACATTACAACCTTTACGAGCTTTGTTCCTTTAATTTCTTAAGTAGAGTGGCACTCAGCTTGGCCATAGTTTACACTGCATTTCCTGAGTCCTGGGATTTATCTCCTCCTGTCTACAGCTTCTCACTCTGCTCATAAACCAGAACTTAGAATATTTATGACACAGACTTTTGTAGCAATTTATGGGAGTCTTCTTGAGGAAGATTAAAGTTGACTGATCAGCAAGATTGCTGATTTTCCATGTAGAGGAGTTAGGCATGTGATAAATGTTTTCAAATAAGATACTCTAGTGGGAGAGCTAGAACTGGTGATTCTGGTTTACTCTTAAGTTTAAAAAATGGGTGGGGAGAACAAATTGAAGAATTTCATATAAACAGTCATTTTGTGGAGTCTGTATTGTGAATACTGCAGGAAAATTGTGTCCTGTGTATTTATGCTGGTGGGAGCAGATGAAAAAATAAAAAAGCTTAATTCATGTTCATTAAATTCAGGCCATCATCTTCTCCCATTTCCAAAGTAAAAGCTGAAATCATTCTCAGTGGGATATTATTTTGTGGAGGATAGGATAGGAACAGAAACTCATGTTTTAGTAAAAATAACAAACTACTTTTAGAGTAGAAACGTCTTCTACCACTTTCTGGAAATGCTAGAGGGAAAGTTCTGTAAGACTTTGGCATACAAATATTTGGTCAGTACATGCCAGTCTCTGGACACAAGTATACAATGTTCCGCACAGACTTACGTGAGAGGAGACTGTTAAAAGCACAGTCCTCTTCTCATGATGTGGTTGTCTCCTGACAGTTTCCTTGTGTAGTAACTGAAGCTATAATTTTAGAAGATGTAATATATTCAAGACTTGGTTTGCTCTAAAGCCCATGGCTACAAATAGTATGTGGACAAATAAATAATGATGGCTACAGCATAGAAAGACTGCTTGTGAAACTGGGCTGTCTTAGTCACGGATTGAGGCGTTTGTGTACTGCGGACAACTGGTATGTTACCCTGAAAATCAGAATGTGAATCAACTTGCTTCTCCTCTCTGAATGCTGAACAAGGGTGACGCTGCTAATCTGCTTTGTATTGCTGAGTTTCATAGAATCACAGAATGGTTTGAGTTGGAATGAACTTTTAAAGGTCATCTAGACCAACCCCCTGTGATGAGCAGGGACATCGTCAACTCGATCAGGTTGCTCAGAGCTCAGTCCAACCTGACTTTGAGTGTTTCCAGGGATGGGACATCCACCACCTCTCTGGGCAACCTGTGCCAGTGTCTCACCTTCCTCATTATAAAAAACTTCTTTCTTATACTTTGTCTAAATCTACCCTCTTTTAGTTTAAAACCATTAGCCCTTGTCCTATTGCTACAGGCATTGCTAAAAAGTTTGTCCCTGTCTTTCTTATAAGACAGGGTAAGTATTGAAAAGCCACAATAAGGTTTCCCTGGAGCCTTCTCTTCTCCAGGCTGAAGAACCCCAGTCCTCTCAGCCCATCCCCATAAGGAGAGGTATTTCATCCCTCTAAACTTCAAACGGGGATAGTCATGGTGTTCTTTGTGTTCCCTTGTGGAAGAGCTATCCTTTCCTTATCCTGGAGGTAAATTTAGTGACATTTACAGATTTCACAGTCACTGTCTGACTATATTATTTACTTCTGAGCCAAAATGAACTGTAGTCACTGAGGATCAATACAACATTGTTAGCTGGAGAATTTTTCTTAGTAACAGGACATTTAGGTTTATAACCAGAAATACTCGTGTCACAGACAAAAGAATTCCCTTTTTTGAAATGAGTGTACAGTTTCTCACACACTGCAGGAGTACCTGATTTGGTAGAGGCTGCAAGCACCAGGTATTTCTGCTTTGCTGTGTAATGATGCCCCTTGTCTGCACCCCAAAGTGCCCTGTTTCTTCCACCTAGAAATTCTGTCTAGGTTCTAATTGAAAAACTGAAACGTCAGCCTTAAAATGAGAAGTGGCAGCCACATTTTAGAAGGTTTATAGGTAGTTACAGCCTCAAGTAGCTGCCTACAAAGATTTCTAAGAATATATCTGTGCTTAACATCTATTACTTTTAGCCATTTAAGAATTTTTTTTAAGTCTGTTTCTTTGGGAACCTTTTGAAGTTAAGTAAGGGTAGGTTTGAAGGAACAGTGGGAGTGTGAAATGGGCCAAAATTCCAATTTGTTCTTAAACCCTTTTCAAGATTTTTCTTGTATTGCACTTGCCTTTGCCCTTTCAGTTGATGGAATATGAAATAAGCTTGTATAATGCAAGTAACTCTGAGAGTGTTTCATTCATTTTTGCTGCAACTGCTACAAAGGAAAAAAACCAAAACTGCACCTCAGAAAAAAAGGAAGTAAAGCCTTGGAAAATTGTATTTACAGTATTGGTTTCAACGCCTTGCAGACAGCATCTCACGAATACTTGCATCAAGTATTTCAGTAATCTTTCAGTAAGAATTTAATGTGAAGTTATGCTGTAATTATAGATGCACACATCTTTGAATTCCATATTTAGAGACAAAGTTTGAATTTAAATTATTCTTTAAGGAGCATCTGAGATTTTGCCGAACAAGGTGGAGTCCTCTAGTGTAAAGGAATGTTGTTTTCTGTTCCCTCCTGCCTTCTAAATGATGGTGCAGAGGACACTGTCAGGCTGTTATGGCATTTGGGCTTTGTCTGCTGCCCTCATCATATTTACTAATGCAGATTCGTATCGATAATTTAGTTATTCATTTGGCAGTACATAGGTGACCACTTGTAGCTCATTTGGCAGTGTGTATGTTGGCATAGCAGTCATCATGGAAGCAAAATGTATGTGTTTGTATTTGGATCTTGCGGCAGATGTGTAATACGAAAGAGCTGCTGCTTTGGCATGGGCACTTTCCTGGCTCTGCCCTCACTTTAAGTGTTCCCTTATCATCTGTGATTGTGGCTCGTATTGATGATTATCTACATTTTCAAAATGAAAATAGCGTGGTTCTGTTTTCGTTTTT
This sequence comes from Myiozetetes cayanensis, assembly GCF_022539395.1. Lineage (NCBI taxonomy): Eukaryota > Metazoa > Chordata > Aves > Passeriformes > Tyrannidae > Myiozetetes > Myiozetetes cayanensis. Next base: position 33,529,832 of record NW_026087853.1, on the reverse strand, counting down.
TTTTTTTTGTTCTTGTGATGTTTCAAAGATAGTGCAGCATCTTACAAACACAGTGGAAACAGAACTTTGTAATACAGTTTTTCTCAATTGCTATATTGATTCCTAAAGCAACTTAGAATCATAGAATCAGCCAGGTTGGAAAGGACCTCTGAGATCATCAAGTCCAACCCTTGATCCACTATCACCGTGGTTACTAAACCATGGCACTCAGTGCCACATCCAGTCTCATCTTAAAAACCTCCAGGGACAGAGAATCCACCAGAGCCCATTCCAATGCCTGATTACCTCTCTGTAAAGAATTTCTTCCTAATATCCAACCTCAGCCTCTCTGGTAGAGCTTAATACCATGCCCTCTTGTGCTACTGATAGTTGCCTGGGAGAGGAGACTGATGCCCACCTGGCTACAACCTCCTCTCAGGTGGTTGTAGAGAGTGATGAGGTCCCCTCTGAGCCTTCACTTTTCCAGGCTAAACAACCCCAGCTCCCTCAGCCTCTCCTCACAGGACTTGTGCTCAAGTCCCTTCACCAGCCTTGCTCTTCTCTGGACCTGCTCCAGCACCTCGACATCCTTCCTGAACTGAGGAGCCCAGAACTGGACACAGCACTCCAGGTGTGGCCTCACCAGTGCTGAGTACAGAGGAAGAATCACTACCCTGCTTCCTGCTGGCCACAGTGTAACCCATCTGTCTCCATTTGGTGGCTGAAAAGCAGGGATTTGCAATCAGGGCATTAGAATGTGCTGGTGGATCAATTGCTCTGCAGAGTCAAGTATGTTTAATTATTATGTGTGGTAAGTATGTACGTAGGGAACAAAAAATGTAACGATAAAAGAAAATGCATACTTAATGCATACTTACTTTTTTTTTTTTTTTTTTTTTTTTTGGTGGGAGGGACTTGGAGCAAAAGAACATGTTCTGCAGAGTGGACTTAAGATGTGTATAGTCTGCCCTCAAATCAGGGTTTAACTAGTCTTAGTTAAACCACTTTAACTAGTGGTAAGGTAATTTGCTGAATAAAATTCTAGCTTCTAAAGAAGCAGCAGTTTCTGTTCCTTTCACATTTACAGGGCATTTTTTAAAAGAAATTTCAGCTAGCTTCCTTCACTTCTGCATTTTTGTTAATACTAAAGCTACAGCATCCAATTGGAATGCTGTGTTTCAGTTTTGCTAGTCATCTCCCTTTCTGCAGGCAGAGGAAAATAAAGACATGAGAAGGTAGGAAGACACAAGGGGCTGGAAGGGAGAGTAAGCAGCAGTAACTTCACCACTTATTTGCCTTTACCTTGCACAAATGTGGCCATGCAAACACCACACATTAAACAAACACACTAAAAATTGCTAAAATAGAACTTGATAATGGGGATAAGTGAACTGTCTTTGTAAGTTGAATTATGGCCGTGGTTAGTTAGGTAAATGTGCTGCTCCAACCATGTTATTTTGGGTGCCTCATTATTAAATGAAGGGAAAATGCAGGATGAAATCAAACTTATTTCTTCTTTACTTGCTGGAGCATTTATTTCCCCTTGTCCATACGTGCATTGCAAGAACACAAAGCATAACAAATAGTGTTTTCATTTAGTTGTGAATACAGTGAGGTCCATGATCACTCTTCTCTCTATGGAAGCAAGCTTCAAAGCCTGTCTGGCTACTCAAAGACTTTGCATTTCTGCACGTGTGATGGATGGGTTTGTTGTTCTAATGAAGCATGGCTGTTGTTGGAGGTCATGGTCACAGGAGAGAGGCAATCCATCTTTAATGAGGGGCAGTTCTGCAGAGGCCTTGAATGCCAAGGCAGAGATGTAGCATTTCATTTTTTTATTTGATATAGAGGGCCAGTGCAGAGACACTATCTTGTTTTACAGATTTTTTTTAATTATGAAGAAGGTGGGAGCTGTATCCAGTACAAGCATAAACCGTTTTGGATATTTTGGCTTAGTTCCCAAGTGTAATGAGTCTGGAGGTTGCAAATGTGTGTATTTCTATGGCCAGATCGCTGATGAGATGGGGAAATCAAACCTCTGGCCATGCACAGATGGTGTTAGACTTGCCTGTCTGAGCATCCATCCTTAGGAACTGAGGTCTCACAGGCTGCATGCTAACTAGCAGGCAGTGTCTGTAATCAAGGGGAACATTATGGCCTAGGGAAATTCTTCAGAAAAATTCCTATCAATACAATAGTAGGTGTGTATTTTAAGTACCTCTGATGATCTGAAGGTGGATCTTCTCATGGACCAGGCAAATTCTGACCAGGCAGATTCTGTTACATGTGTTCCCTCCTTTCTGTTGTTTTTGATGAGGGTAACTGAGTCCTTGTCAGCTGAGCCCAGGTCAAGAAGCAGCAAATTAAGAATAACAACTTTTCTTCACTGCATTAGTCATAGTTGGACTTGTGTACCAGAAATGTACAACTACACACATTGCCAGTCTCCTTACACATCTGTTTTGTTTTTTAAGATCTAAAAATGAGGTTGTTCTCTCATGGATTTATTTAGTATTTTAATGAATTTGCCTAAAGACTATGCCTAAATATTGTGTATGTGGCTGATGTCTGTTTGAGAAGAACATAAAACACTTTCTTTAAGTGTGAAGAATGCAAATTATCTTTTTCCCTTTTGCTTCTACTCTTGGGCCTGTGGGAGACAGATGTTACTTGACAGAAGGAGGGATGAACACTTCTTCCGGGCTCAGAAAAAGTTAAAACATGAAATGTATCTGCTGTATCTATTGCCATGTCTGTTCTTGGATTTGTTCTTTGAATAAACTTCTCTGAAAGGTGGCAGGAATCACCGGCACTGTCAGGACAGAATCAAAACTAGGAAAGAACTGTGTGTTCATCAGAAAATTGGAAACAAGTCATGCTTTAACTTTGAAAACCAGAATATATTGTATCCCTATTCACTGAACTCGACATTCAGGAGTTAAATATGTAATGTGATCACTCTTTTCTCTTTCTTGCACTTGTTTCATTTATTTAAGCTTTATTTAGTTTGACAATTTCAAACTAAACAGATACAGATTTAAGTATCTAAGATAATGCAAGTGCAGGGCTATAGTTAAAAATGTGCTTCCTTTTTGAGTTTAAAAGTTTGGCTGTTGACCTGTCTCTTTTCATCCCAGTTCTTGTGCTGTGCTTATCATTCTGGTATCTGAGCAAATAAAATGATTTAGAGGAGAGGAGGGTTTGCATGTACCAATATTTAGCATATTTTAAGATTTCTTTAAAAAAAATTTTTAACAGCAAACATTTTTGCTGTATTTTTGTTTGTCTTTCAGGTTGATCCAGCTTTGAAAGAAAAATTAAAACAGAACACTGTGACACTGGAATCTGAATACGAGGTAAAATAAATTTGTTGCTTGGGGCTCATAACCTTGGGTACCCTTGATTACCCTGGCCGCTGGTGGGTTGTATCTGTCCCTAACTAAAATTAGATCAGCCATCTGCCTTTGACTCACTGATGTCCAATAAAAATAAGGTTTTTATGTAAAGAAAGGTTTTTGAACACACAGTGCTTCTTTCTGAACACAGCTTCACTTTGATGTCCAGATGCCAAGTACAGTGGTACAAATAAATTCCACTCTTTCTGTGGTTAACCTAGTTTATAAATGTAGAGCTGATGTTGGCCTTAGATAGAATGTGTGTATGCATATGTCAGCACTTCTGCATGAGTTTTGATGATCTTTAGACCAAATTACAGAACAACATGCATGATGTGCTTCCTGTTATTTCTTGCCTCTGAAATGTATGTGCATCGTTCAAACAACTGTCATTCCTTTTACATGGTTTCAGAAAATTTTACAGAGAAATATTTTACTCTTTCCTTAACATTGCATTTTCTTAGAACATTACTGAGCTCCATAATGTCTGTTCTGACCAGTTTAATATCCAGAGTTTCATAAATCTTCAGGTCTACAAAAAGCCATGTTAGAAAAACTGTAAAAAACCTTCCTTGAACCAGAAACAAAGGATAAAGCTATTTAAGATAATTTTTAATGTTTTAAAATTAATTGAATCAAATGTCCTGGTAACACTTCATCTATCTCTATGGTCCTTTTGCTGAACACAGGTTTTTGTGTTTCTTCCCATACCACATTCCTGTCACAAGCCTTTGAAGATCTTGATTGCACCCATTGCTCTCATGCTTAGGTGTCCAGAGGGCAGAACATGGTCTTGATAATAAAACGTTACTATTATACTACTCTTTTGTGATTTGCCTGAAATAAAAATAAAACTTACCTATTGTATTTTCACATGCCTAATTTCACAAAATATCTGTCTACCTGCTAGTTTTTACCATTATTGAAAACACTTTTGGGCTGTCCCCCTGCTGTGAAGAACTATGGTTTTTGGTGTAGGGAATAAAAAGATGGAAAGTTCCAATGGAGATTCAAAACTTAAAAATCCATTCTGGTTCTGATTGCCTCTGGGATTATTGTGTCTCTCCATTCAATATACTGTAAGGCTGCTCTGATTTATGTATGGGGAAGAAAAAGTAAAAAGAACCACAAGCAGCAAAAGGAACCACATCTCAAACTCAATACCTAACCTCAAAATCATCTGATCTGTATTCAGATATGCCTTACTTTCTCTTCAGAAGATAAGTAAATAGTTGAAGGATAATATTTAAATAGCCATAATTGCATTAACTTTATGGATAAATCAATGGTAATAAAATACATCTGACATAACAATATATTACAAGCCTACTTGGATAATGAGGCTCCTTTCTGATGGACAGCAATGAGAGAAGCAATCTTTTTTTTTCCTAATCTAAACTGCAGAGAGTTCCCAGACCAATATTCTTCCAGAGTAGTGTTTGGGTGTTATAGAGGGCAGACCAGTTCAACAAATCAAGTGGATTTGTATTTTCCCATAATGAAAATAGATTTGGATTATTGTTTTGAACTCTAATATCAATATATACTATGGGAACCAACTTGCAAGCACTAGGCATATTAATTTCTGTCTTCAGTGAGACTTGTGAAACTACCAGCAGTCCTGCCCATGCTTCGCAGTTCCACTCTGAGTGTGTGACAGTTTCAAGTCAATGTTACCTCTGTGTTCTGGTGGACAGAATCCAAGCAATCCCTGAGTTACAGCTGACATTTAGGAGAGCAGTTTCTTGGGGACCCCTTCTGTTTCAGACCAGGGGGGTTTTGAGTGGACTTTTTTTCCTTTCTGTATTTTTTTGACTTGTCCAAAATATACTTCTTAAGAACATCTTCTGATTCAATATCTAGGTCACGCTGAAGGATTACACAGGTGACTGTTACTAAATATGGTATGATAAGAGATCAAGGGCAGTTAAAAAAAAAGTTCCTGTTTTGATATGTAAAGCTTTATTTTAAAATATTATTAGCATTATATATGCAGCTCTTACTGAGGATACCACACCAGCTCTTTTGAATCATGGTTGCCTGATACATGCAAATGTCCTTTGGCTCTCCCTAAGACTTTTAAAAATACCTTACAGAAATGTACATATTGAATACATACTGAATTCCTCTAGGATGTCATAATTTCTTCTATAAGCATATATATGCCCTTATGGGTGTATTGCAAAAGATGGGGGAGGGAGATGGTGATGTAAAAAGTTGAAATCACAGACTTAATCAATTTACTGTGAAGAAATCAAAATAAAGACATTTTCTTACCTTCTAATTTACTAAATTATCTCTTCTCCAACTATACAAAATTTACTTTATTTCATGCAAGACTGTTTCTGATCAGGATACTATTTTGAGGAAGGAAGAATTTACATGTGTAATTCATACTGCTTTTCTTATATCTCAGATCTGTTAATAATGCCATTTATCTTGTGCGTTGGGATATTCCAGAGGAGAAAGCTACCTTTGCATGCATTCTCCATTGTTTATGCATTCCTCTCACACACTTATGTGTCCTCGTGTGACCAATTAGTCCTTGCTCTTCCCCTTTGCCTAATAAATCATGGCTCTGTCCACTAGTGACACTGGTACTAATGTGAATGTAGTTCTGCTGCTGAGCTGGGGCCTTGTAGAACACACTGAAAAAATGTCAAGTGTTTGACCTGTGACAAAAGCATAGAGTATTTTATTTGAAAGCACAAAATACAGTTTGAAAAAGGGAGGTTAAAAAACCTGATTGAGTTAAAAACATTCTTGTAGTTGTTTAACAATCACAGTACATTCCTGTTCATTGGTTTAATGCAGTCTCAAAATAACATTCTTTATTCTAGCACTTGGTTTCTGTACTTCTGTGAAATTAATGGTTTAGTAAACACTAGAAAATATGGCCTCAGTAACATCTGACCCCAAAATATAGAATTGTTGTTTAAGTATTTTCTAACAAATAAAAACATCCTTACGAATTTATTAACCTTTTACAATGGAAAAATCCTTTAAGTCTGAATCAAATGTATGATATCCAGTGGGAACCAATAGCAAGTGAAAGTAGAGAAAAAATATCACAATAAATAAAAATGTGAGGGATTGCTATGGAAACAGTAAATGAGAAGTTATAAAGCAGAGAAGGTTGACACAAGATGCTAAGGGCATCAGAGCTGTCTGATAAGTAAGCTGACAAGGATATGGGTAAGAGGATGGTGTTGTAGCAAACCAAGAATAAAATAATGAGGATGTGAATTCATGAGTAACTATGTTGGTAAAGTGGCAACATTCAAGAAATATAACTAGGTGTTGTTTTTTTTTTTTTAATAGAAAAAAGTCCTCTGTATTTGAATCAGATGTATTTCCAAACTCCTTAATAACCAAACAAGATGTTATTTAACATCTACTAGACTCTGATGGTTTATAACTGAGTTCTAAGAGTATGCTTGGAAAACTTCAGTGGCTGTTGAAAATTTCAGTCTAGGAATGATGGTTCTCTGGGCATTACTGGGTAGGAAGGTGATGCTGTGAAGTGTTCTGTGAGATTTGAGATGCATCTAGGCAATATTGAGTACTTTTTTCAGTATAAAGATATGACACAAATTGTAAAATCATTACTAATGTGCAAGTGGCACGAAAGTATTGCAACAGTATACGTATGGCAAAGCAGGGACAGAGAGCTATTCATGTTGCTTGGTAAGCTGGGCCCATTAAATGTGCAAAGTACCTTTTAAAGTAGCCAAAGTTATATATTTTTCAGGTCAGATCGGACTGTGTTATGGAAAGCAGTAACTCTGGAAAAGATTTAGGAGTCAGTGACTAAATAATTCAGCTTGATCTTCTCCTGTGATATTCAGTGTATGAATATAAAGAGGAATTGTAGATGTAGGAACAGGTGATTTTACTTCTGAGTGTGGCACTGATGAAGCTGAAACACTGGTTCAGCTTTTGGTATCCATATTTTTAACAAGGCTTTAAGAATGGATTAGGTTGCAGAACAGACTGACTGTATTTAACTTAGGGTAGAGAAAAGGCCTTAAAAGAAACTTAAAGATTTAAATAATTGTAAAGATACCAAAAAGAATGTTGCTTACATATAAATACCTTCATAAGGAGAAAGTGTTAGCTATTGAAAATTTTTTTATTGCAGAAACAATACTAAAATTAGAAGTAAGGTCCATGATTGATAGCTGGGAACATTATTTGAACACAACAGCAAGGAAAATGGGTCCTCTGTCTTTCAGAATACTGAAACTGTAAAACTTTATTTAAAGTTTTCCTTTAACTGGTTGCAAGCTATTGGACTCGGCATGATATAATTGACTGTGAATGTTCATACCAGAGAATGCTGCTTTCTTGACTAAGTGTATAAACATTGATCAGGTTTTGTTCCTTATAATTTGATAAATCACAAAAGTTCAACATCAACTCTGGACAGAAAATTTGTAATCATTTGTCTTGAGAATTACAGAAAAAGTATTGTAATGGCAGTGTTAAAATATATATGGAGGACAGTTCAAAAATTAAAAGCAGGTATATGGAGAGGTTTCTTGTGAATACAAGCTCTTTATTTATTGTCTTAAAAGAGGAATTTGAATAGGCCCTACTTAAAAAGATTCAAGCCACTTAATGATCATTTGACTTAACTTCAGGCATTGTGGTGCCAGCAGAATGGACGAAATTTCTTTTCAGGGAGTGACAGTGTAGTAACATCGTAATTTTTGTTATGAAATAGATGCATCCAAGTGTGTGGACATCAGGAGTACTCTAGAAAGAAAGTAATTCCTGAATCAGTAGGTGAAATTTGGAAGTATCTTGTTGTTGTCATTATCAGAACCTGAGGATTACTGATCTTGTTGTTAAGAATTAACAGATTAGTGTATTGAATGGATTTACTTTAGTGTCTGTGAAGATACTAGTGGCTAAATGCCTTGAGCTGTTTGAGAGCTGACAAAGATCTTAGGAAAACATCCCCCCTGTTAGGATACTAAGAGATACTGTTTTTCCCGCTTTAGTCACTCCATTCCTTCCCTGCTTTCTTCTTTCTTGTTGCATTGCCCAGCCTAGACATTAGATTCCAGCTGCCCACCAGGTTGTGTTTGGGACAAGCTGAGTTTCTTGCATTTCAGTTTATTCACATGTGAAATGGTCTAGATTGTGTTTATTTCACTGTGAGTGTTCAACACTTAATGTTTTATAGAGAAAGACAAAGTGGTGTTATTTTATCATTAATGGAAACTGCCATGGGAAAGGATTTTAGTTAAAACAGTTTATGTTAGGCATTTTATTCTGAGTGTATGTACAGTCCATAGCTGAGCTACAGTCTGGACCTTTTCTTCTTGACATCTCAAAAGTTTCGTGTGCCATAGTTTGATTGCATATGATTGAAGTATTAACTATGTTCATAATTTGAAGTATATATTGAAGTATAAACTATGTTCATAATTTTTGATAGAGAAACACAAGAAGGTCGAGTTTGGTGATGGGCATAGCCCAGGAAGAGTTCTGGTGGAAAAGCCTTCTTGCAGAAAGAAAGACAGGAAAGTTTGCAGGGTATTGGCTTTTACTCGTCTTATTTCTAGAATTCATCTCAATTAATAGCCCTGTAAATTCTTTCCTGGTCGTCTCTTTGCATAGGATTTTCCGTAACTGTGAGCTGTTTCTTTCATATATGTTGCATTTGCACTTTTGTTATCCCATAAGAAGACACTGATTTTTCATAGATGAGAAACAAGGTGAGGTGATTAACAGTGCAGTCAGACAGCAAACATGATCAGGACACACAAATGCATATTATAAATAATCTCATCACCACTTCTACTCTCTCTTCTGCTTGTGTTTCCTGTATGTTTGTTTTTTTAATCTCAGAGGAACTGACCAACTCTTACCATGTTAGGGCCAGCATTGTGTGTTGTCTCGTTTACAAAACATGGACACATGGTCAATCATGTCTAAATGTAAGAAGCTTCAAAAGATTGTTATACAATTCTTGCATGTTCTTGCTTCTCAAATTATTGTTACTTATCATTATTTAATGTTCAAACTATACTATAAAATTTACTCTGCTATAGCAGGTTACTGTCAGAGAGTGGGTCAATGCCTGTCCTAAGGCCTACTGATCATACAGAAAAATGAAATGCGAGACACTCATGGAGGCTGACCGTGGAGTTTGCATACTTTTTAGCTAAATAATCAGACTTCTAAAAATGGAATGCAAAAGTTCCCAAATTCAACCCCTGACTTCATCATGTGCCTGGTAAGACTTCAGTTTTACCCAGGTATAGCTGTTCAAAGAAGTTTAAAGGCTGAGGGAAATGCTGTTGGCAACTCAATATGTAATAACCCCCCTTGTTCGTAGCATCTTCCCCTTAAGTCACTGGAGAGCCAGTGTCCCTCTCTACCATCTTACAGCCCTAACTGAAGCAAAGAAACTCAATGACCACGGAGTGTCATTAAGCAATGTGTTCTCTTTATTACAGCACCGGGCAGCACGGGGGATATCTCCTCCTAAGGTCCACCTGTCGGAACAGTGTATGTGTATTATATACAGTTGCAGTATTCATATTCATTACATTTCTTGGAATGGCCAGGGTGAAGCTGATTATTTCTCAGAACTCATTGACATGGTTTTCTGCCTCCTTGTGCACGCACGTTATCATCCAGAGGGTCTTTGAGGGTCTTCAGATGAAAACTCAAGATCTTCCTCTTGGATAAACTTTTGACCTTTCCTTCTTGCACGTGCTGTCTGCCGTCCTGGTTAATTGCCAGACCACTAGTTTGTACCAGTTCAGTTCCTGTATCTGGTGTTTGAAGCACCATATCACATAAATCACTTTGACATTATGTACATCCTGTGAGTATTGCTGGTCCCAAAAATAATTCCTGATATATGCTTTATTTTCAGAAGGTTACAGGTTAACTCTATTTTAGTTACAAAAGATTAAGAGTCTACTGCTTCATTTCATAACATAAATTGTCTTTAAGCACAATGCAGTTCAAGACCAATCTTCCAACTTTAGAAAGACCCTAGACCTTACCTTCTAAAACTTCCTCTTCACTCTTGTAAAAATTTAGATAGATGCCTTGGTCTTTCTCAGATGGAAGTCTTACTGATTTGAAGACCGTTGGTTCTGATAGAACGAAAGAGTTATATGACAAATGTGTACTGTACATTCAGCAGTATTGCTGAGAAGTAGCTTTGTTGTCACTGGCAATATAGTGGGGCACTAACACTCCTATTACTATCCTCATCAGATAGGCAGGGGATGTTAGCCCTAAAGAAGAAATAGGATGATTTTTTTTCCTGTGAGAAATTTGCCCAACAGCACAAATCTAACAGTAGCCATTGATGTCAATGAAAAACTACTTATGGCTGAAAGGTTTGAAGTTGCCCTGTTAACATTTAGCCAAAACCATAGTTTTTTCACAGGGAAAAGCATTCTGTTTCAACATATAAACTGATAAGCAAGTTCTGGAAGAGAGATGAGTGGAAAATGAGCAGAAAAGTGTAGATGAGAAACAGAAGTCCTAAACTACACTAACTCTGTGTGAATGTTACCTGTACTGAGACCAGGGTAGAGGGGGAGCATGTGAGAGGCAGAAGGTTTAACTCACCAATTCAGCAGGATTTCTTAGTAAGGTTGACTGTTGATTTGAAGGGGTGTGGTTACTTTAGGTTGGTTACTTAATGGCATGGATTTAAGTTTAATTTGACACTGTTGTTGTAAACCTTCTCTAGCTGTTTCTTTTCCTGTGCCCACACACTACTGTTAGTAATTTCACAGTGGAAACTGATCATTTCTTGTTGTGGTAACTCTTGGCCCTTCGCTGTGGCATTCATCACAGCTTTTCCTTCTCACATAAGAAACCTGCAAAAGCTTGTTTTTCAGATCTCTTCAGAAGAAGAAACACCATGTGTGACTCATGATTCTAATACTTTTTGATGCCGGTACACCTCATTCTTTTTTTTATTAGAGTATCTTTTTATCTACATTAGAAGGACATACTGTGCCAGATTTTATATACAGAAAGTAAAGAAATTGTCCACACTTCCAAGTATTCTGGAAAGATGTTTGAAATAAACCTTTTCTGTGTTGATGGGAGGGTTTTATGAGCTCCAGATAGGAACATGCTGTGGAAATCTGTGTGCTCTTTCTAGGAGCAACAGAACTGTCATTTTTTGCTCTTACTGGTCTCCTGCACTGTTAAAGATCACACATCCCCTTCAGTCAAGTTCACCTTTATATAGTTGAAAAAAATGCTGCAAGCATCCCAAAAGTCTGTCCCTGGCTGCTCCTCTTTTAGAGAGTTGTGCTGCAGTAACTAGGACATACCTTTACAAAGTTTAGTATGGTAAGTTTAGTTAGCAGGATCAAGCAGTCAGACTTGGGAAATTCTTTGGTCTTGTTGACTTGGCTAGGTCTCCCAAATTGTGAATTTAGAGATAAATCTTAGTAACCAGCACTTCTCTTTCTGGGGCACAATAACCATAGCTTAATAAAACTTTTGTATACGAGAGAAATGAAAACTATCCTAAATGCATTTCATTCTTAATTAAAAGTGGAATTTGCTGCATTTTGGACGTTTGAAGTTGTACTGCTCCAGTCATGCTATTATTTATGCTGGAGCTTTTCTGAGTTTTATTTTTGCTTAAGAAGATATGCTGAAAGTAAATGACGCATGCATGAGTTCTGTTGACTTTACCCATGAAGCTTGTGGATCTTTTGGGCTGAGAAGTCCGTCTTGGGTGATCTGCAGGTGTAATCTATAAATGGCACTGGGTTATCCACTGAGATTTAATGTGGTTTTTAAGAGATTCTTAATTTTAAGAAGGAAAACTGCTTGTAAATTAGGAGGAAATCATGGCAAAGCTTAATTCCTGATGCAAGTCTGTCTAATGTTATATCCTGTTATGTTAAAAATTCAAGGCTGTATAATCATGTCATTTTGAGTGATATAATTGTTTAGTTTAGTGAGCAATTTGTATCACTGTAGCACCTTCACACAAAACAATAGGAGAGCACTGTGAACATTAATTAAACTCTGTGACAGCTCTTAGATGGAGGCAAGTTCTGCTCTCATGCTTCATATTGGGAAAATATTGCACAGAAAAATTGGCAGTGCAGTTCTTTGATACACATCTTTTACCAGATAGTCACTTGAGGATGTTTCTTTTCTCTCTCCACCCCATGATTCCTTCAGCTGTGCCAGTTCAAGTGTTTGCACAGTCCTGTACTTATATAGGATTTGTTCATAAACCGTATGAATTTGTTTTCCTAAAATTAGTTTGTTTTTATGATTGGAGTACAGCCCCAGGTAGTGTTGAATTGGCATAATTAAAGGGAAAATAACCCATGGGGAAAGAATCTCTTAAACCAGTTCACCATAGGTTAATTAATTGTGCCATAGATGAATGATAGTGGATCCCACTGAAGTAAGCAACAAAACCTCTGCTGGTTTCATCATTGTGGTTTTTGCCAGTCTTCAGCAAAGCCAAAAAGAGAAGCAGCTCCCTGGATGCTTAGAAGCAAAAACCTTCCCCCATTTCTTCCCTTAATGAACAAAAAATATCTTATTCTGGCCACAGTATGCTGCTTGCCTACTTGCTTGTATACTAACAACATAAAAACTAAACATTCTCTGGTTGGAATAAAACACTTAATTTTAATCTGAGGATTAAACCACTAATCACTGGCTATTAAATCACAGATTAATAAATCACTAATTGCAGATATTAAATTATGTCACTTCCTAAACAAAGTAAGTAACACCAAGTTTATATTAAGAAAATGAAATGTCAAAAAGGTGGCTCTGGGAAGGAGTAGTAAGAATAAGGTCATATCAGTGTGATGATGAAGTTAGGATTTTCAGTCATGCACAAGACAGCAGATTCAGTGTTAGCCTTAATTCTGTACCTGTGCATCTATGTAGCATCATAGAGCTCTTCAATATACCTTTGGACTCTTCAAGCTGTTTTGACACCTTTGCAAAAGCAGACTATTCAGTTGGTTTAATTCCTTCACAGAGTCACAGAATATTCTGAGTTGAAAGGGACACTGCTTTGGCTCATCTTCTGCCTGCAAATGGGTTTGCTTATTATAATGGTGGGAAATAATTGTCTCTCTGAATTAGAGCCATTTCTTTCTGTGGTGCTCATCACAGAATTTATTTCATCAAGCTGTACAGTAAACAGGGTTCTCTTATCCCTTCTTTCACATATGAGAAACTGAGAATAAAGCCAAACATTTTTTTGGAAGTGACCACCTTGAATTAACTCAGCCTGAGCAGTAAGAGCTCAAAATGAATTTCTGCAGACTTCAGTTTGTGTATTGTGGCATGAAGACTATCCTGCAAGAGTATCATTCAAACTCTTTTTAAAATTTTATTTTATTTTAAGGCTGATAGAGGATTACAACTATTACTTAAGACAGGCATTTGAACCAGCAATTAAGATGTGAAGGTCTCTTTGTGTCCTTATTGGTACCTTTGCACCAGTCAAGCTGTTTAACAGAAGTCTTAAAAGTCAAGTGTAGCAAACAGTTGAACATATTTTTCTTTTTCATGGTGCTTGTCTGCATAACTGCATTTTTTTTCTTGAATTTACAGCTTCTGTCAGTCCTGTACTCTTAAGAGGCAGTTTAGCTGATTTAGGGAGTGAATCAGTAGATTTAATGGACTATACTGATCTTACTTTAAACAGCTAATTTTCAATATCCTTTGGGCTATTTGAGACAAGCAGGAAAAGTGGTACTGATCTGATCTGATTACATTTCATTGTAGTCTCCAATGATTGACTATTTAGTACATTTGAATTGAGAGAAAAAAGTCTCTGGGTTTTAGACTTCCAGTTCATACAAATTTCAGTTTCATAAAAGCTGGAATTAGTTAAACATCTTTATGTGATGTCTTTATAAAGTTGGGTAGGCAGAGTCCAGGTGGCTAAAATGAAGAAAAGAAACAAAATAAGAACTTAAAAAGACCCAGCCAGATAGAATGAAAGAGGTTGACTTCATCTGAGAGTACAACTAGCTGCTTGCCTGAATTCTCACTGTACATATCAGGCAACCTGAAGTTCCTCTGTAACTTTGCAGCTTGTGCTGCATCTAATTGATAGAAGGGACTGCCGATCTGGTCTTACTTCTCAGCACTAAGATGAATTTAAAATGTGTAGCTATGTACATGGCTTTAGCCTACATTTAATGTAGCCACTCATTATGGGGCGATACTGCTGTATGAATTTTCATGTCAGTGACCAAGCGAAAAGGTCACTGGTTTTATTCAGCTGCATGTGAGGTGCTGCCCTGGTTTAACCCCAGCCAGCAACTGAGCCCCACGCAGCCACTCCCTCACTCCCCCACCATGGGGTGGGGGAGAGAATCAAAAGGGTTAAAGTGAGACAACTCATAGCTTGAGATAAAGACAGTTTAAAAGGTAAAGCAAAAGTCGCGTGTGTAAGCAAAGCAAAGCAAACAAGGAATTCATTTCCCACTTCCCATGGGCAGGCAGGCGTTCAGCCATCCCCATAAGAGCAGGGCTCCGTCACCTGTAATGGTGGCTTTGAAAGACAAACCCCATCATTCTGAATGTCCCCCCTTCCTTCTTCTTACCCCAGGTTTATATGCTGAGCGTGATGCCATATGGTGTGGGATATCCCTGTGGTCCATTAGGGTCAGCTGTCCCAGCTGTGTCCCCTCTTGTGCACCCCCAGCTCACTGGTGGGTGGGGAGAAAAGCAGGAAAGGCCTTGCCACTGTGTGAGCACTGCTCAGCAGTAACAAAAACATCTCTGTGCTACCACACTACTGTTTTCAGCACAAATCCAACATAGCTCCATGCTACCTACTTTAAAGAAAATTAACTCTACCCCAGATAAAACCAGAACACGTAGATATATGTGAAAATAGCTATGAAGTTTGAAAGCATTGCAGAAAAGATTTTCAGGTCCCCTTTCAGCAGGTATACTCCTTCTTAAGCTTATCCTCATGTAACAGGAGTCCTTTATTATTCCAAAATAAGATAGCATCAGTTCAGAAAATTGGAATGTCTAATCATTCTGCCTTCTGATGACTGATACCTGTCCCATAAGCTACTAATTTTTGCAGATGCTGTCACATGCCAGTAAGGGAGCTGCTTTCTTCTTGAATTGCAGTGAGACATTACACAGTGTTTATATATGACACAAAATATGAATGATGTCTATAAATATAATGAGAATAAAAAATAAAAATACAGTCTATGTATACATTAGAATCTTTATTTCTTTATATTTTAATTGATCAATAGATCTTATTTGTCTTTTCAGGAAATGCCATTCATTGTACAAACCCTTGGTTGTTTTATTCTATCAATACATCACAGTGTGTTTTCTAGGTACCTTTATGATTTCTGTTGGAAACTGCCAAGATACTTTCTGGTACTGGTTTGTTTAGATAGTATAGTTTTGAAATGATTCCTGTTTTGGACAAACCTCCTCTCTAACAAGACTTTGTGAAGTTTCAGGGACAAAATAATATGAACTTTAGGTAAGGATCTCCAGTACACGTCTCTTTTGATAGACTTCTTTATGTAGCCTGTCTTTAGATACCACAAGTTTTGTACTTATTTCAAAAGTTGATTCTTGTTCAGATTTTGGGAGCTGAACACCTTTGGGAATAGTTCAGAGCCTCACAGCTGTGTGAGACCTTTGTGTTTAAAAAAATCAGCACACTTCCCTTCTGTTAAAGCACATGTTATCTTCAGTGTAGTTTCCTTGAAGCTTCCTTTAGAATCAGATGTTAAATTCTGAATTTGCAATCAAAAGGGATAGTCACTGGTGCATGGGATGATGAGTACCTTTCTCCTTCTCCCTCCTCCCATGTCAGCTCAGATCCTTTCCAGTTGAAATGAAGTACCAGCTAAGCATAAGATGTGTAAAGTAGTCAAGACAATTCTTCAGAAAGACCTATACCAACTCTACTGTACAAAATAGTTCCATTGCTCCTACCTTGTGAAAGTCTGCTGTGTTTGTGCATGTGTTCTGATATATCTTGTGTAGATCAGTGCCTAATTTCTTTTGATATCTGACTAACCTCATTGCAATTTCCTCAGTTGTAAAAGTGGCAGGAAACTTTTACATAACATGAACTAATAGCAGGAGGTCTATTCTGTTATAGTTGCTGAATTATTCTGCAACTGTTATTCAAGTCCCTCGGTGTTTGCCATTTTTCAGAATGACTGACAGTAGGAAAACTAGACCACATGCTCAGGGCAGGGTTAAGTATCTTCTGGTATATTTTTACAGCATTTGCTAAGATGAGGCCCTGATCACAAAACGGAGGTTTAAGTCCCACTGCATTGATGGTATGCAGTGTTGCTCTGTTCAGTAGTAGAACAGCCCTGATTCTGGCAGTGGTGCAGACCCTCTCCTCAGTCTCCCTATCATGTCCAGTGTGCTGTTCCACAGGTTGGTGTGTGAGACTTGAGGTCTCTGTCTGCTGGGAAGGGACTTCTATGCCTCTGCCTGTAGGACTGTGAATCAGATACGGTGTGTGTTTGTGTTCTTCAACTGCAGCACTTGGTAGGTGAGGTCAGGAGGGCTCCTGTTCTTTGCTTTTGTGTGCCTCTGAGTCTAGATAAATACTGCAGTTGTTGAGTGGGGATGATAGGAGCAGGCAAAGGGATAATTAAATCTAGAGTTTCTAAGTATCTGACAGTTCAGTCAGATATCTGATGTATGACTTCGTAAGAGACCTATCTGCAATGGCTGGGTGCCATGGGAAACTAGTCAGCAGAAAGCATTGCACATGTCTCAAGTTAAAACCACATGTATTGAAGGGGTTTGCACTGTTGCTGTCTCTCTTTGTCTCTGCTTTGTATTTGTGCTGACAGAATACTTGAGGTCGCTAATTGCTATTCTTCTGTTTGAGCTATACCGATGGTTATCACTCATACTACTTCAATGCTTGGCACACTTGCAGTTGAAGAATATCTGGAAAACAAGGTGAGAAGAGAGAAAGGGGATACAAGATATCTTCAGTCGTGTTCAGATGCTACTTTGCTTCCTGACCTTAAATATTATTTATCTGTTGATAAGCAGATGCAGTAATGCCCATCCTGCTCATTTACACAGCTGCATGGATAATGACTAGATTTTTTTCCTCCTTGTTGAACTTCTCGTGCAGGGTAGATGAAAGTACTTTAAATCATGGATGTGTCAAGCTGACACTGTTATTTCTGTTGTTTGTCTGCAGAAGCTGGAAAAGTCTGACTTGAATAACTGGGAGAACATCAGAGGACCCAGTATGTGGGAAGATTCCAGGACTGTTCAGCAGCAACGGCGGGAGGCTCTCCGTCTCAAGCAGAGTGACTGAACAAGCCTACTTTGGTGCCTCTGAAAAAAAAAGTCTCTGGGTGGACTTAGTTTTTAATCCAGTGTCAGGAACAGACATGGGAGCAATTGCACCGAGCAGTTCATGCTGGTGTATGTATAAGTAACTGTGAGATCAGTCCAAAAGGCACTGTATTACATGAAGCTCTGTGTTTGCATCCATTTGCAGAGTACCACAGGCTGTATATGTGAATTTTCAATTAAAAAAAGCTGATGATTCTACTTAGAATATCCCGTTGTTTTTCATCTCTAACATTCAAAACTGCGTCAGCAAGGAATAACATTTCAAGAATCACTTGTCAGTACCAGAAGTTGTCATCCTAATGAGAACAACAGTGCTGTCATCTAGATGTGTGTGACCAGATAAATGCTGCTTCAGGGAGCCACTGCCTGACTTCAGGCTTTTAAGCTTGGAAGGGACTCCACAGGCATATGAGCTGTTTGGAACAGTAAGTCCATTCTTGGCTAAATAATACTCATGTGTTTCATTTTCAGGGACTTGACTGTATAAAGGCATGTACAGAACGTCAGCTGATAAGTGGTGAAATAACATTTGTTTAGCCGTGTTTAGATTTTTATGATTAGTTTATCGATACCTTCTTGCAGGCAGGACCTCTGCACTGGAACTTCTTCCAGTTGGAAACACTCTTCCTCACTAAAAACTGTGCTGTTTCTTTGTTAGTAAATATTGTAGCAGAATCTTATTGAACCACTGTGCAGTGGCAAAGCTCATCTTACATATATTACTACTTATATATTTGTGCATGTGCACAGAAATTTTTTATCTTTCATGGATTCTTCTGAAATGCTTGTCTTTTTATATTTGTCTCTGTGTGCTAAATGTTTGTTAGAGGACATCATGACAACTCTTCTGCTGAGAGAGTTCAGTGAAGAAGCATCCAGCTAATTTTTCAAATTGACTTCTGGGGAAGAAGCAAAGATATTTCTCTTGCATGAAGCCGTTAAACTTACCAGTTTTCTTGATGAACAAAATACTCACTGAAATATCTTGCATATTGTTAGTAATTTGATCTTCTGCAAAGACTGTTTTGGGAACAGTCATTTCATCAGTTTTTGAATTCAGTTGTAAATAATTACTTATATGGACAACATTTCTTATGTCATAACTTAGAACCCAGTTTTAGTGGATTGTTTGCTGGTTTTGAGGTCCTCCCACCCTTCCCTTTTTCAGAGGCACTAAATCTTGTAGTTTCTGAGGACATATTTGTAATTACCTTTGAAGTGCCATCTCTGGAAAATGATGGATTTATCTTAGCACCTCTGAGAAGCAATGACATGTAGTTGGAAAACTTTCCAACTTGCTCTCCTCTTCAACTTTCCTTCTAAAAGACAGCCCATATTTATTGATAGTCCACTAAAATAAAATTCCACCATTTTTATTAATACTGTTGACTCATTTATGAATTAAAAAAACCCAAAACTAATAATAATTGGAACAGAAGCTGTACTTTTCATAAAAGGGGAAGAGCTATTTCAGCAATTTATCTTTATTGCCAAGCACTTGAATAGTGGCTTCATGTTTTATGCTATTCTTTTCTTAGCCATTGAATTGGAAGTAATACTTTTGAAAGGCGCATTGAGAGCCAATTAAGTCTCTTAAGTTGTCATGCAACCTAGTTGAAGGCACTCCAGAAATGTGGACAATTACAGTTCATAACAGTAGCAGGAGAGGCAAACTTCAGTTGGTTCAGAACTCATGCTTAGTTTGGCTGCTTCTTTGAACTATCCTTTTGAAAGCCACTTACAGCACTTCTGGTTATCTCCAAGGCACCTGGAGACAACCTTGTTCAATTCCTGAATTGTAATTCTACACGTCTGTGGCTGGAGGGTTTTGGAGGTAATTAAGTGCAACTGTCAGTCTGAGGCACTGACTGACGTTTTTGCATCCTCTTTGGTAACTGGCATATACAGGTCTGAGAGGAATGAAAACAAGGCTTTAGAGAGAGGTGTTAAGTATTACAAGGGTAAAAGAGAGGACTGAAGAAGCCAGATCTAATCTGTTTGCTGAAATGAGAAATAAAAGAAGGAAGTCTGGCTAGGTGTCTGTGTGACTGAAAAATTAGTTTCAAAATCCCTGTTTTGACAATAAGGGAGAAAGTGTTTTTCTCTCAAAGAAAAAAATTAGCCAGGTTGGTCTTTGCGGTCTTACGTAACAAGAAAAGCAGTAGGGTGTAGAAGTGCAGGGAATCGGGAGCACGAGGCTCCAGAGATAGGGAGAGGTCAGCACAGCACCACAGATACATGGGTATCTGTCTGGATGGTTCCCAGTGGCAACTGTCTGCAGCTCCAAATGTTGACCTGTTCTTTGTGTGAGATCATTCTGTGGATGGATCCTGCCTATTGAGTGTGGTTTTTCTAAAGCACTTTGAATGTGCGGACACACGGATGACCCAAAAGAGAACACGCTCAGTATCTTCATTCATCTGTAACAGACGAAGGAGAGCCTTAGCAAAAGCTGTAGCTACTGTGGTGCAAATGAGGCTTCTAAACTACTGAATAGCACAGCAGTTGAATTTCAAAGCTACGAAATACATCTGGATGAGCAGGTCACTGTTAAAAACTTGGAGAATCAAAATGCAGGGAACAATCTTGCTAAAAGTGATCCTCCAAGGTCTTGAAGATGGGTCCAGCTACCCAAAAAAGGTAGGTCATGGTGTAATAGGACATGAGTGATGGGAGTTTTAGACCAGAATTTAGAATGGAGAAACTTCTGAAGAACAGCCTAAACCTATCTCATAACCTGGGGACCAGTCCCACAAAGCAGAGGAAGAAATCCATTTCTTCACAGAGAAGCAGCAACTTGGAGTGATTTAAAGGTCAGTGTTCACTGGATGTTTTACATGGACACTTCTTGTTTCATTGTATGTGCGTATGTATGGGTGAAACTTAAAACAGGACGTTTTACCTTCTGAAATAACTGCACAGACCCTTGTACTTCTTAATGATCTTGCATTTGCTCTGACTTGCTATGTTTGAATTTCCAGCACAAGTCCAGGGCAAGTTTCACTTTATATTCTGTATTTTCCAGAGGGTTTTATTTCTGCAAAAAATGTGAAAGCCTAATATTATCCTTTGCTACTAACTACTTTATATCCACTTGGGTTAAAAAAAAAAAAAAAAAAGAGAAGAAACAGAGGAAAAATTGGAATGATCTGAAGTCTTAGGAAAGCAAAATAACTATTTTAACATAAATATGTTCCAAAAATTTTCCTATTTTCCTTAAGCTTTTATGGTTGCAAAGGCTGCTTATTGTGAGTGTTTTCAGTGGAAAACCGCTTTTCATCCTTCAGTGGAGTAAGGTTCACAAAAAAATTTCCACTCTAATTTTAGACTAGCTAACTAGAAGGTTTTAATCAAAGGAAGGTAATTGCTTACTGTTAGGCCTTCATTTTTTTACAAGGACTTGCAACCAGACTCAGCCAACATACAAATAGTCTCTAGACTTAGAAACAAAAACTCCATACAAATGTTTTTCTTAGAACTTGTACTCTCCCCAGGAGCCCAAAGCAGTCTTTCATACCACTGGAATCAGACCGACCATATTTTCTTGTTGAATATGTGTTTTAACTGCATGTTTAACTGTCTTGTTTAACACAGGTAATTAAAGTTTCACCCTCGTGGTTTCCATGCTGCTTGGGAGATGTGTTAAAATTAAATTCAACCAAGGCAGCAGCTGGTAGTGCTGCAGAATGGACATGTAAAATATGGTTATACATTGCAAATGTGAGTAGTATATGTGTCGTAGTCACAGATCACTTGAGAAAGAAAAAAAACCACACCAAAAAAGTCCCCAGAAGTAAGGGAGCACTGTGCATTGCCAGTGCCTCTGTAGGAGAAATTTATGCACTTCTACCTGGCATACTTGGAGTCTGGCACGATGTGCCTCAGTGGAAAAAAATGGCCATACCTTTGTAGCATGCCTGTTTCAAGGTACTTGATGAGATCCTTGATGTTTGATACCAACTCCATTGTGTGTGTACAGTAGCAAATCCATTATGGTATCAACCTGAAGGGGGCCCAGTGGCTCCCAGGAGTATCGCTTAATCCCACACAGGGTCAGGGGTAAACCCGTCTCTCTGCCCTACAGACCCATTCTCCCTCCTTCTTCTGTCCTGTCTTCCAGTGTTCCTCCTAAAAAGTAACAGTTCAGTCTCTGAGCTGCTCTTTTCTAATGGAGGTGGCTGCAAAATGTCACCCTCTTTTTTTAAAGTTCATTGTCTACCAAGAATTGAAAAATAGTGGTTTCTAAATGAATTTGAATATGCCCAGTAAAATGTAAGCTCAGAAACACAGACCCAGTGCTGTATCCCCTTAAGGATGGCACCCAGCATACACCGGGTCTCTTTTTATCTTCAGATACACAATGCTGTGCTCTCTATTTTATGTACAAAGGAAATTAAATGTACTTTTTTCTTTAAAAGATGAGATCTTCATTTATCTCCAGCTGTCAGTTCCTAATAATGTTGCCCAGAGAAGTGTTATCTGTGATTTAGTGGCTTTAGTGGACTATCTTTTGTTCAACAGAGGACAGCAGAATAAAATTTCAGCTTAATATAGCTCTTTTCTTACTTCTTCTGAATAAACAGAGGAAAAAAGGAGAGGAAGAGCAAAGCATCTTTGGTTCCAGACTCAAATTTCTTCTGCTTTGCAATAGATAGGGCATTTTAAGAAAGGAAAGGAGGAAAAGTGGGGGAAAAAAGAAAATAAGAGAGACGAAATATGGAAAGAAAAAACTTAGGGACAAAAATAGTAATAGAAAACAGGGTGTTTTTTCTGACTGGTCACTCTGGATGGAATAAGAAGGAAAATTGTTTCTATCTCATGAAAAACTTCTGAGCTCAAAAAATACTCAAGTCTGAATGAAAAGTCAAGTTCAATATTTTGCAAGCTAATGGTTTTAGAAATATTTCTATTTGGGTGAAGTGCTATGTGTTGTTTTGGTTTACATGTTTTTCCATTCTTGATTCTTCTTTGTCAGGTACCTTAACTCTGGAAATGAAAAACCACCACTGATCTTAAAAGTGCAGTTTTCACTTAGAAGACTGACAGCACAAAACACTTCAACAGTTTCCCAAGCTTTTCACAAAAAGTGTTCTCAATAAGAGCAAAATCTACCAAAATAGGTCTTTCTCAATGAACAGATTGCAAAGTGTCAATCAACCAGATTTAGAAAAAAAATTTGTGAAAGATCTTTTTTCAATTTTCACCAGTCAGTTCCTTTGTTAACTGGTGAGTGCTGATGCTGCTTACTGATGAGGATGTGATTGCACACCTCTGTGGCTGCATATGCCAGCCTTCTCCCCACCAGATGTGCACACCTGCATTCGGAATATGGCATGCTTGCAATTTAACCAAGGATTTTGCTGCTCAGCAACTTGTAAGAAAAGACTTACACCTTATTGCCTCCAATATTCTGCTATCCCACTGTAAGCTTTACATGAACTAAAGAAGTTTCCTCAAAAACCAGTTCATTTTCCTCCCTGATTTTGCTTATTCTACAACTGAAATTTACTTCCGGTTAGTTCCTTTTAAATAATGTTACTTTTTATTAGATATTCAAACAGCATGCTCATATGTCATAATATATTAAGAAGAAACCCAGCATTTTTCCCAGTCTAAAAAAACCACTGCCCCTGCTTAAATACTAGATTTAGGCTTTCCATCATTTTAAGTTACCTGTCTAGCAACAAACTGGCAAAGATGGAAATACTTCAGTCCTGCTAATGTTCATATGTATTTGAAGTGACTGTAGTCCACACAGTTTAGAAGTCATGTCTTACCATTATTTGATTATCCACCCCACCACTGCAGATGCTTTTTGGCCTTGCAGACATCCTGACTCAGATGCAGTTAAAGATGTGATTAAAGATAAACACATATTTTCAGTAAAAAAACCTGTGATTACACATTTCTTATAAAAGACCTTTTGGGCTGAGTGCTCCCTGGGAATTACAAACATCCTAATCAGCTGTGCTGGAATAATAGCAAAAATCGTATGTTTTATTTTTATCATCCTTTAAATCAAGATGAACTTGAATACAGTTTGATCAAATTTTTAAAAGTTCACTCTTGCCCTGATATGGGGATTTTTTTTTAAGATTTAAAATAGTTATGACAGACAGTGTTTTTTTGCAAGTTGGCTTAGGGAAGTCATTGCTGAGGAACAGCTGGGAATATTCACAGTATGTTTCAGTTTAGGTAAAACTCCATATATTTTAAATAATCAGAAATTTAAATATCTTAAATACTTATTTGAATGTTTGAATTTTAATGTCTTTCGTGACCAGCATAGAACAGGTTTCTGACTAATCCAGGTTATTCAAACTTTGCAAGAAAAAGCTGGATATGGAAACTTGGACTTTGTATGGACAGACCCAGTTGGCTGGGCAGTGATTTTGAATATGAATAGGAGCAGGAGGCCTTTATCTCTTATCTTTCATCTATTCAAGAAGATTTCTTACCCCTGTGTTGAATTATTCACAAGAGAAATTAAAAATTGAGCAGTCTTTGTCCCTTGAAGCTACACGGGGTTGTGCGATGTTACCTGACAGGTCCATTTTTCTCACACATACTGCACATGGTCTTAAAAGTTCTGTCACTGGCATGCGCTGTCCACTTTAACAGCCACCTATTCTGTACAATGTTTATGCATTTCTCTTTCTGTGTGTTCAGGTAATGCCAAGAAACTAGCAGGAGAACAGGTGTTAGTTCTCTCCTGTGCTCTCTGCCTGGAGATCTGTGATCTAGGAACTGCTGCCGTAGTCGATGAAGGTATCTCTGTGCCTTGTTCTTTTGTCCTTGGAGAATTCTTCTTTTGCCATCGGAGGATTCACCACTCTGCTTTCTTTGCATGAGAGGTGTAGCAGAAGAGAATTCATTTTCCCACTGACAGATGGTAGCTCCAGAGAAGTCAAGTGTCTCTGCAAACATTAACATCAAGTCACATCATCTCACTCAAAGGTAGATAGATGTCTACCAAGGTGGCTGTTGAATTATGCTCTGCTGCTTGTCCCTGTCCACTGATCTTGGAAAGCACTTAGATGATGAGTTTTGATCACTTTGCCTTTATAAATCTAGTTTTAGGTGAGGTTGATCCCAAGAAGTTTCATTTAGATTTCATGGATGTTAAGACAAAACCTTGGCATGAGGGCTTGCAAAACCAGCAAGGGCCTGTGTTCCTCTGAAAATGCTCTTGGCCTCTCTCCTTGACCTCTCTGGTACAGTTATCAGGTCTGCATTTGAAAATTAGGGCAACTCTGGTGCTATCATGTTTTTTAATTAATTATTTCTTCTTTCTCTGAAAAGCTGATGAGTTTCCTGACAGTTTAAATAAAGATTCTCTCAGTAAATTATTATTACAGAGATCAACAAATATTTTAGTATGTCACACTGGTGTTTAGGTAGAAATTGCAATGCCAGCATTGCCTACTACAGAGGTAATGTATGTAAGCTACTTTCCTGATAAAATCTGGCAAATCATGGCAGGGACAAGGGGAAGTCATCCTGTAGGCAGGACTGAACGCAGTCCTGTCTGAAATGAAGATGAAATAAGGTAAGGAAATACATCTTTCCTACTTCAAAAGCAAGGTTTCTCTTTACCATTCTTCAGCCAAAGCTCATGCTGTATGGGCAATAAGGTCAGAGGATGCATCATCTCCCCTACAGTCATTGGGGAGTGATAAAAAGGTACTTTCTGCCATTAAAGATAACCCTGTATGCATTAAGGGCATGAATAGTGTCAGCAAACTGGCCCTGTGAGACCACTTTATTGATGCTGCTTCAGGTTTCTTGTAACATGCAAACCAGTGTTATTACAGTAGAGAACTGGCACAGACCTTTCAGGATTATGTGCGGAGAGCAGCAAGTCAAATACCATCTGCCTAACGTTATAAATTCCGAGTATTATTCCAGAGAGGTTTGCCTGAATCTCCTTTGCAGAGCTCACAGAGACAGCTGCCAGTTGCTTTTATCCTCAGCCCCCTTCCCATCATCACTTCTTGACCTTTTGGCTAAGATCAAGTGTAGTATCAGTTGAAGTCTTGGCTTGTGCTGTCTTTGGGGACTCTATCCTGCCCTGGCAGCAGGCTGGGCTCAGTGACCTCCTAGCTCTTATCCATCTGTAACTACTATTATTCCTGCTTTTTAAGAGACCTAGCAGCTTTTAGAAGTCGAGTCCCATTTAACATGCCTTGCAAGTACAGCTGAGATGCACTGCCCTGAATTACTTCTGTTTCAAAAGGCAGGTGGGTCTCTGTGTTTTGAAGTGGGACAAATTGCAGTGTAGCTCGATTCCCTTCTGTGGAGAGCCAATAAGGAACATTTATACTTTTTAAAAATTGTTTTAATGCTTAGAGGAAATATAACACCAGAATTTCTGGAAGAAGACAACACTGTTAAGTCCTCTGAGAGCTTTGCAACCCTTTATGAATAGGGTTCTGGGGCCAGGCAAAAACATCTCTGATGTTGGAAGACCTTAAAATATTGTGATAATATGTTCTTATTTGTCTAGGTTTGTAAACTTCATAAGTCCAGAGCTGAGGATACACAAGGGATGCCATAGTTGTCAGCCAGACTTAGTGCCTGAAGAATTTATTTAATCTTGGCTTTTACACACAGATTTAACTTGGTGGTTTGTTCTGTTTTGTGTTTTTTCCTAAGTCACTCGTGGAACAGGAAATCATATATTATTTCCAGAAGAGACCATAAAATTATATAGTGGAACCTTGTGTGTAACTCCATTAGAGGAATTTCACTCCAGCATTCATACATCAAACACAGTAACTACAGGGTATCTTCCAGTCCTTGTGTTGACAGAGATCACTTAAAAACTCCCTCTTTGTCTCTGCAGCTGTCCTTTGTAGAGGAGATTCATGGAGGATGATGTGAATTTGCCTTTCACCTAGGGAGGGCTGGCCATGTATCCTTCAAAGTCACTTTCTGGGGCAGCACCAGCCAGATCTCTGTCCCTTGGCATAGGGAGGGATGTAGGAGACATCTGCTGCAGAAACCCTTTAGCTGGGTTTTATGGGAAGGCATCAATGTCTTCCAGAGTGCTAGTCTCCCAGCTGATTTTGTCTCAGAGAGCTGTCTGGTCTAATGACACAAGTTGTGGGAGGCCAGGTTTTGTTCACTGTCTCTTGCTGCTGTTCTCAGGATGTGATTTTTCTATTTTGGTTGGCTGGGTGTGGAGGGAGTGTTGCTATGCTTTAGGGAACACTGCAATTAGATTCACTCAAAACAATCATGTAGATGGCAGTGAGCCTTGCTCCTGTGTAATAAATCCAATGAGTTCTCTGATGGAAGAACCTTGTTTACCAGTTGGTGATTCTTGTTAGGTGAGTCCCAGATAACTGCAGCAGCTGGGCAAATCTCAGGTGTGTTCCAAATAATTAGCGAAAGTATTTGAATCAGTTGTGGCAGGGAAGCCACTGAAACAGCTTTCCTGAAACAAATCAGCGAATAAACACTGAAAATTTTCAGTCCAAGTGAAATCTGTTTACCGAGGACAGCTTTTTTCTCCCTGTGAATACATGGCCTCAGGCCTGTGATGTGGAGTAGGAAGCTGTTACTACCTGAAATCGCACTTCATTATCCCATTAGAAACTGAGCTAGAGCAGTGCCACGCTAGCCTCTGGCCTCCTTGCTCCTCCTAATGTCGTGGGCTGGGGATGTTTTTGTGTCAGGAATTAGTGCTGAGAGGGTGCAGGCTGTGCTATCCCTGTTGCAGCAGCTCCGCAGAGTGTCTTTGGACCTTTTTGAAACTCTCTAATTATTTTTATATATATATATATACACACACACATATTATATGAGTAATTCACTTTTGACTTTGCTTCATAGGAGCTGAAAAACTGTTTCAGTTCAAGCACGTGTAAAAGTAAATTAAAGTAATTTCTTTAAAAAGTAATTAATTCTTATATCCTGTAGTTGAAACAAAAGGTCATCTTCCCACTGCTTAATTTTTCTGGAGAGATAGCTCATGTTTCTGAGCTTACTAAGGAACTCACTTCCATGTTCCCAAAGGACTAATTCCTTAGCCCTTAATACAAATTCTATACTTAAACGATCTCTTGATCAATAAGTACAACATGAAGTGAATGTGCTGGGTTTGTACATAAAGATGTCCTCTTCATCTAGCTTCACTATGAAGTCGTTATATGAGGCTTGCATACTGCTACAAAATGTCAACCTCAGAAGGGTTTCTGATATATAAATGTCTGATTTTAAGAGAATCAAAAATTTATAGAAAACAGAAGATGTGGTAAAAATGCTTTCAGTTGTCCATTTCTTCTAGGAAATTTTGAAATGAAAATTTTGGAGTGCTTATTAAAAGAAGTGTCTTTCAATAGTCCTATGCTTTTGTGTGTACAAATTGGAGGCATAAAGACATTTTCTTGTGAAAAGACAGAAGCCAGTGTCAGTCTCTGAGCTGTGGGATACTGACAGTGATCCTGAGTGGAAATGTTTGTATTTTCTTAATTGTCCTAATACAGAAGTATTTCACAGAATCTGTCGCTTGAGGGAAATTTTTCCTTTTAACAACTGAGATCTCGTACCAGACTAATGTGTCCTGGTTTTAGATAAAAGCAAGCATATTACTGGGTATTCTTTCCTTTTGATCCTCTGTTGTTGAGATTTATTGCCTGCCGTTTATAGAGTTTGCAACTTGCAATTAAGGCTTCTGTTTTGAATACCTAATGCATAAGTAGGAATTACCATACCTTAGTATTTGGATATGTCTTTCAAACCACAGCAGAAAAATAACATGTTTCAGACGTGACATAAAAACATTTAAATCAAGATAAAGTTCATAGTGACCTAACGTTATATGGATAAACAGTAATTTTATTAAATACATTCCCATTATTTTGAAGAGCTCCCCTGCATAAAGTCTGTCAGATTGCATTGAGCATTTGGAGCAAAGAAAGTTTAATGTTTGTATAATTAACTCTTTGTTTTCTTAAACCCTCTTCATTTTTAATGCTCAGCTGGCTTTGCGCAATAGAGACTAATTGGGCATTCATCTCTTGTCTGGAATGAGTATTGGAGCACCCTGTCTCTTCATCCATGAGCTGTGTTCCCTCAGGAAGCATAACTTACTCAGCCTTTGAACTGGTCCCCAGGGCCTCCTAAGAGAGGCAGGCAGTTGGCAGGACTTCTGAGGTGTCTAGCTGCTGGGAGGCTTGTGTTTTGGGGGAGTATTTGGCTGCTGCACATGTGATGAACCCCAGCTCTGTGTGTCTGCTGTATCCTCAATTTTACGGCAATGAAGGGCCTGTGAGGACCTCAGAGAGTAGCAAAGGTGGACCATAGTGTGGGATATTTGGGTGCTACTGAGCTAGACCTTTAATCATGCTGAAGGGCTGGAAGATTGCAGGATGGGCAGGAGAAGGGCTCTCTTCCCTTTGGCTGAACTGAGAGAGTGCTAACTGATGGTCATCCAAAGAACTAGACTGGGCTGTAAATCTGAGCCTTGGTTGTTAGGGTTGTGTAAAGGGGAGAGATAACGAAAAGAAAGCAAAGGTCTTGTCCCCTCAAATGCCTTTCAGATTAAATCACTGTTTGTGGCTAACAAGAAAGCTGGAAATTCTATTCCACCAGGGACGGGGGAGTGGAATGAAAGCCCATGTGTATTTTTAGCATCCCTTATAATCATGTCACCTTTTGAAATGAAAGCATCAGTGCATTAGAGCGTAGAAACTGGGTAGAGGACATCTTCTACCAAGAGAAATGTCATGCTCAGAGTGACTGAGTCACTCATTGTCTGAATGATATTTGTGCTGGCCAGGACAGACCCATCTCCTCCCTGCGCACACTGCCTCCCTCCTTAGTTTTATTTGGCTTCCTCCTTCATGCATCTCTTCTGGTTGTCTCCTCACGCATCCTTTCTTAGGTGATTCTACCCTCCAAACTATAGCCAGCTGGAATAAAACCCAGCACATGAAACATCCTTTGGGATATTCACTCAGTTTCGTGCCCAGAGGGTTGGCAGCCCTGGCAAGGTGATGTTACATGCTTTAATGGAAGCTACTTAGCAATGCCATTTTCTTTTATCTTTTTTTTGCCTGTGAAGAAAGCATATTTTAACACAAGGAAGAGAACAGGGTATCTGTTCAACTAAGAATGTTTATTTGCTGTTCACCTCTGAAATGCCAATGAGCATTTGTGCTGTCTAGTTTGAACTGACTATTGGCCTTAGAGAAATTACTGATGCTGCTCTTGAATGAAATTGTCCTTTACTTTCTAAAGAGGCAGAAAATCAGTGTCTCCCTTTGTAATCCCAGACACTCATGTCATTGCTCTACTACATCCAGGAAAAGGGAATAATTCCTTATTGTTCCTACCCTTTGCCTTGCCTTCATACACTGATAACAAGGCAAAACCTAGTTCACAATACCCAGAACAACAATCTTCTGCTGTGGATACATTCCTTGGCACTGTTAGCAGGCAGATTAAGTTGTTAGAGGTCACTTGTAGCTGTTCATTGTGTGCCCCCTGGCTCAGCTCTGGCAGGGATATGTGGGTACCAGCTGTGAGAATTAGTGGAGTGGTTTGCACTGGCTTTTAGCACATTATTCAGTGCCGAGTGGGATGCTTTCACCCTTGGAAGGTACAGAAACAGAAGGGATATACGTGCTTGAGCAGGGTTGGCTTTTGCATGCCCAGGCCATTCACTGCAGCTCTCAGTGATTTGGTGAAGGTGTCATCTGTGGCTCAGGTGACCCTTCCTTACTGAACAAGGTGGATGTGCAATTAGTGCTGTAATCCTTTAAACAGATCGCGTTATCACAGACTCTCTTTTATGTGCCCAAAAGAGTCAGGAAATCCTCACCTTTTTCCCCTCCCTCCCTTGAGCACCTTTTCCTGCCTCTTCCCTTGAGCATTACATTAAATCCATTATACTGACACCAGAAGTGTGATGTTTCTGCAGTGTGCCAAGACTTGGGTCTCATGTTTACACTACCTCCTGCTGCATGGCAGCCATCCATAGGATTAATTAAGCCACAGTGCTGACTTTCTCCTCTTTCTTGTGTGTTTTCACTTGATATACAGCTTCATGGCTTGACTGAAGGTAGAAGTGGAAAACTTCATGCTAAGAGTATGGGGACTCCCTGAGAGCAGCCAGGCCACAAGTCCAGCAAGTGGACACCAGTGAAGGGAGCTGGGCCAGGCTGGGCCGGGCAGCAACGCAGTGTTGCAGCCACTGTGCTGCCCCTGAAGCTCCTGAGAGAGATGTGTTTTTTGCCCTTGTCTCCCACCACTTGGGGAGGAATGTGGGTTCAGAGGCAGCCACAGGAAGGCTGGCTGCCTGGTGGTGGTTTTGTTTGTTTGTTTGTGCGTTTGTTGTTTGTTTGTTTTGTTGGGGTTTTGTTTGTTTGTGGTTTTAGCCTGATCAAGGATGAAGACCTTTTGTAAACAATAACTGTGGATTTAATAGCTAAATTTATTATTTTTTCCCCGGCAGCAGACCTCTCAAAAGGATCAGCATAGATCTCCCATCATGCTTCTTTTTTTGTCTTACTTGGCTGTTAGTGATGACAATTTCTATTTGCACAGCACTCACCTAAGGGTCTCCAGATATTTTTCTAAAGGTGAATATCTATTTTTAACCTAATTTTATGGATGGTAAAACTAAAGTAGATGCATTTGTGCAACAAACTTCTTGCAGCAGAGCTGCGCCGAGGTGAGAAGAGGTGAGCTACCTGGCTGCTGGAGCCATGCTGGTGGATGGAGAGGTTCAGAGTTGCTGGAGAGGCTTTAGGGCTGCCCACTGCAGTGTATGGATGGGGCTGGACAGCCTTCCTCAGCCTGCATCTGTCCCCCCACCTGCCTTTCTTCCAGTAAAAGTGGGTTATTTTCATCCAGAGTTTTTTTTCTCAGTGACTTGGGATCACGGTACAAATTTGGGGCATGGCTTTGTTATCCACTTGTGTGCACACCAGTACAGTACCTTGCTAAAGCATCCCCAGTGCCATCTGAGCAAGGCCTCTCTGGCTCCCCAGTGAGTCTTGGCTGAGTTAGGGAGCAGCCCTGCATATACATAAGCATTTGCTTCAGGGACTTACCCATCAGTTAAAGTGGAATTACATGCTTAACTTACTAAATTACCTTAGGCTTTGCTTAAGTATGTAATTAAGAATTATGTACTCAAAGATAACCATTTGAAGGGTTGGGGTTTGTTATCCTGCTTCCATTTCCCTAACAACACAGGCAAGTTACTTGTGCTCTTTTCTTGTTCTGCTTGGGTAATGTTTTCAGCTGCTGGGATCAGGATGTAATAGAGTCAGGAGGAGAGAAAGTACATACAGACCCATAGGAACACCTCATTGCTCTGGGAAGCCATCTTAAAACATGGGAGCGTTTCAGAGGTCCAAATCTGGTTAAAGAAGCTTCTTTAAATGTTGCACAGGGTCAAATGCTGGCTGTCCTCCAACTCAAAGTCTGTCTTCAAGGCAACTTTCCCTCTGTGCTTGGGTTGGGAAGGAAATGGCCATGGTTGTCCTCAGGCAAGCCGCTGGCAGGGCTGTGTCCCAGAATTGCCACCTGGCCAAGGATTGCTTGGTGTTTAGCAAGACTCAGCTTTGCTAGAGAGACCAAAGTCCTTGTACACGTCCTCTGCCAGTGGTTTCTCCAAATTCTGTCAGCGTTTCAGGGGACAGCACTGGGGCAAGGCAAGCTACCCCTCCCTTGTGGTTAAACCAGTATTGAAGGCTACGAACAAAGAGGGCTGACTGTGCACTGTGACCACAACCTCCTACTGGAGACACCCATCTGCAGAATGAACCCAAGATCATTTTACTTGGGTGTCCAGACTGCGGCAAGCAGCTCCTGAGTAGCAATGGGTCTGAACCAGTAACAGTCACAGGTGATGTCCTGGTTCCATCAGCTCCTAGATGCTTGTGTCTCCCGACAGCACTTTTCAGAGGGAGAGGTTCCCTAGTCCCTGTGTGATTTTGACAAACTTTGGCTACAGCATGAGAGCAGTCAGAGGAAACATACATTGCTTCCTAAGGAAAGAAGTGCACTTTGGTGATGGCCGCCACTGTCCTTTCTTGTCACCCCTCTTACCTTTCTCATGAAGTCTGCATGATCTGTATTTGTAAAGATGGGGAATACAGGTTAAAGATGTAAAAGCCATCTACAGTTTGTGAGTTTTATATACAAGAGGCAGGTTTTGGGGCAGTTTTTCCTTTTCTTCTAATGATTTGCACTGCCTTTTCAGGGCCAATTTGCCAAAGCTCAGAGAAGGTCAGATTTTTTTTTTTTAAATTTTATTTTTTTTTATTTTTTTTTTTTTAACCTTTTAAATTAGGTTTGCTTGTGCTCTTCTCCTTTCTCCCTTGCCCAGACTGGATTGCTTCTTGCAGTCTCTGGTCTCCTCAAGGTAGTATCGCAGGTGGGATGTGGTGGTAGACAAGAACCACTTCATGGACCCATTTCCGTGGGCAGCTCTTCCTCTGCCCACATTGCAGGGACAGAAGGATGTGCAACCACCTCTGCAGAGCTGTAAGGGATGGCATCTTCTGCACGTGCTGTGCAAACAAATAGCAGGGGCAGAATAGCTTGTCAGAAGTCCTCTCTTCTGATGTTGGCAGTCACAAAACCTTGGAAAAGAGCTGTACCTCCTCCAGGCTGTCTTTTTACACAAGCCACACCATCTAAACACATTGAGTAATCCCTGCCTCAGGCTCAGAAACTTCTGCTTGAAATAGTGTAGATCAGCTAAAAGTATCAGATATTAATTTTAACATCTTAAGTTACTGAAAGCTAGCCATGTTTCAGAATGCATTGTCCCAGAGGCTGGTTGCTCCCACAGCTCAACATTTGGGGCCTGACTCTATTGAGTTCTTGCCTCCTGCCAAATGTCATTTGCCTGTGCAGGTATTTTGAGGTCTAAAATCCCATGCTCCCCTAAGAACTTTCTCCTAGGCAAGTCCAGTGAGCTCCCTTTATCTGCAGAAACATATCCCCCACTGCTATTTGGATGTTACCTTCTTCATGGTCAAATGGTTATGGCTAATGAAATATTTGTTGTATTCCTTCAGATCCATTCATTTCTATGGTGGATGGAGTGACTCTGGGTGCTTTGTAGTTTTACAAAGATTTTTCTCTGACTCTTGGGAGAAGATGAACTGCATCATGGCTGGTACGTATCCATTCTTTCTGCAGCAATAAGCAGTTCACAGTTTATTTTCCCTCTATTAGGTGCAACCAGGTGCAAACCAGCTTGAAGAATAATTTAATGGTGTCATCTACAGTATGTCTAGAATTTAAGGAGAATCAAACCATTTATATAAAAATATGGCTTTTCAGCAGGCATTCACTCTAGCCTACACTGGAATGGAAGATCTCTGGCCCACTATATTCAGTGCCCTTGTACTGGCCTAGTTCTCATGGTAAGCCTAAAAATTCTGTTTCCATTATCCAAACAAAGGATTGCCTGCCCTATTTTTTTTTAAGTCCAGAGATCCCAGTGACAAACTTTGTGTTGCTTCAGCGCTATTGTTCAATTCATCCTATGCACTCAATTCAGTTTTCCACAGGTTTTAGTAGCTCTGTTTGAACACAGCTTCACCCCACATCTTCCTGCATAACTCCTCTGTCTGAAATAAGCCAGGGAAAGGCAGGTTTGTGTGTGTCTTTGAATGAGAAGCAGCTCTTTGTAGGTTATTGCCCATCACACAGCTGTTCAGCAGCCATTCAAGTGTTGTTTTTTACAGAGGTGCCTCCTTGTCTCTGATCTGATAGCAAATGTCTCCTTTCATGTCCTACATCAAGGCTGCTACATTGGCCTCCTATTCCATTTCCTCCTCTCTTTAATGCCGTGCCAAACATATTAATGTCAGGCAGTGCTACCCTAGACCTCTTGGCATAATTCCAAATGCAAAGCCCTCCCTTTGCCCACATGGCCAGGTCTTCATTGGCCAGCTCCTTCCCAGCACCATGTGTGGGCTGTAGTGGTGCCACCATCCAAACCACGGTCTGTGTATTGTCCCATTTATTGTTCTTGTGCATCCAGAGGACTGGATGATTTCTGGCCCAGCTGGCTCTGGATGCTGCTGCTTCCATCTCTAAATGCATCCTGCTGCTCTCTAGTGAGAAATGCCCATGGTCCAAGCCTGGCATTTGGGACGAGAAGGAGAAAGGGGCCCATGGAGTAAAACGTCTGCTGTATGCAGACAAGGGTGCACTATCAGAGCATGGTGGTGAAGGGCCTGTAGCTGAGCAGCTCCTTTGGGTACACATGCCACCTCCCCCTTCAGGCTTTGTGGTAATGGTCTGTTGCCTCCAGTTCGCCTACTCATACAAAAACTTCATCCTCCTTATATGCAAACCCGCTGAAAATCAAGAGCAGGCTGACAGGGAGATAAACAGGCTATAAGGGCAATGGAAGGGAGCGGGGGAAGGGGCGGTGCAGGATATTTGACAGGTGATTATGGTTAGGGATTTTCTTCCCATTTATCCTGGTGTGGCTCCATGCAAGACAGTTGGACTGCTTGGTGGGTGCCCCGGTGTAACTGGATTTTGCTGCAGTGTTACGAATGTTATGAAGGTTAGGAACGCTGCCCCACTGCAATACGGACAGAGAGGCTCCTCATCATCCACATCTCTAGTGCACAGGAGGGGTTTATCCAACCTGAGTGATGCCCTGCAACACGTTGCTAATGCCCAAGTTGTTAAGACAGGGGAGGATCCGGTCACTGCATTACTGACAAGCCCCCTGGGCAGCCAGAGTACTGTGCAGTGTGACAGCTCTTGCTGGCTTCGGCTTAGCTGGCAATGAGTCACCTTGAGTGCCTGACTTCTTGATAAATCCTGAAAAACAGGGCAGTTAAATGTCAGCCAATGGGGAAAATTTTCAGCTGGGGTAAGTTAAACTAGCTCCACAGCTATCAGGGACACTTGGCCACCAACCACCCACCTCCAGACATGGCTGGTTCAATAGCACTCATCTGCCATGAATCTTCTGGAAGGAGGCTGGTGAGGTGGTCCATGATTTTTAAGGAAAGCCTGAGATGCTGGTACTGTTTTCTCACTCCTAAGGCCTCAGAGTTTGTCTTATTGCTGAGGCCAGGTATGTAGAGACATTTTCTTCACTTGCTTCTCTGGAATATAGATGAAGGTAAAGTGAGAAAATGCCTCAGTTTTTGCCTAATCTATGTTTTTTTCCAGTTTCTCAGCTGTCTTTTAGTCATTTTAAAAGCTGATAGGAATTATTGATCTCATTTACCCTCTGTATATCTCAACTGATTTCTTATTTGGAAACTGGAGTCTTGAGATATAAAGAAAAAGCGAAGCTCGTCTCATGGACTGGAACAAAAATGCACTTTAGAGTATTTGAAATATGTAAGGGGGCTTTGTGTTTCTATGGGTTGTGCTGAAATACTGCATCCCTAGCAGGGAGGGGACCATGACCCCCTTCTGTGCTTTGGAGAGGACTCTAGCCTCCTGGTCCTCTAGCAAGAGGCTCTTTTGCTACTGCCCTTGTGTGCTTTTCAGCTTACCTGAACTTGCAGCTCTGAGGAATGGCAGTTTCCTGCTCGCAAGGAAAGCTGCAGCCAGCATTTCTGCCTCTGCCCAGGCAGCTCTTGCCCTTTAGGGCAGTTCTTGATGATTCTAAGTGTAGTGTAAGAGACAGACCTAACCCTTCGTTTCCAGTTAGCTTTGCACAAGCTTTCCTCAGAGCTGCATGTCTCATTTAAGTCTTTTCAGTGGGCTTGATGGTCAGTCCTAAGAGCACTGTGGGAAAGCTCAGGAAAGAATATGGTTGGCTCTTTAATGCTGGGAGGAGTTAGAGCTACCTTTTCCAAAAGCTCAACAGTAAGATGTTTCAGATGACTCACCTGCAGGAAAGAGAAAAAGAAAGGTAAAATAATTCCCAATTCTGGACACTTCTTGACCTACTTCCAACCATGTTCCTTCCCCTACCACCACCCACTGTGAAAGCACAAGCTTTGTAAGGAAAATTGCTGTGTGACTCTTAATAGTTAAATGCAATTTTGTTTATTGGATGTTTTGGAAAACATAAAAAACAGCTTAGTGCACAAGACAGACTGTTGCATCCAAATGATTTACTGCTTTGCCTTTTATAGCTCTTGATTACATCAGGTTGCTGCATCAATATGTTCTCTGTACAGTCCAGCCTGATGGGCCAGCAAGGCAAAGAATATTGTTGCTGGGTGGTTTTCCAGGTGGTGTGGCAATTAAGATAGCTTTTTAGGGAAATGCAGCATAGATCCTGCAAAGCTGGGAAGCAATTTAAACTCATGCGTGTTCAGACGCTTGTCCAGCCCCATAGATCTAAAATTAAAATACTGTTTTAATGAAATATTCTGGGTATTTTCCTTAGGACTGCCTGGCTGTACTTGAGCAAAAACCTTGCCTGAGTATTTCACTACATCTGTCTTTGCTCAGGTTGCAGTCTAGAAGTACAAATAGCTGTCCATAGTAGGGGATTAGTGAAGGCTGGGAATCAGGGTCTGGACTCCAAAGCCCCTGTGATATGAGGCTGTTTGAGTCCAGTTCAGAGACAGGTATTACTACTGGTGCCTTTCTCCAGGCTGGGATCCACAGGCTCTACCTCTTTCAAAACATCAGTAGGGTAGGATCCAGAACTTGGTGCCCCAGTGCCACATCACAGCTGTTTTTGCACCTGCAAGTCTCACGGTCATTCTGGAAGAGTGTCCTCCTGACTGCATAACAGCTGAAGAAGCATATGATGGGATTTGACTTTAAGGACCCTGCAAAGCCCACAACAGGAACAGATTCCCAGTGTTCTGATAGCTCCTTTGAGGCCAGACCTGAATCCAAAGGAGATTTTGTCATGTATTAGAAAATCTACCCTTACCGTGTTGTGGTCCCACTCCCTTCAGCAGACAAAGCAGCTTTTCCTGTCAGATACAGGAGGCAGCTGAGTGAAGGTAGCTCACTCAGGTGTGTAACTCACACTGGTGTGCTCAGTGTATTACCTCCACTGTGGCCCAGAGCAGCTGGTACAGGAAGGAAGGGAGAGGGAAAGGGGCTCAGTGCAATCTGAAAGAGCTTCCCTCACAGTGGACAGAAAACGTGGGGCTAGAAAAGCAAATACTAAAGCAGTTCTCTTGGTGAAAGAGGCAGTTGATGTGACCTTAAGCCCCAGGCAACACAGAATGGGGAAGGCCGGGAGAGGGCAAGGAGGCTCCCTGGAGAAAACCATTTCCATCAAGAGTTCAATTTCCTACTGTAGCCAGAGTTTGTGCCTAATTTGTGTACATCTCTAAATCAGATGCACTTCATATTCCTGTTCTTTGGTTGTGCACTAGACACAACGAGTGGCGGCAGGAAATTGAACACACAACTGCATGTCTGCAGCTGTGGGGAATGCGAAGGCATTAGCAATCCGACTAAGGGTCTCTTTTTGGTGGCTCCAGAACTCACGGAAATACAGTATAGAGCCTCAGATCCAATTTCCTGCTCTCCTTTATCCTGGGTGTACATGTCAGTCAGAGCGACCTCCTGTCATTATCAGGTGATCCATCATATTAAAACACGGGGGAAGGAAAAACCACAGCAGAAAGGAAAATTAATGTGTCGCAGACTTTGAAGTGCTTCCCCTTTCATCCTAGCCCACAAAAGTTTGATTTAGTTTTGTATCCTGACTCAGGGGTTTCTCTCTGTCCCAGTGTTCTGATCTGATCCGTGCAGTTTGGACACTGGTGGAAACCAAGCAGTACCTTTTCCTATGAGTGTGCTAACCTCGCCCAATCTAGCTTTTTCTTCTGGACAGGGTCAAGGCCAGTGCCTTGCAGGACTGTCACTTCACCCATGCTGGCTAACACCATTCCATGCCAGGGAAGCAGGGGGCATTGTTGCTGCCCCAGGTTTGTGCCCCTTCCCTACCAGGTTCATCAGATAATAAACAGAGTCCAATTCCAGGATGGACAGTGACCTTGTGCCAGGCTGGTGTGTGAAGGAGGAGGACCTGCAGCATAGCAGGGGTTGTAGGCTGTGTCAGGAGGTCTCCATGCATGTTGTACTCTTCTTGTTGAGAGGCTGAGACGGTGCCAGTGGGACTGCAATAGCTTCCAGTCCAGGTCAAGATCACAAGCAAACCAACGACCTGTTTGTCTGTGATCTTGCCTTTAAGTAGCAGGCATCAACTCAGAAGTTGTCATTAAAGGTCTGTTATGCTCCACAAGGGGGTTGGTGGCTGTGACATTCTGAACAGAGTACAAATTTCATTCTGCTTCTGTGAATTCCCCTTGGAAGGTCTTAGATGCAGCACGCTTTGCTTCTTGCCCTCTACTGCTCTGCACTGCTTCTCATGGCTCTTCAGTAGAGTGGTGTGGACTACGCTTCTTAAAGTGACAAAGTTCCAGCTGATTTCCATAAGATTAGGATTTGGCTTGATCTCATTGTAATCTGTACTCTGATCCAGTGACTGGAAGCTTTCTGCACTATCCTCTGTGCCCTGCAGTAACACCGGGCTGGTTGGGACCTTGTTGCACTTTGTAATACTGGGTAAGGGGGACACACACCTT
Source organism: Myiozetetes cayanensis (assembly GCF_022539395.1). NCBI lineage: Eukaryota > Metazoa > Chordata > Aves > Passeriformes > Tyrannidae > Myiozetetes > Myiozetetes cayanensis. The sequence goes on along the minus strand of NW_026087853.1, from coordinate 33,490,561 downwards.
GGCAGATGTGAATGTGGGTGAGAGCAAATTGTCCTTAGGTTCTCCAGCTGTCCAGAGTTCATGAGTTTGTGTTTCATGAATTGGTCTTACAAGATGTGGGGACCCTTGACCTGGCAAAGAGCAGTGAATGCTCAGACAGTTCAGACAGTGCCTGGAGGCTGAGTCTCAGTGCTCGATGCTTCACAGCTGGAGAGCCCAGGCTCAGAGTTCTGCCCTTGCTGCTGCTGAGAGGTGCAATAGCCAGAGGAAACAGGCATGTGTCTTACTTACTTCTGTGTTGGTGAGAAATCTGTGAAGGGAACTTCCCCTGCTCAGTATCTTGGCATCCTGGGAGGTTTCTGTAGCAAGGATTGGCACTCATCTGCCTGCTTTCATCAAAGAAAATAGGTGACCTGTTTTGGACTGTTTTCTCTCATCTCCTTCCCCAGTGGTACCTGGGGTAAGGGGAAAAACTCAGTAGCTGCAATTGCATTCAGGAGAAGAAGGTTTCACATCCCCACCTTCTGTGATGAAAACCTCTGTTATAAAATTAATCAGTGATTTTACACTTCCTGATATACTATGAAAATGATTAGACACAGCAGCAGCTGGGGAAGTGATGGAACTCATTGAGGCTTTGCTCCTTCTAATAATATCTTTTTTTCTCTTTTATTTTTTCCCTTTTTTGAACACACATTCATTGTTCATGGAAGCTGACAAAGGACTTAAAATCTCAATACACCTACCAAACAAGTCCAACAAGGGAGCTGCTCTTGCAACCTGTCCCCATACCACATGGCAGCAGCTCTGTCTCAGCAAGGCAGTAAAAAACTGTAAAACCACCAATAAAGAAATGAGGAGGAAACTGTCTAGGCAGAGGCTAGATAACGGTGTTTCCGGTTTCCTCTCTTTCTGAAGGCATGATGAAATGAGCTTCACCTCATGGCTCTATTGCATGATTTTTTCCCTGCATCCTGTTACAGGGATGGGATTAAAATCACTACAGCCTGTGAAGTGGTAACTATGCCCTTCACCTCCCCTGGGTGGGTGAAGACTGACCACTGACAGACCAGTGGGTCTGTCTCTGACCTGAGCCAGAGACCTGCTGCCAGGCTTCTGAATGTGGTAGGTGATGGGTGGCAGCCTGGATGCCTGGAGGCATGGTGACCCACAGGATAGTCTTGTGCAGAGGGGAGATGCCAAGGCAGTAATGTTCCACCAGCCAGCTGAGAAAATGGGAGCCTGGATCTTTTCCCACAGGTGTGGCTGCAGCAGCCAATAGCTTGGCTGTCCCTAGTCCCCAGCAGCAGTCACAGCACTGTCTGTGCCCTGTAGGGCAGGAAGCCATCCCTCCACTGTCCTTCTCACTAACAAGAAAGTACTTGAAGAGGCACTAGAAAGATGTTAAATGGAATACCATGGGAATATAACCATACTGAGTAAGTGAGGGCTCAGTCCATTTCCAGATCCAGCTGAAACCAGTGAGAGGATGGCAGTAGGGACAGCAGCTGAACGGGGAGCGCAATGGTTCATAGCAGAACCAGATGAAAGGAAATCCAAGGACTGCAGGACTACTGCTCTTGCAATGTGAGCAAAGACATAATGCTAGGGAAGGAAGCTGCTTTGCTTCTCCTGGGATGCCATCTCCCTTGCCTAGTAAGTACTACTTCTGGAATGAGCTACATAATGGCTGTGCTGAACTACACCTTCATCTTCTGGAGAACATCACAATCAAGGGTCAAGAAATTAGCCCTTGCAGCACCTTCGGGAGATCAGTAACATCCCATTGCATTTGAGGAGTTGCCTGGCACTGCTGAAGCTCCCCGAGTAAGCTAAGGCAGGGCTGGGACCAGCAGGTCTCCTGAGTGCTGGTCAAGTGACTTGGTCTGCTTGCTGCTAGAACTCAGGAGCCTGTTCTGCTGCATGGGTGACGACTGGGAGAGGTACCTGGAAATTGCTTCTGGCATTGTCAGTACCTTTGATTTCCAGTTCAGAAGTAAATCCAGGTCATTCTGAAGACCTTGGATGCAGTGTATATGATCTTAGTGCAGGCTGGAGCAGGGAACACATATGGATGCAGTGTCTGGGGAGTTCATATGGATTCACACAGACTTCCTGTCCCCAGGAAGAGAAGGGATGGTGGCAGGACAATAGTGAGGGCTCTGCCACCCCAGAGGAACTCCTGCAGGACAACAGGTGGGGCATGGCAAAGGGAGGTACCTGGCCTCCACAGGGGGCAGCATGCTCCCAGGGGCCTGGACCCCACCTGTAGCTTGTCACCACCCTGTTCCCACACAGCCGGGCAGCCTGCTCTGAGCATGCCCCTGCTCTCTGTGCCTGAGAGCCGAGCCTGCCGGAGCACCCCAGGGCAGGTCCTGAAGGGAACACGGCTCTGCCTTCAGTTCACGCTTGCTGCTGGCCTTTGAGGCTCAGTCTTCTCTCAGCTCTGGTGTTTGCATCAGGTTCTGCTGCTCCTCCCATTATGGTAAGTGGCATTTTCCAATGGTTTAGCCTTTATAAAAGGCTTGTGGGGTTGGCACTTAATCTGCGTGTGGGATACCTGCTGAGAGTGTGTGATCTGCATGTGTGATACCTGCCTGCTGTGGCTTCTGGGCTGGGCTTCTGAGGCAAGGAGGCTGTGTGGTCTTCCTCTGCCACCACTACTGACCTATCCCTCCCGTAGCTCTGGGGCCTGCTAGCTGGAAATTTGGAAGCCAAGTAGCAGTTCCCAATTTCCCAGTTGTGAGCAATTAGGAAGGCGGAAGACCAGGCTTGGAATGCCCAGTCTGAAGGAAGCACACAGTATGTTAGGGCTCTACTGCGAGACACTGTGTGTTGCCAGCTGGGTCTTGTCTGCTGTCAGCTGTGCTGAGTGATGCTGGGTCACTCCTGTCAAGTGTGGTTCAGGTGGCTGGTGCACCTGTGAAAACTGACAAATCTCTTACTGGCATGTAGAGATGAGGCAGGTTTTTCTACCTGTTTTTTCTGTTCCTGGCCTTTGGGGTGAGGTTGGTTTATTTGGGAAAAAATGCTATGAGTGACCTGTGACTGGGATTCCTGAAAGTGGGAGATACTGCTTTGCAGCTGCAAGATGGTCAGCAGTGCAAAAATGAATGTGAGAAACCACACAGCCCTGAGCCTGTGGAAAATGGCCATTTTTGGCTCCTCCCTCTGCCAGAAGTGCCCTGAGAGCCTGAGATAGGCAGCCCAAGACTCTCCAGGCTGAAGTGTTTCTGCCATTCCAAGCTATTCCCCCCATTATCTCCAGAAAAAAACTGCTTCTGCACATTATGGGATACAAATCAGCTATCATAGGGAGAAAGAGAGAGGTATTCTAAGTTCACAGTTTATGTGATGTGTTGACAAAGAGCAACAGCTAAACCCATGTCCCCACAGAAATGACACAAAGAGGGGCTTAAAGACAGTGTGTAGTGAGAGGAGCAAGGGTGAGAGGCAGGTGCAGGTGGGAGACAGTGTACAGAAAGGGGCAGAGGAGAGGGCAGAGGCTGAATGTAGGACTGTGTACAAAGTACAGGACAAAATACATATTGTGTCTAAAATAAATCCCTTTAGAAAGAAAACCCAGGCTATGGAAGACAACCGTATCTTTTGAGCATACAGCTGAATGTGTCTTTCACCTCCACAAATTAACTTCTTTCCATCTGAATTCTTTTGACTGCTCTGAGGGTGGGATTCTGTCATTGGAAGAATCCTGTGGGACTGCTTTGGGCTGTGATGGCCTGCCTAGAGCAAGTGGGCTGTGTACAGCAGTATCTAAGCATATATAGGTATATGTTGCGTGTGCCTAAGTCCTTTTGTGGTTGTGCACTTTTTTAAAACAAGAGATAATACTTTGTAAAGTTAACTTTTAGGAGAACCTGAATAAATTAATACTTAAAGGGATAGCAAATGTTTTATTATCAATTTAATCCCAAAACATTACACGTATCAAAAGGATGATTTGGCAACATAACTACATATTTAAAGGCAAGCCTTCAGCTGAGGGTGATGGCAGGCCTTGTGTGGTGTCACAACAGCAGCCTCTTCCCAGGGAGACTGTCTCTGTCCTACCACCACCAACAGAGTAGTCTGGGGACAGATTTGTACCAGAAGCACTCATCCCATACATGTTTCCTGGATCCTGCCAGACCTGGACAGAAGCCACGTGTATCCTAGAGATGGATGCATCTTTCCTGTCTCTCCATGTACAAGCTGCTCACTCCTTTAATTAAACTGTTAACTTTCATTAAGAGCTGATCTTAATTTTAAAGTTCTTTTTTTTTCCCTCCTGATTTTTATAAACCAGGATTGGATTCTCCTAGAGGGAAGCATGGCTTTCTTTTAAGAGTTTGATTTGGTTTGGTGGTTTTTTTGGTTTTGTTTTTTGTTTGTTTGTTTGTTTGTTTGTTTGTTTTTGTGTGTGTGTGTGTGTTTTTGTGTTTTTTTTTTTGTTTTTGTTTGGTTTTGTTTGTTTGTTTTGTTTTTTGTTTTTTGTTTTTTGTTTTTTTCCCAGTATGTCTCAGCTGCTTTGCTAAGAAAATTATTACATTGACTGTAGGGAAATAGTAAAATTTTATTCTATCTTTATCCAGCATTTTTTGTTATCCCCATTGGACAGTGCTATCAAGGTCTGTAATTATGCTACCTGGTAACATCCCCTGAAGTTAAAGACCATCAGCTCTGGTATTTTGCATGCTCAAAGTGGAGACAAGTCATAGCATGAAACCTTGATTGGGGGCCCCCCAGAAGCTGTTGTGAAGTTAAGGACAGGGGCATCCGCAGTCACACCAGCATCTTCTGCCCATGACCTGAGCACCCACAACCCCATGCCAGGCACTGCTCGTGTAGGTGGGTGGCTGCAGGGTGGCTGTAGGTCCATTGGCTATCTGGGCTGCAAACAGGTAGGACAGTCTGAATTGCTGATGCTGTGGAATACCCTTAGGATATAGGGCACAATGTGCTCCTGCTACTTACATGCTATCTGCAATGTAGTATAACCCCAACTATTTTTCATTACAGCACACTTTTAGCCTGTTAGCAAGCCCACTGGCCAGGGAGTGGCTTACCCAGAATGTGAAGATATAGGCATAGGATGCAGAGGGAAGAGTTTGAAAGAGGTGCAAGAAAGCCAGCCTGCATGCAGTGCCTGGCTGGAGCTCCAGCTACTGCTCTAGAATCACTATGAATCCTCCTCTCCATGAAGCACTGGCTTAGTTTAAGAAACATGGATTTTTTTTCATGCTAATAGCCAGCACGTGGCACAGGAAGCAGAAAAAAAAATCTCAGTGCCAGTGTTTAACAGGGAAACCAGAGTGGTGGAGGTACAATTGATTTTTGTCTTTGTTGGGTTTCAAAATCAATGAAATATGAACTTTTCCCATCGATTTTTTGAATTCAAAATTATTTTGGGAAGCTATTAAATGAATTGACAACTTTGTGAGCTAAATCCTCTGTAAGACACGTGTGAGAACCAATCAGAATGTGCTGATGTGCTTATAGGCTTCTTGTCATGTTAATTTGTGTTGCTCTTGTCTATCATACCAAACCTCCTCCTCTGAGGCAAGGCTCGTCAGTGCTCAGTGGGAGTAGGGAGAGGAGCAGATCCATTCCACTGCTGTAATCTGAACCTCATGTACCTGTTCTGCAGCTGAGAAAAGGGTGTATCACCAGCAGTGTTGGTGGTGGTTGCTCATTACAAGTCACTGCAGCTGAAATGGCCTTTTTGAATGTGCCCTTTGTCCTGGCACAAACCCACTGCTGTAAGCTGTAGAGGCCCACTGGTCCTTTCTAGAAAAAGTTTTTCTTATAAAACCCCTCAAAAAATATATAACTAGTTTGTAATAGAGTTGCTATTAAGCTACTGCTCTAAGACACTGTAGTGGTTTTGAGTCTAGGCCTTCCTTGGTGACCAGGTTGGAACCAAGGAACCAAGGCCATGTTCCCAGTATTCCGTACGATTTTTACGTAAGCAAGAGTATAAATAAGAAGAGAGAGGAAGCTCTCACTCTCTTTCTTCCGGCGGACTGAAGGTGAAGGTAGCTTTGCTGTCGCTCTGCCCGGGCGAGGGAGTGAGGCCTGGTGCATCTGGTTGGCCTTGAGAGGCAGAGAGTGCTGGTGGTTGTGTGGTGTGGTTCGCTGTCTCTTGAAGGAAGTATTTGCGTTGTATCCCTTTTTATCCCTTTTTCCCTTTTCCCTTTCCCTTCCCTTTTCCCTTTTGGAGGGTTCCCTATGGGTGTAATAGTGTATATAATCTTCTTTATATATACATATATATAAAAATCTTCCACTTGAAATTCAGTTCGATTTGGGTTCTTTTGATTTTCTTTTTCGTGATCTTTTTGGTCAGCTGGGAGAGAGTGAGAGGAAGGGGGAAGGTTTTGTCCCTGGGGTCTGGGCACTTGGCTGGGAGCCAATTCCAACCTGGGACAGACACCAAAAAAACCCGAGTCCCAGAACTCTTCAACCTGAGAAGGTCCCCCTGAACACTACCTGTGGATGGCATTTAGAGTGTGAAAAAAATCCCCTTTCCTTTAGTCCTGGTTCCTGACCCAGCATGCTCTGGCTTGCCGGGCCAAGCCCCTGGTGTTTGTCCCGAGCAGTGGATATGCTCCACCACAAAAGTCCACTGTCTCTGTACCCTGCAGTGGTCCATCTATGGATCAACCCAGTTTCTGAAGCCAACGCTAAAATGGAAAACTTTGGAATTAATGTGTCCTGGATTCCACAATGATCAAAATCTGGTTGTGAGGTGTGCCCTCACTTTCCACTGTCAGGTAGATTCTTTGGAAGATGTCACTTGTCATCAAAAGTTTTCAAGGGCTTGACTTGCCCGGGACTCCTAATGACTGGTTGCTATCTTTAGTCAAGTTGGTTTTGTGTTTTGTTTTTTTGGTTTTTTTTTTTTGGTTTTTTGTTTGTTTGTTTGTTTTTGTTTGTTTTTTGTTTTTGGTTTTTTGTTTGTTTTTGTTTTTTGTTTGTTTGTTTGTTTTTGTTTGTTTTTTTTGTTTTTGTTTTTTTGTTTGTTTTTTTGTTTTTTGTTTTTTTGTTTTTGTTTGTGGGGTTGTAAATGGTGTCTGAATGCTGTGTAAAGTTGTCTTAGGTCTATGTTCACTTGCACAGAAAACCCTTGGCAAACCCAGACCAGGGCATGTTTGTGGTACCAGTCACCTACATGTCGGCTTGTCTCTGCATTGCTCTGCACTCAGTTGCAATGGTGAAGATGACTGCACAAAGAATTGCCCTTCCTTATAAGCCAGACCTGAGGAACATGGCCTCTGACCCCAAACTTAACCTCCTGGGAAGCTCTGCATTGAGATTAGAGTATCTTACTGTAACCTACACCTATCACAGCCACATCTGGGGATCAGAAAGATTAAATACGCATTTTGCTCCTTTCTGATCAGTGAGCAAAGGATACACAAAGAATCCTTGTCCATCTGTGGCAGAAACCCATTTGCTAGGACCTGTAGAAGAATTGGCAATGGGAAGTGCCATGAAGAGGGCATGGACTGTCCCAGGTGTCCCATGACTTACAAGAATTTGCACACTGTTGATGATGTATATATAAAGCCGAGCTCTAGCCATTTTTTGCAAAGCAGGCTTTTATGGGGGAAAAAATAAAGCACAGAATTTTACATTTGAACTGGGTTCATTTGCTCTGTAATCATGGATAGCCTTGAAGCTGTCTTCTACATGGTGGCTCCTTTCCTCTTTCCTCTAGAATGTCATTTTTTCTCAGATTTGGAACTTTATTTCAAGGCTCTGCAAATGCATCATACTAATAAAATGTCACATTATGCCATCCCTTCTGACACAAATGTGAGCAGGCACCTGATGAAAGCTGATGAGGGAAGAAAAGCAAATCTATGGAAAAATAGCCCAAAACATAACACAGATTCACCAAGATGAAATCTTGAATGAGAGAAAGGGGCTGTGCCAGGCCCTTAGGTACAAACTTGAGGACAGGAGCACTCGGGCTTCTTGTATTTAAGGAATACAAGGGCCAATGTACGTAGTGTTTGTGGCCATTCTTGGGTCATTAGGCCAAGGGCTGAAAGACTGCAGGAGGACAGCAATAGTAGGAGCAATTCCTAAGGCCTTGCCCAGGTAAAAACTTTTCAAGGCATAGCCAAACCTACAGCTCGTAATGTTTGCCATAATAAAACAGTAATATGGCCATATCCACCTGAAACTTTGGATGGCAACTGTGTGAAGTTCTTACCCATATGTGCTGAGTGTGTAGCTGATGAATGAAGGGGAAGGAAGAGGTCCTTTCAGACCCAGCTAACACCTCCCAGAGTTTCCTCTGGAACTTGTAGGTCACTGGCAGGTTTTTATGTCAATAGATGCTTTTGACCTGGCAGAGCAAGTCAATCCCTGTTATGCACATTGTCTTTATCAACAGTGCTGCCATCAGCTACGTTCTGTTGTCAGCACCTTTATTATCAGCATACTTGCCAGCAGAAGGCTGAAGTCATGGGATATTGAAACTATGGATTAAGTTAGAAAAATCTTCACTAGTTTTAGGTGGACAAGGAAAGGAAGAGCAAAGCCTACATTTCTTGTTCTGCTTCAAATCTCAAGAGCTTGGAGACAGGTTTGAGAGAAGGATTAAGGTCCTGACTGTTTACAGGAAAAGTCCCAATGGTTTTATTAAGAACTTCTTTACTGTGAGGGTGACTGAGCACTGGAACAGTTGCCCAGAGAGGTTGGGAAGTCTCCTTCCCTGGAGATATTCAAAAGCCATCTGGACACAATCCTGAGTAATATACTCTAGGGGACCCTTCCTGAGCAGGGAGGTTGGACTAGATGACCTCCAGTGGTCCCTTCCAACCTCATCCATTCTGTGGCTCTGTGTTGTTTAACATATTACTGTTTGGTAGATTTCCAGTGATTTTGGGTTGCAATCATAGAATAGTTTGAGTTGGAAGGGATCTTTTAAAGGTCATCTAGTTCCAGCCCCCTGCAATGAGCAGAGACATCTTCAACCAGATCAACTTGCTGACAGCTCTGTCCAACCTGACCTTGAATGTTTTCAGGGATGGGATGTCTACCATCTCTGGACAAGCTGTTCCAGTGTTTCACCTTCCTAACTGTAAAAACCTTCTTTCTTATATCTAGCCTAAATCGACCCTCCTTCAGTTTAAAAACAACAGCCCTTGTCCTTAGGTGAGGTAACACTTGAAATATAAAGTGACCTTGGTATTCATTAAAAACTAATACCCATGCTTGTTTAGTGAGATTGTGGTAATCAACCCAGAAATTTAAAACTCCTGTATTTTATTTGCTAAAATTAATATAAAGAAGAGGTGGTTGGTTGGTGTTCTTTAAATTTTTAATAGTATTTTTATATAAAGGGCTTGGTTGCTTTCATCCCAGGTTAGTACCTTGCAAGCACACCTTTAAGATGAAGGTAATAAAAAAATTTCATATACTCCCTCTCATGATGAAAAATTTCTGCCTGAGCTGAGCAATGTAAGATGAGGCCCATATGGAAGGAAAGGGAAGAGGGAAATGCCCGGGAGCATTTCTTAAGTGTTTCTTAAGGCATGATTTTATGTACTGGGATGAGGTGAAACAAAACATCTGTGTACCATAAAGAGCTCTGTCTGTCTCAAGTTATTGTCAACTGTAAATTTGTGTGTTGCCCCCAAGGCTTATTCCTCCCGAAGAGCATTTTGTACTGCAATTCCTCAGCTCCAGACCTCTCTTGCTGAGCCTTAAACACAAGCAGTTGTTTGGAACTGCCTGATGATGAGCTGTGGCTTGCAAGAGTTTCCCTGTGCCAGCTGGGATGGTTTCCTTTGCTTGGTGTTGGAGGTGTCTGGAGAGCTGCCACCCTCGGGGTCTGTCCTCACTGGCAGGGGTGTAAGGTTTGGAGGAGGCCACCTGGAGATCAGGTGACACTGGCCAGTGCCAGAGTCCCTGCATCCACCCAGTCCTGGATTTCAGCTATTGATGCTGTGTTGTTGATTTTAAGTGTTGGTGTCAATAAGGGCTCTTCCGCAGCTCCAATGAGACTGCTGGGCACTTTAATGCCTTGGACCACACATGCACATGTGCCTGTGTTTCCCCAAGCACTGGGAAGCCCTTTCGCTCCCTGAAATCACACAGGAGCATCATCCAGGCTTACAGTCCTGTACAGGGCTGGCCAGCAACCTGAGCTCAGGCACTTAAGCACACGTTAGATCTTGCAGTGTCCTCTGGCCCATATCCATCCCATACCACGTTCTTACCTGATATACTGCCTTGCTTGGGTTATTTGGGGACACCAGGACTGGCAGGTGGCATTTTGGGAGATAAAAGGCTGAATCTGGCACCCATGGGATGTTCTGTACTCTTCTGTGCCACCATCTCATACTCCTTTGCAGCAACTGTGTCCCCTTTGTGGCCTCCTCTGGCTGTCCTACTGTCTCTGGGCTTCCATGCACTGCTCTAAGTAAGTAGCCAGACAGTATGGGTAACTACTCTCCCAGGTCTCTGGATCCTTTCTGTGCTGAGGTGTGGGGTCAGAGGCTGCCCTGTGGAGCCATAACTAGAACCTACCAGCTGACTTTCAGGGATTTAGTGGTCTGTGCTTTCCTGCAGGGAACCACAGCCCATTTGCAGCTTTTCTTATCCATTTTGGGCAGCATGAAGCAGGTGCAACTCTTCTATATGTCACCCTCCCAGTAACTGTTCTGCTGCCCTTTCCACTTCCCTCTGTACGATTGCTGCCTGTGCCTGGCTGAGGTAAGAGCTCTTGCCCAGTGTAGGACTCAGGCTCATGTTTCTCATGGCAGTTTATTCAGCTGCTTTTGACAGGGATGGTTTGAACTTGCACATGTGCTCGGGTCTTGACAGAAAGCTTTTGAGCCCTCCTCACCTCAGGGATATGGGGAGTCACTGCGGACAAATGGAGTGGGGACAGCTTCTCTCTGGAGGATGAAACAGACCATTCTGTGGCAAGATAGCCCTATGTCAGGGATAGTTGCCTTGTAGCACCTGGGCTTCAAAGAAGTGAGAAGCCATGCCAGAAGGTAAATCTTCTGGAGGCACAGGTCTGCCCATAACTGCTGTGGTGGAAACAGAGGGAATCACAAGGGGAGACAAATCTGTGTGCAAACACCATGATGTGTCTTGTGCAAGGCATAAAGCTACTGCCTTGTTCCACAGTTCTGGAAACCAGCCCCCAGTTGTCTTCTGCCAAACTCAAATAACAACTTTAGAGGCAACATGTATTTTTTACCTTAAAATGACTTGCTGTCTCATAACCTGTTATTTGACTTTGGTTTAAAAAAATAGCCGTGTGGTTTCTGCAAGCATAAACCAAAGCACGCAGCTTCAAATAGATACCAGGACCAACGCTGTGTGTGTAATTATATTGCCTATATTTAATCTCTCAGAAGTGTTTGGCAGATGCTTTAAATTTCAGATATGCAATCAATATCGTCTTTTCTGTGGCTCAGCTACCGTGTTCTTCCCCTCCCTTGCTTGAAATACACAAAGTCAAGTCAATATACTTGGAGGGTACAGGAGTGATCCCCGCTCCGTGAGTGTATATTCTATCTGTATATACCGACGGGGATCTCGTAGAGGTGTGTGTGTGCGCGTGTTACATGCAAGACGTGCTCTGCCTTCGTTTATTTTGGAAAGGGTTTGCCTTGGTTTCACCGTGCCTTGCTTTAAACGATCTGAAAATTCCCCCCCGGATTCAGAGGAATAAATATGCATGGCTTGTAATTCTGTTGCAGCGCTCGCTCCCAGCTGATAGGTGACGTGGAGTTTGGAGGCTCGCAGATTGGCTTTTTGATTTGGCTTCTTGCTGCAGTTGTGCAAACCTCGCTGGCTCCCAGAAATCAGGCTCAGCGCTCTGCTGTGCACCGTAATGCTGGGAAGCCTGGACCGAGCCCTGATGGTGTGAGCGCGGGAGTGGGGGAAGCCCAGCAGATTCAGTGGCAATCTGGGGTACAATCCATTTTCTCTTCCCCCCTCCCTCGACTCCCATTCATCTCCGTCCTCCTCGCCCTCCTCCCCCTTCGCCAGATCTCCCTTCCCTCCCCAAACTCCACCGCACGGAGCTGAAGATCAAGGCTGGTGGATTTATCAACATTTTACCTCCACCCCCACCCCCTTTTCCAGATGCACCTCCCCGCTCTCCCTGACAGCTGCAAAAGGGAGCACAGGTTTTGTAGCGAGCGAGGCAACTTGGACTGACATGCAAAGGCGAACCCCCCCGTACCCACACACACCGTCGGTGAATCACCGGGAGATGCGATGAGCTCCCTTTAGGAACCGGAAGGATTTGTGTTGGGGAGCCAGTGGAGCCCCCCTCTTCCCCCATCCCCCATCCCAACCCTCCAAAAAAAAGTCAGGAAAGGCGCCAGAAAGGGTAAGTAAGGGGGTGCCACCCCCGCTCCGTGGGAGACGCGAGGCTGGCGGGCAGGTGTCCGGCTGCCAAGCAGGGTTCCATGCCTTGCACGGGAATGGCTATGGAGAGGGGGGTGCTGGGGCCGGGGTGGTTGGAGGGGGCGAGGGCTCTTTGCAGGCTCATCTCCCAGGATGGGGGGGAATTCGCTTTGACTAGGCGCCGGGAGCTCGCTTCATTCCTGCTGTTTCCCCGGCACCGCGGCGGCTCCGTGCCCGTGTGTGTGTATGTGCGTGTGTGTGTGTGTTTGTGCTGCGGAGGCAGGGCTTTGCCCACGGCGCGGAGCGGGCGCTGCGGGGTGGATGCGCGGCGGGGAGGGGGCGCCGGGCCGGGCCGGGCCGGGCGCTGCGGGGCCGGGGCCTGTGGGAGCGGGCGGGCTCCGGCGGGGCGTGCGCGGCAGCACAGCCCGGTCCCGCGGCACCAAGCGCGGCCGCCCCGGCATCCCTCCCGCCGCCGGGCGGGGGTGCCCCGATTCGGAGGCGCGGCACGGCCCGCAGGGATGCCGGGGAGCCCGGGGAACGGCTCTGCCCGGGGCTGCCAGGCGAGGGAAGCGGCTCTCATGCAGTGCTATAAATTGTCTTCTTTTTTTTTCTTTTTTTTTTTCCCCTGAAATTCCCTTTATTTATTTATTTATCCCCCCCCCCCCATCCGCCGGGGGAGTCCGGGTCGGGCCATCCCCGGCCGTGGGTGGGGGCGCCGGGGCCGCCGCCCCGGGCAGCTGTCGCGCTCCGTCCGCCGGGGCCGGCTTGTTTACCCCGGGTGTCAGATATAGCCGCTGCGCCAGGCGCTGCCCTAAATAGGGCACGGGGCCGCCGGCGGGCCCGCAGCCCCCCATGGCAGGGGGAGAGGAACTCTACATACACACATACACACACACATACACGCATACGCATGAGAGCTGACCCATATGTGTGGTGGTTTCGTACTCTTCCTCCCTCCCAGCCTTGCTTCAGGGATTTGTGCTTTTCACCTGTATCTAAAGTATCAATCACCGTGGATGAGAGATGAAACCATTACAACTGTTTTGGGTGTTTTTTTTACTGTTACGCTAAAATGTGAGGCCATGGCCATTTCCCCCTTTGCTCCCTCCAATGGAGCTGTAGTGTAATGGTTAGGTTCCTGACTTCTTGGTTTGTCCCTGGCTTTGTTCTAGGGATTTCACCTTAAAAATCTGTTTCAGATTTAAGGGGAGACACTGGAGAGACAGTTGAGGTGAGAAGGGGTGCCATACTCACATCCTCCTGCTCCTTGTGTTTATGTGTATGTTCCTTTAATTCCTTACATCTCTTTATGAAGCAGAAGGTTGATTTTGTTGAGCTGGTTTTTTTAGTTGTGGAGAGGACAGGGCTGGAAGACTTAGGTAACAATCGGTAGCACCTTCCCATTCAGGAGCCCTCATCCCATGTTCTCTGGGAGGCTAGCAGGAGACCCGAAAGAGCAGAACTGGCTTTGGGGAACTGCTGAGACACAGAGGCCTTGAAGGTGCTCTATAGGTTTGGTGCAGCAGGGAGAGGCATCAGTCCCCCATGGCATAAGCATTTCTAGGGAATCTCTAATCCTGCTCCATCCGCTGCTGTTGAAAACATTTTTTTTACCCTGATCATGGTTTAGCTGAGAAAGTCACATTTGGTGCTTATGTTCATGCTTCTGTGTTCAACTGGAACAATACTTGTTTCCGGAATAGAAGTAGTGATGTTGGAAAAGAGCATGTCCAGCTACTTCCGAGGGCTGGCTGGGGAGGAGCAAAGGCAGCCCAGGAGCCCTCAGTTCTGCCATGAGTGTGCAGTGAGATGGCAGGCAAATTGGTTACCCTGTGTTGTAAACAGAAGGGTGTAATATCAACCAGAGTGGGGAAGGAGAGGACTGATGGGGGTAGAGAGTCCTAGTTAAAAGGTGCTGTACTGCTGTCTGTTTCTTTTCCCCCTAAGCCAAATATGAGTCCTACTCTTAGTAAATGTGTAGTTTAAGCATTTCCCAGATGCCCAAGGTAGGACAGATTGTGGTAATCCCACTGCTGAGATCCTGTGTGAGAGCAGTGGAAATGCAAGTAGGCTTCTGGTCTCTGGCATACCTCCAGTGTTCTGCTAGGCACATTTATCTCCTGGGTCTCATTTCTATCATTAATGGTATTTTTCTCCCCCTGTGGGGATTCGGTGAGGACACAGTTACAATAAGTAGTGGGTGACAGGGTGTGAGAAGGAAGGCAGATGTCTAGCCATCCTAACACCACTCTGTATAGCACTTGTCCTTTGCAGAGAGATTGCCCCTTGCTTTGCAAAGCTGCCACCTGACAGGACGGCACCTGGAATGGCAGATGCCATCATCAGATGGAATAGTCCTTTCCCCCACGCTGGGCAGTGTGGGATCGATCTTTAACACCAGCACCCAAAACAGGAGAGCGCACGTGGAGCAGACAGCAAGCATGGCCTGGCTCGTTAACTATGCTGTGCTCCACTGGCTCTTGCTGGGCTGCGGTGAAGGCAGGAGCTGCCCTGTCTGACTGGAACAGAGTGTGTTGTTGGGAGTCATGAGCAGTTTTTCTGCATGGCAATCTTAGGGCACTCAGGGCACTGGTCCTCGGCTTGACTGGCTTGTAGAAAGGAAAGAGGGATGAATCTAGACTCCGTGCTTCCTCTGCTCTCCTCTGAAGCTTGTGGGTCTGAAGTCAGATGAGGCTGGTCTGAGAGTGACAGGTGTTACGGTATTGTGGGTTGGACAGGTAGAGAGATTGCTTAGGGCCTAGGCTGGCCTGCAGCTGTGTTGTGCCTGAGCCGACATGTATCCCTTGTTTTCAAAGGGTCCTTCCTGAGAGAGGCATCCTCCATCCCCAAGGCAGGGAAAGGCCATAACAGAGTGTGTCAGCACTTTTATTAGAAACCAAGTGAAGATGTATTCCCTCGGCCAATATTTTCAAGTGAAGCACTATACAGATAAATGGTCTGTCTGTCAGGGTTTTGTTTGCTTGTTTTAAACAAACAGCATCAGTCTCCTCCCCTAAGCTTCCCCAATGACCAAGTGGCATTGACAAATAGTTCCTTGTTCTTTGTTGCTGTCCTGTTTCAGATGCCTTTCATGTGCTTCACAGTTAAAAAGATGGCTTTGATTGCTGGCCAATTTTTTTTTTTAAACCAGACAGTAATATCTAATTCTATATTAAAAAAAAAAAAAAAGAAAAAAGTGAAGGAAATTAAATTACAAAGACAAAAACATCTTAATAGGAAGAAAAAAAGTCTCTGAAGCCAGGAAATTGATAATTGTGATGCTCCACCTACCATCACCCACTGTGTTTAGGTATTGTGGCATAGATTAAGGCTTTTGTTGATTTACTGTTTGATAACTGTAACTCCTACAGGCATGGTTGGGGGCCCGTGTTTCCAATTGCCATACAAATGTCTAGCCCTTGTCCTGAAGAGTTTCATGCATTGAGAGGTACATAGATGACAAGCTGTTCTGGGAAAACCTTTAAAACACCTGTGCTGCAGAGCTCGTGGTCCCGCATTTGCTGATTTCAGTGGCATGGGTCTGTGGGGTTTGGGGCTGGAGAGGACCTCCGGCTCATGTCACTGCCTGCCTGCAGAATGAAATCTGGGAACTACGTTCAGTCTTCTGCAGGTTCAGTGGGCTTCTGGGCTGCTTGAGGACTAACATGGTATAAACTGTAGTTGGCTTCCGTCCTTCCCATCTGCCGTAATGCTTTAAACTGCAAGCTCTGGTTGAAAGCCATCATGAATGTGAAAGCATGAAGTTCAGCGTGATGTCCTCCCAGTCTCCCCCCTAGGCACTTCTGTCACTGAGTTCTGCAGGAATAGCAAAACATGAGGTGGCAGGGATGTGTCATGCCATTCTGAAGGTACCACCACAACCCCATCTTGGCAGTGTCACAATGAATAGACCCAGGTGCCATTGTTCCTGCGGTACAGCATTATAAAGTAATTAGTTCACCCCATAAGACACACTTTAAGATAGGTGATGATCGTGCCCCCATGCTCCTTCAAGTCTCAATTTCCTGGTAATTCTGTCTTGAAATCCGCTTGCTGGAGCCTTTGATCACACAGCTGAGCTGTCATTGATGTCTCTGACAGTTGACATCATGGGAGAGAAGGGAGCTTAGGGCTCTTAACATTTCTTTTATGATAGCTTGTTTTCTAACGAAACACTCCAGTGAGGATTTTCCATCATAATAAAACAGGGAGCTCTTCCAGAGAACTCAGATTTAGGGAGAAGCTTCTGTTTCCATTCACTAGCAGATTATTTCAAGGCTACAAAAGTGAACTTGCTGTGTTTGCTGCCTTCCTGTACTCTGCTGTCTTTTTACCTAAGCCGCCTAACTCAGGACAGCAGCAGAGACAGCCAGGTCAAGAGCAATCACCAATACTAAATATCCTGTGCTGCTGGGCATGTTTTGCAACCAGTGAGGTGCCAAAGAGTTTTAGAAACTACAGACAGGTGAGACTGCATTGCCACTGGTTTTGCCACACCACTCCTAGACCGGTACTTGGAGGCTGTCTCAAAGCAAACAGCAGCACTGCAGAATACAGTTTTAATCAAAAGAAGTGTAGTGATGCAGGGATGTACCTGTGAGAGGGCGCTTAGGTCTGACTGCTGAGGTTGTGTTGAAGGTGACATGTCCAGAAATGAATGTGGGACTCCAATGCCGACGACACAAGGTGCCCTGCCAGTGTGTTCATGTGCTGCATGCTGGTGAAAACTGGTTTCCTTCACCAGAGCGGGAGCAAAAGCAGGGAGAGTTAGAGCATGTCTGCACCTCGCTCTGCAGTCAGGCTCCATCTCACTCTGGATGTGTCCTAGCTCCCCTCAATGCAAGTAGCGGTAGGAGAGAGTTTGTCACCACGGTCCAGGCAGGCTGTGAAACCCACCATTGTCCCAGTGCCACAGCTCCCCACACCCAAATTAGGGAAGGCAGCTCTGCCTCTGCCATGCACTGATAGTGGATGGGTACTCTGTGTGAAGAAGCTGTCCTTTTGTTCTCCATACTGTTTGCTTTCAGGAAACTTTGTCTTGGGTCATTAAGACCTGGATGTCTTGGTTTACTGCCTTGAGGGGGACATTCCTTGTTGGAAAGTAATATCTTGATGTTGAGCTTAAAGTTAACCTTAATAAGCACTTTTATCCCCTTCTTTGGTTTTGGTTGGAATTACTCAGTGACCCTTGAACATACACATTAGTTGGGAAAATGGAGGCAGAGATATGTAGCAGGATAAGGCTGTTTCATGGTCCAGGAGGTCTTACAGGATTCATTTTTGCAAGAGGCAAACCTGCCTCTGCCCGTGCAGCTATTGCACTTGCCACACTTGTTATTTGGACTTTGTTTTCTACAGCTCCCACCCTGGTTGCTTGTTCCTGCTTCTCTCCCCCCTCCGCCCCCCTGCCACAGGATACTGGCACAGTGGCATGAGTGGCCAGGTGGTGGGTTCAGCTTGCTTTTCGACCAGATAGATTCCTGGTCCTTATTCATGCCCTAGCCGTGCAAACAGTTCTGCCAACAAAAAAGGGAGACCTAGAGCAGAGTGGGAAAAATGACCAGAGGTGGAGAATGTTCAGGCTGGCTTAAGAAGCCCTATTTCCACCTGTGAAGCTGCTGCCTGAATTGCATGCAGCAGTTAAGGCTTGGAGTTGGTTCAGCCTTGAAGTCTGCTCTTGATGAAATGGATAGCGCTGAATGCAAATTAGTTGCAAAGAACCTAATATAGCGATGGGGTCTGCAAAGCACTTCTTACGCTATTAAGAGGCACAAGAATTGTCAGAAAAAAAAAGACAAAACAACTTTTAATATAAAATCTTCTTAAAAACATGCACAGGAGTTGGTCCCTGATTAAAACAAATCACAGAGTCTGGGCCAAGCTATTTCTCAGATGCAACATGCCAAATGGACTCAGGTTTTTCAAGAAGAGAATAAAATGAGAACTTTTCCTCTGCTCTCAATTCTTAAAAGTCCCTTGAAAGCTTCACACTAGTATTCAGCACTTTATCAACAACAATCTCTAGATGTTGAAGCCTCCAGACTGCATTCCCTGGCAGTGCAAGTGGGAGCAGTGCCAACTGTTTTATTAGGTTTGCACCCACAAAACCCACTAGCAAGGAAGGTCCTCGTGAGACCACTGTGGGCTAAGTTTGCCCTGCTGCGGTGCATTTGCTGTGGGTGTTGCGCTTAGCCAGTGTGTGAGTCCTGGAAAGACTGCCTGCCTTGGAGCTAATTGGGAGCCCTCGTTTGAGGACCTGTGGAGCAGAGTGAAGTGGAGGTCTCATTGTTATCTTCAAGGTGCGAAACAAGGGGTCTCTGTGTGCTTTTCCTTTGTGAAGGATTCTGATGAAGGACAATGACTTGCTGCTGCTTTTGTTTTGGCAGCCCCTAGACAAGAATGAGCCTTTCAAAGCTTGGGTTGTAGAAGGCAAACAGAAGGGGATGCTGCTGGAGTTAAACATGATGGGGTATTCTATATGAGAGTCTTGGAGATAGGTGCACTAGACAGTGGCCTCACATAAATTACCACCTGCTCTGACTCTTTAAGCATCATTTTTTCCTTTCATTTTAACCTTCCAGAGTAGTTTCAGGTTCACTTCTTCTAGTAAATGTTTCCTTTTCTCTAACTTAAATAATCCATCTCCCCAAAGCTGACCTGACAGATGTTTCCCCTGCAGTGACCCTGCGCACACAGCACACTTCATGAAACCCTGGCTTCCATGGGGAAACGCAGCACCAGCAGTGACCCTGCTGGTGTCCCAGCTAAAAATAAAGCCTGTCCCTCCTGGCAGTGTTGGGGTTTGCTTTTAAGTAGGTAGGCAGTTTTACCCATTGGCTGCACTGTGCTCTTGTGCCAGGCAGAAGGCACAGCTTAACCTTCAGAGCATGATAGAGCTGTCTTCCCTCTGGGGAATCATACCAGGAGACTGAAGGTGAGAAGATGCTCAGCTGCACTTGGTGCACCTACGTCATTCCCAGAAATCTGCTGGTTTGCCTGCTGCCTGTCTAGAACCATCTCCTTGCTGTTTCGTGCATCCCAGTGAGTCACAAACACCCCTCCTTCCCTGGCTCTGGCCTTCTCCCTCCTCTGCTTTTCCTTCTTAAATATAGAGATTTCTTCATGATTCTCCAGTAACTGCCCCAGCTCGCCACTTCCCTCAACAACTCCATGCCTCCTAGCTTCCCAGTGTTCTAACAGCATTGCTCATGTGTTCAGCCTGCCATATATCCTCTATTTGTGCCTTTCTGCCTTCTCTCAGGTCCATATGGGCTTGGCCCAGTGAGGCAGCAGATGCTCATGTAAAAGGGGCCTTTCCAGCTTTTGCTGTACACACACATTAGCAAGTTTCACAAACATTGTGAGGCTGAAATTTGCTCTGGAGCAAGAGGAGAGATGCATCCTGGTGAATCTATGGGTATTTTGAGTTTCTCATGCACATCTGTTTTTCCTCTGAGTGTTAGAGCGCTTTATTTATTTCTTATAGCATTGAGTTCCACAGATTACACAAATGGACAGCATAGAATTTAAAAAGTTTTCAGTGCTCACTAGATAAAATACCCAGAGTCTGGAAGCTTTTTGGTGGTGTTGGCCTCGAGCTTCTTTTGGCTTGGTTGGCCATCTCTGTCCCTCTGACCAAAGCTGATTTCCCAAGGAAGGGAGAGGTCGTGGGAGTTATGCTGGGTTATAGAAGATTCCAGGCACCTCATCTACTTACTGTTGCAAAGGGAGCATGAAGAGGTGGCATGGTTATAGTTTACACATATCTGTATGGGAGCCAACAGCTACCAAGCACAGTGGGCTGGCTGCAGTCACCTTGGACAAAGGGATGGTGGTCTTGATAGCTGTATTTGGGAAGAACCACAGGGATGCTGTCAGAGGAGGGATCAGGAGAAGGATCACAGAAGTGTTTGGGTGTGTATCTGTGGGGAGAACAGAGGGCATGGAGAAAGGGCAGAGGAAGAATTACTGCCGAGTGAAGGGTTTTTATGATACAGGGCTCAAATTCATTGAAGACCCATTTTTATTCATTTGTCTGGTCAGTGAGCTTCCACTGCAGAATGGATTCATTTCAGGGCTTCGCTTGTCTTGAAAAGTGACCATCGTTTTGTTGAAGACCTTTTGTGCTTGTTCTTTTACCTATTTGAGTCACTGACCTGAATGCAATACTAATGGTGGCTCTGCCTGGGATAACACTTCCTATCACATTGCTCCTCACTTGCTGGTGTTTGGGGACTGTTGCTCCTGTTTTGGCAAAGCATTTTTCTGTCACTTGTGACAGGTTTCCCAGATGACAGGAGTTACTGTCATCAGCAGTGTCAGGAAGAGCTGAGTTCACGGCACCACCACAGAAGCATGGCTGGGCATGAGAGGCTTTCTGGGCTGAGGGAGGAGTGCGTAGGGAGCGAGTGTTTAGTAAGCGTGTGAAAACAGGCTGTTGCTCCACCGAAACTTGCAGTAAGAGCGGGACCCTGCAATTTTCTTGCCTTAGCTGTGTCTTAGGAGAGATTTGGACTTCAAAGCAAATTAAGCGCATCCCAGTTTTAATCTTTGCTTTGCAGAAATGGGTGAAGAGATAATTTCTGCTGCTCCTGAAGGGGACTGGAGCTCCTGAGTAAAACTGATGGAGATGTGGGACTGCTAGCATCCATAACAGAGGCTGTGCCCCTCAGTGGCAGCATTGAAGCCATCCTCTCTTTTTGCCTTAGTGGCTTACACAGATCATGCAGTGGGTGGCTGCATGGGATGAGTATGTTATCCAGACATGTACATGAAGCCAGTTACTCCTGTCATTTTACCTTCAGGATGAGGCACTTCTTGTGCTAATCCAAGGTGACACTGGGCACATGGTGGAGGAGAGAGACTCCAGGCCTTGTTTGATGGGGTCTGGGATTGTGGGGGAAAGAGAATTTTCTCCTTCCCTTGTCTGGTTTTAGTGCATTTGGCTCATGTGGTCATCTCCCATGACTCAGCTGCTGCTTCTGTTGGCAGGACTAGTTGTAGCAAATCTGGGGCCAGCGTGGAGCACTGGGGGGAGGGAGGAACCCGGGCAAGATGGACAGGAATACAGTTGGTATGGAGGAAGGACAAAGATGCCTCTCAGCTGCTGTGTGACGCAGGTTGTGAAGAGGAAATAGATGAAACTTTCATTTTGGAGGTTTCTATTATATGAAATGTTGCCAGAGTTCCTCAGGCAGCACTTTCAGTAGAATAAGCTGGTTTCTGACTTGGGCTCATAGGACCTATGCTGATTTACAGTAGAGAAAGTCTGGTCCTAAGGGCTCTCTCTCTCTCCTCTCTTGCCAGCCTTCAGCTGATGGGATGCAAGTTGACTGGGCTAGAAAGATAGTTGTCATTTTAAAGATGACTTTGTGTAAAAGGAGGCTTTTGGAGGGGAGGGTCAAGGGACGGAAGCTGGTCTAAGTAGTGCTCTGAATACAATGAAAATGCTATTTCTTCCACTTTGGAGATAAACAACAGTATGATTATAATATACTTTGCTAGAAAATTCTTCTGATACATGATGCCCTGCATCCAGTTTTCAAGTGTTCTGCACTGGTATCTAAGTTAAGACTTGCTGACTGCTGGGAATTGGGAGAGTATCATTGCAGGCATGTTAGAAATGGCAAGGGAGGAGTCTCACCCTTTTCAGACAAGGTGCTTTTTGTATGCACTGCCCCCAAGTTGTCATACACATATAGGTAATCCTGATTTTTTGAATCTTCTTGAAGGATCAAGTCATATATTTACCTGACTTAGCCCTATGACATTTGTGTAGGTGGGACCTGCCTGGTGCTGTTGGCAGGAATCAAGAAACACACTCAGGTCTTTTTTTGGAAAAAACATCAGTAGCCTCTCATAGTCATCTCTTTGGTTTTCTGCAGGAATTTAAAATTGTGTTTAGGTGTCCAGTGAAAAATCTTAATTCAGTGGTTTCCAGGTGTCCAAGGGGGTTAAAAAGAGCTGATCCTTTAAGCTTGTAAGCAGTGTTTGAAATCTGGTCCTTTGCGACTCCTTCAGTGAAATATCTGAGACACATGGAGACCATGAGTGAAGCAAAGGAGGAATTTAGTGCTATTGTAACAGTGAGTATTAAGGGTGTCTAGGTTCAGACAATATTTCAGATTACCTGCCCTTGGCAGGACAGACTGGGGCAGCCAGCCAGGGAGAGCAGACCTGCAGCTGGAACACGAACCGAAAAGAAAAAGGTGAATCAACCTGTCTGATAATGCTGTAGTGAAGAACAGATCTGCACCTATCTTTGCTGTAGAGATCAGAGTGGCATATGGCTTTATACAGCCCACAGGGAAAGCCGTCAGAGGGTGGGGAGAGAAGAAATGAAGGTGGGGCAGCAGATAGCCTGGAGACTGCTGCCACTTGCTGTAATTGCTGTAGCAGCTCAGCTTCCACTGTTTGTTGTCCATGTCATCTCTGCAATTACCATATGGTAAATATGACTTGAGTCTCTAGCAAATAACAGAGCTAATATTAAAAGAGAATCTGTAAACAACTAGTGCATAAATGAACAAAGAGCAATAAACAGCCTGGACTTATGAAGAATGAATTAATCATGGTGGATGTGAGGGGTTATTTTTTTAAAAGCAGTTGCAGAATTAGCAGCTGAAAAACAGCAAAGGATTAAGATATGTAAATTGTCAATAAGATGGACATGGGGATATATGGCAGTAAAGAGTGAAGGTGCTGTGTGGAATCTTGTTTGATAACTGTATTCAATTTGGGTGAATTTACAGGTTTTGGCACCTTCCAAGTGAAGTGGGAGGTATTTTGAGGATAATGCGTAGCTCAGTGCATTTTTCATCCCTCCTGCTGTGCTCAGATCTGCAAAAGCAGTGGGCGTGTTACAGCGTATTTCCCTCGTCTCATCTGGAGACCCTGACATTTTGGTTGAAACTCTGGAAATCTTTGCTTTCCGTTCCACACATACCAGTCAGCAGCACAGTGCTCCTCATGCCAGCCCCACTGTGCTGGGGCACAGCAAACAGATGAAGAGACCTTCAAAACTGAGCAACACAGTGAGCTTCTGTATATCAATCTTGATTTAACCTTTGTAGCAGTCTGGTAGCTGATGAAAACCTCCTGTACAGCAGAGCTGAGAGGCCAGTCTTCACTATGCAGGCTGGGCATTCCTGCTCCAAAGGGAGCAGGTCTGCTGCTGGTTTTGGTGGGAGCAGGCACTGGGCTGTGTCTCTCACAGATACCCGCCTGCTCCTGATGGCCTCGAAGATGGAGAACTAAGAGGAGATGAAGATAAACGATTAAAGGGCAGCTTGCGCTAATTTATAAAGATTAAAATAAATTTGTGTGCTTTGGCCAAAGAAAAGCTGTGGAGGAGAACAGCTATTTACAAGTATCTGAAGCATGTAAATCTCAGACAGGGAGGAGAATGGTTGAGAGTGCTCCAAGGACACGATAATGAGAACTAGCATCATAAATTTTCTTAATTTCATCCTAAATATAAGGAAGACGGCTAAAACCTCCAAGATAAATTACATCATGGCAGAGCGTCTATGGGAAGTTGTGGAAATGCCATCACTTGGATGATTTAAAACTGAGCTGGACAAAGTACTAGGAAATAATGTTCACAAGGGGAACAATGCAGTGGCAGTCCCTGAGGCATGGACCAGACAACTCTTCTGTCTGTGGTCTAACTAACTGTGAAATGAGTGAAACCTGTGCTAATTGGGCTAAGTAAGGGCCTTTCCCATCAGTCTAACATGACGAACAACAGTTGCTTATTTTTGCTGCAGTGATAAAGATGATTTCTGAAGTGTGGCCTTCTTCTCCTCCTCTCCCATCTCTGTTTTCTGCCCAGTCTCCCACTGCCCTGTTCTGCCTCCGTTCACTTTTTTAATGTTTTCTTTCTCACTGAGCCAGGAGTGAACTCTTCTGTATAGACTCATGGAGGGCATGTGATGTGGCATTTTTGGTAAAAACTTTTTTTTTTCTTGCTGTATATAGACCAAAAAAAAAAAGATCAGAAATTTTGTTTTTATATATCCTTGAAGGAGAAGTTAAGAAATAAACAGGCCATTCTGGAGGATTGGAGCAGTGTACCCCCCAGCTGCTGGGGTTAGCACCCAGCATGGCTGGCTGGTGGCTGTCCCAAGAGCCCACAAGCCAGCCAGAGAAGGGCTCACTGCCTAGGTACTTGTTGCATCAAATCCAGCACATCACATGATTTGTTTGGTTTGCCTCAAATAAGTGTTTTCTGTCAGAAAACTTGTGTTTTTCTTACCTAGCTCTGGATCTAAAGAGAATGAGATATGACTACAACATTTCTTCTCTTCTTATTTACCA
The DNA here is from genome assembly GCF_022539395.1 of Myiozetetes cayanensis. Lineage (NCBI taxonomy): Eukaryota > Metazoa > Chordata > Aves > Passeriformes > Tyrannidae > Myiozetetes > Myiozetetes cayanensis. The sequence goes on along the minus strand of NW_026087853.1, from coordinate 33,465,877 downwards.
TTTAGCATGCCTCTGCGTGCAAATAACTACAGGCTCTGCAGCACAAATGCACTGATGACAACAAACCCCAGGGTCTTTAATTGTAACAGTTTTAGATCTGTCACCGGAGTGCTAAAGGAATGTCACGAGTTGCCGCTGTCATCTGTAGGATGCTGTGAGTCACTAGGTGATAAGTTGCACTCTGATGGTGGCACCTGAACCAGCAGTATAATATGTCTGTGAAGCAGGAGCAGTAAATAACACACCCTGCGTGCTGCCACGGGCAGTACATAAAATGTACTGACAAGAAGTTTTCCTCACACTGCTGAAATTTTTTTCCCCTTCCCCCACTGTTACCCAAATAGTCTTTGCTGTTCTTTATAAACCAGCAAGACAGAGAGTGATGAAAACCAGTGCTTTGAAAGGCTGCAGCGGAGGAGCCAGTGCCTGTTGCGACTCCATGTGTTGTCAGGTACTCCAGGTGTAGTCCATGGAAAAGACCAGGGAACCACCACGTGGGTGATCAAGTAACTCCATATATAACTGCTATATTTACCTCAGCCTCCTAAACCTAAAGGAAAGACTTTCAGCCTCTCCACTGGGCCTTTCACATTATGGGCATAAAATCAATGATCTGGAGATTGTGCTTGGAAGTACCTGCCCTCTCAACTGGGGGTTGTTCATACTGCAGAGAGTGGTGTGTTTGCATGTGCACTGCAATACAAGCACATGAAGACTTTTATTGTGTCTAGAAATACCCCTAAATGCATTGAAAGGACTGATGTTTGAAGATCAGCCTCTAAACTTGCAATGGAGGCTTCCCAGTGACTTCTAAAAGGTCATGACAGCAACTTTTTGCCAAATACACGTTTACCACCAATGGACTGCAGTGAGCTCCCAGTGCAGTTTGGACCCATGGTGGGTTTGCTCTGGCTTCCCATGTGCCAATGGATGTGGTGGTCCCAAGCAGTCCTGGACCCTATAACTGTGCTTTCTTACTATTTTACTGGGCAGGTGACTGAGCACTGGCACAGGTTGCCCCAAGAGGTTGTGGAGACTCCATCCTTTGTCCTTCAATATCCTGAGATATACTTTTGAATATATTCAAAAGCCAACTGGATGTGGTCCTGGGCAACTGACTCTAGGTGGCCCTGCTTGAGCCAGGGGGTTGAATTAGATAGCCTCCAGAGATCCCTGTGTGAACTGCCCATTTTTAAGTACTGGAAAAACAAGATTGTGTAATACTCATGAAAAGAAAAAACCCTCATCTATATCAGAGCAGATAATACTGTCTTTTAAGCAGGAGAGTGCCCACTACTAATCTGTAGGTCAGCCTAAATACCAGGTTTTGTTTTTTGAATGTAAAAAAGGTATGGTTCTTGGGGGGGGAAAGTAGAAAAGGGTAACTCTTGCTGTCTCTCAGGCTGAGGAATCTCAGAATAAGGAGATATATGGGGAATTGGAAGAGCAAACACACTGTGGCTGAGCTAGCCCACACCATAAAAATAAGGATGGCTCTTAGAGCACTACTGTGATTGCTCACTGAAGGCTTTCTGCAGCATCTGCCACCTCCTATACGTGTCTGTGCACAGAGCATAAACTGCAGCTCCTATATCCCTATAGCTGTCTACCCTATACAGATGTTTTTCAGCTGAGGTGAGAGCAAGGAAATAAAATGCCTGGCCAGTCAAGTGCGGTTGGTGCAGAAGAGGAAAATTAAGTACAGGCATCTTTATGGGTTAGGTATTTATGCCACTGCTTCTCCAGGAGCATCATGGATACTCCCCAGGGTGAGTAGAGTGTTTGGAGGTTGCTCCTAGCCGTACACAGACTTGTGCTCTGTTTGGGCCAGCCCCTGGGATCACCAGATATAACTGGGTCCCATCATTGCAGCATTTGTAAAAGGAATTAGTAGACTTGATTCATTATGTCAATTAACACCCGTTAACTACACTAGAATGGTAGGTACTGCTCAAATTAGTAGAGACGCCAGCTTGTAAATGATAAAAGACTTGCAACGGAAGCCAGTATCTTTTTTTATGGTAGCTTTTTGCATGGTCTTGAGAGAAGAGAAAGGCTGTTTTTGACACATACCGGGGGGATTAATCTGTAGGCATCTAGTTCTGGGTTTTGGCATGTTTACTGTGAAGTGCAGAGCACACTTCCAGCTCCCTGCCGTAGCTTTTCCATCAAACCGAACTGTGAGGATCTGGTATGGCCTAAACATGAGTTATGGTGCTTTTTTCATCATAAAATCTAGCTGGTGCAGTAGTACAGAGCTAAACTACCTATTACTGTGTCATAACCTGTGTGAAGTCAGCTTGAGGTCCTTGGTTGTGCTCATTTCAGGTAGGCTTGTGCCATCAGTCTGATGACTTAAGGCCTGGTCTATGTTGGAAATTTGCATTTGTCAGACAAAGTGGATCTAATTACACTGCTCTGGCTTTTGGCTTGCAGGTAAATCTTAACTTGTACTCTGGATACTACTTTTGTAGTGATGAGCAAGGGTCTCAATAGCATTTGAATGGAGACAATCGAAAATTATGCTTTGTTTTTTATTTAATATTTTACTGTGCTTTAATTTCGGGTGAGGGAGGAGTGTAAATTGGGTATTTCACCTCTTCTGTGAAAACTCAGTTATTTGTGTTCTTTGGCAGAAAGGCTGTAATTTCAAGTTTTGCTCATGGTTGTAAAAAACCCTGTGTGCTCAAATCAAAAAGCTTTTATGTGCTTTGGAGCTGAGGAATGTGAAGTCATGTTATTAAGCTGAACCTTATTTCTGTCTCCCCCAGCTTTGGAGCAGGGCTATAAGATGGCATTAATAGCAATGCTGTATCCGCTTTGTTCTGGGACAGATGCTTGTCAAGTGCATCTTCATCTTGAGATGTCTCTGTCTGGCCCCGGTGCAGCACCCACGCCTGAATGAGGCTTGCCCTGCGCTGAGATCTAATCAGCAGCCTTTCCTGGCTGGTCTAGAGGCAGGGGAGAGAGGATATATGGCCACAGATGTACTCCCGTGTCTCATTTATCTGGGAGATGGGAGGGAGAGGGGAAGGAGAGGGAAGTGCCAGAAAACCTAATCTTATTTGCAGTTCAAATCCAAAGGCTTTTGTGATGGTTTAAGGGGAATTTTTCCCAAGTAAGAAATTAATAGGGACTTAGGGTGTCGCCTTTAGTTTAACGAGCAGTGATCTTGGGAACTTGGTATGTGGAGATTACATGTTATCAGCCATCTTTGTGTTATGTTGCCTCTTGGTTTGATTTCTTATAAATGCTTCCTTTTGAAAATACCCTTGCCTTTAGAGTCATGTGAGAAGCTGTGTATAAAAAACTTAATTATAAGGGATCAGTATAGCCTTCTCATATAGGTCCCTAGCAGTCAAACTGTCAGTCTTCTGAAACTCAGCTATTCTAAAACATCAAAGAATTGTATCACAGAACCATAGAATGATTTGGGTTGGAAGGAACCTTAATTGTGACAAGCATGGTCTATGCTGCTTTCTGGACTGTCTTCAGAAGTATTTCAAGAACTGATCTTTCTGTTTATGGGTTCTATTTATGCATTTATGGATCATGTGGCCATTGTAAACTCTTGTAGAAGAAGGAGTTCTCTCTGCTAAAATAACTATCATGTGTGTTCCCAGAGCCTCGATATTGAATGCTAGCTCGTTCTGGTGCAGTGAGGCTTGCAGCATTTTTTTCTCTCCTTTGCACTGATTGATTGCTTTGAACTTCTCCTACCGGATAGGTGACCCTATCTGGTCCCCTCATTACCAATACTGAGTAGAAAATTATGTCCGAAGCAAAGAGGTAGTGGAAATTATGGTCCTCATGGTATAAAGCCGAAGATCATCCAGTACCAACTGACTTTCCACTGCTGCTGCAGCCTCCTGTTGTTTGCATCCCACAGTGATGTTTCTGGAATGACACCTCGCTGTGCCAGGTGTGGATGTGTTTTGTCGCAGTCATGTCAGAGAAGTGACACTGTGGTGCCTCCTGGGTGATTAGGACTCAGGACTGGGCTGCAATCCTATGTGTAAGGCATGGTCCTTAGAGCAGGACTCATGCTGAAGGGTGGCTCTTGACACAGGCAGTCCTGCTGAAATCAATGCTGCTACTCAGAGGAGAGATGGGGGATGTGTCTACTGCACAGATGTGTCTGCTGGGGGATGTGTCTACTGGCCAGAGCCAGGCCAGAGCTGCGTAGATCCCCTCCAGGTATTTCTTGACTGAGTATAGTAGACACTCTGATCTAGAGCTACAGAGTGAGTTTTAACTCTTCTATTTTCTGTTACCTGAGTGTTAAACTGTTACCTCAATGTTTTATTGAGCGGTTTTAAAATTTAATACTTTTATTCTGTTATAAGTCATTTTTGCAGCAGTTCTTGGGGGGGGGGAGAAGGGGGGGAATGACCACAAGAATGCTTCACTGTATTTTTCAGATTGGTTAGGTTACTAATGAACACATATTAAAATTGTATTAGACAGCATATGTGTGGATAAAGTCCCTGGGGAGTTTTACCTGTGACAAAGAATTGCAGGATTGGGTCATTGCTGTGTAATTTTAGAAAAATTATTGTGGCCTCCACTAAACGTTAAAATGTTTTGTCCAAGCAAGTGAAAATCAGTGAAGAAAAATATTTCCAAATTTTGAGATTTTAGTCTACAACACATAGCCTGAGTTCGGAGGTCCAAACACATAAACAGAGTCTACCTTTGTAGAGATTGTCTTTAAAATAATATACTATTTGTTAGACAAATAGTAAAATTACCTTCTGCTTAAAATTAAATTAAAAATTTAAGCAGGACTGGCAAGGTCCTGGAGTGTGTTGAGAAATGCCTAGCAATAGAAACCATCATGGCATTAGAGAAGGTAGACAGATAGTGTTAATTACAGAAGGTGTTTGTTCCACAGAGAAGGAGATTGGTGGTAGCAGTGATTTATTTCAGAGGGCAGTTTAGTCATTGAACTATTCCTAGACAAGGCTCTGAATTTAAGTGATACTTAGACTCCTAAGTCATTTTTTAAATCAGATTTAGGTGCTTGAGTCACGTAGATGTTTTTGAAATTCCTCCTGTCTTTCTGTCAGCCATTTCTACATGGGTGAACTTGGAAGACACAGCACCTACTGGCTGTGCTACAGTTAAGTAGGAGCTGGGAGCTGGAAGTGTCAAGAGGTTGGTGGATACCTGCCAGCAATCACAGTAGGGAAAAGGATGATCTGACGTGCTCAAGGAGTTTTTGGAGCTGCTGTGCTTGTGTAGTTGATCTTTCTGTGCACCTTGCATCAGAAGCACCTGGCATGTGTCATCTTTGCTATGAACATGCACACATCTACCTTGCAGCCCGGACATCTTGGGTTTGCTGCTCATAATCACTCTGCACATGTTCACTGGCTCTTTCTCAGGGATTTCCCAACATCCTGCAGCTAGAAATCTGGTAAAGTACCATGTGGAGAGGGAGGGAGGACAAAATGGGAACATCAAGCAGAATCCAGGTCATATGTGCTGGTTAGCTGAGTCCTCCCTGTGACTGCAGGCAGTGGGGCGTTTTACAAAACTTCAAGGCTGGAGCTGAGGCTGGGCTCTGTAACAGCCCCTGCTGGGGCTGAGGTCCCTCTGATCCCTGGGAGCTCGATCAGGCACCGAGGCTAGGGGAGACAGACAGATAGAGAAGTAGGCATTGGAGTGAGAAGGTATGTAGGCAAACATGGGAGAATCTCGCTCTTCTGAATTGGTCTACGTAGCATGAAGAAGTATATTGTTTTTTAATATCAAGGGTGTCAGATATGGATTTGTGATCCTGATACCGCATAATCAATTCTCTCCCCTCTGCTGTGCTTTGTCAGGAGCAGTTTTGTTCATTTGCAGTCCTTGTTCACGCTTTCCTTCCTGTTTTGCTTGTCTTTATAGATTTTTATCTGAAAGTTGAAAACGTTTTTTGTTGATATCGGGAAGATTGCACCAGCTTTTGGAAATAGGCGAGCGACACAACATGATGATAAAATAGCCATTTGAGATGCATTTGTTAATGCTGATAACACAGTAATGTTGCCTGGAATATTTATAGTACAAGGGAGGGAGGGGGGAGTTTCCTCAAGTGTTCAAGGGTCAGTTCAACTCTTCGAACTGCTGCCATCAGAATGTTAGGCATCTACTCTAAACTGACTGACTAGGCACCCTCTCAAGATCATGGCAAGAGGTGGGAAGGGACGTAATCCCTTCTGGAGATGTGTGTCTTAAATACATCTTTAGTGTCAGAACAGAGTGGGACAGGAAGGATTGCTCCCTGGAAATGACTATCTCTTACCTCTGACTACAAAGGGAGCCTAAGTGACTTTGACTTGCTGCCCAAGATTTAGATAGTTAGAGTAGGGGAAATGAATCCCAGGCCTGCTCATTTGGCAGTACAAACCTCAATGAAAGTTAGTGGGAGTTAAGGCTTTTGAACCTTCCAAGTGCTGTAGATAATGCTGCTATTAAGTTTGATGTGTCCTGTGAGATACTTGCCTGTGTCTGGACTCACAAATGTGATTTGTTGGTTAAGCCTGAGACCAAATTCTTCCAGAGGCCTCTTATGAAGGAAGGAGAATAGTGTGATCCATGACAATAGGAAGGGTTCAGAATCCAATTTTAAGCAGTGCAAGCCCTACAGCAATGTAGTTTGTAAGTAATAGAAGGTATTATTGGGCAGTGATATGCCAAATCTATGTGATACATTGATCAGATCCATTGTGTTTGTATGGTATTTTAGGTTAGAGACTACTTTCATTGTAGAAGATATTTTACTATATATCAATTTCTTAGGGATGTGGAGGGAATGTTGATGGGTACATGCATTTTGCTTTGTCTCCTGAGGTTACGAGCACAACTTTTTCTAACTGTGCTGGTTTTGTAGGTTTCTGTGACCATTTAAAAGGTGGATTATTGATATAAAATGTGACCATCCAGATCACAGGAGGAAGGCTAGTGAAAAATGGCCTTTGCCAAGCACGAGTCCTCTCCCCTATTTCTGGGATGATATCTTTACCTCCTAAAATGGAGGCCCTGTGTCTCAGAAGCTTGTGGGAGCCTAGGACCCTTCTGGAGACTCTACAGCCTATTAGGAGGGGCTGGCTGTAGGGATGATTTGGCCACTAAGGTACTCCATAATTTATAACTGAATTATGTCCTACAAATGGACTTCATTTGGAGATTGCTCATTGGCCTTAATTGTTGCTTTTTTTGTTGCTAGTGATTTCTTGACTTGTTTTATTTCCTGTGTTGTGAGGCAGGGGACCCCTTAAATTTGGGTTCCTGTGCTGAGCTGAAGTGCTACGTGCTGTGGAACACCATGGCATCATTAGGTGAGTGGCAGCTGAGCACTCAGTTCTCCTGTTACACGTTGTAGGTCAAGAATCGGCTATTTTTTATATTTATATATACACTTTTCCTCTGAATTACTTTTCTAGCAGTTGATCTTCATCTGCAGGGCATGTAAATGCTGCAGTTTGTTAGAGTCCCTGCTAAATACCTTCTTCAAAGTGACAGAGAGACAACCCATGCATCTCTACCAGTACTCTGCAGTGGTGAGATACTGAAGTGTGTTTGGGTAAATGTTACATCTTCCTTCTCTCTCATGCTTCCCTCCCTCCTCTCTGTTTTGTTTGTTTCAGGTTCTCGGCCTTTTTGGATCTGCACAGTGGAAGTTGCATCTTGTGTATGGCGTGGTTAAGCTTGCAGCCTGTCACCTCGGCCTTCCTCCATTTTGGGCTGGTTACTTTTGTGCTGTTTTTGCATGGTTTGCAGGTGGATGCTGGCCTGACGGGAGACTCAACCAGTTCAGTACAAAACAGCTCGTGTTCAGGATCTTTTGACTGCAAGGAGGGTGTTATCCTGCCAATATGGTACCCAGAAAACCCATCCCTTGGGGACAAAATTGCCCGTGTTATCGTATACTTTGTAGCACTGATCTACATGTTCCTTGGAGTCTCCATCATTGCAGATCGTTTCATGGCATCCATAGAGGTCATTACATCACAGGAGAAAGAAATAACTATTAAGAAACCAAATGGAGAGACCACAACGACCACCATCCGGATTTGGAATGAAACTGTTTCCAACTTAACCCTCATGGCTCTGGGCTCTTCTGCTCCTGAGATCCTCTTGTCTCTGATAGAAGTGTGTGGGCATGGATTCATAGCTGGAGACCTGGGGCCATCGACAATTGTTGGCAGCGCAGCCTTCAATATGTTTATCATCATTGCCATCTGTGTCTATGTGATCCCTGATGGGGAAACCAGGAAGATAAAACACCTGAGGGTTTTCTTTGTCACAGCTGCATGGAGCATCTTTGCTTACATCTGGTTGTACATGATCCTTGCTGTCTTCTCTCCAGGTGTGGTTCAGGTTTGGGAAGGCCTGCTCACGCTTTTCTTCTTTCCACTTTGTGTCGTTCTGGCCTGGATAGCAGATAGACGTCTGCTTTTCTATAAGTATATGCACAAAAAGTACCGTACTGACAAGCACAGGGGCATTATCATAGAATCAGAAGGCGATCACCCTAAGGGAATTGAAATGGATGGCAAGATGATGAACTCCCACTTTCTAGATGGGAACTTAGTGACTGTGGAGGGGAAGGAGGTGGATGAATCTCGCAAAGAGATGATCCGGATCCTTAAGGACCTGAAGCAAAAGCACCCAGAAAAGGACTTGGACCAGCTGGTGGAGATGGCTAACTATTATGCGTTGTCTCACCAGCAAAAGAGCAGAGCCTTTTATCGCATTCAAGCAACCAGAATGATGACAGGAGCTGGCAATATTCTGAAGAAGCACGCGGCTGAACAAGCCAAGAAGAGCACCAGCTTACATGAGGTACGGCCAGAGGAACCTGAGGAATTCATCTCCAAAATTTATTTTGACCCATGCTCCTACCAGTGTCTTGAGAACTGTGGTGCCGTTCTCCTGACAGTGGTGCGGAAAGGAGGGGACATATCCAAGACCATCTATGTGGACTATAAAACAGAGGATGGCTCTGCCAATGCTGGTGCTGACTATGAGTTCACAGAGGGGACTGTTGTCTTGAAATCAGGGGAGACCCAGAAGGAGTTCTCAGTGGGCATTATTGATGATGACATATTTGAGGAAGATGAGCATTTCTTTGTGCGGCTCAGTAATCTCCGTGTGGTGGAGAGTGAGGAACCTCCAGAGCTCAATAACTCCCCATACCCGAAGGCCATATTGGCATCTCCTTGTGTGGCCACAGTGACTATCCTGGATGATGACCATGCTGGCATCTTCACATTTGAGTGTGATGTTATACATGTCAGCGAGAGCATCGGTGTGATGGAAGTCAAAGTCCTAAGGACATCAGGTGCTCGGGGTACAGTCATAGTGCCATTTAGGACAGTAGAAGGGACAGCGAAAGGAGGTGGAGAAGACTTTGAAGACACTTACGGGGAGTTGGAGTTCAAGAATGACGAAACTGTGTAAGTAGCCCATTCATTTCTGTTTCTGGGTCTAGTTCTGGTGTTTAACCCCACGTTCTGCATCCATTACAGGTGAATGCTGACAAGGGACAGGCTCCTTTCTTCACCTTTCCATCAGTTTCCCTACTTACCTCTTTCAGGCAAGAACCGACAGCAGGATTTAAGAGCTCAAAGCTCTTGTCCATTCCCTCTTGGGAATGACAGATTGAGGCTTAGAAATACTGGGGGCCAGGGAATAGGAGGAAAATATATCATTCTCTGAGGTCCCGTACTAAAGCTAAGGGTTAATGGAGAGTTAAGGTAGAGAGAGAAGGAAAAGGATGAGGTTTTACTTGGCTGGGCAAATATGGGAAAGCCTCTTTTTGAACACCAAACATATAGCTCACAGGAGTTTGTTGCAGTCTTTAGATGAAAGGTTCACAACAGTTATTCCCAAGCGAGCAAGGGCTGCTCAGTAGGCGTGGGGCTTTATTTTCAAAGGAGCAGCACACCATACCCGTGTCTCTAGGCTTGCAATTGTCAGATCCATGGGGCAGCTAATTTACAGCATAGGCACAGCTGCAAGCTGTTCTGCTGGACTTGAAATCCTTCCAGCCTTTATGTCACTATGGTCTACCCATATCCCCCACATCACCTTCTCTATGATTTTTGTATGTCTGTGCATTTACTACCTGTGTTTTTTCCCCTTATAAAATACCATGGCAAATGGCAATAATGCTCCAAAGCACTGCTGATCACAGCCTGTCCATGTGGCTTCATGACCCAGTGTTTTCATACAGCATAAAGAAGGGAAGCAGCACCCTATTAATTCAGCTTTTTTTATTGTGTAAAAAGTAGCTGATACTAAGCTAGCAAGTAATAAAGACCAGAGAGGCAATAACGTCTAATTGCTCTAAGTACCTGCTGTTAACTTTAGTGAGGACTGAGAAAAATCCCTTATCTGAGGAGGGACAGGGAGAGGGGTGTGAGCCTGGGGCTAAAACTCCCTAGTGTTAAGTGCCTAGGTTCCTTTTGTTACAACCTAATCACTTGACCCATCACAGGAAGAATTGTTCAGACTTGCATCTGGCACCAGAGAAAGGAAATCTTTGTACCAAGCCTCCCAATACTGTACCCAGAAGGACGTTAATATATTAAGTACTATGGAGTAGGGAAGCCCTAATTCAGGAGCACCTGCTGCCTTAGCCCACTAAACCATTTAATCCAGCTAATATCCACTGCCCTGATGCTTCATTGTAAGTACATACTCTTCCTATTAAAGGAAGAGAAGCTCCTGACTGGCTGACTTCAGCCACTGTCAGAGATAGAAGTGGATCAGCTGTCCTCATCTGGCCTTTTCAGGGAGATGGGCCATGCAGGTTAGTCTTATTAATTGAGCTGCAAGCTGATTTCTCTAGAGAAAGTGAAGAAGAACGTCAGATGTGTGATTACAGTCTCCTGTGAGCAGGCTACCTAAAATGTAATGGGTACTACCTTGCTTCAACCAGGTCTTGAAGCAAACAGACTTTTCTTGCTTGAAGAAGACCCATCAGTAAAAGGCCAGCAGATTTGGGATGCCAGAGAACAAGCCCATGAGCCATCTTACTCCAAACTATATTCCCTTTGTCTCATCTTCTGGACGATGGAAGACTTCTTTTTATCTTTGAAAAATGTGACAGGTCAGAGCATCCCAAATAGCTGCTTCACTTGGGTTAAAACAAATCATGTTCAGCAGGATCAGGCGCATCCTTGTGGGACAGACTCTAATGAAAAAGAAGACAGTCCAGAAAACAAGTACATGTAGGTTCCTTAACGCTGTTGTTTTTGACCCAGAGATGTCCTAGAGCATAGATAAGGCATTTGTGATGCGCTTAAAATGTTCGACATTTGATGCATTGATGTGACTTTCACTTCTGCATCAGAAGCCTGCTGGGAACAAAGCCTACCAGCCACAGTGGCCATGGAGACCATGTGGTTAGCAGAGATTAATTTCTTTTGAAGCTAGAATTAGCATAGCTGGCTCAACATAGCACTTAATCAAACTAATAAACCTAACAAGGAGGGAGATCATATCAGCTAGCACATACCTTTATTCACTCCCTGTTCACTCCTTTATTCACACCTCCAGGAATTACAGGAGTGGAATTTTGGTCTGGAAATATGGAAGTAGTTTTCAGTACTTGGTTCTTGGCCTTTAAATGTGGTGAACATAGGTCAATTGCTGTATTTTGCTAGCTCTTCTCTAGAAGGTGTGCTAGCAGGTGGTAGCAGCTGTAGAAACCTGGAAGCAGTAATAGGTAGGTTGTCTTCTTCCTTTTCTGCTTCCTGCTTTCTAAATCTGAATGCAGAAAAATAACTTTTAGCAAATATTTAGGCTGCAAACAAATTTGAGGTGATTTAGATCTGAATTTGGAGTTCAGACCCATAATGCTACTATTCCAACCATTTGTTCAGCCCAGTTCGGGAAGATGGGCGCATAGGGTGCTTGGGACAGTTTTGCTGACCCAGAGGGCAGTGTATGAGTCACAGTATCGCATGGTACAAGGCTGTATGAAGACACTGGGTCACTAAATAGCCAGAGCATTGTCTGGCTGAATATTTGAGGCCCTGCCTCTTAGGTGCCTTGCCACTGAGGGGGTCCACCACGAGTTACTGACATCCCCTGCACACTGGAGACCAGGAGTCTACCGAGCCATTGCAGAACAGAGAGGAAACAGGGAGACTAAGACGATCAGTAGACAATACTAAAGGTGTCAGAAAGCAGGGAGAGTTTACATGCTCCCCACTTCAGCCTGTTGATTAGAACCTTGTTTAGCAAAGGTGGAACTTGGTTTCCATGCTGGTGTAAAACTCACTGTAGGAGTTTTACATGCCCACTTCACTGCCTTAACCTTCTCAGTCTCCTCATGGAGTCACTTTGATAAGATTTTTTGACTCATGGAGGAAGGAAATTAATTAACAGCATCTTGCAAACATGTAAGACAGTGCTAAACTTTGCTGTGGCTATGCATGTATGATAAGGATCTGCAGAACTGCAGCCTCAAAGGAGCTGTGGTCTGTGTAAACTGAAGGAGAGTAAAAGCTTCAGTTCATGCTCTCAGCTTGTTCTCCAACACATGAACTAAAAAACTCCATCTTGCATTGTGCAGCAGTAGGCAATCTGTAAGTAGTTCGTAGGTCAGCCTCCTAAAGTGTGGCAATGACTAGATTAATCTGAGGGGCACTGGATTACACAGCATCCCTGAGATTAAACTGTAGGAGAGGCACTGCCATCTACCAGATCCCTAGGACTAAGGATAAGCACTTTCCCTGGAAACTAAGTAGAGAAGAGGTCTTTGCTTAGATGTGACAAGACAAACTATCACAAGGTTGTCTTTAAGAGGCTTTCCCTAGAATATACGGGTCTAAAAAAAGCTGAGTTGATGTGAGCGTTAAAGAACGAGAGGGAAATGGATCCTGCCAGCGGGTCTTGCTTATTGCCTCTGTGATTCTTTCTAGACTAACACAGTCAAAGTTTCCTTACTCACATTTGGGTGGGAGCACAAGAGAAAGAAGGCTGAGATGAGGAGGCTTGAAACAATGCAGTCATTACTGAAATACGGTCCCATGCAGTGTGTGTGGGTGTGTGGGTGTGTTTGAGTGCTGGATGGCTATAAATCAAGCCATGTATTCTTGAATGCTGTCATCTGTTGAGAGGGGAATTGATCAAGTCTCAGATATTTGGTTATGCTGCCTCTTTTTCAATACATCCATTATTTCTGAACTCCTGCAACAGTGAGGTTCAGATACAACCTAAGCAATTGAAGTGGGATCCTAGCTCTCTTGTTGATGAAAAGGATCAATCAATTCCAAAACTAATTTTTTTTTCAGTATCACTGAATACTTTTTTCTTAAATGATTTTGCATGGAAATAAATGTTAGGTCCTTGAAGGTATGAAAATGTAGAAGAATGATTGACTCTGCTGCTTTATCATGTCCAAGCAATAAAGAAATCATTAAGAGCCAGAAGCAAAAAATAAATTGGGTTTTAAAGGATTTTCTTTTTGCATAATAAAGAGAACTACTATCAAGTCATTAAATTTAATTTAAATTTTCTCAGTTTAAATTGTTTCCTCTGTTTAAAACTTCAAATTCATATGGAAATTTGTCTATGTCTTGTTTTAGAAAATTTGGGAAGATCCACAAGTTACCAGTCACTAACTGATAGGCCAGCTGGACAATGAAGTCACAAGTTTTGCTGTGGCCCCGTCACTTGCAGCAGCTATATGAGCTAAGGTTTAGGCCAAAGAGATCTGCTTTGTAACTCACCTTTGTTGCTGGTTGCTAAGTTATGTGCAGGACCTTAAGGCTACTAAAATTATAGCCATCTGCCTGGAGACTGTAGTTCACCAAGTATCGGTGTGGCTCAGGAAGGAATTGCATGTTGAGAGATGCTGAGTGTTAGACTGGTATTTAATAGCCTGCAAAGCCTCTTTGCAAAGTCAGCGTGGCTAAACTTTGGTAACACATGGGAACCTACAATCCCTTACCTATGTGTGTGTTAGGCAGAGCACTTAATATCAGAAGGGCTGTCTCCTCCATTCGTACAGACACTGCTGGAGACAAATGTATTAAGCCTGCCTTTTTAGGCAGTGAGATGTTATTTTTTTCCTTTAGGATTTGGGCAGGATATGTGCAAGCTGCATGTTGCCTCTCCTTGTCTGCTTCTCCCCAGAGAATCCCCCAAGCTGCTATGTGCATGGCTGGGGCTGTGCCATGGAGTCTATGTGAGCCTTGGACTGCCTCTCAGTATGTGCTTAGCTTGGTGAGGCTGCTCTCCCAAAGTACTGCCATGGCACTGAGCAGAGGAAAAACACATGCATTTCTTCCTGTTGGAGGCTTCAAGCACTTTCTGGCAGGGGGCTCATAAAGTATGTGTCTGTCTATGCATATGGTAGTCAAAAGTGGTCTTGTCTGGGTCAAGATCACTTTGGTGCTGTGCCTTAAGTCTGGTGGTTAACAATTGTCCCAGGGCAGACAGCACATGCTGCTGCTGCCGCCCTCTCTCCTTTGTGTTGTACCACCCTTGTTTGGTAAGAAGGTCAGTATCCCTTCCTCCTTCTTTTCCCCTCTTGTCCACCCATGCTTGGATGCAGAGATACCTGGACCCTAACCCTTCGCTCATTTTCCTAATTGCTGTTAGTTTCTCCCAGCAGATCTGGTGAAGGTGACAGTGGAGAAAAGTGAATGGTGGTTTGCTGGTTGAAGGATGTCACACTGAGGTTGGGAATCATTAATTGTCCTTCCTTTTTGCCATGCAGCACTTGAGGAAACTGTCAACTTAATTTTTTGATTTGATCACCTATGCAATCATGGTTGTGGCATTTTGAGGGAAATGCTGTTATTGATACTTAGATCTTTTGCATGGTGTTTCACCAGTAGATCTCATAGCGCTTTGCAAAGGAGATTGAGACAGTATTCCTATTTTGCAGATGAGGGGAAAAAAATACAGAGATAGTAACTTCCTTTTGGATTACCCAGCAGATGAAAGCAAAGACAGGAATAAAAACTAATCTCACTGAACTGTTGGCCTGTGCTGTATCCACAGAAGATCTGTGTACATCAAGCTTATAATTTCCTGTTACTCCGGACCACAGTGAATTTATGCAGATTCACTGACCTCTCCGCAGCCACTGAGAATCAAGTTGGTACAGGTATAGACAGTAGCTGCAATATCTGTCTGTTCTCCCAAACGAACAAAAGGAACCACAGTTTTGGATTCTCATTTTCCTAAATTAAATTTTGTCTACGTGACATGGAGGTGTGCTGCGTCAGCAGACTTTGCTTTACTTATATCAGCTGTGATAACTCTTAAGTCATGACTGAGGTAATAAGAAAATTATTTGGTACTCTAGTTGTTAAATCTTGTTCAACATCTCTCATACGCCATGCTCTGATCCTAAGGCTCTGGGCTCTGAGGAGAACAGCTCTCAAATAAGACTCAAATAAATAGGACTCCAGGCAGTGAGAATTTGTTCTGCGAGGCTGATGCTTTCCTTCTCTCAGGATATGCTTCCTTCCCATTAGAGCCTCTTGAGACTGAATCCTCCAAACTTTTCTCCAGTTTGTCTTTATTAGTGGGTAAACACCTTCTGGCTTTGTCATCCTGCTTCTTCACTTAAATTAGAAGTTCTTGACCCCTATTTTCACTTATTTCCCTTAATTCACATTAAGGGAAAACGGTAGCAGTTGTCCTCCAGTTAAACAACTTTTCCCCACTATTTTGCCAGTGGTGAAAGGCTGTTGTATTTGCTTCTTACTATGAAATGCTCAGCAGTGCCTAATTTAACTGATTCCTTTGCATACATGCACAAATGCTTTAGTTCCTGCTACAGTCCATCCCACTATGAGGTCTAGGTGATGTGACCTGCAGGGGATTAGTGTAAGGCGTCAGGGGACTGTTTCTGGAGTGTCTGTAAAACCAGCCTGCGGAAATGTGAGACATTGACACCACACTGGGAAGAAGAGAAGCCCTGAGCTGACCTTTACCCTCCCAGATAGTCCTGTTGGCAGGTGTCAGGGGGATATACTTGCTGTCTGTCCATGAAGAAGGACAAACAACATCCTGTCTCAGGGACTGTGACTTCTTGCCCACCAAAAGAGGTGTTTGTATGAGGTAATATGACAGCATTAAACAGGGGAGGCCCGGGACCCCAGCTCAAAAAAGAGGCATGTGGCTGAGATAGCTCTTCAGAGCTGGTGCATGCCCTGATCTAGCAGAGAAGCCCCTAGGAAACTCATGGATTCTTGAAGTAGGAGGGCCTTGGGAGAGACATTCTGGGAGGTATTGGAGAGGGCAGTGATAGTTTAGCACAAACACAGGGAAATTCACCCTGACGAATGGCACAACCAAGTTTTGGGTTTAAAAAAAACAACAGACCAGAACTGATCCAAGATAAAACAAGTCTTCCGAGGCTTTGCCTCCTTTACTCATACTGACTCATGCCTTACTGAGTGGAGCACCTTTGTAAAATTAATAGCTTAGAGGTCACGCCCTTTTCACACAGGTTTGCAGAGGCACAGGTTGTATTTGTTTCCCATCTGTAAGAAGGAGGAGAAGGCAGAGTTTGAATGATGCAGCTTCAGGGGATAAGAAGATATGGTGGTGGCAAGCTTGATGGCTATATATCACTCCAATTATATATCACTCCCAAGTGCTGGGATTTTTTTAAGCCAACAGTGGGAATGCTTCTTACAGCATTACTAAAATGCATCTGTGACTTCTAGCAAACCAGAGTGCCAGTAAAGTTTGAGTTAAGTATGGGCTTATCCTTTTGTAAATGAGATAAGGAAAACAACAGAGTCTAAAGTCTCCCCAACCTGAGGTCCTTCAGCATCTTTTTTATGTGGCTAAAAGGAAGCAGCTCATCCTGGTGTGAGGTGGCAGCTGTTTCTAATGAGAGATGATTTACCTGTTGCTAGCAGTGTGGCTTGTTTCTTATTTACCTCATGTCAGGAAAAAAGGTGATAAAAGAATTTGCTATGCTAGCTGATTGAAACGCC
This sequence comes from Myiozetetes cayanensis, assembly GCF_022539395.1. Lineage (NCBI taxonomy): Eukaryota > Metazoa > Chordata > Aves > Passeriformes > Tyrannidae > Myiozetetes > Myiozetetes cayanensis. The sequence goes on along the minus strand of NW_026087853.1, from coordinate 33,448,910 downwards.
AGAGACCAAGTTCATCTTCCATTTAGCTTCAGCAAAAACAGCAGATTTAAAGCTGGGAGGAATGTAGACTGGTACATATTTACAGCTGTCTTAGCAGATGGGCTGTTGACAGATGAGGTCCCTCAAGTCTCTGCCTGGGTGCTGGGTGTCAGCATGTACTGCCGCAGGCATTTTAGCCGAAGTCAGCCCTGGTGTTGAGCAGGCGCTGGCTGCTTGTTGGGTTGGACCCTTTGGGTGGATTGTGCTGAAAGGGCAGCGAGGTGGAAGTCTGAATATCAAATAGGACCAGTTCTTCCAGCCAGGATTTGCAGAAACTATCCTTAGAAGGCCAGCGGAGACATCTGCTGAAATGTCGTGAAGCCTGAGCAGCTTCATGTGGACCATGGTGTAGCCCCAGAGCTGGACTGCAGTGCTGGGAAACTCTCCTCTGGACAGCACATCCCTGACAGCCAGTGCTGTGTCCTACTTCTCTCCCTCTGGGTCCTCATGTAGAGCCCTTCTGGGTGTTAAAAACAGGCCAGGACTTGATGCTCTACTCCATGTGAGCAAAAGCCACCGCTCTGATCTCGTCCTTCTGTGAGATGGTCGAAAATCTCCTTTGGTGTTTTCAGGTGCTTAGGAGGAAAGACTTTTTCTCTCTTCCCTGTTCACCTCTCCGAACAATTTCCAGGAGTAGTTGCTCCTGCCTGGGTTACAGCTGTTGAGCCAAATGTGTCGTTGCTGGTTTATCTGCTGCTGTGCCTCTTTAGTGCTTTATGTAAAAGTACATTGTTATAGTGAAATGGGGTAGGAATCACCTTTTGTGCTTTCTGGTTTTCTTTCTATGAGATAAGCAAGCCAAATTCCTACCCTCATAAAAATACCCACCTGAATGATGTGCCGCTCTGCCTTTATCCTTCAGAGAAAAAAGTGCGATAAAGCTATCAATATTTAATGTAGAAATTTTGCTTCGCTTACCTCTGCTTTACCTGTCTTTCCTCCTGGTTGAGAGTTTTGGCCTAATATTTCTATCTCTACTTCCTTCAGTAAAGACAACTGGACCACACTGCTGTTTAAGAAGGATGTGCCAGGACCAGTGTATTGGCTTTGCAAGACTAAATAAGCATCAAATGCTCTGTTTTCTAAGACATCAGAAATGCTTACTGTTGGGGTGAGTTGCAGTGGGCTTTGATATCTCACAGTAGTTTTCTCATTCTGTAGTGGAGCTAGGGAGAGAAAACATATGAATTGGCAGTTTTTCCCAGATGTGTCCTGTTAGCTGACACTGCCAGAGGTGGGCAGAGCTTTGAATAATGCAGGAGCACAGTGAGCAGACTATGTATGAGCAATAACTGCTTGCCTAGCAGCTGGGCTCCTAGGGTTTCATCAGCTGTATCCTGCAGAGCAGTCAGTACCTGAAAGCCGTAGCAGGGTGGAGGAGCCTGGCTACTGCTGGTGTGAGAGGCTGTAGCACTGGGAAGGCGTGAGGAGCTGTGTGCACTTTATCTCAGTGGCAACTGTGGTGCCTGTCCTATTGGAAGGTCTTAATTTTCTGTAATTAGCAAATTCTTGTCATAATTATCTTTCTTGCTCCTTTTGTGGCCTGACAAGTGGAGCACTGCTATACATGGTCTGTGGGAGTCAGAGCTGATGGCAGCTTCAGTAGGTCATTAGACTTTGTGGTGGGCAGCTGGTGCTGACTTTCCCTTGAGGTAACTTTAAAAAGGAGAAAACAAAAAGGCTCAGAGGCCTCATTAACCAATCCTTTGTACGGTATCGAGCAGCAAAAAAAGGCATAACAGATGTGACATCTCCCCTGGCTTGACACTAAATTGTAGACAGCAGTGGTGGAGCAGGAGAGAAGTGCAGGGTAGTTTCCTTGGAGCACAGTGCCCAGAGGAGAGGATAAAGAGCAAAAGATCGTGCTGCCTTTGGTGCTGAGAGAGCATCAGTAAGTGGCAGGTGGGTTTTTTTGTTCCCCAAGCTCAGTAGGGAGCATTAGGTCCCCTGTGTGTTCCTGTGCAGTGCTTCTGGCCATCCAGGAGTTGGAGGAGGTGAAGTGCCATGGTGCAGCGCAGTTTAAGGGTACCAGTCCCCAGCTCACAGGCAGGCAGTTCAGGGACAGCAGGGCAGCTGGTTTTGTAAGTCTGTTGCTGCAGTTCCCCCGGGAAGATCTGGTTCATAAGGGAAAAACTGAATGAGTCTAGACTAAAATGGAGTGCAAAATCTAAGGGTTGAAATAGGTCACTCTCTGTGTGACCAGGTGATGAAAACATGGCCAGCCTTGGCAGAACAAGCTGCTTTGTCCTGGGGTCACTCCGTCTGTCTCTGAGAGACCAGGGTAGCCATTCAGAGCTCTGGAGCATTTGAAGACAGGACAAATGGATGGGCAGGCTAAGGGGATACCCTTGCCAGCATGTGCTGTATTCACTGGAACCCCTGTTTGGCCTGGCCTGACACTATTAATGTCATACCTCTGGAGAATGCTCCTCAGGGTCTTTTCTAAGGAGGCTGAGACTCCCTCATATATCTCATATGGTGTGTCATACCTTGTGCAGGGCCATATTTCTTGGCCCTGCACTGAGAATAGAGCCCAGCAGCTACCTGGGCAGGGAATGGTGACTGCCCTTGGCGAGGGATTTTTTCCTTGTGATGCAGGGCTGTCCTGGTGGCAGGCAAGGGAGTTTCTCAGGGCTGTGAGACTGTGGAGGAGAGGCCTAAGGAAAAAGTATACAGCAACAACAAACTTCTGCTAAGGGTACCTTCCTTCCAGTTTGTGGGAGGAGATGATTTTTTAAAGTGAATTGCTGCATAAGGTGAGGGCCTGTTCCCTGGAGGGTACATCTAATGGAATTAAAGGGTATCTCTATCTTGTTTTGGGCGGTGAGAGCTTCCTCGAACCGCTGCCCAGAATACTTGTGAGACACCCTATAATTCAATTAGAAGTACCCTCCAGGGAGCATATAATTATATCATATCTATGAAACATAATGACAGCCCCCTCATATCACATGGTGAGCAACTGTCTGCTGCTGCCCAGAACCTTTCACCGGTAAGGAACTAATCTGCTTAGTGCAGATTGAACTCGGCGGTGTTCAGCACTTACCCAAACGCTTCTGCAGGGAATCCCTGCCAGCGGAATAAACCTGTTAGCAGTGTGTGAGCATCACCGCACCAGCATCCTTTTCCCAGCCTTTGAACCCCTCTGGCCAGGGCTGCTCACCTCTACCTTTGACATTTTCTCTAAAGCTTCTTGGGAATTTTGAAGAATGGGAAGTTTTCTTTAACCCTTTAAACTTATCTTTTTGTCCTTTATTGTGTAGTAATAACCAGTGATCCAGAATGTGCTGAAGGGACTGAGCTCCATAATAGGCAGTGTCCTACCATTCTGCTGATAAACCTGTACGATTTTGATACAAGTTGGGATGTTCTAGGGAGAGAAATAATTATTGTGCCAGTTGAAATGCAGACCTCCTGGTGTGAACCACAGCACTGCAGCATCTGAAATGGTTTAAGACAAGGAATGAGGACACTGTACCTGACCAGCATGTAGGGGACTTCATGGGATACTGTAATTCCAATTAACTCTCACGAGAGGCATCAGCTTAAATCACTCTGAAGAAAACTGGAGAGGGAGGGCAGAGTGGGGATTTGACATAACTTTTGATAACCTAAAGAAATGACATGGAGGAATTTCTTTACCCAAAGTAGTAGTCAGCTGGGAAACAGCATTGGCTGCCTCGTGATTGAAAAATACCCCTAGTCCGTTGAGGACTGAGGATGCTCTGCCAACACTGGGCTGCCCTCAGCCGTGCTGTAGTTCAGCAGCTTCTGAACTTTCACAGAAAGTTTGTCCATCTACCCAAATAAACCCATCTATCTGTCACAGAATGGTAGTTGCTGTGAGTGCTGTTGAGTTGCTGTCTGTCAGGCTCAAAATGCCTTTTTGCCCTCAGATCCCAGAGCTCTGATTGGGCTGGACACCTCTGGAATACGAGATAGGGACAGGCAAGAAACCTTTGAGAGATGATGGAGGCAGTGGATGAGTGAGGTTTGCTCCCATTAAGAAGCAGGAGAACATTGTGCTAACCTTGGAGACAATGGATCTGAATCCCAATGCATGTCCTGGCATTTTGGGGGTGAATCACCAAGGGTGGAGCCAAGTTGTGTTTAGATGGCGTTCTTCTGTCCTTGGGGACAGTTACATGGGGAATCACTAGCCATCAGGGTCCTGCTGGAGGTGTGTCTGGGGCTCAAAAGAGCTCTGATGTGAATTGCTAAGTAGTCCAAAGAATGGTGGATAGAGGGTGATGTGGTTGGAATGAGAAAAAGAAATGGATGAGAGTTCCCTGCTGAGAGCCATGGGCCTTTGCTCTTCTCCTCTAACGTGGGGCTGGGTCTCAGTTTCCTCCTTCAAGGCCAGTACTTCAACCAGGGCTTCTCAGTCAGTCAGGATGTCTTGGAGATGAACTGAAATTCATCTCATAGTTTCTCCTCCACTAACTGGTAGGAAAGGGAACTTTCAGTCTTGCTGAGGCAATACAAGGGAAGGAGGAGCTGATTTCTGCTTCCTGCTTTTTCCCTGCTGCTCTCTCCACTCTGCCCCCACTCCCACCGCCCTCCCCCCCCCCCCCCAAAAAAAAAAAGCATCTTGGAGCCTACCTGCTTCAACTACCTACTGCCAGTGACTGCTTCAGGTCACACTGGGAAGGCATCTGTTCTTTCTCAGACAGCACTGTGAGATACCATAGGACAGGGGTTGATCAGGGTGAGGAGATGCCCGTGCTGGGCAGGTTGGGGGCTGGCCCAGTTGGCAGCAGTGTGACTGTCCCATGTGGAGAGTTGTGCTGTTCTGGGGGAGCATGCAGTGAGCCAGGTGTGAGCGCCTGGGTGCTGAGCATCCTTCAGTGCTGGAAGGCGGTCTGAGAGTCTCTGTGGTGCTTGGTTGAAAATACAGGCTCCAGAGAGCAGGGGGGTTGATGTGGCTGGGATGCAGGGACTAAAAATCAAACAGTTTCTTCAGCAGGAACACAGCTACTGCAGAAATCACAGTCTTCGTTCCTGCACGGCCGCTGAGAAGCACCAAACAATGGAGACAAAGCCTCCCTGGGGTGGCCTGTCCAGGGCCACCTCTGAGATGCTTCTGTTGCCATGCCCAGATGGGGCATGCTGATCCTCTTCAGGAACAGTGATACATTGGTTGCCTTTATGCCATGCTGTGACACTGCTAACCCTGGCTCCCACAGCCCTCTCCAAGGAGCCCTCTTGGATCTGAATGTCAGCTATTGCTGCGAGGCTCCTGCAGAGATGTGGTGTCTCACCAGAGCCCTGCCATTTAAAGCATCAACCTTCTGCTAACCCCTGAGCAGCTGTGGAAGTGTTGATCTGTTTCTACCTGTTTGTAGCAACTGGGCACACCATCCCCTCCTCTGTCACATGCACACCACAGCTGTGGGCAGGAGGTGATGCACTGTTTCCTCCACTTGTGCTGTCTGTACTGTCTCAAATAAGGACCTCCTTCTGGACGCTGGTGAGCACCTTTGTGAACTGTAGAGGCTGAAGTCCCATCCATAGAGGTGGCAGGGTCTTGCTCACAGCCTGCTTGTTAGCTCATGTTAGACTGTGTGATGTGCTCATCTCAGTTTGTGCAGTAAGCCCATATTCACCCAAACCTTTCTCCAGAGACCGTTTGGGTCCCTTACCAACTTTAAATTGCTTTTAGCCTCGACCAAACTGAGAACCTACATGGAAATGCTCTTTTACAGTGAAGGACAACCAACTTGGAGTGGATGCATGCTTAGATTGTGCTCTTTCTAGGTGCAGGAAGGTGACTGAGAACACGGGTTTAGCACAGCAGATTATGCTTGACTAATCTTAGATGACTGAGTCAGTGGCCATGGAGAGAGCAGTGAGTGACATTTACCTTGGCTTTTGTTTTTCGACATGTTCTCCCATAGCATCATCATAGCCAGACTGGGAAGGTATAGCCTTGATGACTACAAGATGGATTAAATAGCTGTTTGGTCTGTCAGACTGAAAAGGCAGTGGTCAGTGCTGTGAGTTTTAATGGATAGCCCGTTCCTAGTCACAACCTTGAGAAGTCAGCATAAGGCCTGAACAGTTCAGCATCCTAATCTACATCAGGGATGATGGGGTGACATGCAGTCCTGTCCCAGTGAGTCCATCTGCCCTGTGGTCCAAGGAAAAGGTCAGTATGCTGGAGTGTGGGTTGCTGGCCAGAGGGGCCTTGGTGCGAGGCAGAAATAGGCCAAAGGGCCTTGGGAAGTTGGGCAAGAGAAATGCAGGTCCTGTGCCTGGGGTGGGGGTCAGCCACTGCCCTGGCGCAGTCTGGGAGGCTGGCTGGCTGGGAAAGGCTTTGCAGGGAAGGAGCTGTGCTGCAGGGAAAAACTGCTTGGTTCTTGCAATGTAAACCAAATCGGGCTTGAAGCAGTGCATTGATTTATCAGCGACATATAATTAACCAGCAATCAGTGTACTATATAAGGAGGATCAATATCAGCAACACAGTGAAGAAACCACAGTGCTGGACACCTATGCAATGCTCACATTCAACTACAAATTTCCAAGAGTCCTTCTGTAACACCCCCAGAACTTATTATCACATACGCAGTTATGTACCTCCATGGTGTTCCTGTCTCAATGGTTGTTACTGCCCAGGATGAGCCCCATGAGACCCCACAGACCTGATAGTTCCTGTAGACATCAGTCAGCAGCATAGCATGTCTTAAATATTAGCCTGAGTCGTCACTGCTGCTGACTTGGGATTTTGCATGCAGTGGCAGAGGTTTATTCCCTGTAAAAGATGGAAGCAGCTCTAGTCCTCATTGGGATGCCAGGGAAAGGTCTCACTGGGCTGCCCACCTTCTCCCCTGCTCTGGGGAGTGCCCAGGCAAAGCTGGTGAGCTAGAATTCCCCACCCAATGCCCATTTTGTGTCTTTTTCCCATCTGAAATAAGTGAATGCCTTAGATGCTGACCAGCTGGGGTACTGGTTACTAGACACAAGCAGAGCTCCTGGGGAGAGCACAGCCCTGCAGTAGTAGCTTATATCCCAATGTGGCAAGTGTCTTCCTTACTGAACCCCTGGGCAGCGTTAGAGGATGTCCCTTTGCATGATAGTTACATGTGATATGTACTCACCATGTGCTGTTCATTTTCTGTCTGCCCAGGCGTACACAGATGTTGTTGGCTGCTGGAGATGGCTGAGGACATGCAGCAACATACTCTCCTCGTGATCTGTTGCTTTCAACTTGAGGTGGTAATTCTAAAATTTAAGTGTCCAGCACACACTGAAACTGGGGGGACAGAAGTGCCCCCAGGCTACACGATGTGGGAAACTGGCTAGGAACCAGCAGTGGTGTCCCCAGAGTAGGTTTCTCTTCCAGATACCAGTATTGTAGCAGATTTGGCAGAGGGGGATAAAAAGCAGGAGAAACTTTCCAGAAATATAATAGTCAAAGTGCTAATGACAAGGAGGAAAGAAGCATCACCATCTTCTTGAGATTTCAGATAACATGTATTTCATGTGAAATACACAGCAGCCTGCCTGGCTCTTTTTGAACCCTAATGTCTGGTTGAATGTCTTCTTTTTTCTGTTCACATTCCATTTTAAATAGAGTAATCCTTTGAGGGCCTAAGCTCAAGTCTCTTACATGTGTCGGGAAGATTCCTACAGTTAGAGCAAGTGAAGAGAGTGCATTAACCATCTCTTTGCTGGTATTTGCTGTTTTGTTGGCAAGTTGCTTCCGTGTCATTTGGAATTGATCAGTTGGAAGAGCACAAACCGTGCAGTCAAGACAGCTTATTTAAAACTTCCCTTCTCAGGCAGTCCAGGTGTCCCTAGATGGCCTTGTGCCATGAGGACATGTCAGTAAATAGCCATGAAATTGGGCTATTTACACGAGATTTTGACCAAGGTCTGGCAGGACTGGAGTGCAAGTAGGCACTGAAATATTTAAGTCCCCAAAGGAGTGGAAGGACTTTTTCCTAGCTGAGAGGATGTGGAGATTTCAGAGGCCCAGAAGAGCAGTCTGTAAGATATTTTTTGAGAACCTCAATTTCTGGTAGTGTTTCTGTGTGAGAAACAGAATAAAAGTGCAGTTCAGACTCTTTCGGCTGCATAGCATTTTTGTTCCTTGTGGTGACTTGGAAGGACAATAGAAAGCAATGAGAATATGCAGTAAATAGTAACTCCTACCATTAGGAGCCTTTCCTGCAATGGTCCCATTCTCCTTGGATTTCAGTTGGAGCAAGAATTTGGCTCTTCCATTTGCTTTCTTGACTTGTATGAATGTTGTGAAGTTTTCTCTCAAGCAGCTGTGGCTCCAACTTCAGTTATAGGAAGGGTTAAATCTCAGTGATTTGAGTTGAAAATGTGCCACAGAAGATTAGATCTAGAATCCCATTTTGCTGTTGCACTGATAACAGGAACTTATCAGCCTGCCACTCTTATTTGATTACTAACACTTGCTACTGCAGAAACTGAGAGGGAGAGATGGGAAATGGCTATTAATTGGTAATCAATAGAAGCTGAGGTGCTTTCATCAGCCCCAGGGAAGGTGGCACATTCACCTGCTAATTGCAGCCTGCAAATCCCAGAGGAGATGTTCTGGCATGGCATGGCATGGCAGCATGTTGTACTATCAGAAATTACTACTTTTTGACGCTGGCCCTGTGGAAGCTGTGCCATCCAGTGACGGAGCCGCCCACGCTTCAGCCTAAGGTTAGCAGCATTGACTTAATTCATCCAACATGCCCTGGGAGTATGCAGAACAACTGGGTATTGTACAGTGGGGCTGACTGTACTCAGTGTTTGAATACTGATTATTCATTAAATAATAGGGGCTTGTGCAGTTGGGAATAGGACCAAGCCTCCATTTTTCTTGATAGAAGCCAGATGGAGTTTTGCAATCTTTTTATTCTCTCTTTTTCTCTGTGAATGCTTCTATATGCATCTTTTATCTCCTCTCCTTCTCTAGCCTTCCATTTCTTGATTTGCGTGTGTTTTCACCTCCAAGTGCACTTCTGCTTCATGTGCTTTAAAAGTCCTTGGAAAAAGAAGCCAGGATTGGAAAGTAATGCAAATATAAGAAAAGCTGAGGAACATCATGCATAATGCTGGTGTCACCTCCAGTAAGCGAGTTTTAAGATATTAGAAAGGTCAGTCTCTCACACAGCTCCGTGTGTTCAGCATGCTGTGGTGGATACAGACTGGGGTGCAGATAGTCCCAAAGTTCCTGGTGACTGGGAACCAGAATACAGAGGGGAGACCAGCCCGTTCCCTTCTGATCTTTCCTGAATTAGAATTCATGCTGGACAAGGCCAGGGTACCTCTTACCATTGCTAGTTATCCGTACAGAGCACAGAGTGCTGCACCCTGACGTAGGGCCATTAGTGGCAAACTGGGACATCACTGGGCCCAGATAAATGGTTTTTAGTGTTCTGTACACGTAAGCAGGACAGACATTTGATGGCACTTTTGGCATCAGGCAGGGAACATAACTTTGTTCTGTATGAAATGGAGACTTTGGACAGAGCTTATTTCTAAAAGAAAGGTTTATGAACACCATGTGTTGCAGCCATTCCTGCTTTTCTTCTCCTTGGCCTGCCTTTCTACTGTTAGCATGATTTTTGTTGTGTAGTGAACTGCATGAAGCTGAGCGTGGCTATGCCATGCCCCAGTAACCCACACCTGTGCAGGCTGCCTGAACTGGGAGCTGGGGCAGGATGCTTGCTGAGGAAATCCCATGGCCTCCTGAGCATAGTTGTCTGGGACATTTCCAACAAAAGGTGGTTTTAGGTGATAGCCTTCCCTGGAATGGAGATACGCCATTTTTCTTGTACATTCTCCATTTAAACCCAAGAGAGATGGTTTTTAAAAAATCCAGTTAAGAGAATATCCTATTTGCATGATTAAGTCCTAGAAGTCAGTAATGCCAAGCAGAACATTAATTCTGCCCCCAGTGTGTGTTGTTAAAAAATTATATTTAATTACACAATTACAAACTGTTTATCTGATAAGCAAATGTACTCTCAGTGTTTTCTAGTTGCAGAGCTTTATAAGAGAAATATCTTGCTGGAATTTGCAGTCCACTGTACTCTCACTAGATTAATTATCCTGATTCTGCCATGTGCAGCTGAATTGACCTGTACCTAATTCTCTCTTAATTTTTACTGAGCCACTGGTGTACATGAGAAGATGCTTCCTTCATATTAAGAGAGTTACAGAGGTTTTATACCAGGCAAAATAAAATAAGGAGTTGTCCCTCATATGGGGGTTATCAGCCCTTCTCAATTTTTGCTACCTTCAAAATATTCTAGGGGGATCTATGAGCCCCTTTAGAGACATCTGACATCTTATAAAGTACAGCAATCTTGTTTTTTCCAGTAACCTTTTGTGAATCCCTCAGGAGCAGTCCGCATTCTGCCATCAAAATGGCAGTCTGAAAGCCGCTGCTTTAAGCCTTTTAGGCAAAAATTCCCTTCCAAGTCAATGGCTGTGTATTATGCCATTCACTGTCCATTAGCACTTCACTTTGGAGGGTGAAACAGTTAACTTTGGAGCTATTTTAGCTGCAAAACTTTGGTGGCCTAACTAAGCCTGCAGCAATTCTCTCATTATGTGCTGTTTTATTTAATTTCTAGTATGTTGTGTAAGAGTAGTGTACTAAGTTCTTTCTCATTAATGACTCTGAGAAGTTTGGTCTGTAATACATAGAGATGTGCTGTACTGAGAGGTATTGTACTGACTGATATAATATGGTTTCATGGCATTTAAATAATGAGACGCGGTTATGTTGTTGATGTCTGCACTGTGTGTGAAGAGTAAGAATTACTTTTGGGAAAGCATGTCTGTCATGCTATGGGACAAAAATGTAATTTGCCATCATGGTGTTCTCCTTGATATTCTCCCCCTTAATTTGGTTGATGTAGTATGTGTGGTGTGCCAAAGCTTGAAGAAACCAGCAGTAATCAACTCAATCTGCTTCAAAAGTTATTTGCTATAAGGTACTTGCTACCACACCTGTAATGTTTCTACACTAATGCAGGCAGCATGAGGAACTAACAAGAGGAGGTTGAAGCTTTGACCCAGTCCTGGAGATTTGACATCATTGGCATAAGTGAAACCTGGTGGGATGATACCTGTGACTGGAGTGTCCTATTGGATGGTTACAGGTTCTTCAGGAGAGATCAACAGGGCAGAAGAGGTGGAGGAGTGGCACTGTATGTTATAGAAGGGTTAGAATGTGTGGAGCTGACACTTGGCACTGGCACAGTTGAGAGCCTCTAGGTAAGAATCAAAGGGCAAACAAATGATATGGATGTCATTGTGGGAGTCTGCTATGGACCTCCTAGCCAGGATGATGATGCTGACAAATTCTTCTTTGAGGAACTAAGGAATGCTCCCAGGTCAAGTGCCCTTGTCCTTATGGGGCACTTCAGCTTGCCAGAAATTACCTGGGAGCATCACAAAGCTGGTACAATCCAGTCTGGAAGATTCCTAAAAGACCTGGATGACAACTCTGTGGAACAGGTCTTAAGGGAACCGACTTGGAAAGATGCCTTCCTTGATCTGCTGTTTGTCAACAGAGTGGCTCTCACTGGTGGCTTTCTTGGCCACAGAGACCACGGAGTGATTGTTTAAAATCTCTGACAGGAAGAAAAAGTGCCAGCAAATCCTCAACTCTGGTCATGAGGAGAGCAGACTTCAGGCTACTCAGGGAATTACCCCTGGGAAAATGTTTTTGCAGATGCTAGGGTCCACCAGTGCTGGTCACTTTTCAAACATCACCTAAGGGCACAGGAGCAGGCAATTCCCAAATGTTGGAAGTCAAGCAGGTGAGGCAGAAGGCCGGCTAGGCTGAGCAGGGATCTTCTCTTGGAAATAAGGCAAAAAATGGAGGGCATGTGCCCAGTGGAAGCAAGGTCAAGTGATGTGGGAAGAATACAGAGGTGCTGCTTGCTGCTGTAGGGAGAATATTCATGTGGCCAAAGCTCTGCTGGAGTTAAAGCCGGCCAGAAATGTGGGGGACAATAAAAAGAGTTTTTTCAACATATTAACGGCAATAGGTAGTATGGAAATACCATCAGCCCGTTACAGGATGAGGATGGTCACCTCCTAAACAGGGACAGAGACAAGGCAGAGGTGTTTAACACTTTCTTTGCCTCTGCCTTCAACGTGGATGATGGACCAAGGGGATCTCTCTGCCCTGAGCTGGAAGAACAGGGCTGCGAGAATGATCAGTTCCCAGTTAACCCTGAAATTGTGCAGAATCTGCTGCTCCAGCTGGATCCCTACAAATCTATGGGCCTGATGGGAACCCAGGGCACCCAGAAGCACCCCTGAGCTTTGACAGCAGCGCAGCTCCACAGCAGTGCTGGCTGTGCAGCACCCAGTACCAGCACAGCTTAGATTTCAGCCTGACACAGGTCTGTTGTGCTGTGCTCCCAGCAGCCACTGAGGGAAAATCCACCTTTGCTGCCACCTTTATTTTGGCTCCATTTACCATAACTAGTAGACCAGGATTAGAGTAGACAATTTCTGTTGGGATTTTGTTCCCAGAGGTGATACAGCTGAGCATCTTTTCCTGTTTTTGCCATGCTCAACAGCCTTATATGATGCAGCTGTAAGTGGAATAGTTTAGGAAGCATCTCTGCTCAGTTTCTAGCAGTCCTTGCAGCAAAATGGTGAAAGGGTGTGTGAGGGACACCCAGTCCAGCCAAGGACCAAGGTTCCCTGTTTAACATTAAGATTGGGCAGTGGTGGTTTGACTGGCCAGACTTGGTGAGCTGGGAGCACTCACAGGGCAGCTGAGGAAGCTGGAAGCAGGAAGATCTGTTTCAATCTGTTGCTAAAATGCCTGTGGCTACTGTATGTCTATCTGGCTGATTCCATTTTTCAGCCATTGCCTTGTAACACATAAGATAGGGGAAAGCTGTCTTCTTCTCGTGGACCTGCCTAGGTTTTGCTGTGCAGCTGCAGGAAAGCTGTATTCCTGCTCTGTGCCTCAGTTTCCCCACATGGAAAATGGGGGTAACGTAGAAGCTGTTATCTTTCCTAATGCTGCAATATCATGGAAAGTCTCTTGCCTTGGGTCTTGTCCGTGGTCACTGCTTCCTGCACTGCTCTGTTCCAGGAAGACCCAGGACTGAGCATCTCTGCCTTAACAGGGGACATGTAAGAGGGGTCAGAGTGATTTTGAAGAAGATTGGAACTAAACCAGAAGAGGCAGCTGCTTCAGCAGCCTACTCAGCTATGGGTAGGGATGAAGCTAAAGGCATCTGTCCTTCATTTGTTCCCAGTATGGCAGGACACTGGCTGGCAGAGCTCTGTGGAGGATCAGGTCTTTACATGTATCCAATGGCATGGGCTGTGAGCAGGGGAATGCAGAACTAAAAATTATATCAAACAGGGCATTTTCAGTGTCATGCCCCCACTGGACCGAATATGTTTTTCAAGTACAGTCATTGAACTACACACCAGCTCACAGCTTAGTGTCTTTCAGCAGTAATGGAGAAAACTATCACTTGGCATTGGGCAGCATGGAGTGAAATCACCTGCTGCATTGCAACCCTAAGTCTAATATAATATGTTAAGCATAGAAGAACATTTTCTTTCAGATGGAAGGAAAGAGCTTTTAAATTTTACTTTCGGAGTATTGCTTGCTTAGCAATCTCAATACTGTATTTTTTAAAGAAAGGAGAACTATCTAAATGTTCCTAACCATGTTATACATCTCACTGTGGGTAACTAAAATAGATAACTTTTGAAATCAGAGCTACCTCTCATCATTTGCATGAGGTCACGTGCTACTGTGAGGATCTGTCCTTTCCACAGTCTCTGCATATAGATGCTGCCTAGCCTTGGACATGTCCACAGGTGTGAGGTGTCCCTTGGTAACTGGAGTAAAGTTAATGGGCTTGTTCAAAGGTGTAAGGGGAGAAGATAGCTTTTTCTTCAGATGGAGGCTAGATCAATAGGAGCATTTCTTTGCTGAAGGGCCTCATTTGTGCTTGGTTAAAAAGACAGCTGGACAGGCTTTGCAGAGAATACTGTGACAACTTGAAGCCTTGAGAAAACCCCCAGAATATTTGATATGAATTCTCTCATGGCAGAGAGGGCTCCTGCTCCAGCGTGATGGAGAAGGGAAGGCCTCATAAATCTGCCCCTTCCCCATAAGGTGCTGGGAGAGCAGTGGGGAATGGTACCCTTGTTCCTCCAGGCTTGGTGGCTGGCATTTTCACTGTGGTGGTGGACTTTTCCCACTGGCGATGGGCTCCATGCCTGTGGGAGAACTGTTGGCATGATGTTGACTACATGGCATGGTGTGCTTCCTGGGCTGTGATGTACACAGGGGACATGATGGATACAGGACTTTAAAAAATAATTGTCTGCTCCCTTCCTCTACCAACTTCTCAGCTTTAATGTTATCCAAGGCCTGTTCTTCTCTGTGTTAATTGCTTCTATTTGTGCAGGCAGCATGGGTAAGCTATTCTTGATCTTCCACAAATGGGACAGCTATGGAAAAACAGACTGGGATGTCTCCTGGCTTGTCTGTCAGCACCAGGCTTTCCTGCGTAATTACAAGGTCTTTATTACTGGGGAAAGCGGACAAGGTCATGTCTGACTCTCAGATCCTAGGCTGGGCTTGCAGAAGTGGCAGCTAAAAGTAAATAAATAAAATGGTAATCTTTCAGCTTGAGAACTGAACCTATTTCATATGGGAACCATTGCAGAAGGAAATCCAAATGAACAAACAAATGAACAACAACAACAACAAAAAACCAAACCAACAACAACAAATTACAGAGTCTCTCTAACATTAACCATGCTTTGGGAAGCTAAATGTGTCTCCTTCTAACCCTCTAATATTTAAAGCATCTAATTAGCAAAGCCAAGCAGTTACGCAGGAGACCACCAGACATCTCTAAGCCTGACACCTGTGATTTGCTGGCAGTGTTTGCAAGGTCACCCCTTTGCTATCTTTCCCACACTCAAACTTGACATAGCAGGGAGCATCTACCATCCATTTCCCCCTGCCAGGGAGTGACAGGAAAGGTGCACTGGGAAGATGAGAAGAATGACTGATGGCAGCGTAGCTGTGCTGAATTATTGCCTATTGCATGGGGAGCAGAGATTTGCTTTTGGGATGTTGGACTCTAAATCATCCATCTCTTTCTTTTAAAGGTGAACTGAAGAGCTTTGCATGGGGGAAAGAACAAGCCAACTATTTAAGAGCACAGTATGCTTTGAGCACAGATACATTTGCTTATTAAAAATGAGGACTGAAAATCACTTCCTCCTTTATTTATTCTCTGCTTTTTGATTGTTGCTTTTGTCTAGTCAACAGTACCAAATAAATCAGTGTTGGAAGGGGTTACAGTATTATAGTTCTGGGCTTTGCAGGTTACCCCCTGTTCTCTCCTGTTCTCTTGAAATGCAGTGGTCCTGGAGTGAAGCTGCTGTTGTATCTTGAGATCTTTGAGAATGGGATAGGGGACTGGTCAGCACAACCCCAGAGTACACACTTAGACTCACTTCATCTAGAGTCCTTCAGGAGGTATAAGTTGGTTATGTGTTTCTGTGTTGTCAGAAAATGCAGGTGTGAATGCATACCTGCATCTGAGGCAAGATTTGGGGTGCAGAATAGCTTTTAATCAAGACTTGTGTGTCACCTTACTGTGTGGAAATCCAGGCATGAGTTAAAAGTAAAGTCAGGTAACTGGTGGCTAACCTCAGCGAACATGTTTCTGTGAGCATGAAAATCTCAGACAGTAAAAGGATTCTTAAACTATCCCAGTCATGGTGTGATGCCCCACTGTGGAGTCACCTGCCCTGGATCAGGAGGCAGCAGGGCAGGGACCTTGCTGCAGGCAGAGAGGGAGTCTGCCTTACAGCCTCCATAGGAACATCAACTTTGCTCTTCAGTGGCATCTTCTAGTATTCCTTACAGATTTTTCACCCTGTTTTGCAAATGAAACTAAGGCAAAGGGGCGGTTTTGTGAAGTTAAACCATGAAGCTCTGTGGAGGGGAAGAATGGGACTGAAGTCCTGAAGCCTCCTGGGTCACCAGGGCTTTTCTCGGCTACACTACTCTTCCTCCTTCTTCCTCCTGAAGGAATACATTTTCCTTTTTTGTTTCTCAAGTTTAAAGGGTTTCTTTCCTTTCTCCTTAGATGTAAAAGCACAGCCCTTAATGTGACATTACACCACAGGTGGCATCTGTCCAGGGAGAAGGTTTGTGGGTGCCAGCCTGGCTGTGAGGAGCCTGTCTGGGAGCTGAGGGTAATGGAGTCTGGGGAGAGTGTTTCCCTGGGAATGTGTTCCCGTGTGGGAGTGTGTGGACCTGAAGGGACTTTATTAATGGAGACAATGAGCTGCAAGCCCTGCATGGTGCCTGCCATGAGTTAGGGAGACCTGATCTCATGTCCCATGTACCTGAGGGTATCAGTAAGGGGTGCTGGGAGCTGGGAAGGAGGGACTGGAGTTTGTAGGAGCAGAGGTGAGTAAAAGGCTCTTGCAGAGGAGTCTCCATCCAAAGATCTCCGTCCAAAGCAGTGCAAGGCACGTGTTGATATGAGAACCATTCAGACCCTCAGAGCCACTCTGAACAGGGAGAGCAGGCAGTATTGTGCCATGGGTGAAGTGCTTTGGTAGGAGTGAGTGAAGTTTTGGGACCAGAGCAATGGTTATCACCATGGCCTGGGACTGAAATGCAATGATGGGAGTAGGAGGGTGGGAGTGCTCTTGCATGGCTGCTTCTTGGCTCCCCTGCTTGAGCATATCCCTTCCCATCTGGTTTTTCTTCCACTCAGGGACTTTAAAAGCCCAGAGCCCAGTACTATCTACTGTTTGAGTTATCTCTCCTACCCTTCTTCTGGGGTGTGGGCTGACATTTCCCTTTCTAGCAGATGAATTGCTTGCTTCTGTTTGGTGTGGTCTCGCCCAGAGATCAGCATCCCCCCAAGAGCCTGCTTGGGCTTTAATGAAGCACTGCCTGCCTTGGAGACTCCCATGGAGCTTTCCGTCTCTTTTGTTTTTATTGCTATAATAAATCTTCCTAGATTTCTCTAGCTGGAAGGGTGGGAGGGTTGAAGAGGGGAGGTTTCCTGCCTAGTGCATTGCAAGCTTTTATTGACTGCCAGAAGTACCAGTAAATCTGAAGCGGGAGGTGGGCTGTCATCAGTGCACTGAGTCCCTGATGGGGATCCAGCCCCAGTCCCCGTGGGATCACTGCTGCTTCCCAGTCCTCACCAGCAGACAGAGCTCAGCTTCAGGATGGAGCTGGGCTTATGGCCTTGGTGCAGCCAAGCGAGACAGGTCATCCACTTCTCCAGGGCTTGGGTCAGTGTGTCTTTGCAGATCTTCAGCAATCTTCAAATGATATAAATCTGACAAAAACCAAACCCCTACCCTGAAGTGTCCTGACTGGCACTGATGGATTGCTCGGCCATCTGGCTGCCAGAGGGTTAGCAGCTAGCTATGTCATTTTAGCTTTTTTTTTTTTTTTCCCCTAAAATCTGCAGCCCCAAAGCCCAAACTATCCTTGTTTTCCAAATTACTGATTTTTTTTTCCTGTTAAAATTTTTTCTCTGTGTTTCTCAAAAGCAGTGTCAAAGACTGGCACTAGTAAAATCTGTGTTGCCTGGAGGAGGAGTGCTGCTGCTAGGGTCTCCCAAACTTTCTCAGTGAGATTCCTGCCCTTAAGCACCAGCACTTCCTTCAGCATGGAGAGGGACTGTCATAGGTGGACCAAAGCCAGCAGCATCAGTGGTTGTGTGTCCTGGAAGGGTGCAGGCTGTTGGTCTGAGAGCATGGCAGGGCATCTGGAGGGGTTGGAGAGAAGGAATGCTGACTTATATGTAGTGCTGCATCCTGCCTCTCCTCCTACACCACACCTGGAGCAAAGGCCCTGAATATCTCTTCAGAAAGCACTAATGCAGTCAAATCTCAGGGTTATCACATGGATGTGAGTTCTGAGCATAGGAGTCAACACTCCTTTCCAGCAGGCTGCAGAGAGAGCACACTGTATTCTGTAGTAAATAAGTATTTAATACCCACCAAAACATTGTAAATAGTATTTGAAATGCTTATGAAAGGTTTTTTTTCAGAAAAAGCTATTAGGCAGTTAATCTGCCAGGGTTTTCTGTGCAGATCTTCCCACTTTGTCAGGTTTATATGCAAGGCTACAGTGTAATAGTAAAATCCTCTGTATTTCAGAGATGCTTTCTCAGACGTGGTAAGAACAGGACAGGGGGTGTGTATCACCTGGATTCTTCTAGGCTGGGAAGAATGAGAGTGTCTCATCTCTTATTTTTGCCATGGCCCATTAGAACCATGTCAACCAGGTGTAAGTCCAGGGTTCCCTATAGCCAGCAATATTCTGCTATTTGGGTAAGGCTAGAGTGCTGTCCTTGGTTGCTGGTAAATCACAAAACCTGTAGTCTGCAGCCCAGGTCAGACAAGAAATAGACAGGCTTGTCTGAAAGAGATGCTTTCCTTGGATTTCTCAATGTATGTCATTTCTCACCCACCCCACCCCCATTAAGTCCAGCAGGTTAGATGAATCTCCATCTCTCTGTTTCTGTGAGCTCTTCACTTCTCTCTTTTAAAGGCAGCAAGAATCACAGCTCAGTGTGATGACAGAAGGAGTTGTGGCCCCCCTAGCAATGACAGTTCCTTCTTCCTCTGATGTCATTCGAATGAGCATTAGAGGCAAAATGTAACTAGCAAAGGGCTCTTGAGCTAGAAAGTCCAGCTTTTGTAACTCATGCCATGAAAGGTATTGATGTGGCTTGTATCTCATCATTCTGGCTTTAATGTTCTTTAATTACCAGCCTAAGGAACCCTTCAGAACGTGATTCTTCACCCATAATGAAGCATCCTTGTGGTCTGACACCTCCATCCTTGGACAGGAAAATGCATACAGAGGTCTGTGTCTTCTCCCTGTGCTTCTCTCATTTCTTTTCCCCTACAGATAAATGCTAGACTATGAAGCCTGTATGCAGGCTCCACACCTAGAAGGGATGTTCCTGTCTTTCTTGTGAAATTTGGATACTTCTTACAGCAATTCAGCTAGAAGCAAGTCTATCTTTTCAAATTAGATTTCAGCACATTGACTGAATTTCTAGCCAGAATCTGGCAGTTTGTTGGCAAGAGAACATGAAAAGAAATAGGGGGGAAATGTAAAAAACGTCAGATTCTTAATGATGTTTCTAAAACTGGTGATGCTACAAAAATGGACATGGACCTCAACTCTGTGAAACCAATTCTCATCTGTAATTCATAGTCTGTCTCACCCGAACAGTGGGGCCAAATGTCTTTGCGGGGCAGGGGATTGATAGCATCTCTACTACACTGCAATATTGTGCTCTAGCTGTTTGAGGTCAAACTGGGTAAGCAAAGAGCTTTTTCTTCTCCCAGCTAGCCAGCTCTCAAATTAGCCTTGTTGCTCACCCTCTGTTGGCTTGGGTATTTATAGAGGATAGTGCCACTGCACTGTTCTTGTAGTTGACAGTCACCAGTCCCAGCAATGACAGTCAGTGCAGTGCCCTGTCTTGCAGGGGAGGGTGGACAGGCAAGGGGATGGCTCCTGATGAATTCCCTCTGGAGAAGTGGCTCATTTTGTGGAGTGTTACCAAGGATGGCCAACAGTTTACAAAATTCATAGATGATCACTTTGAAGAGAGACATAAGCCTCTTCTGCTGTCCCAGCTAAGCACAATGACTGTTGCTCAGCTGAGAAGCATGGGTGTAAGGTGGACCTCGCAACATCATCTCAGCCTAAGGCAGAGCCACTTGCACCTTTTTATTTTCTGACAGGTATTTTTTCATCCTGTTCTTAATCCTAAATGTTCAGTGCAGAGGCATCTACAATACCCCTAGGCAATCTGTTGTAGGACTTCACTATCCTAATGCATTAGAAAGAGATTCCCAATTTTTGAGCTAAGTTGGCCTTGCTGCAACTCCAGTCTCATATTGTTTATTCTCTCCATCAGGCACATGAAAAATACATTTTTCCCAGATCCTTTCTTTCCTTGATTCTTCCTAAATAAGCCTTTTACATCTTTGAATGTTGTGCCTGAAAGTTGCACTCCCTCTCCCATGCTCTCTTCTGTACAGTAATCCCAGTTCCTTTAATCTTTTTCCTCAAATGAACTAGCCCTACTTACTATTCAGTTGTTCTCCGTGCTTTTCTGTGGACTTCTTCCATTTGGTCCGTTTCTCTCTGGAGGTACAGCACCGTGGACTGGACCTGTACTCCAGCTGAGGCTTTTTCAGTTCTAGGTAGAATGGAGAGATGGATTTGGTCCCAGGACAGCTGCTTCATGTCTATCTCTGCCACCTTCTCTAGGTCCTGCCAAGCCATACTGCTAGATCATTCTTTCCAATCCTTATTTTTGCCTCCTTTCTTAGCCAATTAAAAGTAGGTCTCATCTGTTTCTGTAATTAGCACTGTGGTCAGCAAAACTTCCTCTATTTGATGAGGCTGAAGGCATACCTGCTGTGGCTGCTCTTGCTGCTCTCACCACTCCTACCACTCCTTCTCAGCTTTGTGCCACTGTCATTCCTCCTTGTCCTCTCTTAATGCTCTCAAGGACATCTCCCTTCCTGCCTTTTGCCAGGGTGCACTGGATGCTGAGCACAAACCCTTGGGCCTAAGGACTATTCACTTCACACCCTGCCTATGAAAAGATGGCTTTTTGCCATGGACTTATAGTCCATGCTCTGTTATGAAGCTGTTGGGGTTCCATCTGTCCTCAATCCAGCCTTAACTGGTTGGATGGGGTGAGAAACTGTGTGAGCACTGCTCAGAAGTGACGAAAATGTTCCTGTGTTCCACTGTTTTCAGCACAAATCCAAATCATAGCCCCATAATAGTTACTGTGAAGAAAATGAATTCTGTTCCTGCCAAAACCAGCTCTCTAAATTTATTGAAGAACTGTGAAGTCTGTAACATGCTAAAAATATCCTTTTTCATACCTAGATAGTATTTTGAAATATACTACTAGTCTGGGGCAGACATTTTGATCCTATTTTTGGAAGAATATTTGGCTAATTAAGAAGCCTCCAGGTGTGTCTGAGGGAACACCGTATTCCTACCAAGCCTTAGTTTGAAGACAAAGCAAGGAGAGAGGTATGCTCTTCTCTGGACAGAGGACTAGCAGGAGATTATCATTCAGGATATGCTCTTCATTGCTGTCAGAGGTACTGTCTTGGCACTGATCTCCTTAAAGACCCAAGAGACCTTGGGATGGGGTTTACATATTCACAACACACTTCTCCCAAGCCACAAAAGGCAGGGATGATGGGGGACACTGTGGTGCCCTGTGTGTTTGCAGAGCTGTTGGTGACATCCCATGTAGGGGTGATGCTGGCCAGGCTCACAAGGGTTGGTAGAGTCCATCCCCTCTCAGTGAGTCCCCTTGCTGTGGGATCTCGTCCATTCATAAGACAGACTCATGCTCAAGTCAAGGAGTTTGTCCCCATAACAGAAGTACTCCACAGAGGTGTCTGTGAGGCCAGGCCAGCATCCTCTATCTTCTTTTTCTGGGTGTTGCTTCGCAGTGTAACATAAGCCTGGATAAGTGTGATGCTCCCTTCAGTGAACAGCACAATGTAGATCCCTAAATTCTCCTGGTTCTTATCCCTCATTATTCCCTCCTCCTACTTTTCCTTTCACTCCTTGTTTCACTCTTGCTTGTCCATGTCCATGAATATTTTGGAGATAGCTTAGAGAAGGCAGCTGAATTCCCACCTCTGATTTAGTTGTGCTACTGACAGCCTGGATTTAGCTGTATAAGTCTTCTGAGAACTCAGGTAGGGATGCCATTCCTTAGCCACATCCTTCATCCCCAGAAAACTGCGTGCAGGCAGAGTACCTGGAGCAGCAGGTATGACTGATCTGTTCCAAAAATTCTCTGAGCTGCCATGAGTTTCCAAAATCCTACAAGGAAAGGAACGAGAGTTTCTTGTGTTCTGCTGTGGGCACTTGAGTGAGGTGGTGGGTATTTCTTGGAGGAGCCTTTTGGTGCCAAATCTGAATGCAGTATTGTACAACACCAGTAATCAGTTAGTTGAAGAGACACTGTGATAATTGGAAAGAGAATGGAGAGAACACTGGGGCCTTGGGGAAAAGATACTTCTTTCTCAAACCAAATGCGTTAGGTTGGTCTGTGGATCTGCCTGAGGACTGGAGATAGCCCAAGGAAAAAAGACTTGTGAAAAAGGGTGGGGAGGAAGGAATAGGTAGATATGGTTTATCAGATAATGGCATCAAGGTAGCAAAGCTGTGACAGATGGGGCTGCAGCAGGAAGGGAACATTAGCTCTACTGCAATCTCATAATTGGTAAGAGCTTCTCCTCCAGTGCACAAGGCTTTTTGCTCCCATTTGTGAACATGTTTCTATGAATTAGACATTTCTCTGAATCAGAATAGCATCACCAGTTGTACAAATTAGGATGAAAGGAGTCCTTAAACTTTCAGACAGGAGCTGAATGCCTGACAGGGCCAGGAGAAAGCAAGGACTGTTTAGAGACCTCTAATACAGGTGGGTGTGCCATGGGCACCATGCCCAAAGCAGCTGGAGTTGGACACTGCCAGCATGTTGAGGTGCATCAAACAGGTCACCTGCTTGATGTGACAGACATCTGCTATTCTGTTGTGGGAGGTAGGGTAAGGATAGGGTCTATATAGCATGCTCTGGGAAGTAAGGAATTCCAGCTGGCTTTTCCTCTTGGAGAAGCAGGCACACTTGTTGGTGACAACTGCAGATGAAGAGGTAGGGGGATTGCCTGGAATGCCTTCGCTTTCTGCCTTTATGAAGATCTCAGGAGGCACTTCTAGGTGACATTACTGCAACAGCAAGTATCAGGCAGAGAACTCAAAACCGTTCCCACCCCTCTGAGACACAGGGAACTACACAAAACTTCACTGTGGCTATATATACAGCACTGCTTCCAGGATTATCTGCTAAAAGGTTGTTCTTGGATCTTGGTGTAATTCTTGCTTTATGCAATATTGCTTAGCATTAATTATTTTTAACTGCTTATCTTTGATACACTCAGCATGTCTGAAGCTTGCTCTTTTTTTCTGGGATGTTACAGATGTTTATCATATGTGAGATGAACTCCAGGTTGGCCATTAGCTATTAGTCTGCATTCCTAGGGAGGCTGTGTAGGAACCAGCAACTTCAAGATGGAAGTTCCCGAGATCCACTGGCAACCCTCTGAATTACCCAGGCCCTGGAAACTGTTCTGAAAACACTCTTGTCTCAGTTCTCATGGTGGGCTCTTATGTGTTCAGTGCCTGCAGTTCAAAGGAGACAATGTTGTATGGGTCATGTCATAGGGTCATGATGGCACCAGTCAGACCAGGAGCTGCAGGTAGGAGGAGAGGTACTGTAATGGATCTGTAACTATTTGGTCCCCCAATTGCAAATAGTCCCAGCTTTCTTCCCATTCATTTCCTCAACAGGTCCTGCATGGACCGTGAATTGCTGGGTTTTGGGTGCATCCCCTTTCAGCTGTTTTGTGCAGAAGAGGGATGCTGATGCCACTCATCAGTGTCTCTTAGCCAGGAGCAAGCTCTTTGTGAACCTGAGCCCACGGGGTTCCATCTTCTCCCTCAGAAAGTCAGGCTTGGGTCAGAAAAATTTGGTGTCACCATTCAGATGTATGCATTGACCTGAGTGCTTCCTCACCTCCTGGAAGGGTGTTAACCACAACACAAATGATGTTTTGGCTATCAACATGATACTTTAGCTATCAAGACTGTGGGAAATGTGATGGAAAAGGAATTTTAGTCCTTGATAAGAAGCTGTACATCTAGACATGGTCTTTTTAACTTTAATCTTGTAGGTAGCTTGAAATTGAACCTTTCATTCCTCCACTGGCCCCTTGAGCTCCCTCCTCCTCCCACAAACACGGCTTTTGTTGTGTAGTGTGTTTTTTGTTCTGAGACGTCTCCTGTGCTTGCTTTCCTCAATGGACACTGATGTGACATGCAGAGCTGAGCTGTCAGAGCTTGGGGGTGTTTTTTTCTCCACCATGTGATGAGCTGTGACACTCCAGCATCACAGCTCCACAGGCCACTTCTCCATGCTTTTGTTCACGTTTCAGTGTGAATGCAGCATGGGTTCAGGGACAAAATGCAGTGGCTAGAGGTGTGCTCAGTTCAGGGGGGATTTTTGAAATACAGTATTTTTTCAGCATTACATAGGAATCCATGAGGTAGCATTGCATATTATTCCTGCTCCCTTTCTTCACGATTCTTCTCCTCCTGGATTTTTCCCTGTTACTCTAGATTATTCCAGCCATTATCTTCTTCCCTCTGCTCCTCTTCTGTCTGGCTCAGGGGAGAGTTTTGTGGGTGGATCATGGGCTCTTTGGGGCAAATTTACATCCCTTGGTGATGCAAATGAGGAAATACATTATTGGAGTTGGTAGTACCATGCAGCATAAATAAAATGATCTCTGCAGGCTTCTTTCCATGGAATAGAATAAGGCTGAGTATGAGAAAGAAAGAAGTGGGTGCAGGTTCTTTGTTGGATCTTGCTTAACAGCTTTTGCAATGAATGGAATTTCACCTGTGCCCCATGGAGGGGCCAGCTGGTAGGCTGGGCAGTGTGAAGGCAAGATCTTGGCCTCCAGCCAGCCTGTAGAGCTGGGAAAGCCAGGAGGCTGGGAGCAGCTACCTGGGTCCTGCTGAGACAGAGCAGGTCAGGGACAGGCAAAGCTGTGGGCTCCCCAGGGCTACATCTCTTTGTAGCCAGCCTGGTGCAGGAAGGGTACCAAGTCCCTTTGCTAGCTGATACATAGTCACTGACCTCTGGATGAAAGTGAATCCTGCAGGCTAATCCTATTAAGATTTTCAGCAAAAGCCCCCCGATGTTTTTGCCCTCCAATATATTTAAGGCTGAGCTCTATTTCATCTCATTGCCTTTGCAATAGCCTCTCTGGCTTTAACCCTTTGGTGACCTGATGCTGTTTAACTCTGATGACTTGACATGGAGTTTCATGGGGGACATGTGGGATATGAGGACAGCAAGCATTTCACCAGCAGTGCTGCATACTGGGGGAGTGTGCATTTCCAGTACAGCCTGAGAAGGGTTTGATTAATACTGCCACAATATGTGGTGAAACTCTGGGCCTTGCACTTTCCTCTTTGGACACCTCAGCTTATATACTGGCTTGGGAGAAAGGGTGTCAGTGGGAGGAGGTCTTCTTGGAGAGCTGCTTCTCCTCAGCACACCAGGCACTGTGAGGGGCTTGTGTCCTGCTCCCACTACCTTTCAGGATGGTGGTTGCTGCAGCTTGGCATGGTGTCTGTTGGCAGCTGCACATCTCCTTCTCAGCTGCATCTTGTGCAGTGGCAGTGGCCACCAGATGCTAGTGCCTGGACCGGGCTGATACTACCTGTGCAGATACCCATGGTTTAGTGGTGACATGGTGATTCTAAGTTAACAGTTGGATTTGATGATCTTAGAGGTTTCTTTCAACATTTATGATTCTATGATTCTGTCTTCCTCTGCTGCATCCTCCATGGAAGCATATCTCCTTTCCCTCCTGGGGTGGTGTCCCTGTAAGTCTCACCTCCATGGAGCTAGGTGCTCAGGCCACATGGCTGCCAGGCCAGGGAAGAACATCAGTATGCAGCAGTACACTAGCACAGCTCAACCAGCTGCCCCTGACACTTTCAGGCAAAGGCAATCACTTCATTTCTAACTGCAAACTAATTATTGCAGTCACTGCATGGCAGATATCCAAATGAGTGGCTGGGGACAGGATGGGTTGGGGCTGGGGCTGTCCCCACACTCTGGCACCTGGGGATGTAGGATCCAGCTGCCCCAGGCAGGGGACCTTAGTTGGCACTGGCAGAGGTCCTTCCCAGGAAGAAGCCAAGCTTCCACTGTGTCTGTAGAGTGCTAACAGGACTGGGGTAGGGAGAATGTGAGGTTGTCTTGGGGCACCCTCTGACAGGACCCAACACGCAGGGGAGGTTTGATTTTTAGAAATGCTGCTGAGCAATCATACTAAATGGATGTTTGCATGGCTTCAACCAGTCAACAGCTTTTCCTGGGACTATTTGACCCTTTGCCAGACAATCCCAGGGTCTTTTTCAGAATGGCTGGTATGCACTGGCACCATTCCCCCTCACTGCAGGGAAGCAGTGTTTACAGTGGGGAAACACTGGCGTCTCACAGGGGAGACACCTGGTTATAAAAGAGGCAAGGTATGTCTGGGAGGCATCCACCTAGCTCATTGGTCCCCAGGGATCCCAGCTATGCATTGAGGCCAGAGAAACAGTGAGCTGCAAGCAGCATCACATTTTGCTCTCCCCTTGAGTTACAGCTTCTACATTTCAATTTCTTTTGGCTCTGGACAAGGTCAGAAGGTGTCACTGGTGCCCTGGTCAGTGGGAGCCATGGGAAGAAGCAGCCCTGTACAGGGAGCAGGGCAGTGTTGAGGGAGACTTGGCTTTTGTCACGTCAGCTTGGGAAGAACAGGAAGGAGGGGTAGGGGGTAGGGGAAGGGAGGACTGCAGGGGGCCAGGGTATGCAGTCAGATGGGGAGCAAGATTCACATTGGGACACACCCAGCAGGCTGCTGGAAGGTGCAAGGAGGAAAAATGATCTTTCCTTGCTCCAAAATCTGTAATTTTTAACTATAATCCAACTATGGTCCCCACTTAGAAGTCCCAAGCAAGGGGAAGAAACCATGCATCTCAACCATGTTCCCAATGGTGTAGTATTGAACAAGATCAAATACTGGGATCTACCACTCATTGTCTAGCAGATGCCCTGGCAGGGAAGCCAACTGGAAATCCTCAGAGAGATTACCCTGATCTCCCCACAAACACTGAAGCATGGAACAGAATAACTTATTTTAAATAATAATGCTAATTTAACATTAGTTTTGATTTGTTACTGGTGGGAGATACTATTGTGACACTCCTAACAAATAGAAATCTTCTTAGTCTTACGAAACTGAGATGGAAGGACAGAACATAGCTTTGCTGTGGTCTTCTGCAGACTGGTGGAAAATCTGCTGTTCATTTGACTATTTGCCCATTTTAGTGATTCTTTGAACAGTAAGGAAAAGCTTTTTAAAAAACCCCACCCACCACTCTTGTAGTGATGGCACTTTTTTTTTTTTTTCCAGGTTAGGAAAAAAAGCTGTAGGCATTCCAGAGGGAACAGTTTAATTTGTTGATACAGCATCTCAGAGGGTTTTCTTCAGGTTTATGTTTCCAGAGTAGGTAAAGACACTTGTTTGATGAACAGGCTCTCCATAAAGTGCAGGTTCCACAGTAGCAGAGATAACATGGCACATACACGGATACTAGGATGCCTTCTAAGACCTGAACACTGAGTCTTGTACTGCTGTAATTACGTTGAAAATATTGCTGAATTTGGAAAAGTAATCTGTAAATTAGATTTGTTGCTGCGGACCCACTGCCAGTGATTACCCTGGAACTTGTGCTGTGTCTGCAGAAGTTAGGGCTAACTTTGGCATTCCCTTCAGTGCACCTTGGCCTGAGCTTAGACTCTGATAACTTAAGAGACTTTTTGGTGGATGTTTGTGGATAAAGCAGGATTGTGGTGCTGTGGCCAGATACTGGGAAGGACCAGGCCTTCTCCACAGTGGTGTGCACTGGTACACACAGTGCAGGGCTTATTACTAGTTTTGCTGGGATATTGCAGGGCTGAGTTGACGAAACTCAGCGCAGGTTCTCCCAGCAGCAGAGCAAGGCTCTGCTCAGGTCGGACTATGCTATTCAAAGTAATCATTACCCTTTGTGGATCCATTAAGTGAGTTTCACTAAATGTAGAAATATTGCTCTCCCCCACCCGTTGCATCTACATCCTAACTGTGATAGAAGTTCACCCTGTGCAAATACCTGTGCACAATACTTCTGTCAAAGTATTATGCAATGATGCTTTAGAAAAGCATAACTCTCTGTTTTGCAGTAGTTGAGGGTTTTTTCCAAAGCATTTAGCAGCAAGCAGAACTGATACAGCCATACCAGTATCCATGACTGGGCAATTCCTGCATCTCTTCTGGATGCAGTAACATCTGTTTGTGAATATATCGTGTGATCCTTTTTGTCCCAATTCCATGAATTTTGCAGATTTTCTGAGAGAGATGGTTGAAATACAACCAAACTCATATTTGTTGGGATATTTCCTAAGCAGCACTGAAACATGGGGGTATTATCTTTGTATCCTGGCTATGTGGAGAAAAGAAAGTGCAAGATACCACCCTTGGCTCCCCTGAGCTTTATGTGAGTGTGTATACGCATGTATTTAGGGATCTTTTATCCATATGATGTTTATCTCACAGGTTTACTTTAACTGATAAGATTTTATAGACCTGCTGTTTACAGCTGCATTGTAGACAAAAAGGTGATGATATAGCCTCAGGGAATCAGACTCTACCCTTGGTCTTGTGAAGGGTGAGGGCAGAACTAAGCACAAACGGTATCCACAGAGTACTAAGGCTGAGCTGTCTTTCAAAATAAGATGCTTCAGATTGCTCTAGTGAAAGTAATGAAAAACCAAAGAAAAACAGAAGGGGACTTTAGGGGTTTCTTTTCCATGCTCAACCAACCCAAGCCTTTGGCTTTTAAGCTTAGGGCTGTATAACCTCTTCTCCCTCAACCCAGCTATCATGCCTTTGCGATGGCTGCTGATGACCTTGTTTCTCTTTGGCAGGCATGAATCATGCCTGTGCATATGTCAAGCTGCAAGAAACAGCAAAGGAAGGAAGGAATGAAGGGAGGAAAGGTCTCTCCGCTGTAGGGCACTTCCTCACTTGGTTCGTCCTAGTCCCTTTCTGCTGGCATCCTATATGGAAGCACCTTTTCCCTGATAAAATAAAGAACCAAAAGCTCTGCAGCAGGTCTCCTTCCTTTGGGCACAGTGTCTGGGGTAGAAGTAACAAGGTGCAGTACCTTTTCAAAGGAAATCGTGTGTCTGCCACTATTCATGAGCTACAAGGGTTAAGGAGATTAGCTGTTTCAATGGATTAGTAAGGGGCTGTGAGATCTGTTAGTCTCTGTGTGGCTAGATGTCTTGCAAGTGGATGTGTTGAGCATCTAAAAATAATTCAATTATTTGCGCAAAATATCTGTCAGGCTTGTTTCCCTCAGGCAGGCATTTGCTTCCAGAGCACTGCTCTTGCAGAGCGAGGTCCCATCCGAAGAGAGATGGGAGCAGATCCCTGCCATGTCTGGAGTATCAAGCTGCCCGTTCCTCACTCCTCCTCCCTGCAAACCAAGGAGACTCTGTCCCCAGTGCTGTGTCAAGTGGTGGGCACTTTCCCCTAGGCCCCTCTGCACCTCAGCCACCCCTTTACTGTCTGTTCCTCAATGCTGATGGCTGGGCAGGGTCACTGCCAGTAGCCCCCAGGCCTGGTACCACCCCCCCCGGCACTGGTGCAGCCGTGGGGAGCACATGTGGGGACTCAGCCTTGGAGTAGGGCAGGCAAGCTGGTGAGGACAGGGTCTCCCTGCTTCTCTCCTGGCTGCTGGGGACATTTCTCAGTGGGAATAACTTGTGCCCAGACACCCAGTATTAGTCTTCTCCAGTGTCAGCGCAATAAAAATCAGTGGCCCTGGGCAGTGTGAAATGAACTTTGGAGGCGTTCTGAAGCTTTGGCTGTAGATTCTCCACCTGTTTCAATATATGAAAAATAATAAAATTTTTATAGATCCCTGAGGCATCTCTTAGGCAGGGGAGAATATTTCAGCTCTCTTTGCTGGTGTTACTTGCACCCACGTAGTTGCTTGAGGTAGAGGTCCCTGTGGTGGTATCTGATCAGGGTTAGATCTGTGGAGTAGCACGCAGAGCGGGGAGCAGGAGCTAGGGAAAGGGGTCAGAAGGCAACAGGATCCTAGGATTCTGTCCTAATTTTTCCACTGAGCTCCTGAGCGCACTGGCAAGTCACTTACTTCACTATGTCTCATTTTTGCTGTTTGTAAATGGGAACACGTTTCACCTCACAGTGCTGCTGTGAAGCTTAATTAAGATTTGCAAAGTGCTTTGGTACTGTATAAAAGCCAGTCACTTTAATTAATAAAATGAAATGGCTGCACATTCTTGGCTTCTTTGCTTACCTGGGTGTGAGCAAGCAGCAGTTAGTGTGATAATACAGCTGATATTCCCCACAGTTCTGTTTTATAAATGTCCTGTTTTCCTGAAGGCACCTTGGGGTGCATTACTGACCTGTTAGGCTCACCCGCTCCCAGACTCGTTATCACCTTTGGAAAGCAGGGATGAGTGCTCTCAGGTCTATCCCTCAGTGCCTGGCCTAGATCTCCAGCAGTTGCTCTGTCCAGTGTTACACAAGCCAAGGTTGCTTCACTCTGCAGTGACGCAATATTGTCATATGCTGGCCCAATAAGAGCAACACAGAGACCAACAGCCCAACATTTTTGGCCACTCTAGATCCAGATCTGAGCATCCTTACTCTGAAATCAGGAATCAAAACATAAGATCTGCAGTCTCTTTGAGTCTCCAGTAGGTTTGACTCTGCATCTGGAAGATGCACTGTGGTGATCTCTGTGAGCTCTCTGCTCTCTGAGTGACAGAGGCTAGGTTGTTCAAAGAGGAGTCCTAAATAAATGTAGATGAGAGGAAGAATCTGCATGAGTGCCGTTGGTTTCTGGGCAGGTATCCCAGATGAAAGCTGATGGAAAGAGCCCTCTGACAGACTCTTCTTGGAGTTATTGATAGCCTGACTTTGCCCAAACTCTTGTCTGATGTAGACACTGGGGACAACGCTGCTTCTTCTCTTTCTTTTTTGTTTGTTTGTGGAAATTGAATGCTCTTCCCCTTGTGAGGTTGTAATGGTTCAACCAGCAACTAAGCCCCGCATAGCTGCTCTCTCTCTCTCCCCTCAGTGGGATGGGGGAGAGAATCAGAAGGCTAAAAGTAAGAAAACTGACGGGTTGAGATAAAGGCAGTGTAGTAGATAAAGCAAAACCATGGGTGAAAGCAAAACAAAATAAGTAATTAATTCACCACTTCCCACGGGCAGGCAGGTGTTCAGCCCTTTCCAGGAAAACAGGCCTTGCTCACATGTAATGGTTGCTTGGGAAGATAAATACTATCTTTTGGAATGCCCCCCGCTTCCTCCTTCTTCCATCTTTACAGGCCGAGCATGATGCCCTATGGTATGAAATATCCTTGTGGTCAGTTGGGGTCAGCTGTCCCAGCTGTGTTCTTTCACAACTCCTTGAGCACCCCTAGCCCACTGGCTGGTTGGGTGGTGTGAGAAGCAGAAAAGGCCTGTTTTCAGCACAAGTCCAAAACACAACCCCATAGTAGCTACCGTGAAGAAAGTGAATTCTATCCCAGCCAAGGGATAACCAGGATAGGCACATATAGCTCCTTTCCTGTGGCTTGGACCTGTCCCTTCCTTCACACTGAGAAGGGTAGAGTAGCAGCGGAGCCCCATCTGTTTGCTGTTGTCTTTCAGCCCTTCCATCTGAGTATAACTGCAGCATTGATGGGTCTATACCATTAAGACCTCAGACTCTGTAATTTTTCTCTTCTGCTGTTGATTCCAGTCCTCAAATATTAGACCAAACGGAAGGTTTTCTGAATATAGAAGTTTTCCACCACCCTGTCCAAGGCCAGGTCTATGGAGACAACCTGGTTTGATGGATCCAGGGTCCTTCTGCCTCATCCTCCCTTTCTTTCCTCTTCACCCTGGCCTCCTGGGCAGGAAAAAGGTGGAAAGAAGATGATCTGCTTAATATTCACTCCCCGCCCCCCCCGGATGGTTCCCATCCTTCACCCATCAGTAGGTGATGCAGCAGCCGAAGGCATTGCAGTCTGGCACACCAGCACATCCTCTCCTCGAGGAAACAGTGTGGGCAGGCAGGAGATCCTGTGTCTCCCGGTGAGGATGATGTTTGAGCATGTAGGTACCAGTGTTGGTACACTCTGTTAGTGTGTGTTGCTGTGTGTATCTCCACACCTATCATTTGTACTGTAGAGAAGCACTGCCTCCTATCTGGAAGACTGCACCACAGGGATGAGTGTAGGCGTATGTGTAGGTGACTGCTTTTTATGAGCTGCCAAAGGTTCGTACATGCAACCTGCTGGGGTGCTTGTACTTGAAAACCAGGCGCACCTCTCTCTGTTTTCCACCCCAGCCCTCTGGGTCAGAGTTTTCTGAGTGATTTCTTAGCAATCACCTCTGTGCTGGACTAAAACTAACCTTTGGCTTCTGAACCACAGTTCAGGCTTCTAATCAGAAATCTGTATCATCTTTCTGCCCTTGCAGAATATGAGTAAGTCAAAGCACAGGCGGCAGTGAAGGATCTGGGTGCTATGGGCTCTCATATTGCTTCTTACTCATGTCTATATGACCCTGCTTAATATGTTGTCCAGAATGTAATGGGTTAGCATAGTAGCAAATACTGGAGAGTCACAAGATCAAATTAAACTACATGCCGCTGACAGATTTGATTTCAGGAGTGAATTTACAGCAGGGGCTGGATATGTAGAGTTGAATTCTGAGACCAAAATGAATTTCAAAAGTGTAATTGGGATCTTTAAAGACTGATGTGAATATTTTTATGTTTTACGTAGCCATTTCCACTAGTAGTGATCACAGAATCCTAGAATGATTTGGGTTGGAAGGGTCCTTAAGTATCATTCCTGATGTTCAAAGCCCCATCCAACCTGGCCTTGAAGACTTCCAGAGACAGGATACCCACCACGTCTCTGGGCAACCTGTTCCAATGTCTCACAACCTTCACAGTAAAGAAATTCTTCCTAACATCTAATCTAAATCTCTCCTCTTTCAGTTTAAAGCCATTCTCCCTTGTGCTATCTCTATCTGCCTGTGTAAAAATTCACTCTCCCTCTTTTTTCTAACCCCCCTCTAAGTACTGTAAGGCCACAGTAAGATCTCCCCAGAGCCTTCTCTTCTTCAAGCTGAACAACCCCAACTTTCTCAACTTGTCATAATATGTTGCTACTTAAATCTAAAAGGGTGATCAACAGTCAGATCTAGCACAGATAGCTCTTAAACAGGTTATTGCTTTTTGCAAATCTGAATGCTAATACTTGATTAGCCTTGTGGCTTGAACACCGAGGAACAAATGTTTCTTCAAAAAAGTACGCAAGCTAGGGATCTACTTAATGTCTCTACTGTGGTTTGCAGCAGATTTTAACCCCATTTTAATTAAACCACTACAATTTCTTGTGTGGTCAAAGTCAGTAAGAATGAGTACAAACTACTTGAAAGTAGCATGTGTAATTCAGGGGTGAGTATTTCCTTAAATTGATGTGACGAGGCTGTCGACACTTACTATGCAAGGTACAAAGCAGTGTGCTGTCCTGGTGACATCTCTGTTGGTGAGTAGGTGAGTGGCCAGAAAAGGCCACATTGTTTGCCAGCCCAGAGAGGAGGTGAAACCATGGAAGTCTAGTGAGAGGGGTTAACTCTTTTTAGAGACATCCAGACCTCATAGGAGACATCCTGAGAGGTAGGCAAAAAGCCACACTACCTTTGTCATTGATGGGTCAGAGTTCAGCCCACCTTCTCTCAGAAATATCCTCATTAGAAGACCAGTGATGCACAGTGATGGATGTGATGGAAATGCAGTGGAGGCCTCATTATTGCAGGACTGGCTGGTACCATACAAAGCAAACCTTGGTTTTGGTCCTTATTCGTTAGTGCTGCTCAGTCTGAAAAGAACCACTGACTATGGCTGAAGTCAGAGTGGCAGAAAGGCATGGGACATGCTCCTGGCTTCCGAACAAAGACAGGGAGCCCCAAAGGAGATCTTAAAGGATTTGATTAAAAGCATAGCTAGAATTGAAGTGTTTAAACGAGTTCAGGCCTCTTCATAAAGGCTGAGGATAGAACTTCACTTCAAGGGACTTGCAATTGCCAGGATGATGTTGAACACGATCCACACACTGTGAAAACAGCATTAGTCTACTTAGCCTTTTCACTGTCCAAGAGTGGAAATGCAAAAGGCAATGAAAAGTTAAAAAGCTAAAGAAACTCCTTTGAAATCTCAGGAGTGGGATTCAGTTCAGATACTAGCAGCAAAAGTTCAGAGAGCATTTTTTTCCTTGCTGTAACATTTTACTCACGGGAACATTGGCTGAGAAACTCAAAAAACACCATTCATTCACTGACAGATTTTGACTTCTCAGAAATACTGTGTGACTGTCCCACCATCACTTGGAGGGCCCTGAGAGCAGGAGGAAAGTGGCTCATCTGTGTGGAACCTGCAGCGAGGTTCCTGCAGGCTGCCCGTGGTCTGGACCAGCTCTCTGTGTACACCCTGGCCCAGACAGACCGATTTTGATAGGTGTGTTGGCTGCATTAGAGGGCCCGCCTCCTTTTAAGGAAATTTTTTGCCAAATCTGGGGTGTCCCCATCTTAGTTGCAAAGCTGTGAGCAGTGAGGGCATGGGAGCGGGAGCATTTTCATGATCGGGGAGTTGCAGGGCTGCTGACTCACTGTGCATGCCAGCGGCACTGCTCTGCCATCCTCAGCGTGGAGGGGGAGGGAGATGGGGCCACTGCAAAGATTGGTTGAGAGATAAGGTCACCTACTGCCTCAGGTCACCAAAGCGAAGTAGTTGGGATTTTCACTGTGCTGTTTGCCCACACTGCGAGGAAGGAAGCAAAACTCTTTACATGCTACCCACGGATAGATTCCCTTCGTAACAGCCCTAATGTCATTCAGATGCCTGATTTAAAGCTACTTGTATCAGGAAGGAGATCCGAGAACTGATTATTGTTGATCTGGCCTGTTTTGGTGTGCCAGGTGAGATTAGCCCACTGCAGGTTGTACTTAGGCACTTGAAGTGTTTTGCACTGCATTTGGAACATTATCTCATTTGTGTCCTCTCCTCTGGCAAGAGGCATATCCCACTCTAATCCCATACTCAGGATCAATAATGTGTTATATTGATGCTTGTGGTTAAATTCTCCACAGGCTTGAACTGTAACTGCCAAGGTGCTGTGTCGTTTGCTTTGTCAGGCACAGCCCATGTTGGGCAGGAATGATTTCCCACTGGATGAACGGACCTCCCCAGACATTGCCTCCTCCCTCTCTAAATGCAGGGTACCCTCCTGTGGCAAACAGGATCACACACTGGCAAGTACCCTAAAAAAGAAAAACACTAAACCCCATAAAGACAAAACTCTGTGCTGCACCCAGAGCCTGGCCTGCTGCACCCAGAGTCAGCAGGGAGGATGGGAGTGTTAATAAAGCACATGTGACAAGGGTTAGTCACGTTGCTTAATGCAGAGCTAGAAGGCACTCGCAGACCTTGAATAGATGAAGACTGTTATGTGGATTTTCTGGCCCTGAAGTTAAGGAAATGTAGGAGACCTTGTTATTACAGGATTTCAGGTCGACTTTTTCTATAAGAAGTGCATCTATGCAACATAACCCTGTAAGGGAGCTCTTCAAAGTGAGCTGAAAATGAAGGGGGTTGGGGAATTCCTGTTCTTTTGCTTTTGAAAATCATTCACCTAGGGTGGCAACTGGGGATTTCCTTGTGTTGATCCTCTTGACAATTTTAGCTTCCCCCATCACCTTCCTCTCCTCTTCCAGCCTCTCAGCTCTTGACCCCATTTCTTCCCTGAGGTAAATACAATGCTAGGGCTAATTATCCAAAATGGAAACATTAGTGAACATCATAGGTAGAGTATGAGTTGAAAATGTCAGTGCAGTGGGCACAGCTGCCTGGTTAGATGACCCTGCCCAACACGATGCTTACACTGTTTGCTTGCTTTCTTCACAGACCCTTTGATAGATGAGTTACAGTGCTCATTACATGGTTTGTAGTTCTGTCCGCATTTTTGTGGCTTCATCTACCCATTTCAAATCAGCCATCAAAAGAAGCTTTGGGAGAGCCTAGTTCAGACTAGGCTAAGGCTCTGTTTTAGCCCAGTTGGTCAAAAATAGTCTTGGGAAACTGTGAATCTTGGATGGGAGTAGAAATAGCAGGGCAGGTCTGTTTTAAAAGTGGCAGATGTTTTGCTATTGCAAAAGCAGCTGGTCTGGCGACCACATAGGGATGCTCTGCAGGATACCGGTGCCCACAGGCCATGGTCTAAGAGCCACTGGCTGCCACGCCATAAGCTGACCTTCGTGTTCTTTCACTCACTGAAATATTTAACATCCTTTTACCATTTTGCATTGGCTGTTCTACTTCAAGATCCCAGGAGTGCAAGGTTTAACTTTTCTCTCAACAATTTTTGCCTTTATAACAATCAGGGTGTATTTTCCTTTCAGAACAGAGGGATAGGAAGTCATTTCCCTTAATCTGCTTGTGGAAGTTCAGCCAGTGGTTTAATCCGTCTCAGAACAGGGGTCACCAATCCTCTTTTCTCTGTGGGCATATCATTGAATCAGGGGAGCATGGAGGAAACCGTTCCCTGTGTTTATCCAGTGGGATAGCAAGCATTTTCAGGACGGAAGGAGATAGGTACCAGTGTGTTAATTAAAACATGCAAGCCAGTGCAACCAAGTTCACAGGCAGAGACATTATTGCCATCATCAGCTGGAGTCTTACCAACCATTGCACGTGTCTCAAAAACAGCATCAGCTTGCACATACTCTGCTTGCAATAGTGTTTTCTCATGGTATTCCAAGCACGTGGCACCATTTTTGGGCCATTTCTGGTTTGTTGTGCTCTCTGGAGAATGATTGGAGGGAGGAATCTCACACTGCTCATTTCACTTTTTAGCACCCTGTTTGTTCACAGTTTTCACAGAATCACAGAGTGGCTGAGACTGGAAGGGACCTCCAGAGGTCATCTGGTCCAATCCCCCTGCTCAGGGAGGGCTGCCTAGAGCCAGTTACACTGGGACTTGTCCAGGCATCTTTTGACTGTCTCCAAGGACGTAAACTACGCAACCTTCTTGGTCCCCCTCGTAAAAAACTGTTTCCTGATGTTCACAAGGAACCTCCTCTGTATTAGTTTGTGCTCATTGCCTCACATACTCTTACTGGGCATCACTGACAAGAATCTGGCTTCATCCTCTTTGCAACTTCACTGTAGGTATTTATACGCATTGAAGATCTCTCTGAGCCTTTTCTTCTCCAGGCTGAATGGTCCTAACTTGATTAGCCTTTCCACATAGGAGAGGTGCTCCAGTCCTTCAGCTGGGGTGAGATCACGTGCTGCATGGTTCAGCCCTCACTTCCACTGCCATAGGAGTAACAGTGGCAGATGCAGTGGTGTAGGCACCAGCTAGGCCCTGACATCAAGAAAATCCTCCATCCAGGGCTGGCAGGAATTTTGTATACCTTAGTGAGCAGTCTGGAGAAGCTAAAGCCAAAGTTCTCAAGCAGAAGTAACAAGACCACTATAAATAGGAAAAGGAAGCAGAGAGCTTGTCTTTGTAGCATGGGGGGGCGGGGTGGGGAGCAGCTAGGGTGCATAAAGGGTAAAACCTCTGTTTTAGGCATTTAGTTCTGGGCACATCTGTGCTGTGACTGCAACTTGTAAAAGGAGACCTGAGATTTTTAGAACAGTTTCAGTAACTTGGAAAGCGGTAGTGTAAATAATTTTTTTTTCGCATATTTACATGTAGCTTTAGCCTGTGAGGAGCCTTGTGCAGCATGTGGCTAGCAGCCTCCAATCTACCTGGTGATAGCCAACACAAGGAGCTTGACACCTCCTATAGTTATAGCAGTGATTGCAGTACAGATGCAGCCCTCAGCATGCAAACCTGAAAATATTGGCCTGTGTACCCATACGTAAATCTCAGTGCATATATTTATTTCTGTCAAGAACTAAATTAAATAGAAATGGATGGTTTGCCAGGGCTATAAAAATGTCAGGTCTTCCGAAGAGCCCCATCTCTGCAAGAGCATTTGAAATATTGCATAAATATTGGAGGGGATTAAAGCCAAATGAGAAGATACCAGACAGAGCAATAAACTCAGCCTTGCAGCCCATTTTGTCAGGGCTTAGAAGAAAAGAGACTGCAGATCCACGTTGCGTCAAACAAGTTACTCTTAGGGAGCATGGCAGGCTCCTTGTGTGTATGGAAGAGTTGACACAACTTCACTACTTTTATGTGAAAATTTTTTTCCCTCCCACAGAGCTTAAAAGACAGGGTCTCTTTCATGAGTTCATGCTCAGTGTCTTCAGAAAATGGCATTAAAGCAGGAGGTAGGTTTCTAACATAGGGTAGGAAATGAGTGTGGCATGCTAGCAGTCATGTGGGAGCTAGTATAAGTCCTCAGAAATGTCTTCTTTAGGGCTTCCAGCTAATGAGTTTCCTTTTGACAATTTAGATTCATAGTGCCCCTTTTAACTTGAGCACTTAGATTGAATAACAAAACCCAAATGGAACAAAAGCAAACCTTCCCCTTGGTCCCTAGTCCCAGGATTGAGCTGGCTGAGATAAGAAAACATGGTGAGAGCCAGGTATTTGCATAGACCAAATCCTGTTTCTGATTCAGCCTGTAGGTTTTCTGCTGTTGCTGCTTTAGTCTTTGTCTTATGTTTCCTTCTCTTCCATCACAGAGGTTATTTTTTCTTTCCTTTCACAAAACAATAGCTAATAGGGCTCTGCTGCCTATAAATCTCTCCATTTTGGTTAATAAGATGAGGCTTAGTTTAGGCACCATCTCTTAACTACCTTATGCAGAAGATAGGCTTTTATCCAAAACACACACTACACATCTGTCACCTCTGGTGCTTCTGGCAGACTGTTCCCTAGAGGTGATCAGGACTCAGATTGAGAGAATCACTTATGCATGAGCTGCAGACCAGAGTTGCTTGTTAAATGTGCTTGAACAGGAGCTTCATCTCTATCTATCTCATTCTCTAAAATCCAGAGTATGGGAGGGGGAAAAAAAGAAGTGTGATGATTTTATTCTTTCTCTTTCCTCTCCTGTTCCGTGACCCAAATGCAACAACAGCCTGCAAGGAGGGTATAATCTACTACTTGACTTCCTTTTGCAGCCAGCACACCAGATTGTGTACCTATTCTTAAGGCAAAATAACAAGAAAAAAAATTCTTTCTATCTTTGGGTGTAGTCTTGTCTTATGAGCTCTTGTAAATCAAACCAAATACAAGGCAAAGTTTGACTCCTTGCCCACACATTACTAGTGTTTGAAAAGCAGCGAAGAGATGCATTTGCAAGTGGTTCAAAACCATA
The DNA here is from genome assembly GCF_022539395.1 of Myiozetetes cayanensis. Taxonomy (NCBI): domain Eukaryota; kingdom Metazoa; phylum Chordata; class Aves; order Passeriformes; family Tyrannidae; genus Myiozetetes; species Myiozetetes cayanensis. Next base: position 33,409,745 of record NW_026087853.1, on the reverse strand, counting down.
GCATATTTTCCAAGTCTTGGGCCCAGTTCTGAGTGTTCCACACAAGAAGCAGACAGCCTAGTTCTCAGCTGGTAGGTGTGAAAACATGCCTGTTCAACAAGTTCAGCTCTAACACCGTGTTTCTGTCCAGGAGCCAGTGTGATCTTGCTTGGAGGGGTTTACTCCTGATGCAGCCATGGGGAGCTACACATGCTTCTGATTTATGAGGTGGTAGCTTTAGCCACCAAAATCTCTCTGGACAATCTGGTTGAAGGCATCAGACCCTGCCAGTGTTCAGGCATCCTTTTCCATCCCTAGCTTCCATCTATGGCAGCCCCTGTTTAAGGAAGGATCTTCTCCCCAGACAGGAGCCGGTAGCCAGGAGCTCTGTGGTGCTCGCTGGACACTGTGAATGGGAGCCACAGCTCCTACCTTAATTCTTCCTTTGATTTCTGTCTCATTGTCATGCTGCAAAGGTAAATGCATGGAAGTGTGCGAGATGTTAGGACATGAGGGGTCCTGTAAGAGACTAGATTGCTAGAAATGGCTGTGGCCTCCCTAATCACAGCAAGCCTCTAAGTGCTGCCAGCAAGCCTCATAACTGATAATCAGCAGAGGTCTTAGGGTCTGTGGCTTTATCATTCTTGACAGATCTGCTGAATTCTTGGTTTGTGAGAGCTGGGGACACAGCAGGGCTCCTGAAATGGACTAAGGAGTTGAGCTGACCCCAGCCTTCATTCGGGTTATGTGCCACATGTCCCCGTCTCAGTGTCATGCTGCTGGACGCCCTCCTGCCAGCAGAGAGAGAAGGTCTGTGGAAGTCACACCTTTCTCCTCTTGACAGCTTCATCTCCCTTACAGGAAGCTCCCTGCCTGTCTCTACAGCACTGACAAGTCCCATGTGGGTCCTCCTGAGGATCCAGAGAACCTTGCACAGGAACTCCTGGGAGTGAAGCCAGAAAGGGTGGGAAGAGAAGAAAAATGGGGCTAGTGTCCAGGAAGACTGCCTGGCTAAGAGCATCCCTAAGGAAAAATCCTGGGAAGGGAGAGAACACAAAAAATCGTGGAGGATTGTCTGAGGCCAGGTGGCTGAGCTGCTTGGTGAGGTGAAAACCTGCCAGAATTCTCTGCTTCACAGTGAGGTGTGAAAACAACCCATGTGCAAAGCCTGTGAGAGTTGCTTTGGGGCCAAGAAAGGTGTTATCTTATTTTGTATATGTAGTAAAGCAAAATTTCCAGTCCGTCTGGGAATGACAGTGCTTACAGCCTGGCTGGAGGAAAGCAGGCAGGAGAGGTGTTGCTTTGGGATGCCCCCTCTGGGGCACCTTCTCTGTTCCCATCTTCCAGGACAGTGCTTCCTTGGGCTCTGAATGGGAATCTCTCTGATGGCTTACATGGTTTCAGTTCCTGCAGTGTGACTGCTCCTCTCCAAGCATACTGTGCTTTTCAGATGTCCTGATGCTTTTCAGATTCACCTGGGCTCTTGCTCTTTGCAACAGACCAGGAGCACCTTTGTTATTTCTTAAAAACTCACAACTGTCCTTGCTGTGAGACTGAGGTCAGTTTTACAAATGTTTGTCTCAGGCAGGCTCTCCTCAGTCTCGGTGAGGACTAAACAGATGTTCAAGAACCTTCTTAAGGGTTTGGTCTATTAAGTTTCATGTCTTGGCATTTCCTGAAAGTTAGCATTTGTTTCACCGGGTTGTATGAATTTGTGTAGCAGGGCAGGTAGTTATAGAACAGGTCATCTCTCTGTGTGCTGCCTTCCCTATGACTGGAGCTACAATATGGTGCAATAATGGTGGAACATATTGTTGCAGAAAATATTGTAAGTTTCATCTTAGGTCGTCTGAAGGCAGAGCTGTGGTGGAGAGCTCAAGTGTCTCCAGAAGTTGATGAGAATGCCTTCTTATTGCTTTCTTACTTTTAAGTAAGAAGTTAATTAGCTATTTATGTTGTTGCAAACTGTGATGGCCTAAGGATATAAGTCTCTAGGGAGAGCAAACATGAGCCCAGTTGATTGGTATGAATTCTCAGGAAAAGACAATTTGAGGCAATGCAAACCTTTTTATACAGGCTCAAACAGAAATCCCAGTTTTGAAACTGAGTACATTTTGGGCAAAAAGTCCCTTATGTTCAAAAGCTCACAGAGCAATATTAGCTACTAAAGCTCCTTAAAAACTTTGCTTCTATTTATTTATGCATTTCAAGTGTCCTCTCCGCCATAATAATGAATTGTCTTGAAATATTAATGAATTCATGCTTATGACATGCTTCAGAGGCAAAGGAGTGCTTGTTCCCAATATACAAGTGGAGAAAGAAGTGACTTTCTTGCAGGAGAACACTGCAGAGAGGCAGAGCAAGGACTGCACGGTGGCATCTCCAGTACTGTAGTTCCTTTGATTAGGAAATCTGCATTAAGCTAAGGAGCTTGAAATGCAAGACCACAGCCAAGCAACCTTGTGACATGGAGGAGCAGGAAGGAAGGAAGGAGAATACCTGAGCAGGCAGTATTTTCTTTCCAGTTTGATGACCACAGGTGGTGAGGACTGGGGCTGCTGCAGTGCTGGAGATATCCCTGCCTTAGCAAGTGGTGAAGGCCAGTTTTCTGCATGGGTCCCTTAAATTTTCCTTGTGGCTATGACATCTTAATTTGTGGCAATGATTTTAGTGCTGTGTAGTTTAACACGGGCCATGTTTCATCCTAGCAGCAGGCACTTTCCATGGGGCAGAGAGATGATTTTCTATTATAGTTTGTGAAATGCCTCCTGTCGTGTTTCAGTAAGCTTATAACAGGACAATGAACCTGGTTTAGCAGGAGAGACATAACAGATGGGAGCTAATGTATAGAAAATCAGCTTATGTAAGGGTTCGGTGCCTCCCAGTGATGACTTTTTACGTCAACAGGAATGGCTCTTTCTGGAGTACTGGGCAGATGCTTGGAACTGAAGGACATCTGAGTACAAGGACCTGAGCTGAAAGAAGTAGAAACCAGTGATTTTTGATCTTTAAATTCAGATATATTGGGTTCAAACCATGTTTGGGCACATGGCTGGGATGCTTTATTTTAGAGGTGCCTTATTTTAGAGGCACCTGATTTTTGCCAGAATTTTCACTAATAAGGTGCAATTCTGAGGGTCTTGATTTATAAATTCCCAGGGTTAAATATGTAGATTTGAGAAGAGGCTGGGCAATCCCTTTTCCCATGATATTTTATCATGCCTCAGTTTCTCATGACTGAAGTGAAAATGTTAGTATTTACCTTTATTTCTTGAGTTGCATTTATTCTTTTTAGTTCTTAGATAGGAAGTAGTGTTCCAGTACAAGGTAATGTATTACTGTGTGAAGGAAATAAACAGGAATTCCTGGAAAAAAAAAAATCTGCATTTTGGAAAAATACTGTATCTTTATAATAGAAAGAGAGACTTGAGACATTCTAAGTATTTTACAGTGAAGATGTCACCCTCTGAATAGCAAATTTAATCTGACTACTAATAGGCTAGCTTGTCCAAGGTATTTTCCACATTTCACAGAAATAATCCATGGATCCATAAACACCTGTCAGCCACAGGACAGCCACTGCTGATCTAGTACTTAGAGCTGTGCACACCAAAGTGGGATTTTGGCTGGTCCTTACTCTTGCACACATTGTAGGAGGATTGCTATGGAGGACAGGAGTCAGTAATCTCAGTTTTATTCTTCTTTGAAAAGCCAGGCTTGCAACACTTTTTTGTCCCAGATTTTTCACCTACAGTGGTTTTTTTTTCTGTGTGTTTAGCCCCCACCCCCACAGTGGCATAGAGGACATCATCCATGAAACATAAACCACTTCCTCCATGACCTTAGCTGTCACTGGGTCTCCTGACTGTACCGACCAGTTCTACCACTGCATTTTGTGAACTCTGGCAGAAGCCCATTTTTTAATGAAAAAGTTGTTTATGGTATTGGTAGACTGAAACAGTCCTCTTGATTTATCCCTGTTTTAACATTTCTGCCTGTGGGTGATTGAGTTTAATTAAGGTTGACTAGTAAATATTTATTCTCATGGCAGAAGTAGGTCCAGGTTTGTCTGTTAAAAATACTACAGAGCTTGCCTCTTTCACTGCAGTTAACTGAACCAAACACTGCACAATTTTATTAATATCAGCAAGGGAAAAAAACCTCAAACCCCACCACCACAAGCTTTTAACTGTGGAGCTCTCCCCCAGCCGAGGAGCACCTCTCCCCTCAAGCATCCCTGTCCCCTGCATCCCGGTCCCTGCCGAAGTGAAGCCCGTTGCCATGGAAGCCTCATTAAATCTGCATCTCGCCTGGCCGGGGCTGCAGGGGCTGCGGCTGTATTTTTAGCCGGCGGCGGTTGCATAAGGGGGGCGGGATGGAACCGGGATGTGCCTTATATCTCACTTTGATGGAAGTCTGCCAGAAACTGGCCGAAAGACATGTCCTGCTCAGGAAAGCTCACTCGGGCCAGGCAGTCCTTGGCAGCCACCAGTGTTGCTAGAACTGAGCATGGGGAAGATGCAGCACGTGGAGCTGGGCTTAATGGCCAAGCAAGCTTTAGGGTGGTGGCATAGTTCTGTGGAGTGCCAGGGGCTACAAAGACTGAGGGTCTCTTTAGATTAGACTAAAGATAATAAATCTCTCTTGACTTGAACAAAACCTTAACACCTGGAGGGGTAGGAAGAGACTGATCAGAGCGCAGCTGAAGAACAGCACTGCACTCCTAGCCTTGTACATTTTGGGGGAAACAATGCTACATCTAAGTGCACAGCCCCTAGAAGAAGAAAATGGAGCTTGATGGTGTCAGAGATGCTCAGGGTGAATCCAGTCTTGGGTGCAGTGTTGCCATTTTTGGAAGGACTGGATTTGAGTCTGTCTCCCTGTTTGATGAATACGTGACACTGAAGGATCTGAAATCTGTACTTACTGTAAACACCCCCCCTCCAGAACCCCCCACAAAAATCCCAAGAAACCACTACATACACACACAGACCAAAAAAAGAAAAAAAAGAAAGCCTCCAAATCCCCCCACGTGTTCATTCTTGGTCATTTAAAATCAAATTTCATGGCAATAGAAGACAAAAAAAAAAAAAAAAGAGGAGGTTTTAGTGTCTCTGCACTATCAGGATTTCTTGGCTCAAAACATGGGGCTGCTCTCTCTCTCAGCACTGAATCTCAGCAGTACTAACTGTTCCAAAAATCAGATTTTTATCCTGAATTACACCTGGGCAATCTTTCAGTCTTCAGTGGGTCTCACAGATGGCCAAGAGAGCCTTGTTTAGCCTTCAAAACTGTTATTACTTGTGCTGAGGCATGAGAAGGAAGGAGTCCAGCTTGACTGTAAATGAATAACTCTTGCCTCTAATAAAAGTCATCTCTTTTGTTGGAGGCTGTGAAAATTTGATCTGGAGCAGTTGGGCTAAAATTAAATAGAGCCTAATGCTGCTATCCTGTACAGTCACACTGTCAGAGCAGAGTCATATGTGAAGCTCCAAGGGCTAGTAGGGACTGTTACTATCATTGCTTTTAAAAGAGATGGTAATATCATTAGAAGCTGGTTTTGTCCTTTTTCCAGTCACAGCTCTCCAAATGCCTGCTTCTGCAGGAGGCACCAACCGGTAAATAAACATTAAAAACAAGCAAACAAGAAAGAAAACAAAAACAAGGGTGAAAACAAACAAAAAAAACCCAACACCCAAACCAAAACCCAAAGCCAAAACAAAAAAAAAAAACCAACCCAACACTCCCCAAAAGCCAAACCACGAAACACAGGATTATTTCTAATTTGCTGGAAATGGGATGTGACCTGATTCTCTGTAGGCAAGTATGCCTGACAGAGCCAGCTTTTGCAGCTGCAGGCTGTCTCTGCTGTAGACCATCTCTAAGTCCTTCATGGGGAGTTATTTCCAGCTTCAAGGCTGGCTCCGCAGACCTTTATCAACACTAGAATAATGAAAAAGTCAGTGCCTATGGTTTGGAGGGGTTCACAGACTCTCCCCTACAGTTGTAGGAAACTCAATTCACCTTCAGTTTTGCTATGAGATTAGGGCAAGTGATGTTTTGCCCAGGCAACCTCATTTCTCCTGGTTCAGTGTCATGATTGTGAGTCTTGCACAGGTCAAATGAAAGGAAAGTAGGTTTTTCAGACTACTTCAGAAAGCCCTACATGACTTCCTCTAACTCTTGCACAGGGCCTGACTGTGGGTTCAAAAATCCAAGCTGCGAGCTCCTGCTTGGCAGCGCCCACCGATCCAGGAGGGCACCCGTAGGTACCTAGAGGGCCCAGGGCACTCCTCTTTGGGCATTTGCAGCCTCTGTGCGCCAGCGATGCTGCTGCAGATGGGTCACCAGACAGAAATAGGCTGCTGTGCTGCAGCTCAGAGCCAATGCTGCGCCACTTTGGCAGCAGCCCCGGGTGTGATGGGTGTGCCCTGGCAGCAGGGAGGCCGGGTGCGTGCCTGGGGAGCAACCGGGCAGTGGGGGCACTGTCTTGAGTGTTTCATTCCTATCTGCTCCAGCTGATTGTTGCCAATGAAGCCAAGCAAGGCTTTGATATCCTCTGTGCTTCAGCTCTGCCTCTGGGGAGCAAAGACAAATGCAGTCTACCCACAGGTGAGAGGCCAGGGAAGAACCTCAGACCAATGAGGTGCATGTTTAGATCTCATTTGTGGGTGATCAGCATCAGTTTGCAGGGCTCTTAACATTTAGAGTTTATTTTTCAATATACAATTTACTTCATCACGTTTCTAAGGTGGCAAAGGAAGCATGGGGCAATGTGATGGCATGGAGCAAGGGACAGCATTTGAAAACTAGGATAAACCACTGATAAACATAGACAGACATCCTGGTAAACAGACAGACAGAGCAGAAGGCTCCCGCTCCTGACAGTCTCCCTGGCGTATAGCAGTTTCCTTGTAAGAGCACTGACACTCACTGCAGGGCACATGTGCAGTGAGCTGGAAGGAGGCAGAGTCTGGAGGAGGGAGGAGGCAATGCTCAGGCACCAATGGTATTGCAACCGAATTATGTTCTGGCTGGGCAGAGAGCTGGGATGGGACCTTTCTTCAGAAAAAATCAAAATCAGCTCAAAAGAACTCAAGCACACCTTTTTCTTTTTTTTTCAGAAGCTCTTGGGATTTCAAGTCCTGAAAAGTTTTCCAAGTCCCATAATGGGCATAACTCTTGATGGAGTCAGAGAGTTACATTTTTAAGGTGAGAGGTCTAGGAGGGCAAAGAGGGACGCCACTAAACGACACCCCAAGGGATTGAGGTTTTAGCCTTCAGAGCAGATGTGTCATGTTGCTAAACCCCTGAAGATACATTTACTGATGCAGGTGCTGCACCTGCCACCAAGCTGGGTGTCACACCAGGGCTCAGAGAAGGATTGTTTTTTCTTATCAGTTGCAGTTCTAACCAGATGGAGAGAAGTGTGTGAGACCAGCCTGCAAACCCAACATTCAGTGAGAGCTTGATACATGCCAGGGGGCATCTGGACTGTGGCTTGTGCTTTGTCAGGACAGGTCAAGTCATACAGTTGTTCAGTGGTGCAATCAAAACTTGGAAGGGAGAAGACAGACCATAATTCATTAAATTCTGAGGTGTTGAGGGTGTTGTAACAGGAGGGCTTAGACAGCAAGAAGGGGAATAAGAGTTGAGGAGTATGTTGGAATTGAGGGTAGGGCAAGCTTTTAGGATGAGTAAAGGGCCTTGGGAGGCATATAGCAGCCCATCTCTTTGGGAATTAAAGCTGGGTCATTAAGCAAGGCTTGAAGGTTGCCCTGCTCCTAGATTTAACCATTCTGAAGCACTTTTGTTCATGGCAAATCTGGCTGATGACGAGTTTTGCTGAGTTTATGAAAGAGGAAGTGGCATTTTAATGGTGCAAAGCTCTGGATTCTGAAAGTAAAAGCCCATCAGGGCTGGTCTCCTCCTGGGAACCTGCAACTTCTCCCAAGGCATGAGCTCCTTGAAACCAAGAAAATGACCCTGTTTGCTTTTTCCAGGATGTTTTTATTCTATATGAAATAGAAATAAAACAGCCCCAAAGAGCAAAATGAAATGGTGTAAACTGAGTATCCTCTGTCCTATTTTCAGTGCTACAGAAGAGAAGTGTGAGTACGATCAAATACACAGGACCTTGTATAATGATGCAGTATCTTGGCTCTGTGGAAACGGCTGGATATGCAACTTTGATGTTGCTGTGGCAATTTGGTGTGATGTCCCTTATCTTGGTCACAAGAAGCCTATGACCAGAGCCAAAGCACCCCAGCTCCAGCTCCTTTTGTTCCTATATAATAATTGTATCTGCGGTGTGCAGAGCAGGCTCGTTTCAGGCTGGCAGCTGCACAGCGTTGTTTGCAGCTCATTAATTTCCTACAGATTGCTGCCTTGCTGCTTTGGATGTAGTGCAACTCCAGTGGCTGGGCTGAGTGCTGTCCTGCAGAGCTAAAAGCACTGTCTGCTTGGGTTTGTGGGAAGAGCAGAGCGAGGTAGGGGGCAGAGGGACTCTTGAGGCTGGTATCCAGAGACGTTTGTGATGAGAAAATTGGTTTCACTCCCCAGCCTTTTTTATGTGCTTTGAGCACTGAAATCTGTCATTTCAGTCATGTGCAGGAGCCAGAAAGGAGTGGGGTGTTCCCATGCTGGGAACTGGGGGGGGGACTGTCCTAACCCTTCTTGAAAAGCCAAATTAGATTGCCAGTGTTGTCCCAATACAGGTTCTTTCACTCGTGTGCGAGAGTCGAGGTATTTGATTAATTTACAGTTGTGCACAGAAAGGAGTGGTGGGTGGCAAATCCACAAAGCCAGCACAAGGACTATCAAAACATTTCACTATTTATACATTTTAGCAAACAAATGCATTAATATTCATTGGCTACAAGTTGCATAGTTCTCTTATTAATTACTATTCTGTTGGTTACACGATTCCATTGCTTCTTATGCTAGTTAGTCTGTATGCTCAGTCTTGCTCCTCATTTGGTTTAGTGGGTTTCTTGGGTTGGGTCTGTGAGTTGGTGATTGCGATCTCCCCCTGCCGGAATTACCTTTTACCCAGTCAGAGCTGATTTCAGCACAGCTGCTGAGTTGGCTTAATTAGTTTCTTCCTTATCTTGGGATTTCTGCCAAATGTCCTTGTGGCCTGTAAATTCTGCATTCTTTGTGTCTGCTATCAGTGGTGCATCCTTCTCCCCAAGCTTTGTTAACCTCCCCCTAGGTCTGAGATCACTGAAGCATGTCAAGCCCTAAACTTTAACAGGACAATTCTACTGACAAGTATTATATCTAGCAGCTGGACATCACAGTGCAGTTAAGTGTAGGACAGTGAGTCCTGAGCAGCCATGTTAGGAGGAGCCCTTGGTCTCCACCTATGTTGTCTCTGCTGGTAAGAGCAATGTTGTGGGCGGTAGGTGTGAATCTGCATATCTGTCAGTGCCTGCAGCTGATGGCAGCCCAGGCGATGTGGATATGGCTGGCGTGGGGGTGATTAAGAACCTCCTGTAATCCCTGTCTGTAATCCACCTTCACTTCCACCACAGCCTGGCTCCTACGGCACTAAGATCAGCAAGCTGATGTCTCTGTGACCATCAGCATTCCCTCCTGTGCTGTGTTGCTTGTCCCCAGTGAGCCAGCTTGCCGCTGCCCATGGTGCTGGGGAGCCAGCCTCAGCTCCCTGTCTGCCTTCACTGTCAGCAGCAGAGAGAAAGCCACCCTAGCTATGGCAGGAGCTGGCTGATTACAGAGTCAGTATGAACTTGTGAAGCAGCATGGCAGCAGCAGAACATGCAGGGAGCTCCCACAGGGCTGTTTTTGGCACCCAGGCAGCAGCAGCTGGCATGTCTCTGCTGGGATGCCGTACAACACTGCAGGTTTGGTTTCCGGCACCCCATGTCAGAAGGCTTTTACAAATTCATTGAGAGTTCAGAGAATTGAATTTTGAAACTATGTAGAGTTCAGCTGAGCTAGTGAGTGACACTTGGCCCTCCAGACCTGTGCCCAGAGAGGAGAACATGGGTGGTAGTCCTCTGGATGTCGGGGGTGGATGAACTGATGTTGCAGGTGACTATCAGCACTCACAGGAGTGATGAGCTGAGCAGGGATTAGTGCTCAGCACACACCCCGGGGCAGCAAGCTCAGGTCAGTGGGGCCACGCTCTCCCAAAGGAGCAGTGCTTAAAGGCCAGCCACTTGTGTCGCTTCAAACCTGCCGTGACAAAGACTGAGCAATGCGTGGCAGGGCCATGCCATCAGGCAGTGCCAGAGGCTCATTTCGGCTAACAAGCTCCAGCAGTTTTTGCCCTGGGAGGAATTTAAAGCCTGCTCAGGTTGGTGAGGGTTGTTTTGAATCTGGCATTTCTCATTCCTCAACTTCCTCTCCCCCTCTGTCCCCACCTTCTTGTCCTCGCCAGCATCTCCATGGCAACCCTGTTGCTGAAGAATAGAGAAGACATCTAAATATAGCTTCCAAATCTACATGCCTTCAGCAAAAAGTCTAAAAACAGGGGCAACAGCTTGAAGCACTAGTTTGCCAACATCAGCCAGTGATGAGTGTCTTGCAGGTGGGATTCAGGAGCAGGGTGGTGGGACAGGGGATCACTTCCAGCTGAATGCCAGTTTCATATTTGCTCAGGACATCTCAAAAGGCTTCCTTCCTTCCTCCCTTCCTTCCTTCCACCACCCTCCCCTCCCCTCTTCTCCCTTTCCCTCCCCTTCCTTCCCTTCCTTGTTGTGGCTGAAGTTTTCCTCCTTTTAAAATTCCTTTCTGAGAGAAAAAGGGCAGAATCTTCTCAGTGAAGTTGTTCCCCTGGGAACCTGCCCAAGGTAGGGAGGAGAGAAATGTCTACGCCCAGGGCCCTGGCAATGCTTTGCACCTACACCAGGCTGATACCCACCTGAACTGTCTGGTTTCATGGGCTGCCAAGTTGAATTATTGCTTGTACAAGACATGTACTTACTGTACAGACCTCAACAAATAGCTCCACAGGCTGTTCAAATTTTGTCTGTTCTCCCCTGGCCCTGAAGCATCAAATCTGATAGGGTGAGGAAGAAAAAGCTGGACTTGCAGCAGACCAGGCAAGGGCCCCTGTGTGGGTGGGGTTTTTGTTGTTTTGTTTGTTTGTTTGTTTGTTTTGGTGTGTTTTATTTGTTTGTTTTTCCCCAGAGAGGAATTTAAACAAAGATTATAGCTGAACCTGGGGGTTGGTCTCTTTTCCCAGGCAGCTATCAGTAAGACAAGAGGGCATGGTCTCAAGCTCTGCCAGGGGAGGTTTAGGTTGGATGTTAGGAAGAAATTCTTTACAGAGAGCGTAATCAGGCATTGGAATGGGCTGTCCAGGGAGGTGGTGGATTCTCCGTCCCTGGAGGTATTTAAGAAGACACTGGATGTGGCACTTCGTGCCATAGTTTAGTAACTGTGGTGGTAGTGGACCAAGGGTTGAACTTGATGGTCCTTTCCAATCCATCTGATTCTATGATTCTATGTTTAATAGAGAAATAAATAGCTTTATTAAACTGAATAAAGAAAAAAAGACCTGTGGAGCAGGGCTATTATGCTTGTACAACCCAACTTAAATAGCTCATGGATCAGCAATATAGACTCAGATGAGAGAAGGGGGGGGTTAACAAACAGTGGGTTTTACCCTTTTTGCAGAAATTCTTAATAAACTGTGGCATCTTTCCATGAAGAACCCTGTATACTAGGGCATTTTATCATGTTTGAACAACGTGAAATGTAGAGTGCTTTGGAAATCTTGTCTGACAGGGCTAACTGCATTATGGAACCTCCTGAAGCATTTTTTCGTGCTTCCCTACCATTCTTTTTCCAGCTCTTCAGGGCTTCCAGCTTGAGTGTGAGACATTTACCATTCCCTAGCTTTGGTGCTGATTGCCATGCCTCATGCATAGATATACATGTCTTGAGTTGCTCTGAATAACATATCAGATACTTAAGGATTTTTTCACAAGGCATGAAAATGCTTAATGGGCTCACTTGCAACTTAGCAGCTCTGATTTCTCATTGCTGGTACAGTTATTTGCACTGGTACAAAGTAGGTGCGAAACACTGTCATGTGAAGTTGGCAGCATTTCATATCTCTTTGCAGTGCTGGGTGGCAGTGGGAAGTGAGGGCTGGGCTGCTGTGCAGGAAACAGGCACAACTGAAAAATGAAGATGACCAGAAACACAAAGTGACCCCTTTAGTGTTGTCATCCAGGATGGAGGAACCATAACAGTTAGGAATTTTTTTTTTTTCTTTTAATTTGGATTTATCTTTTTACCAGCTTTTACTATAAATCTTTTACTGGTAACACTTTTTCTAATACAAGTAAAGACTTAAAAAAATATGGATTTTAGTCCTGGCTATGTCCCTTTAATTATCATGTGTCAGCTACTAAAGCATTTTTAATAGTTCTTATGGAAACATGAGCCAATTTACTAATTAGCCAAGATTACACGAGGAATACACAAAAAGAAGATGTCTTTCTGAGTCAGTATTTCCTCCTTTATCCCTTACAGAGATCTGGAGTGATGTGAACAAAGTACACTGCTAACAACCAGCTGGGCAGAGCCCTTGAGCTCCTGGTGGTCCTGCATGGAGTCCCACAGTCCTGGGGAGATGGGCATGACGGGGCACACAGGATTTTGCATTGGGGTCATTGTCTACACTTTGGGGTACAGACACTTCTTGTATGGTGTCTTCTTCAGTGGACCTTTTCCCTCCTCCTTGTGACCCTCTGTAGCAGAGCTGGATGTTTCTGTCCCTGGGCCTCGCAGGAATGGAGCAGAGGTCCCTTGTGTGCTCCATGTGTGGCTGGGATAGGGGCTTGCAGAAGGTCACTTTGACTCTAGGCCATCTGGGCCAGTCCCAGACCCTGCCTTTGTGGCAGGGACAGCAGTGGCACAGGGAACCACTCCAGGGGGCAGTGCAAAAGGCTTCTTCCTGCTCCCACCTCATCAGTCTGGGTGGACTTTCTAGGGTTAAGGAGTTGAAATATGGGGAAAGATTGTCCAGAAAACCATCTTTCCCATGTGGCTTTCAGAAAGTAGTTGGGCAAACACCTTCCTGTCAGGAATGCCTTGGTGGGAATGGCTCTGCCCAGGGTGATAGCAGTTGCTTGCCAACCTATTTTCTGAGGTTCCCTAATGATGTAATGGAACTTTAGCAAGGAAGAGGAGATGCCCTACAGAAGTGCACAGCAGAAGTCCCTTTAAATGGGAACCACATCAGATGAAGCAAAGCAAGTTGATAGTCATATGAATAAGTGATGCTTCCAGCACCAATTCAGTCTCTCTCTGCTCTCTTCCCTCACCTTTCTGGCTGCATCGCTGTAGCATCTTCCACATGAGGAGTTCAAAGGAGGTAGGGACTGTTCCCTATCAAGTCCCTGTGAGAAATATGGATCACAGGCACTACATGGATACGGAAGTATCCACTGATATGGAAGTATCAGCTGAGTTGCTTGTATGTTTTCAGGGTGTCAGGAGAAATACATAGGTCATATGGTGATTGGCACTGCAAAGAACCTTATTTTAATTATAAGATGATAGTTATCTGATGATAAGTTATCAGTTGATTTTAATTATAAGATAACTAGTTACCAACTGGTTATCCCATAAGATAACTTGAAGACAAAAGAGAAAAAACCTAAGTTTCTGAGGATGGCTTCTGTCTGTTCTACTTTATAGCTGACTGGCCTGGTAGTGAGACTGTTGGGCTGTCCCCCATGTTCTTTCTATAGAAAGTGGGATAAGTCTTGCACAGCTGCTCTTCCAAGGTCCTCATGAACGACACAGCCAGTTCCTGGAAACTGGCCCGCAATGGCTTGTCTCCAGCTTCTGTACTAGCACCAGTTCTTCTGTAACTCAAACATCAGCAGCTTGCGCATCAATGATCTGCTCGAAACTGTTTTCTGACAGTTCATCTATCCTGTTGACATCTGCTTAGTTAATTGGTACCAGCATCTAATATGACCTTAAAGGCACCTTCAATTCTGACCTTTCCACTAGAACAAACTGGGACCATTGCCAGTGGCTGCAGCTAGATGCTTGAAAACCTGTTCCCCCTTCCATAATCCCCATGGGAGCCAAAAAAATCTTTCATGAACATGAGCTTAAGCCTAACGTGCAACCTACCTGTCTTGGTCATAGTCTGGGTAGGTTCCTGAATTACCATGATTTCCTGTTGAAATTAAGATGACTCAGCACCTCCTGTCTTTGTCTGTGCTGTGCTACAGCATAATTCTTTGCTTCAGAATGGCTCAGGTTGTTACTCTGGGTTACTTGATGCACAGCTCCATGTGACAGTGTGCATCAAATCAGGGCTTCTCTTGCTGGCTTCTTCACCTTTCCTGTGAGCACTGTCACTTTGCTCTGTTAAATATCTGCCTCTCAGTGAACTGGGCAAAGACAGTTAATTCGCTCTGGTTTGCCTCAAATGCATAGCATCGCCAGCCGGTCAAGGGAGATGATTGTTCCACTTTACTCTGCGCTAGTGCAGCCTCACCTTGAATACTGTCTGCAGTTCAGGCACCACAATATAAAAAAGACATTAAACTATTAGAGAGCATACAGAGGAGGGCCACGAAGATGGTGAAGGGTCTGGAGGAGAAGCCGTATGAGGAGCGGCTGAGGTCACTTGTTCTGTTCAGCCCCAAGAAGAGGAGACTGAGGGAGGACTTCATTGCAGTCTACAACTTCCTTGTGAAGGGAAGCAGAGGGACAAGTACCAATCTCTTCACTCTCATATCCAGTGACAGGACTTGAGGAAACAGCATGAAGCTGAGTTGGGGGTGGTTTAGGTTGGATATCGGGAAAAAGTTTTTCACCCAGAGGGTGGTTGGGCACTGGAACAGGCTCCCTAGGGGAGTGGTCACAGCACCAAGCCTGTCTGAGTTCAAAAAGGATTTGGGCAACGCTGTCAGGCACATGGTATGATTCTTGGGGTGTCCTGTGCAGGGCCAGGAGTTAGACTTGATGATCCTGTGGATCCCTTCCAACTCAGCATATTCCATGATTCTGTGACTTCTCTATAAGGTCTTCTACCAGAGTGAATAGGTCCCATCCATAGCTTTACATTGAAACCCCAACCTACTGCAGAGCTCTGGGGAAGAGTCAGACTGGTTTGAACTTCATGCTGCAGGGACATGAATCCACAACAAATCAGATGAGGATGTGGGTATATCAAGATGTGTCAAGAACACAGTGGCTTGACTCAAGGTGTATCACTAATGATTCACATTAATGAGTCACTGAAGATCTCCTGGTACATCTCACTGCCCCAGGGAAGTTTACCTTGCTGTCCTGGCTGCTTTTCATTCTGGCTAACAGCATCCCACCAGGGACTGTAAATTCTGCACATGCACAGCCCTGCCTGTTTCTGTGGTATACACTATGTGACATCTCCTGACTTGCACTGTTTTTAGAACTGAGCTTTATTTCACATTCCAAAGTCACACAGACACACAGAGACACATCCTCTTAACCTCCTCAGCAATAATTCCTGCAAATGAGAGTGTCCACACAGAGAGATACTCAATATTTTCTAGCATATTAATCAAATAACCATCCAGTTGTTGCCTTGTGTGTTGGAAGTGGACATGTTGTCAAATAAAATGATTTTATATATTATCCTCTGTACTTCCCACATGGGGAATTTAGCAACATCACGTGCACAAAGTCCTTTTGGAGAAGATCGATGTCTATTCATTTCATCTTCTGTTGCTTACTCAGGAAAATCTTATTCTTAATGTTGCTCCCCAGAGGAGCTTTTCCATCCCTAACTTTTAAAACCAGTGGTTGTTTTTAAGTGCACATTGAAAGGAGAGCCTGGACTGCCATCATCTGAGGGCTGTTGGTGGCAGCTTGCAGTGACCTCAGAGAAAAAGAAGGAAGCAAACAGCTATCCTGACTTCTGTATGGCCAGGTTTTCCACAGGAATGCTGGCTTTTGACTTGTCCGGCTGTGTCGCAGCCCAAACTGAAAGCATTGCTCAGTCTGCTGAAAACACCACCAAGGCCTGAATTAAAGAGCTCTTCATCATGCAAGGGTTGAGATTGGACTGTGCTGTGGTTTGGTGCAAAGCTTTGTGTTTCCTGGCAGCAAGGAGCCATTCTGTAGAGACTTTTGGATGGTCTCTGTTGTTCTCTGCTTTTGAGCTCTCGGAGGTATGTCTTGGCCACAATCAAGCTGTCAGGGAGTGTCTGGAAAGTGTCCTCCTTTCCTCATGTGAAACAGCCAAAGGCTGGGAATGAAAGCTGCTCAGCTGAGCAAGGTAGGCTTCAGTCTCCTTGCTTCCCATCGTGGTGAACATGCCCATCAGGGCTACTGCACTGTCAGCCCCTCTTGTGCCCGCCTCTGCCTCCATTAATTTCAAGAAGCTGTCATGATGTTCTCCCAGCAAAATATTCCCAAGCCTCCTGCTCCCGCACATTCTCTGCCTCTCTGTGTCTTTCTGTCACATCTCTCACATTAACGTGATGTCTTCCCAGGGCAGTGTAACACTCCAGCCCTTCTCTCCATCTCTTTCCTCCACTCTTTGTGCCTTCCAAGAGGCAGCTCTCAATGTTGCTGCAGGTAAGAGATGAGATTGTGCGGGAGCAATCTGTGTTTTGGCCTCCAGACAGTTTATGACAGCTCAGGACACAGCTGTAGTTACAGTTGCTTTAATAGCCCTGAGAGGAACAAGATGCTCGCAGTGGGTAGGAAAGCTACAGAGCCTGGGAAAGGGCAGCCCTCACTAGCCACGTAGGGCTGGGAGGGGTGGCCTGATGGGCCCCATAACCCCCCTCCGTCAGCACTGACCTTTCTGTGGTGGCAGTCATGGAGCAGCCAGCCAGCTGAGAGAAGGGTACTTCCCCTCAAGGGAGCAAGCCCAGCTCCGTGCCCCCATCTGTGCAGGCTGCAGAGCAGCCCGAGAGCAGGAACGCTGCTCTTCCCTCTGCCACAAAATCCCAGTGAAAGGTTAACCACTCTCCATTATGTGGTACTGCATCTGTGAGCCTCATCCACCTTTCCCTGGCACTGCACAGTCTTTGCCAACTTCTGCCCTGCTTCTTTCCTCCTTGCACAGGAAGGTCTGGCAACATGCTGGCTCTGGAGCAAGAGTGGGCAGTTTGGCTCCTCTCATCCCCATCCCACACCACCTGGGTCTCCAAAGCACATGGCCCACACCTCTGGACTCCTGCTCTGGGTCCTGAAATCTTTAACAGCGTGGAATACCTGCAGAGCACTCACCACCTCTGAACAAAGCTGGAGAGGTTGGGCACCACCTCTTTTGGGATTCAGTCAGATGGGGTGAGGGGGTGCCTGTGTCCATCCGGGTTTTGGTCTGTCACTTTGGTCTGTCCCTCCCCTGTTGTTTCAGAGCCAGGTAAAAGGTCCTTTTCTCCTTCATAGCTTGTAGCAGAAGAGGAAACCAGAAATTTACTGGATTGGTCACCAAATTCAGACTCTCTTTTTGGAAAAGTCACCTGAGGCTTGAGCATGTGGTAATGGTCCAGATTGCAGCAGAGCTGAGCTGGTCTAGGAGCCCAGAAGGTTTTTGCTCTTGTGTTCCTGACCTTAGGGGACCTGCTTTTGCAAATCCAGCATTTTACCATGTTATCCTCTAGGGATCCCCAGCGTGTTTTCTTTCTCTTTCTTAACTGGTTTTTATTTTTATTATTTTTACATTAAAAAAGACTACTCTAAGGAAGTCTCACCACTGTGGAACTATTTAGTAGGCCATATAGAGCATCTTGTACTTAACAAAATGTACACGTAGTGAATCATTATTTCATCAGTCCACAGTTTGGACAGAAGGAAGGAAGAAAAGGAAGCAAAGAAGGAAGGTTGTTGTATGAAAACAAACTCAAATGGTATACATTAATTGTATAACACTGATTGCATAAAGCCTTAGAATAGCTTTGTCGTGATACCTAAGGTGGCTCACAGGAAACATGGTCTGTGGAATTTTTTTCCAAATTTTTGCAGACAAGCAATACTGAGTATTTTGAAGCTCCTAGAATGGAAAAACCATAAGCAATAGTACTTATGAATAGGATTTTTAAAAGCAACCCACGTTCAGGAAGCACTGGCTGCTTTTGAAAATCCCACCTTCTGTTTTGTAGTAATGAGCAAGGAAAAGATCAGACCTATAAATCAGCTGTAGATTTAACTCAGCAAACTGAACAAGCTGTGCAAAGTATCCGGGGCCCTGACAACATCTGGTTCAAAAGGCAAATTCAATCTCTCCAACAAAATTGCAACAAAATCATCATGGTGAAGTCTTAGCAGAGTGGCAACATTTATACCAGAGATGTACCATTTCAAATCCTACATCCTTCAGGGCTGGATTAGCAGAGATTGAAAGGGTCTAGAGAAGGGAAAGTAGACTTGCTGGCATTGGTGCAGGGTATGGGTAGAGCAAGCACTGGTAAAAATAAGGATGATTTAGCTTAGAAAGAAGAATTAGAGATGATTTGTCCTGCATATTCCTGCACTGATGGATGTTGCAGAGGTTGTATGCCATCATTTGAAAGACAAGGTTTGGGACCAAGACTTAGCACAGGGAACAAGATTTCCACAGTCGGAGTGCAGAAGCAGTTCTAACTTGAGGGTCAAATTGTAGGATGAGCAGTTAATTTTGTGGTCATTAATGAAATCAGTAGGAATGCAAGCTGCAGGGATGACATGTGATCAGTTCTCCTATTCTCTGTTGTGAAATGGTGATTTTCAGGAGGCTGCTGGCAGTGGCAGCATCCCCAGGATGCAGGGATTCTCTGAAGTGCTGTGGGATCAAAGATGCTGGGTATATTTAATGCCAAGGGCTACAGGCTGAGGCACATAGAGATTTGAAGCTTGGGGCTATTTTTCCAGAGTCTATGATTGCCAGTCCTGCTTTTCTCCTCCAGTCAAGACTGATTGTGCACAGCATGACTTGGGGCTGATCTGAATGTTGAGAATGAACAGGAAGGAAGGGGAGGTCACAGCCAGAGGGCTATGTGTGGATACATGCGTAGGAAGCGGGTGGTTATTCACTTGTAGGAGGGGCAACTGGCCTGGTGGCTCTTGGGGCAGTTGTTTTGGGGTAAGGACAATGCTTTTTATGTGGAACTGACTTTTGGTTTAATGAATGCAGTTCCAGCTTGGGGCTGGGGCCAACTGCAAGTCCAGGAGCCCCAAGATGACAAGTGTGTGCCCACTCAGAGCAGTTGCATGTGCAGACAATGTTGTATTTAAGAGGGTGTGAGATGAGCTCAGAATCTAAGTACCAATCTCTTCAGTCACGAGTGAGGGATGGAACTGAATGAAGCCTTGCAGCCACTGGAAAAGTGAGGGGAGCACAGGGGTCATTTTGAGGCTGCAACAGTCCTGACTGTAAGGAGGCAGGGAGCCTTTGAGTCACTTCCCTTGTTCTCTTTGGGTCTGAAAGCTGTGGGACAGTAACCTCTGCATAAGGCCTGTATTTGTTGTGAAGGAAACCATGGCACAGTGAGCTCTTCTTTTCCTACAAAATGCTTTGAGAACTTGTAAGAAATTTGCCAAAGGAGAGACATAGGATGTGCTGCCCAGCTGCTCTAGCAGCCAGCACCTCTCATAGCAGGCCCATGAAGCTGTCCCTTCAACAGCTGAAGAATTTGCATCACCTAGAGCTCGCTGTGACATTAATTACATCAGAGCAGCAGGTTGCAGGGTTCCCCATGACCTGTGGGGCCAGCAGGCATCCGCCAGGCCAGGGGGTGTTGCTGGCAGGGAGGCAGCAGCGTGGTGCCTGTGGGGTGTGTGTGCCTGTGTGGCTGCTGTTGCCCGTGTGTGTGTGGGGGGGGAGGATGGGGGAGTAGCAGGGTGAGGGAAGCCTGCTTCTCTGCTGGCCATCAGACCTACTACCCACAAGCTGAGCCCTGAGCCAGTTTGCTGGGGGATCAGAGCTGGTTTTGTCTAACTTCATTCTGCACAGTGTGGCTTGCCATCCTGCCTTTGGGTTAAACAGAAAATTGGCCAGTGTCATTGGCAGGAGTCTGGGTTTAGCCTTTCTTAAGGGCCTAGTTGAGCTTGTTCTGTGGGTGAGAAAACTTTGACTCTCTAATGTACCCATTTAACTCCTTCCTTCCTCCACTTTTGCTTCTCTGTTCCCCTCTCCCCTTTATGACCCTTATTATTTTTCCATCCACAGCAAAACAGTTCACATCAAGGTAATTGATGATGAGGAGTATGAAAAAACCAAGAATTTCTTCATTGAGCTGATGAGCCCCCGCATGGTGGATATGAGTTTACAGAAAGGTGTAGTACTGGCCCTGCAGACTAACATTAACGTTCTTCTTTCTTCCTCTCTTCCATCTCCTTCCTCCTCTTGTCCTCCTCTTCCTCTGATGTCTCTCTGTCTCCAACTGCTCTGCCCTAAACACTGCTGTGCGCGCACACTGTGTCATATGGTACCCGTGGGGTGGCATGAGGAGTGATGCTGGGGTGGGGGAGAGGCAAAGTGGTGAGGGGAGCTCAGAGAGAGCTGAGAGAAGGATGGAGAGAAGTCATGCTTGTCCACTTTTCTGCGGTGACATGAGAGGGACTTTCTGCCATCCCCACTGAACAGCCCAAGCAAATTTTGTACCATCAGTGGGAAGATGCTTGCTAGAAACATATCCAGCATCTCAGGAAATCATCACCCATCCCTGGTCCTATGGATTGTTCTGGTCAGATCTGTGTTAGAAAATGACAGGAATTGAGGTCTGGCAGAGAAGCAGCTTTATAACTTCTGAACAGGCCAAAGGCTGGGCAACCCCTGGTCTGGTTGCTGCAGTGCAACTCTGGGAGCAGGAGCTGAGGGCAAGAAGGAGTTGATGTCCCACTTTGGTACACCTAGGGGCTCACAGCAACTGTGTGCATTGCAGGGATACTGGAGGAAGCCAGGTGAGCTAGCATCAGGAGGAAGAGGCCAGCCCCGCTCTAGTGCCCAGGTCATTTCCTTTAGAGCCTTGGAGGCATTTTAGTCCCATTGTGTCCCCTGTGAGGTCCCAGCAAAGCTGTTCACTCCCTGGGAAGGCTGTGTCCTCATTTGGGGGACAGGCTAGGAAGAAGAGGTAGACACTATGAAGGAGAGAAAGCAATGAGATGTGTCATTTTAAAAATGGAAGATAGAACTATCAGCCTCCTTTGCAGGTGACAGAGCTGTAGCCCACCAGCAGAGACCTACCTCGCCCCACTGAGGAATGTGTCTTTCTCTCTTTTCCTCAGGCTTCCAGCCCAGAGTCCTTGCAGATTTATTATTAATTGTGAGGGTATTACTATTGTATTTATTATTAATTGTGAGAAACCATTGATCTTCTAGCTTAAACACAGTGGGTACCTCAGGGTGGTGGTCCCTGGTGATTTTCAGGCAGCTGATACCCTTTCCATTACCATCTGACACTGAAAAAAAATGCGCTACAGAAGTTGCCTTCCACTAACCATCAGCAAGGTCCTTCTCCCCTTTTCCCTCCCTCTGTCCTCACTCCTTTGCCAGCCCCCTCTAACCCTAACACTCTCCCGCTCCCCAAGGAGCAGCTGCGATGGATGCCCCGTGTCCGACATGCACACTGCCCCGGCGGGGAAGGGGCTGTGTGCCAGGAGCCCACGCCGCCTCTGCTGCTGCTGCTGCTGCTGCCTTGCCTCCAGCCAGCCAACCTGCTGTACATGGTTGTCTCTCTTGTTGTCCCTACAGGAAGACCATAAGGGTTAAGATAGTAGATGAGGAGGAATACGAAAGGCAGGAGAATTTCTTCATTGCCCTTGGTGAACCGCAATGGATGGAACGAGGAATATCAGGTGTGAGATCCTTTTTGAAAAAAATGAAAAAAGAAAAAAAATCAGAATCAAGTATCCAAACCCCAAATCCAGAAAATATAACCTTCTTTCTCCTCCTTACCCTTCCTCCTTTTCTCCTCCTCCTGTAGAGGGATCGACTTTTACTCTCTGCCCTACTGTATTCTTGCTCTCAGTCTGTTTTGGTGTCATCTCTGCCTTTTAGAGCCCAGCTTACTTCTGATCCTCTTTTTGTGCAATGCTTGAGCCTTGGAAGCTGTATTATTTTGATTGGGTTTCCTTGTCTGGATCTGTTTTTTGTTCTGAGCGCACCTTTGCTGTTCTCCCTGCTCCTGCTCCTTTACCAGGACTTTGGGGAATGTGAAAGACAAGAGAAGGGTGTAATGCATGGCTACCCCTTCAGCTCCTCCTGTACTCCCCCTGTCCTTCCCTCTGTTGTTGCCTCCAGTGGCATTGCCTTGGTGCTCTTGAGTCCCTATGACGTGCAGCGAAAGTCCGTAGGAGAAGAGGGAAGGTGTGAGGTAACTTGTTTTGCTTTTTTTTTTAAATGGTTCTTCATGTCTTCCATCTGAAAACCCCTTTAATGTGTCACAGACAATCACAATCTGTCATGCAGAGGCTGTGAAGCTCTGCTGCAGGATCTCCCAGCAGACCAGGATTATAGTGGGAATAACCCCAGACTTGCAGTTGTGCCTTGCCTACATGTATCTTTGTCCCTGTCTTATGTGTTTGATCTCTTTCTCCCTGAGTCTTACCAGTGGCTTCACCAGCTTTGGGGTGGCCTGGGAGGGCCAAGATTTAAACAGAGGCACTTTTCAAAAGGGAATTCAAATCCACCTTCTGGGTTTCTGTTACAGAGTAGAGTCAGATGGATGAGCCCATGGGTTTATTTCTGCTCCCTTGTGCTACTGCCAGTGATGGGACTCCTGGCAGTTGCTCGTGCATGGCACAGCTTATCTTGCCAGCACAGCAACTGCCCTCTGGCCAGTCCGAGCTCCCATGCACGGCTCTGTAGGATGTTCAGGATAAGCACCAGTTGCATGAGCATGTCAGTATCATAGCTCTGTGGCTGTTGTAATAATGTAAACCCACAGTTTTAATGCCATCAGACCGCCTCCTGCAGTCCAGAGGCAGTGAGGGGCATCAGGTTTCATTCTGTCGAGCTCGGGCCCTCAGGTTTCACCAAAGTTCCAAACCCCCTTGAGCAGAAGCACAACCAACCTGCTGTATGTCCCAGTAGTCAGTTGCCCTCCAGGGTAAAGATGTGAACATGTCTTCTAGGTATTTGTCTGACCTCAACTTGAAGCCACTAGTCATTTTTCTACTTTTCTCTATCAGTTGAAAGATCTATATAGCGCTACAGCTTCTGTGCAGGTATCTGCTCACTATACTCAAAGTACACTTAGATTTTTTCTTGGGTGTTTAAAGAGATTAAGCTCTTTGAATCTGTGTAAGCAAAGTCTTCAGTCCTAGAACCACAATGGAGTTCTCCTCTCCACATGTGCCCCTTACCATCCATGGATCTTCCACCTCCATCTCAGCAGGTACAGGATGAAAATCATGGGCCTCTCTCTCTCTCTCCTGCTTATGCACTTGGCAGTTTGGAGCATCACACTGAATTTTCTGCTCAGCCATCTGCTTTCTGTGAATCTTGCATCCTCATTTCTAAACAGTGAGCTTTAGGATACAGAGTCAGGATTGAGCTAGTTTTTGTGAAGTTCCACATTTCTTTTTCCCATGTAGGAGGTCACATTTCATCTAGCTGAATATAAACAAGCACTTGAAAAAAATCCAGATGGCCTCAAGTGGCCACCCTAAGGTGGTTCAGATGTAAAATGTCATTAATATTAGGACTACAAAGCCAGTTTGCTGTATCATATGTGTCTTGTTTACACCAACATCAGCTAGAGTCAGTGGGACTGTCTGATTTACAACAGGCAGAGAGGAGATCAGAGCTGGACTAAGTGATTTGCAGCACAGAGCCTGCAGGCCAAGGGGTGAGGGCGCGCCCTCAGATGGACCCTCTTTGCCTGAAGGAAGTAAAGGACCATGCCAAAGAGGAGATGCAGTGCCCTGGTTGGCCTTGTAAGAGAAAAGTCAGAGTGAGAGCACCATGATTTTAAAATCTAAGCTGCAGGAGATTAAATTGCATTTGTAAATGTTGCTGGCACAAGGTGGCACAGTCGCTACACTAAGTCCAGGGCATCTGGAAAGATCCCCAGCTCCATAGTGCTACACACCCTGGCATCTCTGGTGAGCTTACCTTGTGCCTGGGATGAAGAATAAGGAGCTATGTGAGGCTTTCCCACAGAGAGCATTGTGAGCAATCAACAGCAGATGCTGTGGCCAGCAGCTTTACGGAATGCATGCTTGAGCGGCCAGCTCCTGGCAGAGAGGAGGCAGCCCTGGACGCAGGAGCTCGCACATGCTCGGGCATCATGTGACATGCTGCACAGCACTGGGAAGGGATGTTCATGCTGACTCCTGCCCATGTGTTCCTGCCAGCATCAAGCCGTTGCAGGGAAAGAGTTCAGGTGGTTTATTTCTTGCAAAGCTCATCAGCTTTGACACACGACTGACCAGCTCCATGGGCTGCAATGTCTGCACAGTCACCGCGGTGCAGACAGGCCCCCCACAGCGCTGTGCTTGTGCTGTCATTACCCGTACCCACAGACAGGGGGAAAATCCTACACCACAGTCATATAGATAAAACTTTGCTTGGTTTGGTTGAGGTGATGAATGTACCCCCACATGACTCACATGACAAAGGCAAAGCATAGCTCCTGCCTCCCCTGGGGGGACCAGGCCCAGTTGGCTTGAAGAGGAGTCTCTCTGGGTTTTGGTTACCCATACATTAGTTTTCAGTGCTGCAAAAAGTGGGTTTCTTCATGGTGTGTCCTTGTTTTGTTGTTACTTGCCATTTAGCTGTGTCCCACTGAGTCTGTGCCTGAAAGGAGCTGTAGGAGTATTAATGTTCTCAGACAGCTCATCATAGTGTCTTCAAAACATTTTTCCTGGCTGCTCTAGAAGCAGGGCAGTGTTGGACATCTCAGATGAGTGGCAGTCAGTTTTGGAAGTAATCTGCAGTCCAGGTCACACAGAGACAGCCAGTCCATCGCAGTTGTGCCTGCACTACCATAGCTCTGTGCTGAGGGCCTGTACCCACGTCGGGACCTCTCCATGCAGAGTGTAGATCCCAGCTCACCTTGGGGATACAAACTAGGTGGCAGTGGTGAAATCAGGGGTGAAATGTCCCTTGAAGGAATGGCAGGGCCGAAAGCAAGGATGAGTAGTATGTGCTTTTCAAACCAGCCTGGGCAGAGTTTGAATGGGTTTATTTTGGGATGCAGAACTTGCTCTGGAGCCTCATGCTATTCCGAGCCAGTGTGCTGTCCTAAGGGTACCTGCGCTGCTGCTGGCTGCAGTGGCAGTGGTTTCTGATAGACATGCAGTGGAGGAGGATGGAAGGTGAGAGCAGGGCTTGCTACCTTGCAGTTGATTTGCATTAGTGTCTGTGCTGTCCTGTACACCTGCTGATACAAAGCAGTCACCTCCAGTCAAAGGAACTTCTCCTTGGCTCTGATCAGAGCTGTGGGGCAGAGAAGTCTCCCGGAGAATCTCTGCAGGGCCAGAGCTCAGCATAAAATTCATTCTAAAGTACCTGTGGTGATCCAAACACAAGTTCCTGTCTTCAGGTTGATCATGGCTTGCAAAACACAGAACAGCCACTGATACAGCCTTTTAACTGAAACATTTTGCATCATCTGCAGATGCTGCTCTTTAGTCTTACCCCCACTTATATCAGCCATGCTGCTTTGAGCCTTGGGACATTCAGTTCTTAACCCTTGCTATAAGGAGAGCTGACCACCTACTCCTGTTATATAAATGCTACAACACAAAACTTTGTCTTGCAGCTCATCTGTTCTTTTTCACCAATCACTTTCCGCAGCTGGAGTTTTTCAAAGCCTTTCTGATCATCCAAACAAATTACGTCAAGTAGTCTTACTATAGCAGCTCTTTTGTTGATGTGCTCCAGTAATTCAAAGAGATGAGAATAGATCTGAGATTGGTATCTTGCCAGCCTGGCCTGTGATGAAGAGCGATACCGATATCGGTAGGGGCGTATCAGATGCACAGAGCACTGGCAAAGATGGCACTTGCTGCAAGCTCGTTATATTGAAGTAAACAAGGAAAAAGAAATCAAAGAGAGACTCATATTCTTTGCTTGACAAAGATCGTAAATGTTGCTTTTCTCTATCCTTCTGGCCATTTCCCGGATTTCCTGACTTCTTTTGTCTTCTCTATTTCTAAGAAATTAATCTTTGAATCTTTGTCTCTCCTTCATATGTACAGTCATGTAAACTGAATCCCTGGTTACTGAGCGCTGCAGGGCTTTGAAACCTCACAGCACCCTGAAACACATTTCTGGCTATCCTTCTTTCAGCACCTTTTTAAAGGTTTCCTGCAGTGAAATGAGTCTTTTCCTTTATGACAAGATGCTGTCTGCTGATTTGACTCTTGCTCTCATGGCAACTCTGCTATTGTGTCAGCTCACAACTCAGAACGAGGATTTTGCTGCTGTCCCAGCGGGATTTTGGAGTAATACTTTCTTTCACTCGTCAGCTTTCCCACTTTTTCTACAGCCCTGGATTACAGGAGAAAAACTTGCTTTGCTTTCCCTGGATAAAGTTGCTCTTTTGGTTAAATTGTGGTTAGCCTTAGTGTTGATGGAGCCCAAACGGCAGGTGAGGCTACTTCGGAAGATTTCGCTTGATTGCAGATAACGTTGAAAATAACATTTGGACAATATGTTACATGAGGATAATTGGGAGTCAGCTTGTAAGAATGCAGCTCATGGCACAGCAGTCGAAGATTCAGCCTCAGAGCTGATGTTTGAAGGCTGAGTCTTGAGGGTTATGTTTTGTAAAAGGGACTGACATCCTTCATTGCAACATTTTGCTTCAGGAAGAATGTCTCCCACAAGATACAGCTTTGCTGGAAATGGGAGCACAGATGGCTGATGAACACTATTAAACAGCTTGTTGGCATGACTTGGCTTGGGAAGATATTGACTGAAGTCCTCTCAGCCCTTCCAGCACAGAGTCAACTGGTGCAGACAAATCTCATAGCACATCTCCTTTTAACTGAGCAGCACCCTTGATGGGGAAGCTTTGTGCCCCAAAGGGGGGATGTGGCTGGGAGTTGCAGAGTAAGGATTAAACTGCAAAAAGAAGGGTTCCTAGCTTGGATTGATCCAACAAGTTATCTATATCAAAATATTGATGAAATTATGTGACTTGGTACAAAGATCCATGCCTGTATAAGATAAGCTGCATTGATCCGTGAGCACGTGTCCTTCAGTTTTCTGAGTGTGGGCAGATGCTGAGAAGTTCCTTCTTCATCAGCTGCTGACAGGAATAGCAAAGAAATGTTAGATTGCTGTTACTTCACTCCCTGAAGGTTAAGTGATTTGCTCGGAGCTCTATGATTAAACTGAATGCTGGTGATTCTCTTGATGGAAAGGAGTCTCTTGGAGTCTGAAAGAGCTTTGCTATTGACTTCAATAATATCAGTATTTAGGTTAACGCTGCAAAATCTCTGCCTTGTTTAGCCTATTAACAAAAATATGTTTATAGCTCTTCACAATCTATTAGGGAAACGGTTTGTTCACCTCAGTGAGCGAATCTGGGGAGCAGAGCCTGTGGACAGTTATATCTGGAAGGTGAGGGATCCTTATCTCTTTGGGGAACTGAGCCTGTGGTTTGTATGGTCACTGCGTGGTCACCTTTGGGAGTGCAGGAGGTGCAGGCAGTGTGTTCTCCTTGCCTTTGACTGCCCTGCTGCGTGACTGAGTCTTCTCAAAATCCAGCCTCCTCTCTTTCATTTCAGCTCACTCTGTAAATCCCAGGCCTTTAACAAGGATCCTCTTATCTACACGGTGGCTTCCTGGAGTCTTTAGGGATATCAATTAGAAAAGATTTATGTTAATGAAGAATGAGTCCAGAATAAAGCATGCAGCATGGTCAAATCTCTCTGTAAGGTAAACAGCAGAGAAAAGTATTTCACTGTTTAGAAAAAGGCTGGGACACATGTCGGGTTGTTGTAAACTACAGGATTGCTGGATTGCTGGTCTCCTCTCGTCCCAAGCATGGTTCCTCTTGGTTTAAGCTCTTTGCCTTCAGTAGAGTTAAAACAGGAAGGAATTAAATTCCTGATCTGTAACCTACACCAACATGCATGTCACAGTAGGATTTGACCCCAAAGTACAACAAAAACGTACAGATGAAATAGTTTATTAGTAAATAGCTTTTTTAACAGCATTTTTAAATTCAGGCCTAAATTGTTCAGTTTCAGGGGTGGCAGGGGAAGCATGCAATTTGGTAATCAAAACCAGGCCTTCAGGGCAGAGAAATTCTAGTAAAGGAGAAACGGGGATCCAGAGCTGAAGGCTTTGGGTCCTTCTGGGAGAGTCAGCATCACCTACCTTGTCTGCAGGCATGCATGTTTGTCCACAGTCACACCGTGTAAGAGTTAGGTAAGGGATACTTGGGACTGCTATTTTGGATTTGGCTGTCGAGCTAATTTGTGCAGTTCCCTTTAAGAGCACATGTCAAACCTCTGAGACTACCTGAGATGCCAAGAGCAATGAGGTGGCCTGGCTTGGCCCCATAAGGAGCGGGATGTCTGGAGCAGTAGCGCAGGAGAGGGAGAGGTGCCCTGAGGAGGACTGGAAGGATGCAACCTGGGCTGGGGGGAGTGGAGGGAGGCTTGTGGGATGGGAACAGCATGGAGGCCATCAGTGAGGCTGGTACAGGTACAGCATCCCCAGATGGGCTGTCAGGAAACATTACAGGTCAGGGCTAAGGGCACATTAGCAGATGCGTGTGCAGGAAGGAAGCTGTAGTCCGTGAAATCATTTTCTTGCTTGCATGCACAGCATTCACTCAGAAATATAAAGATAAAATAATCCCTTGGCGTTCTCCACGCTGTATTCTTGATGTTTCATTCATAGCTTTATAGGCTTCTTCAAATATTCATGTATCATATCATAAGTGAAAGGGAGAAAAATTGTTCTTTTGCAGGCTTACAAGCAAATGGGAAGAAAAATAAACTCAAATCCCAGAGTAGTAGAATAACAGTTTTAAAAAACGTGAGGAATCAATGACTTTTTTTAATAACCACAGTAGCTTAGGGGCCCAACAATATTTCATTATATTGCATTTGAACACAAAATTGATCCATTGTCCTAATGCTTGTAATTGCAAAAGACAAAATTTCTGCACGTTGTCTGGAGAAGCAGAAGACCATGGAGAAGTAAGAAGGTCACAGGGCAGCCTGAATTGCAGCAGGACAGAGCTACAAGAAGACTCAAGATTCATGCTACAAGGGGCAGTGACAACCTGTTGGCGACTTCCTGGCAGAGCTGTGTGAAGCACAGGAGATGGTGTGGGCAGAGCAAATATCCCATTGCTTCTTGTGGCTCAGTGGCACTGTACCTGCTGCAGAAGATATTCACGGGTTTTGACTCCCTGAAAACAAGAGATGCTCAGCAAGGAGCCTCTTCATTGCCCCTTCCCCTTTCACTGTGCCTCTACCTGCCCACATGGACAAGAGAGATCTCCTGGAGTGCCCACAGTATTTCCAGCTGGGGAGATGGATAGATGGATGAAGATCTTGACTGGGTTGATGTCTCTCTGCAGACTGTTGGGAAAGCTGTGCCGATGGATGCTGCTCAGTGGAGCAAGGAAGTGACTGGTAGTCAAGACTCAGGATTAGTTTCCCTGTCTCTGCCATGGATGCGCTGTGGGACCTTTGATAAATTGCTTAGGAAATCACTTTCAAATGGCACAGATACAATTAGGTGCACCTGTATAAAAGTGTATGCTTCTCAGAGGCCTGAAGTGGCAATTCTGGGAAAATTCACACTTTTGGACTCCAGCCCACTTCTGAGTTTGCAAAATGTTCCCTTTAGCTTCTCTTTGCTTGCTTCACCATCTGTCAAATAGGGCTGTTAATACTGATTCAGTCTTTGTACAGAGTTTTAAGCTTCTGAGACTGTGCATGATAATAAGTGTTAGTAATTACAATACTGTCATCACATGCAACCAAGGCTTCAGGGACTGGTTTGCTGTTTGAAGGACATGTCGAAGTCAAAGCTAAGGTACAGAGTTGGTGCTTGGCCTCTCTCAAAGAGGGTTTGGGTTTTTTTGCATATGGACTCTTCTGTAGCTAAGTTGACACTTGGATGTAAGCTGTGGCTTTCTGTGGGTAACATCTTAGAGAAATCCAGCCAGATACTTCTTTGTGACAGTTTTGGGGTGTGGAGAAATCAGGACAGACGAGGGTCTATCCAAGACAGGAAGGGACCTGGGCTGTGTCTGTATCGAAAGTCAGGGAAAGGTCATCCCTTGCAAGGACCTTTGCCCCTTTCTTCTCCTTTCTTCCCCCTTCAAATCTCACAGGACCACACAGTCATATTTCCTGGGAGGCAGTTGCATCCCGCTATGATGATGTTGCATGGCCTGTGTCCATGCAGCACTGTCTGGCAGACCAGCAATTTGGAGCAAAGAGAGCCAGGAGGACTCGAATAGCAATGCTTTATGTGTGCCTATGCTCCTCTCAGTGCACTGACCCTCTGGAAGTGGTACCTGTCGGGTGTGGGATAGGTATAGGTGAGCCAGGGTGTCCTGGGGGATGATGCATGGCCATGTTACCCCCGGCCCCATTTGACACTGGAGGCCAGCACCCATTTTATCAATGGCTCCCTCTGGTGATGGTCTTCTCAATGGTCTGCCCATCACCTCCTGGCCACCTTCTCTTCTCAAGAACCTACAGGTTTACTGGAGTTCCTCAGTTATGCCAAACCTCGCCAAAACCACACATACCCAGCCGAAGCAGGGGCATGTCCCATGCCTTTGGGTCAGTTTGGGCTGTGCCAGGTCCCAATGGCAAGTGTAACTGCCCCTCTTTCCCCCTTTCTCTTTCCCTCCTTGCCACTCCCCAGCTGCATCCCATCCCTCTGCCTTCGCTTGGGGGGAGGGGGTTACTCTGGGGAGCCAGCGCCCTGGTGCTCACTGGTGCACACCAACCTCCTCTCCATCTTGCTGCTGCGGTGTCTGCTCCCCAGCCTATGCCCCACATGCAGCCCTGGTGAGCTCGCACACTGCCTTGCACCATGTCCATTGCTCTCTGACAGCTTTCATCTGCAAAACATCTTTGGCCCTTGAATATTAACTTTTTCCCTCTTTTTCTTCTCTCTCTCTGTCTTTCTCATGTTCTTCTCTCCCCACAGCCCTGCTGCTCACCCAAGGTAAGTGCTTTTTTGTCTTTCCTCTGCCTGCTCTTGCTCTATTTTCATCCCCTTTGGTTAGACCCCGCCATGTTTATGTTTGCTGTGTTGTAGACAACCCCAGCTCATGGTGTTTGTATCTAGCTGGAACTATTTAAGAACAATGCTTTAAGAAAATACCAGTGATTGATTGACATCTAAGAGCATTTCCCACATTCCAGATTTTCTCCCACAGTCTGGGAGAATGACCCAGCCAGAGTCACAAAGCAAAACATGTAGCTCTGGCTGGGCTAAAACTGTGACTCAGCCCTCTTTTTGGGCAACTCTGATGCTTGGGTTTTGCTGATGCACTGGGGTGCATGGGGCTTTTCTGCTGGGAGTGACACTCCTGGGGCGCAGGACAATGTTGTCTGCGGTGACCAAGGGTGCAAGGCTGAGCAGGTGTCCCCTTCACATGGAGGACCATACCTCACCCCTCAATGCCTGCACCCTTGTGCTTTCCACCTCCAATCCTGGAGGGTTCCAGGGGTGTGCCCAGTGCCAGGGGAGCACTACCAGGACATGATAAGCACCAGCACCATTTCTCTACTCATTCTCAGCTCTGGCTCTGCACTATTCATCTCCTCTCCCTGTGCCAGGATTTTATGTGTATTAATTCTGAGCCCTCTTCCTTGCCTGAAATCCCCATTACACTGGTCTCTCTTTATCCCACTGTGGTGCCATGTACGCCTCCTGTATTTTCATTATTCCTTCAATTCCAGATATGATTACTGTTGAATTTGCACTGAAGAAACATTTGTTAGAAGGTAAGGGCAGGCATTCAGGGTGCAGAGAGGAGCTTGAATCCGACAGGTTTGCAAGCAGAGCTGAAAACCAAAGCATTTATGATGCCCAAGCTGTGCTGCAAATCAAACGAGCAGCATCTGCCATGCAGGCTTCAGTCTCTGCTCCTTTTCAGAGGATTCCAAATCTGCTGTGCAGGGGATGTCCAGAACCCATTGGATATTGGACTAATTAGAAAATTGCTAGTGGCAGGCAGAAATCCCCAGTTCTCCAAATATCAGCTTAGGGTGTTTATGGAAAACTCCTCAGAATGGTTTGGACGATTTCCTTTGTTACCTCTTCAGGTCCCGGAGGACTGGAAATAAGTTGAGCACAGCCTCCTTCCCAGTAATTTCATTGCCTTAATTCAGTAGCTGCCTAATTTGATCAGAACCCCTGGAACCAAATAATTTCTATTAAAATAACATAACTTTCCTCTCTCTGTTGCGATCCAGCCTGATTGCTTTTGGCAGCTGTTATTGGAGAACTTGGTTACCAGCTATGGAAAGTTACTTTTCAGTTAATAAGGAAAAGCCTCCTCTGTGTCTGGTGAGAGGCAGTCCCTGGGGTGCCCCCCTTGCTGAGCTGCCTCAGGGTGCCCTCTCTGCATGTGATGTGTGTTCAGCTCCTGGTTCAGGCTCAAGGTGCTCAGCCTCCACACGTGACTTAAAACCAGCAGCCAGCCAGCGAGCAGGCACGTGTTGGAGTGTCACTCAGCACCAATCACGGCTAATCAGTAGGGAGAGAAGTGACGTCCTCATTTAGTCCATGTCATGTTACATTTAGGTTACACAGGCACGCAGGAATCTTTGTAAAAGATTGAACGTTTCAGTGGAATCTGTTGGTCCCACTCCTCATCCTCCCTCCTGGAGCAGCTTACACATCTCTTTTGAGGCAGTGCCCCTCTCCTGAAGCTGTGTGCCTGGGACTGCTGGGTTCCCTGGCTCTCCCCTGAAGCCCTGGGGCATTCCCCCTCATGTGACATCCCTTTGACAGTCCCCACAGGGCCAGCAGCAGCACAGCCCCCACTCATGGGAGTGACCCCCTTTCTTTGCAGAAGCCATGGGTGCCCCAGTGGATGCACCCAAGTGGCAGTGTCTCTCTTGTCCCAGGAGCCCTTACCTGGGGGAAATGAGAGATCCCGGCCTTGCCCCCCTGGCCTTGCAGAGCCCTCGCAGGGAAAACAAGTCTGTCAGTTTTACACAAGGCCAGGTGGGAAGGGCACAGGTTCAGCTCAGCATTTGTTTCTTCCAAATGAGCTCTCGGAGCCAGACTTGCAAGACCGTGCAAAAATTCTGCAAGCCTTGCTTGGCCATGTGTCCAGTGCCATGTGTCAGGCTGCAGAGGACCACTGTAGTATGGGATTGCTGTGGAAAGACTTGAGAGTCAAACTTGGGTTGTTTTTTTTAAACTTCTCTGGTGCATATCTTTTGTTTTACACTGGCAATGATCTCTCTGAATGCTCTTTATATAGGGAAATATTCAATACCAAAGTGCACAGGTACTCCAGTTGTCCCCACCTTTGCTATCAGTGGATGAACTGCTCTGATAGTCTTTCCAATCCTTGCAAAAGTCACTGAAAGCCTGTGCAGAACCTTTACTTGAAAGTTCGTGGGCTCAGCTAATTCAGATTTTTAAAGGGATGCGAAATTATCCAAATAGTAGATATGTCTACATCCTAATTTCTACATACTCATCCAGGTCAAAGAAAGTATTTCTAAATCTATGCATTAAAACTCCTGAGTCCACTTTGCAGTGGGAAAGACTGGAAAACAAAGATGCCAGTTGTCTGGCCTGTCGGGGACAGTTGTGTCAGCAGCAATCTCAAGGCAGAGCCAGGAGTGGAATAATGCTCAGTTCCCAGCCCTGTGCCTTAGCCTCCCTCTCATGAATTTGCAGCATTTCACAGTTAGCATTAAGGAATGCTGGGGCATGTATACAGGATGTATCATGCCTCAAAAATAGCTTTCAGGGCTAAGTAAGCGGATTCCTCACATTTTAGAAAGCAGCCCAGGCTGCCAGTGCTTGTGTGTGTGCATGTGCTTCAGTAAAGGGTATATCCATATGCTAATCTCCAAAGGCAGTGTGTCTTTTAGCCATTAGTCTTCCCCACTTGTGATTGACAGCTTGACAATGCTCAGGAGAGAGGAGCTCATTCATGTTCACTATCTACTTTGTTTAGCCAGGATTATATTTTACTTAGCCACAACAGCAAAAAAAAAAAACAAACCCATTGTAATTGTTTTAATTTTTACCTAGCAGCATAGTCCCCGAAAGGGGTGACCTTCATACACATGCCCACTCCAGAAATGGATGGAGACAGGATAGCTCAAGGAGTGTGAAATGGCCTATATAGCAATCTTTCATGAATACATTGTTGGTTTTAATCAAATTTACTCAGCAAGTGATAGGGAATACCAAGTGGTCTATGGCTGCTTGGTACTCTTGCAGCATTGCCTAAGTGATTGGTATGTACCTCTCTGATGGTGTTACAAGGCCTTCCCATTGCCTTTTTCAGCTCAAAAGATGTGGTGGACAGATTACTCTATGGAAATTGGCTTTACCAAACTTGGATTTATGATGTGTCCAGGAGGTCACAGGCAATATCCAGTTGCCATTTGGTAATCCCCAAAAGGAAGGAGGTTGAGTGGGCATGCACCCATGTAGTATTCTCCAGGAGCAATGCATGATGTTGGAACACTGCTTAGGGCTCCCCTTTCCCCAGAAGAAATACAAAGAGGAGGGGATCTCCTTACAGTATTTTGAGCCCAGGAAACTGCCTGTCATGTAGGTCTGAAAGCGCTTTGCAGATCACTGCAGCTCAAGTTCCAGAATGGCCCTGCAGACATAAGTTGGGAGAGACAGAGTGAGAGACAGACATGGGATGAGACCTGAGGAGTGAGCATGGCAGGGACATGCCCAGGGCTGCAGAGCACAGCAATGGCAGGACCATAACCAGGAGCTGCAAGCCCCTTGTCTGTCATAGCTTTAGGGTCTGAACAAGGTAGAGTAAGTGAGAGCATGGAATGGTTTAACCAAAACCCTCTCCTTGCTTTCTGTGGCGTCCAGTGCCTAGTGGGTGTCAGCTGCGGCCATTGCTACAGTGGAGCAAAAGTGGACTTCATCCTCATTCTTCCCACCCAGACTTTAATCTTACCAGACATGTTGTCTCCCTTGCTTGTAGCATCTCCTCTCTAACCCATGGGCTCCCTGGCACATGGAGTGGAGTATCTTGGTGCAGCAGCTGGCACAGAAGCCCCAACTTGCCTTGCCTCAGCAGCCTCTGTGTGCTCCTGCAGCCCAGAGAGGTTCCTAACACTCGATGGTAGCACGCATCGATGTACCAGAGCAGGCAGGATTTAGGGGACCCCTCTCTGGCCAACTTCCCCTTCCCAGGGAGGAGGTGGAGGCAGTCCAGGAGGTCCTGGCAAGCTCCTGTTCTTGCTATGCACAGCCAGACCTTATCAGGCTTAATTGGGGTTGACAGCAGGGAGTCCAGGGTGCAATCCGCATTGAAAAGTAGGTACTGATGCAGATACAAACAGAAATCACGCTTAGTTAATAATTAAGCTGAAGCTTGGCAGCATTCACCTTGACAGACTTGACCTTACAAATTAAAAACCTGTCTCCCAGCACCCAGCTCCCCACCATCCCCTCTTTGTGTTTTATTTATCACAGCCCTTAGTAGTCTTATTTGCAGGCTACCGCACCGGGGTGATGTGTGACACACCTCACAGATGCTCTATCTCCACTTCCTGGAGGAGCCCCCCAAGGCCCCAACCCTACACCCATCCCCTCGGGAAGTGAGGGCCTTTGGCTATGACAGACCACGAGGGAGCATGCCCCACGCTTGATGCAGGGACAGCAGCCTCCTGCAGCTCCACAGGCATCCTGGTGCACCCTGCTGCTGGCTAAAGCGCTTCCCTGAAAGGCAGGAGCATTGGGATTGTGCTCTGTCATGGGGACTGGTTGCAAGAGTCCATCCATGGCCTCTGTTGCAAGAGTCCATTTCCTCTCAGCTGTTGGGTCTATACACACAGGGCCTAACTCAGCCCTCAGCATCCCATTGGAACAGGCAGACCCAACAGACCTGGAGCAGGTTCAACTCAGGCTCTGGTGTTTTGTAGAGGTTGACACTGATTCCTATGAGAAGGTGCTCATATGTGTCCTAAACGGTAGGTGGGGACAAGCAGTGGAATCATATAGGTGCTTTGTATCGCTCTTTGGAGGTGCTTAGCTCTTCCCCTTAACTGTATGGTGAGTAGAGGTTGGGGCAAAAGACGTGTCAGCTGGGCTTCTAAATTTGTCCTTCCGACCAGAAATGGCACAGCCTTAATTTCAGAGAACAGTCATCAGCCTGGTATTTGGCACCTCTGGGTCACTTGAGTGAGTGCCTTGAGCAAGATCCAGCACAGTACTGACATGTGAGTCTTGATCTGTGTTTGTCTCCTACATTAGGATAGAGATTCAGTGAAAATATAATAGCAGCTTAAATTTTTCAGATGCACCTTTGAAATTTGTTAAGTTTCTGTGCTTTGCTTTCCTGTTGCACATTCACAAATGTGACTGCATTTTAATGAGACAAGAAGGAATTACTTCCTTATCTGAAAGCTTCCTCTATTAACATTTCTGTGAGGTACCCCATTTGGATGTGCTGCCTGTGCCTGTTCTCCTGTGGTTTGCTTGCAGCTGACATTGAAAGACTTAGCTTGGCAGTCATATTCAGTCAGCTGTCCCCATAGGATATGCTTGACAGGCTTTCTTGGGCACCCATATTTCTTCACTCTGATCCCCAGTTCACAAACTGGGGCAGTTTGTACGTACACATTGTACAAACAACCCCAGTTCACCATACAGACTACAGAGGAGGCCCTGTGTGTTGACAGCAGAGCCTCCATTATTCATGTTTCAATGGACATGCTGTCAGTAGGCTGAAGGTCTCCATTGATGGTTAGCTTGTCCCTTTATTCCAGATGACCTACTTAGGGTTTGAAGGTACCTCTGGTGGCACTTAGTCCACTGGCAAGGTGCCCTCTTGAATAGCAGGACTTCTACTGCCCCTCAGTGCTGTGGTAAGCACCAGCACCTTTATTTTGTGGAGTATCTGGTGTCACCCTCACACTCGCATCCAGCCTCTAGACTGACAGAGCAATGTGTCCACTCTTGGACAGGCTTGTGTCCTGTGATTGAGAGCTGCCTGGCAAGTGATTGCCATGCTCATCAAATCAGATCCACAAGTGGCTTGCAGAGACAACAAAGCCACCTGCTGGCCAGTGTAAGGTCTTGTGGACACAGATGTTCCCATGCAGCCTGCCCAGCAGCCTTGGACCTCACACACAGTGAGAAGAGATGCAGGAG
Source organism: Myiozetetes cayanensis (assembly GCF_022539395.1). Taxonomy (NCBI): domain Eukaryota; kingdom Metazoa; phylum Chordata; class Aves; order Passeriformes; family Tyrannidae; genus Myiozetetes; species Myiozetetes cayanensis. The sequence continues at coordinate 33,372,526 of NW_026087853.1, read as the reverse complement.
ATCCTCCTCCTCAGGGAGGACTTCAGATACTGCACTGTCCTTTCTGGTGCATAAACCAGCATGAGTAAGATGCCAGCTTCCAGGATAAAGCTGTGTTGGATAGCGCTTCCTACGGAGATGAGCAAGTTTTCTGCACTACACATGCTTAGAGACCTGCCGGCAGCTCAGCCTTACCTAGAGGGATAGCATTTGCATTAGGCTCCATGTTCTCTTGCCATGCCAAAGGCTTTTGTCAAATCAGTTAAAGTAGGGACTGAGGTTTCATTGCATTATTTCTGCTGGAGTTGGGAAGTTGAGGAAATTCGGCCTGGTATTCCCTATTTTCACAGCATCTCCTCAGATTCCAGACTTTCTGCAATCTGCAACTGCAGCCAGTGGGCGGGAGCCCAAGGGACTGTGCTGCCAACTGCGACCGCAGCTTTTCAGATGCAGTTACTTCCCAGGGAAGGTTGTAGTGAGTCAGACTGTCACCAAGTCCAGGCTTTGCAACCCTGATGGGATGGCTGTAGTGCTTTTGCTCAGCTCTGTACTGTCAGCACATGTCAGCATGCACTCAGCTCATCTGCCAAGCTGGGCTTTGCAAAGCTTAGGGTGCCTCCATTCCTGAACTTCAGATTATGGGGAGCTCAGACAGAAGCAAAGCCATGTATGTACTATGGTAGTTGATTTATGAGCACCTGCGTTCTCAGCAATGGATACAGCTTGTCATCTTCGTATGCTTCCAGGTAGAGGCAGAGACTAGACTTTCTTGTTCTGTGTCTTAGAAAAAGAGAGGTAGATTGCATCTGACTCCCTTGTTCCAGTGAATAAAAGTATCTTGAATCTAGTTCTTGATAATCATCAATTCATGCCTACAAGCGTAGTGTAAGGCAGAACATTTTCACAGTCATGGAATCATAGGATCATTAAGGTTGGAAAAGATCTCCAAGATCATTGAGTGCAGCCTTTGACTGAACACCACCATGCCAACCAAACCAGAGCACTAAGTGCCACGTCCAGTCATTTCTTGATGTCTTCCAGGGATGGTGACTCCACCGCCTTCACAGGCAGCCCATTCCAATGCTTAACCACCTTTTCACTGAAAAAATCCTTCTGCACTTCTGCAGCTCAACTGCCTCCTCCACTCTGTCCTCACTAGGTCTTTGCCTGCAAATGTGCCCCCTATATCCCCCAGCATCCTGTATTGCCCATCTTCTTCTCCCGGTGCTGTGCTTCCCTATCTTTGTCATTTCTAGTAAACTTACGTGATTCCTAAATCCAGACTATTCTGTCTTTGAGCTAGACAGTGATGGTGTGGATGTACGTCATTGATTTCAAATGATGGATGCAGCTTTTCTGCTTCTGTGATGGGTTATAATAATGTCACCTGCCACAAGAGTTATTATATGTTTTATAAACTCTGCAGATCTTGCAAGGCTTACAGCCTTTGCAATCAATCTAGTTGGGCAGATGAAGAGAGAAGTCAGTTTATAAATAGATTTCACTGCGACTTCATAATGTCTGTGTGACTTTTGGTGGGAAGCATGAGATCTGCTGGAATCCACATGGGATTAATCACATCTGAGGCATTACCTGGGCATTCGTAACCTCTACAGGAAACCTTGGGTAACACCTGATCCACTGTTAGCCAGAACAAGATGCTCTGCCAGGTTCTTCAGAGCTCCAACTCCCGCTCCCAGGCTCAGCTGAGCCCTGTATTGCAGCTCGTACACCCTGACTGGTCAGGCACAGGAAAACCAGGGGAAACCCAGCTTCTTTCTTGAGATGTCTGAGCTTTACAGAGATCCCATCAGCATGTGCCTGCACTTGGGTGGGTGGCTGGAAGAGGAGACCTGGGTTAGGGCTAGGGAACTGCCTGGGCAGTTGGGATGCTCCTTCTCATCTGGGCAACCAGAACTCTCTCCAGGCATCTTGCTGGGTTAGCTGGGACATCAGCAAGATGAGCCTGGCACAGGCTCATCTCAGAATGCTGCTGACCTGGGGTCCTGGTTTAGTTTACTCCAGCAAAAACTAAATATGGAATCGTAGAATGGAATATGTTGCAAGGGATTTTTCATCTGGTTTCAACCCTCCTACCATGGGGTTGCTGGTTCCTAGACCAGGTTGCTGAAAGCCACGTCCAGTGTGGTCTTGAACACTTACAGAGATGTGACATCCATACCTTCTCTGGACAACCTGTTCCAGTGCCTCACCATCCTCACAGCAGTATGAAAGAAAAAAACCCTACTTGTTTCCTTACTTACTTATTCATTTTTCCAATTCATGTGTGGTTCACGTGTGGTTGTGACTGTGTGTGTCTCTGAGTGCTAGATCAAGCACTGAGTGGCACAGTGATTTTCTGCTCAGAGGGGGGAATAAAAAGATTCTATCTCTTGTTCATTCAAATCAGGGAACACATCAAGGTGCTAAAGGTGCCCTAAATGACACTTGTGCCAAATGTCAGGACAGATTGGTATCTCTGTCTCCCCAAAGATGTGGCTACTGCAGGGGGAGGGTATATGTCAACCAAGAGTGCCAGTGCAGACTGAAGAAAGATTCAAGGGGTTTTTTTTAAAGAAAGTGAAAACATGTTGCACTTGGGCCCTGAAGACAAGCCCCCATGGCGCCCTGGAGCTCCAGGGCTGCTGCCTACAGCTTGGTGTTGACCTTGCTTTCACAGAGGTGGCTGAGAGGAAGCTGACAGTTGAAGAGGAGGAAGCCAAGAGGATTGCAGAGATGGGCAAACCAATACTCGGCGAGCATCCCAAACTAGAAGTCATCATTGAGGAGTCCTATGAGTTCAAGGTCAGTAGGTGTCCTAGGGGTCTTCCAGGAGGGGGAAGCGATGTGGCACTGCTGAGCAGCCTTGGAGAGTGGAACTGAGGCGGCAGCATGTGTAGAGAAAGAGCTGTTGGAAGAGGAAAAGAAGTATGTAATGCAGTAAAGGGTGGATGAAATCTACAAGAAATGTCAGAAGTAGCAGCTGCTGGTAGTCAAGGGAGGAGGGAGAAAGAAAAGGGAGCCCTGCTGGAAGCAGAAGAAGCCAATGGGGAATAGCAAAGCTGTCTCTGGTAAGGCAGGGATGAGGGAAGAAGGAGCATCATCAGGATTAAGGAGTGGCAAACAAGCTGGCTCTGGTGAGGTTTAGATCAGCCAGTCTTGGGAGGAGGTGGGCTGAACTCCTGTCATGACTTTATCTGGCTCGTAGGAGAGTACTTGTGACACTTCCACAGTTTGGAAAAGGTCTGTGAGACCACAGTGCACTCCAAGATTGTTCTTGTCGGCTAACAGCCAGTTTAATTGCTGTGCATCTTTATTCCCACAACAGAGCACCGTGGACAAGCTGATTAAGAAGACAAACCTGGCTTTGGTTGTAGGGACACATTCCTGGAGGGACCAGTTCATGGAGGCCATTACCGTCAGTGCAGGTGAGGGGAAAATCAGAAAACCCGTACCAGCATCCATAGGATTCATGCAGCTTGGAATGAGATATGTCTGGGCTCAGGAGACAGCATCTCCCTGGTCAGTGATGCTCATCTGTTGCGTATGTGATGACCATCAGCAAAGCCAGTCCAAAGAGCTCCTCTGCTCCACATAGAGCAGGCTTTTGCAGATACATTAGCCAGGAGCCCACAAGATACATCTTTTGGTGCAGAGCTATCCAGGAGGCCAGTTTTCAAAGACTTTGTGTCAGCTGGCAGTGCTCCTGCTGCTTCAGTGATCTGATGAGTAGTGTACAGGCAGCAAGATCCCATTCTGCCTGGGGTCCTGGTTTATGGTGTGCCCAGTGCAAGTAGCTTCTACTGCTGGAAGGTGTCCTGTCTGCCACAGCCAGTAGAGTTTCTGGGAGCAGGGAGAGTTACCAAATGCAGACAGAAAATGTTGCCCCATGAGGTAGCAGCTGGTGGAGTGAATGATCTAAAGACCTGCCAGACCAGGCAAGAGAGTTTACCGCTTTCAGAGCCAGGCAGCTGTGGAGCAGATTCTTTAGGCATGTCTATGCCATGAATAGCATTTGAGCATCTCTCTGAACCTTTCCTTGATGGTTCGGCATCTTCCCCAAAGGGATGTTTTACACCCAACTGCAGAGCAGGCAGTGGACAGGCAGGCAGTTGGATGGGAACTGTTGCCAGTGGCCACAACATCTTCTTCTGACATGAAAGAAGAGAAAGCAGGGTATTCAGTTTTCTTCTTTCTAGCAATTAAGAGAAGGTGCTTCTGTGGAAGCATTCTTGGAGCAATCTTATTTCCCTAGTCTGCTTCTCTCCCTATGTCTCTCTCCTTCCCTTGACATCTGCCCTGTGCTCCCTACCTGCTTTATCTTTCTCCAGTTTATTTTCGTTGTCTTGTGTCCATACAAAGACCAGCAGTACTTCCAGTTTTGGGGCTGACCTGGCCCACCAGGCTAAGGAGGAGACCTCTCCAAGGGCCTGTACCACCATTGCTGATACCCTCATACAGATGAGAATTTTTTTTGCTGGGGTGCTGCTGGTGTCCAGCCCATGTTCTGGAGCAGGAGGATCAAGAGGCCTCTTGAGTTTCCCAATTCTGTTACTTTCTGCTAGTTTTTGGACCAGAACATCACTTGCCTGTGTAACTTCGTCACGCCCCTCAACAGTGATGTCCATAGGTTGATTATATCCTATGCGACTGCCTGTGGATGGGGATAGGGTTGCCACTCTGTGGGTGCAGTATCCCACTCTGCCACTCCCCATCCCTGTGGGCTCTGAGGTATCTGAGAGGCACTACTGTTGCCAAGCCTCACCTATCACGGAGGAACCTGGTGTGCCCTGAGCCCCCTGTCATGGCTGGCACCGTCCCGCCTTGTCCCAGGAGAGCGGAATCCCGGGGGTGAAAGGGCCAAGCACAGGCTGCACCTAACCCCTGTAAACTTGACCTGCCTTAACACAAAGGCTGGACCTCTCCTTCCGTGTTTTTGCAGCGGGCGATGAGGACGAAGATGAGTCTGGCGAGGAGCGCCTGCCATCCTGCTTTGACTACGTGATGCACTTCCTAACTGTCTTCTGGAAGGTGCTGTTTGCCTGCGTGCCCCCCACCGAGTACTGCAACGGCTGGGCCTGCTTCGTTGTCTCCATCCTCATCATCGGCATGCTCACGGCCGTCATCGGCGACCTCGCCTCCCACTTCGGCTGCACCATTGGCCTCAAGGACTCGGTGACCGCCGTCGTCTTTGTCGCCTTCGGCACTTCTGTACCAGGTGGGGTGGCTGCAGGGAAGGGATGGGGTGGGAGGTGACTCCTCTGATGATGCTCCCGCTTCCAGGGGAGCAGCTCTGTCATGGGATGGGGTTCAGGCTGGGAAGGAGATCCACAAAACTCTTGTTCCTAGACAAGGTATGCACTCTGCTTGGTGGCAGCATGGAGTGTCTGGACCTGGGAGGGGGTTGTGCACCAGGAGAGGTCTGTGTCCTAACCTGGTCAGTGCCACACCTGAGCCTCCCTTGTCCCCCAGACATGAAGGGGTTGTCTGTTTCTCCTGTTGAAGCCCCCAGTGATTTCTCCTTCCCTCCTCCCTCAACCCCAGACACGTTTGCCAGCAAAGCCGCAGCCGTCCAGGACGTGTACGCTGACGCCTCCATCACCAACGTCACGGGCAGCAACGCTGTCAACGTCTTCCTGGGCATTGGGCTGGCATGGTCAGTGGCAGCGATCTACTGGGCGTCACAGGGGCAGGAGTTCCAGGTGTCGGCAGGCACCCTGGCATTCTCCGTCACGCTCTTCACCATCTTCGCCTTCATCTGCATCAGCGTCCTCCTCTACCGCCGGCGACCCCACCTCGGCGGGGAGCTGGGCGGCCCCCGGGGGTGCAAACTGGCCACAACGTTGCTCTTCGTCAGCCTCTGGCTGCTCTACATCCTCTTCGCCACTCTGGAGGCCTATTGCTACATCAAGGGGTTTTAGGCAGTGGAGGAGCGGTGCTGCCGGGAGGAGGGACCCCCTCCTCCGTTACCTCACCCAGACACTGATCCTGGAAGTGCGGTTTCACCAGAGGGTACAGCTGTCTGTCAGGGGCTGCCATTGCCAAGACGGTCAGACAGCTGGGTGCCAAGAAGGGCAAGACTATCACAGAGTGAAAAAAACAAAGAGACAAAACCCATCCAAAAATGGTATAAAAGAAGGCAACAATGGCAAGTATTGAAATAAAACACAATAAACCCAGCCACTGACCCTATTCAATGAGATTATGAAGTTTCAACCATCTCCAAGGGCCTCCGTTCCCACAGGGGCTCGTCTCTTTCCTGCCGAGCACCCCTCTACTGTAAGGAGATGTTTCCTTATTTTTACTAGTTGAGAATTGCAGAAGCCTGATTCAGGAATTTGGGGGGGAATTTTTTGTTTGTTTGTTTGTTTGCTTGTTGCTTTTTGGTTTTGGGGGAGCACGCTAATTGATTTTTTTTTTCTTTTCTACTACTTAATCAGAAAAATGTTAAAAGTTTAAACTCTAAAGCTTCAAGCTGCCGTCAGTGCTGGAATTGAACATGTGTATTTTATGAAGCCACAAAAGACTGTGACACAGTCAAAGAACTTCTTCACTATTACCCGTTCCCTCCCCCGCCACCCTACATTACTTTCTTTTTTAAGAACATCACAAGACTGATATATTTTTAATACAAACACAGACACACAGTCACACACATTTAATGACAAAGGCTGGAGCATGTAGCATCTCAATCACCTGCCTGGGCTAAGAAAAAAAGAAGGAAAAAAACCCCAACCCTCTAATACAATACGTGTCATGTATATTTTGACTATGGCATTTCTCTTTGTATAATTAACTTTGAGCTTGTGGTACTGCAGGGAGAGAAAATTATGTTAATTTACAACTGTTAAAAGAAATAAATGGACACCCAGGAATAGCCTGCCTCGGGGGGAGCAAGGGGGCCAGGGAAAGCGGCACTGGCTCCTTGGGATGGTGGTGGTGGCGGGTTTGCTGTGTGGTTCTCCTGCTCAGAGGTGGAAATGAATTCAGGAAAACCTGGATAGTGTGCCCATATGTTCCCAGTGCCATCCCACCCTGAGCTGTGGCACGGCTACCCTTTCATTCAATTGCTCCCCAGGTTTCACAATGTCTGTATCTTGCTGGTGCTCTTCAGGCCACTGACAGGTACAGGCTTAAAAACTGCCATTCACATTCACACTCCTGCATCATCTCAAGTACCTTTTAGGAACACCAAACAGACAAAAAACCATCCTTTTCATTTTAAATGCATTTCTTTTTAAGGAAAAAGAAGAAGAAAACCACCACCATGAGAGTATGTCAAGAGTTACATCTGCAAATTGAAATGTTGGGTTGGTAATAAAAATAAATAAAAATTATACCTATATCTATATAAACAGTGCTATCTAGAAACAGATTTCTTAATTGAGAGCCCTGGAAGAGAATGTTAAAACCCTACTCTTTGTAAAGTGTTTTCAAGACAAAGATCATTTCTTCTGTCCAGAAACAGGTGCTGTGAAGGGAACCATTTTCATCAAGTTCTCAGGAATAGGCCAAACTTTGGGAGGCAGCAAGTAAGAGGGGCTGCCAAAAAGTACATCTCTACCTGCTGAGGTGCTTTTGTCTTCTCCAGGAGGCAGGGAGGAGGTATCCATAGGTTAGGGAAAAAGCAATGGGAACAAGGTTGTCATGGACAAAAAGAGATGTAACATAGCAGGTGACTAGATGGAGGTGATGATGGTTCTTAACACCCAGGTGAAGTATTTATTTTCATACAAAATGTTTATCAGATTATCTATATCTCTGTATAAATGTGTATACATGTGAGGCAGAGAAGACGGATTCTTCTCAGAGGAACAGCAGGAACTTTGCCAGTGGGAGCCCACCGTGGGTGAAAGCCGTTGAGTTTGAAGCTAACAAGTACCTGACACCCTGTCTCCTTACCCTCCCTTCTCCATACCTGTGGGGAAGGGCCTGAAAAAGATGGGCAAGAAACCCTGAGGCCAAGCTCCCACTGAGCTTGCTGATTCTTCTGGCCTCCAGTAGTGCCAACAGCCACCAAGAGCAGCTGCTGCCACCGCAATGCTGCCCATCAGACAGGGACCCCAGAGCTCACACACGAGACACTGAAACATTACAAAAGCCCCCAAACACTTTCGGAGGGGGTTAAATTGCAGCTCTCAAGGGGAGATTGTTACCGTTGCTGTTTTTAATTTGGACATATAGAGTATGTTGAGTATGTTGAGCTTTTATTTTACCGTGCCAGCATCCCCATTCCTGGATAAAGCCCGGCCTGGAGCGCTGCCGTGCTGTTCTTCTGTTGCTTGTGCTGTATGCACCATGTGCTTTTCATCCACTTCCTTCTCCAGCTGACTGCAGGGAGGGCGTGGGAGGTAGGACTGGCTACCATGAGGGCCAGCTGCATGGGGACCCTGGTGCTCTCTGTGCACAAGGGTGATCTGCACCAGGCTGACAACATCTGTGGCATGTTTCTTTCTTTCATTTTTATTTTTTACTTAATTAAAAATATGCAAGCTGAAAAAAGACAACAGGTTTGTTGCCTTTGGGGATTTTTTTTTCCTGAAGCTTTTATGTTTCATTTTGGGTCTAGTTATCTGCTTGCTTCTGTTTTCCTTGGGGCAGGTGCCTGGACTTGGTTGCAATGGCTCTAGCTGGTTTGCCCCCATGATCCCCAGCCCTCCAGTTCCTGTGGTACAGGTACTGTGAGAAACACAGAAGTGTTTGTTAGAGACACTAAGCAAAGGTTTTAATCTAGGAAGGAGGCAATTGCAGCTCTTGCATTGGGGTTTGTCACCTTTCTGGCAATTACTGTGGTGTTGGTGTTATCAGGACTCTTCATGAAAAGCTCAGACAGAGCACAGAAGTATTGTGTGATTCACATTTCTTCTGATTCCATGGCTGGGGCTGCTGGACTAGTTTGTAAGTCACTTCTCCGGCATAGGAGAACCTCTCCACTACCCTCCATCCTTAAGTAGCAACACGATGTCTCCTCACAGCACCATCTGCAAGGAGAAGCCCCCATCAGCTGCACTTGCCATTTTAGGCTTCAGCTGCTCTGGCCTACTGCTGTGGTGGGATGATGCCTACCTGCATGTCTCCACCAGTGTAGCTCTTTGCTTTGGAAAAACATTTTGGAGGACACCCAGTACTGTTGTTGTACTGTCACTGGACAGTGGTGAGATAAACTATAGGTAACAAAACTTTAGTTCACCTACAGTTCACCTCATCTACCTCTCCATAGCACAAGAAGATATAGATCTAGATGGTAACAGAAAGGTATCCAGGAGATCTTGTCATGCTTGAATATGGCACCATTCAAAGCCAGGAAATTTCAATCCAGTCTCACGCTTTGGCATTAAGTGGCATCATTCCTCATATCATTCACCTGGAATTGTTTGGGTTTTTTTCCCCGAGGAAAAAAAAAAGACAAAACCTTTGTTTTGTTAATTCTGCCAGGAAGCTGTTGCAGCCCTGACCTTGGTGTAGGAGCCAGCCTGCACAAATGGGAACAGCAGTTGCTCAGCCCTGGCCACAAGCTGGAAAGCACTTGTCACCAAGAATAACCTTTGCAGTATTACATGGAAAAAAATGTTTTTAATGACCATTGTCATCCATGTGCATGTGCCAGGAGCAGCCAGCTTGCTAATAACAGAGTTATGTGTGCCAGTGCTACTTAGAGCCCAGCAGAGAAGACAGCGCTCCCAACCTGCCTCTATAGCAGGAGGGGATTAAGTACATCTGGTATGTAAATGAGTCATTTAAAATATGTAGATAATTAACACCATGAATAGATTCACCCAGAGGGTCTGTGTTTTGCCCAGAGGCGTGTGGGTGGCAGGGTCAGACCAGCCCACTAGACCCACAGGGCATCTCTGCCAGCAGAAACCCTCAACCCCTTTTCCACATTGCACTTGGAAACCCAGCACTTCCCCACATGTGGCCTGGGGTGGTAATTTGAGCTTAGACATGGAACCAACCTACAGGCATGATGTGAGGTGGATGAGCTCAGCAGATGTTCCCACTGCACCTAAATTTAATCATTCATCCCTGTCCGAAACTACCATTGCTATTCCCATGTTACATGGCAAGCTGAGTGGGAGCAATGGCTAAATGAAAACTCATGACCCACCTACTACTTATTGCTGGCCATGGCCCAGTTTCAAGAATGCAATAAAAAACCCCATAGGCCTAGGAAGTGCTTTGAAACAAGTACGAAATCTAGGTGAATTAAATAAATAAATCATTCAAAGATTTTTTTTTTAGGGTGTAAGATGGAGGTTATAAATGTATGGCCTGGGGGAAGGGGGAAAGAAAAATCTCAAAAGAAAAGCTTCAAAAGCTCTCAGAAAGTTCCTATGGCACATCCTTGGCACTAATGCATATTGTACAGAGCATCTGAGTGTCTCTATTAACACAAGGCTTGTCCAATAAGGTCTTAAAAAAGCTACCAAAAGAGATTTGATTGCCTCCTCTTCTTCTGGAGCATCTTCATAGAAACTAACAGCAAACCCAAATGTGTGTGTGGGGAGGGGGGGTGCTGGGGAGGGTTAGCACTGTTAATTTTTTTTTCTTGTTTTATTGACAAGAGCATAAAAACAACTCATTGCTATCCTTATGGTAAGAAGATTTTGTATGTGGCACAGCCCTTCAGGTTCTCTACTTTCTCCTCTTCCAGCCTCTGAGAAGTCATTTCTACTGAATTGCTGCCTGGTGGGTCTTGCTTTGTTTGTGCATTCAGACAGCTGCCTTATAGCAGATCACCCCATGCCTCTCCTGAAACTCATCCTGTTGACTTGGATTATTTCTTCAACCTATAAGGCATTCTGATCCTACCCTTCATAGGTACTGACAGACACTCCCCAAGCCCCCCAAAACTCCCTCCCCTTATTTGCATATCACCAGGAAAATTTTTACCAAAGCAATTTCCAAAAGCTGCTGCTGAAAATACTGAATAGACTTGAATGTAGGACAATCACTGGAAAGATTTCCCCAGGAAGCTCTGACTTTGACACTGAACTCAACATTTTGTGAATCTCAATAGGTTGCGTTTCCTCAGCTTGCTTACAAGAATGTCTTCTGGGACAGTGCCAGAAGCCTTTCCAAAGTCAAGACATATCACATCTAGTGCTGACCTCCCTAGCCATGAGGCTAGTTATCCTGTCAAAGAATGGAATCAAATTAGTTTGAAACGATTTGTCCTCGGTGAAACCTCAACAAGCCCATTCCTGCCATTTGTTTACAAACTTATAAATCTATGTAGGGTATTGGAGAATTACTGGTCTTCCTGGTGTGCACAGGCAAGGCTCCTTTGAAAAACAAAAGCCACCATTAAAATCAGTAAGCAGACTCTCAGGGAAGGACAGAAAGCATAATTGGTTCCCCAAGTAGCCAGTATCAGGTTTTCTGGCAAACACTCCATACAAAACACTTGCTGTTATACTCTTAGTTCCTGAGGTAGCATTTTTTAACCCACTTTGTTTTCAAAGTGTTTTCCAAACTAAGGAGCATCACTTTCTGCAGATGCTGCTGTCCAATTTAATATCAGCTTTTGAACAATTGCCAAGTTATTTTGCTTGAAATGGCTTGTAAGGGCTGGCTGCTGAGAAGTCGGAAGGTCGACATTCTGCATGTGGATTTTGTTACTTATGTCAAACATAAGGAGAAAGGAGGTGCGGGGAGAAGGAAGACAAGTCTTCTGACCATATCACTATTGGAAGCAGAGGCAGAAGCAAGCCCTTTACAGCCCTTTTGACTTGCTTACAGAATAGCTGCACTGCCAGAGAAGGGTGAAGGTCTCTCAGACTACCTTATATTGACCCCAGAAACAAGAAGCATGGCCAAAGAACAGGTCTTTTGTTTTTTAAAATACCCTTTTCCTATTTTTAATTAAGTCTTGCAGAACTCCAGAGATGACAACTCCTGCTCTTCCCTTAGCCCCAGAACTTGCTATCTTGGTAATACAAGGAAATTAGCTTGGTTTGTCAGTTTATTCTTGACAGATACACACTGGGTGTCACTCATCCCTGCATTTTCTTCCTTTATCATTGAGCTTGCATCTAAAAACAAGGATCTTGTCATGGCCCTCTCTGACCATCTGCAAATAATCCAGCATGTTGACTACCATACAAGCAGAAAACCTTCCTTGGGATTGCACTTGCCCCCCCTTTGATGTGCAGTAAATGAGTTGTGTCCTTATTCGTTGCAAGAGAGCTACACATAAACAAGTGAAAAGACAGAGACCATGATGAGAAAGTTGGTCAAAAGCCCTTGAAGCAAATAGTGTGTGGCCTCCTCTGTCATGGGCCTGTGCTGCAGCCTCTGATGAATGCCATTTCTTTGTAGCCTAGGAAAAAGCATGGTTTATAATGGCACAGCTTTCCAGCATGGCTTGTTACTTGTCATCTTTGAGGATTACAGGGTTATGGACAACAGCTAGAAGATACTATTTCAGGCTCCCATATAGTGAGGGATGACACGCAAAAGTCAAGTATGAAGGCTCCCACGTGAAAGGGAGGTGCAAGGACATGCAAGGTGCAGGGCCTGACTGCCACACCTGGTTTGGGGAGACAGAGTTACAAGATCCCATCTGGCTGTGGGTCCCACCTTCTCCAATCATCCTCGATATTCCTGCTGAAGTTTCACAGTCTTTTTAAGCAGCCTGCATAGATCAGACAGCTGTCATCAAACACAGAGACACACTCTGGAGCAAGTTTTAATTCAGCTTGAAGGCTTACACACAGAGAAGCACCACAGACTGCAGAACCCAGCCGCAGATTGACACTTGATTCTGCAAAGTCTCCTTCCCTCTCCTAAGCACTGCAGGGGTAACAGAATATTACGTAGAAGAGAGAAGTTCTGGAAACAAGAAACCACCACAAGACACTGGAGCAAAAGTTATCTATTTTATTACAAAACCAAAACCAAACAGATGCCTTTCAGTTTAACAAATGATGCCATAGGCAGAAATGTGCCAGGTAAGTTCAATATAAACTCAGGCCATGGAAAGCAGTGCCTTCACACGTATGAATCCCACCGTAATGCAGTTTCCTCCAACATACTACGCCCTTGGAGGATCAGTAAAAAAGGAAAGATTTTTTTCTTTTGGCAGGAAGAACAGATGACTTGCACTGTGGGGTCCTGGTTCTCTTCTCTGCTGTTTTCAACTGTCATTCAAAGTAGAGCTGGAGTGGCCCAGGAAGACTTGAAAGATGAGGAGACACATGCCCAGTGTCTGCTTCCAGAAACAACACTGACACTTCCCATGTCCCAGCTTCAGTAAAATGCTCCTGATGCAAAGTAGAGCAGAATAATGCTTACCTCCACCAGATAAGGACACATTTGGCCTGGCAGCCATGTAGACTGGCCAGTTTTTTGGCAATAAAAGCAACAGGGTAAGCAGGCAGCTGAGGCTCTTCTGATGAGTACAGAGTGTTTGGACAGCTCATAGCATGGGTTGTATAAATCAAGACCAGTACTGTCTGCATGACCCTCCAACACAAACCTCCAACAAGTAACCTAACCTCTATCTGGACATTACATAATCACGCTTGTTGGGTCTTCCACAGCAATGTACAAATGTTACCAGAGAGACCCACACAAATCCAACAGATCAGGATGTGGGGATTTGGACTTGTCTTGTAAAAGGGAAGCAATATAATGCTTGGTCCCCAATCCATCCATGAAGTCAGCTCTAGCACAGCAACGTGAACATCCACTAATGCCAAAGCTAATTGACAGCCACGCCTTGTTTGGCTTCCTTGAAGAACTGATCCAATTTTAACTGCAAACTTCATGTGAATGCAGGCCTCTTGGAGGGGAAGGACACAAGGATGAGAAAAAGGAAGTCAGCAGAAGAATTTATGTGACAGGTAGGAGTGTTGGCTGGCTGATTTATTTACATTTCCAGAAGAAAAGATGCAGTGAGTTTAACAGCTCTGTAGTCCCCCACAATCTAGTGGGGCATTGCCCAACCCCAGTGTCTGGTCAACAAAACTCCTATAGGCATCCAATTGGCTGTTTCTGCTGGATGCAACTATTCATGAAGAAACAAACACACAAAAACCCCAAAAAAACCCACCCCCCAAAAAGATCCCAAAACCTCAAACCACCAAAGACCAACCAACCCAGCATCCAGAGCTTTAAATTCCTAAAACTAGCATATTTAAAAGGAGAGGGTTTTTTTATACATTGGATTCATTCTTTACTCCTACAATAGAATTAGTGAGTGTGACAAGGACATTTCTAACTATACACTAAACCAAATTATTTCAACATACAAAAGATGTGCCCAGGGCATTTAAAAAAAAAAAAAAAAAAAAAAGAAAAAAAAAGGGGGGGGGGGGAAGAAGCAATCAAGAAGGTGGGAGCTTGCAGACCAGAAAAGCACATACATTGTATGTGAGAAACTATGAAGATCCAGCAGCAGGATCTGCTCTTGCTAGAGAGACAACTTCTTTTATTATGGTAGCTTGATGTATATTTCAGAGAGTACCAGCAGTGTTTTCAACCATGCTACATGTTTTAATTAGCTCCAATCTACTTCCCAGAAGTTATTACTACTCTTAAACAGTTATTTATAGAACTATTTTTGTTTTTTCTTTTTGTGTAACTTTCCATTTTGCCAACAAGGAAACTTGTTGCATCTTACTTAACTTACTGCATCAGAACACTTTTTTTGGTGATGTATTTATCTCATGCTATTCTCATGATGACATGACACAGAGTGAAGATGCTGTGTTGTAACACCTTTTACCAAAGCAATAGGGATATAGACTCAAAGAATGAGTCCAGCCTCTACAGTAACCCAGTGCCATTGCAATAATTGTTGGTGTGATCTCATTAGCACGGCATATCATCATGTCTGACTACAGTTTCTTCTAACAGAGACAAGTGGCATAAGGGTCACCAGGTCTGAAGTGGGAGGCTGCTCAGAACAGGTGAATGCTGCCAGTGGTTGGAAATACACAAAGTAAAACTCTCCTATCACACTCTGCCGAAACCTAGGACTGCTGATATGGGTGCCCCTGCAAAAGAAATAACTTTGGTAAAACTTCTAGTGGTAGAAACAGCCCCTGTGGCCTCCAAGAACACCAGACTCCTCACTCCAAGCCTTTACTGTTATTGTTCGTCACACAGGAGGGACTGGTAACAGCAAATTAGGAGGAGTGGATACTCTACATGAGGCAGGCACACCACTGTGCAGGAGGGAAGTTTGGATTCACAGTGACCAAGGACAAGAATGGTAATTTCTGACAGACAGTCACCAGTGAGCACAGCCCAGGCTGTAGTGTTGAAATGTAAGTAAAGCAGACACTTGGGGACCAGGGGCGTGGTTACGTCTTTCTGCATAGACACGTGTGTTCTTTGCTCTTCAGCCAAGCAACAGGCAGGCTAATGCTGCTTTTAGCAGGCTTCTTAGTATTTTTATTGTTGTATGACATGTAGATGAACACTTTGTCAGAGAGGAAGATGTACAGCTTCCTTCCACTGACTCTACTTAGACCTACAGCTCCCACATCCTTCCTACAGCATTAGATTCCAGAGGCATGGCACATCTTTCCTAAGCATATCATCTGAGCCTGGATAGCAATGCATTTGTAATTCATTTCTGTCCAACTTGCAACAAGTGCAGAAACTACTTTTGTACGTCCTTAATACAACCCTTTCCTATCTCTATTTTAAGCAGCTTTGCAGTGCACCAACACTTAAAATCTGTGCTCTCAAAAGCCCAATTGCCTGTGAGTTGCACAGGGCTTTACAGTAAGAAAGGGGGTTCAGATGCTCTCAAGAAGCATTTGGTATCTGGCACAGTGTGTGCACATCTGCAAGAACAAGTCATGCTGATACACTGCTCCTTTCTGCATGGGGGTGTTAAGGTTTGCCACTGAATGATGGTTTGGTGGCAGAAATGAATGCATTACTGTAATCCAGTAAAGGCAAAGTGTCTCTCTAGCCCTAACAGCCTTCAAAAGCAAAGGGAGGAATAGAACAGTGACTCCAACCCCTGTACAAGACAACTGTACAATTTACATATATATTTATATACAGTATATAAAATTCTTTCTGTGAGTCCCAGTGAACTCAATTTTACATCATCAGTAGCTGTTCCAATTTTAAAAAGTCATGATTCCGCTTCCCTCCACTCTCCAAAGTATTAGATTATGACATTGAAAAGCAATTAAAAACAAACCCAAACCAATTATTAAAAAGTGCAAAAATTCTGGGTGCCACTTCTGCTATGCTGGATGTTGCTGATGCTGCATGCTTGCTCACAAGCAGCAAGGTGTCTGTCCGTCTGTCGCTGGATCTTTCCTTCCTTTGGGTCAGCTCCCGCCTTCCCTTCCCGTCTTCTGCTGCTACACCAGGCGACCTACTGAATGGGCAGGGTGGGCAAGGAGGAAAAAGACAAACAGAACAGAAGCAGGACAAGTGAGGAAAAAAGGCAAATTAACACCAAAAGAAACCTGATTGATAAAGATACAGAATAACCTCTGCTGAAGCCATGGCCCCAGAAGACTGAGATCCCAGAGTAAGCTGTGAGGCTGAAAACAACCAGGGGCTAATGAGACAGCCTTGCTGAAAAAAGCACTGAATGAGTCACGCAGAGCCTTAGGGACTGCCATATTTTTAAACATAAACCACCACTTCCCTCCCCCTCCTTGGAAATAGGCAGGCAGTCTAGGGTAACAACTGGTCCAGCATCTCTCCCTCTGCTCTTCTGCCTGCCACAGCTGATGCAGAAGCCTACTGCTGCCAAGCTGCCCTGCCACCATCTCCCTCATAAACCACAGCCAGTTGTCTCCTCCCCTAGAAGACAAGCAGGTCTCAAAGGAGGCTTTTCTTCAGAAAGCTTTTGTTAAGCCCTTCATCAAAGATTCTTAAAGAATCAAAGCTCTTACAGGATCAGAGCAAGAACTCTGTGGATTAATTACAGGTTAAAACACACTAAAGAGAAAGCGAAAGTATGGACTTGATTTTCAGAAATTAGAAAGGTTACATCACTGGGAGAAAAGGCCTCACTGGGATCAACATGCCCTGCCACGGGGGGGCAAACATTGTCAAATGCAAAATTACTCCAGATAGCCATATCTGAAATTGACTGCACAGCTCTGCAAACAGCACTTGCGGTGCTCAGTGAGCAGCTCATAAAAACAGTAGATTATCTTCAATGTCCATAAATGCAACGCAGAGTATGAGTGGGGATGACTTGTTCTACGCTGAGCGCTCTGACTGACTAGGAAAGTGTCTGAAGCCACAGTATGCACTTGCTTGAATGCCTCTGCTCAGCTCTTAGCAGGAACCAAAAATCAAATACATGCTCAGAACTGAGGACACACCAAGACACATCACTACATCAGTGTATAAGGTTTAGTTGATCTTTATGTTCAGTTCTCCATTCAGCCCATTTCACCCAGGACCACATATGGTCCCCAGAAAGGTAAGGAGGACAGGAAGATGTATGGGAAGACTTCTGTCCTTAAGCAAATACATAGCCTAGGTCTTTTCAACACAAAAAGGAGCCTAACCAGATATATGTTGGATGGCTATGAACAAGTGAGGGAGTAGGCAGGGGAGAACTGCTCACTGCTTCTTACAGTCCAAAATGAGAAGCATGCAATGAAACCATGAGGTAGCAAGTCTAAAAGCAAAGCAAATAATGTGGTTCATGCCTGATGAAAGGGTGCAATTTGCTGCCAGAAAATACAGAGGAAAGCAGATATTCACCATGAAGAACATAGTGTCTTCATGAGAACTTGTCCATGGAGTAATATAATGTAAATGCAGCAAATCACCAAAATTATTGCTTGCTAGAAGAAAGGAGAATAGAATAGGAGAGTATTCATCCCATAGCTGCTGTATCCTATCTAATTCCTTAGCAATGTACTGTCTGCTCCAGCTAAAGACACAGAGCTGGACTTGGAGATGATGCGTGGAGCTGCATGTTGGTATATTCACAAATCTTATGAACAACTTAGGTTTCCATCTGTTTCTATTTTGCTGTTTGTGAACATGGGAGAGCAGGGGAAAATGAATTCTGAAATACATGGTTATCACAGAAAAAAAGAAACCATTTTGACAAGATACTCACTGAAAGGGTTAAGGCCTTGTCTTTTTCCATTGGGCAAACTGCTCAGGCTACCTGTAAAATCCAAGAACCACATTAATGGCAATAAATGCCGTGGCATGACAAAGGGGCCTCCTTGTCTTCTGTTGCCAGAGGGCAGGTTCAAAGGAGCCCCTCTGAGCATGCTCACAGCAAGTCCTGCCAACACTCTCTTAAGATTCACATGCAAGAGTTTGACTAATATGCTTGAGATGACAGATGTTAAATACCTGGCATTGTAGTAGCTGAATGTCATGAAGTCTGGAGGTTTGGTGGGGCAAGAAACAACAATTACAAGGTTAAATTGAACTGTGGAAGAAGAAAGAAGACAGAAAGGGCAGAACTGTGTCTGTGTTATGAGATAACAGGCACACGCACCCTACACCAGACGGAGCTCATGGCAAGGGCCTCTCACCTCAACAATAAACCTGTTCCTACCATGTGCTGTGGGTACAGAGAGCTCAGGGATTACAAGAGCTCTCAAAAGCATGTCACATTTCCTGCTATCTGGCTTGGTCTGATTTCAGAGAGGGATTAGCTGAAAATGGGAACTCCTGTTCCCAGTCAGCAGCAGTAAGCCTATTGCCACCCTCCACTCTGCCCAGCCTGAGACTCTGATTTGTGCATGCACATGAGTTGACTGCACAACTTGCTCTGCACACCAAGTACTCTGCACGCCAGCAGCTACAACATACTTTGCTCTGTGGAGAGACGAGATGGGCAGAAGCTCAGAGGGCAGGGGCGAGGTGAGGGTAGCCTGGTGGTGGGGAGGCTGGGCTGCAAGATGGAACAGAGCTGCTGGGAAGGACAAGAGAGGGGGAGAGAAAGCTGGCAGTGGCCAAGATTGAAATGGATCACGAAGCACAGCTTCTTGGCTTTAGAGAGCATTAAGACGAGCAACTGTGTAAGCACAGTAAGTTATTCGAAGGCCTCCGAACACCAGCCTGGTACCAGCCACCTGCCCTGGAGCGATCAGCAGAACCGTGACTCGATGATGCCTGTGCCCTGCCACCCACGCGCCTGTAAAACACCAGAGGCTCCACTGCCAGGGCAGAGGCTCGTCCCGGACTGACCAGCACCCACAGCAACCCGGGCCCTTCATGGGTCGCCGTCAGGAGTCCTGGAGGGCGCTGCTAGGCCACGCACTGCTGTCCCGCCCGGCAGGCTGGGTAAGCCAGAGGGCATCCCAAAGAACCCTCACCCCCCTTTAGCACCCAGAGCAGGTAAGCCTACAGCGCTGTGCTGGGAACAAGCATTATCTGTCTTTGAAAGAGGTGAATGAGCACTGTCTGTCTTTGGAAAGAGGTAGGGAGCTCCAGGTCGGTGCACCTGCGTGGGAGAGCCACACTGAGGCACTCAGAGAGCATTGCCTTCAGCTGACTGCCTGCCATATAAACACAGGCCAGCCACGTATACCTATGAAAGGCAAAACCCTGCCACAACAACACTGCACAGAGCAGAAAGCTGACACAAAAGAGAGGAAGGAATACAGCAGGTAGTGACAGTAGGTTACTAACATATCCCTGAGATGCCCTTTGGGCATTATAAGGTAACAGCCCATCATTCAGCAAGTTTCATAATGTAGAGTGTTTGCTCAGCCTCACAAGTACACTGTTTTGAGTAACAATTCTTGCCACACTGGATTAGGCCAGGTGTCTTTTGAAAGAAAAAGCTCCCAGGAAACTCCAGCAGCTTTTTACATGAAGAAATGATTCCTCAGACTTACTGAGCAAATCTCTCACCTTTTCGGGAGAGAAACTTGCCCCCACCAGCTTTGTACTCTCAATATATTACTGATGTCGTAATTCATACAAACCATCACTAACTTTTGTCAAGATTAAAGGCAAACTACAGCACCTCTACAAAGCTCCAAAGGGGGATATCCAAACAAGAAAAATAAAACCAAGCAATGAACCAGTGGTGCTCCTTTGCATTCTAATCTAATTGTAACTAGATGCACTTTAAATTTCCTTTTTAATTCAGTCATTACCTGGTTATAGTTTCCTCATAACTGCTCAGACTGTTGTTTTCTACCATCATTGGTCCAGAGGCATTTCCCAGGTGACTGTTCTTTGCTACCTTCTGCCACACAGCTGCTTGCACAGTAGTGATATAGAGTGATCTCATTCCCAGCCTCCCAATCAAGCAAAGAATCAGTTACTTCTGAAGATACTGATAAGAAAGGTCCCAAGCATCACTGAATGAAATCTGCTTTGAGACTGTCTGTTACTTTTCCTTCTTTCTGCAATATTTCCTCAGATCCAGAAGAACGTGACATGCTGTCTAATTACACACACACACTTTTTAATAAAAATATTTTGATCCTGTTTCTGGACTGTGGTCTTGGTGGCTGAATTCCACCTCAGAAGTCCTCATAGCCTGTGAAGCAAGCCCAATACCTACCATCTGACAAGCTCTTGGACAGCAAAGCAATCACGGGATCTGAGCTGGCAGAAGGAACTTCCCATCAGCTGGCAGAGGGATATTTCTTCCCTGCCTATTCCCTTAACTCCTCTCTGGGCAGGCACAAAATGCTGACTTGTTCTGAATTTGGAAGAATATAGAGGTAAAACTCAGCTCCGGCATTTTGCAGCCAGCACAACTAGCATAAGCCTTATTCAGATCTACAGCGCTCCTCTCCAACATCACTGGACTCCAATTTATCTCAGGTCCAGTAACTTTCCAGCAAAGCTTCGCAGTGTGTGTCTATCTCCTCTCAAGGACCCTGCCTTTTGACTAATGCAGAGAGCTAAATTTGTTCTTTGATCACAGATGGTTCCTCCCTTAACTCGGGCTGTGCAGACTTCACTGAGGAATGCTAACTTTTAACAGGCTGTAAATCAGTCTGTTTTCCTTCCACAATTCCTCAAACAGACAATCATAGATCAAATGATGGCAAAGACCGTTTCTGGCATACTCCAGGCTAAAAGCTCTCCCTGCCTGTTCTGCCTCAGTTTAAGAAACTATTTGCAGGCTTCTGCAGACCCTCAAAGGCTGACTCTCTGTGGTTACTCCATTCTGAGATCCAGAAATGGCATTTTTCCATGCGAACGGCCCTTGATAGAAATAAGTCAGGTTTAAACAGAGGGACAAGAGCTGTGCAAAGTGGCAACCAGACCTAGCAGATTTTCCAGCAGCTTTCTAGATCACCATAAGGATGGAAGAGGAAGAGTTTCTGACAGACTGTACAATTACTTTCCTCAGTGAAGAACCCCTGGCTGGCAGTACCCACATATCAGATTACCACAGGCATTAAGAACCTGCTGAAGAAGGGAAGAGAGACAGAACTTTGCAGCTCACACAGATTTGATCGTAAGTTGGAAAGAGCTCAGATTCAGGTTTGTCCTTATGAATACCCCAGCTGAATCCTCACACATAAATCTTATTTATTTAGACTCTTTAGTCCCTGAGAGGCATATAAAAGTAGTGATTTATCTATGCCCTATGCTTCCTTTAAGTAACACTATTTCCACATTTGGATGGAACTGGTCACAAAAAAAAGCAAAACTGACAAAAATGCGTAACACTTAATATCTGTATTCCTCAGCATCCCAAATGCTACAAAATTTGTATTATGTTTTATTTTCAAAATCATTGCAAGTGTTCAATTTTTTATGCAGGAAGCATATTCACCTGGAATGATGACCCACTTAATTTTAGTCCTTATGCTACCCAACCACAATTTGGAACATCTGAGTTCATTTGTAATGATGTATATCAAGGAGAAATTATGACTTTTCTTGCCTCCTTCCAACCCTTCCTCCTCCAATCCAGACCAGAAAAACCTTTCAAACAAAGCTTTTGTTAAGACAAAAACATTTCCATGAAAAGTTTTGGTTTCATCTGATGGCAGTTTACAACTGAAAGTACATCAAAAAGGTTCCCAGCTAGCTCTTGGTTTGGACTCACAATGACCTCAGCCCCATCAGACCTTTGGAGGCCACGCTACAGAGGAAGAAACAGACAGCAAATACATGGACTAGTTGCTTGACTGTATTCACCCATGATCAGGATAAGGCAAAGTTAGAGAAGTGGTAAGATCATAGAATCATAGAATGCTTTGGATTGGAAGGGACCTTAAAGATCATAGAGTTCCAACCTCTCTGCCATGGACAGGGAATCCTTTCACTACACCAGGTTGCCCAGAGCTCCATCCAACCTGGCCTTGAACACTTCCAGGGATGGAGCGTCCATCTATCCATCCTCTGGGCAACCTGTTCCAGTGCCTCACCACCCTCACAGTAAGGTATTTTTTCCTCATACCTAATCTAAATGTACTCTCTCTCAGTTTCAAGTCATTTCCCCTTGTCCTCTCACTAAGTTAAAAATTCCTCTTGTAAAAAATTCTTCTCCCTCTGCCTTATAGGCTCCCTTCAGGTACCAGAGGGATCCAATTAGGTCACCCCAAAGCCTTCACTTTTCCAGACTGAACAATCCAAATTTTCTCACCCTTTCCTTGTAGGAGAGGTGCTCCATCCCTCTCATCAACATTGTGGCCCTCCTCTGGGCTTGCTCCAACAGGTCTGCATCCTCCTTGTCCTGGAGCCCCCAAACCTGGATGCAATACTCCAGGTGGAGTCTCACCAGAGCAGAGTGGAGGAGCAGAATTCTCTCGCTCACCCTCCTGGCCATGCTGCTTTTGATGCAGCCCAGGACACGATCGGCTTTCTGGACTACAAGTGCACATTGTCAGCTCATGTCCAGCCTCTCATGCACCAGCACTCCCAAGTCCTTTTTGACAGGGCTGCTCTCCATCTGTTCATCTCCCAGCCTGTATTGATACTGGGGGCTGCTCCACACAGGTCTTATTAAACCTCATGAGGTTCCCATGGGCCCACTTCTCGATGCCATCCTGTTCTTAGGTGTGTCAACCACACCACTCATCTTGGTGTTGTCTGCAGATCTGCTGAGGGTGCACTTGATCCCTTTGTCTGTGTCACTAATGAAGATATTAAATAACACTGGGCCCAAAACAGACCCTTGAGCAACACCACTGGTCACTGATGCCCATCAGGACTCTGACCCGTTGACCACTACCCTCCGGATGTGACCATCCAACCAATTCCTTATCCACCGAACAGTCCACCCATCAAATCCACTTCTCTCCAATTTAGAAAGAAGGATTTGTGGGAGACCATGTCAAAGATACCAACTGTTTCTAAGTTTAGAAGTTCTTATGAATAGAAAGCACAGAAAACATGTCATCTACCACCTCACAACTTCATGATTTCTTTAAAAAGATCCATCACAAACCTGCTTACTGCACCTCTAGAGTATTTCCCTCAGTTTTTTTCCTACACAGTAGTACCTGCTCCCTTCACTGCCCATTCCACTGCTTTTTAGTCCTCACCATCCTTTAACTTATCTATTTATCTTTGATCCTCAAGGCTTATCAGGCCTGTGGAAGGTATGTGGAGCTGTATGACAAAACAAGATCAGAGCCCCTTTTTGACCACAGTCCTGTCCTCATACAACAGAAGAAACCATGAAAGGTCAAGGCTGCGTTCCCAACAAACAGTTGGACAATCAGGCACTCACAACAATGTCTCTCTGTTCTCCCCTTAATATGGGCTCAAAGTTTCCCATTTTCTTTCTTCTCTACCTTTGATTTTTTTCCCCTTCCATAAAATAAATTTTGAACAGTCAGTTGGCCAAGGCAGCAGATTCCATAGAGTCTTATTCCAGGCCAAATAGCAATAAAACTCATTTGGCATATCCATCTTATTGGGAAGGTAATAAAATTAAGGATTGCTATTTTGGTATGTCATTCCTTAGTAAGGTACTGATGACTATAAAAAAACTTCCACTGGGCTAGGGAAGCTGAATGCTTCTTACAGCTGACAAGTAATGCGACATGCTTATTATGGTAACTAAGATTTTTATAAAGCACCTAGAAAATGCAACTTCCCAACACTCAAATGTACTGACTCCCTTCCCACATGTGCTAAACCTGAGAAAAGACCTAGGGAAATGTTTAGATGGGACAAAGAAAGCTATCCACCGTTCCCTACTAGCATGACAGTTATAACAAGAGCTGTCTGCACAGCCAAAACACCTGCACAGGATATTAGTCCTCTGGAATCTCCCTGTTTGCCTTCTCCTGCCAAGCAAGTCTGCCCACAGTCAAGAATGACTGATAATTATTGAATTTGGGTTGAACAGTTTCAATTCATAAAATTTCCAAAAATACCAGTTTGGTTCAGGTCCCAACAGATGATGAGGTGAAGATGAAAAAGGAAGAAAAGGCAGTAGGGTTGCTCAGGCATTAAACAGGAAGGAAAATACATTATTCACATGCCTTATTTCTTCCCCAATCTTTAAGTACAATTTAACTTTGAAAAAGGGCAACAGCACAGCCCTGTACTTTCTTTCTAAGTTGTTCTCTCCCCATCATCCACTTTCCTGCATGCTGAATTTAGCAATGAAAATAAGTACTATATCTGTTAGTCAACAGGGTCTCCAGAGAAGGCTGGATCTGTGCTGACTCATACATCATCCAACCTACATGGTTGAGACAACCCAAAATTGTTAGCAGGGTATTACTCAGAAGAGACTTGATCTGATCTGAACTACAGTTTCCAAGGACTTCTACAGTACAAGCATGAGTTCTGGTCAAGGCTCTCTTTCTGTATAGTCTTAGCACAAAGGTCTGTGATAAGGGATACAAGATGGAGCCATAAAACAAACTACATTTGCATGGCAAGGTATTAATCCCACTCATTTTGTCACACAAACCGTGGTGCTTTTGGAACAACTGGGAGAAAACAGATTCCTGAGTTTGTTGTAACTCCATCTCAGTTTTTATTGTCATGCAATGGGGAAGAAAAGGCACTCACCTCCTTCCTTGCTGACTCCTAAACATCCTTTCAGCTCCTGAAGCGAGATCGACTTGTCCTTGTTGAGGTCACAGTAGTCAGTGAAACGTCGAGCACATTTCTTGGGCTTGGCTTTCTTCTTTACATAACGTTTGAAAGGCTTTAGCTCCCGCTTGTTGATATCATTGCTGCTGTTGTTGTCCAGCTGGCTGAAATACCAGTGCACCACTCGCTCCTCTAGTGTGTGGCTGGGATCTGGCTCTGAGAACCTGGAACAGAGGAAGCACAGGCCCCCAAAAATGGGTGCTCTCACCAACACTGTCGAGCATATGCTGAGGAGCAAGAGCTGCTCATCAAATCAAGTGCTATGCCATATTTAAAGAAGGCAAAAAACACAGGCCTTCCAACCTCCTCCTTTCAGCTGGGCTCTATTGAGAGAGAAAAACTTTTTCTAAAAATGTCCTTTAGCATTAACAAGTGGTGCCAAGAGAATCTTGGACTCTGATACCCTCAGTAGCTCTGGTTCTCCTCACATCAGTTGCTGAAACTCTGCCTAATCCTGGAACGATCCCCTTTAGAGGGTAAGAAGCAATATCCTTGCTCCTTTTGACCCTTGGGTTCCCATTCAAGTTACCAGCAGGAGAGCCACGAGTATCAGCTGTCATGACAGTTTTTGTGACAGCAACATCTAGACTTCAGAAAGGGGACAAAGTATTTAATGCGAGAGACATTCATATCTGGACGTGTCCTTGGCAAGATACACCACCTCCCTGTATCTGTACTCCTGTGCTGTATTTTCAGCCTTTTTAATGCTTTTCATGTGGCTGATTTACACCTAAGAGTTCCACAGCAAACAAACTCCACAAATCTATTAAAAGCAGTATTACAGATTTGGCAACTTCAGTTTGCTTCACTTCTTACTCATTGTGATATTACAAGTTTGATGCTATTTGACTCATTTTATTTCTGTGGAAAACAAATAGAGGAAGAGAAGAAAAAGAGGAGGAACAGCAACAGCTATAGATGCACAAATAGAGAATGCTGCCTTTCAACATCAAGCCATCACTGTTATGTCATACCATTTAAGCAGTGTCTAGTGCTCTGCAGCAGCAGAGGGGTTATTCCTCAGTGATACTGAGAACCAGGGAAGAAACTCTTTCTAAGCTAGCCCGTCTTTTCTCCATAAGATGAGCATGCCAACAGAGAAAGCTGAAAAGATGCTGAAATGAGGCTTGAGACTTAAGCCTTTTTGCTTCCAAGAATAAAGCATTTCAGTGCATGGAAATTAGTGGATAGGTAGTCAGACATGGTACACTGGCACTGGTTGCTGTGACTTGTTCCAGGAGACATATCCAGTTGCTGCCTAAATTCCTTCCCCAGGAAGGAGAGAGGAACAGTTTCATGCTGCAGGCAGCCAGATTCTCCATGTGAGTTTGGGGCATTCTAGCTGATGGGAAAATACAAACCCTAGCACCTTATAAAATGCACTCTAAGACTGTCACTAGAAATTTCTTTGTTGGTAACTAGAAGGGAGAAAATTCTTTTCACTTTCTGGTATGACCAGTTTTGCCTTTAAACCACACCTACAGAGCCTGAAAAGTAACCTCCCCACCCTACTGCCATAGTAAATTAAATCATTAGTGATGGGGAATCTATAACATTCAGAAAGCAAGAACTGGCACTCAGGTGGAGAACAGAGATCCTCATTAACTTTCTCTGATAGCTTTTACAAATTACCTTAGAATATAGAAAGATGGCCCCTATCCAGAGATACATGAACCCTCACAACATGTAAACACTCACAGAAGGGAGAGGCAAATAAGCTGCACAATTTTCCCAAGGTTTTCCTTAAAACTATCTCCATCATTTAATTCTTAGCTGAGAGGCAGGCTGGCATTCAGTCACAGAACCTGGTCAGTGAACAGTGGAATAAACACTGCGCAGGAGAAAGAACAGGTTAGGAATAAGTCTGGGTTTTTTTTTGCTAGCCAAAATACTAGGCAAGCCCCTGCTGTCACCTGTGGACAAGCAGAAATTACAAAAATCTCCCCAGGAAGTTAAGGGAGTGCTCGGATTTTCAAAACTGTATAGATTGACTGGGATGACAGGAGAGAACAGAAACACATCCTCTGCCTAGTTTTTATGATATTTATTAACATAACTATTGGCCTCCATCCCTTTTGGAAAAGAGCTGGCTATCATTTGAAGACTAGCATGTTTCTAATAACCTCAAGGAAGTTCTGTATTGCCAGGAGCAATATTCTGCTTTTGCTGAGACAGAAGACTAAAACATGTAAGATTCCCCTTGTCCACACCTTGGTTTGCACTTCGTTTCCTGAAGGCCCACAACTGGAGAAGCAGAAATGGAAAAAGTGGCAAAGCCTCTTAGAACCAACATCAGAAAGATGACAGGAACACAAGTTTCTCACTACCTGCTGAAGGGACACTCAGAAGCAGGACTTAAAAGTGCCTCTTTTCACAAGGAACATCAAGGAAGAGCTCTTATGAGTTACCAAGAGAAGCAACATAGTTTTCTTCAGCACTTCCGTACAGAAAATCATGGGTAATAAAAATAATCAGGCTAATATAAATACATTGACTCATGAGGTGATGATAAATCAATCTTTGCCATTACAAACATGCTGAGAGCTCATGCTGAAAACTGCAGCATGCTAATACAACTAAAGGGAATTACTTTAACAGCTGTAACTTTAGGAGGAAGGAAGATACAGCCATTTCTGAGTTTTTACCACTTCCTGTAGGCTGGTTTAGCAGGACTGGAGTTCCTAAGATGTTTGCCTGCTCTCTCTGATTATCATCCAGAATCCCAGCACAGGAAGCATCCACATCATCTCAGTTCAGCCATATCTCCCTGGCTCATGAAATTAGATGATACGCTAACGAAGGCTGAGGTTACCATACCTTGACTTTGACAACTGCCCGTGTAAGGCACTTAGGCACCACCATGAGACATGAATTGATGCAACTTTGTAGCACTGCTAGGCCACCTAGCTTTGATGATATGCCATGACACCAACCACACCTGCTGGTCAGCTGAAATAAATCTGGGGCTCTAATTGCCCTGCAAACACAGACTTGGCAGGAGTATTCCTCCTATTTGCCCCCCCTCTTCCTCCTCCCTCCCCCCCCCCACTTACTGTTGCAAGAGAAATAAATCAGCTCTCAGATGCAAACTTCATCTGTTGGGCTGCCTCTCTGCTCATTCAGACCATAAAAGAATCAAAAAACCAAGACAGAACAAAGCTGCCTTGTACATTCTCAATTTCCAACATCTCTCGCTTTAACACCAGTCACAATAAAATCAATTGAATTCCAGTACCTCACTTAAGTACTGTAGCAGCTTTTTAAGACCTAGTAAAGGCAGACATTACCAAAATATAGATGGTCTTCTCAAGTTTGACTGCATTACAGCTGTACTTACTTTCTTTCCTAGTTGTTTCTCTTTAGCAGTCTGTGGTGAAACAATCAATCCTAACGAATGAGTACTGGGGAAAAGCAAGGAGCTCCGTGCAAGATGCTTTTCCAAATGTAACCTGCGGGACTGCTTTTGTAGACAATCCAGCAGGTTTAGCTCAGTTAGCAGCATAAGCCCACAGACATTCCAACAGTGAAGAGAAGCATGGTCTGTCACTAACAGCCTAGGACAGCAAAACTGCTTTCTCAGTTGTCTTACAAATGTATTAGTATCAAGTATATAGTTGTTCTAAGTAGGTTTTTGCTCCTCCTTCTGTTTAATGTGCTAAGAGCTCTGTCATAGAAGAATACTTATTTCTTCGGTGGCATATGCTTGGAGATATGTGAGTTAAGGTACTGTGACTTTTAGCAATACTATCTTCTAGCTGAGGCACACTTTAACAGCATACTTCACATCATCTAGTGTGACTGGGATACAGGCAGAACACACAGAGGCTGTGAAAAAACATGGATATAACACTTTTGTAATCTGTACTGAATTCTGAATCAGAGAGAAGACTCTGCTAAAATATCAAATAGGCAGCTTGAATATGCACTTTGCATGCCATCTGTAATGCTTTCCAGCCCTCGAGGGCCCTTGCAAGAAAGGAGGAGTTAACTAGCAGGAAGGACCAAAGAAAAAGGGGCAATATATACAGAGTGTAATCACATTATCCTCCACAGAACAGTGCTTTCAAAGGGTAATATGCCCCTGTAAATTTTACCAAGTAAATTGAAGACCATTCCTGCCAAAGCTGATCCTTTGCTCCCTGAACACTTGGAGCCCCATTGCATCCCACTGTACAGGTGGCATGGACCCATAGTACTATTGCAGTGACAAAAAATCCTAATACAAACTACTTCTTTGACAGAAGGCAAGGTTGCAATCTCTGAAGTACCCACTGTATGATCACCTGTTTGAAGACTTAGAAAATCTGTTCTTTTGTAATACACATTTTACGTAGCAACATTAGCAGCTGAGGCAGGAGGGAAGGACAGTAAGACCAGCCTAACATCACCTAGTTGGATTGCAGAGACTATAAACCAGAGGATTCCATGATTCCAGGATGAAAGAACAAAGGACAAGAAGCTGCTAGCAAATGCAACAGTGTTAGAAAAAAACCCAACAAGTCCTGCTTTCATTCCTAACATACAACGCACATTTGTGGTCAGGATGTTTACAGGAGTTTAAGCTGTAAGTTTCTATGACTTGGCAATATTTTGCAAGATGCAAAGTGACTGACCCCGCCAGTCAACACCAATGACTGCATTGGTGATGTCCACCAAAGTGCCAGCAGGGAGCAGTGGAAAGCAACGAGTTTAACAAACTGAGGTAAAATCCATTATTGTTCATTCTCTGCTCCCACTTCATACTCCTCTTTTGTTGTTCTTTGCAGTTGCCTGTTCCAAAGTTAAAGGCTGTAAGAGTGGAACACTGAATCAAAGAGGATTACTCTAATGGAATTGCAAAAGGATCCT
This sequence comes from Myiozetetes cayanensis, assembly GCF_022539395.1. Lineage (NCBI taxonomy): Eukaryota > Metazoa > Chordata > Aves > Passeriformes > Tyrannidae > Myiozetetes > Myiozetetes cayanensis. The sequence goes on along the minus strand of NW_026087853.1, from coordinate 33,342,697 downwards.
GTATTTGTTTTCCTATTCTCCCTTTCCTGTAGCCAAAGAATCAAGAAGCCAACAAAAAAACCTAAGCTGTGTTCAGACTAAACAAAAGGGTACTAGGCAGTCCAAATTCATTAGGGGAAATGCATAATTCCTCTACAGTTAAAACTTCAGCTATCTGCCTATTACAGTTTCTCCCTCTCCACTGGTTAAGTTGTACATTATTCTCAACTTTTCTGAAGACTGTGGGATAAATAATTTAGAAAGTAAAAAAATAACCTCCCTTCACTCATCATTGATGGTTCAAAGACCCTCCTCTTACATGAACTCTTCTGTATCTTTAATTAAGCTAGAATTTCAATAAGAGGACAAAGAGAAGTTGGTATCCAACTTCAGTTGAAACACAACATGAATTAAGCATTAACTTGCTTGTGCTGTTTGAAAGTGTCAATCTTTATTAAAACATGGATTGACTTCAGAATGCCCTGGAGATGTGCTGAGCTGTGCTTGCCTGCTTCAAACTGCTCAACTACAGCATGAAAGGGAACCTCTTGGCCATTTTCTGAAGTATGGGGTTATTACATGGGAAACGAGTGGCAACTTTAAATGAAGGGACATAGCTGCTGCGTTACATGATAAGGGTGGCTGTTGTAAGCTGCCCTTTTACCCTAAATTCCACAGGGTAGTAATATTTTTGCTGATAATGTAGTAAGCCATAGTGCATATATTTTGGCAACTAAAACTCATTTTTGAATTGGCAGGGACCAAAGAGAACTTCTCAGATAAAGGAAACCCATGCTGGGATTCCCTTTGATCTAGTTTAGTTTAGGCCCTGTATAATATGAATATATCAGAATTAGAAAATAGACTAAAATGTACTAAAGCCAAGTATAAATCTTTTAAGTGTTGCTCCTATTATATGCTACTTACATGTGAACAGTTTCAACAATGCTTCTTTTCAATATGGATACCAAACACTGGTTAATAAACCAATTTCCTACAAGTGCTCCCTTAATTACTTTGAAAACATACATTAACAAGATGTGCCATGGAGTTATTACATAAACTTAAAATTAAGAATGAATTTTACCAGAGATTTTCTGTTTCAAAACTCTAAATGAAGTCTGCGTGGCTATTATGCTGTAATATAAACCTGGGCCACGAGGAAGGCAAGTTCTTCTCTCATTTACATTATTGTAAAGCAAGAGTAACTCAATTAAAGTCAATAGCTTTGAACTTTCTTAAACAAGACAAAACCTATAACGGATTACAAGGTTGTTTTAAGCATGCCCAGTTAGGAAAAAAAGTCTTATCAGGTTTTATTTACATGGTCTGCAGGAATCCAAGTGGTACTGCCTCACTTTGCTGCTACTAGATTGTTTTTGGATGCAATTTACCACAGCTCTATGTAGTATTTTAAAAGCAGATCTCTAATTTCTCCTCATGCTCTGCCCTCACTCCCTCCCCACCAACCCTAAAAAGAAAAAAAAAAAACGCTAATATTAATTGCAAAACCATAGACAGCTTTGCATTATAAATAGGTAAAGTCTTGAAGACAGCAAACACAGGAAGTTTTCACTCACATATCCAGATTCAGACTGAAGGCAGCAGGGTAATCTAATCTGATTTCCTGTATATCATACTCGTAGAATGTGAATCAAATTATTCTTAGGACCATAACTCCAGTTTGACTAAAGCAAGTCTTTCTGAAACACAACAGACCTAAGATAAAAGCCTTAGAGAGAGGGAATCAGTCACCTCCCTCATGACTTCATTCTGCCTTAGATTTGCCCTCACTTTAAAGAAATTTTGATCACGAGTTTGTTTATATTCAGTTAATCATGTTCTTCCCTGATAGATTAAAGAGCCTGCAGAGTCTTTGTCCCTGTCGAGATACTCAGATTATACAAAATCTTTCAACCTTTTTTTTTGTTTCTCTTAATACTCTGAGGAAGGCTGAGCTCCTTAAAATTCTCACTATTAAGCTTTTTCAGTCCTTGACACTTTGGAAAGGCTGTTCTCTGTGTTTGGTCCTATATTTTAACACTGATGCATAAAGATGCATATTGTATGCTTGTATCATCTTTCTGCTGCCACATAGAAACAGAAATACTCCCCCACCTACCCTAAAACTCGTACATGTGGCTTCTCTGATTAAAATACATAGGACAATACATGGGCCCAGTTGATATGGGGGTACAGCTTGCTGTTTGCCTGGTCTGCCCCCTGTATCAAGCATAAGCTTTGCTGCTGATATGTTAAAAATTTACCTTGGATAATTGGATGGACTTGTTCAAAACCTAAAAAAGGCCCAGGAGAATAAAAAGCTGAGCACCATAAAGGAGCAGAAAGAGGGAGGCTACAGAGGGAACCAGTGCATGTTTAAATACAGACCCTGTTCTGCCATCATTATGGTGAAGATGGAGAAGAGCTTGCAAAAGTGAAGCTTGCCTCACAAATAAGGAAAATTACGTTAAGACGTTAAAACTGACATGACTGATATTAAGAACAATCAGATAGTCACATCTTTAGCTTTTCTTTTCAACAAGAACTTGTCAGTAAATCTGGACCAGGGAGATACAGGATAAGCACTGTCATAAATACAGTATTTGGTTAGTTGTTATGGTTGGAAATTAATTAAACATACAATTAACCCAATAGGTAAAATATCTCTTCAGCTTGGAAAAGAGCTTTCATTTCCAGTGCCAAAGTCAAGTTAGTCACATTAGACAATTTCAGATATACAAAGAATCATAGAATTGCTAAAGACCTCCAAGATCAATAAGTCCAACTGTCAACTTACCATCACCACCATGTTCACCACTAAACCATGTCTTTGACTTCCATATCTACATGGTTTTTGAACACTTCCAGGGATGGTCACTACACCACTTCCCTGGGCAGCCTGTTCCAATGCTTTACAACCATTTCTGTGAAAAAGTTTTTCCTAATATCTAATCTAAACCTCCCCTGACACAACTTGAGGCCATTTCCTCTCATCCTATGACTTGGGAGAAGAGACCGACCCACATCCCTCTACAAGCTCCTGAAAGACAGTTACAGGGAGAAATAAGGTCTCTCCTCAGCCTCCTTTTTTTCCAGGCTAAACACTGCCAGGCCCCTCAGCTGCCTCTCATATGACTTACTACTCTCCAGACCCTTCACCAGCTTCATTACATTTCTCTGGACACACTCCAGAACCTCAATGTCTTTCTCATAGTGAGGGGCCCAGAACTGGACACAGTACTTGAGGTGTGGCCTCAGCAGTGCCAAGTACAGGACGACAATCACTTCCCTGGTCCTGCTGGCTACAGCATTGCTGATACAGGCCAGGATGCCGTTGGTCTTCCTGGACACCTCAGGCATACTGCTGGATCACGTTCAGCTGGCTCTTGACCAGCACTCACAGGTCCTTTTCCTAGAGGCAGCTTTCTAGCCACTCCTCCCCAAGCCTGTATCACTGCATGGGATTGTCGTGACCAAAGTGCAGGATCTGGCATTTCACCTTACTGCACCTCATACAACTGGCCTCAGCCCATTGATTCAGCCTGTCCAGATCCCTCTGCAGAGCCTTCCTACCCTTCCTACCCAGCAGATCAACACTCCCACCTAGCATGGTGTCATCTGTGGACTTGCTGAGGGAGGACTCGATCCCCTTATCCAGGTTATTGATGAAGATATTAAATAGGGTTTAATATTTTAAATAATTTTTATCCAATATTGAGCCCTAAGGAACACCACTTGTCACTGGCCACCAGCCACTCTCTGGGCCTGGCCATCCCACTAGTTTTTACCCAGCAAAGAGTACACCAGAAGCCAATTCCTGAAGTGAGGGCTCAGGATATTCCTTCCCTTGGGCCTCTTGGAAAGCAGGATTCACTGCAGAGAGGCAGCTTCCCAACTCCACAAAACCATATGAAATGAAATATGTATCAATTAAATTTTTATACAAGTACCAAAAAATCCTTGAAATTACTTTTAAAAAACAAATGGTTCCATCATGGTATGTTGGGTTGGAAAAGCTTGACATGTGTACATGCTTAGCCTAGCTGATGCACATGGAAAGTTACACCAGAGCAGTTACCTGAATTTAATCATGGTGATAGGCATGCAGAATATTTGGGTAGGGGCAGTCTTTCACCTTAACAAGGACAGCCTGCTCAAAGATTTAATTTTCCCCTCACAACTGGGCTGCTGACATTGGAGTGGAAAATAAATCCATGTGACAATTATGTGAAGACCTGGGCAGTGAAAAATTCCACCAGAAAGGCCTCTATTGAAAGCTAAGAATTACACAAAGCTTAAGGAACATTAGGAAGCAAGCCTGCTGGTTTATAGAAGTGCAGAGGGGGCATATATCTCTGGTCTCTACAACACTGGTTTATATTAAGCTTTATTTTAAGAGTGATGATTTACATTGTCTGTGTTTCAGTCCCAGTGCCAAAGATGCCAAATAAATATCATATACTCTCCAGGGCTTCCCACCACCCTTCCCCGCTGCATTTTAACCATGCAAATTAGACAGAATTGACATTGGAATGCTTAAGTCTGGGAGAGAACGATGTATTTCCCATCCTTGGGGCATTTTTCATCTTGTTTATATGAATACAGACATGCTAGGCATATACTGCTAATTAGACAGGTTACAGAATATTCAGCATGCAGGCACTCAGTCACTGGCCTGATTTATAAGATCCAAAGGCAAAGTTAAACGGATTTGAGTTCACAAGCAATCCATAATGAAGCTGAGGGACAAAGAGGTGCCACCCAGGACCTTGAATAGTTAAAGATGGCACTGATTCCTTTTCCATTATGGAAGAGGAAAGCAGGGGATCAACATTACTCTCAACATGTTGGAGCAATACCCACGGAAGTAACATATGCACAGAGGCACCTTCATCTCTAGACCCCTATGAACATAAGCACATTAGCCATTATGGCATCCCTGCATGCTACACTAATACTGGTTCCTTTTACAGTCAGGTGAATCCAGAACCATAGAAGCCTTGCCTAGCCAATGTTGCGTTTCTTAAATCCATCACAGTTCATTCTCAGTGGCCTGTCTCAATGCAGCACTGAAGCTGCTGAGCTGAAGGGATCTGCTGTTATAAAGCAGGAGGGGGAGACACAGCCTCAGTTTTCCAGCAGTTCCCCAGAAAGAGAGTTGTGTCCATCTCTTTCAACAGGCCTGACGTGCTGCTCCTTCCAAAAGGGGTGGACAGGCAGCTGGTCAGATGGGAGGGCCATAAAAAATAGCTCCTCTCCTCATCGGCGGCTGGCTGCAGCCTCACAGCAAAACCACAGCACTGGTACTGCCAAGAATTCAGTTCACATTCTTCAGTCCCTGTGCTAGCCACTAGGCCACACGGTGTCCTTCAATCCATTTGCATTTTATTAGGTCTTTTCATGCACCAAGGGACAAAAGAACAAGCCACTTCCTCCCACTGAGCTCTCATTTCACACTTCAAATGGCCTATACTAACCTTTATGGTGGAGCAGCTGCCAGGGAGGAGGGGTGGGAGGAGGCAGTCAGTGCTAGGATGACAGGACAAAGCAGTCTCTGAAGATTCAGCCTCAGATCCTCTCCCAGCAACCCAGAGGAACCCAAATTAGTCAGAGCAACACCTTACCCTCCTGCCCCCACCTCACGGACACCCAGACCTCTGCGATCACCTGGGTGGCATTCAACCAGAGTGCTTCCTGGACTCACCTCCCACCCCCAGTAGGTGCTGCTGAGTTAATAGCCTGTACCATGTCTGTCGTCAGAGCATCAAGTAAGCTGGTAATAAATTCAACTTTCTTCCCTTCTGGGCAGCCTGCAAAAAGAAAAGAGGAGATTTAATGCAAGAACACACAGGCTTGGTCTCCTACCCCAATTCAGCAAAGATCATCCAGAACCTCTATTGTTTATAAGATGGCAGCCATCAACACAGTCCCTAAGGAAAGGCAGAAGAATCCCTCAGTGGGATTCTCTGCCTGGCAATTTGTCCTGCAGCTTTTGTCCAGGCGCATGCAGGGTCATCAACAATATCTGGCAGGAAGACTGTGTGGTTAGCTTTATGGTCTCATCCAGTTCTCTACCAGCAAAACCACAGGGATGTGCTCAAAGCACCTGGCAGACAGGAGTTCCCATGGTGACACTTGCAGAGAAGTTTACAAAACAACTCACTACCTCCTGGGTCATCTTGCAATGCAAACATGGTTGTTCTGAGGTCCTAACTGACATGTTAAAAGTATGATAAGAATATTTTAAACATACATGCTTAAAGTATCACAGAGCACAAAGCAAGCTCTGCCGCTTGCACTCTCGTCTTCAGGCATAGAGAGCATTGCCTACCAGCACCTACCACAATAACTCAGTTCTTTGCATGATCATAGTCATAGGAAATATGTTAACCTGAGTCAATATGTGGTAGTCACCCCCAGTCACTGCTGGCTTAAGCAGGATAAAGCATGTTGAAGATGAGCTCGGTAACCATTTCCATTACTTAGTGCTGAGGCTGCCTGGCTCCCCACCATCTTATACCACAGACTGACAGAACCTCCTATCCTAAACAGTGCCAGTCTGTTATGATGAAACTCTCCATCTCCTTACCTTTGAAAAGCAATCTATGCTGTTTCCTTGCTTCTTAAAGCGTGCTTCATTTATTACCACCTGAATACTGTAACAATTGCTCTAGCCTACCACAGAACAAGCATGCTTAACCTCAACCCACCACCTTCGAAACTATTGTCCAAAACCCACCACCCTCTCATCCTATTGTCTTCTTCTGATGTGATAATGAAGTCATAAGTATATCCCTCACCTCTTTCCCCAAACCACCATGCACTACACCAATTATTCAGCTGCTTAAGGCAGCAGATATCAGAAAACAGCCTCCCACAGAAACATATAGAAGTGTTAACACTTTCTGCTTTTCTTCAACAAGACAGAAGCACATGTACCCCAAAGAGAGTACCAGAAACTTACTGTCATCCCTTGACAGCTGAAAGCAGTTTGCAAACTGATCTGACAAAAACTCCCTCCTTTGCAGCGTTACAGGCTCTGCCCTCTGCAATAGCTAAGCAATAGTCCTTTGCCTGTCTGCGTATTATGCACATTACACACACGCACACCCCTCAGCACTTGTTTGGCACATGATCCAGAAAATGTCAGCATTGTAATGGGTAAACTGCTATTGCAGCCAGAGTAGACCACTCACTTAAAGGAGCTTTCTGTTGAGGTAATGAAAAGGATGAAAAACTACTTGCTAGAATTCATCTCCCTGGGGTCACAGCATCTCGCAATCTGCAGGAATTAGCAGCTTGCCATTTGCTATGTACAAGCAACTTTTTCCTTCCTTCTTTCTTTTTTTCTTCTGGTCACAGTCATGACAGTTTGTGAATAGGGTATGTGTACGTGTGCAAGGATCTGAATTTATGCTTCCTTCACCTTGGCCTCTGCAAGGTCTCTCCACACAGGCCAAGCAGCACACTGCCTGCAGCACTGAGAGTCTAAAGAATGGTAAAACCTCCAGAAGAGGAATAAAGTAAGGGGTCCTCTGACAGAACTACATACAAATGGAACAATCAATCTCAAATTAAAGCAGGGATTTTTCTAAAAATTCAGTTCTACTAAGAAATAAGAGCAGAAAAAAAAAAAACAAAAACCAAAAAGAAACATTCTCTCTGCAGTTCTGAATTTTTGCATACAAGAGCAGTTAATCAAACAAACCTCAAGACTGCATAAAAAAGATCATGCAGCACAGCATCTCTCAGGCAGACAAATCAGGATCAGATCCTCCATCTTCTCATCTCGCCATAGATGGGTATTTTCAGTGACAGGAATCATCACAGAATCACAGCATGTGGTTAGGGTAGCAAGGGACCTTAAAGATCATCTAGTTCCAACCCCCTTGCCATGGGTCATTTACCAGATCAGGTTGCTCAGGACCCCATCCAACCTGGCCTTGAACACTTCCAGGGCTGGAACATCTAAAACTTCTCTGGGCAACAATCATGCCAACCAATGCAGCCAAATGCAGAACTTAAAGTTTACTCAGGCACGGAAAAGTGGCTTCAGCTGAGAGGGCAACTCTCCTGCAGTCTAATACTGGAACCAGACCACTAAGCTACAGAACATCCTGTGTCTTCTTCTGCGTCAAGCAGTTCCTGTCCCCTTGTCTGGTTTCAGTGAAGAAGGGAAATTAAACCATTCTGTCTGAGATCAGCAATAGAGTCTCAAAGAAAAAGCCCATGAGCAAAGGATTTTCACAGAGGAGCTCTGGAGAGGCAGGGATGAAGTGCAAGGATAGGCAATAAAGCAATGGGAGAAGGGGATGGGGAGATCAAGGAAGTAAGGTTATTCTATTTCAGTGTGATTTCCTAAGGAAATGAGCCTTAATGCAATCATTTAGCTGGTTTCCCTCCCACTATCATCCAACTTGAACCAATTGGTCCATTTCCTTTGAACGTGAGAGAGAGAGGCAGATAGAAATTTCTACATGACTTGTGAAAATGAGGAGCTGCATAGGAGAGAGCCCTGCTGAGGGCAGAGTTGCTAAGCAGAAAACTCTGGGGTCTGAGGTCAGGAGCCAGCAGGAAGAGACTTAGAAGACACAGAAGGTAGATCTGGTACAAATCTCATTTCCTTTGCTAACCTGCTCAGGAACAACTCATTTTATGCTAGCCAAAGAGAGGACCAGCAGAAAGTAAAGCTGATCCAGAGCTAAAAGCTTTTTCTGCAGACTTACTGGTCTCCACCACTCCCTCATGGTGGAGAGGGACCCACTGTAGCTTCTATTTTCAAGCAGTCCCCACCCGGAAGAGCAATGGTTGACTCAATGTCAGTGAGGACCCCATCACTCTGCTCCTTAGAAAGGCACTAGGAAGGAAAAAACAGAACACAGGCAGATGGGATAGCATTTTTAAGAGCCACACAGACAGCTATGCCCAGCAAATGTTCCTAGCAGAAAAAAGGTGGGCAAGCAGTAAATTATGTCTTGTCAGGGAAAAGCAGAACAGAAAACAAGCAGCATTGGGAAATAAAGTGCAACCCAGACAAAAAATGAGGGATAAAGACCAGCTAAGTGAGGAGCCATCCCGCGTGGTCCACGCAGTGTCAGGGAGCCAAGTCAGTCCACTAATAATCGCCAATTGTGTCCTCTTTCATGACTCAAGGGGCACCAAGCTGCTGAAAAGCCCTGCTAAATGGAAAGGGTCCTGTCCTGGTCAGAATTTGAAGAACATTCAATGCTGAGCCCATTCTTCCCCCAACCTTTTTTGGCATCTAGGTTTCTTCCCTGAAAATTCTGATCGCAGACATGTTTTCAAACAGACATGTTTTCAGATTGGCAGACAGGCAATAAACAGGCCCTCCAGGACACTCCCAGCCTTTTCCAGCTCACTGCTGAAACAGGAGATAATCCAAAATAACACAGAATAAACCCCATTGTAAAGCATGCATGAGGAAAGTCCCCCATCTCCTCAACAATATTCTTGGCCTCTTAAGAGTCGCAAGGTAAGACAAGGTAAGAAGGGAGAGACAGGATCTTGTTCCTCTGACCTGGAAGTTCTCTGTCCTTGAATGGATCATCCACCTCTGTGCTCTTCGATCTGGCATCACTTTCACACACTGGAGTCTCATAGCTGAAAATCGAGAAGAGCACAAGCTGAATTATGTGACACAGCTTTAATGACATCACATGGTCACCAGTGCGTTGTGCCTTATCTGCTTACTGCAGGGGAAACCAATAAACCTGCAGAAGAAATAAGATTCTCAAGCATCTGTCTGTTTATGGACAGTCAGCAACAGCAGCAGAAGTGGAAAGAGAAGGAAGAACATACTTTGAAGTCCAGTACCAGCTACCAACTGAAACCCACGAAGATCACAAGGCCCTCTTCCATTCCTTGTGGGCATAGGCTGTTATTTTTTCAAAGCTGTCCATGCTCTACAGAATCACTGTATCTATCAGAGTTTAGGTCCCAGCTCCTACTGGCCTGTTTTTACAGCTTGCCAGACCCACCGTTTGTTTCCAAACTCCAAGTGAGAGAAGATTCTCCAGGTAGTTTTAAGATACAGATAACTGAAAAAAAAAATCTATCACTTGCTTAAAATTTACCAATTCACAACCAAGCATTCTTCTAAATCCATAATGGTCAGGATTCAAGTGGCTACAGCATGGAATTAAAAAGCAGATGATAATGCAAAGCCACTAGTGCAGAGCCTTTTCACTGCTCGTGCCTATAATCTGTACTGAAGCAAAGCATCAGTTCCTGACACCTCCCAAAAGCTTCAAATCACAAAACAAAAAAGGCTGTTTTGCATGAGTACCTAACACAGAGAAGAGTAAGGACAGTAGTTTCTATCCACCAACTCCTACGGAGAGGGAGCTGCATAGTAACACTCAACGGGAAACATCACATATGGCATTGCTAGCTCTAAGGAAGGTAGTGCAGAGCTGACTGCTCTAGAGTGAGGAACTGATTTGATATTGCAATAGGTTGAGGTTTTTATATATCTTATCTTCTCCAGCACCTCACCAGGCCTGCCAATAGCTCTTACCGAGTGGAAGTACCAGGCAGGGGCCGTCCCGTGTCCACCAGGACACACCAGCAGTACCCAGTAGACTGGTGGCATTGCACTGGTTTGTAGAGTCCTCCAGGAGCACACTCAGGGATGACAATACCCTCACGGGGATTCTGCCTGGCCTCCTCCAGGGCGCTCTGCCTTTCCTGGTCGCAGGAGTGAACTTTCTCTGAAAGACAGAGGGGAGGTTGGAGGGAGTGGGGAAAAAACCAAATCAAGATCACTTTCCTCTGTTCAGCAGGATATAGGTATCCTTCACATCAGGAGCCCTTTGTGTCTGTTTCCTTCTCATCAAACACCAGTATGTCTAGATCCCTAGGAACTCAGAGCCTTCTGTGTCGAGAGCTTTCTCCTACATTTAGCTGTGGCACAAGATTATGGATTACAGACACTGACTGCCAAGTGCCCAGCATGTCAGAAACAGCAGGAAAAACTCTTCCTGATCACTTGGGTTATGGAACTCAACTATCAGATAACAATAATTCACTATTACTGCAGCCATGAAGTGAGCATTTCCCAGATTATGTTTTTGCAAACTGATGGATCCTAAATTGTGACTTGTATTTTCCGCTTAAACAAAGAAGACAAACACCCTGCCCTTCCCCACACTCTTCCCTATCAACCTGCTCCTCTTGGGATCACGTTGGAGAGATACTATTATGTTGTTATGCTATTATTTTAACACCTCCTTATCCAGTGCAGACAGCACCTGCACACACCTCAGCAGGGAACAGAATGGGAACAGTTCTGCCCACACTGCCATCACCTTCCTGCCCTGGAAAACAAAGGGCACCCAACACTGCTTCCTACCAAGGGGTAGGTAAGGCCCAGTGCCTTAATAACTTATTACACAGAAAAGAGTATTTCCAAAGACATCAGAGAACAGAGTAGAGAGGTAGTTCTTTGGCATGAGCCAAAGAACAGAAGAAGCCCAGAAGTGTCCTCTTCTTCCCTAGCCTTCCTTTTCCTTGCAGTTTACTGTGTTTCTTCTTTTCTTTTTACACATAAGGCACAAGACCCATAACTCCTTGCCACAGGCAAGAACTCCCTCAAGCTTTAAATACAGAAAATTCTTCAACATGGACCAGCAACAAGACCACAGGTTCATCCCAAATCTTTAGATGTTTGCACCATCAGCCAGCAGACACGGCATGACCTCAGCATCCCTGCTCTCGGGTCTGGCTCAGCATACAACTAACATACACTCACTCTTTGCTTGTATTTTGCCTGCCTGTCTGTACACCATCAGTTATGTCTTATATTTTGGTGATAAATTATGGTGTAGAGAGTAATTTTTGTTCCATTATTTGGGGAGCAGAAGGGGTACCAATTCACAGCTAGAATTCCACAGCTTGGTAGCAGCAGGTACAACAAAAAACTCCAGCAGATCTGCACAGTATCCCCTCAGTACAGCATGCTTGGGTACCAGAAGAACTTCTACTGGTTGAAATTGAACTGTAGCAGCTGAAAGAGTCTTGAAACCCAAAATGGCCTCAACTCTCCTCAGCATTTCAGATCACTGTCAAGGCTGGGAATGTGAAGGGCAACCTGAACTTTGCCACACACAAACCCATACATTCAAAACACAGAATAAAAACTTTGAAGTGTCAGCAAGTCTGACTCAAGCAGAGAAAAACTTGACCAGGAAGGAGCAGGAGGGGATAAAGTCAACAAAAACTGAAAGGGAGCTCAAGCCTCAGCTGATATTTAAGCTGACTTCACTTTGCTGACAGACTTTCATATCTGAAAAAAAAAAAAAAGACCCCGCAACTGTTCCCAAGCTGTATGTGGACAGAGAAGTCATTGAGTGAGAGGCTTGCAGGCTCTCTAACAAACCACTTACATCAGAGAGGCCCCCTCTTACCCACAGTCTGCCAACACCAGTTGACACCTTGGCCATCAGGTGAGGTGAATCATTCATGCAGCTTGGGAAGCAAAAAAACAGGGGCAAAATTCCATATCATCTTTATATTATAAGCAAAAGAAAAAAACTTCTGCTAAAAAGAACTACATTCCAGGAATTTTTCTATCTAAATCCCCAAAGCTTTCTGAGTGCACAAAGTCAAAACAAGATTTCTCAAGTCCTTTGAGTCTTGTAAAACTAGCAGTAAAATTACTGAGAAACAAAATACAGTGGGTTTTCTTTGTTTGTCAGAACAGAGAAATATGTTACTTTTAGTGAAATCAAGAAAAAAATAATAAATATCTTTAATGAATTAGTATCTTATTTTACATACATTTGCAGTTAGGTATGCAAATTACACAAAATAAATGTACATACACACACATTTGTGCTACGCCATAAAAAAAATGAAAAAAACTTTGTGCACATATTACACAGAAATTTGCGGGAACCGAATAGTCACAACATTTTACTACCAGAATATGTAACTAACTGGTAGCTGTTTCTGTTTGAACGGTGTTTAAAGGCTGAGTGAAACAAATCTTAAAGCCTTTGTTCAGTTGATATCAAATAGATATCATGATGCAAACTCTGCCACTGTCACCAGAATTCAGTGGCTCATCATTAGCAATGGCGCAGTACAATTGAAATAGCAGGGAGATCACACTTTTCTCATTTCTAGTATACATCTAGAAGAAGCTGCTATGAAAGTTCCTCCCTCCATTACAGAGTTCTACTTTGTCTCTTTTACATGCCCAAGCGTCTCAGCTGACAGTTCTTCTCTGAACCCTTTCCAGATCCACCATACCTTTCCTGAGCTAGAGGAGATCAGAATAGCAAACACATTGTGGAAATAGCAAACAGCCTTGTGGAAAGTTCCTTCAGTGACATCTGTCTAGAAAGCAGAATGTATTAACTAAGAGTAGCCCCTGGAGAAGCTCTTTCCTCCAGGCTACCACTCTAACAGCACTTAATTCCCTTAAAAAATAAACATGAGTATTAACAGTTGGGGTATTCAAAAGCCAGCAAAATCAGCTGGGAAATCCATACCATCAGCTTCCCTAGTATGGGACTTGGCATGAACTGCATGCACTGTCACCCTGAAAGATGGTCTCGTGAGTAACGAAGGGACCATCAAATGCTATCCCAGCTCCAGGACACTGAAGACTGCCTGTTCCAGTCAAACTGCTTACTGGAAACTTCGCTGTTGTTGCCAAGGCCACGTTCATGGAGAATAGTGAAAGCCTATGGCCAAGCTAGAAAGTTTAATTCCAGGTATGAAATTAGGCTGTCATCTTAGGAAGTAGCATATATTTATTATACTCACAGGGTACTTAAAAGCCTATTCCCTGTTAATGGGAGTTGCAGGCACAGAAAGATAAAGAAAGGTTTTCCTTCTTTCCCTAAACTAAGCATTTAGAGAAAGAATGTTTAAGACAGCAAGGTGAACACAGTCTTCCTAGGACAAAAAACAGTATTATATCCATTTATTTCTTTACTTTAAAGGCACTGTCACATTCTGCTGTTTTCTGCCATCTCTGCTCTTTCTGAAGACAACCATCAGCAAAGAAACTAAACTTGCCAACTTGCTTTTGCTGGGGAGCAAAACCTTTGTAAGACAGCAAACCTTATAAAAGATCCAATGACAGTAAAAAAAAAAAAAAAAAAAATTAGGGAATGTATGCACATACACAAAGCTGAGAATCACTGGCAGAAATATCCATTTTACCTTAACTGCTCAGCTCTAAAATCTGTTTGTTCCTTCTTACTCTTGGCTGCTTGTAACACTCATTAAAACATATTTTTAAAGAATTGCCTCTGAAGTCATGAGGTATTACAGGAAAACACGGCTTGGACATCTGCAGTTGCACATTATTTCTGCAACAATTTTCCCCTTAGTAATGGCCTTCTGAGAAATACATGGTCAGATTCATAAAAAGGTCTCTCATTCCTGGTCCCTTAAGTACACACATTCAAACATATATCTAGTGTTTGCACAATAAAAATAAAAGTGATGGATGAGGTAAAGGACTCATCTGACTGTCTAATAAACTATATGGTTATTAAAGAGATGGGGGGTTTGTGTACTCTACAAAGCTGTTTGTGTACTCTACAAAGAGAGGGTGTCTAGCAGCACCTAGCCAAAGGCTTGTGCTTAACAGTTCTCATGCTCAGCTTGCAGAGCTAGATGCAGCCAACATGCTGCTCTGGGGACAAGGCAGCCTCCTCCAGCTGCTCTCCTGACACATAACTCTCGTTGCTATGAGAGCCAAAGGACCAAGCATGATTCACTGAGGCTGTGAGGATGCTGTGGATGATTTGGGTGGGACATAAGGAAGATATGCCATCAAACCACAGCAGATTATTTTTTTTAATATTGCTCTTCTGCACCCACAATTTTTTTTTAATTGACAGAAGAGGGACACGGTGACACCAAAATCAAACACCCTGGAGAGTTCTCTACACCCTTGAGACAGCATTTCTTCTTCCAAACTGGGCAAAAGAGAGGATCTAGCCTTCTTCCTCTGTGCTTCTGCCCAGCCCCAATGAACCTATATGAATAGCCTAACCCCAAAGCTACAGGCCATGCCAGGCAGGGCAGATTTCCTTCTCTTTCCCTCCCTCATTTCTTTTGAATAGAAATTCTGTCTGGACCAGAGAAACTTTTCCCATGGAGTTCCCACAAAAAGCTTCAGTTTTAGTGAACAAGCATTCATCACAAGGGGAGGAAAAGGTCTTTTACTGAAAAATTCTTGACCAATCCCCAATTGTTAGTGCTGCAACAGGAACCTGACTTCAAAATACTGTTTCAAAAAAATAGAGCACATCTTCCCCAAATTTTTTTTGTTCAACTCCCAGCTTTCCCCTCAGTGAGCAATTAGTGCAGCAAAGAACAAAGGGCAGCAGAACAGATATCTAGTGCCAAGTTCCTATTGACATCCTGTGCCAACCCAAACATGTGGACTAAATGTCTTTGTGCCTCAGTTTTCCTCTCAGTGAGAAAAAAGTGTTTGCCTGTCTCCCAGGGGAGCTTAATTCAGACAGGGTTGATTTCTCATTTTTACTTAGCATCTTTACACTGCTGTGGAAGAGCCCTGAACTGGTTATTTTATCACAGCACGTATGCCAGCTCAAAGGTGCTTTTACATTGTATAAGGGAGTTTTAATGTGAACGGGATCCAGGTCCAGTCCAGAAGAACAAGTGCCTCATCCCAGTAAGGAGATTACAAGAGCTGTGGCCAGAAAGCACAGCCTCATTCCACAAAATAAGTTCAGCACAGGTTATATCAGCAGTCCAAATCTGCATCCTTTACACCTCAGAGGGGAAAGAGAATTTGAAAATCCTTGGGTACGCACATGCACAAGTGCTAACAGGACTAGCAAAGCAACGCAGTGAATAGGCACTAGCTGCCTGTTCCCTGAGCAGGGCTGTGGGTGGAGGGAGAGAAACAACCCCTTCTGTGTTTACTAGGAGCACAATAACAGCTGAGCAAATACAGCTCATGGGGATAGCATAAATCTCTCCACACCTCTGTTAGTCATCAGAGCTGATACCCACTCCACCCTGTTCTGTCTGGAACTGTGGTCCCTCCAGAGTATTCTGGCTAATATAAAGGTAGAAAGAAAAATAAGGCTTGCAGGTGCTCCCACACTGTACCAGTTGAGCAGTCCTTGCTTTACCTTGGTACTCACTCCATTTCATTTCTCAAGGCATAGGCTACACAGAAAGCAGATGCTACATGTTCCAGCAGTGAACAAGTACAATGCAAAGGTTTAACAGGTTTAAAAAATGCATTATTCCAAGTGGTTCATTAAACTTCAGCTATCCAGGAACACGTCCTTCCCCTGACATTTTATTCCTGCTCCAAGAGATAAAGCTGCACTGCATTCCCACCACTGTTACATGATGAGAAGCCTATTCAATATCTACCCTCTAGCTTGAAATAAGGAGGACTGGCTAAAGGAAGCACTGTCTCAGGGATTAGAAGGACTTTCTGATGCTCAGCTTGTGCTCACTTGGCAGAACCTGTAGTGCTGCCCAGCTAAGAAAGGAGTCTTCTCCACAGGGTTTCCAAACCACGCAGGAATAAAGATCCCCACCCGGCTCATCTTGAAACCTGTCAGTTGAAAGCAACCTTTCCTTGCAATTCTAACTCAACTGCCTTTCAGGCAGGCCTTGGACTCTTTCTACCATCCCATCTCAAGCAGTCAGTCACAGAGTCCTAGCTCTCCTAAAGCTGTAGTCAGACTAGGTGAAGGATGGCAGAAAAAGACCAATGCTTTTTTTATGGCTATAATACATCATCCTGGAAAAAAACCTGCAAACATACAATGCATTAAACAGAGCTCTGCTTAAATTCTAGTTCATTAGAGCATATTATAAGTTGTGTCATTCTCATAAGCAAACAAGGAAAGTGCAGACTGTATACAGTTACCATGAGATGTCTAGCACCGCAGGTTAAGAAAGATACGCTCTCCGAGACAAGAGATCTCAAAAGTTCTCTGTGAAACAGTCCAGTTTAGAAAGCTATCATGAGACTTGTATCAAATTAAATGATCCATTTGGTTAATGGAACAGAGTATCCAATTTACATATTGAACTTCAGGAAAGAATTCAAAGTCACCTTGATAAATGGTTTTAAGTCAGTGTGATCACAACTTACAAGTACAAACTATAACAACCACCAAGGAGAAATCCAGCGCATTGAGAGGAAATTACTGGCGAGACAGCAAGACTTGGAAAAAATTGGTCAGGGACTTAGGTAAACCACAAAAAAAGTCTGCAACTTCCTGACATTACAAACAACAACAAAAAAGTCAAAACAAGAGAATCTAGCTGTGGGATGTAATGACAAGGGCTTCACATAAGAAAGGGGCCCTAAGGACTGGTGATCTTTATGTCAGCCCTGTGTACAAGCTCTAGGCATTGCACTTTGAGGGAGAGGTGGACCATTTGGCAAGAGGGCATGAGAGAGCAAAGGGAACAGGCAAAGGTCTAGGAAACTTGATCTATGAGGAAAGGCCAAAAGAATTCAATTTGTTTAGTCTAGGGATGACATTCAGTCTTCTGAGACATAAAAGCTGTTCTATAAAAAAAAAATAGATAGTCATAGATTTTTTTTTTCTCCCATGCATAGTTCAAGTAGCAGACAGCTTACTTGGAGAAAGGAGATTTAGGTTTGATATAAAAAAGCCCTGGTGATTAACTGTTCACTAATTGGAAGAGGCAGTGGGTTCTCTGTTGCCACATTAGGAGCAGGTTACATGTGTCAGAGCTGCTATTAACTAGATGTGACTCCAGGTTAAAACGGGAAGAACAAACTACATGATCCTTTCAGGTGTTTTTCACTCTCCTCATACAGGCTGAGAAGCTCCAGCGGATCCTCAATGAGTGAAGCAACCTCTTTGCTAACACAGATTAAAATCTTGAAGATATTTGATCTGGTTTAAGTTTCCAGATTTTGGGTTCTGATCCCTCCCACATGCACCTGGATTCTATATGACAGCTGTAGCTGTGCAGTACCTTCACATTGACAACAGTTTCCACACTCTAAGGAGAGAAAGTTTGGCATCAAAATGCAGCCTCTTCAGTTCTTGATATCAGGGTGGTTCCTCAGCAGTAGAAAAGCTTTCAACCTTAGACACTGCCCTTGTCATTCTGATGCAACACTACACAGAGTCTGTGTTTTTTGTTCCCTAATACCTCTTTTCCATTTCACATAGTTTCTAAGCACTGTGAGCTTGAGGCATACCTAGCTTTGAGATAAGCCACCTGTCTCTGAACACATTTATTTTCCTTATACTCCTTTTCCACTGCACTCTTTCCACACTGAGGAATACTGTTCAATAAAACAAGAAGCAATAGGTGTTTCCACTGGAGCCTTAGCTTTACTGGGAAACTATTTTCACTTCCACACCTGCTTTTAATAGTGCCTGGAACAACTAGCACAGCAATTATTGGAGAACTTGACTACCTCTGCTGGCTAGAGTATACAAGCATGCTATTTTTATGGTATTGTACATGTGCAATTATAGGACACCAAACAGAAAGCTTTTGGAAACTGTCACAGTCAGGTAAAAAGCAGTTCAGACTGGTCTTCCTACCTACAGCAATGTTCTTTTTTATGATACTACTGGTGAGTAAAAGAAGGCAAGAGAGACAGGTTTATAGTGCGATGGGCCTTTTCATGGAGTGATAGACCAGCTTTTTCTGGTAATATTTAGCACTTTACAAGGAGGCAGAGGGAATTGCCTCTGACAGGAGTGCTAGCACTTACTTCTGGATATTTAGCTTGAGTCAGATGTCTCTGGGCAGAATATTCAGGCTTTGGAAGTTCATGATAACATGGAATTCAGACATTAGCCATGATGAGTTCTCACTTCATCAGTGTCATGAGACGGCTATAGCCCTCTTCCATGTTCTGGCTTAAAAGTCAAAGGAAGTACTATAGAATGATACTACAGCTGAAGTTGATGATCCCAGTAAGATTTCTCTGAATTGCAGCCTTACATAGGCGATAGCCCCTCCATCTGTGGGAGCCCATGCATTCTGAGGTCTGAGCTCCAGAGAGAAGCTGCAGCTTTGTGCTGTTGGAACCTGTCCAGTGAGCCTAAGGTGAGGCGGGAAACTGATGACACCAGGACCACAGACTTCTCTGCATCATAACTAGTGAAACCAGAAAAATGCCATTTCATTCACCCAGAGTGAGGTCAGCCAGTTTAACACCTCTTTCTCTCTCGAGTGTTCCAGGAGATTGAATGCTACCTTGCTTTTTAAACATATTCCTGTCTCTTTTTTTGCCTCTGGAGGTGGGTTCTCTGCCCAGCCTTCTTTCCTCTTTAGAGACAACCCTTGGGATCTTCTACAAAGAGGCCTTTCCATCTACTTACATACTGTCTCATCAGCCTGAAAAGTTTGCACTTTAGCCACCCCTGAACTGCAGCACAAAATGTACTCCCATGTTCCTACTGACCACTTCCTGATTTTGGTGGTCTGGTAAAATGCAAAAATGAGATGACCACCAAGAAAAAGGGAACATGAAGATGGCAGTCCCACCTCCTTCCCAAAATATACACAGGACTTCAACAACATGATTCACAGCTCCGATGACATCAGCTTGAAAGAGAACACAGTCAACATACAAAGAGGTGTAGTAAGGTGGGTGTTGATCTCTTTTCCCAAGTATCAAGTGAGAGCATGAAAGCAAACAACCTCAAGCTGCACCAGGGGAGGTTTAGATTGGATATTAGAAAAGAAATTCTTTATCAAAAGAGTTATCAAGCATTGGAACAGGCTTTCCAGGGAAGTGGTTGAGTCACCATCCCTGGAGGCATTTAAGAGACATATAGATATGACAATTAGGGACATTGTTTAGTGGTGGACTTGTCAGTGCTGGGCTAATAGTTGGACTTGATCTGAAGGGTCTTTTCCAACATAGATGATTCTATGATATTTTCCCATGCTGCTGCTCCATAAGCCCTGCTGATATTTCTGTGGGGCCTCACATTTCGCTTATCTACTCACTCTGTTTCCAAGACCCACTGAGAACCTCTTCACTCTAACCTTGGCACCAAAAGACGCCTTCATGGGAGGAGTAAGGCTTTCCAAAGTTCCAGAATGCAGCTCTACTCCTTCACAGCCTTATGCTGTACTAGGCAATACCCATGGCCTTCTTGGACAAAGCTGGGGACAACAGATGCTCCTTAGGATATACTGATCTGTGTTCTGAACCTTTTTTTTCCTTCAGTTGTCTCCTTGCAAATCACTTGTAAGCTCCACCAGGGTTTTTGGGTTCAGGAGAAGCCTAGGTCTAAATGTTTTCCAGAGGTTATCTAGGAGCTAGTAACGACAGATACTTTGAAACATCTCCTCCTTGATTGTGGTACCTCAGAAATGCTGTGAAGTTGACAGGAACATTTCAAGAGAGGCATGAAGGTGAGTCAATACACGCAGTTTATCTGCAGGCAGCAACTGGATTCAAATGGATGTCTCAATTGCAGATCCACCAACAAGCCTATACTGAATGCTGCTATTACATACAACAAGGAGCTGCTATAGAATTACTTCAGCAAATCAATGCAGCCCCTTCAGTATGAACCAGCTTCTGCTAAAAAAGCAAAACAAACTCCACAAAGTTGACCACACTCAGTTTGTCCTTGCATGTCCAGGTAATGCCTGGTGCTGGACCTTATTTCCTTTCCCTTCCCCACCTAATCATCAGTGGTTTTAAGTGAAGGGTTGTTTTTTATTTACGTTTTTATCCCAGATTCTTATATCTTTGCCCCTCTCCTACTGCTCCCCGTCCACTCGCCTTAACTGGCAGCTGCAGAGTAGCAGTTATGACTCCAAGTCTAAAGTAATTTGTTTTCTTTCTTTGGGGGATAAGGAGGGGGGAGTGACTGAATTCTTTGGGAATGATTTATTGCACAGCACTCAGGGAGAGCTTCATTTATTTGCCTAGCTGCATATGGTTTAACACCTATGGTTGCATGCTGATTATTATACAATGTTATTTTTCCCACTTGTATACTTTGCACCTTTTCATAGAGCAGAGTAACTGGTCCCCAATGGCACGTTATTTATGACTTTGTTTGCTGGCTGTCTGGGAAGGGCCCTGGTCCTGATTCTTCCATTCCCCCTGCCTCTGTTCTTCACCACACAAACACCTGTCCCACTGAGACCGTGGGAGAATCACACTTAGGCATCACACATATCATACCTTCTCAGACTTCTCATAACTTCCAGGAGGGAGAAAGAGACAGAGGCCTCCCAAGCAGCAGCCAAGACAGGAAAGGATGCCCAAACCACAGATGGAGCCAGAGGGAAGGGCGGGATAAAAAGGAGGGAAGAAACATCACATTTTGGCTTGTAAGGAAGCAGGAACTCAGCAGATAAGAGCATAGATATTTGTTGTGAAAATGTAATGGAATTAGTAAGTTTTCATTTTATACTCAACAGGAGTGAGCTTCTCTTGAGATTGCTTCATTTGATACCAAGCCAGAATCTAAATTAAAATTAATTCAAAATCAAACCAAACCAAACACTCACAAAAAGAAGGGGTGGGAGAAGTAATACAAAGGTCTGAAGATAAATAGTTGTGGCAGGTAGGACAATGAAGTCATAGATTTTTAGCCTAAGAATTTTGACAGGTCAGAGGAGCACTCTGTTGGGAGGCACAGACTCAATATGCAGGACAAGAGCTGGACAGGACACTTTAAGAGAGCATTGTAGAAAAGGCAAAAGCTTTCTGACACTCTTTCCCTCCCGTGAGCTCTTGTTCTTGACACCATCATTGACACTTTTTTCCTCTTAAGCTATTGAGAAATTCAAAAGCCACAAACTAATCCCAGGTGTTATGCCCAGAGGAGACAGAAGCACCAAAATGTTTATCAAGAAGGACTGCAGTCAGCATTAGAATATCATTCACAGGCACCAACATTTTCCAGTCCAAATTCTGCCATAACATCTTATTCAGATGTTGCTAAAGCACAATTATGCCTGACTACATCCCCTTTTCAACCAATCTGCTTTCCTGCCGAAGCAATAGCCATCTCCTCCACTTGGTATCCTGATTAACACTAACCAGCCACAGATTTTAGGAAAGAGCCTACAGTCCTGTACGAGACATCTGAACAGTAACATCAACACAACTGGCATGGAGAGGCAATAAATTTGGAACTAACACAACTCGTTTAGTAGTAACAAAGTTAGAGAAAAGCAGCAGGAGAAGTAGAAGTCTGTGGCCTCACATGTCTTCAAATAACAAGGTGGAGAGAGCTGTACACCAGAGTAGGACAAGACAGCTAAACAATAAGGCTGCAGATAAAGAGATAAAGACAGGTGAGAACTGCCACCATTCAAAACACTACTTTGATTTTCAAGAGCCATCTGAATCTACCTGTGGCTCCTTGTTCTCTGCAGCGTTCCACATTTTCAAGGCATGAGGAAATTTGCTCCAACTTCAAATAACTATACATTCAACGCAAATAGGTGCAATGTTTCCCCATTCTGGAAAATAATATAGGTGTTTAAGCTCCTTGGGTTTATCCTCACTTCTGAAAAGGAAAGTCCTAATAACAAATTAAACTTTTGTCCAAACAGGGCTATTTTTGGGGTATCCCACCAATATTCCTGCCATATTCTTTTTCCAGGGCAAATCAGCGTGCTCTGTATGTGTACATCCTGCTATATGTTAGTTGGGCTCACCTGACTCAAGAGGAACTACACTGATACTCAATATAGGCAAAAACAGACTCCTTTTTAATGTATGGTATCCTAGAAAGCCTCCATTTGGCTAAGGCAACATAGCCATGAGTATATTCTCCCTAGAAGCAATCAGTATCCCTGATCATTAAGAAAGGCATGCAGCAAAATGGTCCTAGCTGAGTATTAGAGAGAGGTTTTTTAGGGGTGCCCATGGGTGTTTTCTTGCCATTTTTTTTCCCTGCAAGTACATAAAAACTTAAAGGAATACAGACAAACCAGAGATCCCAGATCCTGTTAGTACACTTGATAGAATCACACCCCACCTCACTGTGCAAATTTCTGGAGACAAACTGCCCCCAACAATACAGAGCCTCCCTTCAGGGTGGATGGCAGGGTACATACAGACATGCAGTATTCAAGTTTTTTCTCCCTTTGAAAAGCCCTTAAGTGTGGACTCAAAGTGGACTCAATTAAGAAAAAGAAATGTGAATACCGCCATTCCTGTTTTCAAAGCTCATTCACAATTATACTCTGTCCACTAAGAGTTCCTGACAGAAGAAAGTGCTATCACTGGAATGCCATCATGAGATGCCTGCACAATGCCTGGATGCCAGAGCTGAGCAGAATAGGCCACATGGAATTGGCCCTCATTCACCAAGTAAGATTTTGAAATAAACAGCTATGAGTTTTCTCTTTTCTTTTTTTTTTAAAAAACTAGGCACACACACACAAACCTGTCTTCAGCTGCTAACCTTAATATATTACTCATTCTTCCTTTCAAATAACGTCATTATCAAAACCTCAGTGACTGCAGAATATTTACTTGAGGCTGCTACTGCTGGTTTCTCCAGAGCTGTTTATTTTTCCATGCATGGGCTCATTACATCACTCTGTGGTTTTCTTAAAGGTTGTCACGGTAAGCTGGATGCAGGCTGGAAATTCTTGCTAACTAAAACCAAATCACTAAGTGGCACAAATGAATTTGGAAATAACCCAACTCTGGAAATGAGGAAAACCCCTGGATTCCTCAGTGGAGATGGGGTGCTCCTAAACAAGCAGCCATTACATTTCTTGAAAGTGGGAAACATCCTCAAGTGTTTTCCTAGATTAAGAACTGTAAAAAAAATAATTTGGACTATTGAAGGCTGGAATATTGAAGGCTGGAATGGGGAGGGAGGCAGGGGGCTGAAACAGAAAAAGTAGAATGAAAAGAATGAAAATACAGTTCCCAGCCATGCTGATTAGAGAATGGTCATCACCTCCCACTCTGGCAGTGTTAAAAATGACATGCCACAGTAATATTGTGTTGATCTAGACCCTTCACTTGCCCCCAAACAAAAAACTGACCTTTGGGCAAAAAGAAAAAAACACAAAACCCTGACAGACAAATGACAGTTTGTAAATGTTAAAAAAAAAAAACAAACCAACTTTTCTGCTGTTCAATAGTCCATATGTTCATATTTTGGTTCCTGCCTCTGGCTGAGAAGATTTGAACCTGCATCTTACCCTACTGAGAAAGGGATCTAATTTTTGTCATTTAATTCTTCAAGGTGGGCTGGGGTAACAGCACTAGCAATCCCTCCTATCAATGCAGTTTTACTGAGAGTAGAAAAACTCACTGGACACATACAGATTCTCAGTCAAGTGCTCTAATAATCACCAGACTAGAAGTCATTCTGCTTTTCCAGATCCCTAGCTTAATTAGGATTTACACATGCCAAGCAAGATGCAAACGCTCCAAAAAAAGAGATGAGTTTCAGGAGAACGTCTTCTGTTTGTCAGCACTAAACAGAAGGTAGAACACTCAGATTTCAAATGCAGTTCTTGAGATACAGGTTGCATATGGAACATGGGGTATTTACCAGCTCTGCAATGCTCAGCTGCCTCGTGAGTGGTTCACCTAACACTGACCAGAGACAATGACAGTCTATTTGACTCCATATAGTAATTCTTAAATTCTCCTCATGGTTGATATAGTGATGGTGCTTGCTTTCCAAGCTGTCCAGTATCAGTGCTAATTAGAGAGGAGAACAGGTCCTCTGACAATAGTATCTGGATTTCTCTTCACTGCAAAGGACAGTGCCATTTAACCAGGGCAGGGAGGAGAGAGAGGGTTAAGCATTTCACTATATAAACTCCTAGAAATAGGAAGTGAAAGTTAGGCTGAATATTACAAAAAGAAAAAACCTGAATTTGAGTTCAGAGAACAGAGCAGCTTCCTGTGGGAAGAAGTAAAATCTTTATTATCTAAGGCTATGCTTAATTTATGCTACACTAGAAAATGGTGCTCTTTGTACAGTATAAACATTCACTAGCCCTAAGGCAGTAGATTAGATGACCTATTAGATCTTTTCTCTCCTCCAGTTTCAGTGATGCAATTAAACTGCTGCAAGAAGATACCAGGCTATATCTGCTTCAAGACTGTAACTGTAAACCCAGATAGACAATACAGTTGAGGCAACACCAAACCCAAAAATCCAAATCTTATGCCAGTAAAACTTATCTTAGCCCTTTAAAAATAAATGAAAAACCACAAATGTGCCGAGCACCAATATTTCAAGATGACAAGGGTCAAAAGCAACTAAAAACATCCCCCAACTTTGCATGCCCATCTCATGACAGCTGTTTCATCATATACAGCCAAGACAGTCTTGAAGACATTTGAAGAAATGTGATTCTAAATTATAATCAACCCCCCCAGTTCTTTACTGTTTGATCCCACCTACCCTATATTGCTTTTCAATATATATGACAAGGGATGAAAAGAATGAGATACCAAACAAGGGGACTAGGCTTCACTAGTTGAAAGAAACAGTCCAAAGTAACCCATACCTAATGTCAGCTAATGCACAGCCCTAGGCAGCATTTATAAATATCAATAATTTGTAAGAAACCGAGATGTTTGTGTATCTGTATGGTCCAACACGGAAATTTGGGCATAAAAATTAGTTATCTAGTCTCTTAATGAGACCCTACAGTAAAAGAGTGTCAGGGTAATCAGTAAGGTTGGGTTAGATAAACCACACATCTCCTTTTAGCTTGCTGTATAAATCCCAGAATTCTTGAATTTTCCAGAAGATAATTTGTTTTTTATTTGTAACATGCATCTGCAATAATTTTGTTTGAATAACAGAACTGACATCAGAAACAATTGAAAAACAGTGGACAAAAACAAGCTCACAAAGGGAACTCTCTTGTGGACAAAATTCCATTTCACATCAGGCAGCTTCCTGACTAAACACTCAGTGATTGCCTTTACAACATGAAAGGCAGCCTACTTTGGCTCTGTCAGGCCAAGAAAGGGTCTCCAATAAAAGACCCTCCTGCTTCCAAGTCTTTTTGTAACCTCTTAGCACTGACTCTTCTTTCCATTGCAACTACCAGGATTGCTGCACTAGAAGGAAAGTTGGTCACCAAAATAGGAAGGACCCATTATACAGGATTTTAATATTAAACCGTCACTCTCAATTGCACTGTGAGCTGTTGGTTGTGCCAGAAGCTCACAAAACAGAAGCTGCATTTGCTTTCCCCTGGAAGACATCCCTAAAGAAGGATGCTGATACTCATACATCATCTGAATCTTCTGGATGATTCCCACTGGCAGATCTTACACAGACCACCCTGCTACAAAAGCAGTTTGGAAGTGAGGCACAGGAGACCTGTTAAAACTGTGAACAATGACGGACATCCTCCTGCTAAGAGATCTTCTCCACTCTGCAGCAAGAAAATTTCACCCAACCTAGCACCCATTTCACCCTGCAGCTGGGAGGTGGCACAGGAAGGCCAAAGGAACTGTCATGAATTCTCTCTAGCTAATCCAGAAATACCAGGTGATGGGGTACTTCAAGATATCATGATCTATCTGTTCAGGCAACTGGAATTATTCCCAGAAGCCAGTTCTAGGCATATTTGTTTCATAAAATATGCAAAATAGTAGCATCTCCTATTCAAACCTTAAAGTAAACCCATGGCTTCTTAGGGCAATTTTGTTCTCTTATTCCCTTAAATTTCTTAATTTCTTCCACTTCAGTTAATATATATCAGATAGAAACCATTCTTACTAATAATCCATAACTTTCCTCATCAGATTCTCCAGTTTCCTGTGATTTCAGTAACTCCATACCACCATTTCACCCTGCTCTCCAGTCTCAAGTTTTACACCCTAACTTCACATCTTCCTGCTTCCCATTTTCCCACTTATATTCAGGATCTCTTCTTGGTTGTTTTTTACACTTGGGTCTTCCCTCATCCGCTCCATTACCCACAAAATAGTCTCAACATTTTCTTAGGCCCAGACATAAGTAACCCATTTACAGTTCTGAAATTATCCAATCATTTCTCTATCAAAAAATATCCCCTGCAGTGAAGAATCTTGAATTTTCTAGAAAAAAAAAGCCCCTTTCTGTATTTTTGCAACAGCTTAGACCAAAGCCACAGCCCAGATCTTTGAGCCAAATGCATCAGTTTGTATATCCATGCTGAACAGCAAACAGAAAAAAGATGACAGATGACTGGGATGAATTAACAGATCAGGAAAGTAGAGATTCCCCAGTTATGGTTTGTGGAAACAAACACCCTTCATCACATATTGTCTGGACACAGAAAAGGATGTTATCTGAAATTATTTTATAATCAGACTTCAAGTCCCAAAAGCACCATGACAGCTACCATGAAGAAAGAATGAAACAAGAACAGATGGTAAGAAACTGCAGACTAGTTAAAAGAAATGGGATTTTTTTAGATAGAACATTACCTGAATTTCTTATACTGGAGCTGTTCAATTTGGAATCTTTGATGACCAAGTGCTTAATCCAAAGGGTTGGTGCTGTGATTTCTGAAAGAGAAAAAATAACATCTTTTAGGAAACTACAGCAACTAGTAAATACACATGGTTGTTAATCAGAATCATATAATGGTTTGGGTTGGAAGAGGCCTTAAAGATCATTTAGTTTCTACCCCCCTGTCATGTGCAGGAACACCTTCCACTAGACCAGGTTGCTCTAAGCCTCATCCAACCCAACCTTGGTGAATTACAGGGATGGGGTATTATCCACAACTTCTCTGGGCAACCTGTTTCAGCGCCTCACCACATTCACAGTAAAGAATTTTTTCCTTATATCTAATCCAAACCTATCTTGTCAGCTTAAAACCATTAGCTCTTGTCCTGTCACTACATGCCCTTGTAAGAAGTCTTTCTCCAGCTTTCCTGTAGGCCCACTTCAGGGACTAGAAGGTGCTATTAAGGTCTCCTCAGAGCCTTCTCTTCTCCAACCTCAACAACTTCAGCTCTTTCAGTCTGTCTTCACAGAAGACAAAATATTCGCTACAACATTGCCTTAACTGATCCATCATCTTTGTAGAGACAGGTTCATCTCCTGGTGAGGTCTTCCTCCTCTTATGAACCACCATTTGTAAATCTTCCACAAGGCTATCTCATTATCTTCCCATGCCAGGGAGTACCTCTCTCCTGGCAAAACATTTTTCTTCCTCCCTCTATCCCCCACTTCCTAATTCCTCAAGTCTAAAGCTTTTCTCTTCAAGACTTAGAGATCTCAAAGGTTATATTGTGTGCTATAGTATATTTTGTTTCTCCTGAAAGTACATACAAAACTCATATTTTAAAAAGTCAATCCAGATTTTAAATATTGCTCTAACAGCCCAAGAAAAGCTGGCCACAGTCAATTCCCTGAAACAAGCAACAACAAAATCTGAAATAAATAGGCAGAGACATGAAGATATTTCTGGAAAGACTTGAAAGTCAATCTATTAAAGAAACAAGTTCTGGTTAGAAAAGCATGTCTGATGCACTAACCAAGACATCCAAACATAAATTTGTGGGGAAAAAGTGCTTAGAGCACCTCCTCTGAGGTGTGTTATAATCAACTTCAAGACACATCAGAACCTGCCCTAATCCACAGAAATTATACAAACTCAGCATTTGATTAGAATTAGCAAAGAAGTACTTCATACCATGGGCTAGAGCACCTCAAGTGGCATTTTCAAAACTGATATTTTTGGGAAAAAAAAATCACTTTCCTCAAGAACACACCTTAAATAGTTCCTCTAAGAAGTTTTTGCAAAAGTTTTTCTGACTCCCTTGCTGACATTTACATGGATCTGCTCAGCAAAGGGAGAAGCTGGCTGACTAGAAGAGAATTACAAGAACATAAATGGAAAAAAAAGAATTTCCCCTTCCTAAAATATTTTCAGCTACATTGATTGTAGGCATTATAGTAATCATGTTCAGGGCATTTTTTTTACAAGGAAATATGAGCTGAACACTGTTAAGCAAACTTTTGCTACTGCTAGAATATTAAAAATTGCCCTATCTGCAGGTTTCACTATGCTATTTTAATCAATGGATTTATGGATTATTTCTATTTCCATTTTTGTGCTTCTCCTCTTCCTAACTCTTACCCAATGTTTAATTTGAAGTTGTTCTCCCAATAAAGTGCCAAAATCTGGGATGAAATTTAGCACTAACTCTGCACCATATGGACTGGATATGTCTAGAGCTGAAAAGGGAGGGACAACCAAAGTCAATAGATGCTGAAGAATGAACAAAGGCCTTTAGAAACAGAATGGTGCACATCGTTCAGTGAGGTTGAAAGGTGCACCAAAAGGACTTCTAGGAAAAGAGGAGAAAGAGAAAGAGAAGGAAATTATTCCTTTGGAATCTACCATAAAAATGTATTTTCAATCCAGTTCACTTGGTCCTTTTATTGGAATACAGGCAAGCAACACAGACTCCTCTGAACAACAGATAGGTGGATAGAGTAGATTACCACAGAACTAAGAGATGAAGTTTACTAAAAAGAAAAGATGTTTAAAGAAGATATCTCCAGGAAATTACTACACCTTACATATTGAAATTAAATAGAGGGTGAATGCAAAATAAACAGAACCTGGAAGTGCAGGAGGGAATACAATTTTTTTAAAGCTATAGCAGGGATATTAATGAAACAGTCTTTAGCAGAGGAGAATCTTGTCCTAAGACTCACTATAAACATCTCTAAGACCTGCATTGTAATTATATAATTTTTAAAGAGATGGCTGATTTATAATTTAAACCTTGGAGAGCAGAGTTTAAGTTACCTGATTTACATTATCTCTGGCCCTGCTCTCTTATGCCCTCAGGAAGGATTGCATGAAGTGGGAGGAGAACTTATGCCTGAAATATGAATTTTCATTATCCTCTAATGTAGGTGAAAAGATGAGAAAGGGGAACCTTTGTCTTGGAGATGTTGGGGTCTAAGAGGTATCACACAGTTCAGGGGAAGCTGAGTGTATTTAATGCCTTTTGAAAAAAGTCAGCCCCTTGTGTATTGAAGGTGGGCAACCAAAGGCAAAACACGAAAAAAAAAAATCCCATTTTTATTGTCCATTCATGGTGCTATCAGCTCCACCCTGACTGCCTGATTTTGAATATATAGGTTTACAAGAACCCATCAGTTCTCAAACCCAATGAAATGGAATGGGATCTGGACTTCAACTCCTTTGAACATCTGTGAAGATTCTAGACCCAACAGGTGAATGGATAACACTTTTGCCCTTTTCTGTCATCTGCCATTTGTGTCAGACTTGAAGTACAAGCCATCCCTCAGGAAGACCTAGCCAAGGCATTGGGAGAGTATTCTAGTGAAGTAGTGCAACATATTTGCTCAGATAGAATCAAGGGATTGTTCAGGATGACATCCTGAGGTGTCTAGTCCAACCTTCTGATCCAGACAGGGTCAGCTAGAAGAACAGACCAAGTTGCTTAGGATTTTAGAATCATAGAACATCCTGAGCTGGATGGGACCCACAAGAATCAAATGCAACTCCTGGCCCCACACAGGACAGCCTCAAGAAACACACCATGTGCCTGAGAGCACTGTCCAAATGCTTCCTGAACTCTGGCAGGCTGGTGCTATTGACCGCTTCCCTGGGGAGCCTGTTCCAGTGCCCAACCACTCTCTGGGTGAAGAACCTTTTCCTACTATCCAAACTAAACCTGCCCTGACACAGCTTCATCTTGTTCCCTCTGGTACCATTCCTGGCCACCACAGAGAAGAGATCAGTCCCCACCCCTTCTCTTTCCCTCCTGGTGAAGTTGTAGACTGCAATGAGGTCTCCCCTCAGTCTCCTCTTCTCCAGGCTGAACAGACCAAGTGACCTCAGCCTCTCCTCATACAGCTTCCCCTCAAGGCCCTTCACCATCCTTGTTGTCCTCCTTTGGATGTTCTCTAAGAGCTTAATATCTTTCTTATATTGTGGTGCCCAAAACTGCCACAATATTCAAGGTGAGGCCACACCAGTGCAGAGCAGATCGGAACAATCATCTGGACTGGCTGGTGATGCTTTGACTGATGCATCCCAGAACACAGCTGCCAGAGCCAACTTGCCCCTGTGCTTTATCCAACTGGCTCAGAAAAGAAGCACAGAATATCACTTCTCTGGGCCATCTGTTCCGCTACCTCACTGTCCTCATGGTGACAAAGTTTTTCCTTATATTCAGTCCAACCATTTTGTTTCAATTTGTGACTGTTGTCTTTCATCATGCATTATTATGAAGAGCCTGGTTCCATCTTCTTGATAAATTTCCCTGTCGATACTGGAAGGCTACTATTAGGTCCCTTTTAAAGACAAATTCTTCTTACTCTTCCTGGTCTACCCACTTTAACAGACTGTTGGAGGCAGCATACTCAAAAAGTAGTGGATTACAAAAACCTTTGGTCAGACACAGAATAGGTTTTCTTGTTCTTATTGTTACAACTACCAGTGAAATCTAGTTAGTCCTATTTTACTAGCAGAGATGACAAAAATACAGAGTGACACACTTAGAAGAGGTTATTCATCGATGCATAGCTTGATTAACCTGTCTGTCAGTCTTTTCTCCATATTCATAAGGGACACTGCTAATACAACAGGAAGCCATTGCATTAGTCATTCTCACTCAAAGTCTAGGAGGTAAGGTCTTGCATAATACATTGCAACATTTGTGAGAGGCAATCTTTCATCACGCAGTCCAAGCCCATTTATCAGACTTGAGTTCATCTACAAATCAATGTGAAGGTTTTTGATTGAAAATGTTTTTCATAGAAGAGAGGATAATACCTTTTTTTGACTCTGCCTGTCCCCAGAAGGACCAGAAAAGGTCTGTTCACTATACCACGTCAAGAACTTTGCCCAGTTCTATCTGAACGACCAAAATGTTGAACCTCTCCCAGAAGGAGCTTCTGAACAGGCTGTATTAATCACAATCTCATTTCTGCGTTCTACTAGTGCATTCTTTCCTTTGAATATCTATGAGCACCCTCTCAGAGGAAGACTTAAAGGTCAGAAGTTTGTGATTACAAACAGTAATTTAATACAGTATCAGCTTGCTGCCAGGAGGAACTTTCTTTTGATATAAACAAGACACAGTCAGCATGGCTTCAGTCTCCTTTGTTTATTTGAAAATGCTTTTTGCTCTGAGGGCTTTGCTGTTTCTTAAGGCTCACAAGAAGATTCTTACGCATCTATGATCACTAAATGAAAGTGATAGGACTACAGCATCTTACCATTAAATAAGTTATTTTAGCAACAGTAAAACCCCACCCCATCACCTATTTTTACAAGAAGGCATGAAATATCAACAGTACAGTACCACCTACTTTGGCTCAGTAGCCTCCATTTCTGACTTCGACCTGGTTTAGAAAAAAATGTGAAGTACAGCAGACCACTATGAAATGCATAGGCTTTCCCTCACTGCCTTATGATCCACAGTTTCAGATATGTCACAGAGTGGTTCATGCTTTGGCCCGCAGCTTTACTGTAACGGCTGTGGGTTTAAAACTGTAGAAAACATGCACTACTTCTAAGCAATATGCAAGATATAAGCAGCTGCTACTAGGCCCATTCATTACCAAAGGACCACTATCCCCACTGGTATTTATGTTTGTATGTGCAAAAGGCCTGAACCCTCTGTGATGACAGCCGTTTTATCCTTGTTTAAAGGCTTCCAGTAGACTGAAGTCCGAAATTCCCTATCCAAAATAATACAATTGCAAGATTGCCCATTTGAGAAGGAAACTGCCTGGGTGGGCCATGAATTAAGTGGGCCCAGGACAATGACTTCATTTGCTTAAATAGTGTGTGCGTCAATGAAAGCAATTGCTAAATAAAGAAACCTCCCAGCAATTTTCATCCAAGTCAACATTCACAAGCTGCGGTTTAGCATTACCCTTCCTTTTGTGAAGCTGCAACACATTGCAGAGCTTATGAAACTCCCAGTATCATGAGGGTGTAGATAGCAAAGGGGTAAGCACAGTCTACAGGAAGTTGCCATTTCTGACTTGATGCACCTTTTTTTCACTTGCCCTGACACTTT
Source organism: Myiozetetes cayanensis (assembly GCF_022539395.1). Classification (NCBI taxonomy): domain Eukaryota; kingdom Metazoa; phylum Chordata; class Aves; order Passeriformes; family Tyrannidae; genus Myiozetetes; species Myiozetetes cayanensis. The sequence continues at coordinate 33,309,693 of NW_026087853.1, read as the reverse complement.
TTACTCCAAGATGACGCCAAGAATCTGGTCAACTGGTGTTATTGTTGGATTCCAGAAGAGTAGGGAGGATGTAAAAGGATTAGGGAAATGCCTGAGGTCCCAAGGGCACTGTGAAATTTGGATAACTTAGATTCACTGGCTTTTCTGCTTTGCAGGATAAAGAAAGCATTTAAGCCATAAATCCTAGGGTAAAGGGAGAGAGAAGTAGCTTTTTTTGTTGTTATTTTAAGTGATGTTCTTACCTTCTCCATCGAAAATAGGCTGGGTTTCCATGGTAGGCGTTGGCTTCGAACCATCATCTGAATTGAGGGTTAAAAAGAACCGAAAAGAAACTACCATTATTGAGGTAAATACTATCTACTCTCCAGTACAGTTGAATGATTGGGATTTGTACATGGCCCGGCCAAGTCCAGAAAAGAAGGAAGACAGATAGAATGAAATCATTTTATGCTAATAGCAATAACATTTACATAAAACATGCATCAAGCACTAACCTTAGACTTTAAAAGCCTCCCCCCTCCCTCCACAAACCACTGGTGTGTATCACCTGGTAGTTTCCCCTTGTTGCACTGATCAAGCAATCAGCTTTTTAGCTTCACATCACTTTACTTTCACACAGGCTATTCCCTGGGACAGCAGAGGTCTGGAGATTTCTGTCCCATTGTGTCTTTCTCCTCATTCTTTTTGTCCAAAAGAAAACTTTCCTTCTGAAACTTACCTGTGTAGAACCTGGAACCAGTATTCACTGCAGAGCTGTTAGAAAGGGATGGTCAATAGCAAGTCTTTTTTCTTAATATGACTGCATCAAGGTGTACTCTAATTGTAACAGGGTGACAATGTCTTCTAATTGCAAAATTGTGGGAAAAGGACTTGTCTTACATTAGGTTTCTCATGTGCAAGAATGCTCCATGTCTTCTGACCACAATTCTTTCATAATTAAAAGCTTCAACCAAAAAAATGTTCCACAGGAAATATAAATCTTCATATTTAGAGATCGACCACAGAGCAAAGTGTTCAGTTTACAATTTCTTTGGCTTAGTACACCTATCCATCATATCTACAGGTCCAGCCTGGATTCAGGCTAAGCCTAATTTCCTCAGGGCTCAGAGGGAACTGGATTTCAAGTCCCAGCTTGGAGCATCTTTACACAGCACTAGAATATTGGCATAGCTTTTAGTGAGGCAAAATTTCTGACTGTGAGCAAGCTTAACTGGAAAAAGCTGCAGAGCAAAGTCTCTTATTACAATGCAAGATTAGAAAATAGAATGTTGTTGGTATTTAAACTAAATATGAGAATAGCCTAGTATATGGGGTTTGTTTGGCCAGCTTTTGTTAGTGGTGGGGGGCCCTACTGGGGTGGCTTCTGTGAGAAGCTGCTAGAAGCTTCCTCCGTGTCCAGCAGAGCCAATGCCAGCTGGCTCCAAGATGAACGTGCCACTGGCCAAAGCCAAGCCAACCAGAAATGGTGGTAATGCCTCTGTGATAACACATTTAAGAAGGAAAAATAAATTGTTGTGCAGATGTTATTTCAGCCAGAGAACAGTGGAGTGAGAATATGTGAGAGGAACAACTTTGCAGACACCAAGGTCAGTGCAGAATGAGGGGCAGGAGGTGCTCCAGGCAGCAGAGTTGAGGTTCCCCTCAGCCCATGGTGCAGCCCATGGTGGAGCAGCTGTGCCCCTGCAGCACACGGGGCATCACAGGGATGCAGAGATCCACCTGCAACCTATGGAGGAGACCCACGCTGGAGTAGGTGGATACCTGAAGGAGGTTGTGAATCTGTGGGAACCCTGGTCTGGAGCAGGGTCCTGGCAAGGATCTGCTGACCTTGGACAGAAGAGCCCACGCTGGAGCAGACTTTCCTGGTAGGACTGTGGGCCTGTGGGGGACCTATGGTAGAGCAGCCTGTGCCTGAAGGACTGCACTCTGTAGAAAAGTGACCCACACTGTAGCAGTTTGTGAAGAACTGTTGCCCATGGGAGGGACTCACGTTGAAGAACTTCATGGAGAACTGTCTCCCATGGGAGGGACCCCATGCTGGAGCAGAAGGACTCTTCTCCCTGAGCAGCAGCAGGATAACCCCCATTCCCGGTCTGCCTGTGCTGCTTGAGGGAGAGGAGGTAGAGCTCAGAAGGAAGGAGGGACAGGGGAAAGTGTTTTTAAGATTTATTTTATTTCTCATTATCCTGCTCTGATTTTGTTAGTAAAAACTTCAGTTAATATCCCCAAGCTGAGTCTGTTTTGCCTGTGATGGTGATCAGTGAGTGATCTCTTCTGGACCTTATCTCAACTCATGAACCCTTTGTTATATTTTCTCCCTGTCCCGTTGTGGAGGGGAGAGAGCGGCTTTGGTGGCTGCCTGGCATCCAGCCAGGGTCAACCTACTTCATCTGGAATTGTTGGGGTTTTTTATCTTTTGAAATAAAGGGACTTAAGGCTTGCAATTTCTAGCAACTATTTTTTGTCACACCCTATGGGCAAAAATGACACTAGGCATCAAAGTGGGCAGTAACCTAAAATGTAAAGTTACACAGTGAAAATCTGTTGGAGGAAGGAGTCCATGCCAGAAAAGTTATACTTGCCTCCATCTCCATGGCCAACAGATGCACAGGGCAAACAACATCTGGAGGAAAGGTACATGGGACAGAGGTAGCAGTAACTGCCCTTAGCCTTCCCTTGTATCAGTTCCATTTACAAAAGTAAGAGACCATTGGAACAGGAAAGAAAGGGCAGAGGTGGAAAACAGAACCTTGTAGACTTTTTTTACCCATACCTGTATTTGCAGTTTTATAAAGTGAGTAAAAGCCTTAACACCTCTTCCACTTTTCCTTAATTCTATCCATTTCCACAAAGTAATCTAATTCATAGAAAGCAAAAACATGCTGATAATTCCATCTCAACCTCACAGATACACTGAAGTAAAGGAAGTTGACAGAAATAAGCGAGAGATGCTCTGTTGTCATGTTCCCTCTTCATCATTGTATTTGGTTTTATGCTTAACTGCAAACATAAAAAATACTTGGAAGAAAAAAATACTTACCATTCCTCAATCAACTCTTGTTCTGAGCTTTCATGTTATTGGGCATTGCCAGTTACATGGATAGGCAGTACTTTTTTTTGTTTTCTTAAAGTTTGAGGAACTGACTTGGAAAAAAAAATCCTGAATATTGTTTAAATTACAAGGAAGAAGATTCTGTCCTTTAAAAAAATCTTTGGATAAAAGTAAATAGCTGATCATGACTGTTTTTGTTAGAGTAGGCTGCTCTGCTTCTGCAAGATTCCAGAAGCCACAACTATGGCTTGTTATTTATTTAAGATGACACTTTACACTGTAAAAAAGCAGTGAACAATATGTAATTAGCACGACTGGTTTTACAGATTGAGAAACCAACCCAAAACTGCTGAAGACACTCATAGAACAACTGTAAAGTGAATAATTCTTAAGTTATACAAAAAAGGAAGAGACCTGACATAAAAAAAAAGACCAGTACGATAATAAGTTTCTTCTTATTGTTCTCATGAATGCTTCTGCACAAAGTAATTACAGAAATGCTTTTCAGATTTAAAGCAGCAACCCAGAAGGCAACAGTGGGAAAAAATCAGAAGTGGATTTGAGCCACAGCACTTTATTCAAACCATTATGAGAACTTTGGCAGAACTAAGGACACTTCAGGTTCAGGGCAGTTCTTTTAGGTTCGTGTATGTGAGAACACAGCAGCAATTACAATTTGTGAAATACATTCTTCTTAAAGAAAGAGAATTTTGCAGCAGCTTATTTATGAAGCTAGGCATTACGCAACTGAAGAGTATTAAATAAACCCCTCAGTTCAAAGCTGCTGTTTAAGATAATCTCGGTAAAACGGCTCAGTGAATTGCACAATCATTTCCTTACTGGGCTACTAAGGCCAAGTTGTCACTAAGTCCACATTGTAGCAGCACCCAGTACAGTATTAAGGGTTTTGCAAATAGATGGAAGTATAATTACTCCCCTGTTGTTAAAGCAAGTAGAGTTCTTTCATCACACATACAAGAAAAAATGCAATAGACAAGAGCCCTGTAATTACAATCACTATTTTTCAAAAATCAAAAGCCAAGGATATTTCTGATTATTTTTTAAAGGTCATGAAACAGTCACATAAAAGACAAAAATTGCACTTCATTAAAAACACCATGCTCACTTCCCAGGTGCCAGCTTCGTACTCTGAAATTACCAAATCTTTTTCCTTAACTGGAGAATTCTCAGTAGGTCTCAGTGTTTCAAACTAGCTTATGGCCAAAAACTTCACTGTGGTTCCCATTAGACAGAAAATAGATATGTCAAAATTTTACAAAACTTTGATATATCTACGTATTACCCCCAGGTCTGGGAGTGTTTTATTAAGTATTTAAAAAGACAAAAAAACTTGTGTTTGTGCATGGGGTCTTACTTGTCTACTCGTATTTGATTTTCCTCTCATTCAATGCTCCATTCATCACACTGAACATTTGTTCCACTGGCCTGTTTGCTCCTCATAAACGAGGAATAAGTCCTATTTTACATACCTGAAAATTTTGAACAAACATTTTGTATTCCTTAAATAAATATTGCAACATAGAACAGAAAAAAACAGGCTACTTCAGAGACCTAGGGCCTCCTGTAATATTATATGAAATACAGAGGATATTGTTACTTTGGGTACAAAGATAATGAAGTATGTTCACTGGGCACCACCTATTCTTTTTTTTTTTGTTATTTCAAAAAAGCTATTAAATTTCACACTTCCAAAAGAGGCATGTAACTGCAACAGTTCCTTATGCACAGCATGTCACAAACTGAGACATCAAAGAGGTCAAGTGTTACTTCCTAATCCCTCTAGATAGCAATGCTTCCAGATCAGGAACTCATATAATGCAGAACCACTTCCCTTGGTTGCAAAATATTTCAGAGCCTTGGTGAAGAGTTCATTGGCATACATGTTTTACAACACAGCTTTAATGCCCATTTTCTTTTCCCAAGACCACTGAATACAGATAGTATCACTCAACAGAATACTTCTTCTTGGGACAACATTTTAAAGCTACAAAACTCCTCTCCAGTAAGTCTCCTTTTCCTACAGTACACTTGTAAGAGTTAAACAAATTTTTCTGGCTCCATTGCTGTCAACTTTAAAACGGTATTTTTACCTTGCCTCAGGATAAGAGTAAAATAGGCAGGTCAAAATGAGACTCTGTAAGCCATTTTCACATTAAGACACCATGGCTGTAAACCAGAAGCCCACTTGCACTACTGCTGTCAGAAGCTCATAAGCAAGAACAGTTTTTATTGCATTATCCTGACAATCACTCAGACCAGGGACAATTACTTGCATGTCCTGATCTACTGTTAGTGCTGGGCAAGAATTTTATGTTCTCACCAGGATTCTCCTCCGTTACCCTTATCCTTGTAGAATACCTAGCAAGGATCCACATCTGAAATGACTGCAGCATACACTGGGGTTGAGGGACAAGGAGATTCAGTTCATGCAAAAGACAGCTGTTAAAGTGATCTTTTTGCTGTGAATGACAAGCACTGAGGTCAGGAGCAACTCTTTATGTCAGGAGAAAACTAAACTCCCTGCCATAAAAAAGGCATTAATTACTATGAAAAAATGTCAAGTAACTGCCTGCTGTGTGAATCAACCTTCTTACCTCAAGCCACCTAATGGAAGCCAGATAAAGGGGAAAAGTTAGGAGATAAAAGTGATGTACAGAATGTTGAGGTTGCTTAGGAAGCGTATAGGTCTTGGTCTGTTAATGTGATGATGCAAGTATACAGATGACTTTTGCAGTGGGTCTACCTTCCTGGGTAGGAGATGTGATATAGGTAATTAATTTTGTGTTCTCAGTGGAACTCATGTGACAGTCTGTAAATATTTATTCCATTTTGAAGAGCCCAGCTGCTTATGGAATCAACCATCCAGGCCTTACACAAAATTTAGTCTTTTTTGAAAGTCTACAGCATGTACATCAATAGTTCCCAGACTTGAGTCAGCCTTACAGAATAAGTAGATGAGAATTTTAAGTGCATGGTTCTGCTCTGGGAGGAGCAGAACCAGTGTCATGTGATTCCTTCACCTATCACCACCTGGTTTTGGCTGAGCTATTAGAGAGCATAGCTGAAGCTAAGTAGGCAACTTAGAGCACAGAGAGCCAGGACAGCAAGCAAATTCTTAGGATGCCCTGTTCAATGCAGCAAAGTCCACCTTCAGCAAACCTGTTAAGCCAACATGAAGGGAGAAGAGCTTTCCTAAGCTTCAGTACTCCTGAATACATACTCATTTCTGCAGCTTTAGTAACTCTGGTCAAAAGAGCAAAAACTCGCCAGGCCAACTAGGCTTCCTGTGTCTGTGCAGTTCCTGAATCTTGAAGATGCAGTTTTACAACTTTGACATATCTGTGTATTACCCCCAGGTCTGGGGGTGTTGTTTTAAGTATTAAAAAAAAAGACAACAAAACTTGTGTTTGCACTGCAGGGGGTCTTACACAAAAACACGTGTTCCTTCCAGTATTGTAGGGGAGGAGCAAGTTATTGCCTTAATCACAGCCCTTCCCTACATCAAATGAAAAGATTTCACAATTAATTTAATAGTCTATGCAACTTTTATGCAGAGACTTACACCGCCAATATAAGTGCAGAAAGTTAGCATTCATGCCAAAAAAATTATGAAATTCTCTACAATCCAGCCAGTCAAGATAATTTCGTGCCAAGCAGCTGAAATGGAAACACACCAGTGCAGATAGACTTCCCTGCCAAGTTTTCACACTCCTTTCCACAGAATTATTTAGGTTTAAAAAGACCTTTAAGATCATTAAGTCCAACCACTTCTATGTATGGAGATCCCACAGCTGTTAAGAAAACAACCTCAACTTTTTAAACCAAATCAGCAAAAGCAAGTTCTCACTCTTTATTGCCTTCATTTTAAGAAACAGTAATAATGTGCTGCCTTTGGATATAACCACCCCCAAACACTTGGACATGGACCAAAATACAGCAAAGTTTTGCTTAAAAAGGTGAAAATATGCCCAAGTGCTAAACATGCAAGGGCTCTGTATGGCTTAATGATCTCCTAACTGTAAAGATTGACTTGCACTGTCATTGCAGTAATTTTTCTCTTCTTACATCAACTATTCTGTATGCTATATGGATGCAGGCAGGCTTTACTTCAGCACTGCATTCCAGATAGGATGAGTAGCCTTCCCCTGTGCCTTCTGGAAGGCATTAGTTCCCCCCACTTCCTTCTCACATCTCCCTTGCAGGTGCATCAACATGAAAAAAGCCACTCAAGCCCCAAGGACTTCGTGGTCCAATGTAGTCAGTGTGTTTGTTTGGCAGCACAATTCTTCGCCCTGCAAGAAAGCCTATCCCATGCACAGACAGCTGGAAGTAACTCTGACCCCTGTGACACAATTCAAAGCCTCCTGTTTGGCTTTTTGATTCCTGATTGACACATTCACTGCCAGGCGGAGATAAATGCTGCTGGGAGGACAATGTTGATCTGCTCCAACTATTCTTGTGAAGGATTTTTTCAGAATAATAAACAAAAAACATTGGTGTGCCTAAGTCTCTGAATAGAACTGGAGGTAGACAGAGAGGGGAGTGGAGTGCTTTACAGAGGCTGGCGAGTCGATTGAAGAGTTAATTGTTTGGGTGTACAATGAGTTTATTCTGCCCACAAACAAAGAGCTCCCTCTTCCTGGGCCTGCTCCTTCAAAAGAAAATGTGTCAAAAGGGGTCTGGAGCAGCACTCTGTTAATATAATGCTCTAGTCTCTGGAATTCAGTGGCTTTAAAACTGCCAAATATTAAGATTCAGATAGAATCTCTCTAAAATCCAAAGTTCTTATTTACTGTGTTAAGTTCTCAAGGTACTTCAGTAATTAGCCAAAACAAACCTGCCCTCTAACCAATAATTCTTAGCAGCTTTTAAACACTTTCTTTTGAAAAATAAAGATGAAGTAAGGTATTATTCTTCAAATATAATGTTGTAGACACCTTTCTTAACATGAGATTGAGTTTTATATTATTTCACATAATTTAAAAGTGGCCCTGAATGTCTCATATTTGGGAAGATGGAGAATACCAGTCCACAGACCTTGCACTATAATAGGTCAGACCAACACAATGGCCAAACACACCCCGTGCCTCTGGGAAAGTTTAGATCCAGATTCAGATTTGAACTTTGCAGGTTGAACCAAGCCCTATGGTAATTACCACTCAAAATACCTGACTCACTTCTATAAGTTATGCAAACCTTTCTGAAGAAAAAGATTGTCCCAGTACTGCTGCATGGAAGACAAGGCAGTTGGAAACTGAGCAATTACAGTTTACCACTTTGATGGTAACACTTAAGGATTTTGGTGTCAATGCAGAGACGCATATGTTATAGGAACAAGCAGCACCCATAAAGCTGAGAGAATTAAGCTGAGTTGTTTGTGAACTTTCTGGTGATGTAAATTTGTACTTGTGAAAAGTTGTTGTTTTAACACACTCATTCAAATGTAGCACTCCAAATAACATTTTTCCTCAGGTATATGAGCATGCTTCCAAGCAAAAGACAAAGTACCTTAAAATTATTAAAGCTACTATTTTAGAGCACTCACCTAATTCAAATTTGAGACTCACCCTTTTCTCTCCCCTTTTTCAAGCAAAGATCTCAACTATAGTACAATGAATTAATTTAGGAGGACAGCAGGGAGCCACAAGTTTGTGTGATCTCTCTTTTGTTCTAGTGAGTAATAAATGAGGGATTCAAAACCTCAAAACCTGTAAAATAAGATTTCTTGGTTTGCAGCCAGTTTCTCTCCAAATTGTAAACAGTAAACCACAGTCTTTAACAATTTTGCAGGCTTGGAGTTCTGGACAAGAAGCAGCAGTATCTCTCAACTAGACTGAATACAGATTAATTTGGAACAAGGAAGCTGCACAGAGTCCTGTTGTTTGGAACTAGAATTCTCAGTTCATTTTTGGGCCAAAGTCCAACACAGAGATGATCTCTGTCAAAGCAATTTATACAAAAGATATGGGTTAGAAAAGCAGATGATCAGATTTTAGTTTGTTTAATAGAGCATTTTTGAGGTCAAATGCAAGGAAGCCTGAATGGAGAAGATCTGTCACTGTGCATAGGTTTACCTTATGCAGACTTTTACAGTTTGAAGACTTCACAGCCAAATTCCTTCACAAAAGGCAAAACAGGTCTCTTTGAAGATTTGGAAGTAGTAAGAAAAATAAATGCCCAAGGCTAGATTTGAACCTTATCTGTTAAAAAGGTGAAGTAGGTAATAAAGGTCAGGTTACTTTGAGACCATTTCCAGTCTAGAGTCACACAAAAATATGAAATCACTATCAAGCTGTGAATACATTGTTCCCCCCATGTCCTCCCCCCATTTTCAGAGACTTGTTATTCTCACCCTCCCCCAACACTCCCTGCAGCAGTTTAATCGGTGAAGTCTCCAGATTCTGCTTGGGTCATCTGGTAGGTTTTCAGACAGATCACAGCCTGCCTGTCGAAGCACAGCGATGTTTCACAGCTGCTAGCAATGTTCTGCATGGCTAAAGAGATGAATCTGCAACGACCATGGAGCGTGGCACTTCTCCTTATGTACCAGCCACAATTTCAGTGGCATAAAAAGATCAGCTACAACAACACATGGGAAGGCTATTGGAATGCTTACAAACTTAAAGAACATATACAGTCTGCAGAAAGAGACTCCTGAGGGGAGTAAAGAGTATTTTTTATTCAGCTGTGTACTTAAGCTGTTCTTTGAAAGTCCAGTGCCATCCCCCTACTGATACACATACCCGAGGAGAAATGGAGACATGGCTAAAAGAATCAGGGGGACTAGATGGGTTTTTGAACTGGCCATAACACATAGCACCAAAAACTACCCACTACCAAAATTCATGACTACTTAACACTTGCTGAAGAATGACGACATTTGCAAGTTGACAATGGCAGCTGGCTACAGAGATGGCACTCAGTTTCAAAACTGAGTCTCCAAGACTCTTTTGGACCAGCAGACACCTTCATGGGTCAAATAGCATAGAAAGGCTTTGCTGTGCTAAATACAATCCAGAGAGCTGTAAATCCAGTACTGCCCTTTTTTTCTACAGAGAAGGATCAAGATAATGAAGACGAGAGGAAGAATTGGAACAACCTTATTTTTCAGGGAGATAAGCAACTGAAAGGAAATAAAACAGTTGTAATAAACAGTGAATAAAGAAGAATTAGGTCCTGTATCTGTGTAACAAAAACTGTATCCAAGTGCATATCAGTATAGGCTACAACCAAATTATTTGTAAAAGATCATGCTAATCCATACATGAGATGTTGGGCCACCTTGTCCCAAGAGGGAATACTGTCTGTAGTTTAAAAAAAAAAAAAAAAAAAGAGAAAAGGGAAGTGATTTAGAAGAGGCACTGCCATACATGGTTGCTCCAGACAGTCCTGGCAGCAAGCTTCACAGGGAAACTGGAGAGAAGAGGTAGAAGACAGGAAAACAGAGTAGCAATATTATAAGGTAAATCACAGTCCCCCTTCAGCAAGAGTTGGAGCATACACTATTAGGAATGTTTGTTGGTGTGTTTTGTTGTCTTTTGAGATTTTTTCTTTTAATCCAAAGCAGAAACACCTCCAAAGTGTCAGCATTACTTACACTGCAGAGTGAGTGATGAAATCAAGGAATCAGCAATACCCAGCACTGAGAATGTTTAAAAATAGAATGATGGAGGAAAAGTACAGGAAGAGATACTTACCTTTTTATAACTTCCTACTTGGTAGAAGAACATATTTTTATCTCACTCTGTAAACAGTACGAGTATTATAGATACTGCAGGACTTTAAGCTATAGCGTCTTAATTTTGAACCATCTTCTGTTTGGCTCACTGCCTCGAGTGATATTTGACATAAAACAGGGAGCAAAAAAGTTTCCGCATAAAGAAATATTTTGCTTAAGGCACCATATCTCATAGCAAGATTTTTAGCACTTGACATTGCCCCAAACTTGGAGAGAAGTCTGCAAAAAGCTCTGTAGCGCTGTCAACAGCTGCCTGATCACTCCTGGCAAAAGCAACAACCACCATATGATTGTTTAGTTTAGCCTCTCTGGTTTTATTCTACCTACAATATATCATCTTTTTTCAGGACCCTCTGCTTTGATGTGAAGTATTCTCTGTTTCTGCACAGCCTCCCACCTAAGGCACCCTCTCCTCAACTACCTCTTCTAAAAGGCTGCTCAGAGTCCACAATCAACTACCACCTTGTCACTTCTAGACTGTGTAAGAGCCCATAAACTTGTGGAAAAGGGAGCACATCTTAAATGTCCACAAGGACATTGTGACTCTGATCTTAGACTGCTTTGCTGACCAAGGGGAAAAAAATTAACGATTGTTATTCAAGCTTTATATAGTAATAACCAGATCCCTAGCTGTGGGAACATTTTAGAAGCTACCTGAAAATATACAGTGACCTGGGGCACGGGGCATGAACAGTATGATTAGAATATCAGTCTCTCTTTCCTCTCTCGCAATATCACACGTTCCCTTTCACTCCTTTCCTTTCAGCTCTGGTCTCTTCAAGGTAAAGACTCTATAAATTCCCTCACATCTTCAAGGCCTGTAAGTGGGGGATGGAGACGGCAGCAAATTTCCTAGATCAATGGCCATTTGAAATTCAGACATATGGCTGAAGCCCTACAGCTGCATGTGTTAATTACCACACGTGTCGCCTGTAAAGCAGTCTGTTAGACACAAAAAGAAAACAGAAGAGGGGAAAAAAAGCCTTTCTGAGGGATTAAGTAAATAGTCTAAATTTTTGACCCTGCTCTCCCAGACACATGCCTGTGTGTAAGAACATAAGCTGCCTTCCTTTCTCCCAACACCTGCATAACTGAGGAAGCACAAGACCCCTTCCACCTCTAGCCATGTGCATTCAACATATCTCAAAGCCCCCTTCTAGCTCCTCATTCCCAGCCTCTTCTCTCGCCAGCCCCTCTCCCTTTCTCCTTTAGAGGACTAATTCCTGGCTGACAACCAGACTAGACTTGGGCTTACAATACGCCTTTTCATTTCCTTGCAGGCAAAGAGAATGGATACCTCACTGCTATGTCTGTATTGCATGTGTGCAAATGAAGAAAAATGGGGGGGGAAAATTGCTTTTTCCACAGGTTCCCCCCCGACCCTGATCATTAAAGAGGAGAGGTTCCGAGCTTCAGTGAGTGAGCACAACTTTGCTCTCTAACTGCATTGCCCCAGTTAGTTCACCTCAGGACATGAATTTTGTCTAAAGGACTGTTGGTATATGATTATGAGAGGAATAGTTTTTCTATATGAGGGAAGGAAAGGAGAACAGAGGGAAGCAGACAGAGTAACTGAATCATGCTGGAAGGACCTCCAAAAAAAAATCTAACATGCTTCAGAAGGAAGTCTATACATACAGAACAAAGCATCTCAATAATGTACACAGGGTATAAGTGACAATACATTCTCAACATTAAAATATTTTAAGATGAAGGTCATTACTTCAAGTTACAGACCGCCAGACATCTACAGGTGGACTGTTCAAAATGAACCAGACACAATGGAATTTAAGAACCATCATCATTTAAAGGCGTATTTGTGAGCGGCTGAACAGTCAAGTCCTTACAGAAATTGCTTTGCCGCAGTACCTTAAGGTCTCATCAAAAACTGAACACCAAGCTGAGCATAGTGACATGAAATAAGACACAGCCCAGAGAAATTCAATCTGTGGGGAAGACTTCTCCCATCCTTAGCGTTTATCAAAGCATTTTGCAGTACATATCCCTTGCTATCAACACAGAACAAAAACCCAGATGAGCACACAGAGGGAAGCTATTATTCCAGCTAGATCTGTTCTGAGAAGCTTTAATTCCCCTAGGTGCTGTCTCAGAAACTTGAACAAACATTAGGGTTGCTTCTCCAGCTTCCCCCTACCTTATTTACAAGCACACATGGTCTGCATGCATTCAAGTTTTCCCATTATGGTTTCAAAGTTTATCTCTCTTACAGAGAAACTTTGAGGTTCATGGGGCAAAGGAGTTGAAAGGAAAGTACTTCCAGCCCCTCAACTAAACACCTGCACCACGACAAAACATTTCCTGGTGCATTACATTGATTTGAAAGAAAACATTAACATTCAGACGTCTAGATTCTATAGATCATGAGAAGAATAATTTCAACAACTATTAAAAAAAAAAAAAGGTGTTAAGGTCACATAGATATAAAGTATTTAAACAATAAAAACAGTTTACAGATCCCAAATCTATTCCATTTCTCTGCAAGCTGTAATTGATCAGACATCAGAAATCCATGTATAGCACATAAACAGTTAATTATACCTTAACAGATGTTGCTTAATCAATTGTTAGTCTACTTATTAGATCTACTCACCAGGCTGCCCAATACTATGACTTAATCATTTAAAAACCTTTACAGCTGTCCTTAAGACGTTACAGACATGAGTCGTCTGTAGATTGCTGTAATAAAACTTGTAAACTACAATTTTATTAAGTTATATTATATAGACTAAACTACCGATTGGAACTGTTGTTTTATAGATGAAAGCAGAATTCTTGCATTGTATCAAACAAAATATAGTTTAAAACAGAATTTGCCTTCTGTTAACATTTGCCAATGAAACTTTCTTCAGCCTCAAATTTGATACATATGTTCTGAGGCCCACAAAGAAGTTTTGATGAAAACTAAACAATTTCAGACAAGTCAGTGATGTGGGGACCCAAAAGGATTGTGTTTAGTTCTACTGTTTATGTAGCAAATTTGAGGTTGAATTTTTCTTCTGGACTTTAATATTTCAAAAATGTGTTTGCTTAGAACATTGCTCTACTCTGGAAAAGTGATCCAGTATACAGAGTGTTGTGAAATTACATTCCTCTGTTCTGACAAAAATTGATCACAATTCCCAGTTAAAAGCTGGATTCTCTCTGCCTTATAAAATCTGTAATACTGGCAAACTACAATCTGCCACATATGTGAAATTGACTTGCTTTCTATAGTTACATTTAACTGGAATTTAATAAACAATTTTGTAGATTATATACCATATAGAGATAGCAGTGGGAACCAGAGAGAATTCTGAGTATCTACAAACTGGCAAACCTACTGATTAAGTTAATAGTAATTTTTACAGAACAGTTTTTATAATAGAGAATCAAACTTCAAATCCACAGCTAAATTTGCTTGGAAATACAAATATGAACTAACCAAAATCTTATGTGCTACAAATTCCCTCCACAGAAGTTTTTACTCACAACCCACTTGGGCTGCTACAGGACAGGTTTTGTTGCAGTAAAATCCCTCTGTAACTTCTCTGGTCACCTGAGTGTCCATACCAGTTTCATAGTACACATTTATGTTTCTCCCACAGAATATTTCCTAAACCCTTTAAATTTTAACAGTCACCATTAGCATGTGGTAGGACAAATCAAGCTTTTGCACATCTGAAAGATTTGGGGCACTCATGTAGCACACACAGAGCAAATCTGCTTCTTTCAGGAAGCAGACTTATTATATATGCATAGCACAGTGACTTTCCACACAGCTACACTATACACACTACTCTGTCCAAAACCAAGATGTTTGTGCACATTTTGAGTACACATGTATATTTTACCCATAAAAGACCCGACAAACACTTCAGCCCTAGTCTAGGAATACTACACGACAAAGTTAAAAAGTTCAGAAAACAATATTTGCATGAAAATGCTCCTTCATCCACACTTCTAAGTGTGTTTATTAAAAAAAAAAAAAAAAGTAACATAAGGGATCCAGAAGAATTGTTTGAGTTGCACTACAGACTTGCTGCCTACTAATGGTCTGAAAAAAATTACTCATAAGATGGTGTTCACCAGCTGGAACCATCACTTGACTTCATACTGCCCCAGTAAACTTGTATTTCTTTCATCATACTGATGAAGGCCACACTATATTTCTCTGTCTTTCCTGTATTATCTACTAACTGCTAAAGAATCAGAGCATTTTCTAAGAATTTATGAGGTCAGAGAGGCAGGAACAATTGGGCATTTGAAACTTGGTTTGTGTGATAGCACGGTTGCATTTCAGATTTGGTCAGTATCTAGATGAATCCAGAAAGATCTGGAGAAGGTAAAGACCAAAGCCCCAGTCTCAGGTTTTAGTCACATTTCAATATGTTGTTTTTGTCAAGATATTATCTGTCTTCTGTGAGACACACTAACCACTGTGGAGGCAGTGTCCTCCCCTCCCTGCCACTGATGGCAGGTGAATTAGTGCCAGCTGCACTTCTTAACATCAGCAGACAAAGCTTCCAGGTCCCCAGGTACAAGCAGTTCCATTGTTTACACTAGCACAAGCCATCCTTCACTTGGGTTTGCCTGAGGAAAGTGTTCACCCTTTACTGCTCAGCCTAATTACTGACTCCGACTAATGGTTCATTACTGATTCAGACTGCTCACTCTATTGGCTGCAAAACTAGGCCATTAACATTTTCTAGAGATAAGACTCTTGAAAAACAGCAGGAAGAAAGCCACAGAATGGGCCAACTTGCCCACAACTGTAGCCCAGAATTTCTTTGCCAACAAAGCCTGCCTTGAAACTAATTTCTGACAGTCAGATCCATAAAAAGGAACCCAATTCTATGTGTTCAATTGGCTGGAATTTCAAATTGTTCATCTTAGGTTTCTCAAACTGTTTCACTGTTTTGAATCACAGAGTAATTGCTCTTAAGCAAATAGTCCATACTAGGATAGAACCTTCAACCCTGGCATTATTAGCATTATTAGCACCATGCTCTAACCAGCTGAGCTAGTCTCAGTTTAGGCTGCAAATATATTGAGGAAAGATTTTTGCAGCTCCATGCAAGAGTCTTGTCTGCCTGTTAAGATAGTACACGTACAACAAGTTCAACCTGGGTTTTGCTTTCTGTGGGTCCATCAGAGCTCACATTTCACCAACTGTACAGGGAACTGCTGATGCTATTGCCAGCTCTTGCAATTGGGAAACAAGACAGGTCAAAACAGCCCTGGAACTTCATGCACTGCAAGAGACTTAATAAAAGAAAAAGGGAATTCATACCACTCAAGACTCTTCATGACTGACATTGAAAGTTACTCCAGCCCAAATTTACCCTGTAGTTGCATCATCTTTAAATCCCAGTTTATAGAACCAAGCCACCTTTCCCATTTCCTCCAGCTGATTTAAAAAATGGTATCAGCACCTCTCCCATAGGGCCCAGAACAGTGAACAACCACCAACAAACCAGTATCCCCACTTGAATATATTTCTTCTTCCAGAAGGAAGACCAAGTGACTTGATCAAGATAAGCAATTGCATGGTTGTTCTTTTACATCCCCCTGATTCCTGACCAGCCTACTTTTTAAAACCTTCTTGGTGACTGTAAAAGATACCACTCATTACTGCAATATGCTAAATCTGTAGCTTTAAGCAAAAGTCCTAGAACTCCACAGATAAAGTTTTTATTTTCTTCGTTTCACCTTTTTTTTCTTTTGTTTCAAAAGGGTGGCACAATTTCCCTTTGGCTGGAAAGGAACATTCTGCATTCTTTAGGCAAGGAAGAAATCCAGTCATGTTGGCTCTAAGGATGCCTTTCACTGCTGCTTAAAAACATTAACAACATCCTAGTGGGAGAGACTGGGGAAATCCAGACCTCTAGAGGACAGCACGCATTTTCCAAGAGTCTCTGGCCTTTCAAACTAAGCAGCAACTGGAGCAAATTAATGCAAGAAGCTCCTTATGAGAAATGACTGTACAAGTCGGAATAAAAAAGAGCAACAGAAATCTGCAGGGTTTGGATATCCTAATCCACACAAGAGTAATTGTATTCCCTGACAAAGGTCAGGGGAGCTTGTTCTTCACTTGTAGGTCGAATTCAGCATAGAAAGAATAGTGGTAAATGTTTGAGCTGCAAAGTCCACACAACAAGCATGTTCTGGAGAGCCTGGGTTTCTACTCCACCTCATGCAAACATGTCTCCATCTCCCCATGCCTGCTCTGCCTTTCAGCAACAAAGCGCTTCTCAGAACAGAACAAATCAATATCTGCTATTTTAAAATTTTAACTTTGGTGCTAACTTAATTTAAATTACCTTACAGGGCAAATTATATGAGTAACTGGCGTTGCATCATACAGCAATAGCAGCCATGTAAATATGGATAACCAGAGCATGGAAATTAAAAATAAAAAGTATCTCTTGCGAGCATGCTTGCTTGTTCTCTGCAGAGAGCTCCACAGAGCCACTTCTGGAACTACATGCCAAGCCACATGACCATAGAGCAATTTAATTTTCTTTTCATCAGGAGTGAGAGAGCCTGAGAGTGGAATTGCATGCTATCTCACATCTTCTGGTACTCCATCATACCCCCAGAAATTACAGCTAAACAGTATGGAAAAGAGGCCAAAACATTGGGAGAAAGACTTATTACCAATAACCAGCCTTTTCATCCTTCCAACCTTAATTTCCCTTTTCTAAAGGAGGGCTAATAGGCTAGTAAAGTCTTCACTTATTACCCAGTAGCTTAAGTCTATCCATCTGCACTATTTCTAAAGCAGAGTAGCCTCTATCCAGAAAACTATTTTTGCCCTGAAGAGTTGAAAGGCACCAGCATCACACAAAGTTTATTAGCTCCATATTTTACATTCCTGTATGAATGGGACAAAAGAAATCCCTTTTGAGAGTCTTAGCTATTACTTTTCCTCTTCAGAGTACCTATTCTGCGCTACATAATGCCCTTTGACTAAGAGACCCTCATCCAGGAATGGAAAGGGGAGTCTACTGTGCAGTGGGAAAATTCTAAAAGCTCCCAAGTCAATTTATATTACAAATTTTAGATCAATTTATACCATTTACAATTCTCTTTTCGCATGCTCTAAGCTCTAACTTAATAAAGGGAGTGATGAGGAAATACCAAGTTCAAATATTTTGCTCCTGTTTCTTGTGAAATCCAATGTCAGCTGCTTTCAAATCTAGAACAATAGACCAGGACTATTCAGGTAAAAAGCCTACAAACAGCCTCCACTCAAAAATAATGCAGATTTCAAGAGCTACTTGATTTGCTTGTACTTCAGGCTAGTCTATCAATGATTGCATTAGCAGAATAACAATGGATTCAGGAGCCAATTATACATTAACATGTATCAAAAGTGAGAAAGAGACTTCAGCATTCAGTATTAACTAAGTATTTTCCTTGCATCTTTCTTCTCCCTACCTTTTCCTAGACTACTATACACAAACATTAGACTGGAGAGCAGATATGCATAACTGCTCTGAACATAGCAAGCTAATCCCTCTTACGAGTCTTCAGGACTGGATTGACATTCCCAGCATGGAAGATGTTCCTCAAATTAAAGTATTGGCATTTTCCTAGGCTTGAAGTATCAGGAAGAACAGGTTTCGAGAGTTAGCACTAAAAATCCTGCTTCAGTTATCAAAACAGGTACTTCTCCCAAGAAATGGCATTCATCCTCACCAGCAGGAGTGAGGATGCACTGTTTTCCTGTAGTAAGGAGACAAACTCAAAAGTTTACTCTGAATCAGGGGTAGAGGGAAGAAATGTTGAATATCAGGGTGGGGAGAAGGCCTAAAGACAAATTTCACTGCTCCTCTGTGTGTATACACATACACTCACACAGTGGTCAACCCTCCCAAAACTATTACAATAAATACAAACCAGAGGACACAAGAGCTAAAATAGTCACAGCAAGAGAACAAGAAACCACCCAATGCCTTGCACAGGAAAGGCAAGGACTGACGACAGTAGCAAAGAAGGACCAATGCCTAATGCACAGGAGAGTGAGGTTTCCAAGCACAGTTAAGGTTTAATCCGGTGCTGCTCCATCTTGCCAGAGGGTTTTATGCGCTGTTTTCAATACATACAAAACCACAACCATGATATTGGCACTCTTGACTCCCAGAGTACCGGTCATATTGACAGCCTTCTGAATCTCTAGGGATTTTACTGAGAAATGCTCAGTATGTTACTTCAAGGTGAACAAGCAGAGGCTACTCTGGGCCAGCCACCCACCCTTTGGGAAGCTCAGCTGCCTTGTACTACAACTCAGTTGACAAGCGCAGGGCAGAGCACACCCTTTTCTACTCCTCAGGGAGCAGAACAGTCATCTCATTCCTCCTCCTGAAGAGGAGGTCTAATGGTACATGTGCCTCCCATGCACTGACTGATGAGGAACCCATGTTCTGAGCTATCCTAAGGGATTTGGTTGGGCAGCCGCTATTACACAACAAGTTACTGAAGCACAGGACTTCACTCACCTTTCCTTCCTGAATTACCCTGGCTTGATGGTTTATCAGTTACAGAACCTGAAGGGGAGAGAATAACAACAAAAAAAAGACATCGATTTAGATGCTGCATGATCACAGAAAGCATATATTGTCACATTAATACAGTCAATATCTCAACACATAAAGCATCTGTTTTCCTTGTCAACAGCTCCGTTTAGGAGTCAGAAAGCCTGTTGCTTCAACCGATGCAAAAAACCTAAGTTTTACGTGTTACGATGTTATATTGGGATGAGATTAAATAAGAAATCTTTAGTAGCCGGGTCTAGTGATTTGAAACAGCTCAGAGCAATGTGCTAGTAAGAAACCTGAAATAAATTCAAGGGCAAGAAGGAAAGATCAGTAAGAGTCACTTCTTTCATTTGCAAATGTCAGGAAGAACAAATCAAAAACACATGAGGAGAATGTGCAGGGAATGCAATTACAGTATTCTAAAGGAAAGGGATTAAGTGGGACAATTTGCAGAAAATGAATTTTAACCAACCCCTGAACATGCCCAGCTGTTTTAAAGGGGACACTGAATAAGATCCAGCATGTACTTGAATAGATCACATCTTGGGTTGTCTACTTTAACTTAGATCTTCACATAAAATATATGGTTCTATGCTTGTTTCTGCCGTCTGCTTTAGTGCTTCATCCCAGTTTTCTAGTAAAACTTGAACAGGTAATTAAAACTTTTCAAAGAAATCCATTACCAAAGTGTATAATAATCTATGACAAGATTATGTTTTTTAATAGCTTTATTCCCAGGAAACTGATTCTTCCATGCACCATTATTAAACAGTTCCAGTGATTACTACATCTTCAGTAAACACGGATCAAAAGTCAGCTCTAAAGAAGACAGCTCTGACAGGCCCAAGAATCTGGTCAAGACAAACTCTAAAGATAAACTATTCCCCAGGCATTTTTACCTGCAGATCAGTTCATCACAGATCTACTGCTGGATTACAAGTAGTAAGCCCAAACCCAATATTAGTCATCATAGGCCTAACACCCACGTCCTACAGTACAACATGACTTTAGTTTCCTGTAACACAAGTTTATAAACAACACAAGGCTAAACAAAAAGATCAGCAAAACTCTAAAACATGCCCTACCAAAATGATATGCTGAGAATGGTGTCCAAGTCATATTCTAAGGTTTAAGTCAAATTACTGTATCATTTGACCGTACACTAAAATAGGATATTAATCTCCTTTTATTTTTACATGCCTGTGAAAAACCAAGCACTTTCTTAAGCTACATGGACTCACTAATTCTCAGACAGCTCTCCCACTCAACTCAAACCCTTATGCAAGTCACTTACGTTTGCTTATTACCCCAAAACACTTTACAGCCAAGAAGACATTGTGCCTAGTTTGGTGTTGCCACAGCAGCACAGCTCACAAAGCTAGCCTGTACACTCCTGATCAGGGCCATATGAAAATTTAGAAACCAATCCCATTCCATTTGAGCCATGGGCTACCCTATTGAATTGTGGGGAGAAAAAAGAAAAACAGCATTACTCTGTTTTAAGGAAAATTGTGGATTTGGTCTCAGTACACAACAGGGTGACACAGCAATGCCACGCTAAGTGCCTAGAAGCACATCACGTAATACACACACGAGTAACAGCCTGGATCTGGATCTCCCTCTTGTGACCTGTGGTGCAAGACCAGTGCTGTCCACCCTCATGACACAAAGGCATTCTAAAGTAAGCAACGTGATCAAAAGACCCAAATTCATTAGAACACCAGAACCTCAGAAACTATGAGTTTCTCACAAAACCAAATTAACTGAAATCACTCTACAAAAAATTACTCCATATCCCACAAAATATCATTTCTTTAAAATATAGTGCATGGAAAAAAAGTTATCCCATCTGTTACAGGAATATTTGGTTTTGGTGTACACAGCAACACTGACTCTTGTCTTTGTTGCCACAGGTTGTTACCTCAGTGGTTTTTCTCACTGAGCTTGCAGAAGTGTCTGTATGCTAATCACAGGGTGATCATGTCAGAATCCAAACTGCAGTGTTAAGTGGGGTAAACTGCACAAGTCACCTGAAAAGACTAAGCTCTCTCAACAGAATGCATTTACCCCAGCCCTCTTCAGTTACAGAATTAGTATTTGTTGAAGCCACTCCCACAGTACCTGAACATACAGGAGTTTTGTTCTGTACGGAAGAGCCGCTAATAGGTTTGCCATCAGGTGTCACACACCAGCAGTATCCAGTGTAGGTATGGCACTGCACCTGTTTAATAAAACAAAGAGCAGGCATTTCATTTCTCACTATCACCAACCACTTTTTTTTTTATAATTCAGCATCCCATTGGAAGTCACAACCCAGGCACATCACGAACATATGCTGCAGAGCAAGGAGGTCTCACAGAAGACTATATTTGATATTGTTATCTTTTCTCTTCCCCACCCCAAAGAAACATTATTTCTCATACTCCAACTCCTTTAGCTGAAACTCAGGCAGCAAAAGAAGTTACAAGTAGTCATCTGAGAACACTTTAGTTGTGTCTCAGCTCATTCCACCCTCTGCTAAATTCCGTTTACTGTTTGCTATTCGATAGTTGTCCACTGCATCCCTGTTGAGTTATGGAAAGGCCACCTGGTCCCAAATTCCATAGCTGCTGCTTCAGAACAGCATCTGCAGGTATTTCAAGAGCATTTTGTTCAGTAAACATGGCTGAAAAAAACGCAATACTGATTTGTTATGTTAACAAACCTTCTTCAGATAGATTGAAACCCTGTTCTATTACTTTGTCAAACTACACAGCAGGAGCAAGATACAACATGCTTGGTATTGATATATTGACAAGTACTTTAGAATATCTGATGAATGCTCTAGTGAGTCAAAAGGTACACAATCTAAGACCCATCTTGCCTAACTTTAAAGTTCTAGACATCTAGAGTTGCCCACTTCCTTCCTTTACCACAGAAAGACACCAGGATTACTAGTTCAGATATGGAACCCCTAAAGAGAGAACAGATAAATTCTGATCCAGCAGACTGGTACTAGTAACATCTATGTGGGTATTAGTTCAGCAGTGTTATAGTTTCATACAGTTTCATTTAGCTTAGCAAATCCAATAAAAAACAAACTTTACCTCAGCTTTCAGAGTGCTCAACATTTTGTTGAGATTCAGGATGCCTTTGACATCCCTTGAGACAAAAATAAATTATCATTATACAGCCATCTGCGTAAGTACTAACAGGTTCCAAAATCTGTTCTAGCAAACACACTTTCAGTTGTGGCTGAGTGTGCACATCAGTATCTCCAAATGGTATAGAAATACCTATGTTACTATAAACTAGAGATGGCTCCTTCAGTACATTTCCGAAAAAAGCCATGAAATGAGACTACTTCAGAAACAGCCTTTTATTTTAGTTGTAAAATTAATACTGTCTTTTTTCTCTCTTCTTCCTCTTTTTCCAAAGAAGTTCACTCAAGCCAGTTTCTCATTCCAGTTTTCTTCACACAGAGGAGTGATGGGGTGTTTGTGTGGTTCCCTTCATTAGGGATCCTTCAGAGCTAAATCAGTCATTCCCCCTTGCTGACAGCTGGCTTCAATGCCCTAAGGTAGTAAAGTTTGTTCAGAGACTTAATGGCAGTTTTTAAAAAAGGCTTTGAATATCACATAAAACATGAACTAAGAGCAATTATAACAGTACATGGTATGTATTTTGGGTTTTAGTAAAGTGCAAATCAGTAATTTTACCTCAAGCATACCTCACTTTTAGCAGCCAAAATCAACAGTAATCTCATGTACCCATGTTATTACACTATCACTGCTATCTGCAGTTCCATCTTTATTCTTTCAATATATCACAAAATTGATTGCAAATTACTCAAAAGCACTGTGAAGCAGTAATCAAGTTAGAAAGTATTTCTTATTGGTCAATCTAATCAATTGAACATTCAAAACAAATGTGATGGAACTGCTTGGATTTGTGTTCAGTATTTATCTTTGCTGATCGCACAGACAACATTGCACTCCCAATAGCACAAGAAGCTGCCTTTGCATCTGAGCATTAATTGTAAAAATCCTACCCAGGGATAAAGCTAAAATCGAGGACAGGGTCTTGAATTCTTAAGGCAAGACCATTCCATATTACATTATATAAACAAATCCAGTGTACCTAGCATTTAAAAAATTCAAGTATTAGTGACTACATAGTCCTTCAACCAAGCCTTCAGAAAAATAACAAAGTACATGGCAGAGGAGTCCAAAAAAACATACTGACATAAATTTAGGATAGATGCATTAACTAAGAGTATGCTATGCAATGCATCTCAGTGGAGAGCTACCAATTACATACACTCATTTATGCAAGCCAAGCACATTACATCCATAAAAGTGAAGTAATTTTGTAAATAACTGGGCTAAGGAATGCTGGTCTTCCTCGGACTGGTATCCCATGGCCCTTTCTTCCCCATGCTGCCATTAAAAGAAAAAAGAAGAAAAAAATATCTGAAATTGACAGCACTTTCCCAGCAACCACAGGCACATGTTCTACTGCAGCACCAAACATGTAGTAGGACTTCCCTACTACAGATAACAGCTGCAATTAAATCTTATCTGGCCTTATCCTAAAGGCTAGACAGCTACCCATGAAGAATGGACACTTTAGAAACCTCAAAAAATCACTGCAGTTGTTTTTTCTTCATGTCTTCATGTTGAGGGATGAGACCTTTTACCATGATACCTGACCAGGTCTCAGCATATTTAGGTGTCTTCACAGTGGCCTACAGCCTAGAGGTTGCAGTTTAAAGGCTGGGGGGGGAGGTGTACTTTTTATCAGTTGCATAGGACTGGTATGACATTGAAGAAATGTGAAGGCAATAGGCGATCCACTAACATTTCTAAACACTGTCTTTAAACAAATTTAAAATGTTGACTATTTCAGAGCACCTATAATAAGGAATCATGAAAGTGTGGGGGTTTACTTTAAATTTTCCCAATTATGTTAGGTTTGAGCTTTTGTTTCTAAATAAAATTTAAATCTTCAACCCAAAATTCAACCTTATTCTAATCCCACTCCAATAGTAATGAGATTTTTAAATACTGTTAGAATCAGAAGACTGTGTAAGAATGACACATCCTTTACTGCACAGATCTAATCTTCAGTTATTGAGGTAATTTTGACTATCAAAATACATGACAGAAAAAAATGTGTTTGACTTTTTTGCCTCTCAGTCTCCTAAAACTAAGTATTGTGTCAGAGAAAATACAATCCTGTATACTAAACACAGTTGATTGTTAACCAAGCTGCAGCTATAGAACACCCATTACTGCTGGAAAGGCACATGACAGAATTTGACATCTCAAATTAACATACACTTGTCCAACAGCTGAACACTAAGTTACATAATAGGAAATTAGGTAAATAAAACTTGTCAATCATTTGAGGTCTTCAACAGATTCCCCATTAACATCTACACTTTAAAAAAAAATCTAATTGCAGTTTAAAGCACTGCAAACAGCCAAATCCCTGATTGTAGAGGAGGACACTGTTCTTATTTTTCACAGAGAGCTAGGACATTTCACCTGTGTCTCAACTGAAGGACGAAAAGCATGAGGGACAAACTCAAGAAAGATTGTTCTATCACCACTGCCCAAATTAAAAGTGTAGCGGCAGCTCCTCTACTCTACCCTGCCATTACCATGTGTGAAATCAAACAGCAGCTAATATATTAGCCATATGATTAAATACCTGCTCTCATCAAAGTCATTACAATATGAAAACATTAAAAGAGTAGTCTCTGACAGATGACTCTGCCTCTTAAGTTCCTGAGGGAAAGAGAGGCCATTGTTTGGGTTTTTTCCAGTACCTCACTGGCAGCACCAGAATCAGATTCCCAAGCAGATTTCCAAGACTTCTAAACAAGTAAGCAGTAAGCAGCATCCTTTCACGGCTATTTGACAAAGGAGGATCAAGGGATTGTTACTGAAAGATAAAGTGGAAGTGAGAGAGAGATTGCATGCACATATATGACAGAGAAAA
Source organism: Myiozetetes cayanensis (assembly GCF_022539395.1). Taxonomy (NCBI): domain Eukaryota; kingdom Metazoa; phylum Chordata; class Aves; order Passeriformes; family Tyrannidae; genus Myiozetetes; species Myiozetetes cayanensis. The sequence goes on along the minus strand of NW_026087853.1, from coordinate 33,284,357 downwards.
CAGAGGCAAAGCAGCAATTCTGTGATGTCTGAAACCAGTTTCTAACAAGTTACAGAATGAAGTAATTTGCTATGAGAGGATTGAAAGCACCTTGGACAAGCACTGGGCTGAGCACAGGAACAGCAACACTCAGACTAGCCTCTCAGTGCTGTTCAGATGAAAAGTTTAGTAACTGACTCCTATTCCATCACACAAATATTTCCTGGCTCCTTCCATAATGAAGGGCAGAGAGGAGAAGGGAAGAAAAACATTACTCCTGCATTCAAAGCAATACTTCTATGAGAGAAGAAAAAACATATTCTGTTTTTTAATAGCACTGCTGAGGGCATGGGCAGGCAGCAGAGCTACTGCCTGCACTCATAGCACGAGGCAAGGCTCCAAAACCTGGCTGCACCCAGGTGCTCCTTGTAAACACTGTAAAAACAGCTAAATAAATAGCTCCAAGCCAGCAGGTCATCTAGTCTGAACCCATGGAGCAGAAGCCAGTGTCACACAACCATTCTTCAATCAAGCCTTTTCTTTGTTCAAGCCATGAGGCTCAGCTAGAAAGTTCTCTGAACCCAACCTAGTGGTGAACAACCAACACACTGGCCCGATGGCTATTTATCTTAACTCTAAATAGTGATGACTGTTCTGATTTACCTGTCTTGCTGTAATGCTTAGATCCTCGATCTGATTAAGAGTCAGATGACTATTGTCAGAAGCCTGCCTTACCTTTATAGACAATTTTGGGGAGCTATGAATCAGTCTGTATCTTATGTTTGAGCTTCTTTGCAACTGCAACCCCTTAAATAATTTCTGTTGCTTTTTCTGTTCTCTGCTCATATTTAATCCTTTACAAATGGTGCTGTGCAAATATTTCCACCAAGGCTTTATGCAGCACCCACCTCCCTCAAGTCTATGCACCATTCAAAAAAATGCTTGCTCCACAGGAATTTCACTATTCATATAATCAGGGACAGAAGCGATTTGAAGCAAAAAAATCTTAGCCATGGTCAAGGGTATTCCCAGACACAATAACACATATACTATTTTTAGTTCAGGAGAAGTGTACTTAAGAGAGGCTCTCTGCTTCTGACACAGAATAAGACACTTGGAAGTTAAGAATGATCTTACATTGTCACTTTCCTTAAGTACGTCCACTCCTGTTTTAAGGCTGTTCCTTTGTTCTCTCAACTGGTACTTCTTTGAAGAAATACCTACCATATATAACCAAAAGTTCTTACCTCCTTACCCATTCATGGGTTGTCTTTAGCACAACATACAAATGAGAAACACAATGAATGCTGCAGGAAGAAAGCAAGTGTTTCAGTAGCAGACAAACCTGCAGAGCAGTATTCAGTGAGAGCTACAGCTACAATCTTTTATAGAAGGGATGTCTTCATTAAAAAAAAAGCCAAGACCATTTACCAATTAATTACAATTAATGCCCAGATACTTCATGAACAGTTTCTTCAATTTAGCAAGATAGACTGTGTTCTTGTCTTCTGAAAGGAGAGGTTAAATCCTTGAGAGCTTAGCATGGCTAGAATATAAGCACTGAGTAATGCAATAATAGACAGCATCCAGAGAATGTGGGACATGTCTACACAGTGCCTTGCTGCATTAAGAAATTAGCTTTTGTAGTTCTGCCCAGCATCATGCTACACTAGTCAGTGCAGAGGAACAGACTTGGATCATGAAGTCTGAAGACTGAAAGAGTTCCCCAAATCTTTAGAAAGGGTCTGTTTGTGGAACTCAGGAGAAAACAGAACTTTGTATGTGCATTAGCATAGTGCAGAATTAAACTATTGCTATGGACCACAATATAGATCACTCCATCCAAACAGACTTGTATTACCAGATGTGGGAGTGCTCTTGAAGCTATCTGATAATGGAGAACTGCTCTGATAGCCCACTCAATGATCCTGTCATAAGATGACAAGTTTGACTGATGCACTCGCTTTAAAAGAAATCCCAGTGCTGCATCATAACTGCACCAGCAGCTGCATTTTGGGAGCCCTAAACTCAAACTCTCTAAGGAGACTTGCTCTCAGCCACTTGTATGATGACTTGTGAGAAAAAGAAGCCACAGCTAGACTGTGGAAGGTGGCAGCAAATAGCAAGACATACCACAAAGTCCCACAAAACTACACCCCCAAGGCAGGATTAACATTATTCATGTTCATATTAATCTGTCTGAAACAGATCCCATTTAAAACCTCAGCAACCTTTTCTAAAAAACTGCTTGGGGGAAAACTATGAAGAATGCAAGTCTCTCTCAGCCCATGGCAACAAGCCCAATGGCACTAGGCAGCAAAAGAAAGTGTGCAGATTACCCACTAGAGCCTGTTGTTTATGAAGAACAGATCACAGCAGGTTAAGTGCAGCATGGAAAGGGAATGGCATTTATGCAAAATACAGCATAACAGCAAAAAGGCAAAAGTCTTGGGAACAGAAACTGGTTTTAGTCATGTCCAATTTCGCACAAAATTATGTGACCTCAGTTTTTTACAATTAATCAAATTACTCATATCTAACAAACATTCTTATGTTGTGAATAACTCAAATTCTATCTGCCTGCTTATATTACTGTGGGTTAAGTGCAGAGAGCTTTTATTATAAGAAGTAATAATCTCCACACAGACTGAAATATAAAGAAATAGCAATTCCAGAGGAATTAATCAGATCTGCTGCCATTTACAATCGTCCCTTCACACCTGCAATGCCACCACCCCTTCATGCTGCAAATTCATGTCACATTTTTAGATGTGTAAACAGCACTAAGAAGGGATTTGATAAGATCTTTGCAATACACAAACTCAAAAATAAGGGAAGCAGCACACATGGTGCATAGGAGTTACAACCACCAGTGAATTGACAGGAGCCTGCTCCTCTTAATGCAGTACACAAAAAACATAACTAGTCATGCACAGGAAAACTGGCCAACCAAGCAACAGAATTGATGGCAATACTCATTTTGGTCTAGGTTTCACAGACAATGAAAAAAAAGACAGATTATACAAGTGTTTACAACACATATAATGTTTCTCTAAGGGAGGGTTTAAACGCCAAACCTAGGTCTTTGCCTTGAGTCTCTCCTCCCTTTCACCCTTGTTACCAGTCTAAGTGTTGGGTGTCAGAGCCAGCTGCCCTGCAGGGAAGCAGGACCTGATAAGGTGTGCATGGTCTTCCCTCTACAGCTGCTGCCCCATGCAGCACATGCTGCTGCTCACAGGACAGCAGAGCAGCTATGTTCTCATTACCACCCTATAGCTCCAGCCAACTCGCAGTGGATCCAGCCCCAAATTTAGTTTTCAACTACATAAAATGCCAAGAGCTGGAAAGGGCAAACTTGAGCTGCTTTCAGAGGAACAGCTTCACTTAGTGCTGCTTTCAGTGTTTACCCATAGTGACTGCAATTCAGTTTCTAATAAAGAGAATGATGATAAACTACAAAAGCAACCATTCAATCTGATTAAGGCCAAGCGTGTTTTCTGAACATAGTTACCACAAACAAATGCTTCCACATCTGCACTACTCGTGTTTTTCACTCCTACAAAAATTTCAATTAATTAATTAGATGAAGATTAGGTAAAAACTCAGATAAAAATTCAGATCTTTTTAACTCTGGTGGTAAGGACAATGAAGTGGGCCTGAACATCTACTATCTTCAGCAGGCTCCACAAGACCTGAAAGTAAGTCATCCACATCTTGAGTGAGTGCTGTAAAAATTCAGATATTTGATATTCTAAATATATGCATGCATCTTTGTTTTCCCTCAGAATTTTCTTTTACAGAAAACACTTTTTCAGTCACAGTTACACAGAAGAGAAAGGAGGAAGTTGTTGAAAAAATTTCCCCAACCTACTCTACATATAGGGTTTATGCTATAGCATGTGCCTCTGCTTAAGCTCCTGTTGAGATGGGGATTCCGTGTTGAAGATCAGGGTGGGTATTTCTCCTAGAAACTTTGTTGAGAGATGCTGCTCTGTTGTGGATTTCCCAGCTGAGATTCTGGAGTCTGGATGGAGCAGCACTCTGGGTAACAAAACCAGAATAAACTAACAGTCCAGAGCTGACTTCAGTAAGGCCTCAGGGACTTTAAGAATACAGCCTCCCTGCAGAGCAGAACCCAGGAGCACCAATTCTCTGCACAAGAGATGCAGTATCCAAACCACCTCCACCAGATGAGAGCTATTCATGAGTTGCTGGAAGCAAAACTCTTTTGACTGTTCAACAAAATTCTAATTTTTATACATCCCTTTAAAAATCAAAGTTTAATTAATTTGGACCAGGAGCTAAAGGAAATATTTGCCTCAAATGCAGGTTGAAACTAGTTAGCATTCTTGGACATTATTTGTTCATTTAAATCTTATGCAGGGAAAATGACCTTAAATGTTGCAATATAACTGATGAAGCTGGTTCATGAGGTATGTGCAATGTAGGGTATTTTCACAATCCAAGGAATGATATGAATTTCAGTTAATTCCAGCTACAAAGAGATCACAGGCTTCCTTCATCCTGCCAGGTAAAACAAAAGCACTTCAGTGTTCACAGATAGAACTGAATGGAGGAAGAATGTGAAATATTGCTTGACTGCCAACTGAAAACACAATTTTTTTAAACCGTTTCCTGCTGCCCCTCAACTGGCAACCAACAATAGTCAAAGAATGTGCAGGAAAGAAGTCCAGCAACTGCTCACAATCCAAACATTGGTACCAACCTCCAAAATAAATCTGTCTGAAACAGCTTTATCAACTACACTATCAGTCCAGCTTATTAGGATAAAAATTTCACCTGCACCCCCTACTTTAGTCTCCAAGAGGTTGATAGACAGGTGAAAGACATTTGAAAGTCAGCTTTCCTTCCTCCTTTTTTCTTGAACTATGAAGTTTAACATGGAACACTTTGTTGGCCCACAGTGCTAGGTTTTATAAGTATTTACCTCCAGTGCCAACACAACCTGAGCAGCTCTACACAAAATCAAATTTCAATAACTGAAAGTGTACTTAAACTGCAGGAAACTGCAGCCATCTTCTCTTACCCCCACCTTCCTATGATGGTCCACACTGTACACAAATATGATGCTGCTCCAAAGTAGTATGCAAAGATGGTAGGATAGATAAAGTTTATCCCACTTCACCATTAAAAGCAAAACACTCCCACATACCAGATAATGGGAGGGTAAGCCTGTGGAGGAGAATAAAAAATTTTGGTGGGTTATCACAAAAAAAAATCTTTACTCTCCTATTCCCCCAGGCATCACAAAATGTTTGAACCAAACCCAAAGCTCTTTGCTTTTCTCATCTTTTTTAAGCCAATATTGATTCCATTTTGGAATATCTTTTACCTTCAAAAGACTTCACAGACAATAACTTCTGTATCCTAAAATTTCTCTGAGGAACAAGATGTCTAGAGCAGTGCTAGATACATGGAAGCTAAGGCAAAAAAAGTTCTGTGATTTACCTAGATTCACAAAGTAGAGGTCATAGGGTTGCAGTTTTGGCTTTTGAGATCCGTGCAAAGCTGAGCAGACAGCATATCTCTCCTACCTGTCACGAAATTCTGCATGAGCCATTTTTAACAGCCAGTTAGCCCTGGGACACTACTCAATATGCCAGCAGTAACAAAAGCAAGTATCATTCTTCATTTCTACCATGCTTTGGCAAACTTCAGTGAGTGAACAGTAAAGAGTCAAAAACCCAAACAAAGCAGTCTCATCATCTCTCTGCCAGACTCCAAACTACAAAAGGGCACAGTACAAGAAGAACCCTGAGAAAGGAAGAAGCTGAATAGATTAGTTTTTTGCTAGGACAGATGAAGTACATACAGGTAACAGCAGAATCAGCTGGATCTACCCTGTTCTGTCTAAACCACAGGTCCCTTTACAGCTCCTCTTCACGGAAAAATTTACCTCCTCTGCAACTGTTTTTGTTTCTACACAATACTGAAGGTTAATGCCATTTGTTTCTGTACTACATTCGAACTGTATGTTACTGCATTTCTATTTATCTTTAAGATATTGTGACTGAATCAAATCTTCCACTTGGTTAAAGATGTCTCCAGCTTTCAACATTTTCACCTGAATAACTGAGTCAGGGTGTGCACCCATGCTGCTATCATCACTTGGCTCATGGCTTAACAATGGATCTCCCACAGACACCTGAAGCCTGTCTGAAAGAAGCAAATAGAAATTTTACCTGAGTGAATGATCCATCTTCATTGCATTCTGGGATGAAGACTGCTTCCTGGGGCTTCTTTGCCTGTTCCAGTGCTTGAGCTCTCTCTAATCGACACTTGCTTTGGCCAGCATCTACGAAGAGAAACACAAAACCCACTTACATTGCAAACATCATTTGGCCCCTCCAAAAGTTACCAGATGCACCTAGCAGCTGTGGGGGAAAAAACTCCAAACAAATAAATATAAAGCATATAGGACCATTAGCTGCATTTTCACAAAGTAGATATCGAGTTAGCACTCATGATCCCAAAGACAAATATGAACCTAGACAATCATACTACAACTCAGGACTCTGGTAGCTTCTTTCAACGAGTGCTGGAGCACAATGTCCGTGCAGGGAGTTGTGTTTGCATTAGCATTAACAGCCTGAAACTCAACTAGTTGAGTATAAAGCAAGAATTCAGGCCCAGAAGAAAGCAATGTGAAAGAAGGAATGACCCCATTAAAAATTCTTCTCTGAGCACCTCTCCCAGTAAGACGCTAAAATACCCAGTCACCCATTTGAACTCGCACCTTTGTGTGGTTCGGGTAAGGTAGACATGCAGCTTCCTGTGCTTTCCTGAAAGTCAACTTCTGCCTCCAGTCCCAGTGCTTAAAGTCAGGTGTTCATTATAACTTTTTCGTATCAGTTACTCACTTTGATGCCAAGAAAAAACATTGTTCTGCAAGCAGAGTTTGAAGGGATTAAGATCTCAGCTCTTACTTCAGATGATGGCAGTGTGTAGCATGATGACCTTAACCCCTTCCAGGGCTAGCTCACTGTACACCCAGATAAGTCTAACACTGATGATTGATGGGTCAGACGAGAGTTCTGACCTGCAGAGGATACAGATTGACTCAACTGTTTACATTTAAAAACATAAGGTCTAACAGTACTGCTGTTCAGTCCAGAAAGAGAAGGAAAAGAGCAAACATCTGTTTCCATGGCACTCTGACACAGGGACTAGCACCTTCTTCCTTTTCCCATGAACCCACTGACTAAAGACTTTCAGTGCAGAAACTGCAAAATTTGATCACCAGAATCTTTCAGCAGCACCATAAAGAGTGATCAAGACTCAATCTCCATTGCAAGCATGGAAAAATCATATTGGTTATTGAAAAATTCCACTGGATCCCTGAACTTCACATATTCTGCTTCACAGATCACATGAACTTCAACAACAGAACCACTAGTATCAGCACTTAACTAGAAAGTCAGTCTGGGTTCTTAGATCACCTCAATTCACATTGCATGGCAATATAAGCAAACTTCCATCTAAGCATAATTAGATATAGAAATCAATGACAATGCTGTAAACAGTTTTGATAAACGCATAGACCAAAAATTTCAAGCGACATATTTTATTTACTGATGACTCAAGAGACTAAGTTTCTGGTGTGCCAACACAGTTTCATTTTAAACATATCACATTACTCCCAAAGAAGGATTTCACAAGGTTTACAAAATTATGAAAATCAAACCCTTCTCTCTGAAAAAAAGTAAGGATTCATAGCAATAGTCCCACAGATGCCAGTCACTTAGGGACTGGGTTAGAAAGCAATAGTGCCTATATCAACTCTGCCACTGACTACTGAGTGACCACACATTGGTCACTTCACCCCCTGTGACCTCATGTCACTTCTGATCCTACATCACTCATCTTTGGGCTAATTTGTTTGGGGGGTGTTTGCAAAATACCCTTAGCATATGGAGCTTTGATCTCAGGTGAACCTATTAAGTACCTGTACTAAGAGCAAGGTTGTTATAGAATGGAAAGACTTGAATAGAATTTACACTGTATTTAGAGAAGCAGTATTTATTTTTCTAGTTATCCATGATATAAGCCCTGACATGGAATTTCCTTTTCCACTGCTTGCCAAAGTGACCAGATGAACAGACCTTGTTTGCGCATCTCCAGTGGAGGACAGTCCTGCAAACTGACCCTTCCAAACACGTGCTCTTTCTTTCAGCTGAAAAGGAAGCACGGGCAATGCTGCTAATTGTAACACCTATCACCTGCAGATCTCCCATTCAAGCTTAAGAGTAATCTAGCTTGGCATTACAGAGGATATTATTACAAAACCAGATGTGACTGCACCTTCTGTTTCACAGCTAGCTGCTCTACTGAAAACACTTTCAACTTCTGCTTCACAGGAGACAACTAAGTAGCATTAAAAAAAAAATCAGCATAGATTATGCAGATGCACACCTATAGGAAAAAAATTCATGAATTTCTTACGTGATAACCAAAGCACAAGATCCCAAATGAAAATATTTTGTAGTTTCTCCATCTGAGGATACAAGACTGCAGACAGGCATACCTCGCTCCTCTCCTGAACATAAAACAAAAGCATAAAGCATTTCCACATAGCATCTACTTCAGTGTTGACACACTGAAAATGGATGCTTCAGCACAGAGCTGGTAAGAACAAACTTTTGTGATATCCCCTGTAGTGCAAATACATTAGGAGTTCAGGCAGAGGGGAGACTGAGATCTTTGACCAATTTGCCTAACGCACAGAGAAACATGCACATGATCAAGCCCTCACTGTAAAAAGAAGATTATATAAACATGTTACTGCTAAGGTGACTGTGGCTCTCCTGACAATTTTAACTGACATTTATAGATTAAACTCTCTACTACCACCCAGCAGACCACACTTCATAGCACACCACCACTACACCACAGCAGTTAAGAGTTCATCATTGCTCCTTTGCAATTCAAACCTTGGCTCAAGTGATGGCTTCACAAATCGCTGTTGAAGTAGAAAGGCAGTTTTTCTCCTGTAAATGAGCACTCTGGACTGATTACTTTTCCCATCCCTCCCTTACTGATTTCCAAAGGTTATGCCAGTCCTTTTACAGCTTTGATTTGGAACAACCACCTATATACCACACTGAGTGGAGAGGTGTGTGCATATTACTATCTTTTTTATCTATCTTCCACAGTTCAGATCCAGTAAAAACAGTGCCTTTAATATCAACATTTTCCAGTTTGTTTTTAGAAGGACTGTCAATCCTTCTCTTCCTCATTCTACAGGTTAGTACTTTTATAATGTTTGCATCAACATGCGATTTCAGTGGGATGATTTCACCTTGCTATTTTTGCTTTGTTAATTACAAAATGTAAAAATATTACATAAGTGCCAAGTGTTAAAAAGTAGCTACCAAATAGATCACCCCAAATAAGATGCATTACAAATTTTACTAAAGCCTGATCTTACAATGGTAGCTTCATATACTCTATTCTGCATTTTGACTGCTTACGTCAAGCATTTCAGCATTTACTTTCCCCTTTTTATAAATGTTCTCTGGAATATCAAACACCATGCTTATAAAACAGAATGGCATTAATGCATTCCAGTTTCATGGTCCAGACAGACTGAATTGGACATTCTTCCCTCCATTACATTAGGTGAAAAACCAAAACAGGATTACTTTCTTTGAAAGCAGACCTGCTTAATTTTACTTTATCTTCAAACTTGGGACGGATTTACTGTAGCTAAGAAAGCTGGAAGAAAATTAATTCTCAAGCTGGCAGCTGGCAACTAGGAGACTGTTAACTACAAGTTACGTTTTTGATATCCCTGGCCTAGTCTGCAGAACACAGGTGCACATAATTTTGGATTTTGCAATGAAGTTGGCTAGTTACCATAGTTGATCTTATCCACGAACAGTTTATTCAAACAGGACCACTGTGTCCCTCCTAATATACACAGTGCAATTCTTAATAGGATTCCAGCATCCTCTCTTCAACAGGCAGAAGCAGTACTGACATCACCCAACATCACAGTATAAAGACCCAAGCTATCCTAGTAACACCAAGTACAACATCTCCAGGCATCCACATAATGCTAGCAGCAAATTGACACAATGTGCAACCACAGAAATTTATCTATTTAAACTATCTATTTAATTTTAATTCTACTATGTTTATATCAAAAGCTCGAAGGGTAAAAATTTATCCAAGCTGCTTATTAACTATTTCTAGTTCCATTAGGTAACTGTCTCACATGCAGGCCAGGTCCCCAGCAGGCAAGAAGCAGTCCAGCTACACTAAGGTCAGCAGATTCATACCTATTTACTTCAGCCAATTATCTGTGTCTTTGCATAAAACAAGCAAAAATGGAATCTGAGCAAACCGCAAAAACACGCCCATCTGTTCTACAGGATATCAATAACTCCTCACTCTCCTCACCATCAGAGTCCTACACCTGGAATCTCCAACTTCTCTCACACACACAGCATGGTTCAGGTTGAAAGAGACCACTGGAGGTCATCTGGTCCAACCTCCAGCACGGTCCCTTGGAGTACACTACTCAGGATTGTGTCCAGATGGCTTTTTGATATCTCCGGGGAAGGAGACTCTAAAATGTCTCCAGGCAACTGTTCCAGTGTTCAATTACCTTCACAGTAAACATGTTCTTTCTCATGTTCGGGTGGAACTTCCTGGGTTCCAGTTTCTGCCCATTGTCTCTTGTCCTATTGCTTGGCATCACCAAGAAGAACCTGGCTCCATTCTCTTGACACCCTCCTTATATATTGTTGAGATACCTCTCATCATATCTTCTCCAGGATAAACAGCCTCAGCTCCCTCAGCCTTTCCTCACAAGTGAGATGCTTCAGTCATCTAATCATCTTCATAGCCCTCCTCAGGATTCATCCTAGGAGCTCCACATCTTTCTTAAACTCGGGAGTTCAGAACTGGACACAGCACTCGATATGTGGCCTCAACAGGGCTGAGCAGACAGGCAGGGTCATCTCCCTTGACCTGCTGGCAGTGCTCTTCCTAATGCATCTCAGGACACCGTTGGCCTTCTTGGCCACAAGGGCACACTGCTGGCTCATGGACAGCTTGTTACTTACCAGGACCCTCCAGGTCCTTCTCTGCAGAGCTGCTTTTCAGCGTGTCAGCCCTCAGCCTGTACTGGTACATAGGGTTATCTTCCTCAGGAGCAGGACCCCATACTTTGTTGAATTTCAAAAGGTTCCACTCTCCCCATCCCTTCAACCTCCAACAAGTCAAGATCTTTCTGAAGAGCTGCACAGAATTCTGGGGTATCAGCCACTCCTCCCGGTTTTGTGTCATCAGCAAACTTGCTGGAGGCACTCTGTCCCTTCATCGAAGTCATTGATGAATAGGTTAAACAATACTGAGGCCAGTATTGATCCTTGGGGGGACACCACCAATGACAAGCCTCCAGCAGACTCTGTACCACTGATTATGACCCTCTGAGATCTGCTGTTCAGCCAGTTCTCAAACCACCTCACTGTCCACACATCCAGTCCACACTTCCTGAGTGTCAAAAGCCTTGCTGAAGTCCAGGTAGACGACACCCACTACTCTTGCCTCATCTATCCAGCCTGTTGTCCAACCATAGAAGGCAACCTGGTTGGTTAAGCATGATTTCCCTAAGCATGCTGACTACTTCTAATCACCCCCTTTTCTGCCTTTCATGATGATGTTCTTTGCTCCTTCTTTGGAATAGAAATGGTACGTAGGTATCAGAGTTCCCTAATTTATTCAGAGCACACAGAAAAACATGCCTAAATTTACAAAGTGATTGAAAGTGACATTTTAGATTTTACTGGCTGTTGCCAATGAAGGACACTTTTATTCATAGTCAAGGGAGAATAAAATAAGTTAAAAGACAAAATATGTGGATCTAGCAAGCAGACTATAAGTGATTTCAAAATGTCATCTCCCATCCAATGAAAACAGTAGGCAGAGGAGAAAGGTTATCTTCAAACAACCCATCAGTCAGGAGGATACCTGTCTTTCCAGAACATTAGCCGAAAGCTGTATTCATCTCCTGTGTCCCAGGACAAAACCTGAAGACCCATTACAGTTTCCACCAGTAATTTACAGATAGGTTCACTCTACACAGTGACTTGTGATTTAAGAACAAGCTCTGTACCAGCAGACTTTTCATTATAAATCTAAAGGAAAGGTTTTTGAACAGTCCAACAATGCATTTTTTGTAATTAAGTCAAACAGTTTCCTAGAAACCCAGCAGTTAACACAGAACTTAAATGTGTTTTAAGTCACAGATATCCAATATAACAATATAACAGTCACTGCACAAATGAGTCTTGGTCAACTGTCAAGATTAACAAGTATTCATCCTTCATCCTTGCAAAGTTTAGAGGTATAACTCTTATTTTACATCAGATCTCATGATGCCTCCTGACAAAAGATGCAGGTAGGATTGCTTGGCTATGTATTTTACACAAAGCTATACCATCCGGAATATTCTATACAGTGTCATCAGTGAGGCTCCATTTATCATGGATGCCATAGTTTGATCACTTTAAGCTACTCCTAACTTCTAACCCTTTGAGAAGTGTGAGTGAGGGTTTGGAAAGAGCTCAGGTAATTTAGCACTGAACGAATTTCATTGGAAAGCAGGTGAGAAAGCTAGCAAAAAAATGAGGGCTAAATAAGGGTTATAGTTCCCAAAGAGCTGGCAAGATTTCATCTTTAAAGGTCCTTAATTTTTTGAGAGAGAGCAGAGCATCAAGTTGAATCAAAAACGTTCTGTTCTGACTATGGAAACTGTTCTATTTTCCTTGGCACAAGCGCAGTTCAAGTCATTGGCATATGTCATTGGAAGCCTATGGTAATCTGGAGGGCAGAACCATGCCTTGCTGTCCACAATATACTTTTTCTTTTACTTATTTCAGCTACCTGTTGTTTTCCCCCCTTAGAGAAGGAAGCACAAGTTATAAATGCTCACTTCATAAGGGTAAGTTCCTGGGTACAGTATCTATCACAACTTCATGTGACTGAGCTCAGTGGCTCCTGGGATCCCTTACAGTTCTATGGGAGTTCTCCTGTAGAGCGTCTGTCATGCAGGAAGAATAAAGGTTGCTCAGGGTAAATGTGGTGCCCTACTACAGTAGAAGGTGTTTGAACTCTGTTAGTGATACCTTCCTTTAGCATGGAAGTTCCACATTTCAGATCTCATGTTTTAAGCATCTGAACAGTACCAGTTTATATACCAATATCAGCCACAGAGTTGCTTAACTAAGCCACTCTGTTCAAGGGATTGAAAGCAAAACCAGGGGTCCCACTGAACAGCTTCTTACTATGATACTCAAAAAGGCATCACTTGCAAGAACAGTCTAACTGCTTCCTGTGCACTGGGAAGACAGCTTCTGAATTTCCAGTACTCAGAAAGCAGCCTAATTCAAAGGCCTTTATCTATGCTATGTGGGAAGGTGCCATAAACCAACCCAGCAGCTGTGACCAAAAAAAAAAAATCATACAAGTAAGCTTTTTATCAATGAGAAACTGTTTATAAGAGAGCAATATTTGATGTCATGCTCATAATTCACCTAAGTCTGGCAATACATTAAAAAGGGATTTCCATTTTAGATCAAGTAATTCCAAAGATATATTTTTAAAACAGTAAAAAAGCCTTCATAACCAAAAGCCAAGCTTAAATGTATGCCCCTTTATCCTTTCACAAGGATTTTAATGAATTTCTTCTGTCACTTTAACCCACTGCTAAAAACATCTGTGCCATCTGCCCTCTGAGTCAATTGTGCTCTTAGATGGACTCTACTTGATTCTTCACTTCACTGCAGAAGCAAACCATTTGTGTGACAAGACACTAGTACTCCTTTAAAAAGTTTCAACTTCATCTTTAGATTATGCTGAAGAGCTGAACTGAGGGACAGTATCCACACTTCTAGGTAGATGTACAACAGCAAACAGGCAAAAAAAAGCCATGTAAAGCCTTGCATGCACTGTCTTAATTAGCTCAGCACGGAAAGGCTGTGTATGTCTGAAAAGGGATTATACATTTAGTGTGCACACATTCTTCCCTCTCCATATTCCTATCAGTCAAACGTATCTCAGTTCCTCACCAGCACAGGTAGCAAGGAAGAAGTCTGCTTTCAGGATTTGATTTTGCACTTCCATGCAGCCAGTTGCTTCTGTCTGCAGACACATATTTCAGCCCTTTTTCAGTGATGTCCATGTCTCCTTTGCCTCCTCCCATTGATAATTCATCCCGCTCTTACTCTGCTGCCTAAATTCAGACTTGGATACCCATCCTCACATGAATGCCCAATTTCAAGCCAGATTACTCACAGAGCATGGTACTAAACTCGAGGGTCTAAGAATTCAGTTTCTTACAAAGTAGGGTTCCCAGTCCTCCTCTCAGAGGCATTTGAAGTCCACCTACCTTTGCACCGGCCACGATGTGTCACGCTCAGACTCGACTCACGGCATTTGGCTCTCTGGTAGTCGCACATGGACTCGTATGTTCTGCCGTCAGAGGCACACAGGGGTTTGGACTGGGACCTGGAGCAATGCAGGTTACACTGAGGGTCTCTGTCACGGTCGCTTATTAAAAACTGAAGGAAGTGAAAAAAGGAGGGAGAAAAAAAAAATAGTGGTTTTGTTTGGTTTCCCAGAGCAGAGCATGGTCTATTTTTTTTAATGACAATAACAATATGGTCTATAAGGCATTTTCAACTACCTACCAAAGCTGACTTTGCCTGAAGGAGCTTTAAATGAAACACGTACATCTTTTAAAAAAATTAAGGGTCTTTGCCATTCCATTTTCTTTAATAAAACTGAAACATTACTCACTCTGCCTCACCTCTGAAAACATAAGATGTGCAAAGCCAAACACAACCCACACGGGAAGGGCAATACTGAGTCATAACAGCCCAACTTGCCCAGTGCCCTGCCACAAACAGTATCTGGTATGAGACAATTTTAGTCAGAGACACAAGAAACTTATCATCAAGGACAGAGGAACCCAAACAACCTATCAAGATTGGCCTCAGTACTTGAACCACACATGTGGCCAGCTTTATCTCAACAGCTATTTGTTTTTTAAAGCACTGCTTATATCATCTGTGGATATCACCTACAAGAGCATACCTGCACACTCCCAAAGACACCGTTTGTTCCTTCCTGATGACATCCAGCACAGCTGACAATTGCATTCCATGCATCCCACAACTAGTTGCACACTACATGGAAACCTACGTCCTTTCAGAAATTTGAATTTGTCATCTTTCTGAATACTACTTCTATTAGTACGCATCCCATTTTGTATAAGTGTGGCACTCCTTGTTAGTCTCCTAATTTGAACAATGCCAACCTCCCAATTTCTCACCCAGACCACTTCCTCCATATAATGATCACTACTGTTTCCATTCTCTGAAGACAGCTTGGCTTCTGCCTTATTTTTGGAAATGGGGAAATCCACAATGCACATTAGTGGGTCCCCCTCTTCTGTCTGCTTGTTTCCCACAAATCCCAACATCTCACCTGCTGTACCCTCAGCTCTACCCTGAGCTGCCTATAGGGACACCCTGGTCTCTTTCCCAAGTATTTACTGTCTTCCTTAGGATCCCAGTTGACTGTCTTCTTTCCATAAAGACCAGCACAAAGTTTTGGCAAGACATGATAGTAGCAGCCTGTCCTGTGTTACACAAAGATTCTGGTATCCACCTTTCCTTTTCTTTTTCCTCCAAGTAGCCTTTTTGGCTTTTTGGGGTTTTGCCATCTTTAAAGAGGTTGAACTGCTGTGATTAATGACTCAAACATTCAGCCACCTGCAGTGACCTCTCAGGTGCTGTAAGAGACTGGACTATTGGTGCTCATGGTTCAATCAGTGTGCTTTGCCAACGATGTTCAAAGGGGCCTCCCAGGACAGGGGCTGAAGGCTGCACATCCAACACCTCAGGCTACAAGCTGGGTACTAAACAAGACAAACCCTGCAAGGTCGGGTAACGTTTCCTTTTCCTTACACAGATGACTCAACTGTGGTAACTCCCTGGAACATTCACATCCAGCCTGAAAGTATTCATCTCTTGTTGATGAGCCACAATAGGCCGTAATGGACTCAGCTGCACTGACACAAGACAAGCTGCATTATCTTAGAAGGTATCAAAGACTCTCCAAGTATTCCATCATCTAGTGTAAAAACCCTCACCTTGTGGCTTCCCTCACCCACCTGTGCCTTCCACCACCAGATCCGCAGTTCACAGATCCAGACTGTGACTTCCACTCTGACAACCATCACTTCAACAGACAAACATCAAAATTGCAACAACCAAGTTTCGTTGCTGGATCCAGCAAGTGTCTTGCAGGTCCTTCCAGTCACCTGGGGGGTCCACAGCCCTGCTCCAACTGCCTGAACCAGCACCACAGCCTCACTCCAGCCCCACCCCAGCATCTGCAGGTACCAACTCATAGCTATCTGCTATTTCCTGCTAGCACTGACTCTTCAACTGTTCCTGCCAGGTTTTCCAGGCCTGAGAGAAGTGAACCGCATGGAAAGGTGGTCATCCTGTCTCTGTCTTGTGGTCAGAAGTGTTTTTTCTGGGTGGGGGAAGCCAGCTGCCGTTTTGATTTGGTCCAATGGGCAGGGCTTGGCAAGTTTCTCCTCATTAGCTGGTTTAAACCAGTTTCAGCAGTATTGTTATTAGCATTCTTCTAATTTGAATCAAGAGTTATTTGCTCTCTTTTTCTCTCTCTCTCTCTGTTGGCATAAACAAGGGTATTGAATCCAAGGAAGGAGACCTGTCCGAGGTCTCCACCCCTCCAAATTGTCTCAAACTGTGATAGCCCTTTTCACTTCCCATGCTACCTCTCTTAGTGGTTTAACTATCACCCAAACACCTGCTCACAGGAAGGTTTCAGGAGACTTTTCAAAGAAGTTACATGAGGATTAAGCAAATAAAAGGAAAGGTAAACCTGCCTTGCACTTCCCCTTCTCTAGCTTCCATTTCTAAAACCTCTCACAAGCCTGGAGGCATCACAATTGCTCTCTAATGCACTGATATCCCAGTTTGCTGTCAAAGCAGGTATGAGTTCAGCAGCTCAGAGCTGGCTGGCAAGTGGGCACTGACTGACACCCTGCCTGCATGCACAAAGCCATAGCTCTCCAAGTGTGTTGATAGCTGGATGCCTTACAGGGAAGTGTGAGTCACTGCCATAATCACCTTGGTGTTACAGTTTCCTACAAAGCTGTCTACTCAATGCTTGGAGGTTAAAGCTGTTGAAAAAACATTGCCTGAAGCCTAGTTTGGGTTGGTTTTTAACCACTCCAAGAACATGCATCTCTGAAATTTGGTTGTTGGTTTGGTTTTTTTACGTTAAAAAAAAAAAATTCTTCACCCCCTTTCTCCCCCTGATTAAATGAAAAACAATTCAGAAGTTTCATACTGCTGAATTATTAAAGACATGACAGCTGGGAAAAGTAAACAAGGTTTGCCCCCCCCCCCCTTTTTTTTTTTTTTTACTTTCAGTGGGACAAACTTTTCAAAATCTCATCTGTCAGAGACTCGCCAAAATTCTAACAGTATAGTGTTTTTAAAATGTTTTTGTTCCTTTTCTGCAACACTTTCTATAACCCAGCAACACCTGTTCCAAATGGGAAATTGGAAAATTTAAACCTTTAAAAAGGCAATTTATATGGTTTATAGAGACCTAGACTAGACTATAAAAACATTGTAAAGCTGGACCAGATTTTTTTCTTTTCAAGGGCTGGACTATCACAAGTTAGCTTGGAATTGCTCTAGCTACAGTAATGTCTTTCTGTAGTCCCCAAAATGCAACAATCACCAGTGACTGTAAACATACAGCAAAAAGCAGCAGACTGAAGATGCTAAAGCTTCCTCCCAGTATGTGATGTCAGAGATCCTGAAAGACTCAAGGCTTTTCAGCTGTCTGTATGAATAAACAGACATTAAAAGCAGAGCTGCCTGGTAGGATGGTATGGTGCACATGCAACAATTAAATGTTCAATTTAACACAGAAGCCATTCTGGTTTAGAAGGAGCACACACACATCTTCATTTATCACAGCTGAGGGCTTGAGCTACTGGCATAAAACTTTTCACAAATTCCTTGTGTCAGAAGCTGAGTTTCACAGATCTGAGTTATCCAGAGGTGCAATGAAAGAGCTGGAACACCGGTTCTCAGCATCAAACCTATTACTGACTTACTGAAAGTCATCATGAAAACTCACTTAAGCCTTCCACAGCCTGTACTAAAGCACTTAGAGAGGGGCCTTGGGTGCCAGGAACACCTTTTCTACCAGAAAGGGCATCTCTGAAGAACAGAGGGTTGTTCTCAGGGCTGACAAAGAGGTTAAACCTAAGGCTATGGAAGAGCTTTCCTCAGGTGCCTCCTCACAGATAGAGAAACAGCTCGACATTGATTAATGATGAGGGCCTGAGGAAACATGTAGAGCACCCCAATGCAGTCCATGAAGTTCTTGCCTGCCCAAATTAAGC
Organism: Myiozetetes cayanensis; assembly: GCF_022539395.1. Classification (NCBI taxonomy): domain Eukaryota; kingdom Metazoa; phylum Chordata; class Aves; order Passeriformes; family Tyrannidae; genus Myiozetetes; species Myiozetetes cayanensis. The sequence continues at coordinate 33,265,888 of NW_026087853.1, read as the reverse complement.
CAAGAACCATGTTATTACAAAAAAAGAAAAAAAAAAAATCAAAGCCTTTTTAGCATTTGTAATTTGGATTACAGTAGGGAGCCCACACAGCATGTTAGGTGCTTTCCAGTCACTGAAGATGCCACACCTGCCTTGCCAAAAAAGTTTATGGTTTACGTAGTTGCACAAGATGGTGCTTGTTTTGTTCAGGGAGATTGTAAAACTGTATAAGTCTGCATTAATTTCAAGATGGATCCAGGATCACGCCTGTCTGGTCAGGGTTCTTCTCATGCAAGCAAACAGCCCTGACAGAAAGGCCAGCAATCTCAAAGAGATCTGAAGGGCTTCAAAAACTCCCCCTTACAGTAGGACACCTGCTTCACTGTAGCTCGCAGCCCATGCCTTCGCTCAGCAGCTCTGCCACCTTTCAGATAGTAAAATGGTGGTTCTTTGTCCCATTTCTAGCTGGTAAACATTGAAGCTACAGAAGTGATGATCAATACAGACCATCCAGAGACATTTAATATACTGGCTATTTTGAGCGTTCACCCCCTCCCGCCCAGCACAGAAAGTCTTCTTTCTAGCATTTTGCCTGTTTCAGAGCATGACACCTGCCCTCCCTTGTAGGCAACCTCAGCTATGTAAAGAAACACATGGGATGAATGTCTAAATGTATCTGCCATGGGGAGATCATTTGGATCTATGATTTCAACAGCTAGGACTACAGTCTTTACATTACTTCTTCCCAGTTCTTTATTTCTACTTCAAGCAAGCAGGCATTGCTTTTCAAAGAACACAGCCCTGCTCCAGAAAAGCACCTTGGTCACTGCAGGAGGTACAGAAGAGGAACCAGGCTGAGGACTGTGAGCAACTGTGCACAAGGTAGCCTCATGCCTGGCTGCCCACCCTCCCCATACAAAGCCGAGGCAGTAACGTGAGTCTCTGGTCCCTTCAGGGGAAGACTGGCAAGGTACGTATTCTGCCTTTAACGCCAAATATCCTATGGTGACCCTTGAAGCTCAAATCAGAGCTTGATGTCCTAACAGCTTCAGGACACACACACAGACAGTCTTTGCAAATAACAGAATCACCACTCACAGGGTAGTGCTTGGTGCTCTACACAACAGACACACAATACGAGCAGACATCGGACTCAGGAGAAAAAGTAACTCTGCAAATATGTGCAGCACCAGCAGGTTTCCAAGCTTCATCTAGAAAAAAGAACCAAACAAACAATAAAACCATAAAAAAACCACAAACACAAAACCCCACAAAACCTAGAAGGATTGATCTATTTTAAAAATAGGTAAAAGTTAAAACTGACCAGATTGCAAATGGGCTCCCCTGAATGTAGGCTCAATACTAAAATAAGTGTAAATAACACTAGTATTAAGCAACAGTATTTGTATTCTTATAGCACTTATTTACACTAAAGGAATCTGCAAAACTCCTATACCAGTCAGTTTGAGTCCCTGCCCTAAAGAGCTTCCAGTTCAATGCAGTCCTCAGAGCATCTTTTTAATGTCAAGTGTTCTATCTGTATAAGGACACAAACCTTCTCCTTTAGCAAATACATTTACACAGGTGCTTGCAGAAACCACTTTCCAAACTGCTTTCTGCTTCTTCAGACTTGAAAAGAAAACGCGAAGATAAGAGGTCAGAATGAAGTTAACTTTGCCAACAAAGCATATCTGTTCTTTTTCTCCACACCTCAACACCACTGCTGACAAACAACAAACACTGATTAAAGGGTTTTTAATGCCTGTGAAAGAAAGCAGACTCCCTGCAGCTGCACAGCAGCTGGGAACACTTGTGTTATTTAGCAGAGAAAGGTCTGACCCCACAAGTGAAAATGAGCTTGGTGGTCACTCATTCTATTCACCATCTGGGTACATTATAAGCAGAAACAGAACAGCACAGCCCTTTGTGACGGAGGTAACAAGAAAGGGCCAAGGCATTGTAGTACCACAGTAACATGCTTTAGCAAGGCTTCAGGGAAAAGAGGGAGGAAGGGACACAAATGACATGAACGTGAGAAAGTGGAAGTCTATTGAGAAACAAATCTAGAAGAAAAGAGTTCACTACAGATCAAAACAGAGGTGCCTCTGCTATTTAGCAGCTTTGCTTCCGATTAGTACTGAAGAGTGCTGCTGCCTAACAAAACTGAGACAGAGAAAACAGACCATGTTTTACTCTTGTTTTGGCAGACTTCAAGTTTACAGACCCTTAGAATACATCTTGGGAAAGAGTGATTGATCTAGGTATAATCATATGGCACAGATCACCCACTGACTCTAAGCACTCATACTGGCCTGACTTAAGTACAAATGAGCAAGTCCTTCCCAGGGAGAATTCTCCAGGAATACCATACCACTTTATACATTAATGGAAAGTATAAACTTCTGGACATTTTTGTTGCTGTTGCAAAGAAGCATTTAACATTTTTATGCCATAATTTCAGGCTCCAAACTGGTGCAACCAGCCATTCTGGAGGCAGAGCTGGAGCCAAGTCCCAGTTTTAATCACGTCTAGATTCTCAGCCCCATGGCAGGTTGCCCACAGGGCACAAGGACTTCAGCTTTAACCATTGGTTTTGGACTTCAGCCAAGTTTCCTGCCACAGAACCATAAGCCTAGCAGGCCTCACAGGGTCAAAGATTCTGTTCTGAGCTAGAGACCCAAAACACCTGGCTTCTAGGAATACAAAGAAGACAATTTGATATCCTTAAAAACTCTGTCAGAGGAAGGACTGTAAGGGCTTGCAGTCTCACATGTGCACAAAGGTATCAACCAGCCAGAGTCACCACAACTTGAACATCTGACCAGGCTGTCCAGCCTCTGTCCTGGAAGTGCCCACACAGCTTCAGAATCCATCAAATAAAAAAAGGCTGACCCAAACTGACCAAAGGGATATTCCATACCTATGACGTCAGCTTTGATATAAAAGCTGAGGCAAGGAACAGAAAGGCAGGCATTCATTGTCTCCAATGGCTGCCTGCTGAGGAGCCGATACCTGGGCTGAAGCCCGGCTCCTCAGGAGTGGCCGGACATCGCTGCTCATGGGAAGTAGAGAATAAACCGTGTTATCTTTCGCTTCACTTTTGTGCGCACAAGCTTCCACTTTGCTTTTGTTTTAAATAAACTGCCTTATCCCAACCCACAAGTTGTTTTTCCACCTTACTCCCTCACATGTCCAGCCTGGAAGGGGAGTGATAGAGCAGCTAGGTTGGCATCTGGCATCCACCACACCACTACAGTGAAGGACAGCACTTAAGTATTGTGCTTCACCCATTAGATGACTTCTAGCTAAGAAATAATGCTTTGGTTTTCTTCGCAATCTGATCCCCCAATATGATGCAGCAGCTGTGTTCTGCTTTTAGAAGATGAGGTACTTGATCTAGAGAAGCTGCCTAATGGAATATTTGAAATGCCCACCAAGGGTTCAGGAGAAACTCTTAAATTTGGACCTCATCCTACAGCAGCTCTCTGGGCTTTTTGTTGCTGTGATTTTGTTTTTCATAGGAAAAAAAAAAAAAAAAGGTGTTGCAGTCAGGGAGTAAACTTTTAAAATTTTATCTTTTTGCTTTTGAGGTACAAGTTTATGCAAGTCATTAACTACAGTTGAGTTGTGGGGCAGAAAATGCCAGAGATATCAAGAAAAAGAAGTTAATTTCATATTTTAAAATAATCTCTCTTCCACACAATTTTTATCCACATGCCTGTGTCACCTTTATAAAACGTAACTTCAATTTTGTAAATCTTAAGTTTAAGCATTTCATAAGTTGCACCACAGATCGGTATACCAATCATCTGAACAGAGAAGGAAACCAAAACTCAAACACAAAACTGAAATTTCATCTTAAGTCTCACATTTCTAACATACAACTTCTAAACCTCTGTAGTAATTTTGGTGGTATTAAGGTAAATACTGATTTAATTACTTTGAAATAATTACTTCAGCTTCTGTCAAAGCTCACTCTCCTACTCAGATTGTTCATGCAGCCAAGGTGGCATGTAAGCCTAGAACAAACTTGAGATTAAATTTAATTTGTCAAACACATGGACAAGACAAAGCATGTTTAACTTGGACGATTTTTTCTCTTCACCTTTGCTACTATACATGTTGAACCAGATAGAAAATCCAAATGTTAGAGCAGAGAGGCAATGAACTTCTCCCCAAGAAAAATTCCATTGATAAATGTAGTAGGTCGACCTTGGCTGGACACTAAGTGCCAATGTTGGTGCTGTGCTTAGCAGTAGCCAAAACACCAGTGTGTTATCAACACTCTTCTAGCTGCCAATGCAAAGCACAGCACCGTGAGTGCTATATGGGGAAATGAACTCCAGCTCAGCCAGACTCAATGCAATATAAAATGTGAAATCTCGTCTTTAATAAATTGTATTGTTTAATAACATGATCTGGTTTAAGGAGTTCTGTGATTATTCAGCATAACTCAAAAAGCAAACTAAAAACATCCGTCTGTATAATTTATGCCAAGGTAATCTCTGAGTAACCATAACCCCCACTTTATTTTGTTAAAATAATTGAGGCTGTGGATCTCCCCTGGCAAATGTAGCAGGATTACAACTCTGTGCTGTCTCTAGGTGAGAAATCAGCTATTCCACTGTAATGGGATATGTTTTCTCAAATGAAGCTCTTAGAAAAGCAGAAGGGTTGAAGTAATACCAGGTGTATACTTCAACAAAGGAGAGTATCGCAAGCAGGATTTCCAGAAATCAGCCATCCCTGTGTTTACACAAGTGTTAGCATACTAAATGCTTTAAACCATTGCATTTTAACCCATTGCACACTATTGGCCCCAATTCTCTTGAATCATGAAGAAGACTGAAGTACATAACTTTTTTACACTCCACTCCATAAACCACAAAAAGTCATGGGAAGTCTAGCCACTTACAGAAAGTGGCTATGAAATAATACTTTCTTAACCCTATTTTTCCCCTTGTACTACTTTTAGTAGGACTGGCTATGCAGTCAGCCTAGGAAACCTTCTTCCCCATTTACAAGAGCTTGGAGTACTGCAGACACAATGGGCAAGCTGTGGGGCCATCACTTCTGAGCTCCTGAAGTATTGGAAGATGAAAGTTTACCTAATTAGATCTGGCTGTGTAATTCACAGTAATCATAGAATGGCTTGAGTTGAAAGGGACCTTAAAGAACCTCTAGTTCCCACTCCCTTGCCGTGGGCAGGGACACCTTACACTAAACCAAGTTGCTCCAAGCCCCACCCAACCTGGTCTTAAACACTTCCAGAATGGGACATCCACAACTTCTCTGGGCAACCTGTTCCAGTGTCTCACCACCCTCACAGTAAAGAACTTCTTCCTAATATCTAATCAAAACCTACTCTCAGTTTGGATCCATTCCCCCTTGTCCTGTCACTGCATGCTCTTGTAAATAGTCTCTTCTCTCCATCTTTCTTGTAGGCTCCTTTCCACCTATATTTAGTTTCCCCTCCACCTGTATTTAGTTTCTTCCTAGTAATTCCACTAGAACCTTTCTGCAGCCTGTCTTGAATTTGTCTTAAAATTTCTACTAGTGTAAGTTTGCCAATATTACAGTAATACTGTTCATTATGCTGTAATGAACAGCATAACACTTCCTTGTTCCAAAGGGCAAAAGAGTCTTGATATAAGCTTTCACATGAGTCTTTGCTATGTACTGTGGGGATACACATAAACTGCATGCATGTCTGATGACAACCAAGTTTTGCTGAAGTATTCTTAAATGAGTAATCTGTTTGATGAAGTACAAATTCTGTTGATTTTCCATCAGTAGCCTGACAGGTATGAAGGGCTTCCTTTTAAATCCAAACCCCCTAAAATTTGTCATCATCACCTGACATCAGTTCATTCAGACCTCTTTCTCATGCTGTCTTTCAAGAATTCAAACTACTTTGCTCTTTACTTCCAGAGCATTATGCTGAAGAGCTCCTACTTTAAATGGAGCTTCCAAGTCAGTTGATAAGCTTTCCAAACACCCCAAATCAACAAGATGAAACCCACATCTTCTCCCCCATCACTCATTCTTCACAATAAGACAAAACTTCCTATACATGCCAGAGACTATACAAAACTTCCTATAGATGCCAGACATGCCCACTGCAAAAAATGGGTATCAAGTCTTACTAAAGGCAGCTTTGTGAGAGAAACACTGTCTCCTAGGTAAGTACCATTGCCTTTAGCATGCACACAAAGCACACACAGCACAACAGTTACAAGTGAGCTCACCTCAAGCCAGACACCGTTTCCCCACTTTCTAGTTTACATCACCACCAGTGTCTCCCTTCAGTCACAGCCATATATATTAGACATTATTACTGTAAGTAAAGCAGGTGCATGAAGAAGACTACCATCTCTGGAACTGCTCTATTCTGCCAGGAGAGAATTTCATAAGGAGACATGATGATTGAACATAGCTTACAAACACAGTTTGGCCACCACATCTTTAACTTCAGTGGAAATAAAACTGTACAAAGGCACTTCTCACATCACAAATGTTTTTTCCTTGTAGATCTTCCAGGATGGAGAATACCACCCATTATAACTCCATAGCTCTGCAAGTTTCAATCCTTAAATCAATTCCTCTAAAATGCTGACAGGGGCATTGAAATTGAAGCTGGCATCCAGCCTTCATTATGATTGGTGTTTCTGCTGCCAACAGCACAACCAAGAACTAGATATTAGAAGCAGCTGAACTCATTAGCTCAAAACCTGGCAAAGGCTGGATGCCTAACCAGTAGATGCATACTATATGAATGCAAAGTCAAATTCCATTGTGCAGGAGGGATATTAAAAACGGAGGTACTGAGAACAGTCAACAGTCCTCTTTCCTTAACTGTATTTTTACCCCTACATGCTCCAAAGATAACGATTAACCAAAGATAACTCTCAGGGGAAGATGGCTGCATCAGGAGCTTCTCCCCTTTCAATTTGACTTTATATGTTCTATCATCAGCACTTCAGTGTCAAAGTTTCTGAAGCACTGTTATTACTTCTGTCTGGGGACATAATTTTCTTGACATGTCTCCTATAGGCCTACCTTGCCATCTCCAGAGAGATGTTCAGAGTTGGGTTCTGGGCCCAGCAGCTATACAGAGTAGTATGGGAGGTTGCTGCTATTATTCTGTTACTCCTCTGAAGTGTCAGAGACAGTGAAACTGAAGAAAAGACTGGAATCGCACCTTGTTTAAACATATCATGTACTCTCATTAAATACAGAGTAGATCCTGTTGTAAATATCATGAAAGTAGCAGCTGTCTTGTATTTATTACTAATGTTATTCAAGTGCTATTAACAAGAAAGGGCTTTTTCTAATACCATAGAGGATGTGTTATCTCTGAACTTCTAGTCTATAGATTAAGAGGCAATAATAAAACATCTTCTCATTAGCAGAAGAATATTAACTGTTCAGTTAATATCTATGAGGTACCACTTGCTCCTGCCACAAATCACTTCAGTAGTTGTGTCTGCCTACCAATACATGCAGTTATTTGACATGCAGATCACATGCATCTGATCTGCAGACAGGTAGTTTCAGAAAATCAACTTTATACAAGTCAGATGATAACATACATAAACACCATTTAGAAATCTGAACTCTTGCTTTAACAGGCCAGCAAAGACTCTTCTGAATAGCCCTCCATTAGGGTGCTGTTGTCATCATAAGGATCCCAGGTTTGGCTGCATAAGACTCACTGCTTCAAGTGCGAAATCCACCTTGGTCGATTGCACAGTGACCCAAACAGACACATTAAAGACAAGGCAAGGTTTAACTTCAGAAGCAAATAATCCAGTCCTGCTAACCAAGAAAAATGTGTCAGTCAGGAATTTAGACCAAGAAGGAAAGAATTAGGAAAGAATGTACAAAATAGAGTGAAACTCCTGTCAAAAGCCAGAAAAAAACCCCACTTTTCATATCAACTCCCTCTTTCTACTTACATTTAAAACAAATGCTTCCCTCTGTTTTGTAGGGGTAACCATTCAGAGTTTAATCCTCTGTTTGAAGTAAGTGCTGGGCAATGCTTTCTTAGACTGTCAGGTAATTATAGCCTTCAGAGACAGCACAGGTAGTAGCAGAGAAGCTTTCCCCATCACCAGAGTCTTTCTGGATCACAAATTGAAGAAGCTGCTGCAAACAGAAGGCTCAGGAAAGAAATTTCAGTTCTGCTGGTATGAAACTAACTCCTTCTTTCCTGCTGGTACCTCATAAAAAGTCACTTAATATGACTATCTAAATACATGACAAAAATCTTTCCATAACAGACAAGACACGTGCATTGGTTGCTTCATGAGTTGGAAGAGCTACAGAGGTAGCTCTAAGATAGGATGTTCGTGTGAGCCAAGAACGAAGGATCCTTGTTAGCAGCACCATGGTTCGCTCTAATGCCATCATCTGCTGTCAGAAGAGTAAATCTACATTCAGAAGAGTAAATATACTTTCCCATTTCTGCAGACAGGATTTGTTTATAGTAGTTACTTGTCTTTCTTCAAAACTAGCAGTAAGCCTAGCTGCTAATTGCTGAACTTGGAGGAAAAATAAAAACATGTCAAGCATCTCTACAGCATTAAAGAGTCAAACTATGCGACACCACTTCAAACTAGGAAGTTGATAGCAAGTTGTTAGTGTGCAAGGTTTTCTAGCCTATCCAGATACAGTTCACATACATCCCAATATCTTGGGGGTGAGATGTTGCATTTTATCACTTGCTGAATTAGCTCAGCAATATTAGTATAAGCATGAAAACCTATTTTAGCATGAAAATCTGTTTACACAGGTAAGACATACTGAAGTAACAGATGTGGTTTGTATGATGTTCCCAGCAGCATTCCTCCTGCTGAGATCTACAAGGAAACATAGAACAGAATAATTTAGTTTGGAAAAGACCTCTAAGATCAAGTCCAACCATTAACCCAGCACTGCCACGGCCACCACTAAACTGTGTCCCTAAGTGCCATGTCTATGCACCTTTTAGGTGCCTCCAGGGACGGTGACTCAATGACTTTCTTAGGCAGTCTGTTCTTGACAACCATTTCAGTGAATAAATTTTTCCCGATATCCAATCTAAACTTCCCTTAGTGCAACTTTCAGCTATTTTCTTTTGTCCTGTCTCCTGCTATATGGGAGAAGAGGCTGACCCCCACCTCACTACAACCTCCTTTCAAGTAGTTGTAGAGTGCAATAAGGTCTTATCTGAGCCTCCTTTTCTCTAGGCTAAACAAACCCAGCTCCCTCAGCTGCTCCTCATAAAACTTGTACTCTAGATCCCTCCCCAGCTTCATTGCCCTTCTCTGGACACAATTCAGCCCTTCAATGTCTTTCTTGTAGCAAGGGGGAACATCTCTAAGCTGTCAAGTTGCTGCTATGAGATCTGCAGTTTTTAATATGTAGAATGGGAAGCAAAGACAGAGATGTTTTCGAAAGAAGAAACGTTTACAGGTATACCTTGATGCTGCCCCAGATTATTGGTATGAGCTTCCCCAGCAAGACAGAAAATCCCTTTCCCATTAAAGCTCTTCCCTTCCTCCCCACTATGTTATACATACATTTAACCCCCACATCCAAGCAGAAAGGTGTTAGTGACTGATCTTCATACAGACTGTTCACTCTTTCAGGTTGACAGCTTTTTCACAACATTTTGTATTATAGAACTGTTTATTTTAGTGTGTTTATTTTCGACTTGCAGAAAGGATAGTTCCAGCTACAGTGAACTATTTTTCACACTTTCAGTGAAGAGCTGCAGAATACTCATGCTGCTTCCCTGTTGCTAGAAGCAGACATGCTTTCCTTATTTTCCATGGAAATAAGCTTCAGAACATTCCCAGTTCTATGGTATTTCACCTTAAACACAAGTGAAGTTAACTTGCATTGTCACCAAGACCCTTGCAGTTAAAAGCTATGATATCTTTGGTTATCTTGGATATCTTTTTTGGTATCTTCATACACGAGCTGTTCTGTCTAGGACTGACATCTTTCCATACAAGTAGCCATCTCCAGTCCAAATTTACACAGCACTCTCCAAGTTAGCTTTCCTCCAGATGCACTCACTGGGGTTCTAGAAGTGCTCAGCCAATTTCATGCTGCCATTTCTGTGTGTCTCTCTAGTAGAACTTCAAAACTTTCTAATATACATATCAGTCTATTTTTTGCTGTCTGCCTCCCTGAAGGGAGTCGAGTATGTCTTAATATAAGCAAATGCAAGACCTTTGCACAATAAATCTTTGACACAGATAATTGGAAAGTCTATTGCAGTCTCTCATCTTCCTTTTCAGGGCATGTTATTGAGAAAGCTATGGCAAAACATCTGTGGCTTTATCTGGATTCCTCAGATTTTCTGGATCTTTTTCCATTTGGTCTAAGACCTGGCCTCAGTACAAACGCATACTCAGGCTCACTGGTCAGACTTTTCACAGTGGACAAAGACTAAACTAACATTTTTAGTTGACAGAAAGCACCTTCCACATACAGCTTTGTGACTGATTCAGGCTGTGAAGAGTAAATAGTACTTATACCACTACCACATCTAGAAGAGTACAGTGAGCTTCTGCACAGGGTTAAGCAGTTTTCTTTCTTCATGCCTTCTGTAGCTTAAGAGGCTACCGTGGCTGATCTCATTCAAAGGGCTTTTCTAACCCAAATAATCGAGGTTCACCTTCTCACTGGAGAATATTGCCCACCTTAAAGCAGCCTGGACTATAGCCAGTAAGAAAATGATCCCAGATAGAAGTGACACCAGTAGAAAGGATCAGAGGAAGTAGGACTTCCTTTATCACTGAATAGCATAACTGAAGGGTAGGCTGCTTATTGCTCATGTGATGCTATACTGCTTGATGGGACAGTGGGCAAGCTAATGCATTGGTAGGGAATAAGGGAGATGAAGCATCAGCAATCACTTCTCCCCATCCACCCACAGCCACCCATGTGAGAATCACAGCATGCATTTTTCCTCATCCAAACAAGACAACAACAGTAAATTAAACACACTCACCCTGCTCAAATGCAAACCTCAGGAGAGCTCTAGTTACTATAAAGTGCTGCAGACCCCAGTTGAGGATTATTTAAAAATAGATAGATAGATAGCAGTGATGAAGGCCTCGACTATGGTGCTTGGTATGCACACCCAAAAGAGTGCTATATATTATATAATATTAGCACTATATAAATATTAGCAAGGCTAGCAACTGCAGCATCCAGGGCAATCAGTTCTCAGTGGGCTTCTGGCTGAGGAAGAGCCTGTTCTGGTGCAAAAGGTCCTTCTTCCTCTTCCCTTCCCTGAGTTTAGCAACCTCTTCTAGGCTGAAGAGTTATCCTAGGCACTAGCTGTCTTAGCAGACATTGCTAAATCCTACTTTCACCCCAAAAAATCTTGACATGCTGAATCTCTTATCATTCCACTTCTTACAAGCTTTTTGGTCTATATCAGGAGGCAAGAGATAATTGGAGGGGTAATCTATTCTAAGAAATCTAAGGAAATTCAGTCTTACAAATAGGGAGGGAAGAGTTAGGAAACAATTATTTTATGTTGTCTCATAGGACTCCAGCAGTTACTAACTCAGTCTAGGTCAACTGTGACCCAAGAGAAAATATCTGTTTTTAAGAAACTGGTGTGACAGTTTAATTAAAATTGGTTTAGTAGGTGCACAACAAATGGCTGTGTGTTTGGCCTAGCTATAAGGTTTCATGGACTTTATAGCCATCAGTGGCCACCAGTGAAGATTCCAGCCTCATTCTGTCTGAATCAGGTTGCTTATCCTTGTCAATCCTGATTTTGGCGTGACTGTTTGCCCCACATATTTCTCTAGTGAAGTCTCCTTGTAACCAGACATTCCCAGTTTTTTCATTCTTACCTGCTCACTCTTTGTCTTTGCTCCTTTTTAATTCCAATCCTTTTAAGATTCAGACAGGTCCTACACATTTAATCTGCTCTCTTTCAGTGCCTAATTGGAAAACAATAAAACTTTTGAGAAAAGTATTAAAGTCAAGAAGAGTCATGTCTGTTCCTCACAGCTGAAGTTTGCCAGCTCTTTCACACAGAAAGACGACTCCGTAACTGACTTTGAAAGACAGTTTTCCCTTGGCAATTACATTAACATCTTGCATATACAAATATTGTTACCAGCTCCTGCACCAGGCATTTTCTCACATGCCAGGCTGCTGGTTCATTTCTGTCCTTCATCACTGTTCCAGCTCCTTCACATCCATTCTGAACTTGTCCATCTTCCTAGGCCTTTTCTGTCTTCCCAATTAGTTACAAACCTGAACAATTTCACTAGCCATCTTCTCATTTAGGATTCAAGTAGAAGGAGGAAGTTATTAACCAGACTCTCAAAACCCCTAATTATACTCAGTAACTCAGCTCTATCAGTGGATACTATTTCAATTCCCAATCCTCTGTTACTGGTTACAGCTCAAGTACCAGCATATTTCTTTGTCTTCACAGGACTCCCGACTCCAGGCTACAGAGAAATAAGTCAGTTCAATGTTGCCCTGTTTTTGCTCAATCAAGCCAGATGACAAATTTTATATCTTGAAATCTGATGTTTTATTCCTATCAGTTTTCAGCGACAGAGCAAGATAAGCATATCCTAGTTTCCCATTACTAACAAACCCCTGGATAACACTTAGTTGTTGGCCACAGGACAGTGAGTCAGTAGCTTAGTTTCCTGCAAATACTTCTTAGAAGCAACACACTACAGTTACACCTGGGTATCAAGACAGCACCGAGAAAGCATTAGCATTACCTAAAATAAAAGCAGAACAGAGAAGTGCATGAAAAAAATGCAAACTCAAATTATCCCTAAGAAAATACAAACCATTTGAAAACAATATTAAGTTATCCTGCAGAGACTCCACTCTCTGGATTCAGCTACCTTCCCCATGGGTCATCAGAGCCTGCTAAAAGCATAAGTATGTTAAGGCTCACACAGGACTAGGACTCATTGCAATTCTCAAGTCTGGCTGTGAAGTCTCTGCCAAGGAGCTTCCTCCTTCCCTCTCTGTCCCCTCACTGGAATCTCCTCATTAGTAAGCAGAGCCCAACTCAAACTTATTAGAAAAAAGTTTGCAAGGAAATTTAGTCATCATTAACCCCTAGGTAAAAGGGAGGGAACACTTCCGTAGGTAAAACCAGAGCCAGACTCTGAACACCTGTGAGTAAGGTTTAAGGGAGGGAAGTCTGAAGTTTGCACGCAAAGAGGCTGACAGCAGCATTTGCCTCCAATTGCCTCCCTTGTTTATTTCACCATTCTCCATGCTCATACCCAGAAGTAGATTCTATTACAGACTATGAGGACTGCTCCAACAAGAGGCTGAGCACTGTTCTTAAAAACAGAATCACTTAAAGTCCCCTAAATGACGTGAGCCCTGGGTTTGAAATCAACTAATGGACAACTGCTACGTGGTAACTTTCATGAAAAAAACCTTGAAGCAGGACCTGCATATATATTCCTGAGCGTGGAAAGAAGTTTCTTCAGAAGTGCCAGAATGGATCCTTAAAAACCTGTCACTGAATGAATTGCTAAAGAGCAAAAAACAAAGCTGGAGTGCCTGGTCTCCCCAAATCACTGGTTACTCTAATAACATTTACCCCAAACATTTTTCTTGAAGACAGTTCCCTGAACTAGCATGCTCTAAAGGATGTTTAATGCTTTAGGTGATTAAGTATTCATAAAAAGAGGCTTGGCTTGAACTGGGAAGAGATCAAACCAAAGAATGAAAACAGCATCCTGACAGAAACTCAGCATAATGTGAATTTAGAGACAAGATTTTTGTTAGAAGATTATTACTGTTGCTTTCCCAGGAAAGTTCAAGTCCACTGACCTCCTGAGCTTACTAAGTTTAAGTTCTCCTTAAGAACTCAAGGAGAGTGAAGAAGTATTGCCTGAGAAAGACAAATTATTTAGTCTTAATGAAATTACTCTTAATAAATCAGAAACACCTGAGAAATCCTGTAACTTTTTACTGTCCTGAGAACTGCACGTGGTGATAACACATGGCACCAGCTTGGTATCCAACCATACATCAGGTAGGAGCTATAACTCCGCATTTAAGGAGAAAGTATGTTATCTGTAATAATTTTCAATAAATAAATAACAGTGAAACATCAGAAATAAAGGTTTTGACATGAAATTTTCAGTTTACTTCAGCATAAATAGCTTATGATGTGTTTAAGAATTATCTCAAATGGTTTGCTGGAATATTAAAAAAAACAAACAGCAAAGCCACATAGCACACTAGGACCATCTACAAAGAAAATGTGCAGCAAAACCAAACTGAACATCAGGAAAGATACAGAACTTTAAAGGACAGCAGGCAGAATGGCAAAGGAAAGGATCAAATGTAAGGCCGGTACAAAAGTCACAGAATTCAACCATGAAGATCGTTCCAAAGATTATATGAGGTTCTTCCAAACAATGTCCGCCACAAAGGTTGTTTTAACAACTCAACTCTAGCCAGCCCAAATATGGTTTATCAAGAATGATCTCTATCTGTTTGAGCCTTTCAGTCCAAGACCCTTCTCCACAGTCTTTAAAGATTTAGCTCCTTACATTTTACAATAAAGAGGAAACAATGCCAAAAATAAGCCTTTTTCCTTCTGAGATGTTTTAGAAGCAGTGAAGACAGCACATCCAGTGCCAAGGCAGCTCACAGATAGTATCGTTCTTCTAGCTCTTACCTCCTTCCTTCCCTAAGAATTCTGACATAGCAAGAATGTCCTTCTGCAGCAAATCAATACAGCAATTAGCATGAACTTCGTTTCAGGCACATAATGTCTGTAAGTATGTAGCCCAAAATAACTGAGGATTACAGAAAACAGTGAGAGACTACTGCCATCTCAGGCAGTCTTAGACAACTTAGAGAACTTCAGCTGGCAGCCTACAAGCTGCATCCAGTCCCAAGACAGCCAAGTAATCCCTTGCTACCCAGCAAACCCACTCCTTGCACTGGGGCTCTGGGGTGCAGAAACAGTGTTGAGAGGAAGGGCAAGTTCTACAGTATTAGCCTGCCCCTTGAGTTATCAGCACCTCTGAGTGAACGAGCATTGCTGTATACTGATGCAATGGAAATACTGTTCCCAGTAACACCCTCCAGAAGAAAAGGGCAGAGACATCTATGCTTCCATCCCAAGGCATTGCTATTTCAGAGGCTGCAAAGCAGCCTCAAGGCACCAGGGTGGAACTGCCTGTAGGCAATCAAAGCCTTATGGACCAGATATGCTCCCCTCCTCATTCTTCTCACCCTGTGAGAAGCCTGTCTTGGTTGAGGAAATGCACACCATTTCCTAATGGCCAGTGGCTTCATTAGATATTAATCCCCCAGTTCTCTCACAGATACTGGCCTTCACCCCCCTTGCCATTGTTTCCAGCCTGTCCAGGCCAAAATCTTTATTTTTCTCTCTGAATTACATAGGACCATGTTTACATCAGCATCTTTATCAAGTTAAGATGTATTAGAAAGCATGAGATGCTTCTGTGATTCTGCGTAGGAACAGTTTTTTCCTATTCGAGACATTCTTGCTCTTAAATTTGAAGTGAGGACAAACAAATCTAGTGTATCCAATTCCAAGTTTTACCAGACTGCAGGAATGAGATTGGAAGAGTTTCTTCTCTGCAGTTCCCAAGCCGACACAGACACAAAAACATTCTTTGCTCTTATTTGAGTTTTCATGCAGGAATTCTCTTAGGTGCTGTGCAACACGTGAACAAGATAATTTGGGGTCTTTTTTAAGAACAGAAATGACCAGGAACCCATCAAATGCAACAGGATACATACTTGGCTGCTTCATATGAAATAAAGAAGACTTGTTAAAAAAAAAAAATCAGTCTTAAACATCCCTCATTAACTGGAAATTGCACTAGACATTGCCAAACAGCTGTTTAATGGGGATATATTATAAGCATGCTGTGCAGCTTCAGAGGTTTTGCACTTCTAAGATTTCTTTTATCTGTGGACTACAGCATATTTACTAGGAAAAAGGCTCTGACACATACCTGCAAGGCAAGCATTATCCCACTCTAGGTGCAAAGCTTTAGAGACAGTAACTCACTCAAATTCACAAAACAAGCCAACAGAGAAGATAAAAGAGAGCACAAGCTACCACTGTTCTTCAGGTATTTAAAGCCTGGAAAGCTATTCTCCCCCAGCCTCTGGTCATGTTCATAGATACTCACTGAAACTGCATGCCAGAAAAACAGTACAATAATGCATCACTGTGGTCAGATATACCTTGCAGTTAACTCCTTATACGTCAGAGCTCTTTCCTGTTACCTCTGAACAATTACAGCTGTGGCTTCACTTACATGCAGGCTTGAACTATAGGGAGGCTCTTGCTGATGTAGCCTGAGTATTTAACATAGGAAATGGATGAATAATGTTGGACAGCAGTGCTACTGCTTTAACCTAAACAGTACAGTGAAAACCCTTCAACAGAGAAGAGTTAAGCAAGAAGCTATCACTCTTATATCACTGTGTGAGTATTGCATGAAGGGACAAGACAGATTACCACTATGTACTGTCCTAGATTTTTGTGTCAGGGAAAGGTTAGTTAGAAATGTGCAAAAAAGGTAGTACCAAAGCTAGAATCAGTCCAGCTGAATGAACACTTTGCAGGCTTATTGTGGAGTTACTTGACCTGTTAAGCTTTTAAAGAGTTTACATATATAATAATCTAAGCCCAAGAGTTAAGTGGAATTTGAGACTTGGATCCATGCAGTTTAAGAATAACATGCCAATTTTCCTTATAAAACTAAGTCGTGACTTAATTAGTAGCTTACTCAAAACCATAAGAGACTAACCCTCAGTAGCAAAGGGGCAAGTTATTCCTTTATTGGGCTGCAACAGCCTGCTTCCCCCTCCAACACCAGCTGGTACCTTTCTTGTCAAAGGAGACTGGTCAAAACAGTAGAAATTTGACACCATCCTGATGCTCCAAGTTTGACAAAGACTTGCAGCATCCATGTAAGACTCTGGAGCTTTCCATCATATTTGACATATTTACTCATTGTTTGAAAGACTTGAAAATCCTCCTAAGTTACCTAATCACATCCTGTAGCAAGCTGAATACTTGACATTCCTCCCTTCCCTTTCCCCACCTTTGGTGTAAACTAAGTGTAAACATGGCACCAACCCAACTACAGCAGAGCCAAGTACCATTTAGGATCTCAAAGGAGTACCCTTTAAGGTTAGCACAACAGAAGGTCCAGGCACTGTCCCTTCCCATCACCTAACTAGCCTGTGGGATAGAAAGCACTGGGAGAGGCAGTGAAGGATGAGTTTGTTTTCTGTTGCAGTATTGGCACTTCCTCTCAGCTCTAAGTCTAGAAACACATGCCAGTTCCTCTGTTTAAAAAAAAAAAAAAACCAACACAAACACTCATCCACCTAACTAGGAACAGAAATAGGGTAAGGCACCGCAAAACAAGCAATGGGGAATCACGTGCAAAAAGGTAGATACCTCTTTCAAAGTCTCAATTTGGAAGGGGCAGACAAGAAGTACCCCATCTGATGCAGCCTTTAATTCTCAAGACGGCTCCCAGCTTGCATAGATTCCTTCTGAAAATTTCAAGGGCAGTTCCTTTGGATTGTTCCCACTCTGCAAATTTGTGGCAGAATATACATGCTGCTGACAATGCAGTTTAGTAGACTTATGATAGAAGATTAAGTAGGACTACTGTTAACATCATTTCCTTTCACAGAGTAACGCACTCAGATGCTGACAAGCCCAAAGTTAAAAATATCACATCTCAGGCATGTACCTTTGTGGGAGACCAACTATATGCTATATGCTTTGGCAAATGCACCCCAACTGCTCAAAGAGCTACAGGAGTTGCATGCCTGTTTTAGGAACTGTTTTGCCTTCTCAGTATTGCTCCTCCCAGTCCAGCACAGGAATGTCCACCAAGTTCAGTATCAAACAGGACTGAGTGGATAAATGCAGCAACACAACTGTAATCAACTGTAGTATCCATGATAAAAATCAGAAACTGAAGAGTCCAATTCAACACTTAATTATTGGAGCAAAAATCTGCTGAAAGAGTGGTTGAGAGCCCTAAAGGGTCTTCTTACCTCCTAAATAATGATTCAGTTTCTTAACCGGAACAGAAGCCTGACTAGTTTCTATCTTCACCTATTTCTTATTTGGACAAGCCTATATGGTACAAACTGAAGCAGTAGTCATCATCTCCTTAACTCCTCTGTCTGTGCAGAAGTACTACATGGCAAGATAAGTTTAGATACTTTGCAACTAGGAAATACAAAGCTGTAATAGGCTTGATAGGAAAAAGAGACACCACAGTGAGTTTGTCCAGCAGCTTTATTGTTTCACTACTGAAGCAAACAAACCCCTGCACTGAAAAAACAGCCATCAGGCAAGTATTTTGGCAAATATATATCCGCTGTATTAGTATAGGACAAGGTATTCTTAAAACAAAGTTCTTACCAAGCCTGTGATTTACTTCATTGAATCCTAAACCTAGTGAATTTAAGTCTTTCAATTCTTGGTACAAAGCCTTAATAAACTGGGGGAGCATCTCTTCAAAGAACACAATCTGAAGAGAAAATACAAGTCTTATTGCATTTCAGGCTAATTTTTTTACTGTGTTGAAGCCATTTAGAAGTTGTCCAACTTAAAACAACCTGAACAAGTTACTAGAACAGAGATTCTTCAATCCACAAGCACACTCAGATGAGACTCTCTTCAAAAGCCATACGCATTCTGTTCATTCAGTACTATAGTCTAACTACAGCTTCCACTGCTTTTTTTAGTTGCTTCCAGAGGTAATTGCTTAATTTCCAGTTCAAAGCACTTCATAACTAAGCATGCAAGAAAGCCATCTCTGAGACACCTTATCAGTAGGCTGCACACCAATGCATACACCTCTAAATGACACAAACAGTCAATTAATTAATTACTGGTCAGGCAGACTATTCAAGTGGAATTAAAGCATCTAATTAACTTCCACCAACAACATACTGAATGAATGTTGAACTAATACATCATTATTAGAACCCACAGTAAATGTAAAGATTTGATTTAAAGGCAGAGTCTTGCAAGCAGTTTTGATCCTGGAAACTCAAGGTATATGCCACTTTTCCTTCTTGGTAGTAAGCAATTATAGACATCCAATTATGCAACCAAACACCTTTCAACCTTCTATAGCCACACAAACACAGAGAATCCTAAGTTTTACTCCCCAAAAGAACAAGAAACAGTGTTAGAGAGCACACATACAACAACATTCAAAGCTAAGCAATTCCTTTAGGAGATTGACCTAACTATTAGGAGGCACACCTGTAGCTAAACCACATGTACAGATCTCCAACTGCTCCAAGTTATCAAGCCTGTACAGTCTTCCATGGCTCTTATGTGGTCAATAAAGTGCTGTGTATTTTATCTACATGGTTTGAACTAAAACAGGTTTTACCACAGTGCTGATGCAGTTCTGCACTGTGCAATTCTGAAAGTCTGTCTTGGGTAGCTTTCAATTTTATCATTCAAGTATCTGACTGCTCAAAAACCCAGAAGGGAATGCTGCAACTCTTCCACAGTTGGGTCCTCTCACAGAGGGTTTATTCTCAGCCTAAAAAGGCGTAAGTACCAGACGTCAGTTCTGGAATGCTTGGCATTCCATAATATTTAAATAATTCCAGTCAGGAAGTATTTCCTGGATATTTTCCACTGTTCCTCCTCACAGCCTTAGAGCATAGCTGTGTGCCCAGCACACACACTTCCTGTGGAGCAGCACACCCGAGGCAGGTGCTCCAGGTAACAAGGCAGTCATTCCCTGTGCAGCCAGAGCCACAAGAGGGCAGGATTCCGTACAAGGGACACGCCTTGCCCTCCATTTTATAGGGAACCCAGATTTCAGTACGAGCTTGCTCTGTTCAAAGTTTTCTCTCCACAGGAATCACATCACCACTTGGATGCTCATGCCTACAGCCACTTGAAAAGCATCCCATGCTTACCGTAACTGCCTCAGTGCAAGATTTTAGCCTTTAGCTTATATCAGCCAATTCACCAAATTAAGCCACAAATCACATCAACTCATATTTCCACCCTGGCACATCACTTTTTACATTAGTCAACTTTTGCCATCTAATTTCAATGCTTTTGGTAATTTAGACAAAAGAAACGATTTCTAAGCATTCTCTGCTCCATCTGTAGACAGCAGTACTCTCTTCTTCCCTTCCAGGCTAAGTTCAACCTTGCTAAAAATTCCAGGCCTACTTCCCTCATTCCCATCAAGTACCTTGTTCACACTTGCAGATAATGTTTTAACATACTATGTTTACAGACACTCATGGCAGATTTCCACTTTCACAGACTGCAAACCTAAACAGGAACTAAAGGCAACTGACAATCCTTCATTCAGATTTAACAAGCAACAGATGAATAGAGAAGCCCTGCACTCACCTGAATCATCTCACTGTTGTATTTCGAGCAAGTAAATATTTGACATTGGAGAATAAAAAGCAGCTGTCAAGTGCTTTGTACAGGTTGGCTATAGGACTTAATAGCAGAGAGAATTAGATGTTAAAAGCCCTAGCTAGGCTACATTTAGTTCATCACACCCATACTCGAGGGCACAGAGTTTCCTCACCCTATTCAGAGAAAGACCGTTCAGGGTATACATATGGTCAAAGCCATCAACCAAAACTTCTTGAAAATTCAGTTTTAATGAACTGCAAGTAACTCTTCCATGTTCTGAGGAGCCACATCATCCCCTCTAGTGCTGCTCTCCTTGAAACCAGCTTTGAAAGCAGCTTGCCCAGGGCATCACACAGAAATGTCATAACCAGTGTGATACAATCATTTCATTGCAGGGGTTACTTCTTGCCATGGTGCACTTCAGTAAGTGGAAGTACAACACAACCAGGTATGCCAGTTTAGAGCATCTCCAGGGCATCAACCCTGCTCCATGAAGTCCAGGCAGTACTCTTATCAGATCACAGGCATGTCTTCTACAGCTGTTGGCAAAGGTAGGCATCCTTGCAGAGTTCAAAAGTACACACAAACAATTTGGATCTACCCATCAACCACTATACTAGATGTGCAGGGAATGCTTCCAAACAAGCAGCCAGAGAAAACTAATTATAATGCCAAGATTGGGACATACAAGTCACCCCAGATCTCTTCTGGAGAGATGTATAGTTTTCTTTTTAGCAGATGAACTCTTGTAGATAGCCCAGACGAATCCAGTATTCAACTATACCTAAACTAGGTGTAGAGTAGATAGAAAGCTTTGCCAGGATAGGATACCTGCAGAGTGTGCCTGTGATAAAAGTAGAGACATTTGCTTTCAACTAAAGTTAGCCCAGACACCCTTAACTAGGCTCACATTGAACTGGCCTTCCTCATTTCACATTAGAAAATAAATAATCTACTATTGATTTGAGATATAGACCCTAATCAAGGTGGGGGGAATAAAACCAGTCCATTCACCAAGTTCTATGCAAAACCCTAGCCTACTCTAAAAGGCTGAAGAAATAGTTTGTCTTACACTTCCTTGGAAGTAAAGTTATTTCTCATGCATGTAACACTTGATTGGAACATCATATCAGAACACTGCAACTCTCAAATCTGAGTAGACTAGGGGTCTCCTGTGATTTTAGTAGACATTAAGACTTGTTCCTGTTCTCAGCTATCAATGTACAGCGAATACACACAAGCTCTGCTTTTGCTAAGGAGACAGCATGAAGAACTTTGCATTATGAACAGTAAAAAAAAAAAAAAAAAGAGGGACTCCTGATACTCCGAACAGAGGGTAGGAAACATAAGTAAGTTAGTATAGCTCCTGAGCATACAGGAAAGCAATGCTTTATCTTTAATTTGCAGCAGAGCCTCAGAGCTGTAATGCCTTTTTTCACAGGGGTTATATAATGGGACAGCATTAAAGTTCATAACTACCACTTCCAGACCTTGTCTGGCTCTTTTAAGTACAACTCTAGAATTTACAGCACATTGTGTGCCTACACAATGTTCATAAGTCATGCCATTGCCTCTTGTTCAGACCTAAATAACAGATACTATCACTGAACCAACATCCAGTGATGTGCAAGCATATGGATGGTAGGATGAGTTAATAAACTAGTCTTTGAGAAGAGGGTTTCTGAAATAGAAAAAATGCACCGTTACTAACTTGAGCGTCCACTCTCCAAAAGATGACAGTTGCAAGCAGCCATGGATTTTTTAACTACTGTGCTTTTAAAAGCTATTTCAAAATTTAACTTTACTTAATTCACTGGTATGTGGCAGAAGAGAAACAGTTGAAGCACTTCCAAGTGTCTTAAGTTGCCTGATAACTAGAAGTGCTAAGTCAGTAGAAACAGAGCCCATCTTCATCATGGTCCATCCCTACAGACAGGGCAGGCTGGCTAGCAGGAACTGAAGTACCAAAATAAGAGCTCATGTAGACTAAAAGCTGTTCAACTTCCACAACATGTCAGCACTTTAACCGGGAGGCCAGAGCTGTCTAGACTGCCTTCAATAGCTGTCCTTCATCCAGACCTGACCACCAACACAAGTGACTAAGTCCAGCTCCAGCCATACAACTGGCAGACAAAATTTGTCAGTCCAGCCACAGGAGTTGTCTGGCTGTAGCTCACAGTAGGCCAAACCAACACATTCAACACATAGCCAGGGATCAGAAAACACGCTCAGACATGAGCCTGGAAACACAGACCACAGAATGGATGCAGCATAAATGATTGATTGTGGCACAAAAACTGACTGGAAACAGAAAGCTGTTATAGCTCACAAGTACCAAACTAAGCTTCTCTGTTGCCCTTAACTGCCAACAATCTTAACTCAAGCAGTGATTCTTGTACAGCTATGATAGACCTTTTTTTATCAAATTATTATATTCTCTTAAAGCTTGTATTTTTGACAAACTCCTGCCAAAAGAAAGCAAGCAATGCAAGGAAAGTAATACAGCTTTATTACTGCTTTCAAGTGTAAGGTCAATAAGTGCTTGTGAATTGCTACAATGGCATAGTCTTCATGAGGCTTTGAGAAACAATTTGGTAAAGGCCTAAACACTCAGATTAAAATGCTAGAGAAGTTGTCAGATTCTGGAAGCTTAAAAAGATATATTTCTATCCTGTTTGGAGATAGTTTGTGACCAAAATTACTAGCTGTTTGCTGTCTAGCTAAAGACAGAATTTAAAGACATCAGAAAAAAGTTTTAGCCTCAAGCAACAATAAAGAAACCTTAAGTCAAGTTTTGATCTTTGGCATACAGCCCATTTTCAGCATGGTCCATCCCTACACTCAGCACAGGCTGGCTATTGGGAACTGCAGTATCATAAAGAGAGCTCGTGTACTGTAAAAGCTGCTCAACTTCCACAATATGTCAGCATACAGAGTATTTAAGTAGACAACTTCAGTATTTGAGCAGTAGCTTTTCTCTGAAGTCAAACATATTTTCATCAGGGTATCAAAGCCTCGGACCTTGTCCACACACAAGGATGCAGACCACCAGATCCGGATGTTACACAGATGCTCCTGTAAGTTTCCCAAGTCAAAGCTTTTGCCAGGAGGTACAATAACTGACAGTCCTTTTTCAGAATTATTCAGTACCAAGACCAGTAATGGCTTATCGTTAACTGTGTGCTCTCTTCCCCTTCCAAATGGGGAAGATGAAAAGCCAGTCCCTAGGTTTGGGTGTGACAGCCCTGCAGAGCCATGTCAAAATTTTTAGAGGCTCCTCATGGAGCCAGAACTTACAGAAATTAATAGCCTGTAGATGCTTGAATTCATGTGGGATTTAGCACTCAACTCACTGCCAGAGAACCTGCATCAATATGCCATGATCTGAAGCACCAGAAGTGATAAGAAGCTAGAATTGCCAGAGAACTTCAAGGTGATTGGGCTTTCCCTTTCCTGACTGATGGAAGTTGCTTACTCCCTGTAAGTCACGGACATGCCTGCAAAGCAGCTGTTTACAAACTGTACAGAACTGCAGTAGTGCAAAAGTAAGGGTACTCATATGGAAAAAATAGTACACAATCAATACTGAAACCTATATTCACATGGGAACAACTTGAAAGTTACTCAGTTGATTTGAGGCTACATCTTAAAAAAATTAAATGCACAGAGCAGGATATATGTTAGACTTCATCTTCTGTGATATTGCTGAGGTGCACTGGCACCTTTTGCAGCAAAGCCATATGCAATCTCTGAGACATCCACGCTGCCTTGAAAGGTATTGTAGCAGGTGACTTCAAGGCACAACCAGTTTGACTGACACGTGAACTTCATGTTGGTGGTACTTCCACAGAAGTAGAGGAAAACTGTTGTTGACTCTGCTGGGAGATTCACAACTCAAGGCATCATTGCAGAAGAAGCAATGCTGACCAACAGAATAGAACCTGGTCTGACCACATGAATTGGGTTTACATGGTAAGGAAACATGGTAGCAGCATGGTGCAGAGTCTGTGACAAGTCAGGGGCTGCCCTGTGCTGGACATATGATTCCACAGCACACCCACTGCAGAGCAAAAACATGCCAAAATATACTTAAAGTCAAAATGTCACATAGTGTGGGTAGCAGGGCAGGAAGTGAGAAGCCATGGCATGATCAAGATGAGTGAAAGAGGTACTCCAGATACCAAAGTAGAGATTCCTCTGCAGCTCACAAGAGACCATGGAGGAGCAGGTCCAACAGCAGAGATGTTGGACATTTCCTGACAGAAGCTGCAGCCCATGGAGAACCCATGATGGAGCAGATTTTTTCTGGAAGATTGCAGTCCATAAGAAAAACCTATGCTGGAACAGGGGAAAGAGTGAGGAGGGGTCTGGCAGCTGGGCAAGGTCAACCAACCACACAAGAAAGGACAAAAGCAGAACCCTTTCCAGTCTGCAGATTCTAGGCACAATCCTCACACTCCAGTCAAGAGCTGCCCTTGCTGCTTGGTCCTATGGATAACTTAGTGCCAGCTTGCTTGTCATAAGGGAGACTTAAGAAATACAGGGATGGCCTGAAATCTAGAAAGAAAGCTTTCCCTGACATAAGTGAATAAACCAGCAAATATATCAACAAAGGGAAGGAAGAGGGAATTAAGTGAATGCAAGTGATTAATTACAGTTTTGTTTAATTTTGTCACATTGTCTGACACCAAATCCATTTCTGAGCTCTCCTGTCTTTCCAGAATTGTTGGTCTTTTAGACTGATAAAGAAACATCTGCCTTTTTATTCCATTTTCTAGCGAAAGAGCTTATATTGCAATTACTAAAATGGAATACAAGCTTCAACTGAGACAGACACTTCCCAGATACTCATTCAGCTCTCCACTACAAGCCTTGTAGCTTGTAGTGTCTGTTGAATCACCACCATTTGAGCTTTAAAGTGGGATGACTTTATAATCTTACTCTACTTCCACAAAACATTCCCCCAAAGGGAAATCACACTTAAAGGGAAGCTTCCTACAAAGTCAAGCTCACTGTCTGAAAGCAGTAGGTCCAACTAAAAAACTGTTCAAGCTGAGCAGACTGAACACAGCACTAGATATAACACAGAGGCTGTCCTATAACATATCTAGAGAGATTCCCTAGAGCCAGCTGTACATTCCAATAACCACCAACTGAGAACAAGATGACACCGGGTACCATCAGCTTCCTCCCCAAAAAACACCTAAGAAAGAGGCATGTCTCTCCCTAAAGTAAGGGGAAACTTCCTGGTGCTTTCCCTTCACTTCAAGGATCTGAAGCTCTAAGCCAAGTGCTCAAGATCAATAAGAAACCAGGATAGCAGCTTGACAGGAGTTTCAATTCAAAAGATACTGCAGCAGCTGCTTTATCAAGAAAAAAAAAAAAGGCAGAGCTGGGGAAAGTAGAAGAAAGTAATCCCTGCTCTCTGGTAAGAAATGCTTCCTCAAACTCTGTCCCTTGCCTATTTTAAGAGGTTTCCTCTATTCAAAGCCATCAAATTCTGGTTTCAATTTAGTATAGGGCATTAACAAACAAAGCTTCATCAGTGTCAGCATTTATAAATGCTGTCTTCAGTTAGTATCTTGTTGAATCTAGTAGTGACTTCATTAAGATGCTTTGTGTAAACAATGCCTAGCACTGGTGTCAATCACCTCACAACAAAACAGATGCCAAGAGAATCTTGTACTTTTACATCCGCATCTGCTAGTGAAATAAAAGCCACTAGCAAGTCCCAGTAAAGCAATTTTAGGTAAGTATTGTTCTACCCATCTGAACACTGGCATGAGATTTAACAAGATTATCTCCTCTCATTTGATCCTAATTGGTTGCCTTAGGAAATTCATGGATATGCATGAACAGTCTACCATACACAGAAGGATTGACAAGCTTGGCTTAGGTTGTTTGTGGTAATCCCTAAGTTTGCTTTCTAATAAATACTAACCAGAGACAAGCCAAAGATAACACCCTGTTTTGTCCTCTTAATCAGAGGTGACCTCATCATGTCTATCATCAGCCTTCTGGCACTTCCTAAATACAAGTGCCTGTATTCTCCATAGCTTCATGCAAGGTGAAGACAAGGAAAGAGAAGTGAAAGTGATCTTTAGCTTTTGCTCTGACATGCTGCACTTAATCATTGTCCTGAAAGGCTGGTTATATTTCTACACATGTTTATCAATGCTGAACAAACTGAAGCAAAATATGTCAGGTGAAATATAGATGTGCAGTTTTACTTTATTTACTTGCCCTGATGATTTCCAAAGAAAAGCATGAATTACTGAGACTGGGCACACCTTTACCAGAAGGAAGGCTTCATGCAGGGTTCAGCAAAAACTATCAAGTTCAGAACTGTTCTCCCACTCCCGTTGTCCTGTCTGAACAAAGGCACACTAAGACAGTATGTATCTTGGAGGGAATGAAGCAGATTTTGACAGGAGTCTAGAGATAAAGAAAAAGCTAGTCAGAAGCTTTTAATTTATAACTATTCTGAAGGTGGCTCTACTAGTGGTCAGGCTAACTTGGCAGTAATTACAGGAGAGGTTTCCCACTTATGGTCAGATGTGGAAATTTTCTTAAGAAAAGTAATAACGAGCTAAAACA
The DNA here is from genome assembly GCF_022539395.1 of Myiozetetes cayanensis. Classification (NCBI taxonomy): domain Eukaryota; kingdom Metazoa; phylum Chordata; class Aves; order Passeriformes; family Tyrannidae; genus Myiozetetes; species Myiozetetes cayanensis. Next base: position 33,238,869 of record NW_026087853.1, on the reverse strand, counting down.
CAGCATGGCTTACCCAAGAAGGTATCAAGTTTAACAGAAAGAACAGCTACTACGATGAGATACCTACCTTTTTTAAACATGGCAGGATGGGGGCGGGGGGGGAGGGCACAGAAAGAGATGCATTTGTAACTCAAAATTCTTTGCTACAGAGAAAAGCTTGCTGAAAACTGAAGTTATACTTTTTGAGACTGTCATTCACTCAGCTGCATAGTGTTGCTTGGGGGTTTTTTTTAAAGTTTTTTTTAAAGTTTCACTTTTCAAATTGCCTGGGATTTTACTACTGAACTCTTCCAGTCTGTTCTGGGTCTTCAACAGGGGACAAAGGGAGAAGTCCTTGCATTACATGAAGCAATTGTGGAAGCATTTTTGGGTTTATTTACCAGCAGAACTCAAAGTAAAACCTGAAGATTTTTAGGTAAATTCTTAGAGTTCCAACAGGAAACTTAAAAACTTAGTTTACTTCTGACACCAGCTATTCAAGCTAGATCAGAGTCTCAAATCTTTGGGCTCAAAGTGTACTTGTCATACAATAGGGCCAGATCCAGATGTATGGTAGACTTCCCCCCCCCCCACCCCGGCCGACTCAGTTCCAGTTTCAGCACCAAAAAATCCTAGTGTTCTAGAAGACATACGACATTTTTCTGAAGTTCACTCTACAGGTAAAACTCAATTTGGAAGCTGAGACTGATTTTTTTTTTTTTAATTACTTTCATGCAAGAACCACATACACATGAACCAGGATAGCTTCATCCTCCTAGGATAAAAGCTAACAGCTATACATTGTAACTGTTTACACACCAACAGATTTTACAAAATAGTGCAGATGAGTTAAGGTGCTTTGTCCTATGAGTGCTTTTATATCCAGATTAGAAATCTGCAAAACATACACTGCAGTATGTTGATGAGCAACAGCTAATTTCAGCTCCAATACTGCTGCCAAAGTGCTTCAGGTGAAGAAGCACTTTTGTGGTAAAGCACAACGCAACTTCTGTTCACAATCCAGCTAGTTTGGAACTTCTTTAGGTACTTATTGTTCACAACAGAAATCCTGAAATTTAGATAGCCTCATTGACAACTGAGGTCAAAGACAAGAAAAACATTAGCAGCTATACTATCACGCTGATTGCTTTTCACTCTGCATCCTATTTGCCCTCAAGAGACACATATTCCAGTGACAACATGGCAAAACTTTAACTTTTCTAGTTATTTAAAGATCTATTAGCCACATTAAATGTAATCCTGTTTTTTCAGAGTGTACATAACTGATAGGTGAGCTGTGAAGTTCAAGGGGAGTTCCTACAGTTAGATTTTAACAACTCTGCAAGTTTTAAGAAGGGTAGTAGTTTAGGTCCTTCATTTAGAACACCACCACCAAGTTGGAGCATAAAGCACTTTTGGAGTTTGCTGTAAAGAGAATACTCAGCTCCCTGGAAGTTTCTGAAGATAAGCACCCAAAACAAAAAAAATTGGGCTGACATACTTCCCCATACTTCCAGACAATGGGTTTAACAATCATTAATATACTACCACCAGCAAAGTATGTTTATGTCCATTTTGTAATCTGTAGAAATTGAAACTACTATTCTTTCTCCAGTTCAAGCTTCAACTGGGAAGGTAAGTAGTTGCAAGACGAGTTACTGCCACTGAGAGAACATCCTGTCTCTATGAAGCAGAATGTCACTGGCTCTACAGAGCACCTAACAAGCTAAAGACAGATTTGACTTTCAACCTTGGACCTAAGGGTATGGATTCCTGCTCCTAGAAATACTGTCTATACCTGTGCAATAATAAAGAAGGAAAGATAGCCCACAGACACTGACAAAGTCAGAGAAATGCTGGTGTAGCAACCCTGATAAAAAAATCATAGCAAAATTCTTCAGTGCTTGCCCCCTTTATGGAAAGCATAAGACACATGTGAGGGAGCACAGCCACCACTGAAATAGCTTATTCCACTATTAGATATTGCCTATCCAGTTAAGCAATATTGCTTTGTCATCACTTCAGATTTCTACCCACAAAGCTGCAGGACAGCATCTCTAGAATAACCTGAGGCCTTTAGGTACAGCAGCCAGAAGAACCATTCTCTTACAGTCAAGAAGTAAACCCCTGGACTCCTACACAAGTGCAGTGCATTTAAGAAATCCTATCCCATAGCAACTGCTTTCAAAAGTTAAAGCTCTAATAGGACAGATTTCTCCATCTAGCATAATTTTCAGGAATATTTCAGATGATTACAGCTAACTGAGGGCAAATAACACCACCAGCAGGAGCACTGATAATCCAATTGGCTACAGTTTACTACAACAGAAAGACATGGCAGCATTTACACCCAATTCCTTACCAGACAGAACTCCAAAGCCTTGGCAGTAGATACTGGTATATTTTTTTTAAGTTAAAAGGGTGGTTCAAGTTCTTCTAGATTTACATACTTTTAGGTTAAAACACAGAAAGGGAAATAAGTCAAGTTAATCTCTAGAACTGTGTAGCAAAAGAACAGTGTAGCAAAAAAGTCACTGCATGAACAACTCCGTTCATTTTACACATACCAGTCTTACAGATTTCTACGTTAGAAGTAATTTCCTTCCACTAAGCCTGAGAAGTGTACACATTAAAGCTCACATCTCCCTATAAGCTTTGAGTAGATAATCCTCTAGCGTTCCAGATGCATATATGTTTTTAAAAGCTACTTTTGCACACAGCTTATCTACTTTTGCAACACTTGTCTGCTCACTTTTAAGAGCAGAGGAATAAGCCAAATGCAGAAGCCAATGAGAGTTACCACCATTCTATATGGAAACTACACCCACATCAGAAGCTGCTTCTTGGCTCAGACAAAAACCCCTTTATCTGGCTAGTATCCACAAACTCCAACTCATTTAATATCCTCCACTTGGAAATTACACCCAAGAGCTTCTGGCTTTTTAGTTCTTAACTTGCACCTAATTCTACCACATATTTGTGTAAGCCTAAGTGTAGACTGCATGTAAATCTGCTTCAAAGAAATGGGAAGGGAAATGGTTTGATGTACCAGCTAGAGTGGGTTCTTTAATCTTCATGCTACTCAAGGGAGTCTCTGCTGCAACAAATGATTACCATTCAATCTGCTTCTGACTAGAATGTATATGGTACACACGGAAGCCAGATTTAGAGATAGTGTACATCTGGACATCTCTCCTAGGCATCTGTCCCCATATGTTGTATTTTAAAGGATGCCACTACCTTTACCATGCCTTTACCAGGTGTTTTCATGGGAGGATGCTTCCTTACCTATTTGATTCCTGGCTCACTCCCCCTCCATACCATAGGTGGTCACACTACTGCTTCTGCAAGCCATGGTAGCCATAGAACATAGGATAGTTACCTTGATATTAAGGCTGTATTGGATTGTTTTAATTTGCTGAAGTGTGAAACCCCAAAGTATTAGAATTACAACTGAAGGATCATACAATTTCAGGTTCTCTATACAAGCAAAGAAAAAGTTCTCAACCAAGTGTTCTGGAACTCTTATGAGATTTTAGAACAAGCATTATTCCATGCATCACAATCCTAAGTATAGCAGCTAAGTTAGTGGACTTTCTTAATCAGAAGGTAGAGCATTGCTTTCCTACACAACTTAAGTGATTAATCTCTGTCATGGAAGAGGACAGGGATGGACAACATTTTCCACATTCCTTCTAGTCTGTGACCCAAGCAGTGGTAACAGAGGACTGGTGGCCAAGAGAAACTGAAACAAAATCTGCCCACTAAGTGTTTGGAACCCCTCATCCCTATTTGAGGATCAGCACTTCCCTCTGGATACAATTCCAACTATCATTAACTGGACCAGTGGCCAAGAAAAGCCTTAGAGAAGCAAGTTATTTCCTCTGTCCTACTTCCCCATCTTTCTTATCCCTACACACCTTCCCTTCTACTTACCAAGATTCTTTCTATCAGAGGCTCTGCCATGGGAAAGCCCTCACCTTTATCAGCCCCTCAACCCCAGTTTTAATCAATAACTCAGTGGCACAGAAACAGCAGGCTTCTTCCACTCTGAACAGGGTGGAATTACATTCTTTCCCTTTGCCATGAGACTGAGAATAGAGAAAAATTGTATTACACCAATGCTCTTACATGAGTGAATCAAATTTAACTTCAGACCAACAAGGGCTGTCATGTAGCTTACAGAACCAATTTCAATAGATTCATATAATAGAATCTCGATAGTCTATACCTCGCACAGAAAGAATGGTGTGTGCAAACAGTCTGCTTCTTTTCCCTTAGCTATTCCAAGTCAAAGGCAAAACAACCCAGTTTACAGACCTTGGCACATGGTCTGCATCTATGCTCAAGTACTGAGCACTGTGGTACTCTGTGGCAGTTACTCAGGTACTACTGTCCTGCTCACACTCATCCATCTTCTTCATCCAGAGACAGCAGTTGTTCCTTCAGAACTCCAGCTCCAGCCCAGAAGGGGAGTCTGGGTGCCCATGGCAGAGCAAGTTATCTGCCTACGCACACCAGTTTCTGTATGACTTCCTCCACCTGCATGGAAGAATCTGCCAATAGCACCGGTGGGTAGCTTGTCTAGGCTTTGCTGCCAGACTCTACATGCCAAAACCCTGAGCCAACCTTTAATGATGCAGCCTCTGTTCCTATAGTAGCCAGTGTTATTTTCCTATCTCTAGGCACAGACCTTGGGGGGAAGTACATAAGTTTGCTCTCATTTCACACCTACCACTCAGTTCCCCACTGCATAGCTACGTGCCACTCCAAATGAAAACACCTGTCAGTGGGCCCTGAAAAGCAGCTGGCTCAGCCACAAGCCAGTGGGAGGCAAAAATGCACAAACCCGATATGCAGGCATATCCTCCTGAGCAGGCTACAGCTGGAAGACCACCAGCAAAGAATCTGACAGTGCAGGCAGCTGGAGGCTTACGGGGGCTTCTAGGCCACTGCTCTGAGGAAAGAAGCACAGCAGAAACATCTGACAGAATCACAGAGTGGGTAAGGTTGGAAGGGATAACGGTGAGGTCACCTGGTCCAACCTCTCTGCTCAGGCAGGGTTATCCTAGAGCACATTGCACAGGATTGTGTCCAGACAGTTCTTGAATGTCTCCAGTGAGAGAGATGGGACACTCTTCCAGCAAGGGTATTATCCCAGGCTACTGCTGGCACCTTAGCATCATACAGTCAGGCCCAGGCCAGTCTTAAGACTACCCTGAAAGTGTCACACAGATTAGAATAAACCCCTTCACAAGCCAAAGCCAGTTTGCTCCATCACCACTCCTGACACTATAGGGACTGCATTTCCAGCATGGAGGTCTTTTACTCAGATAGCATAGCCAGGCCCACTATAGGAGGCAATGTTTGCTTCACCAAATAAGCAGATGACTTCTCTAAGCTCATGAACGCTGCCAACACTATATACATTGTTACTGCTGCATCCAACAGGAGCCTAAGTTGTATCACAAGGCTACTGTGATAAGGAAAAAAAACATCCAGAACATGGGGCTGGAGTCTGATTTCAAGGTAAGGCCTCATCCTGAGGAAGCTGACCGCTCTCAGGCTGAAGAGCTGCTGATAGCCTACATGAAGCCAAATATGAAGAGCTCCTTTATGGTGTCTGGTTCTCACTGCTCTGAGTGCAAACTTTAAAGTCTGGTGTAACTAGCTACATTTTCCTGTTTTTATTCTCCTATAGCTACAATGCTCCCCTCAACCCCAAAAAGGGCGAAAAAAAAAGAAAAAAGAGGGCAGACTTGTATTCTTGGTCAGGATTTTGATGCCAGAATACTCCCCCCTCATACTTACAAGCAGTAAAGTCATCACACACAGAAACTTTCATATGGTTCACATGAAAGCTGCCGAACACAAGCTCACATGAGCCAGTTAGAAGAGGGAGACAGTTACATATCACTTTCATCACATCCTGGTAGTTCCTCTGTGTAAGTGAACAGCTCACAGTGACCTCGCACCTGACCACTCACAGAAGGGTCCAGTGTGGAGGCAATATAACCACAACAATGGCAGCCTTCACTGTTGGGGCAAGAACTTCACAAACAGAAGAGCTTCTCACAACCAAGCATAGGAAGCTTAAAGTCCTACCAATGCAATGACAATACTTAAGCTTGTAACACCACAAAAGAGTCGGCTTCATAGTTTAAGTCACAACAGGTGCTACTCTGCCAGAACATCACTTGAAGACCAAAGCAGTAAAATATTCTCACTGCACGCCAAGCCGGACTGAAGGTTTGTTGTGCCACAAAGTCCCTGGATTAGCACCAGAGACTTCATGGCAGGTGCTGGGGGACTCCAACAGGAAGCCATCACACAGTAACACAGGAAGCTAAGTGTGACAGTCAGCACAGCAGCCTTGAGGGATTAGCTTCAGTTTCACCTGTACTGCTTCCATGTTTAGCTTTTAATGTGAGCATAAAGTTTATTGTGTAACACTTAACTGTACTGTAAGATGTGCCAGCCCCAGAAGAACTGGGATTCAGCAGCCAAGTAAGAGACAAATGGGGTTTTGTTTGGGGTTTTTTTTGACATAGTAATGTCGCAATTAGTTTGAGATGGCAGGATAAGAACATCTAAGATATTTAAATAGCAGTATTAATATTTCAGAGCTACTGTACTACTGAAATGAGTTTACAGTCATCTTACCAATTGCTTCAGGCCATCTGGAAATGCAAGAAGCCAAGACAGCATCTGCTCCTCACTGTGAAGATTACCTTAGCACATGACTAGTGCTACAAACTGGAAAACTAGTCCAAGAGGTTATCATTGTAGGTGTTCCACCAGCTACAGAGTTTGCTGCCACCACCAGCAAAAACATATGAGCAGTTTCTTTTTCTGTACCAATGCTTTTGGTGGCCAGAAATTTTTCATTAACAGCACAGCTCATTTACATGAGTGGAAATAGTCTTGTAGCCAACTCTGAAGCTCAAGCAGTTAAAACACCAACTCTAAGACTACACAGAACAAGTCAGATCCTACAATGTTTTTATGTTTAGAACAGGACCTGCTGTTCCAATACTAAAGTACTAAAGTTCCAATACTAACAGCTGTGCTGTTAATGAAAATACTAAAGTATTGGAACATAATGTTTTAATAGTTCTCTACACAACAGTTAATCTTGTTCTTCAAAACAGTTGCATAGTGTTTTAAAAAACAAGCCAGATCAGTTTCTTTGGTACATATCAAGGAATTCAGCTAACATTAAAGGTCTAAATAGGAGGAAGAAGAGGGAGAAATAATTAGTATAGCTCTATATACAATTAGAGCTTCCCCTATGGTTAAAAATATCTCTCACCCGAACAAAACAGAGTATCTGTATCCAAAAGCTGTTTGCCATAGAGTAATAAACCTGTCCTATTAGGGGATGCTTTACTAAAGGTTTGCCTTTGAGTACTTATTTCTTCATTAAATGAATCTCTCCAACTGTAAAGAAATCTAAAACATTAAAGTGCTTCAGTTGTTATCAGTGTGGACCTTTGTAATGCAGAGTGTTGATTAAGCTCAACCAAGAAACAAAATTCAGTAATTGAAAGCCTATCTAAGTTTCACTCTTCTATTCTAGATCTCCTTTGAACGAAGCCCTCTGCTTTACATTTTTATCACATGTGCCTTTGTAACTTCTTCCCACCATAAAAAAATATAATCTCCCTAATTTTGGTAGGGCATGTGTAAAGACACCTGCTTTGTGGAACCCTCCAGGTGGGGCTGCAGTGAACACACACCAGAACACACTCCTTGTGCCTCTCCTCGGCACAAGCTGCAATGCTGCTTGCTCCTCCACAAGGAATGACAAAGCTTCAGGAGCCTTTTCAGCACTTTTTTCTTATTTGGTATTCCAACTAGTAGCCAGCTGCAGCAGGGAATTCCCATTGCTCTGTGGCACTCCAATTTATGAACTGGAATTTATTGATATCTTCACAATTTTATTATTTACCATCTTCCCTTTGCAACAACACCGAACTGTAAGATCCCACTCACCATCTCCAACCAACATGCCTTTCAAGGGAGAATATGACATGTTTCCATGTATGAAGCTAGGAAGCAAGTTATAGTGACTACCTGTCCTCCTCTCCCATTTTTTAGTCCTCTGCAGTCACTGGAGGGGGTATAGATCCCCAGTCTTCCAGAAATCCAAGCCAGTTCATAGGACAGCTTTTGACTGCTGCAGTCATGTTCTGCTCCTTCTGCAAGTTCATAATGGTCAGGAGTTATACTCAAAAAGCAAGAGGCCTATACAGATCTGTCTCTGAACTAGAAAAAAAAAAAAAAAGTCACAATTAAGTGTCCAGATGAAGAAATACAGAGCTTAGTGTCACATTCTATTTAATCTGCTATGAAAGAATACTGTCTAAATGCACCACACAGTAGGAGATGCATGAGCCAGCCCAGTCAAGCTCCCCATCTATCACTTTGGAATCAAGGAGGTGGAAACAGCAAGACCTGGCTTGTCACACAACTCCAGATCTCATGCCAGCGAAGAGAAAGAGGCACACAGGAAGATAATATGATAGAAAGTAAAGCCTGATTATCTTTTTCCATCCTTCAGATGGACAACTTCCAAGTATAGTCAGTTGATCACATCCACAGTGTTCTTCTGAGCTATAAAAGTGACCAGGCAATTGTGTAACACAGAAGAAGCTTTTCTAGAGTCTGTCAAGTGAGGAAACAAGGGAAAGTGAGTCACACAGTAGCCTTGAGCTTCCAAGTTATTTCTAGGACAAGGTATTAGACTTAATATGGAGCTTCACTTGGGGCAGCTGCTAGTAAGTGTCAGTTGCCAACAGCATATGTGCAAAAGCCAGATGTTTCCTGCAAGTCACTGACACTTACCAAGTCTAAGGAATTCATGTCACTAGCTCATAGTTTCACTATAACAAGAAACAGCAAGCTTCATACACCTTTTGAGAGCCAGAAGTTCCTCAGCAGACCTGTAGATACTAGCTGCACTTGTAATTTACCTTCGTATTCAAGTAATTATCCTGAACTCACTTCATCTGAAAGTTTCATCCCGTATTGGCACTCTTCAATACCCCTAGTTTTTCATCCTGTTCTGAAAACAGTAGCAAGCCATACTCTTCTGCTTATCTATTCAGTCACAATGCTGACTGCCTAGCTTAGAAGCGACACCACAGTAGCAAGAGGGAAAAGCAAGGAGGAAAATCTGGAACCTGCTTCAAGCATTACTATTGGTCATTTAAATTCATTGAGAAGGATTAAAAAGCTGCTGTTCACCTTTTAAAGCATTTCACCTTGCAAATATTGTAGTTCTAGTGGCTACAATACAGAAAAGAAAATGTGAAAGGGTAAGTATCACTCCTAGCAACTGAACATCTACAGGGTTTGACCCCCAGAACTGCAACACTGACACCTCACCACCACCCACCCAGGGAGGTTTCCTGACAGGAACACAGTCTTGATCACAAGCCAGCATGAGAAATACATACCAGTGTAACTTGGCAATAGTCATTTAAGAATTAACAATAAAGAAATGTTTGTGTTCATTGGAATCTAAAGTATGGCACCCTTATGCTAATGACAACTTTACTAATCACTACAAGAGATGAAGCTCAGGGGCTTATATCAATCAGCATTGCTGCAAACAAGTAAACCAAACTCCTCACCTTCACATGTACTTAATCTTGTCACTTCAAAGGGCAAAAAGACAGACTTCATGAGTTAAACACCCTGGAAGTTCACAGCTTTCTATTTAAGAGCTCACAAGTTAAAACTTTAAGACACATCTTTCCCCAGAACAGTAGCTGCTAGTGCTCATAACTGATATTCTCCCCCAGTCATGAAGGGAGAAATAACAAAGTCAGTTCATTTACTTCAAGCAAAAAGTAAAGCAGGGGTCCTTTGTATTTGGTTTTCCACTCTCCTGAAGTAGCTCCCATTCCAAGAGACATAGCATAAGGAACAATTAAACTGCCTTGTAAAGTACACTATATAAAAATGGCTTATATGAAAACTGTTTGATATACAGGCTTACTGTAAAATTCTGCACTGCCATCAGGAATTTTTTATTTTGTTCTTTGTTTAAACTGATCTTCATTAAAGCATTAGATATCAGTGCTGATGAAGGGCCCTAGTCATCCAGCCAGACTCTTACTTATCACCTCAAAGCTCCTCTCTATTTGGAACCACTGCAATTTTGAGGCTTATGCTTGATATGGGGTAATACAGATATATGCATAAACACCCCTGTGTTTCCTCATCTTTTAAAGCAGGTCTCCAATAATTTATGGCTTACACCAGTTCTGACTTAGTTCTGTTCACACTAGTTCTAACAGTTGCTGTTACACATCTGGGCATAAAAGAGGCTACACAGCACAGCTGAACACAAGGACATCAGTGCAGCCAGTAGTACACTTTCCATAGCTCAGAGAAGCATTTAATAGCCATCACAGTCAAACAGCACTTCCATTAAAAAAACCAAACAAACAACAACAACAACAAAACAAAAAACCAGAACCTTGCACTGAAGTCCCTTGTTATATTTCAGATGAGTAGGGATTCCAAAGACTCCTGGTCTTGCCTAACCATGATCTAAGTTAATTAAGTACTACATTTCACAGTATTTCAGACTGCTAGGTCAAGAATGCACATAGCCCAATGCATCCAGCATGCCTGCAGAGAGATAAGTCTTTCCACTTACCCACAGTGGTGCTTTCATTGCAGCATTGGCTGAAGAACAGCCACTGTTTTGCAGCTTTATAACTGAAAGCTCTCAGGCTACTCCGTAGTGGTGCTGCAGTGGTAGCACTCGCTCACTGGGAGAACCATATTTAGAAAAGATGTTGGGTTCTTCCCCAGAGCAATGTAATAGTTTGGTAAGTGAAATTAACAGCCCCAGTAAGAGTCAAACATTGTCAGATTAAAAAAAGCAGAGCTAGACTCCTACAGGGAGAAGTCTGGGCTGAAGGCATCGAGCTTTATTGCAGGGATTCATTTAATCCCTACTCGGGAACATAAAAAAAAGTCCTAAAGCTATGTGCTGGGAATAGGGGCTACATTAAATGCAAGACGAGCAACATAAAAACACAGCCTGCCAACCTCCCCCCTCCCGTGTTTTCTGCAATAAATACCAAGAAGTTAATACCGGTGTACGAACTTCGCGCACGCAGCCGGCACCCGGCTTTTAACAAGCGAGAGGGGAGGCCTTTGCGAGGGTCTGCGACGGGGGGCGCTGCCCCGGCGGCAGAGGCTCCACCTGCGGCGCTGACAGGGCCCGGGGGCAGCGGGCCGGGGCCAGGGCAACCTGCCGCGCTGGGGCGGCGGCTCACTTATTCACTTACCCGGGGCCCCGTGGCTCGGTGGCCGCGACCCTGCGGCAGATGCACCAGCAGCAGCGCCAGCAGGAACGGGCGAGCACCCGCGCTGCGACAGGCCCGCGGCACCATGGTCCCTGGGGGCGGCAGCTCTGGCAAGCGGCGGCGTGTCGGTGTCGGGCGGGTCGGCGGTGCGGGGCCGCCGCGGCAGGTTACGCGCCCCGGCCATGGGGATGCCGCTTATAAAGCCGCGGCGGGGCGGGGCCGGGCGGCACTGACCGCCCTGAGCACCAATAGCCGCGCGGCCGCCGCGGGCCGCAGCCAATGGCGAGGAGGCGGCGCCGCCCGCCCCGCCCCGCGGCCCGGCGTGAGGCGGGCGGTGCAGGTTGGTCGCGGGCGGCGGCGCTGCCGGCGGGGGGCGCGGGGTGGCAGCGCCCCGGGCCCGCGGCACCTGGAGCCCTCGGTGGCACTCGGAGCCCTCGGCGGCACCCGGAGCCCTCGGCGGCACCTGGGCGGGTGCCGGGCAGCCCCAGCGGGGCTGCGGGAGACGACCAACCGGCGCGGCTGGCGCTCTCCAGCCCAAAGCCCTGCAGGGCGTACCTGGCCCCATCCCCGGGCAGGAACAGTAACAGCTGAGCCGTGCAGACGGGTCGGGCTGGTCACCAAGCAAATTTGGCATAGGAAATCACCTCATGGTCCACAAGCCGCGTTCCTTTGGTCTGGCACTCAGGGGCGAAAACTGCTGCAGGCACAAGCTCGTGTCTCAGGGTATGCAGGTCCTCTTGTCACCTCCGTGCCGGGGCCCAGTGCATGGCTGACCCACAGCCACAGAGACTACCCGTCCCTGGAGATCTTCCCCGCCTTCCCAACTGCACAAGTAGCCCTACAAGCCATTGCTTTGCATTGCCCAGCCAGCCCTGAAGACCTCGTTGTGGAGGTCATGTGCTTGTGGTCCTTCCCTTGCACCTGGCAAACCATTCCAGCTTCAAGTTTGGTACCTCTTGAGACAACAAGCCCTTATTGACTGCATGAGAGTCCCAGTATGTACAAGCAGGCACTCAGTAATGGGAAGCTTGGGTAGAAAGTGAGCATTGTGTCATGCAACAGGAAAGTGAGTGCAGCTGTGGAGCAGAAGCAGGAGGGAAATGGAGATACATCGACCATCAGGGCCCAGTCTCTGCAGGCATGTCTGTCTGATTATGAACTAAAGAGGGAGCAGTACCATGGCAGTGTAATGGAAGTAAGCCGTAGACTCTCAGCACTGGAGGCAGTCTAATGCCAAGCCTCTGTCTACGTGCTGACTGAGTGGTAGAGATATCTTGTGAACCAGACTGACTTGCTTTTACATTGAGTCCTTAATTTTCAAATTACCAGCATGAGTTTGATGGAGGGTATGTCAGGGCAGAGGCCCAACATTTTGAAAAATAATATGCACAGGAGGCTATTGCTACGCATGTAATACTGATAATTTTATGTAGCACTGTTTTGTGCTGCTCTTAAGGAAACATACGAGACATGATATTTCTTCATATACTCTATTTAACTTTCTTTACTCCGTGACCTTACAAGAGGCAATGCTCACACTTGCGAAGATTCCCTACAGTGTATCCGCTAGGTATGGGGAGGGGCTGCTACGCCCACACAAAGAACCATGTTACACAGTAGAAGTCGTGTAATCCTGGCATTTTATCAGAGGAAAGCAGAGTGTTTAGGTATAGTGGTTGCTTTAATCTTTCTTAAAAAAAAAACCAAAAAACAACACAACAACAACAAAACCAACTAAATCCCCCCCCACAAACAAAAATACACAACCAAACCAAACATATTTATTTTAAAAATACCAGTATTTAACATTTTATCATTAGATTAGACAGGATAAGCCATTTGTTACTCACACGGAGCTCTGCAAGTGTTCATTATTTTTGGCCTCTGGGACTCCAAACACAGCACTCCATACAAGCCTACCTTAGTCCTAACCTTCACCACTCTGCCAGCTCTTCTCAAAATACGGCCTGCAGTATCCTCTGATTTTCCATTTCAAAGTGTCTCTGATCCACACCTGAACTTATGCCATTCCACATGACATGAGCAGAAAGACCTTGAGGGGAAGAGGAGGGGGAGAGCTGGGTAATCTAGATACAAGTGTCCTTGTGTACATCAGGATCAGCTCTGTTGAGTTTGGACGAGTTGTATCAGTGCACACCTGAATCTGTGAAAAGACAGGCAGAATCTAGCACAGTTTTGTTCAGGCAGTGATCCCACCACTGAAGTACCACATCACCTCATAGTTAAAAGTCTTGATAAAATTCCAGTCCAGATAACAACATCACACTTGCCTAAGTTCCCCTCTGCATCTGACATCTGCATCTGCATCTCCATTTTTGCATCTGACATATTTCATGTGTGATGCCTTCGTGTGTTCTTTATCACTTCTACTTTAAATATGAATGTCTTTCTTTGATGTATTTTTTCACAGACAAACCCATGGATATCAGGATCTCTGTGCTATATCAATGGTCATTACCACCATGAAAAAATAATTGTTTTCCTAATCCCTAAAAAAGAATACCAGCTACACGGGAAGCCTACCCTTCAGTGCCTATGAGGCCCTGACACCAGCATCTCAACATCAAGTAAAAGTTCTAGAGAGGGTCAGAAATTCCCAGTAACAGAACCCTTTGATCCCTTTATGGTCAAAGCTGTTCATAACCTTGCCACACATACTTCCAGTCTTGACCTATATTCCCATGGCCAGGTGTTTCTTTGTAGGAATGTACGTTTCCTTTGCAGAATCACAGAATATTCTGAATTGGAAGTGACCCACAAGGATAATCAAGTCCAACTCTTTAAGTGAATGGCCTGTACAGGAATCTGCCTTAGTGCAGAAGAGACTTCATAGCCTGGCCTACATATCACAAACATTATATTCCACGGAGCTGCTCCAAGCCCAAAAACCTTACCAATTCACCATTCAGGAGGGTGGAGGCCATCCAAGTTCACTTAAAGACACCATCAAGAGAGAAAATACATAGGGTTTTTTTCCAGGGGTAAATTACCTTCACAATTGAAAATTCATGCCAGACTCTTCAGCATAGTGGGCCTGGTGCTCTGGTTGGTATACGTGCACTTTCCTGGTGTGTCATCTTCAAAGGAAGAGATGCTGATGAGCCAAGAGCAGGCTACTGACCAAATGTAAGAGGAACTGGGCTCCTAGCCTTCTCACTTGAGCTCTTCTGAAAATCCCTGCCATCACTCAGAGTGCTGAAGACTGTGCTGGCACAGTGCCACTCCCGTCATTGGTGTCTCACCAGCAAAGAAGTTGCCCAGGGTGTGTAACTGAAAACTACAAAGAGAGAGGGACACAGAACTGGAAGAGAAGTTGTTCTTCATGTCTAGGCATTTTTACACAAAGCCCAAAATTTGGATACTTCAGAGGAAGATGTAAACTCAGCTATAATGAATTCAACTATGCAATGCTGCTGGAGGTAGCACTGAAACTGGTACCGTTGGGGCTTGTTGTGTATACCAGATCAGCCTACGACTTGCACCTCAGAAGACTTACCCCAACATGTGCCTGTCTGTGTTGATGATTAATATCTTGTTGCTATGGTGCATGCATATCATGCGCACTACCACAAACTCATGGCACAGAACGTATATATTGGTGGTCCTGACAACTGTTTAAGGAGAACTGTTTGATTGCTCTGATTATTTGCCTCTGCATCTACTTGTCTTGTCCTCAAACAAGTTTCAGAGGATCTCTGTCCTCTTTCGAACAGTATTGGCCCCCACAACAGAACCATCATGGCATCTGTCTGCCACAGCTTCCATCAGGGCAAGTATCCCCTCTTGCACACATTTAGTAGAAATGTTTACTGACACTTTCAATACAGAATAATCTGCTGCCTCCAAATATGAGTTAATTGCTGTAGGGACCAATTTACTGTTAGAGGTTCTTTTTTAAGTCAGTGGATGCTACAGTTGCTCCTGCAACAAGTTTAGATTTCACTTTTTGTCAAAAAAAGAGTAAAGAATAAAATGGGGAATTTGCTAAAAGATTGGTTGTTGTAGGTTGTAACAATGCAGAAATTGGAGCTATTTTTTTTTTTAACATCGTGCTTATTGAATCATTTGGATCATTTTAATCAGAGAATTATCCATTGCTGCCAGGCCTTAATTGCTGAGAACCTGCAGAAGTGAAAGAGCCTTTTATACTATGCTGGCACCCCCAAATCTCCATCTAAGGTGAGTTCAGGGCAGCCCAGAATAAAGACTGGAAAGCCACAGCTGAGCACACTCACGACCCAGTGCAGTTTGGAAGAGCAATGACAGGATGAGAGAATCTGTGCAGTCACCCTAAAATGAGATAGAATACAATTTCCCCAGCTTCCCAGACGTAGGTAGAATGTGCGGGAGTGGGGAGGAGTAAATTTGACTCAGTGATTATGAAAGTGGAAATATGGAATCATTGGGTTTGAAAGGATTCACATCACAGCAAACAGCAATTTTACAGTGTCATCCCACTGTCAGCAAAATTGCTGCTGTGTGCAAAGTATTCACACTTGTTAAGCAGAGACACATTGCTATTTTGGGGTGTATTTGCTGGATTATGTCAACAAAAAGGAGTCTCAGCTTTTTATGAAAGCTAATTATATATATGCCTGAATAAAATAGAAAGCCCATTAGTAATAGGAAATGTCCTATTGGGCTTTTCATCCTGGAAGCTCTTTGAAGAATATTCACTTACACTTGAACAAAAAGCTTTGTCAAAAATATTATAGGATTTCAAGTCTTTTCCCATGAAATCCATCTAGAGTCTGCCACTTCATTCATTATACTTCATACAGAAATTCTGTGCAGACTTTTTCTCTAGAAAGTATATTAAATTGTGTTGGTCCTGGCTGAACTACTTTGGTTTCCCAAAATGTTGCTAGTAGTCCTGGTTAGTTCCCATCACTGCCAAACCTTCAGCTATCTCTAGTGTCCATCTGACTCTACTACCCAACTGTACCTTCGTGGCCCTGTGTTATTCCACCACAGGCCATACATGCTGGCCATACACCTTTGTTATTATGAAAACAAAACCGAAAAAAGGAATGTAGTGAGGTGCAAGATGTCATAAAGAGGCAGTAATGCCCATTTGATCTTCAACACGTTTTTACGTGGTGCTGTGGCACGTACCTATTTTCAAGGATGGAACCTCTACAGTGACATGGCTGACGTTAGTCGGTAATCTGCCAGCTCCTTGAAAACAAGGGTATTCTCTTTTTTGCTTTTTTACTCTTACTTATATTTTGCAGATCCTAGGGTATAATGTTAAGAATCAGTATGAAGCCCAGTGCAGTGAGGATGAATGATGGGTATTTATGTGGCATTGGAAAATTAAATGACTCTTCCAAATATCTATCTAATAGATTTCTAATGCTAATTGTTCACTCTTTTTAATTCTGTGAAGTAAATATAACATCACTCCAGGCTCTAAAAAGAATGCCAATCTACCATATCTTTAACCTTTACAATCTTTAAAAGTACTTAGGGACTTGCCAATTCTTTTTTTTTTTTTTTTTTTTTTGAGTCAGCTATGAGTTTGAAGTTGGGTAGGACTCCATATGGACTCCAGAAAAGAGGAGCTCTGTTCCAATCTCATTTATCAATCTCATCAAGGCAAGGATTCTTTCTGCTCATCCTGTCTACCTGGGTGGGATAGATGGAAAGTAGGTGGGGAAACAACTACCTCTGCACTGAAATTTTGAGAACTTGGTACTCCGGGCTGCAAATGTGAAGGAGAGCCAGTGGTGAATCTCCTGTATATGAGAACTTTCTGCCCATGCAGAGTGGGCTTACCACTGAAAGTGTAAAAGAAGTGTGCATGTGTGGGAATCATGCCAGGGCACATGAAAAGCAGGGTCTCCTGTCTGATCTCTACTCCATATGATCCTCTACTGGCACAGAAAACAGCAAAAAGGAGGAGGAAGCAGCTGGGGACCAGGCTCTATGAGCTCAACAATTTATGACACTGGGATTATATTTTGTTGCTTGAGCCCATTTACCATTTACCTTGTCTCAGAGAGATGCTCAGATGAATGCAATAAAGTATTTTGTCTCACAGGTTGGCACCAACCTCATCTGCCTCTCTCCATCAGCAGTCCATATCCTCAGGAAACTCAGAATCAGAACTGTGTCCTAAACAGCATAAAAGAGCTCATAAACATACTCCAGCAAAGAAACCCTGGTATCGTATTAGACACTCCTTGTTTTCTGAGATGGGGAGGCAAAATGGTGACAAAACAACAGACTACAAATTCTAAGGTGCCCTGATCCTGCAATTTTTCGTCAGGACCAAGAGTAACTACTCGCTATCAGACAGGCAATATTTTTTTTTCATCCCTACTAGTTTCTTAGTACTGATTTAGGTTACACACTGACAACAGCGAAACAGCACTTAAATCACAGCCCTGAGAACCAGCTACACGTATCCAAAGCTGAGCAGAGTTCAAACCTCAGCCCTGTGCTGATACAGAGTCTTTTCTGTTTTAAATTGCCCACCCACTCACTATTCCCAGCTGCCGAGCCACATAACGTTCAAAGACCACACACAAGGTGCAAGAGCAATAGGGGCCTGTTGAAAATTAAAATGCAACAGCTTAGTCAAGAGGATAGACTCCAACATTGCTGCCTAAAAAATGGGGACAAGGAGGAATAAGGACAAAAGGGCAGACAGGACCATGGGAGATCCAAACGGAAAGTGATGGGAATCTACACTGGAGTGTATTTTACAGAAATCCCCTACACTCAGCTCACAGGGACACACAAAGCTTCCCGTATGAAGGCAGGCAAGAACCAGATCAGAAAAAGCGTACCTGTTTTCTGGAAGCTAGACATGATACTAGGGTCCCAGGGTTTGTTCTCAGCTTGGCTGGAAGCACCTGGAGCAGGCCAAAAAATGGTCTCTGTACCTTATTTCTTGAGCAAGTGTCAAGAAGTATAGGAGCCTCACACAAATGTTTTGCTATCTCCCACAGCCCCCAACAAACAAAAACCTTGTTTCTTCTCTCCAGTGCTGCTGTTGAAAGGACCTTGCTCTGAAGTGCACTCGTTTGAATGCCATATAGTAGTGTCACTTACTCCTCTTCATCCCATTTAAAGAGCACGTTGCTACTGAAAACCAGAGAATGTTGCGATACCGCTCAGTGGTGACACAAAGGCAGAAGTGGGTCAGCACCATCACACATCACAGCGTGGGACACATGTCACAGCACGCCCACTTCTAGAAAAGAGTGTGACACCTTGCTGACTCCTAGGCTGGGACTCTCAGGGTCTGAGGCAAACTGGTGACAATAGACATTATCCTGAACGTATCTGCTCAGATGGCCGAGTTTGGTAAGAGTTTTTCAGAGACTGTTCACCTAAAAATGTTTTTTAAACATTCTTCAGTTTTGTCCAGTTGCTTCTATACATAAAGAATGTGTATTTATATGTTTATACATCCAGATTTTGTGCTTCATTGCTAACCAAGGCTGAATACTTCAAGGCTGAGTCAAACTACTCTAAATATGGGCTATTTTATCCATCACTAAATGAAATGGCTTTACTGCTGAGACAAGGCAATGTTGTAACAGCACACGGCACAACCCAGCAGTCAGAATAAGAAACAACGAAGGTGATTGCTAATAGAAAGCACTCAGGGTGTTTGAAGAGGCAGACTGCCAGGGCTCTAGAGGTGTCATCCTACTCCCTAGTCCTCAGCTGGGACAGCAGCTCAGGAGAGATGAAAGGAGGGAAGATGAAACACAACATACCGTGAACTTTCTCACTGCAACTCTGATTACTGCTAGCAAAAGAAAGCAAGCTAAGGAGGCACTGGAAAGAAAGGCTCAGTCAAGTACCCCATACCAAATACTCTGAGATGGTGGTTTGAACCCAGAACCACATGTGGTAGCATGTGTGCCTGTAATGATCTAAACTAGAAGCACAGACACAAAAGTGCTTTCAGCATTGTCAGTCCCTGATTTGGACTTCAAAATATGTGCAACAATAAACAGAGCAAAAGGTACTGAGACTAGAATTTTGGTAGTTAAAACTCTTGCTCTATTAGCTTCACTACCTTCTTTTAAAAGAATGGAAAATGTAATAAAACATAGGTGAACATGCACACCATTTCATTCTTCTGACTTGGTGCAGAAAAAAACCTTCCAGCACACAATTGCTTGCATCCAGCTTTTTGAAATATCCCACTGTGATACGTATCAACCTTTTCCTTTTGATTGATAGACTTTGCTAGGGAAACACAGCAGAACAGATGTGAGTGCATGGGTGCCATCAAATTAATTTTAACACTGTTTTTTGCTGCTCCCCCTCCCACCCACAGGCTTATAAAGTTATTCTGAAAGACATAAGAATCTTAAATACTGGGGGAAGGGAGAGTGGGGATTAAGGGACATCTGAAGAAAGCAGTATAAAATTGCACTGAAAGCAAAAATCCTCCCACCATAACCTACTCTTGTCCACTCCTGTGTCAACAAATATGCAACCAATTAATGTAATTGCAGAGTTATTTATGGCACACAGGAAAGTGTAGTCAGGGACCCTGAGAAACAAGGTTGTAGGGATAGGAACGCCTGGGTTTCCCCCTCGCCCCCTCCTTTGCAGATGTTTAAGTTGACTTGTGGTGTCCATGTGTCTCGTAACCAACAGCCTGTCTACTTTGCAGGTGTTGCTTGCTGCATGGGGGTGGGTAAAGTGGATGAAAGGAGACCTGGAAAAAAGTTGGGGTCTTCTGATTTCAAACTGTGACCAAAAGATATTGATTGGGTTTAGATATCCCCCTACACACTTTGCAGCCTACAAAAGCCCCATACCTAATCCCTTCAGATGACCCTTTCGACAGCAGCAACAACATTTGAACACAACAGGGGAAAAAAAATTTCTTAGCTCCATGATTTGATTGTTCGTGGTGACAGTTTTGTTACTGTTCAGTGCCCTGCACAAGAGAGGTTTTAATTAGAGCTATTGAGTGGTTTGAATTGGCACAATTAGGGTCAGCATTAATGATTGCTGCATGTGTTCTTTTGAACAGTAAGGGCTTTTTTTTGGCCCATGGACAGGAGGGGGTAGCAGCTAATGAACTAGGAGAGTGCAAATTATCTCTGCAAAGCTGGGGCAAGTGTAATACACACTGGGGATGAAGTGGAGAGCAGGAAAAGAGACTGCAGCATATGGGGCTCATCCAGAAGACTTCCCACCAGAGCGCTGAGCACCATCAATCCCCACTGCTTGTCCTTTGCTTCCTTAGGTGCTGAGGCTGTATAAAGCACTGACAGAGATGCATTCACTGTATTACAAGGGAACACCTCAGAGAGGCAAAGTATATGCAGTATTTTCATACCAAAAAAAATACAAAAGGAGATAGAAAAAAGGCTGCAGTCTGCTGAGAACAGTAGTCTACCTCAAAACAAAGGCATGCTCATGCAAATTGGTACTCTCATGAGTAGGCTTGTAGGCTTTACCCACCTCCTATTCAATTCAGTGGGATATTGGATCAGTTCAAAGAAACACAGCCACATAAGAGAGAGACAGAGAGAGAGATATTTGTGTACAAGCACCCCTTCTATGTGTGTGTAGAAATGCCTCCCAAATACACAGACCTGCCTTAACTGCACTGCAGGTGGGTGCCAGAGCCCAACGCATATGGCAGCTCTGCCATAGGCTGCTCCCACTCCTGCTGAGAAAACAAGAGTCCTCACAGCACATGCCACTTGACTTAAAGAGAAGACCTCCTGGGGGACATACCTATGGTCTCCTCAGAACTTGCAAATCTCTTGAAATGTGTTAATTACACAGTCTTTTCCTGACCCACACAGTCCATGAAATGCTCTTGGATTGCAGGAGGAATGCACTCCCATGTCACTCCAGCAGAGCCAAAGGGGCCTCTCTTCCACATAGCTACTTATTGGGGAAGGTGCAAGTAGATGACAGTGACAACAACCATGTGGGTACAGGGACTGACTGGGGCACAGCACCTGCCCCAGTCCTGTGAAGAACCTCCATTGCTTCTGAGCCATGCACATCCTCCCCAGAGCATGAGCTACTTTTGTCTCAGGTCTGAAATAAAGCTTTCTGAGTGCTCTCCATTTACTAAAACAAGCTTTTGGTCAGGCATTATATTAGAACCACAGGCCTCTCTACAACCTTCGAGGTATAAAAAGAGTTTGTTCATGTGCCAGCTGCCCAGCAGTGGAGCTTCCCTCCACTGCAAGCAGCAAGAGACAGCCATGCCCCACTTGCATGTGCAACATATACCTTTTTACTAATGGTGGGGTGACCCTTTTGTACCTGAATCAGCCTAGAAGTCCCTTCTGGGCTCCAAAATGCCTAGATAGGGCATCACTGGCAGGGCTAACTTTAGGGCTGTCTCAGGTCTGGCAGTACCAGTTGAGTCAAATACTGGCATTGGTCTCTTGGTGGGGCCCCTGAATATCTGTGCAAGTCATCAGGCCAGCTGTAAAATACCCTCTCTCTAATTGTCTGTAGTAGTTGTGTCTCCTGAATATGACTCAAAGAATGTTGTCAGGCACTATTTGTCTAAGGAAAGGTTGATTCTTCAGTAAGTTTAGTTGGTAGATTAGAAGAGAATGGCATGTATGCATGTGCTGTCAGAGGACTGATACTCACACATTTTTCAGAAAACATTTTCAGCCAAACTTTCTGCAGCCATCCCAGAGCGTGGCCACCAACACCTAATCACTTAAATTTTTGAGGCCGAGCATTAGCACCAGCCAAGGCTGCACAGCCCACCAGTGCCTTCATTGACAAAGCAGGTAAAACTGCATGCACAACTGGAGCAGAGAAGCTGGGTGGAATCCTGGGTGTGCAATCTCAGTTGGGAACTAGCCAAATACTTCACCTTTCATATATGCAAAGGAAGACAAAGGTGCCCAAAACATGGAGAGAATGAGACTCTTTGGTGTGGTTAAACAGAGGTTTCTGTGTATTTCTGTTAGTAGATATTTTCAGGTATTTCAGTGTCTCACTCTCTCGCTAAACATTATCTTCTCTAAAAAAAAAAAAAAAAAATCCAATTTATCTGGCTTTTTAAAGTAGGTAATATAAATTATGCTCTTCTTACTTAGGATACACAGTAGCCCAGCACATTTGGTAAATAATTACAGGCGAAAATCTTGTCATGCAAACAGAGGTCAAACAGTTTGTGCCCCAAAGGGCTCTTGCTCTCTAATAGGCCCAAACCAGAAGGAGTTTAGTCTGCAACATGAAGAATTAAGAAGTCATGCTGCTGCAATCCAGTTGGGGCCTATGGATCGATACAAATCCAATGCACAGTCACAGCTAGGATAGTCTCATTTAGTTCTCAAGGTAGAAAAGAGTAGCCTAAGGTAGACCCATTACCCTCAGGTGTGGGTTACTACTCATTTGTTACATTTGTGACCTCACAACAAGTTCTTTACCTTATTACAACTTTTTGTGGTGCTCATGCCCAAGATTCATGACAGCCCATCTAGTAAAGGATCTTTACCCAGGTATGCCAACCTCCAGGGCACAAAGAGCCCAGCACTGCCAGGCAGAGCTCTGCTGCTGCCCGTAGGAGCTGGAATTCAGCAGGTGGGTGGCAGGAGGGTGAGAGCAGAGCTGCAGCAGTGTGGCCCTCTTGGGAGAGAGCAGCATGGCTGTAGGTATCTTCATTTCACCCAGCACCCCTGAACAGAGAAGACATCCCCCTGCCCTCAGCTGTGGAACTGGTTCCACTGGGGCTCAGCAGAGGTGCAAAACTGAAGTGCTGAGGGAAGGGCAGAGACACAGGGAACACCTCAGGGCTGCTTTCACCTCCTCCCCCCAAGTCTCTCTCATAAGGACTTCAACTGTTCCCACAGCCAGTGATTTGGTTTGGGCAAGCATCCAGCATTGCTTAGCAGATCCAAAATGACACCTCACACATTCTTGAAGGTGTGAAAGAAACAACCAGGCTGAATCGTTTCACCACCCTCATGGTACTAGAGGTGATACCATAGACTTGCCAAGGAACATAGAAGGACATCCACAAACATTTCACGACCACCTTCTTTGAGCCTGCTTTGTTACTGAACAGCCATGGGTTTTGGCATTAGCTGGAAAACCGAACATACAACTGCTCAGACAGGCACTCTGCCTTGACTTTCTTATCATATATTCTAAAAAGGTAAGACTTTTCAGTAATGATTTATATTTACGTCATGTAATAAATATATTAATAGTCCTCATATGGATCATTTGCAAGCAAATAATAATGCCGCAGGCTGGAGGATGGGGATGGGGCTAGAACTGCAGGCACCAACCTGCCAGCTGGGCCCTGGCCTGAGGTTAAGCTACCTGGAAAGAGTCTGGAAGCTAGCAGGCAAGAGAGTGGATGTGACATGTGGAAAGCTGAATGTGAGAGGGAATATTGTGAGAAGCTGGCAAAAACTACAGGTGGTGCTGTGAGGGCTGGCTGGATCCCTCATGTGGTTAAGGGGAATGTGTGTGAGCAACAGCCGAACCACACAGCTGGAGCAGAGCACTGGGGACGTTCTGGGAAATAGGACCAGTGAGCCTGGTAACCATACCCATAATAGCACATAAGTCTGAGATAACCTGGCTAGCAGTGTCAGAAATAATAAGTTTGGGTTAGGACTAAAGAGGGAAAAGTAATTAGGTGCAGGTTGTCTCTCTTGATTGAGGAATGGAAATGAAGATGCAGGGTGGCAAAAAGAGACATCAAGAAACACAGAAATTAATATTAAGATGTGTACTTTCATTTGTCTGGGCATAATTGTCAAGCAGCCCTAACACTTGACCATTGCAGCTGGAGCCAGGCAATGAACCAAACCAGTGAACCATGTTTCGGGGCCATACCAGCAGAAGCAGACCTGCTTCCACCCTAGGCAGAGGTCAGGGGTTGGCAGTGCAGGGAGGAGCTTTCACTTGCTGTCAAGTAAACATCTGGACAGACAGATTGAACATCCCAGCATAACCACTTTGGTGACTATTCCAGATCAGATGGCATTAGCAAATGCCCACCAATGTGTAACAGATAGGATTTCAGATTTTGGGGTTTTTTTGGTTTTAATTCAGTTAATGCAGATAAACTACTGGCACCAAAGAAGGTGCCTTGTTTACCTTCAAACTCATGGTCTACGGTCAAGGGTCTTCCAGGAAAATAATTTGCACTGAGAAATCAGCATTGCCTTAGTGCAGGCACTGATTAGGAAATACAAAATATATTCTTTGAAGTGATAGTTAGCAGTTCTGCAAGCACACCCAGCAGAAGATATAAATGCAGATTTCAAAAACTTGTCAGGAAAAAGCAAGTTACTCAGAATTTATTTCATCTGAGATTTGGCTGAAGGTTTGATACCAACTTATTATACTGAAATTAGTCATCCCATCCTTAACTTAAGAGAAATATATTTTGTCTTTATGCTCTACAACATTTCATTCACTGTACCTCAGATCACCCACCAACCAGCAGAGACTTGGCTTTTCATAATTTCCCTATATCGATGTTGCCATACCACTGCATTTCTGTGCTGCAGCCAGACCAGCACTACTTCTGAGCAGACCAGCTAAGAGAAGGTGATGAATGACCCTGTGGAGATTAAGCTGTGAGACATCTCTCATTGGCCTGAATACTGAGCAGTGAATTTACCTTCATGGCCTTTTCTCCATGTTCCCAGATCTTCTTCCCCTTGCAGATCCAGGGTTTGTCCTAGCTTGGACCTCATGTAGGGAAGCCAGTAGCCCTGTGGACCCAGAGTCTCAGCTCTTCTTTCCTAAGGCAGACTGCTCCATCTCACTTTAGAGCTCCTATTTCCTTGCTCTCTCCTGTAACCTCTTCTGAAGGCATCTTTTGCACTAGCCTCACCACAAGGAAAACAAGTTACTCAGATTCTGTATCTTCTAAGAGTACTTTGGAAAACTTCATGTTGCCCAGACACTTGCAGGGGTCTGAAAGAAGCTAGGTATTTTGCTGAATACTCTCCTCTTGAACAGAAACACGTGCAAAGCTGGACTTCATATCATCAAATTTGTCAGATATGCTGACCGATGTCCACTGCAGAAGTGTTTATGAGAAAGCAAAGAGAAAGCCGGGGACCTCTAGCAGAGCTGGGCAAATGAAGCACCATTAAGAATTCTACACAGTTTGAACTATTGATCCAGGTGACTTTTTATTTAATTGTAAGCAACATCCTTTTTGCCACCCTGGAGTTTTTATTCCTCACTGTTATAGAGATTTTTCAATATTATTGCCTTGGTTTGGGGGAAGAGCACATTTCTCTTTTTGTCCCATCCAGCTACATTCTCACATTAAAAAGAAATGTCAAGCAGCCAAGTGGATTTTCAGCTACCTCTGCCTCCAGAGCAGAGCTCTTCCCTTAGTTAAGTAGTGGGATGGATCATAAGACATGGCTCAGGAGGCTTTGGGATCTAGGCTTGATCAACAAGCTGACAGTCCTGAAAAAGGGCAGCTGATTTCAGGGAAAAGCAGTAAGAAGAGCAACATGAACTGCACAATAATTTTAGGAATACCATCAGGAATTCTGATGTAAACTGTTCAGATTTTTGAAGGTAAATCTATCACTCAATTCACAGTCACAACAAGCTTGTATGTAAGGGTTTCTGCAGGCATGGAAGGGCAGTAGATACTCCCACCTGCACCGTAACTTGGCAGGCACCTTTGCAAAGATCACAGTGCCCAGAAGCCCAGCCCCTTCACCACCACCCTGGCCAGGCTCTGATCCCATACTTGGTAACACAGACAGCAGCAGAGCTAGCTGGAGAAAAGCTACGTCCATGTGCAACTTCTAAACTTTCCAGAGTCCTTTCTTGCTCTGATTTCTCATCAGAACCTCCGCACTAATTGGAGATCCTTACAAGAAAGAGCAATTTGTCACCACAGGAGCATATTTTGTGTGCAATATCAATTTAGTATGGTATGAAGATTCTCTAGAAATTGGAGATAGAGCTATGGTATTAAGTGTAGCACAACTGACTGGGACCCACATCCTCACCTTCTTCAGCTGTCCCATTTTCACTGCTTGCAAATTACTTACCTTCCCTTAGCCCCATCTCCTCCACTTTTGAACTAGCACAATTCAACAATGCCTTTTTTGGTTCTATAGCAGCTAATTGCTTAAATACAGTACAAGTGAAGATCCAGTGATCCAACTCTAAGTACAAATGAAGAACATTTGTTGGGTCCTCTGGCTGAGGAAGTATTGCAGCCTTACTGAGAAGCTAGTCTTTGTAGGTCAGTTAGGGTACAGTTAGCTCCTACTGTAGGATACAGAGAGCTTACCTGGAGACAGTCCTGCAATAATCCCGAGGTCAGGTGTCTGTGGAGCTGATCTCTTTGGCTCCTGCAGCCCTCTCCCTTCCAGTGGATAAATTACCAGCTGTGTAACTGGTGAGATTTCTAGCACGTTGTTCTTCCTTGAAAAGCAAAATTGGAAAGATGAGCAAATATCTTTCAAAATAATGATTTTTGAAAACCAAAAACAAAAAAAGACTTTAAAAGGATGAGCAGCAGTTGGCCCTGAGAAACAGCCATATTGCAGCAAATGCAACACCCTTTCCTGACAACTGTAGAAAGCTGTTATCTTGGAATTTGTCTGAGGCAACAAAGCTAACTCACCCTACTGGAAAACATCACATTCATCTTGGCAAGAACAGCCATTACAGAATTAACTTATTTCTGATGGTTTTAAAAATAACTACCTTGCACAGTTCATAGGAAGGAAGTCCTTTCAGCATACAGTTTCCCAAGGATAGCTGCACTCTGAGAAGGCAGATATCTTGGTGTGGGGAGGAAGGAACATTTGATGGGGGAGCAGACCAGGGGAAGAAATTCTAGTAGCACTGATCATCATTTTTGGAAACAGCTGTCAGTCAAGCAGATGGCAATGAAACAACTGTTGTTCATCCCTGCTGATGGCATGTCAGATAAGTGAGGTGGTGAACCCTCTAGACTCTCAGAGAGAATTGAGATGAGTGGCTTCAGCTGGGTGTCCAGCTCTTAGGAAACTTGTTAGGCAGGGAGAGTCTCATCTCAAGAGCTGCAGGATTGCACTGCACAAAGCCTGTGCCATTATTTCTTGTTTCTTATGAATCTAGATATCACTGAGCTTAACAGCAAACAAATTTTGCCCTTCTGCCAACATTTTAACTAAGCATAAAACCTTTCCCACGTAGTCATTGCTGTGATTTACCAGAGAAATCATCTACAATTGCCACAATCAGGACAAAAGGCATAACTTCCACTGCCAAAGCCTGGAAATTCCCCGTGAGACCTCAGCCCCTCAATACCCCTTGCTGGCAGTGATAGCCATCATCAGACTTTCCTCAAAAGGATGCTGAACTAGTCTGTCACATATGTGTGGACTAGTGAGCAAAATAAGTAGCTAATTTTCCAACAGTGACTAAGTGCAATTCTGAATTTGAGGGTGGATTTCTCCTGAGTATACTGGCCTTCACAGTTTCTGTGATGATATTTCGTGTCCCCTTCTCACCACCTATTTAATCTCTCCAAGCAGAAACAGCCTAGGAAGGGGCTGGTCCATCCTACCTCCCACACAGATGTCTGCACTGCCAAATCAGCACCGATGGCAATACCCTTTTTCATCACCAGGCCAGCAAGAATGCAACCTCACCTTCACATCCATAGGTATGTTTGCAGTTAGAATAACTTTTTTTTTTTTTGTTAAATTATGTGAGGCCCAAGCCTTTGGGCTGCAGTGGTCTAGGGACTGCAAAGCTAAGCATCTCAGCAGGCACCTACACAGCATCCCTGCCATGCTGCCAAAGTCACGAGACAGGCAGGGAAAGGATTTCCAGCAAAGAAGAAAGAGCATAACAGAGTCCAGCAGAGGCACTGGTACTCATGGTAGTCCTCATCAAGTTCTGCCCTTCCCCTTGCATCATTCTCCTGAGTGGGAAAAGACATCAGTAACCTTGTCTATTCTGCACATAACTCCCCTGTTTGGATGCAGAGGGCCAGGCTGGCACAGGAGACATAATTTAAGAGTGTCTTAGCTCATGTTTGGTAAATTGGGCCCATTATACAACCTCCGTCTGTATCACTGTACATATAGAGTATATATTGATGAAGTGGGATTTTGTGTGCTGAATAACATCCATACGGTACGCAGGGGATATTTCCTGTTCTCAGTGCTGCTGTGTCATTATCTTTCCTGCTTGTTTTGACTGTTTATCTCTCAAGCTGAAGTGTCTAGAACTGTGAAAACCACAGCTAAGAAAAAGTCATTAATACAAACATCACTAATATTTATGACAGACACTTAGATAAAAATATTCCACGATGCATTGCCTTGTTTTCCACATAGCTCAGTAAGGACTAGGGTACCTTGGAGTTCTATTCTGCTTCAGCTGTCTTCCATTTTCCTCCAAGCAGCAAGGGCACCTCAGAGCAATGAAGATTTTCTGGCCCTTTAACAATACCCTTCTCTGCCAGACTTCCTCCTTTCATAGCCCCCATGCACTCCCTCCCCTCTCCCCCAGGGCTAGTTAATATGTGCCAAATCCTGACACCCTGAATGGTTTCCCAACGCCGACACTAATCACGTTTTCGGGAGCAGGTCAGCAGTGAAGGAGCTGAAATTCGTGTGAAAAAGTCCCCGGGATGGCCCCGGTGCCTCACACCTGCATGCCCTATTCATCTGCACTGTTTACACATTGTCATCCACAATTAATTCTTTCCAGGGACGCTCCACTGCCTGCCCTCCCGTTGCACAGGGACCCCATTCTGAGCTGTTGTGTCTGTTAAATTGAGCATGGGGTGCTGCGATTAAATTAAGTTTTGTGGCGCTCTCGCTCTCTCCCTCCCTCCCCTTCCCTTTTCTCTCTGTTAATAACGATGCCTGATGGAAGATTGCTGGCACTGGAGTAAAGAGGTAATTACAGGCACTAAAAGTAGGGAAAGAAAAATTTCTATGTGGAAATTTGAATAGAGACATATTTTCTGGTTAGCCCTCAGTGCGAGGTGGGAACCGCAGCCCCATGCAATGTCCAGGGTACAAGGAGGAGAGGAGGGCACGGGGGCGCACACGAGGATCTCCCACAGAGCAAACGGGCAAAATTCGGAACTGTGACAGTCCTTACCCACTGGCCTGAATACGGGTTTTCTTCAGCAAGTGACGTTCTCACTTTCTATTACAGCCATGTTTGTGCATATATAGCATACACCATCCAGGCTGCTCTTCTCCCAAGATACCATTCCCAAACACACCAGGAGAAATTCCCTGGCCTAATGGGCTAGCAAGTCTCCTCATGTTGGCACACTTCTGCACTGCTGAGTAAAACACGGAATGAGAATTGCTCACTGGAGGTGAGGAGGAAAAGAAGAGAAAAGGACAGGAATTCGAGCAGCTTCTGCAAAACCTCAAGGCAGCAGCTTTTTTTTCCAAGTGTTTTGCTTCTGCATGAAGTGGACAACTGGTTTTTATTACTCAGATGTCTTCAAAGTCAACGAGCCATTTTTGCTGAGAATAGGCAGCTTTCTAAGCAAGTGAATTTGGGTGGATTTGGCTTTATATCTTTTTTCAGCCATTCGCAGGACTCATTACCACAAGCAAGAAGGGCACTGCCATGGTAAGAAGGGCAGAGCTCAGACACTTCCAGCCGACAGCCTGGACTAGAGCTATAGCCAAGCTAAAGAACAGTGTCTGTTTGCTCATGTCAGACACAGAAAAAAAAAAAAAAAGACACGAGAATTGCCTGAAGGCCTGAGGCCCCAATATCCAAGACACACATAACACATGACAAAATTAATTGACTACAAGCACAGTCTTTTATGTCTTGGCAAACAGCAGCCTCTCTGATTTTTATCCTGTGCAAGAAAATTGCCCCTGCAAGACAAAAATCTTCACGTTGGCAATTATAGAAACAGCCTCCTCATAAACACCACTGTAAAATATTGTTGCATGCATGTATGAAATATGCTGGAAAGCACATGCTACATCTCCCTCTAGTGCTGAACTACTACAGAGTAACAACCTAATCCTGCTATTGCTTTCTTCAGGTGGAGCAGAGACTTTTCTGCAACAATCCGTATTTAAAACCCAGAAACAAACCTCAAGGGTGGCTGCCACATGTAAAGGCATCTTTATGGGATGATTTTGCTCTAGAAGATGGATTCACAAGGGCTAAGAAGTCCAAGAGTCCTTAAAATGAACAAGGCTTTAATACTTCCTAAATACCAGTGTGCATCCAGAGTAAATCTGTTTTGTTTTGCAAGTCTCCTTATTCATTTTGTGCTTCCTCTTAAAAACTAGGCAGCTGCACACGTCACACACCTAATCAACACCCATCCCATTGCATCACAGGTCTTTAGTGCTGCATAGCAAGCTTTACCTGGGGAAAGCAGCCTCTCTAAGAGCACCAGCTATAGTTATTACCCTCCCAATCATCCTCCATCACAGCAGCCATGGTCTTGCAGGCCTTACTCAGGTAAGGAGCCTGGCCAAGTCAGGCAGGGAGCACCAGCTTTTATCAGCTGCCTGTATCCTATTCCATTGTCCTGTCTTGCTTCCTGCACCAACAAGGACAGTCAGGCCTGACACCGAGGTCATGGCAGCCCTATGATTCTGCCAAGTGCATGACAGCTCACAGCAAAGGCATTCCGACTGCAAGCCTCAGTTCTCAAGCATGCATGGCAGTGTGTGTTGCATGTCACAGACTCTCCCCATGCTTGGTGAATCAGAGCACTTCAGGTGGTCAGTCTGCATTTACCTGGCATCCCACTGTGGGAAAGTCTCAGCTTATTAGGCTTAGGAGAGGAAGGAAGCCAGAGAGCAGTCAGGCATCAGGGAAAGTCAGACCCAAAGAAGGTACTGGGGAGGTTGAAGAGATCAGAGACAGGCTGGCTTCAGCAGCTTACCTGGGTCAGGCTGGGCAGAGATCAGGATTTACAACCAGCAAATGTTGGTCTAGCTGGCATCCTCAACTGGACATGGGAACAAGGCAGCACACACAACACCAGCACCATGCTCCTCCTTCCACCCTTCCTCATCCAGACAACAGACCCTGCTTCTACAGCCCTTCCAGCCTAGTACTACAGGCACAAAGCACAAAGACTTTAGCAAAAGCCTCCAAGGCCTCCTAACAAAACCACAGTCACTCAGCAGAGAGGAGCAACTGAGCCAGGAGGCTCCCTGTACCAACAAGCCATGCTGCACCACCAGCTGCAAGCACTCTCTGCCTCCTGTTTGTATTCAGCCTCAAGGAGAAGTAAGCCCAAACCTTTCCAGATGGGTAAAACCTGCCAAAAACCAGCTGAACATAGGTCTTTACAATGGAGGCATTTGAGTAACCTCAGTGGCAGGTGTTGGGAGCAGCCCTGCCTATGAAACGTGAAGCAAAGGCTCATACTTAAATTATTTCCCTGAAGCAGAATTACTAGTACTCTTAGTAATGTAACTATCACAAAACCTGCAAGCTGCCTACCGACTTCTCCTCCCACTGAAAACAATGAGGGGAGGATGTTCAGCAGATTATACCACTTGCCCAGTTAATAAACAATTCATAAAATTATGCATGGTTTTGAAGTGCTCTATAAACATATATTAATCAATCATTAAATAATTAAGATAACTCTCTGTTCTTTTTCTCTGGCACTCCCAAGTTGATGGATGTTCCTATAGCAACGAAGGAGCAGGACTGAGGGCAGGGGGAATGCAGGGCTCAGGAGGCGATGCTAGCACAGGACCTTTGCTCTCCAGCCCTCCAAAAGTCATGCAGGGCAAGCGGAAGGGGGCTGCGAGAGGTGACATGCAGGAAGGAGGCTTTCAATTTTAATGGAGATTCTTACGATGACAGTCTATGCAAATAGGTACATGAAAGAGGAGAGGAAACAGACGGGGGGAAGGGGGAGAGAAATTAACCCTGGTTCAGATTTCAAAGCAAAGCCAGGAATAATTTTTGGAGCTAAGAATAGTTGCAATGCACCTTATTCTCCCTGGGCTTGAGCCCTGCATAATCCTTAGACTCGGAGTCTGAAATTACAGCCGGGAGGGGGAGGGAGGCCAAGCTGCACAGTCCAGGAAACGCGGCTGTCCCGGCTGCAGCTTCATCACCTTTATGGTTCTTTTGTGTCACCAAAAGGCACTATTTAACAAAGGAGCTGTCCTTTTGCTTTTGCAGGGCCATTGCAGTTGTTTTGCAAATGAGATTGCTTGATTGCTGAGCAAAATCAGAGATCTTTTGAAGCTGTTGCCCAGGAAAGGGGGAGGGCAAGGGATTCAATTATCCCTCACAGAAAGTAGTAGGACCTGCCTGGTCCCATAGAGAGGTGTTGAGAATGAGCCAGAGCAACTTTTGAATTTACTTTTAGCTAAAATTCATGAGAAATCCCAGGAAGATTCTACAGCCACTTCCAGAAAAGAGAGGAGTCTGTCGAATTCCCAAGAGAAACGCCTGTCCCTATTGCAGCCCACTCACCTCCCTCAGGGACAGCCAAGCCAGAGGCTGCCTCAGCCCCAGCCAGCCCCCAAGAGGACGAGTGGGGATCTTTAGCTGGTCAGGAAATCTGCCCAACCAACACTAAAGGGCAGCTCTGTCGCTAAGTCCAGGGGGCCAGTCTGCAAACTCCTGGGAGCTTATTGGTGTAGATCGCAACAAAATCTATGCAGGCACTCACGGGGAGACCTTTCAAATCAGAGCACAGCTTCTGCAGCGCAAAAAGTGCCTCTGGGAATTCAGGAGTGCTGCTGACAAGAAATGGTGTTTTGTGGAGGTGATGTGGAACGGAGCGCTTTGCTTCAACTGTCCCAAAATTTTTCATTTCAACTGAGTTTAGCGTTGAAATGAATTTTCCCGAAAAGGCCTCTCTTCTTTCCTGTGCATGGGGCTTGCGGCTGAGCTGCATTCACTGAAAACAACATGGACCTGGCCCAAGCTTCATGGGAGCTGGGCAGAGCTCCCAGGGAGCACAGCCCAGAGGAGAGAATGGGACCCAAACCCAAGGAAAGGCACTGCCTACTTTAATGTTAAGCAGACTTGAAACTAAATGTTTCATGTCAGTTCAACAACTTGAAACAAAACATTCCTGCCTCACAAATGTCAAAATGCTTCACTTCGATCCAAAAAATGTCAAAATGGAACATGGAAACATTTCTGAACATGACTGTTTTAATTCTAGGAAACAATTTTTCCTGTTTTTTGCCACATTTGCTCTGTTCTGAAAAACAGAATTTCAAAATTTCACAAAGCTCCACTTAGAGCCATTTATCGCAGGAGGGAACAATATTACCTATACACGTATGTGTTTGTGAACACTCTCATTTCCACACACAGCACATCCACTATGCCTTTCCCCTGTGGCACTCCAGGACTCTCTCTGGGCTGATTTCACCACCCATATAGCTGCTAGGCCTCCAGCCCTATGACCTGAGGATGCCCTTCAGTCTGCAGGAGGTCCCATGTGCCTGGGAATACCCAGTACAAGTGCACTGTCAAACACAGGCAGTGGATGTCCACAAGATACCCTAAAACCAGGATGTCTAGGGCTGGCACAGCCATCACTACCATCACCACAGGGATCGCACACAACCCAGGTCTCTTAGAGTCCTCCTACTCTCAACCAGGGCAGACATAGGCTTTGGTCTAACTTGTTTCAGACCTCATAGTTGTGTGATGATGTGACTAACAAGAAACTGGTTTGAATAATCTCCTTGTTTGAGAAGCAATGTTAAAACCAGTACTTACTTAGAGAAAAGAGGGAAGGGTTTAGAAAGTTCACAACTTTAGTATAATTTGACCAGTGGTGTTAATTTATACTCTGATGATCCTGTCCACTAAGCATGGTTAAAAACACGCTAATATGGAGAAAGGTGACATGCTCCTAATCAGGTACTGCATGCCCAAGGTGGATCCACGTGTCTGTTTTTGCTTCAGTAGGTGAGATCCTAATGCTGCATCCAGTAACAGTTTGATGACTTTGTATGGGACACTACTTTCAGTGTTCTTGCCATGCAGCTCAAGGCTACAAACACAGCTGGCTGTGTCACTGGCCCCTTGGAAAAAGTTCTCCCATTTTCTGTGCCAAGGAACAGCTAAACCAGGGAATAAAGTCTTCCCCTGTGCTCTCCCCATGCCTACCAAAGCTTTCTAGCTGTTCTGTTTACCCATTTGCTTAGGATATCCCTCTTCTTTCAAAAAGCTAAAAGACATCCTAAAACATCTCTGTCCATTTATTTTTCACAGTCTTTCAGTGTTGCTTTCATCTCCACCATGTGTCTCCAAAGAGGGTTCCTTGGTGCCAGGTCCTATCTTGTTTCTACAGGTGAAATGTCCACATAGGGGTACACTACGGCCCTCTTGCACTGGTGGGATAGCTGACAGGAAAAGATTAGCCACATACACCTTAGCCCTCCAAACCAAACTGGCCAGGAATGGGACTTTACATTCGTCTCCTGCCAGACTCTCAGCACCTCCTGCCTAGGTTTCCCTGCTACAGACCAGTCTTTCCCTGGCACTTCCATACTGGGGAACTTTTCTGTATCTTGGTCTCTTCCTTATTGGGGGAAAAAAATCTTCTTTTAAATATTTCCCCACCAGCATTTCTGCAAAAAGCACCTCTCATCATTCCTGGACACACAATGTTGTACCAGGAGATGTGTTACTCTCATTTTATATAAATAACCAATAATAATTCATTCTGCTAATTCTCTGATTCTCTCCAACTCTTCCAAACTCATTCACCCTCTAAGTATGTAAAAATAAACTGCAGGAACAATTCATATTGCATCTACAGCTAAACGCTCTCTTGGGTTCCACTGTTGCCTAAACAGTACCCTTCAGACTCATTCCCTGTGGGTTGGCAGTAGCTCAGGGCTTGGAGGCTCTCTGAGGCATGGACCTCATGCAAAATCAGTCTTCCTGCTGAGACCTTGCAGTTTCTTCACAAGACTTTTGCAAAAACCTAAAAGAACATCCAGAAGACCTTATCCATCACTGGGCTGTCCTGGGCTGTGAGAGAAGAGTGGATCTGAGATAGGCTGTCTTCCAGGTGATGGTTGTTGCCACCTCCTGGAAACAGCTTGCATCAGCCTTGCCAATTGCTGGGTTTCATCCCTAAATATAGGAATGCTCCAGGCTTTAAAATGTGATGCAGATGAGTAAGAGATCTTCCTTTTAGGGATAAAAGTGTAGCGACACTTCGTGGAAGCAGTATATCACCTTTGAAAACCGAGGCATGCATTGTTTTAAAAATAGAAGATAATAAAATAAAATAAAGAATAACCACAGGAACAGAGAAAATTGATGTGTGGGTTATGTTCTAAAAAACTCCCCAGTGAAGCTTCAGAAGTGCTCTGTTGCCATCATCCCCTCTGAAGATTATTTCAAGGCGGTACTAATATGTGGATCTTGAGTGCAGCTGTTACCATGGGCACATATCTAATCAAAGGGGCCTAATTATGTATATTACCCAATTTGACACTTAGGGAGCACTTCAGTGATGATTCTTCTGCTTGTCTGACAAATAACATGACTATTCAGTAAGCAGCATATGTTTTAATGTTGAATTTTTGTTCTTTCATAAGTAACTGTCTAGCTAACCAAAAATGCTTTTCACTTGCAAAGTCATAGCCAATATTAGCAACCAGATTCAATTAATTATGTCTAATTAGCTAATAAATATATTCAGGACTCTTCGTGCTATGCTCAGTCACCTTTAGAAAACATTTCATCATTAGTCACCAAAAAATGAAGTGTTCTGTTTTTTTCAAGGATGAGAGCACTTTAAAAACTTCAGTTTAACATTATAAATTAAATGCAATTTGCTTTAAAAATAGATTTTAAAATTGATGCTTGTCTTTAGCTTTAAGACTGAAAACAGATTCTTTATATATGTCTGAGATTTATGGGAGAAGCAAGGAATTTTTCAGGAACATGTCAGAAATAAGTTGGTGGTGCTCATTCTTGGGCCTTACTATATTAGAAATGTGTAGCAGACTGCTGCTTCTCCCACCCTGCTACAATGCTCCCCAGCACAAGCAGAAAGCAAGGTTTTTCCTGTGACACCTAAAGAATGAAGGAGACTGCCAGTATAAGGACAGTGGGATGGGTACTGATGAAGGTTGCAGGGCTGAGCCATGCTTTAAATCTGTCATCTGTGACAATGAGCTGGGAGACAAGACAGGAGCCTGACAGACTTGGGTCAGGTCCCAGGGAGATGAGCAATCCTACCTGTGCATACAACAATGTGCTTTTCTTCTCTGTCTTTCTGGGTAATTTTGCTCATCTATTGTTCTCATAAGTATGTTCAGGAAAAGGACTGAGAAAGGGCCCTCTGGAATTGTTGTTTTACCTTCCATCTCCATCACGCCCACACAGCTGCCAGAAGGACACGTGGTTGGGAGAACCTGCCAGTTTGAGCAGCCTTTTCCTTCCTCTTGTCCATGCACTGAAAGGATAATGTGAGAAGAAAGAGACCTTGTAAGTCATCAGGTGACCAGAAGCACATCAGCTTCTGTGCTTTTCTTCCCATGACAAGGATTCCTCAAGTCTGCAAGAGAGAAATATGCGAAGCATGGAGTTGGGTACAGGAATGAAGCAAACTCTCGAGCTGCAGGGGAACTGGTATAACAGAGCAGGAAACCACCCAAACTGTGAGGTGTCTAGGCAAGACTAGCAATAAAAAAGTGTCTCTACCAGAGTCAGTGATGAGTAGGTAGGACCAAGGCAAGAGGACTGAGGAAGTACTCGACAGGCTGAATCGTGTGGTGTCCAGATGAGAGATCACTGATATCAGCACAACTTGTGGCCTATGGCCTTTGGCAAAATTTTTTTGGAAACTCATTGGCAAAAACAGCTGCTGATCAGAAGAAAGACAAGGACCCTCTTTTCCAGACCCAGTTTGGACACATGAAAGACCCCCAAGTCAGCACCAGTTGCCCACTGTCATCAGCACAAGTACCCTGCCCTGACCACCAAAGAGGTGGTCTGCAAGGGCACAACTTAGCTGGTGCTGTGTTGAGTGGTCCTGCTCCAGCTGGTCAACTAACAAGTGAGAGAGCTGGTATGACTGGAGTTTGCATGGCTGTCAGTGTAACCCAAATATTAGATGCCCTTTATGTAAAATTGAAGCATTAATAATAAACCACATAATAGGTTGGAATACAGGTATCCTAGTGAAAGATGGGAGTGTATCATTCAATAGTCCCCATATTGGTTGTCATCTGATTCAGCCAGCAGTCTCTGTGCAAATCAATCTTCAAGTTCCCAGCTTCAGTCATTCTGTGATACTAGGCCTCCTCTCCCTCCCCTAGCACCCCACATCATTAAAAGTAATTAAACTCTTAAACTCTGTGTCCAGGTGTCATAAGACACCTGGTAAGTCTCACCTTTAACTACACACTTGGATGTGCTGAAATAGCACTGCAGATGCTGCCTCTGGGGCTCAGCCTGCTCCCACCAAACACTAGGCGAGCTGCTGGCAGGGCACCCGCAGCTCTGCTTGGCTTCCCAGGGCACAGTAGGGAGCTGCAAATTAATCAGCAGTGCCCCACTGCAGGTCAACACACCCAGCTATCTGTGTTTTCCCTTGTTTGTCAATTTCCATCAGCCTTCATTTTCCTCTGAATCTCTTTGGGGTACCAATTAATCCAGAGGGTTTTCATTTACTCTGGCTGTCCAAATCAGCAACACACGAATACCCCCCACAATCACTGCCAACAGCTCGTAATACATTTTAACTGCTGCTTGGCCTTTGATGTGTTAGCCTTCTGGGCAACATTATCATTACCCTTTATATAGCTGTGTATGTGAATGCAGCACTGCACAGCCACTTGCACATGCTATGAGTGACTAGAGTTCACTTGTGTCTGAAATAAAGCACACTGGCCTAAGAACCATGCAAGAATTTTGCCCTCTTTGCTAGCAAAACCCTGAACCAGCCTAAAATAAACACCAGTAATATCCCAGGTTAAGGAGTATTTATTTTCAAAGTGAATGAGCAAATACAGGTAGGAACAGGACAAACCAAAAGAGCTGTTTACCCAGGGAGAAGCCTTAGTGGGAGAAAGGAGTCGAGGTTGAGTCTGGAAGTGTGGACACCATATCAGGGTAAGCAGATAGTGTGCCATGCACACATGCACATGCTGGAAGTAAGAACACCATTCCAGCTGAAACATCGGATACGGCCAAATTCGCGAAAATGTAATGGGCGAAGTTTAGTGAGCCGGGCTCATTTCAGTTCTGGGCTGGGACATTCTTCACAACTTTGAAGACATTTATGGTTTTGAGGACTCCTGTAACTGAAATAGTTACAATTGCATTTCTCAGGGAACATGAATCTGCATGGGGGGCATCGAGTTGACAGTTGGAAGGATGCTCAGCCCAGCTAAGAAAATGTGAAAACACTCAGAGCCCTGCAGGATTAGTTGGACATGGCACAGGTTAGCTAAGGGTGGTTTCAAAGTACCCACACAATCCACGGGTTCTTACAATAGGGGAGTGGAGAAACAAACTCCCTGTAATAAGTATTTTTGTGGGAAATGATGGATATACAATATTAATATGGGCCTACCATATTAACACACAGAGTCCCCAGGCCCAGACAGTGATGGAGGAGATCCTGGATAGTGAGGGAAGAGATTTGGACTTTGCCCAGCCACTCTGTAGCCTCTGAAGTTTTCTACTGGTCCTGCTGCCTTCTCTGACCAAAGGTGATAAATGGCTCCCCCCATCACCATGGTCATCCTCTAGCTCTGAATCAAAGTTCTGATCACTGTTGCCTTCCTCTATCCAGAGGGCTGATATTTCCCTTTTAATAAATTCAAATCTTTGATTGACCAGGCCAAAGCATAATTTCCCTATTGCAGGCATCATTCTGCAAAGGATGCGATGGGCTGTACCCTTGTAGAACAGAGCTTGGTGTAGCAACCATGGTCAGTTTCCAGACTCTCCAGTTCTGCAAGGGACTTGTGCTGGATTAAACTAGGACTGCCCCATAAAACTGTGAGGAAGGCAGAAAAAGGGGCTGCTTGCACCACATTGATGCATCTGTCCCTAAAATAGGAATGAGATTTTCCCCACTCACCCTGAAAGCATGTGGGGATAAACAGATCACAGAGAGGAGCTATTAAAACAAGTCCAGGGGAGGTTTGGTTTCAAGCAGGACATGGGACACCAAACAATAGCTGCCATTTTGAAGCAGCTAGAGCTCAGGGTGCTCTTGACAATGTGGTGGAAAACACTGTCGCAGGGTATGACCCTTGCTTGTGAAATAAATAGGCCCCTGAGAGTTCACTGTGCAATGGCTGCTGACGTGTAAGTTCAGAGTTGAAAAATATCAACTGTGCTTTTTAAAAATATGCAAGACCAATGCCCAAGGGAGGGCAGCTTGGGAAGGAAGAAGCAGAGGGAAGAGCCCAGTGCTGTTCCTGCCTCCCTGCAGGATTTCTGGGAAGGCACCATGCCTTTCGATGCCCTTCAGAGAGCAGGGTCACACTGGGGGCTCCGCTTGCAGCAGTCACCACACCATGCAAACAAGTACCTGAAGGAAAGAGCCTTTTCCCTTCTTGAGCCTTCAGGGAAGATTACATCCCTACAGCAAGCTCTGCCTGCTGGAGACAATCCTCCAAGCCAAGCTATTGGCTTGCAAAGGAGGAGCCATGCAATTGGCTGCAACTGAGAGGGGAACAAGAGGTGCTGCTGTCCCAGGTGATCTCCCCAGGATCCTCCTCACCAGAAGAGGAGGCTTTAAGACCTTGTAAAGGCTTTGCTGCCCAGCAAGTCTGAACCACGTGGCTAGATGCACCCATGCAGGGCAGCCTCTGGGATGATCCTGACCCCTGCCACTATCTCTGTCTGCCATTCCGAGTCCCCAGAGGTGGAAAGGGTTTCTCATCTGCAGGAGAGGCCAGCCAAGAAAAAAGTGCAGAAACAGTTAAAGCAGCTGGTCAATAAAGTTCCCAGCAGAAAAAAACATGATCAGGGCAGAGAAAAGCACCCATTCCAGCACTGCCAACCCCACATACTCAAAAATTATGCATCAGGCTCCAAAGAATCACGGCTTTAAAACTGCAAGGGGTTTTGTTCTGTTTTTTAGAGAAAATTATAAATATTTGAGTTTTTCCTAATTGCAGTCTGGTTTCCTGAAGTTTATGATCACATTTTCAAACTTTTCTGCAAATCCCTGAGAGCTATGAACTTCTTCTTTTTTTTTTTTTTTAAATATAAAATAAAATAAAATTGAGGAGCTCACCTAATGCCCATAGCTTTGGGGCAAACAGCAAAGATCAAAAGACATACTAAAATGAGGAGTATAGGAAACACTGGAGATCTCAGGAATGAACACCCTCTAGTATACGTCTCATCATTTTTATCCAGTGTTCCACAAAAACACTTTTAGAAGATATTTTGCTGTTTTAACAAACATCACATTGCTTAAGTACTTTATTTGCCAGCATGAAGAGTAAGTCTTCAGTGGTATTTTGCTTCCAAGAATAATCTTGTTTGCGGCCAAGGCCTGCAGAAAAGTTAAAACTGAGGCTGCTGTTTCTGGCTGAGGGGACCAGAGAAGCACAGTTTCCAGAAACATGTTGTGTGCTCAAGGTTGCTGCTGTTCACAGAGCAGGGAAGGTGGTAAAACATTATTCAGGGTGAAACCCAGACCAGACTTTCCATTCTTTAGCCTGATCCATACAGAAATATATTGCCCAAAAGGGGCAGGTAGGTGCCATCAACTTACTTTCTTTGTCTCCAAACTGCCACATGTCTTACAGGGAGACTTGTGTTCCAGGGCAGATAGACTGCAGGACATATATCAACCAGTAAAGAGTTCAGTGATCCTGCAAGATTAGAGGCTGATCTGAGTGCAAACTTGCTATCGTGCCTCTTGAAAGGATTTGGCATGTAACAGCCTGATTATTGATTGCTGTCCTTAAGAGAATGTGATCCTCTCTTTGTACTGATCCTGTTAGCTTTATTTACCATGGCACGTGTTGAAACATCCTCTTGTAGAGATAATGGCCACCTTTGGTTGTTGTCAGAACGAACAAATGGAAACAAAAACATGATGCTAATAATTATGTCCTACTCTAATTAAAACAAGACAAAAACACTGCACTGCTGGGTTTGGTTTGCCATGGCCTGGGTGCTTGGACAAGCCCTGGACACAAGGGCTGACCACAGGAATGCCAATAACCAAAACACAGCAGTGCCTAATGCATGAGTGGAACTCAAAACCATGAAGCTTCCACCAGCCCAGAAACTCAGCAAAAACATTCATGAAGACAAGGAATACGTTTGGTACCCAAACCGGGATCCAGCTACCCGGAGGCTGCTCCTCTAGGCAGAGCTCAGCCCATGTAAGCCTAAGGAGCTGCCAGAGGGGATGGCAGATGAGTAAAGTACACAAATTACCAAAGGTTTTTTGACAGTCCTCTAGACCTTTTCATGACACCATGCAGAATAGCTTAGTTCAGGCAGAAGGCAACAGCTTTAGCAGGATGGTTGAAGAGAGGCAGGAATTGGCTTGTCTGTGTCCTACAGCAGGACATCAAGCAAGGAAATAGGTCCAGCTCCCTTCTCCTATAAGTAAACACCATAAGCTCTGCACATGCTGCCTCTTCAGTCTGAATCAGGGTCCAGTCACAACAGGTGCAAACTGAAGAAAAAGGGAACAAACTAAGTGGGGAAATAAAAAGAACAAATGCCTCCACAAATCCAAACTAAAAAGCAGTGGCACAGCCACACCACTGAGCACTCACAGAGCTTGCCCTGTAAACAAACAGTATCCAAGTACTGCTGTACACCCAAATATTTATTTAGTATTACTGCACTGATGGATTGTGAATAACAAGAGCTTGGCCAATACTCCAGGATTACCCAGGGATGACCAGACTTCAAACATCCCTTGGGATAGGGTTTCAGGTGTCCCACCTCAGCTATGGTGCTGACTTGTGAATTCCTGC
Source organism: Myiozetetes cayanensis (assembly GCF_022539395.1). Taxonomy (NCBI): domain Eukaryota; kingdom Metazoa; phylum Chordata; class Aves; order Passeriformes; family Tyrannidae; genus Myiozetetes; species Myiozetetes cayanensis. The sequence goes on along the minus strand of NW_026087853.1, from coordinate 33,196,643 downwards.
CGTCCCCCATGCCCTCAGGCTGGCACACTTGGGACACCCCACTGGCCTGTGGGAGTCAGGCTTTCACACCAGCCTTTCTGTGGATGCTGAAAACAGAACCAGGCTTAAAAGAAAACTATAGCAAAAACATGATATGCTTATCATTTATTAAGGTCAAATTGCTTCTCAACTGCTTTTCCCACAAAGGAGATGGCTATAGAGCAGGACCAAGATCGAGACTGATCCAAGCTATCCCCTCAATTGCTTTTTTGGTCCTCATGAAAAAGCGCAGTGTGGCTGCAGCCACTTCTGCCTCTCAAGGAACTCTTTGCTGCTAAGCAAACTAATATGTCCTCTTTTTAAAACTCCTAACACCCATGGGTGAAAGAGATAACCTTCTAATACACACAGTCTACAGCTTCCCTGTAAAGTCCATGAGTAATCACCAGTGTAAGAAAGGAGAGAGACAAGGTCATTTCGAGGCACCAAAGTCAGTGATACAAGGATGCTGAAGGAGCAGACAAGGACCAGGCAAAGCCATAGGCTCTACAGTGACAGCACCATTTTACTCCTTATTAGCCCTGTAACTCCAAAAGGTCAGCTTGGTCCTACAGGGTCAGGCATGCACTTAAACATAGACCTGTTTTGGACTGGATTACTTAAATCATTTCTTCTTTTTGTTCTCCAAAAAAGATATTTTTCCTCCTCATACTTTTTAGAAGTCTTTCACGCTGCCACCTGAGGACTCATTTGGTTTAACCGTGGTGGTAGTTCCAAGGCTTTCTCCTGGACATGGAAATTTCTCTCACTTTGGCTGCCCTTCGTATGGGAGCCTGGGGAGCAGCAGGAGGGGAGAAACTGGGTGATGAGTCACCATTGTCATAGACCTTCTGGCTCTCCCTGAGGGTTTATACAATGGTCTTGGACTCTTTCATTAATCCTTGGTGATTCCTGATCACCTTATTTCACTTTCCACTTTCCTAACCTTTACTAAATCTTCCTATTCATTATGAAGGAAGGAGGGCTAGTTCATGTCACCAACAGAACAGTTTAAAGGTACGACATCAGAACTTGAGCACAATCTATCCAAAGAAATTATTTAAAATAATAAAATAAAATAAAATAAATTTATTTAAATTTATTTTAAATTTATATTAAATATATTTAAATAATTAAAATAAAATAAACCTCAGCTGAAGGTGCAATTGCCCTTTGTAGATGTACAGCACCCACAGCTGGAAGCTAGGCAAAGGACAGGGCAACCTTCTGCTGCCCAGATCAGCTCTCCCAAGCTCATGTCAAAGAGTCTTCTTGTGTGACCCAGAGAAAACACATCATTCTCTGTAATCACCCCACAAAGGTCAAAAGAAAAGTAGACAAGGTTCATTTCTCCCATGAAGCTAAGAGCAATGGTTAGGGCTATACATATTGGAGACAGGCTTAAGGAATGCCCTGCTGTCCTGCTGACAGCATTTTATCAAAGTTGCAAGAAAACTTAAGCTATCAGATTTTTCTGAAGCTGTCTTTGACATCTGGTCCCTAAGGAAATGAAACAGTCAAGATTAACTAGACCCACTAAATACATAGTTAAACAAGTAACTGCACTAGACAATAAACAATATCTCTTTTCCTACAGAAAAAAATAAACATCACAGACGTGAACACGCTTCCTTCTATAGAAAATCCTTTCAAAAAATCTGCCTTTAAGGTGATTCTGCTCCAACACCATGCTGACACCCTTCCCGTGGGTAGAGGCAGCAAAAACAGAAACACCCTCTGCATCTGGGAACATGGGGTGCCCCCAGTGCTCCCCTCAACACATCAGCAGGAGGGTTTCTGGCCCAGACCTGCAGCCTGCTTCCCAGCAAGGAAAAATAGAGTCTTTCCCATGTAACACGACATTGTCTGCTGCTACAGGATCCTTAGGGAAACAGAAAATGTACCACAGCAGCCAGAAATCCATGGCAACCTGTGTTTGCACACCATGAAAATCACCCTTCTCCAGAAGCAGAGCTCTCTGTCTGGAGCAAATCCCTTAGGGTAGTAACACCACTGAAAGGATGGGGCAGGACCCTTCCCTCCCACCGAGGCCCTGTGGCAGTTTCCAGTGCTGATGGAAAGCCTCACTCTAGAAATTCTGAGGAAGATTGAGTGCACTGCTATAACAGAGCTTCCCGCACTGCTTGAGGTATAAACAGTGCCCACCTGGCCAGAAAACTCAAATTTAAAACACCCTCCCTAACACAGAGAAGAGGCATCAGAGTAAGCTTGTTTTTCACTGCTGACCAAATGGAGCATGCCCCCGTGGACACTACTGAGTCCACTCTGGGTCTCTGGCTGGAATGAAGCCATCAAAAATTACACAGGGTGCAGCATCTCCACCTCTGACTGTTTAAAATAAATGTCACTAAACCAGACAGATGCTGGCATTGCATCCCAGCAGGTCCTAATTTAGCCCAAACAGAGTGCTCTTACATCATTTGTTCTGGGCACAGCTTAATTGCTGAATTAATTACTTTCCTATGAAACAAAATTGTACAAGAGGTAATCATGTGATTTTTAAGCCTGATGGATGCTAAATGGGATTTGAATAAATAAAAACAACTTTGACTCCTATCTACGCTCAGGATTGCTGAGAGTAGCACTGCCAGGGTACGGAGGCAGCAAATGCCTAGCAGAGGTGAACAGAGCAAGGTTGCCACGAGGAAGGCACAGATGCAAAGTCCCAGCCACCCTGGCATTGGGTGCCAGATGGAGCCACCATCTGTGCCAGAATGCTGCAGCAGACACAGCTGGGCAGTGAACTGCGGGCCACAGTGCTGCCCATTCCTGGCACTTCCCAGTGGCTGCAGGAAGTCTCCAGGGTATGCTCCTGGTATCATGACAGGGCCTTCAGCCTTGCTGCAGGGAGCCCTGTAGGACCATCCAGAGCTGGGGGAGCCTCTCCAGCCCTCCCTCCATATGTGCCCCTTCCTTGTGACATGCGGGATACTCCTCCCCCATCATGGAGTTGGTGTGGCAACACACTGGCACCCAGCATGGGCATGAGGAGAGAGGGGAGTGTGGCTATCACCATGTCATCAGGCTACAGCTGACCTTGGCCAGTGACACACAGCAGCTTCTGCCCAGAGTGCTCCATGTTAGGTGGTGAATGGTTTGCATCTCAAGACCAGGCCATTCAACTTGTTTTTATGTCTGACCCTTTTGCAGGGGGCTCAGACACCACCACTCCAAACACAGAACTTTTCCTGGGACAGGACAGAACAGACCTAGATTTTAATTGGAAGACTTCCTATTTAAATGGGACGCATCCTCAGGTGATGAATGAAGTGAAAAAAATATGGAGAGTATTAAATCTGTGGTGGGAGGGAGACACAGCTGGAACAAATCATGGCAAATCATGATGGTCTCTGAAGACACTCCTTGTTCCATTCCCTGACAGCCTCTCCAGCATAGTGCCCACATGTGGGCAGGGCTGTGGTGGGCAATTTTACTCAAAAACACACAGAAATGAGCAAATTGATTATCCAAGCACATAACTGTACAGTTCTCATTGTTTTCTCAAACCTTACCTGAGTAAAATATGGACACAAGATGTTGAAGTCGTGTCTGGTATTGCGGGCCAACAGAGCGTGAAATCTGACATAAATCAAACACCACTGTTCCTGTCAGGCACATCTGATGGAACAGAGCCTTTGGGCAACCACAGGACTGAGCTCACGTTATACAGGTTCTGTAAAAACAGAGAAGAGACAATGATTGCAGCTGCAAACTAGAAAACTGGGCTTCAGCTCCCCACCACTGAAAGAAGCACATAAGCCATTTTGTATTTATCAGATTAATTTATAAAGCTGCATTATGAAAGCACGAACCACTAACTCCTTTTAAAAAAGAGAAAGTCCACAACACAGCCTCATTTTGAGCTCCAACAGGAAGCCTGCAAACTTGTATACGTTTTCTTATTCATTCTTTAAATGCCTCCTTCAATGCCTCCGGTTTATTAAGTGGCCTGTTGTATTAAGTGCCTGTTGTGTTAGGCCATATCTCTGAATTTGGGACCTTCTGAGCTCATAAAGGCGACCTAAGGAATCTAGGGTGAGACTGTTGTTTCGGGAGGTCTGTTCCCCTCGCGGAGGTTCGGGGCGCTGGGCATGCGGTCGCTGCCCTCCAGCGGCGGGAGCCGGGCAGGACCCTGCGCGCAGCTCCGCGCACAGCAGAGCCTTGCGCCGGGGGCTGGCCGCTGGGGAACAGAGGAGCTGAGAGAGAAAAAGCGGACAGCACCTGAAGAACAGCTGGAAGTTTGCCTTTTAGGAACTGAGACCTTCCAGGAAGCGGCTGAAGGAAGGAAAAGGCTTGCTTTGCCTAGGGATGAAACAGGCAGCGTCTCCGAGGCCAAAGCCTCCCCTGAGCAGAGGTAGGTACGTGGCCACCAGGTCAGCAGCAGCCCTGGCAGGCTACCAGCAGTATGCTCACGCAACACCCAGGCCCACTGCACGGGGGAATGCCCCTTTCTCCAGCCATGCCCTTCAGCCATCCCACCTCCCACATCCCACCAAAGGGAGCAGCAGCTCTAGAGCCGAAATCCAACTCTTGACCATACCTGAGTGCTTTGCATTCCCAGCTCCAACTCCCCTAGCTCCAATGCCCATGTGAAACAATTAGATGTCCCAGGATGAGCCAGGATGAAACAATGATCCTAATTTATTCTGCTTCTCTTCGCCAGTTTCTCCCTTGGCTCCCGTGGTGTTTCCTCCATTAACTACAGGGAAGCAGCAGGAATGCTTGAACAATAAACAACTAGCAGACATTTTTTAACTATCAGGGTAGTGGAAATATTTTTCTACAGCCCTGCAAAGACAAAGGTGAGAGCATTAGAACATTGCAATTTTTAAAAACCTGAGCTGCAGGGAGGAAGGGGCTCCGGGTGCTGCTGAGGCATCAGGCAGTGACACTTAGTTGCTTGTCTTGACCCCTTCCTCACCTCCTACAAGACTGGGTGCACAGCTAAAAGCAAATACAGTGAAAACCAAATAATTTCCTTAGGAAGGCTGGGGATTTGCAGGAAAGAAAAACCTGAAGGGAGGAGTAGAAGGAGATAAGGAATTGCTGTGGTCTTTGCTCCCACATTTTCTCTGAATTCCTGTGGTTCTTGGTCGTGTGCTACTTTGGCAGCCCTTGCTTGTGTATAGAAATCTTGCAGATGCCCAAGGAAAAATGAAACACATACAGTGCTGTAAGGCCACCTCCTCCTGCTTGCTCAGCCAGGGCCCAGCAATGAGGTCAGGCAGCAGTCAGTGACACAGAAGTCTCAAGACAAAACCTGTGTGTCTCCAAGCATGGCAATGTGGTACTCACAAAGGTGTAGGAAAAGCCTTGGGCATGGATGTGCCGAGCCACTGGGAGCTGCAGGCACTGCTCCTCTCCGCCTGATGAGGGATGTCATGCTGGGCTCCTGAGCTGTTGTTGGGGCTTTTCTAGCCTGGCTGCCAGCCTGGAAAACAAAGTTCCCAACCAAAGCAAGACTTGAGTGGAGAGGAACGGGGAGACCAGCTCCAACATTCCTTCCTGCTGCCAGTAGCGTTTCCAGAGCAATAGGGCTGGAGAAGCTGAGCCTACCGAGCTCCCAGATGAATAGGAGCAATGGACATGCTACTGCAGCATTATAATGCCTTTCAACAACGGGATTAGAACTCAACTATAGGGCAGCAAACCTCCCTGATTAAAATCCCTTCCCCAGTACTGTAACACAACCATCCTATAACAACTTCCCTATCTGTGAGGCTCTTTTAGACCCAGGCTTTATATTCTGCAAGCAGAGGACAGGATTTTACCAAAGGGGAAACATTTTCTTGATACAGAAGGACTGAAGAGTGCTATCACTCACCAACTTCAAGCAAGAAGGGATGGAGTAGTGGGTGATTTGACTGAAGCCTCCTACAGCTGCATCCACAGGCGTGTGAGGTAATGGCATTCACTTTTCTCTAGTCTAATGTGTTCAGCTATGTTTTTCAAGTCTCTCCCTGGACCTAGGGACAATTTGAAGGCAATAAATGTCTTAAATGAAGGCAAAATCTGGAGGAAGAGATCAGGAAGCATGGTGCCTAAGGAGAGGGCAGGCAATGTGCCATTCCCTAGCACGGTAGGCATAGGGAAGCACATCGCCTATGCAGCCAGGGGTGGAGCAGCAGCAGGATGATCAGCAGTCACCCTTGCAGCAGCTAGAGGACCAACTACCTCTCTAGTCCCTCTTCCTGCCCCAGCATCAGCTGCCCAGCTCCTGCTTCCCTCCATGCCAGAGCACGGAGTGCAAGTTGTGCCATGCAGCCTTGTACTGAAAACACAATGCAGGTACTGCTCAGGGGTGGGTAAAAGCTGCCTATTTGGATTTGCTTGGAGAGCTCAGGTGATGTCTGTAGCCCCAGATGCATCATGATGCTGAAGGCACCATGTGCCTCAGAAAGCACTGCTGTGCCCACTGAGCACAGCCCTGCACTGCAGAGGTCAGTTGAGGCTCCTGCTATGCAGAACATCCCCTCATTGCTAAAGAAGGAATAGTATTTTGGATATTAAGGCTTGCAGAATTAATTCCTATATGCAACCAAAAAATTTCTAGACAGTGTCCGACTTAGCACATCAGGAAAAGAGACATGAAGGCCCCTAAGAATTTCCTAGAGAAATGACTCACCCATGGAAGGAGTTTCTTCCCAGACCTCCTGTCAAGATACTGATCTATGGCCAGAAGAATAAGTATTTTATAACCCTCATTAAAAACAAAGTACCCTGGATGCATCATGTTTTTAAGCACTGGCCTTACCAATATCTCGTGGACAAGAGTTCTGGTTCATTTTCCTTTGTATGAAGTGTCCGTCTTTATAACTTCTGAACAGGTCTCCCTCTTGCTCCCACCAGCTACGTTCTCATTCTCATTGTGAGGGTGGGTGCTGGAAGAGGTGGGAGACCAGAGCAAAAGCTACACAAACTGCACAGCATATTTCTCAAGTGAATGGAGTTCATGGCTGATTGCTTTAAACATGTATTTCTGTTTCAGCAGCTGCTGAATAGTAAGAGCAGTGTCCTGAGAGCTCACGTTTCCCTTGCATTAATTGTTATTTGGACTTCTAGCCTTCCTTCACTTTCCCAGCCACTTACAGAAGAAGGGACCTCTAAACCCTTCAGTAGGGTGAACAAAACTGAGGGAGCTTTTGAGAGCTCAGAGTTTTGGAGCCCGGATCATGTGCAAAGAAACTCATTGACCAGTGTGGCACCACTGTTTGCATTTGGCCAGCAGGCCACGGACAAAGCCCTGAATGCAATCCTTGTCATGGTCCTCTTTGCCATCACGGCATCTCTGAGATGTGCAGTGGAGATAGCTAATTAACATGTGTGAACTTTATAAGTAGTGAATGTGTAAGACATTTACTTAATATGTAAGCCGAGAATGGGACATGCACAATTAGAGGAGCTATCATCCTGTGTGTCCAGTGCTGATAATAAAGGAATGCCTGCCTGCTAATGCTCACAAATTTGAGTTTTAGGGGTTTCTTATCTGCCGATTTACGGAAACAAACCTCTGAATGGTGTCACTTTTGGAGTGGGGAGAGGAAGAAGAGGACAGAAGTGCCAAGTATTGCAACTGAAGGAAACATTTGGATCTTTTGCTAGAAAAGTACATAAAGAGCTCAAAACTTAATTTAAAAATATATACAATATTGGTATAGATGTAAGGTAGACTCTTCTCCAACTTCAGCAGGTCCATAATGCCAAAGCTCAGCTGTCTATGTGCAACGATGGCTGAAGAATGCACTGCCTAATGAGATCCTCCACCAGCCACCCCTTTGATGCTTCCAGTCCAGCTTTCTGCAGTCCCTGGGAACAAAGCAGCAGCAGCATAGCTGTTACAGAGCTGCTGTGGGATCACTTTACCACATTTCATAGCTATGCGGAAGGGTAACTGCCAATGGGGAAAAAAACCTGCCCTCATTTGGATCCTCAGGTGTGCCTTCAGTACAAAGCAGCTGACATTCCAAACAGCCATGCAGGTGGTTATGAGACTATGATAAAAAAAAAGTGGCTTTCTAGGCTCTGAATCACAAATCACTGGAAACAACAGGGCTTCAGTCTTCTGGAAGGAGTTCCAAGTTCCTTCCTCTTGCTTTAAATCACCCAGCAGTACCAACTGTAGCTGTGTCACAATCTTTCCATAACCTGGTTTCAGAACTGCTTATTCTCACGTTTTTCTCTTTCTTCAGATGCAGCGTGATCTCTGCAGGTGTGGACACAGTTATTGCTCAAGAAATAAAACCAGTGTCAAGACCCTGCAGAAACAGTGGGAAACCAGGGAAACAGTACATGGATTGTGCAGCAGCTGTTACCACAACCCTCTGAGCTCCACCTTCTGCAGCCAGCTCACAGGTCTCCAGCAGTTCTGTGTAGGACTTTGATCTGTATGCCCATTTGACACCAGATAAAGGGATTGCCACAGAGCTAACTGCACCCACCTTATTGTTTTCTGAGGATCTTGCTCCAGAGTAAGCCTCTCCCTGCCGGACCAGAAAGGAGACATTCAGTAACTTCCAAGTTATTCTGACAACTCTTTGAGACAGTTTGGGGCCAGGGTCCCAAGTGACTGCCCCTCATTTTGCCTCTATGAAAATCACTGCCCTTACCAGTTCCCTTTTTTAATTTCACTTACCTGTAACTGTCCCTCTGGCACATGTTGGAAGGGGCTGCTGAAGACATCACTGAAGATTAATGTAGTTTCTCTAACAAGAAGACCCAAAACGAGGTGTGAAAGTTTCTCCGTGCAGAAACAAGCAAGATTCAGTGCACAGCCAAGCAGCCTGTGGACTGCTGGTCACTCCCATCTTCCAAACCCTGAGCAACACTCTCCACGCAGCAGAGGCCACAAAAACCATGACCATGGCTGCCTTAGGGTGTTGAGTCAATGCCCAGCAAGCCGCACCTCTGAGAACAGATGACCCTTGAATGTACCTCCTTTTATTGGAGTCAGTGCACTCAACACCCCGCCTGATGAGGACACCACCCAGCTATGGTCACACTACACACAGCAACACTCCTGAAGATTGGCACTAACACCCGCAATGCCCAAAGTATGCATTGTAAACTCAAGCAATCCATCTTAACTAAGGATTAACAGGCTCATGCCAAGAACCTACACTTTATTAACACAGAATCATTTCTGGGCAAAAGTCTACATAATTCCCCATAATGCAGAGCCTAGGAGTTTGTTTTAAAATGGAAGCTCCTCATCACAACAGCCAGCTCCCCAGGGAAAATGCAAACATCTACTCACACCACTTGCAAGGCAAGTAAGCAGTGCAGTTTAGAAACAGAATTCAGAACTATTTATAGAGCAGACAGCATTTCATGTTTAGCCTGAGTGTGACAACCTTTACCATCATCAGGTGCCTTCAGCTACTTGGGTTCCAGTTGAAGCCAAGTCCCACTTGGATACAGATGCCCATCATCAACCCAAGTAAGCAGGATCAACTCCCTTAAGGTCTCAACACAGCTAACCTTCCATCCCTATGTCAACACTGCCTTTATCCGCAGAAGTTAAAACCCTTTTCTTCCACACCTCTTGGGGTGATCCAGCATCTGATCCCAAGCCTCTGAGAACGAAGCCTCCCATTCTCCAAAGCTGACTAGTAACAATCCACTTAAGTATGGATCTAAGCCCCTCTCCGTGCCTGCTCCCAGCAGTGGCTGGAACACCTTAACAGACCAATCCACAAGGCACATAAATTCCTCCCTCCATTACCTCAGCTCATTAGCCCTTAAAGGCAACCCATCTACATCCCAAGGACCTCACTGCCACCGTCCAAGCTCGCTTGGCCCCGGCAGATGAACCTTAGGATTAAAGGGTGGGCTCAGTTCCGCGCACACTGTGTCTCACCTAAAAAAAAAAAATCCAATGCGCAGGCTGGAAGGTGTAGAGACCTTCCCCGGATCTTCGCTCGCGAAGACTGGCCATTATTATTACCTCAGTACACAAAGACTGCCACAGCATGGAGAGAAGGCAGCAGGGCTGCAGAAACTGTTCTGAAAGGAATCCCCTTGCATTTCCTATGATCGATCCAAATCCCAGCCTAGGCTACAAGGATATTTTTTAAGGCTTCAGCAGATTACTGGAATAGCTTTGTAAAGCACTTCATAAAGAAAATATTATTTTTAAAATTAAATTCTAAAGCTCTCTTGTGGGTGAGAGCTTGAGAAATGCAGGGATTGCAGAGAACTGCTGCCCCCAAGAAGGCACAAACACTACAACACAAAACCTCAGGGTACCACTGCTGTAGTCCCACCCACCAACTTAAAAATGCCTCTTGACCCAGAATGAGAACTAATGCCTATAAATATGGTTTATCTCAATGCTCTCACAAGCATCTCCACACACACACTAATGAAGTATGCTGCCCACATCCATCTTTAACATTCCAAGCTTATTATCCAAAGTGATTAAAAGCTAAATGACTCATCTGTTCCACTTCTTGCCATGAACAGCGACAGTATAATTATTCTTCAGAACACAGAGACATCCAAGGACACTGCACGGTGTATTTAAAAGGACACCACTTCTCCCCCACGCCCGATACAGTCATCACTTTGCCACAGACTCATCTTTAAGAAACATTTTAATAACGCAGGTGCAAACACTTTATTAACACTAAGAACAAACTAGACACAGAAATGTTTCTTTATACTTTATTTGAGCTATTTCATTCTTAGGTATCAAGAATTAGAGTGCTTCATAGAATATTATTACCACAGGGCAGTGAAATGGGCATTTTCTTAGTGTAGTGCAAGTCATAATAAATGAAAATATTTTAAAATAAAGTTTTATTACCAGTACCAACCAGCACTTATCTGCTGACCTATAACTGAAACGTCTCAAAAGCACAAAAAAATACCCTCTGAAATAAAGCTTTATGTACAGCACATATAGAGCTCTTGGATGCCTAAAGCTATTAGTTTAATTTGATATTAAACTATTGTTTTTGAGCTGCTATTCCCAGTTGAATATACTGAGAATTGAGCGTTCAGATGACTTTTCTTGAGTACAAAAAAATTTGTCTGCTTTAGTTATAAAGAGCTCTGCCAATATACACAAACTATACACTTCAGACATTCACAAAAAAATGTGAGCAAGAAAAGGGTTATCAAAAAACATTTAATACAATTAGTCAATAACCCTTCCCACCATGGTCCACATCTACAAAGTTCTCCCATCCCTCCCCCCCCTCCCCATCCAAACCCTTCCCTACAGAAAGTCACATACTTACCACAAGTTTTAGCAAGTATGGTTTAAAAAAGGGCCCCCAAGGCAAGTTACTTAATAGTTCAGTTGCCACTGTCAACAGATCTGGACCTTGATCTAGACCTCTGCCGATCCACAGATGATGGAGATTTTGATCTGCTGGAAGAATGACGTTTCTGGCTCTTGTCTGGCATTGGAGATCTACTAACTGACCGAGACTTGCTATGGCTCCTGCTCCGTGACCTGCTGTAAGACTTGCGGCTGCGCGAACGAGAACGGCTACGAGACCCCGATGAGCTCCTGCTGCGCGACCGCGACCTGCTTCTGGACCTGCTGAGGAAACGAAGAGAACAGTGTGAGCAACGAAACCCCACGGACCACGGCAATAACCAGGCAATTCACTGGGCTCCAGTTCAGCTGCCTGGTCACTGACTTCAAATATTCTCCATGAATATATGAGCGTTATTTAAGAGAACAGAAATCCATACCTGTGCCTTTTGCTGCCTTCAATTAGTTTGATTTTCCTTCCATTAATTTCTTTACCAGAAAGCTTTTCAATAGCATTCTTTAAATCACTGTAAGAGGCGAATTCAACCACCCTACGGAAAACAGAAAAAAAAATTCCCAAACACAAAGATCACTATTATAAGTTGTATTTATAACTTATATTATAAATACATTATAAACAAACTTGTATTTATTTATAAACACAAGCACAATTTACAACGGTGAAAAAACAGGGATAAAAAATGAACAAAAACCCAAAACCAAACCACAAAACACACCCACCACTCAGTGTAAATATCCCTTGTCATCACTGAAGCATGAAAAATTCCACTCCCCAAATACCAAATGCGTTTTCAAAGGGTAGTGAAATTAAACCATGAACAGCTGCTGACACTGAAAGTAGCCAGCTTCCCTCCCCAAATATTATACATAAAGGGATTACTCTACAGCTTTCAAGAGGTAACTGGAGAAGCTTACCCTTCATTTAACTTAGGTCTATGTGCATCTGCAAAGGTTACTTCCCCGGCTTGTCTCATGAAGTCTTTGAGATCCTAACACAAGACCACTTATGTTATGCACTGAAGTGAAATTATTACTTATCTATACAAAAGCAGTTTAAAACAAACAAAAGAATCTTATGACTACTGAAAGAGAAGATGTTAGGTAAATCACAAACATGGCAACTGCCATACTTGTATTCTATCAATACTGAATTATCTATATCAGGGCACGAAATAAATGAAAAAAAGCATATTGCTTTAAGCAAAATGCTAGTAAAGTGTCTTAACATTAAGGTAAATATTAGTCTACAATGATTTTACAGATTAACTAAAAAAGAAAGAGAAAGAGAGAGAGAGAAAGAAATAGAAGAGCACATTTGTATACAGATGGGACTGAGTGTGAAATACTACCCATATATTTTTGGACTATTTCAGTCTCCATTTACATTACAAATCTTATACGAATACAGAATTACATTTACATAACACCAATTATTTTGTGCCCCATATGTCATTAAAAATATAGTTTACTTTACCTTCATTAACAATTCCCTAGGCTAGCCAAGCAGCAAACTGCATTAAGCGACCGGAGATACCGTCATGACATATGCCCGACTGGCTCTTCGCCACCCACTTGACGAACACTACCCAGTCGATGGAAGCCATTAATCGCACTGCCCTCCCTATCAGGAGACTATGGATGGATCCAGACATTCTCTACGCTCGATGTCACCAAGGACCACTTTACTGCGATCAGGATTCCAACGACCACCTAATTTCGTATCTTTCAACTCTTTTCGACCAGGACCTCGTTATTCGGAAGCGTTACAGGAAGAACAGCTCTCAACTTAGGAATCAGATCTCGTTAACGCTCTGGGATCGCTGCAATGTGGCACTTTAAGGAGTGCATCGATTACGTCTAGACCGGCAAACACAGATCTAGAGGTGGCCAAGTGACATTGTAGGAGCTGACTGGAAAGTCAACCAGGCCCGACCAAGAGTGACCAAGACAGAACGATTAGGATAACCCACAGGCACTCCTCGTCATAAGGCCAACGACACAGATAGGCTGGCAAATAAAGGGTTTAATATGTGGTTAAAATGGATTTTAAAAACAAGAAAAAAGTAAATATATATCCTCAAACATATAAATTTATTATTATTATAAATTTAAATTAACTAGTTTTCATTCAAAATATTTATATTACATTAAAAATCACATTAATTACATAAACATTTTAATAAGTTAGATTTAATTTAAATTAATTATTTTACAAAGAAACTACATTACATAACATATCCTTTAAATGAAGTCAGAATAGTTAATCGTGTTTCAACAAACCTGCCAGCTGACTCGGGAAGACAAATTTTCCACTATGAGACGATTTTCTGTTCTTAAAGGCGGGGCATTTCTGTTTGGAAATAAACAACTCAATATAAACAAACAATACACTGTTTGCTTTATCAGTAAATAATATATAACCACTTCAATATTAACTGAGGCTGCACCAAGAGCCGGTATCTGCATATCATCATTAGTACTACAAGCTGAACTACGTAATGCCCCGAGCAATCTAGGACAGGCAGTAAGTACTTTCGGGAGGAAGCATAAAGATGACAAGCATATGTGAGCAATTTCGTAATATTCCACCTCCTACTGCCACATCAAATGACTGACTAAAAAGACAAATAACACCTTTTAATAGTTCATTCCACCTCAAGTTCTTGGAGGGGATGAGTCCACAGCGTTCCTTTTTTTGGAACTGCCTCAGTTCAAAGCTACGCGTACCTCCTGTCACTGCGTGGCCGGCGGCTACTGAAACGGTCAGAGTACCTCCCTCTGCCTCTGCCCCTCGAGCGGGCTCTGGCATGCTCAATTGTCACCCTGGGAAAAGAAAAACATGGAAAACCACACACGTTTACATTTTTTTCTTCTTACAATAATTCTTCTATTACAGTAATTGGAGGAAGGAATGACACACAGACCAAACAAACACAAAATAGTTTGAACAGCACTGATTACGCAACACAAGCTAAAACTGACTTACTAGTTATTTTACATATACAAGATGGCACATCCATGAAATAGGATACCTCACCTCTCACTGCAAAGCTCTTTTCCATCCAATTCATAGACAGCATCGTCTGCATCCCTTGGATCCTCAAATTCCTGCAAATCCACAACAAAAGCGTGAATGAATAGATGCTTATTTGTCACGAAGCATGACTCCCCGGGCGTGTTAACGGGTTTTTTTCAGAAGGAGCGTCGTGCCCATCAAATGCGAGCGAGCACCGAGGGCAAGAGACCCTGCAGGGCTAGGGAAGGAGGAGAAGGTAGGCGCACTCACCACAAACCCGAACCCCCTCTTCAGGTCAATGTCGCGGATACGGCCGTATCCTTTGAAGAACCTCTCCACATCTTTCTCCCTGGCGGCCGGGTTCAGCCTCCCGATGAAGACACGGCAGCCGCTCATGGCTGTCTGCGGTCGGGGTGTGCGCGGCGCTGCTGCGGGCACAGGGCGCGTCAAGCCCCGCCGGTGACTCAGCACCGCCCGCCGCTGCCGCACTGCGCCGCGCGCCGGGCCCGCCCCCGCCGCGGGCCAATGGCAGCGCGCCGGGTGGGCACCGCCTCAGCCCGCGCCAATGGGAGCGCGGCGCACCACGCGCGGCCCCGCCCACGCCGAGCCGAGTCGGGGAAGAAAAGCGAACGCCATCGCTCCGCCACAAAATGGCGGCCGTGCCGCACCCGGCTGCGCCATCCACCGCGCCGCAGCCCGCACCGAGCGAAACGGCACGGTGAGAATGCGGGCCGTGCGCCATGCGCCGGCCGGACAGGCGGCAGAAGCGCCCTGCGCCGCACCCCACCCGCTGAGCTCCTCCGGCGTCCCGCTCCGCAGGGAAACCGCAGGGGTTGTCACGAACCTGGGCTGCGAGTCTCGGTGCGGACCAAGCCGGGCGGGTGCGAAGTGCGGTGCGGTTTGGTGCGGTGGGCGCTGGGCGGTGCGTCCTCCCCGTACAGCGATCAGCTCCGACTGCTGCGCAACACCGGCGCTGCGCCGGGAAATGGAGGCGGCCCCGCGCGTCACCGCCGGCCCGCGCCGCCATTGGCCCAGGCGGCGGCCACGCCCCGCGGGGAATCCAGGGCAGGGCGGGGCCGGTCCCTGCGTCACTGCGCGGGAGCCATTTTGGGTGCAGGGGAGGCACAAACAATCCCGGGGCTGCGGGAAGGGGGGCACGGGGCTGTCACAGAGCTGAGTTGGTGGGTTAAATACAACCATCGGGGCTCTTTTAGTCATACGGTACACAACAGTAAAAAGCTGTGCTGCGCTTGTATGCCAGGCGGGTGCGAGAGTAGGCGAGGTCTTGCAGAAACAGGCCATGATGAGCAAAGAACGAGGAGAAAAATATGTGAGGTGCTCCTGATTTGCTTGCATCCTCATTTGGAACCAAGTGTGTAATCAGAGCTTCATCTCGGTTTTACCTAACTCCAGAATTGTATCACAGCTTGGCTTCTAGGTGTTTACAGTAAAGACAGTGGATTCTGCCGAGGGCTATTTGAAATGCTGAAGACACCTGGAAGTTGAAGATAACACTCATTAGTTTTCCAATACAGACAGAGGTCCAATAGGTTGGCTCTGTGACTGTCCTTGCCAGATTTGTCTGTGGATCAGCTGGCTTTACACAGCCAGCAGTTGTAGCTGCATCAGGCTGCCCCTTTTGGTGCCCTTAGATGATGATAGTATGATCCTTTTGATAGCGTTTCCCTGATTTGGCACCTGGAAACCCACACTACCTGGAGTCCCATGCTGCCCTGAGTCCTACCCCCTGCCCCTTCCCCTTGTGGACCATCTTTGTTACACCCAGGGTCTGTTATTAATGACCTCTGTGAGGTGAATTTCTCTTTTTCGTGCTTAGTCACGGACGCAAATTTCCCTGGAACAATATTGCACGTGATGCCACTGACATCATAGCTTTACATGACTGCCCCCACGCTCACTCCTGAAACTGCAACAGCATGCAGAGTCCCTGAACTGGGAAAGTGATTTCTGCTGCACACAGGCAATGATGAGAAAGGCTGCTGTGTTTGGCAAGGGCAACTGTCAGCGTTGCCCATTTTTCTCTTGTGTTAGAAAGATGTGTATTTCCATCCTGCAGAGCAGCTGCATGCATGAGAAAAGCCAGGGTGATAATACACACACAAGAGAATCTGCAGTACAGGGAGGTAGTACTCTGAGCAATGACAGACAATGCTTGTGATTATTCCTGTGGATCATAGCCTTTGCCTGCCGAGGAGGATACATTCAGATGTGCTGTCTAACATTTAACACTGGTAATTTCATAATGAGTTACAGTGCTGTAAGAGGTGCCACCCTGGAAACATGCAGTTCTGTTCCTGTCAACACTGATGTTCTCCAGTCTGCACAGTGAGCTTGTGCACAAAGCTAAACCAGCAAAAACTAGTACTGGAAAAGACAGCAAGCAGATTTCTGAAGGTTTAACTCCCAGCTTGTAGAGGGATGAAAATAAGGTTAGCACTGAACAGAGAGAACAGGAGGGGGCAGGGAGTGCCCTTTTAAGGAAAAGCTGTTCATTTTAGTAGTGCAAAACTGCAGCCTAAGAGGCCTTATTGTTGTTACTGCAGAGCAGGAATTTCCTCTCTGCATGTTATTATCTGAACACTGGGAGAAAAGCAGCAAAATCAGGAGGGGATCCAGGACGCAACTCCCTCTCTTTAAAACATTCCTGTGTTACCTAAGTCTGTTATGACATAAAGGTCACACTCTTTTACACACATGGGCTTCTCACGTGAGGGTCATGAGCAAAGCACATCTCATTCCTACCTAGTTTCTCTGAGATTTATGTAAAGAGGGAGGAGTATTTCTCCCTTTGGCTTGAGATTGTTTGAAGACCACCTAGGACTTGTTAATATTATTGCTCCTGGCTAGCCCACTATCCACACTCCTACCTTCCCTGCAATTCTGGTTTCTTGAAAGCCACAAAAGCAGGCTAAAATCCTCCTAGTTAATTCATCAAGGTAACTAGGTAAATACAGTTGCTGCTTGGAAGCGAAAAGGTCATGAGGCAGCAGAAGACTAAATGAAAGATGAAACAAAGTCCTACCCAGACACTATTAATGTCTGGTACTGCTTGTGGAAAACAGTTGATAGGGATTAACTCTTTGCTGTCTCTTACGAAAAAAAAAAAAAAGAGTCATCAAATAAATGAAGTCCAAGTCAAAACATGTAAAAGGAGGTGGTTCTTCACTACCTGGTAGTAGAGCTCTGGCTTAACTTGCTGGAGGATGGTCTGGAGATAAGAAGTTTCTGTGGTCTCACCCTACAGAAAGCTTTAAACCAGGGAGGAGGAGGAAACAGGAAAAAAAAAGAGTGAGAGAGTTCAAAAGAGAGGCTCCAGTTCAGAGACTCTACCTGCCACTGCTGAAGACCCTCTGCAAAAAAACGACCATCCCTCAGATCCACAGTGAAGTTGCTAGATAAGCCATGTAGCCAAAGATTCAGCCCTTGCCCAGTTCTGCAGGAGGTCTGTGAATGGAAGCAGAAATGTAGCTTGCATCCTCTCCTGCTGGTGAATATATTTGTTACTACTTTCACAAAGGTTATCCATTTTAATTTCTTCTACCTTTACTTTCTCCTTTACTGTGCACGTACTCTATCCTTTTTTTTCCATGACTAACTAAACTAACATATTTCTGTTACTGCTAGATTAAGTGTAGCTCTCTTAAAAGCAGCAGCAATGAGGCCTTGAGCTGCTTTGCAAAACTCTCAAGGAGATGGCAAAAATAAATAGATAATTTAATCTTTGAGCACCAACTGCTTTTCTTCAAAATATTTGGAAAAAGAAAATGGAAATTTACGTAGAAATAATAGAATAACAGACATTCGGAAATAGGTTTGTCACTGGTGGTTTTTTTCTATTTTTCCACCTTTCAGGAAAGCTAAGCTTTTCAAATTACTCAAATCTAAAAATACAGATTTATTTTATCTTGGTGTCAGGCACCGCCCAGAAATATATTTAGCAGTAGAACCCTTTTTTCACTGGTGTGTAATTCAGCATGAAATATGCTGCACTAGTGCTATGTTACTGAGCAGTCAGGAGAGTTAGGGAGCATGACTGAGGTCTACTCTTCCACAGTCCAAACAGATCCTCCCTGCCAAACCAGCCTCGTTTGAGCTGGCTCCTGCCACAACCCCTTGCATACAGTTCTTCACACTTGTCCTTCCAAACATAAAAAATAACATCCTGTCAATTGTACCTCAGCAGCAATATTTAGTTAGTCCTGGAGGTACCTTAGGTACAGAGGGATCTGTAGCTCATCACTCAAGTTTCAGACCTTACCTTTGACTTCAGGTGAGTCTGTTCAGGTCTGTGCTAATGGCTGTGGCTCAGGAAAAAGCAGTAGAGGCTGGAACTGATCACCCCCTCTAGAATAAGGAGCAGGCATTGTCTATGACTGCAGTTTGCCACTGTGTGAAGCAGTTAAGGCAGATTGACATCAGAATGTGCATCATCACATCAGATCACATCCCAGTAGAAATTTGACAATGATAAGGCATTACCCACCATCACATTTTTTACATTCTCTAGTAAGTGCAACGAAGTTTAGGTTAGCTTTTATGCAGAACTTATGCCAGCTGCAGACGGACAGCTGGAACCTGGTCTAACATGAAGATTACAGGTACAAAGGGGAGAGGATTTAATTTTTTTCCTCCTTGGGTTAATATTTAATGATCAGAACAAGTTTACACCGGCTCAGTGTGTTTAGACACTGAATGTGAACATGTGAGGAAATCTCACAACACTGTGAAAGCGAGCTGTCATCATCATGGCTAGGCTTCGCGAACTAAGGTTTGAGAAGGGCTCTACCCACACTTGCTACAAGCGCGCTGATGGCTAAAAAGGCCAATGCGAGATAGACAAGTCCGGTTGCAGAAGGCACAGCAGAAAGACTCCCCTGTAGACTGCTACAAAAACACCTTATGGGGTCAAAGATATTTATAAATCTTCAGAGGGTAAGAGGAGATCTGCAGGATCGTGTGTCCTTCCTTGCCTGGCTCTTTCAGACCTTTCCTGAAAGCCACCTGAGCCCCTTTCTGATTTAACTTAATGTTAGATGTACCCCAAACACGACCACTGCACTCATGACCATGGTCTGCCATTACATTTCCAAGCAGCTTAAAGCATACTGTGTCTCTGTTTTGAACAAACCGTCCTGTTTGTTTACACAGACCCAGGGACTAACATTGGCAACAGTTTTTGTTTTCAGCAGAGAGCAGATTGCAGATCATGTCGTGTCATCTTTACCTTTTGCTTAACTGAGACACAGTATTCAACTTAAAAGGAGTATGAAGAACATAGGTCCTAATAGGGGAAAAATAGAATTAAGAAAATTCAGATTTTCTCAAGCAGACAGGACTTTTAATCCTTAAACTCCATGAAGTAACTAATGAACCATCTCTGAGAGATCTCTAGCACCATACCAAATGCCTGATTTCCTGGTGGTGCAGTGATTTTTTGATTGGCAAACTTCAAAGGTCAGAAAGGCAGTGGAACAAAAGATTGAATCATCAGTTTATACTTTCAGCAAACTGGTAAGCTGCTCATGCCAAGAAAGCAGGCAGTCAAGAAAAAGCTGTTTCAAATGAATCCAATACTCCTTACTGGAATAACTAAACTATCAGGCAGGGCGGGGGGAAAGACAGAAGTGTTAAACCTGACTATAATAAATATTTTAGTCCATTTTTTTAAGCAAATAGGAAAATGCCAAGCTGAAAGCACAACTTTTTCAGAGTTTGCATTCAAAATAGCTCCTTAACAAACCTGGGGACAATTCCTTCGGGGAATCAGGGATCACTTCTTAGCATAGGATATCATTCAACGTCTGCATTAATACTTTTTTGAACAGATTAGAGTATGCAGTGTTAAAACATGCAGATGAATCAGCCTGGGAAGAGTTTCAAACACTCTGAAGAGAAGAAGAAAAATTTGAAATGAGTTTCAAAAACCAAAGGAATGATTCAACAACAAGGGCAGACTGTGTCTGATCCACCAGTACAAACCAGAAATGCCCATTTAGGAAGCAGCAGTATCTATAAAGGCTTGAGCTAAAGCAGACTGCAATCTGAAAATAACTCAGTAAATACACTGACATTGCAGAAACAGGTAAAGCCTATTTTGGGATGTAGCAACAGCGGGTGTGATATTTAAGGGTCAAGTTATGAAGTGAACAGCAGAACGACAGTAAGGTAAGATTTAACGATAACTTCAGTTTCCTCACCTCACAAAGCCACACAGTTCACGAAGAGCAGTATATATCGCTTTGCGCTGTCTTTAAAGAGTAGAGGTCAAACGTTTGTGGAACGCTGGAGTGTTACCAATGCTGTGTCTTGTCATGTTCATCTCACCTATTTTTCACATGCTTTTCAAGTCTTGGGAGGATAGTACGTGTCTCATCACTGGTGGTTTTCTTCCTTATTTTTAGGCAACTGCTACGCTAGGGAAGAACAACTTTAAAACATTATACCATATACTTGCACAGTCCAGGAAAACTGTCACTAAGCTGTAATCACAGGAAACTGTTTAAAATAGATGTCACATTACAGGTTAAAACACAAAGTAGAAAGGACAAATCTTACATAGATGTATGACATCCTGGTTCCTCCAGCCTTCTGACAGATGTTGCTGAAAATCAAGCTGTTATTTCATGACTGTTTAACCATCCAGCAGTTATGGCTAGCTTGCATGGAGTTCTTTTGCTATTATAATTACTTTGAAAATGTGTATATAAGCATTATAACTCTTTGAAAGTACCCATACCAATACAGAGGTCTTTCTTTTCATATTGCCTAAAGATACAGGTATACATGGTCCTTCTATAGATGCTACAGTCTTTCTATTGATGCTGCAGTCAATGCAGTGACAGACTTGTTTCAGGAGGTTTCTGCTCCCAGCTTCTCACACTTTCTGCTCTGTCTCCTCCTGTTTTACCAACTCAACTTTCACGGCTACTGTGATAACAACTACTTTTTTAAACTAGAACTATCATTCTTTCCCCTTGACAGGGCTCTGCTATCAGAGGGGTACTAACTAGATCCACATCTCACCATATGCACATGAGAGAACTTACATCTGAAGTGCTCTTTCCCTGCTGGGCACCATGCCACCACGTAGCGTCAGGACCTTGAGCTTTAAACCGTACCATGATCTGTGTGTCAAATATAACAACGTAAAGCTAGAATAATTAGTGAGGACACTGGAATTCACTCTTCCCCAAACTCGTAACTCTAGCCAGCCAAGCCATGAAGAAGACAATTCTCTGAATATTTCCTTTGCAGCCACAAGTGCTGGAAAGGTTGTTTAAGTGTAAGAGAAGATTCGGCAGATTTTGCCTTATATTATCCTCATACCTAGGCTCTTTTGCAAGAAGCACTCCATCAGCAAGGGAGTGTTTGGCACTACAAAGCACTCTCATCTGCAGGCATTAAGGAGTGATTGACATCGGCAAATATAGAGGCTGAGGTGGGACAGTCCCCAGGGTGCAACAGCTGAAAGGCTCAGAGGAAGACTTCACATGCATTTCCTAATTGTTAAGCATACGGATTTGTTTGAATTCTAATCTCTGCGTAGGGTCAGCTTGTACCAAGTTTAATCTCAGAGCCCTGACATCAGTGTGCAAAGCCGCAGTAACCCAAGGTCAGAGATGTCTCCAGCACTGCCTCCCCTTTTCAGTCACCTCAGTGGGCATCTGAGGGCTGGTTGTCACCCAGCTGGGGCCAGGGAAGCACAGGCAGCACACGGAGCTCGCCAGCATTATCAGACCTTTGCCTCCTTCAGCAGTTTACTAATATGGTTAGTTAGATTGGACAGTAAGTTTCTTATCAGGCACTAGGTTCACATGGACTGGCTTGGTATCTCAGCCTGGTTCCCAGTCCCACATCTGTCCAGGTTAATTATCTACCATCCTGCTAACCTGGTGCCAGAACTTAATTAAACATTCAATCTCTGAGACAGGGCATTCCTCCAGCTCAGAGTTTGGGCACAAGCACCATCACAAGGCAGTGGCAGAGGTGCTGCCTAACTTGCCTGCTCCAGAGAAAGGGCAGCTTTTTTCCCCCAGATGTTTCACCAGCAGCACCTGCACTGCCCTGGGCTTGCCAGCACCATGTGCTGGAGCTGCCAAAGTGTGGCTTCTCCCTGCCGAGCCAGAGAGGAGCAGAACTTTCCTGCTTCATCTTAGAAAACAAATGCAGGTGCTGCAGGGTTGTTGGGACACTGCAGAGGACAAGGCCAGCAGTGCTGGTGTCTGGTCCTGCCAGTGAATCTGTTTGCATTAACTCTGCTCCTTCCACAGCTCTTGGTCCAAAATGTCTGCTCTCTTGGCACAGGAACTGGCGTAATCTCCCGTAAGGAAGTGTTGACTGTGCAGCTGCCTTCCCAAATGCTGCACTCAGATCAGTGACTGTGCTACTATTTTCAGCACTGAGCTGAGGACATCCCTTCTGGTAAAGATAAATTCTTTGGTCTGACATTTTTTGGGCTTTGCTCACGAATGCAATGGCCAGAAAATCTATTGTTTAAATCACATTTTAAATTGTTTTAGTAAGATTAAGGGCTTTGGGGAATAGGCACATTGTCTATTTGTTCTCCCCTCCCCCTCCGACCCCCCCCATACGCATTCAAAAGCACATACTGCACCTCTTGCTCTAGAATTAAGTGTTTGGCCACCACAGTGTCCTGACCGTGCATCTGCCGGCAACAAAAGACATGACTGTGCAAATCTCTTTTCTATTTGGCACCACTTCTGCAGCTCTGAAACATCCAAAGCATCTCTCATGCAGCCCCCTGAGCTGCACAGTGCAATAAATAAAGCCATGTCAGCTTTTCCAAGGGTCTTATAACATGCTGGAGGGTCTACATAACCCTCCAGCATCCCCAGTTTGCTAATTCCCAGCACATCCATAAGCAGAAGAGTTTTCTTTTGTTACTATTCAAGTGCTGAATGGCACACAGGATAGGTAATAGGCACAGGCCATTATTTCCGACAGGCAGAAAGCTGGAAAACAAAGAACCTGGCAGGTCAGTCCATCATTCAGTACTTCCCCTGTCTCCTCACCACCACCTCCTGCCTTTCCTAAACCACAGGAAAATACATCCCCTCCCCAGCATACAGACAAGCCAAGAACCTGGGCTTCTGCTGCTCTTTGTGGGAAATTACTTCAATTTAACAAATGACTTTACAAGGAATGGGTTTTTTTCTCTGTTTAAGCCATATTTACATTTCAAAATACCTCTTGTCACACTGAGTTACAAGCCCTTGAAGTAGGCTAAATGGGGACTGTTCCCTTTCCATGGTAATATCATCCCTCCTTAGCTGTCTGTGCTATTTATCATTTCTCTTCTCTTCTTGGAAGTCCTTCCAGTCTCTGATCATTTCACTGCTCTTGTGTGACCTTTCCTCTGTTTTTCCTGTGTCTTAGACTCAACTGCAATAACAGCTGATAAAACCTGTAACCATCGCAATGCTTAAATATGTTGCTGCTCCCATGGGTGCCTCTCACCCCTCCTGATCTGTTGGTAGGACGGTATCTCCTGACAGCCCAGAGGACTTTTTGTCAGGCAGGGCTGAATTCATGTTACAAAGCTGGCCTTATCAGCCTCTGCTGCTCTGGGCTGCACTGCTGAGAGAGGAAGGAAAATGAACCCCCTGTCTGGTAAAAGTGCTCTCCGTGACCCTGTCTCAGCTGTCTGACTGAGATGGAAATACGGACATAAAGACTGGCTCTCCAGGCAGCTTCATAGCAGACAAGAATAGTGACTCAGGGAAAACACTGCCAAGCTTTGCACTTAAAGTGTAACATGCAGTGACCAAACTGTGTACAGGGAAACTTAAAGTGTTCCAGACAGCTGCACTGGGGCTTCATTTGGCTCTATTTTGGGTGGAGTTTTTTTCCCCAAAGCTCGAAAAATAAAAGAAGAAAGAGAAAATAAAGAAAATTACTTTTAAAAAAGGTCACTATTTTTAAGGGTGGTTTTTTTTGTACCAAATTCTTTTTACATTCAAGGGGAAGAAAGGTGGCTGTGTGCTCAAACTGTCAGACACCCCTGATTTCAAAGGTAAAAGTAGCCATGGCTACGTAATAGCTGAGTGCTTCATGATCTAGACTCCATGCTCTAGTACACAGGTAGGTACACAAACAAAAGTTCAGGCAAAATCTGCCATGGGTGACTGTGAAGCATCAGCCACAAGACAACATCCTGCAGGTTTCTGAAAGAGGGAATAAGGATCCTCACCAAATGATTCTGCTCTATTTTTGTTAAGCATGTTTTTAACTTCAACAGCTAAGTAACATACTGGCTCACAGCTGCTTTATTTAAAGTTTCATTGATCTTACTCTGTTGGGAACTTATAATGAATACCAGAGCCCATATCCCTAATATTTTCTACGGAGACAGGCAGAAGTAAAACATCTAAAACAAGGCAAGCTTTCTTTGAGAAGCGGCAGAGGGAGGGAATCCCCCTCAAGCAGTAATATCCCCCTGCTCCCTCACCAGACTAAAAAGGAGACATATAAAAGTTTTAAATAATTTCTGTTTCTCAGTCATGGAACCAAATGATTTAAAAATATATATTTTGGACTTTAAAAACAAAAAAATCATATTTTGTGTTTTTCAGAATTTCAAAAGAAACTGCATAAATTGCCCAGAAGGGCATCATGTCTGGAGAATTTATTTACCTCAGTCATTAGACTGGGTGGCAGAGCACCTCCCTATGCCCTGAAAGATCATGTTTGGGTTGCAGCATGTCACCCCTGACTGACACTGCTGGAGGGACACTGGAAAGACTGCTTTCCCTTCCCCATTTACATCCCTTCCTTACCCCCTTGGCTTGGGGTTAGCAGTTAGATGCTGCTGGGTGGGTCTGTGCTCCTGTGGGAAGGGTCAAAATGCAGTGTTGATTGGCATCCTCAAACAAACCAAAAAGTAGTCCCTGGTGTAAAATGAAGATGACTTCATACAAATGCAGAACAGGGGAAAAAGCAAAGAAAGAAATGTTTAATCTCTTTGGATCTCTCATAATTGTCCTTGCCAATTGCAGGGGGAAACTACAAGGCATTAATCCTTGCTTCTCAACTCACAGGGACCAGGACCAGCCCAACAAATGATAAACCAACCAAAACAGCAACACGTTTCATTCCCTATTGGCACTAGTAAGCAAGAAAACCTTATTCCAGCACCTCAGAGTTATCCCAGCACCATGTGCCCCTGCATCCAGAGCCCTCCCACACTCCATTAAATTGTGTTTTTATCACCTTGTTCTGAAATTCCTAATTTTGCTGCCAGAAGACAGCAAAGAAGAAAGTGAGTCTCCCTGTACTCTCCCAGAGTCCCCACTGACCTTTCTTACACTGGGAACAGCAGGGCCTCTATTTGATACCCCAGGGCACGGCTCTGACTGGTTTATCTCAAACCACTTACCGAAGGGCAGAATAAGATGAGAGTGATTATGTAGCACGTGTTACCCTTAGCATTAGGCTTCCATAATGAGGAGAATCAATATCTCTGAATCACCATTGCAGTCATTCCCTTCAGGCACAGCCTGCTCTGGAATAAAGTGGCTCTCCCTCGGGTTGACAGCTGGATCTCCATGTGCAGAACAAAGAGGAGCTCACAGCTAAAGCAGAGGTCTTGGAAGAAGACAAGTGGAAGGTGTCATTAAGAGCATTTGTTTCCCCACCTGCAACACAGCCTCTGGTGTGACCTAGAGAAGGTTACTTGAGTTTTCTGGTTTTTTCCGCTCCATCAACAGGGACAGCGTGGGGCTACCCACCAAGATGCCACAAGGATAAAATTCCCGGTTACTCGTAAGGCTGTTGAAAAAAAGCACTAGAAGAGTGTAAGAGAAATACTGAAGAGCTTCAGTAACAAAGCAACTATTTTAAAGCTTCCTGGAGGAAGCAGTTATTTGGACACAGAACTGGAAGGAATGCCGAGCAAGTTTGCAGATGACACAAAACTGGGAGAAGCTGTTGACTCCCTCGAAGGCAGGGAGGCCCCACAGAGAGACCTCAACAAATTAGAGGATTGGGCAAACACCAACCCTGTGAAGTTCAGTGGGGGAAAGTGCTGGATTCTGCACCTGGAATGGGGTGACCCCGGATGTACGTACAGACTGGGGAATGAGATGTTGGAAAGCAGTGCCACAGAAAGGGACCTGGGGGTCCTGGTCAACAGCAAGTTGAATCTGAGTTGGCAGTGCCCTGGCAGCCAGGAGGGCCAACTGTGTCCTGGGGGGCATCAGGCAAAGCATCGCCAGCCGGCCGAGGGAGGGGATTGTCCTGCTCTGCTCTACACTGCACCTTGAATATTGTGTGCAGTTTTGGGAACCACAATGTAAGAAAGATATTAAGCTCTTAGAGAGTGTCCAAAGGAGGACAATGAAGATGGTGAAGGGCCTGGAGAGGAAGCTGTATGAAGAAGAGCTGAGGTCACTTGGTTTGTTCAGCCTGGAGGAGACTGAGGGGAGGCCTCATTGCAGTCTACAATTTCATTGTAAAGGGAAGAGGAGGGGCAGGCAGTGATCTCTTCTCTGTGGTGACCAGTGACAGGACCTGAGGGAATGGCCTGAAGTTGTGTCAGGGGAGGGTTAAGTTGGATAGTAGAAAGAGGTTCTTCACCTAGAGGGTGGTTGGACACTGGAACAGGCTCCCCAGGGAAGTGGTCACAGCACCAAGCCTGACAGAGTCCAAGAGGTGTTTAGATGATACCCTCAGGCACATGGTGTGACTCTTGGAGATGGTTGTGTGTAGGACCAGGAACTGGACTCTATGATCCTTGTGGGTCCCTTCCACCTCAGCATGTTCTGTGATTCTGCAATAAATCTCCTGGAAACAGCTGTTACAGGGATATTTCTGCCATGGAGGAAAGTTGTGCAAGATTGGAGTTCTCTCAAGGTAGCCCTACACTCCCCTGCAACACCCAGGTACAAGAACATGAGATGCAAACCCAGCATCATCACTCCTTGAATACGAGGCTTCCCCTTTTGGTTCCCTAGAAAACTCTGCTACTCTCAAATCTGACCCCTGGCCTTTTCAACATGAGGAGACTTTATACTTGGGTTTAAAGATGAGCATTATGTACTTTCTAAATATGGGTAGCACGTTAGCCCCTCTTAAGGGAGGATCTGCCTGATGGGCACAGCCGATGTAGAAGCATATCCAGCTGTGTGCCAGCTGCAGCCAGCAGCCTTGCCCGGTCCAGCTAACAGCATCCCCCAGCTGCCATTGACCTCTAAGGAAGGTCATGCACCATCACTGCCAGCCCTCCCACACATCCCTCTCCCACCCCCAACTGCCACTGAACCCAGTGAATAGGACATGTACCTGCTGCCAAAGTCTCCTTGGTGCTCTCCTGTATCCAGAGGATGCTCCAGGCCCCAATGGCTCCTTCCTCCTTCCCTGAGAGCATCAGTCCTGCACCCAGTGGTGCCTGGTCACCCCTGAGCTGCTAGGGGCTGTGGTTTGACACGCATGGGGACAGGGAGACCCTGTCTGCTCCATGAAGTGGGTCCCCCAGCCTCAGGGGCCTGGAAGATAAATCCTGCATGCCAGGCAGAGCTGCTAAACACAGCATGGTCTCAAACACAAACCCTGAAAAGAACAGCCAGGAGACCTGAGCAGCATGTCTGGAGAAGCAGAAAAGGAGACAAGGGTGTTTGTGCCTTGAATGCCATCATGTTGGCATCAGTCTGTTCCTTCTTGCCCCAAAGTCTGTCGTTTCTCATGGATGTGACATGAAAAGCCTGAGCTGTGTCCCACAGATCCACCATGGGGATGGTGTGGGCCAGATGACAAAGAGCTGTCAAAGAACAACCACCTTACACTGAGGTACACTGTGGGTGCTCAGCTCAGTCTGTGTCTCACTGAAGGTTAAGAGTTTGCTGGTAAACATCATCCTCCTGTAAAAGAGAAGAGAGAGAACTGGGAATTCCATTGTGTGTGCTTCCCCTGCACCGCTCTTGGTGCTGAGAGACCATTGCAGTTTTGCCCTGTACCACGGCCGATGAGGGATGGGGGCTGGCAGTGTGTGCTGGCCAGATCCCGCTCTCCTCTCCCGTGGCAGCACTATAAAGGGCCTCTGCGTGGCCTTGGCGGGTGAGGAGAAGTGCACAGACATTTGGTTTTTGAAGCACAGAGCTTGTTGGCATGCAGCCTGCTGGCATCTTTCTGCTTTTGGGAGGGCGAATCTGCATTTCACGGCACTCTTAAAAACAGGTCAGCGACTGGGGGAGCTCTTAGTGCAGGGGAGGGTCTCGGCAGGGGCAAATCCACTATACATCAAGGCATGATTTGATAAGGCAATCGTTCCACAAAGCTTTCCGATGGTGGCGCTGCATCACGCGGCAAGGATCGATGAACTCCGTCCTGTTAAAGGGTTAAACCACGTGATTGTACTGGGGCTGGTGCCTTCACGGCTTTGTGTTCCTGGGATATCCACCCGTTCAGAACATCTTGTTTGGGACCCAAGCAGTGCAGTCGCCCGGCTGGCAGGACGCCTGGTGAAGGTAGAAGCCCATCTATGCCCTCTTCTGAAAAGTTTCTCAAAGCAGCATAGAGCGGTGTCTTTTCTCGAAGTGGAGATGTTCCTGCGTGCCCTGGCCTTTTTGCCCTTCAGGCAAAGGGCCAACTGTTAGGGAAGACTGCCCAGACCACCCACCTCACGCTGCCTTCCCTCAGGGCTTGCCTTCCACAGTCATTTCTCATTGCCAGAGGTGACAAATCACTTACAACATGTCAAGAAGAGCACATTCCTGGCTGCCAGAATTGCTGTGGCAGGACACCACAGCTCAGTGAAAAACTAATAATTTAAAAACAATTCCTGAAGGCCAGTGATTCCCATGTGCATGCACAGGCCACAGGGCTCCAGCTTTGCAGCGGTAAAATTACAGTAAAATCAGCTTGTTGTGTAGGTATAATTTTAGGAACAAATGAAAAGGGGTAGGTGTCACTCCTTCCATTCTCTTTAACCTGGCTGTTCCTCCAGAGAGGATAAAAATCATGTATGTGAGTATACAAAAATCTCACAACACCTTTAAGGACTTCACTTTGAGCAAGTTGGCCAAAAGGACATCCTCTCACCTTCCCTCCCCTATTAACACTACCAATAGATTTCATTAAAAGAAAGGAACACTCATTACTACACTTGCCTAAAAGAGCAATATTACCTTAGGTCTTTGAAGCAAAGCAAACATTAATGACAGTAACCAATAGCAGTGGACTGTATATCGCACTAAGAGAACAATGGGTGTCTGTTCCTCTGCAGTTTCTGCTTCTGCCATCCTCCCAGTGCAGCACAACTAAGCAGAAAAGAGCACAGCCTGCACCCAGCCTCAGCTCTGCATTCAGACGTGCACTGTCTACACCCATGTATTTGTAAGATCTCTCTAATGTCTCCTATACTGTCCTGCTACCCACTTGGGATTATTATTTCACCAGTGAGAGCTATCTTCCCTCAAAAAATAGCATTCTCTTCCTATACATACTGTTCTCCTTATAAAGACTCCAATATTATTAGCCATTTATATTTACCCCTTCTTCTTCAGAAATCCATCAATACCATACACGATCTCTTTAAACCTTTTCCCATCGTTAACAACTTGGCCAGTCTCCCTTATCTTCCTGTTCCCAAGGGCCCCACCAATGACAAGACAACAGGTCCAGGTGGCACTCGAGTCACCACAGCCATCCCAGAACAGCCTCTGAACCTTGGACCTGGCTTCATTCCTCATACAGTTCCATGCAGGCACACCCAGAACAGCCTTTGCTTCTGAATGTGGAAACAGATGATCCTTCTCAGACTGCACCTACTCTGTACCTCCCTTCCCCAAGCCATTTGAGCATCCCTAGCTTTACCTTCATCCTGATCTTCCCATGGAAGGCATTGCACTACTGTAATATATTGATTAATGGTTTGAAAGATTTCCATTCCACAAGGTTTAAACAGCTAAAAAAAAAAGAAAACCACAAGAAATTATAGCTTCACTTCAAAAGAATTTTTTTTAATTTAGAAATGCAGTTATATACATAGAACAATTAAATTAAACTTTGTACAAATATTAAAATACTATCTTCACACCCACTGCAATGTACAGGATACCAGAAAATACATATAAAATAAAGCAAAATAAAATCGATTGAGTGACATCCTGCACAGCATCAATTATGGTTTAAAGTTCCACATATATATGGAGTACCATTCTGCAAATAATTCCATAGTGGTGCAATTCAGATAAAAAGAAAACATACAGGAGAGAAGAAAGGATTAATGCACAAAGGCAATCAAGCTCCCCTTGCACTTGCATCAGCAACTACCAGCAACCTACCCACCGCATCATAGGACATCTGCTGCACAGACAACTTCACTTTGTTTTCTTTTTGGAAGAAAGCAAATCTGAGAATCTGAACATTTTCCAGCACAACTCAGTTGCCTCTGTCCTTGCTCACTCGAGGACAGAAGCAAAAGCAAAGCTTGTGGAAAGCATATGCAGAGCATCAGTAGAACATGTTCTGGTGGGTACATAGATCTGAACATCTGCAGAGGGTCGAATTTGGAAGCAGTGCTGATCACAGGTCCCTGAAGTGTGGGAAGTAGCTTGCTCTGTCCTGGTGTGGTAGGACTGGAAAAAGGCTTATTTTCTGTATAAAAATACATCTTAAAATGAAGCCTGCTCTAGGAAACCTCTTTGCACTTTCATAGCATA
The DNA here is from genome assembly GCF_022539395.1 of Myiozetetes cayanensis. Lineage (NCBI taxonomy): Eukaryota > Metazoa > Chordata > Aves > Passeriformes > Tyrannidae > Myiozetetes > Myiozetetes cayanensis. Next base: position 33,165,607 of record NW_026087853.1, on the reverse strand, counting down.
TCATAGAGAATAAACGTTTTCTAGTGAAGTCCTTCTGCAAACAAAGGTTTCCACAAAGAGCAAATTCAATCTGCCGCTCCCTGGTAAGGGCTGAAGGGTGAGGATGGGGTGAGGCAGGATGTGCAAAATGAATGGGATTTATTGCCTTTATATACAAAAAAACAAAGTGAAATTTATTTAAATAGTTACCTGGAGAGAGTAATAAGGCAGGTTTTTTTTTTTAAACTGCTATCAGAACAGTAAAACATTTTGCAAATACATACTAAAAAGGTCAGCAAGGACATCTCAGTGTGTCCAAACAGTTGAACATTAATTTTTCTTATACAGCAAGCGTGCTGGTGTATGCTAAATCATCTAACATAAGCACAAGCTTCCTTAGAACCTGGTTGTGATTGCATTAGCTCATTAGCCTGCAGCATACCTCTGTTTTCAGTACAGCTCTTCCTTAGACCCCTCCTTGCATTCCCTTTTCTGTGCTGCAAATGACTTAACCATGCCAGATAATTTCCAGTGGCTGAGCCTGTTGCTCTCTTAACCCCACTCCTCAGTATCGACCCAAGTCACCAACCTCTGGGAGCACCTTAGGATGTTTCCTCCCAAAATATGTGGAACAGTTCTTCCTAACACACCTGAGTTCTCCCCACACTGAAAGACCAAATAAAGGCTGCAGATGCATTAAACTATTCACCACACCGGAGCTGAAAGGCCAAGAAGAAACTGCCAGGGAGATGTCCAAGGGGTGAAAAGCAGCCTGCTTGCTGAGTAAGCATTCTGCTACACAGCTCCTTCCCCGGTGGTTAAAGATAAAAATGCATTAAGCTCTTTCCCTCTCTAACTCCTGAAGTTTTAACTTGGCAACAACTCCACAGGCTCACATGCTGCAGCACATCTCTCCTCCTGACTTCATTTTTACCTCTTCTGCAGTTACTGGTGGGGAATGCAAGCTATTCAAAACCACAAACACCCCTCTCTCTCACCAGTGCCGCTGGCACTCTTCAAGGTGACAGGAGGCTCTGCCAATTCTAGCTGTCTCATCCTTTCAGGTAAGCTTCACGATGCAGATCCTGACAGGAGACTGTCCCACTTCCCCACAGATCACTGCCAGCTTCACTTTCTGGCCCTCTCAGGCTGGTCCAGTTCTGCAACACTTGGGCTGTAAGCACTGTGGTAGGTTGCATTTATTTTTCCAAAAACTATGCAACTAAAAGGGAGCAAGAAGGTTTTCTATTGCACATAATATCCTGAATTTCTGAAATGCCCTTTTTCCCCCAACCTATCAGACTCCAAAAACAACAGAAACCTTTAAAATAAGTGCTATTTTTATTTTTCCCAATAAAATTAAATCGTTTCAATGTTCTTGAATATCACAGGATCCAGCATGTATGACAGAGCATGAGATGATTATATTGGGAGTGTTAAGTAAGTAAAATGCCTCCCTTTGAAATGTTTTGTCAGATGTGGGTGGGGAACAAAGGGCGCAGAGACTGTGGCCCCATCAGGGAAAAAAAAAAAGAAAAAAAGAAAAATAATTTACTGTGTCACATCTTGCAAGGCTGAGCCCCTGTGCTCCCCATCCACCACACTGAGATCCAGGCTGCATCTACCTTTGGCAAAATCCAAAGAGAACACATTCTTTGCTCAGAGATAATGAACACTCCTGAGAGAGAGTGGAGTTCACGTCTGAGGGGTCTTTAAGCTTCAGCGCTTGCTCCCATAAGTAAAGACAAGACTGTGCAATGTAGGTTTTCCTGTATCCTGTATCTCTGCCCAAAAGACTTCCCAATCCTTCAGCTTCTGCAGAATTAAACAAACATGAATAAGTAATGATCACTTGATAATCAGTAAAGTGAGGCCTTGCTCTCCTATGGCCTTGAAAAACATGTCAGACATCTCTTAGGTTCCTCTGCAGTTTTGTACCTCATTTCATATGAAGCTGAGGATGTGGGCAACAGCAATGTGATGCCCCCAAACTGTTTTCCATGTTCTGGCTTGCACAGGTCCATGGGACCTGTTCCTGCAAGTGTCAGTGCAGGGGACAGAGCTCTTCTGCAGAAGCTGGAATCATCAGATGGTGTTACCAAGCAGCACAGCAGAGATTGGCCTGGGAGCTGCTGGTTTACCCTCAGCAAGCCAACAGAACGCTGCCTGTTTATGCCTGATCACAAGAGCTACACTTGCATATTTCCCTCCACCTCCGCATTTCCCCCGCTCCTTAGAAAAGCCATTTCCAACAATTTTTATGAATGAAACAAAATTGAAGCACTCCCTCTTTGTGCAGCTTGCTTCCTTTTCTTCCCCACCCAAACTGAATTTTCTCTCCCAAGCTGGGAGCTTTGCTTTACAACAGCAGAGAGGACACAGGACCACACATTATGTGTTTTCTGCTGGTGGTGCAGGTGCTTGTCCAGATCAAGGCCAGGCCTTGGGATCAGCTTCCACCTTCTCCCACCAACCTAGTGCTAACACTGGGTTAAAGCACTGCCCCTTGCCGAAAGGTAGCACATTCCCAACTTCTATACCTTGAATTGATGAGGAGTTTGAGGAGACAGGACCTTAAATGCATAAACAGCAACTCCTGCGCTGAGCTGGCTAGGCAGCAGGAAAGAAGTCACATAGTCTTTCCTCCACACTCCCTTACCACTACTCTAGCTCGATCCTTCCATCTGCCCTGATAAACCAATGAATGAGAATTTGCTCAAGATTAGACCATTTCTAACATGGGAATAAAAAATCTAAATACAATCATTCCCATGCTTATTTTCTAAAATTCCAACAGCAGATGTGTAAACAACATTTGACCCCTACAGTGCTTGAAGCTCAGCCCACTGTAAAATGACATGGGATTTTCACCATCCAAACAGAATAAAAAATACCTAAATCACCCAAACGGGATTTATCAAATCCTTGTATTAATGCAAGGTAACAGGAGCCATAGGGAAGGAAGTTTAAAACACTGTATTTTTAAATTAACATCCCTCTATAACAAGGATAGGGAAAAAGGATTCTTTCATCCAAAAGCGCATATTGTCCCATGTATCCTGGGATATAGAAGCTATTTGGGAAGAGGAACAGCAGATACATAGCTGGATACTATGGCCAATCCCTATTTCCAGGAACTGAAGCTAAGCCACAGTAACTTCATAGGTAAAGATGTTGTGTCACTTTTGTCAAGTGCTGTAATGGTTTGTTTCTGTAGCAACAATGATGAGGATGGTAAGGATCGTAAACCAAAATCAAAGCAGCAAAGACAACATCCCTATTTACCTGTATATTACCACATGATGTGTAAGGCCATGACATTTTGCTCCTTCAACTCAAAAATTTAGCAGCTTGTCACAGGGCAAACACTTCCCTGGTTACTTCAAGACAATTATGACAAGGTACATGCATCTAAGAAGCCATCTCTTCTTGCTGAAACCAATCCTATGAAACAGTGTTCAGACCTCCCCAGTGAAGAACCTCACAACCACCGTGATGTTTTTGTGATTGGACCATATACCCCAGACAAATGTGGCTTCATGCAGAAACAGAGTCTTGTTAACAGCAACCAGGATATTCTGACCTGCTGCATATAACCGAGGGAAGGTGGGGTTGGGGTGGCAGAGGTATACATATTTTTGAATTTTCTTTTCCCTACTACCAGAACTTGAAAACAATCCTTAAAATTTAGGTTCAGGAATAAGCTATGGTGTTCTCTAGCTCTACTGTTAACATAGTCAACCCTCCCTCACACCAGCTGGCTGGCACTATATTTAGGAGAGACTTCACAAATGCTGCTTACCCCCAGCCACAAGAAAGGAGCCCTTCCCTGGGCCCACTGGAGCCCTCTAGGATAAAACAGCAGACCCTTGCTGTACAAAGCTAGGAAGACACACTAGCCTCTGAGATGGCAACTACCATCTCAAGTACCAAAGTACCTACTGTGGCTGCAAAGGGAATTTGGGATTATACCAATGGCACTAGGTATTTGCTACCTACAGGCATTTTTTTTCCTCTTAACATTTTCAAAGACATGAACTGCTCCCAGTGTGCTACACCTGTAGAGAAGGAAGGAGGAGACAAAAGTAATTTTCAGAAATGGACTTTTGCAGAGATGGGGACAGAGGGTATTCCTACATGTTGGACTTCTAAGCCTTCAGCGCTCTAGCAATTCTCAGTGAACTGTTATTGCACGGCTAAGTTGTCACACAGCCCATCTCATTTGAGGTGCTTCTAGACATGACAACCTGCCCCTTAACTGGGATCCCTCCCAAGCCTCACTTCAATCCCAGTGAGGCATTTTGTCCTCCCCTGTCACAAAGAGGATGCTGGAAGAAGAGCCTATATAACATATATATGTATATTTAAACTGTGTCTGCACCCAGCGAGCAAGCGGGTTTAGCCCCTGCTCTCTGGGCAGCAGAAGGGCTAGAAAGGCTGATAAGCTGCAACAAGCCGGTGTGAGAAGGAGAAAGGCACAAGAGAAGAGCAGCTCTTCAGAGACTGCTGTCAAACATCTGGCTGGGGAAGAAGAGAAGAGAGCTCAAATGCACTCTGTTCCTTGAGCCCCTGATGCTGATGGAATGGGGAAGCCAGCACTGCACCAACTCCACTGGTGCATCCAGGAGGCAACCTGGCGACATCCTTTGGATCTTCAGCTGAGGGCATCTCTTCTTGGAGGTATCCAGGGTACAGCTCGCGAGGACAGGGAAGACCGCACAGAGTGCTTCTGTCCCAAAGGCAGGGGAGGAGGAAGAAATCCAAGATGGAGAAGGCTAGACAAACACAGCAGACCTCATGCTTCCTTTAATAACGGAATATCTGAATGGTAGGGAGAGAAAAAAAAAAAAAGAAAAAAAAAGTCAAACTTCTGCAGTTTTAACACATACCAGAAAAACTACTGTTGAAAGCAAGATAGGCTCCCACTTCCATAACATGATAATGCAGTGGTCTCCCTGTCATCCCAACGCAGAAGTAGGGAACTATGGAGGACTCTGCTTCAAACTGCCCCTGCAAGTGGGACCATCACCAGCTCCAGCCTGGAGAAACTTTAAGGACAGAGACTCCATCACCACACTGGGTATCCATCTGGTCCTGCATTACCCTACTGCACAAAATATTTTCTTAATACCGAATGTTAATCTGTCAAGTTACAGTTTGTGGCCATTGCCCCATGTTATATCATCTGCCTGATAAGAGCTTAGCTCCACAGTCTTTCCAAGTCTTCATTAAGTAACTGTAACTAATTGTTGGTTTGGCCCTCAGCTGCTTCTTCACTAGATGAAATAAGCCCATTTCCCTCAGTCACTCCCCACAAGCCCCTTGGTATCTTGGCAGGCTACCAACACAGACAGCCCAATTTCTTCACATATCTCTTGAACTGAGGGTTCCCACAACAAGATACAATATCCCCAGTAAAGCCTCATCATGTTGCTTAAGGGAAGGTAGTAACTTCCCTTAAGAACGACAGTTTCTCTCTTTCCCATGACTTTATCAATCTTATAGTCCTTAAAATGCCAAAGATCTGTTTTTTACTCTGACAAGGATGGTTGGAAATAGAAGGATCACACCTGCCCTTATCTAACTTCAGGAAATGCAAACTCCTCCAGTAGCTGCAGCTTTCTCACCTCTGAGCCATAAGCAGAAATTTTACAGTGGTCTGCTGGAAGGGGCAATCTGCTACTGCACGAAAAGCCTTAGAAGCAATACATGTTTCCGAGATAAAAATGACATAGTGACACAGGAAACATCCTTTAGTTTCTACACTAGCAGACATTTTTTGTTAAGCTTCACAGTTGGATTTCTGCTGCTTATGCACTTGAGGTTTAACGCCCATCTTGGGACATGTTAATATTTCTGCCCTTAAGCAGAAATACCCTTTAACTGGTTTTACTGCCAGAGTTCCAGATGGCATTACTATGGCTGTAGGGCTTGACACCATGGAAAAGGGAAGTTCTGCCCTGAGCTATCTACAAGCCAGTTACATTTCTTGCCTAAGACACAGCAGTGTCTGCAGGAGCTACACCTTCACATCAGCTCTGGCAGTGCAGAGCCACTCCTTCGTGGCAGCATGGAAGTGAGGAAAGTAGGATGTACTGACCATTTAACAGACTCGCCCCTCAGCCCTGTACAGTAAGTATAAGCACATCCCTTTTAGCTCTTCTTTCTTGCTAAGGCTATAGCACTGTATGCACTGTGGCATGAAGCTGCTTACTAAAACAGTCTAAAAATGAAGCCCAAACATCACAAAGGGTTTGTATTCGAAGCATGTCCTCTCACTCCCACCAACTTGGTTTCCATACAATTACTTTACTGCTTTTGCACTATGATCCTGGAGGCTGGATTTCTCTGCAAAACCTTTGCTACAACAAGAGTGAGCAGTAGACAATCTTTCTGAGACTACCCTGGTCTCCCAGTCTGAGAACACTGAATTCTTCAAAGGAAGATAATAAATACTGCTTATATGCCTAAGTTGTAAAATGTGCCATGGAGACTGGGACACTTCATTTCAAAAGCTGCTCCAGTGGCAGATGCATATAGGGTCATTCCTAGGTACTCAACTGCAGAACCTACTCTTAAAAGTAAACACTCATTTAGTGTCTCTTGCCCAAGTCACATACCATCTGTGTATTCCTCAGAGGAAGTGAGTGATAAAAGGCTCTGTATGTCACTGCTTTCTGAATCTTGGACCTCTTTGTGTACAGGTCCACTGCTAGCCATGCCAGCTACCCAGGAAGAGGTAGCAGCCTGATGCACAAGAACAGTTTCAGAGCGCTGAGAGCTACTGGCTTCACAGAGTCCAGAACGTCCAGGGGCTTCATCTTCTCTTTCAAAGCTATTGCGAGCCCCTTGGTCCGGCTCCTGCATCTCTCCGGGTCCATTCTGTCCAGCTCCCTCCGAGAGCACGATCTGCACCCGGGAGTCCGAGTGTGGAATGCAGTTCCCTGTGCTGCCATACACTGCTTCTTCATAGGATGGCAAGGCCACTTGGACACCATCCACCATGATAGATACCTGATCTCCAGACACACCTTGGTCTCGCCTCAAAAAAAGGAACAAAGAGGGGGGAGGAGAAAAAAATAAATCAAGTTGAGCATTTATATTATTATATATATGTTAACAAGTAACCTTGTTAACAAGTTACCTCCAGTTACATGCCACAGCAGAACTCTAATTCTCAGCATTGACTTATTGAGGGGAGAACAGACAAATATGAATGGTTGTTTAACAAGGTCAAGCAAGTATAGTCTTGCAGGGCTGCTGTGAATTGATATTAAAAACAAGCAGGGGCTGTAATTCACAGCACCTAATGGATTTAGCAGCAAGAGCTAAAAAGGTTACAATGCTTCCACCCTCACCTACCTTCATAGCTGAATTTGACAAAGGTCATGAGTCAGAGCCTTGTGCTGTTGGCAAAGTGCTCTGACCACGGTTGATTTCAGCTTTATTCCACAATACCCAGCACTGTCTGTTCTGCCGCCTCTGTTGCTGGCAAGATAATGTCTGGCAGGGTGGGGAAGACAGCTCTAGCACAGCATGAATCACCAAACCTCATGAGGCAGAGGCCTGAGAGTACATTTTTTTTTCCAGTGATATGGACTTTTTCAGAAAAGGGCAGACTCCAGGGCCCCACCTCTCAACCTCCCCACTGCTGGAGTGTCTGCAGTGGCTTTGCTGACCTCAGCTGTCAGCAGTGTTATGGCTGTATCCCTCCTCTCATCCACAAACCCAGGCCTGGAGGGTTCTCCTCCCACAGCAGGGAAGGATGGCAGACTTGCATGTGTATCTAATGAGCAGTACTGCCTGAATTCAGGTCCATAGGACCTCAAACAGACTGGGGGAGATGCAGATATGTATACCCAGACACATACTTCAGTAGCTATCCAAGGCTAGAAGAGGCAGCAGACTGATCTATAGCCAGGCTAATAAGGATCATAACTTTTTCCACTCAGAGTCAAGGGAAAAGCACAAGGAAGCCAACACCTGGGGTGGAATATAAGAATGGGTACTGCAGGTGAGCATCACAGATCAGCATTTCAGACTACTACTGGACTAGCAGTATGGTAAAGTAAGTCGAGTAGGATGGGGCGGAGATGTCACTGAGGCAATTAAAATAGGAACAAAGAAGCAAGAGGGGAGTTTCTGCTGCAAAGAAGCAGGTGCTCTGAGGCCCTCCAAACCCCAGCTACACTTACCTGCTATGATGGAACGACTTCAGCTTTGGCTGTAGCAAAACAAACAGCACAACTAAGAGCAGAATCAGGGCAACAGAGCTCGCTGTGGAGGCTACTATGGATAGCGTGGGTACTCCAATTGTCGGAGGAGAGTCCTTTTCTACAAAACCAAGGGGAACACAAGGTAAAACGATCCACTTCCTTAAATAACTGCCACAGAGAAGGAAAAACATCCACATTGCCTGCTCTCAGGAGTTACACCTGGGTGTACATGTGAGGAGCCCAAGTTTCCTATACAGTCAAGGCGCACCAGCTATCTCAGATCTCCAGCTGACACCTCTCTGTAAAGGGAACCTAAAATAAAACATGCACATGTTTTACCCTTGGAAAAACAGGGCAAACAGAAAAGCAGTACAAGCAGGCCATGGAAACTGACAGATGGTGCTAAGGGTCATGTTATATATAGATCGGGCTGAGCAAAAGCTAAAAAAAAGGTCCTGATATCACCAGCAAGGCCAAAATAATTGTCTAACACAATAAGCAGGATATTTTAGGCCAAACAACAGAAAAAAAGCTCCAAATAACAGTTTTTCTTGACTAATATAACAGCCTCACAAAGCAGGGTAGAAGTCACCTGGCTGGCTATAATTAAGACACAGCAAGTATTCAGTTTCTCTCTCACACAAACATATGCAAGAGAACAGAGAGGGAAGGCAGATGTTACTTCAGGATGCTGAGATTTCAGTGTTAAACACATGTGCCCTGTTCACATTACTCCTTCCTACCCTTCTGCAGCTGTACTGCGTGACTGGGAACCAATCTGGCTTTTAAGATACCTGTACAGGAATAAACTGGAAGCACAGAGAGAATGGTCTGGAGGCATTGCTGAGCACTGCATGTCATGCCCAGAATGCTACATTAGTCCCTTCACCTCCCTAGAGGAAATAAATGTCTGCATGTGTTGCTTCTGTCCCTAATTTATGTCTTTGGTAGAAATCTGAAAAGCCTCACCTACTCATCAGCAAATACTATTGTCCATTTCACATTCAGGACATTCCCATTTATGCAACTCCTCTTTTCTACATTTGACACATTCTTCAGGAGCACAGGTCTCAAACTGTAGAGGGAATTCAAGACCCATGCAAGGAGGGATGAGGGAAAGAGCAAGAGGTAAACAGAACGAAAAAAAAAAAAAGCTGGAGAACCATTGTCTTTAAGCCTACAGCCTGAAATCTATGCCCAAACCAGGCATTTAAGCTGTAAAGCCAGTGTGAAATTTTTTGCATCATCCCTTGGGGTGAAACCTACTGGCTTCATTGTTTTGAACTTATTTCTCTGAAAGTTTTTAGAAGTAGCTTGACCGTGGAGAAAAAAAAAAACCAGTGACTGGCACATTTTTCCCTATAGCAAATAGGTTTGAGTAAGGATTTTAATTTTCAGCATTACACAGGGTACTTTGAGTATGCTAACAGGAATGAGGGTAGGCAAATAGAGATGCTCCATTTTCAGCATCAGTACAGATGCTGTCAAATTGCTTACTACCCAGGGTACACTCCAGAGCATTCACCATCTCATGTGCTGAAAAGATGCTCACTAACCTATACAATAATCTGCCAAAAGGCTATGGGACTGACAGGCTCAGAGCTACGCAAAAACATGTGATTACTGCTAGAGGATTTCATTTATTCTGTATGGAGCAGGTAGAATCTTACCCTTACCATTATCAATCTCTTTAAGACCTACAGTCTTTCTCTCTAGTGTCTCCCACCTCCTTCTCCTTTTAGCCCTGTGAATGACACCCACTAGTTAAGACTCTCTGACCCTGACCAGTTGATTCAGAACTTGTATTGTGAAAGCAATGGCTTTTTCACTGAGTCAGATGTTTGATGTATCATATTTTTGGTAAGGCCACTGGACCTTCAAGATGCTAAAGAAATCTGAGGGATTTCTACTCATCACAACACAATTCTTCAGCTAGACCAAGTGCCACCATGCAGGAGTGCCACCCAGGGAATACTATCTGCAATTGCACAGCTTTGTTCTCCAGCCTAGATTTAGCAAGGGGAAGGGGGAATCACTGTGGAAAGGAAGCTTATGTTGAATTTGAAAAGCCTCTTTAGGATCTAGTTGCTGCCAGGTAAACTCCCAGATCCCTTCCTTACACATCATAGCAAGGGGCTATTGCAGTGGCTGTGGCAGAGACACTGAGAAGACAGTGTCTTTGGGAAAGGATATTCCAGAGATCAGATATGCAGTGAACTCCATAAAGAGCTTGAAGAAAGTACTTTTCTGTTTCCTTCCAATTAAGCTAACACATTTTGCTTTATGTATTATGAGACGTAATTCCAGAGTGTACATCTTGCTGACTCAGGATGGTTGAGAAGTAAGGCTCTATGAACAAGCCAAATTTGAAGAGGGGAGGGAGTTCCCCCTTTACTCAGTATACCCACTTTTAAAACCAAAAGGGTCATAGCAAAATTAAGAGCGGTATGATGAACATTATGAACATTTTCCTGAAAACCTTTTTGCTTTCCTGCTTTGATGGAGGCATTCCTGTTCAGCTTCGAGAGAAACACAAAACAAAAGCTGTCCACTTCCATTTGGAGGGAAGCAGAAATCATTTGCCAGCAATGTCCTTTCCTGCCAGTACAGTGAAAAGAAGCACCACCGAGCTCTTTGCCACAAGAAGCCAACAGTTACTTAACCTGTTTGCACAGAAGATCGACTCTACATACTCACATGCACATGTGGACAGACGGGTACACCACTGAGGGAGATGTATCATCAAACCCATCAAGCAAAACCAGACAGCATGGAAAATGCTTCAATCAGGGCCTTCCCCCTTTCTGGGACAACAGCCATCAAAATAAGAGGCTCCACATAAATTACAAGTTGCCTCCTTTGTACTCCTTTCCCTGAGTTGTTTCCTTGTATTAGGGACTCTAAGTCTGCATCTGATGGGCTGCTACTGAAGAGATATTTTTAATGACGAGCTGTGACTGTGAGCTGTGTTTATGAAATTGTTGGAGCAACATGAGACAGCAACATGGACTTCCTCAGTGTCACACTGACTAAGTGTTTAAGGATAATCTGAAGTCAGTGCAAGGGCAATTCTAGAATCAGGGAGCACTCACCTGGGCTGAGCCTGCAGCTGACTTCCATGGCTGGGTTCCACTCTCCATTCTTGCAGGTCAAATATTTATAATCTCCTTTCAGCATGTAGCCTTCAACGCACAGATATTCTATGACACTGCCTGAAGTCAGAGGGTTGTTGCAGGGGCTAGGGTGGCATTTATAGCCTCCATTCTCAGGTTGTGGTGGCTGGGGACAATCTGGAAAAAAAGAAAGCATCATGGAGGACATGTCAGAGGAAGACACCTGTTACACAATATACATGACACATAGGCAGACTTCTACCAATGAACACCCAATATATTAAACTACTTAAACCAAGGAGAAAAACTGTTGCACAATGGCAGAGAACACTGCTCAGTTTCACCTCTGACATGTCTTCTGTGATTGCTAAATACTGCTTGTTATCTCAGTACTACAATATAGTTGGCAGGCACCACTTTGGTGATACTTTTGAACAGTGACACAGAGATTCCATGAGATTTTTCACCAGAAAATCATTGGTGCTACCTTTTCCCCACAGCACTTTCACTGAAGACTGGACGAACCTTACAACCAGGCTCTCCTACTAGCCTGACATGAAAAATGCACGAGACTTCCTACTGAAATGAATGAAGAATGCAAAAATCCCTCTATACTATGGGTACACTGTTAAGATACAGAGCTACCCCACCACAAGACGCCCTGGAAGCCTGTAAACGCACACTGATTTTGGCTATTTTACAGAGATATACCAGAAACAATATGGGGAACAGAGCTTTTCTGCAGTAGGAAGAATTTAATCACTGAAAGGGTGGTCAGGCATTGGAATGGGTTGCCCAGGAAAGAGTGGAGTCATCACAATCCCTAGAAGTGTTGAAGAAATGACTGGGCATGGCACTTAGTGCTACGACTTAGCTACATGGTGTTGTTCAGTCAAAGGCTGGATTCAATGATTTCAAGAGGTCTTTTCCAGCCTTAGTGATTCTATGATTCTATTTGAAAACAAATATACCAGTCTACTTTTAAAAAGGAATTTGTTATATTACAAAAACATTTCTAAAAAACCTCTGTTTACCTAAGTGAACTCTGGAATGCTGAAGACACTTCACATTCCTCCTTGCACCTCCACTATCCTGACTAGTGGGTGTAGACATAGCACATACCAGAAATTTTCATGTAGAATTTTCAATAGCCATTCAAATAAAAACAACAAATCAAAAAGAGGAAACTGCAATGAAAATAGAGTATTTGTATTGCTCAGAACTTCCTCTCTCCTGGCAGGTCACAGTGACCCTGCAGAATAGTGCCAATACCTCCTCCCACTGATGATATGCATCTGCCTGGCTGAAAGATGGAGAATCCAGATTTTTCCCTTTTAATCCACATAAGCTTCTCAAACTTCATTTAAAAAAAAAAAAAAAAAAAAAATCATAGATCCCTCTCAAGATCTTCTGGGGTATGGAACACCAGCCAACCCACTCATCACGTTCCATCATAGCATGTTGACTGAAGCCTGCCCTTAAACCCCAGAGCATGAATTCCCATGTTCTGCTCTAAATGTCCCATTTACTGCAGGACAAAACCATGAGAAACAGATGGGCAAAGTTCAAATAACTGGATTCTGGGCAAGACTTAAGAAGTAAAAGAAAACTTGAGATTCATTCACTGTGGAAAAATTTGCTACATTGCTGCAGTGCAAGTGACCCTGGAACCTAATCACACATGAATGCAGCATAGGTAGTGCCTTGTAAACGCCAATAAACCCCAAGATGAAGTGCTGAGCAAAGCCAAGAACCCTCTGGTGTGAGTTCTGCCAGTTTTATAACTGCAATTCAATTTACTTCTTGAGAAAAGGTTAACAGGGGTCTAAGCAGTAGATTTTCAAGAAGACTTTGTTCTTGGGGAGATTTATTCTTAAATAAGCTTCAGAGAAACCACTGTCCTATGCCTCATAAGTATTAACTGTTAACCTCTTCTGTGTTTCTTTATCTTTTCTTTCTGCAATAATTTTGTAACCAATTTTTAACCCTTCACCATGAGGCTAAAACTTGCTTACACTTTAAGCCTCTCCAACACTTAGGAGTAGTTGGGATCAGCCAAAGCAACAGATTAATGGCACATTTCACCTTCAGGCACAAATGCCCTGATTCATCTCCAGCCCAGCAAAGAGGTTTCTTGCAGAAGTGCAAGGACCCATTTGAGCACCAGAGATATTTTTAACGGCTTAACGTGTACCTCTCTAGACAATGGCAGAGAGCTGTGGATAAAAGCCACTGCAGTTGCCAAAACTCAAGAGCAGAGAGGACAACTTCCCTACACCTTTTTATACCACAGTAGGTATCTGGAATTGCTTGGGAGTCATGAAGAGCATCTTTCTGCTAACTGACTGCAGCAAACAGCTCATTCCCTCTGTTCCCCCTTCTCCTGAGCTGCACCCATGTGTGAGCCTGGCCACTGTGCCAGAAGCCCTTCTGCACATGGTGGCAGCTCATTGTTCGGTTCCCCTTCTATCATAAAGTGCCACCTTCACTGATGAGGTTTCTGAGTTATGTCCAAAAAATCAGCACCCAACAAGAAACAGGCACTCATTTACATTGCGGTAGCACTCTCAAAGGCTTGGAAATATCAAAACATCAGGCACTTGCAGAACCCTAACCTGGCCTCCTTACACAAGGGTTTCAGGCCATGCACAGCTATGCAACTGCAAACTGGTTCCCTCCTCACCTCCACAGGCCACCTGGAACATAAAAGGAGAGAAGCAGCTGATAGGTGTATTCAGGCACTTGTCCTTGACTTGTTCTCTTAACAGGGAAAAGAATTAGTCACCTCCTCTTCCCCCTCCCCCAACCTTCATTTGCCATCACAGCATCCAAGAGTGTCACAAGTATTTTAAAATGTCACCTGGACTGTGATAGAAGAACACTGTTTTATGTGCTGGGGAAACAGATAAAAAAGGTCTGGATCAGGTAGCCAGAACATAAACATGTTCCATCCTCAACATGATTGAACTGATCCTGAGCTGTCCTCTGCAGGGCAGCCTCAGGGAAACAAAGCATTTCAGAGCCTGCAGCTTTGGGAAGGTCTACTAGACAGTGCTGATGGAATTAAAAATTGCTGAAGCTGACCCAGGCAAGGCTTGGGTGGGTATGATGGACTGGTGGTATCTGAAAAACTGAGAAAGTCAAACACCTCTGCTCCCTGTTGGATCTAGCATCTCTGACAGAACACAGCACCTTTACAAATCAGTGCCCAGTACAGCAACACAGACACCCAGAATGCTTGGGAAAGACAGTGCAGGTTTCCACTACAGTGACCTGTTCCTACGGTAAATAGCCTCAGCTTTCACATGCTCCATGATGCATTTCTTCAATTGCCTCTGTATGTGCACTCCAAACTAGAGCTAATAGAAGAAAAGGTACGAGTCTGATTCTGCACAACCCTTTGTATCACCAGCAGCAAAGCTTACACCTCAAGTTTGCAGCACTGGTATATCCACAGCAATACAGAACCGGGCAGAGCATCCCATTTACTGCTTTCCACAGAATAAATTACTGACACATGAGGGGTAAAAAAAGCTGGGTGCCAACGGCTACCAGAACGCATGTCCAGAGCAGCCCACTCCTGACTAAGTCTGCAGCCAGAAGGTGCGGACGGAGAGGGATAGCTGCCTGTGTGAACTGTTTATTACCACTCCAGAGCATGGCTGTGCCATCATGGTTCAGTACTGGGTTTGGGAGTAGCCTGACCCAGCTCTCCTTCCATCTCATGCTTCCCAGTGGGCTACTCACATTCAACCCTCAGCAGCATTGCTGTTTGAATATTACCTTGGCACGCTGACACTTTTTGAGACACATGAACTAAAACCTGGAGGATGTTTTTTCATTATTTCAGCCCCAGTTAAAGCTTGACAGATTTCACAGGATACAGCAAAACTGTGACATCCTCCCTCCCTTCTGTCCCTCCCCTCACCCCGGGATTTACCCCTCCCAAGTTTCAAGGGGGTGACACAGTGGATACAGTAAACCTTCGCACAAGGTTACAAAAATTCCTTTAAATCTGTGTGACACTAAGTACATATATTGTAACAATTACCTCCTTGCCAATAGTATCAGCCTAGACTCACAGTCGCACTGGCATATTTGAAATAGAAAGAAACATGCAGGAATTTCATGACCTCCCACTCTGGAACACATGTTTTTGGAAGCATCCCAGGGCTTGTAAGACATCTTAAAACAAATGTTCATGCCAGGCAGGGAAGAGTAAGAGAGCCAAGTTAGAGAAGTTACCAACTTCCTAATGGGTTCCTGACATTCTAGGCTTGCAAAGCTGTTGCCAGCATCTTGATTCATCAAGCTTTGAGGATGCACAGAAGGGAGTTTTAAACATTGTTGTGCAAAGGGGGCAAAACTCTACTCCCAAAGGCCCTATTTCTAAGTGGTACTGAAGCTTATGACATCTCCAGAATGCTCTACCAGCATACACTGCTGGAAAACAGGAAGGAGATAACAACTGGATAGAGGTCCTAACACTTTGAACATCTCTGAACTCTGTTCTGAGGTAAAGAAACAGTCATTTTGAGATCGACAGGCAGAAATTAAAGTTATACACTGGAGTTTCTGCAAATGCCATTCCAAACCACAAGGTATTTACCATATAGATGATTTTTTAATAAACAAATGAAAAAAATACTCAGCCAGTATGCACCTCCACCCAGTTTCCCACCAAATCACCTTCAATCACTTCAAGGAATGTTATCTGCTCTTATGTTCTTTGAATAGCTGTTACCAACTTGACAAGAATCACCACAACACTAAGGAACCTATTTTTTATTGCAGTCACAGCATCATCACATTGTACCTTCACCAGCCCCCTTTTCCATGACTCTGCTAATAGCAATAAGCTCCACTTGCTTCCTTGTCCACCAGATTCACAGACAGCTGTGAGGGGTTGGAACCTAGCTTGTTTCAGACACAGTAAGAGATGTCTGTTGGCCAAAATGATCAACCTAATCACCAAAGAATGAAATGGACCTTCCATGTCTGGGCTGAGGTGAAACTGAGTCTAGGTCCTCACTGCTGACCTGATGCAGAATTATGAAGCATTTCTAACATAATGTAATAAAGACACAAATCCATGTCAGGGTCATATACAATGCCACAGATGGAAGCACATGGTATGTTGTGTGCTGACACAAAAGTGGGGAGTTTAGATACTCAGAACATAAACCCCAGGAGCACAGCTGACCTCCATCACCAAGAGTGAAATTCACAGATAAGCAGATGATTTCCAAAGCTCAAGCAGGATTAGCCTATTGTGGTAAGGATCAAGCACAATACACTCTATTTATACATGCATTGAAAGATTAAAATATACTTTAATCTGACTGGACAATTGCTCCCCAGCACTAACCTTCTTCGGCCAGGCACAACACCAACCAGGAGTCTGAGACCTCTCTACAATCTTTGCTTGTCACTGTGTCTTTTTTCAGCTAGTAAGATTCATGGACCCTGTCTGCGCTCTTACACCCTTTTTTCTGCACCAAGCAACTGAACTGTACTTTGGTAACTCACCTGTTTTGCTGGGCAGTCTGACCACACAGAAGTGAAAACAAAATCCTCCTTAACAAAATGCATTCTTAAAAGAGAAAAAGAACAAAACCCCACAAACAAACAAACGACCA